>NC_090444.1:997814232-1000214232 GCF_031143425.1 Pleurodeles waltl
CGTCACATTACAACCATGGTTCAACTCCGAACTCACCAAGCATGAACAGTTCATACAGATAGGAACCATAAGATCCGAGAACTTCTAGAGTGCCCCACAGACCCATACTTTCTCTCACCATGCTCAGTCTGTACCAAGATCCACCAGTATGTTGTCAACATTCAACTCTATCTCAATGTTTCCTCAATCAACAACATGCAGCAGCTTAAAACCAGCCTCAACAATAACAAGAATTGGAGATCACTTACAAAACTAAAGCTCAACCCAGCAAAGACAGAATTCCTGCTGTACTCCCACAGCGCCAAACAACCTGAGAGCCAAGGCTACCTAGATGACATGAATCTAAACTGTGTCATCCCTCTGTTGACAAACAATGTAAAATCAATTAGATTCTTCCTTGACACAGATCTCTCTTTCAAGGAACACATCACCAGTAAAACCAAGGCAGAATTGAACCTGCTTTCAGTTTTGAAAAACTGACACCCTTCCTACTTGAAACCAGTTTCAGAGCAATAGTGCAAGCTGTGGACCTCTTACACCTTGATGTAGTGAACTCTTTGCCCATCCAACACTAGTCTGGTACTCCTCAAAGGCTTCCTACACACCACTGCACATCTCATTAAAGGGCTGAAGAAATTAAACCATATCTCCCCAACACTGAATTATTTTCATTGGCTCTTTCCCCGGAACCTCATCATCTTCAATTCAGCTGCATCACATACAAGGCCAGCAAAAACAATACATGTGGTAAATAAATTAATTAAATCACTACCCAGGAGCAAGAACATCTCTTGACTGGAGAGAAAAACTTGCAGGAATGTAATATCCAGAAGGCTGGCCATCTCCCTATGTTCTCGCAGAATGAGGAGCAGCATCCTACCTATATCAAAACTGCTCCAATCCTCCTGCAAATCAGGAAGAATTTGAATCATTAACTCTTTAAGGAACACTAAACTATCATGCTACCTGTTTCTCTGAAAATTGCCTTAAATCCCTTTGCCTGTCTTCAGCGCTCCATTCCTAACTAGCTTGGTTCATGCTATACACATACTTCTACATACATACAAACTTCAAATGTATATGTGTCTATTGCGAAAGACGAACTGGGCCTTATGGAACCTTACTGTCTTCTTTCAGCTGGCGGAAATAAATTCGAGCTCCTGTAAAGCAGACAGAATAAAGAACTCTCACAAGATTTCCTGACGGTTTCCCTTCTGTCATCAATATACATTTCTATGGAGAAATTTATCAAGTTGGTTGCCCTGCACCCTCAGAGGCACAACCACTTGCTGTGTATCAATGTTAGCAAGAACCACAGCAGTATGATCTATGCCACACACAGAAGTAGAATTAACTTAACTGAAATATAAAGATTCTGATTTTGATAAGAAATAAGTTATGATAACCAGAAAGGGCAAAGCAGTTGACACTACAATTTTTAAACAAAAGATTAAGGAGCTGATTTAGGAGCCCCTAGCTCCTCCTTCCACCACATTAGTATAAATTCTATTTACATAATGTGGCCCAAAGAGGCCAAAGTTGCAGTGCCAAATTTACAAACTAGCGCAATGCAAGCATTGTGCCACTTTGTAACCCATTGCTCTACATTATGCCTGTGCCAGATATAATGTATACATGGGGGGACGTTTCCCCATTAGGGGGCCGAAAAAATGGCACACAGAAATCTAAAAGATTTCTTTGCATCATTTATTTCTGCACTTTTAAAGCCTACTCAGAGCAGGCATGAGTGAGAGGTATGCCATTATTTTCAATGGACATCAATGGTCTTTTCAGGATTAGAATCAACATTTTTTATGCTAATCCCACAAAACTACAAACCAGTGTCAAAAATGTTGCTGCTAGTTCCCCTAATCCCCGCCATGGTGCGCCTTATCTCAGATACGGTGCACACATGGTGTCGTTAGGGGGGCACTAAGGGGCACAAGAAAAGTGGTGCTGCACTTGGTGTAGCACCAGTTTTCCTAAATCAGGGCCTACCTTTCCCTCAATTATTTCCCTTTAGTGCTATGCGGCAAATCCCTGGTTACTTAGTGCACATAAATGAAATGTCTTTGAAGAAAATTCCACTTGGATTGGCAGTTCACAGGATTTATAGCGTCTCCACTTCCTGGCGCTCGGACTTCCAACCATACATGATGGCTGTATACTTAGCACATTTTTCACACAATATATGCACTACTGCAACACCATTGCAATCTGTGGAATGGAAATTTTTTTAGATTGATATCACAGTTCAGGCAAATATGGAGACACGAAGGGGCATAGTTATGAGACCTGTTGCATTGCTTATGCATCATGCAACGTGGTGCAAGAGTGACGCATGGCCAAAATGAGATTTGTGAAGCTACAGGAGACCACCTTGCTTGGCCCTGGGTGGCTTCATAAATCTGAATTTAAGCAACACAGCACAAATCACTGTGTTGCATTACTTTGCCCCTGGGAGGTGTTCCATGGGTGTTGTGTGGGTGTTCCACACAAAGCCCATGAATTTTGACACATTCCCAGATTTACCAGAAGTGGTAGACATGGGAATGCATAAAAAACCTACTGCTCCCCAGGTAAGGCATAACAAGGACAACTATCTTTAATTCTTCTTTTTAGTTCCTCTTTCTATGTGTGCTGAAATATGCCTCAAGGGATTGTTTTTTTCAGGAAGGTGTCTCAAAAACAATCCTCCTTACAACTGAGGCACCCTTGCACCATGATGCAAGGGTTCCTGCTTTGGCGCTCAGCTGCCAAAACGGCACCAGCGCAGGGACAAAGGAAGGAATGTGATGTATTCTCTTAAATGCAGCGCATTCCTCCCCTTTCCCTGTGACGCAACACAGCAAAGTGACTTGCTGTGCTGTGTCGCTTCATCATAAATATGGCCTGAAGTTCTTTCCTGAGGTGATGTCTCAGGACGTTGCTGCTCTGGCTCCTCCTAATGATAGTGAGGTGAAGAGAAAAAAATAGCAGTATGATGAGGGCAAAGCATTTCTGACTAAGAAATGTTCTGGAAGCTATAACATAAATTTGTGCTAAAGAAAAGTGTGATCACCTTTGGGTGAAAAGATATTGGAGGTAATCCTTAGTGTTGTTCAAGGGAGGCATTTGTTCAGATCAACCAATAGAACAACAAATATTCCTGAACAAACCAGGTGTTTACATGTTATACAAATCCTTTCTTTAAAAAGTGTATCAATAAAGGGCATGTCCTTGACAATATTTCCTCAAGTGTTGATAGGAAAAAAGGAAAGATAAATAATCCCAAAATATCTTAGCTTTCAGTCTCTTGTCCAATAGTTATTATTGAAATAATTACAGGATTAAATTTCTCACTTTCAAGCATGTAGTACCACATCAATATTCCAATTTTAAAATTATTCACACATTAAGATTCCCTGTCATTTTATTCTGACTCTGGGACGCATTTAATGTTTGGTGAGAACAGAGCTCCATGACAGCACTTAAAAGAGAGTTTGTTGTCTCTTCCATTCCATTCTACTAATAAAGGCAAATTAAAATTATGTGCAAGACTATGGGGGTCATTCTAACCCTGGCGGTCCAAGACCGCCAGGGCTAAAATGACGGGGGCACCGCCAACAGGCTGGCGGTGCCCCGCTGGGCATTCTGACCGCAGCGGTTTGACCGCGGTCAGAAGTGGAAAACAGGCGGTCTCCCGCCGGTTTTCCGCTGCCCATTTGAATCCTCCATGGCGGCGCAGCTCGCTGCGCCGCCATGGGGATTCTGACAGCCCATACCGCCATCAGATGGCGGTATGGGTTGTCGTGGGGCCCCTGGGGGCCCCACAAAGAATTTCACTGTCTGCATTGCAGACAGTGAAATTCGCGACGGGTGCCACTGCACCCGTCGCACCTTCCCACTCCGCCGGCTCCATTCGGAGCCGGCGTCCTCGTGGGAAGGTAGTTTTGCACTGGGCTGGCGGGCGGCCTTTTGGCGGTCGCCCGCCAGCCCAGTGCAAAACCCAGAATACCCTCAGCGGTCTTCCGACCGCGGAGCGGTATTTTGGAGGGGGAAGTCTGGCGGGCAGCCTCCGCCGCCCGCCAGACTTAGAATCACCCCCTATGACTCTCATTATGATTATGATGGTCTTTTCCCAAGACCGCCATAGCCGCAGCTGCCGGAAGACTGCCAGTGCTGGCAGTCTTCCGTCCGCCGTATTATGACTGCCACCGGATATCCACACCGCCGGCGGTCAGATAGCGAGAGGCAGTCACTACGGCGGTCGGCGGTGCTTAGGCGGTTCAACTGCCTACACTGCCACACCAGTAAAAAGACCGCCCATAGAATTACAACCCTGTAATTCTGTGTGGCGGTCTTATTCTGGCAATAGCGGTGGGAGCGCCAGGTCGTGTCCCCTCATGGAGTAGCACCTCGTCAGATGAGAGGTAAGTGTTGTGTGCATGTCATGAATGTGGGTAGGGGAAGAGTGATTGTGCATGCGTGCATGTGTGTCAGTGTGTAAAAGTGGCGATGCATGTGTGAACGCATGTGGCGGGGTGGGGAGTGTGCTTGTGTGAAGATGAGTGAGGGGGTTTGTGTTGTGTATGTATGTATGTTGTTGAAGGGAGAGGGTCGGGGATGGTGAATATAAGTGTGCGTGCATGTGTAATGTGTATTGGCATGTATGCATGTCTATGGTGGTGAATGTTGTGAGTGCATGTGTGAGTGTGTCTGTGTCTGTGTGTGTGTGAGTGCATGCATGTGTGTGTACAGAGGAGTTTAGAGGGGGTATCCCAGCAACTTGAACGCAAGTTCCTGTTTTCGTGAAACCTTTCGCCAGCATTTTGTGGCGATTTTCCTGGCGAGGTACCTAGTCGGAATAACCTCCGTGGTTATCCGACTCCTGCCGGGCTGCAGGTGGAAACCTCCAACTCAGCAGGCCGCAGTAAAGCGGCGGGACGGGCAGGGACACTGCTGTTTCGCAGTGGCCAAACCGCCACAGTCGTAATATGGGGGGTCATAATGACGGCCTGTGTCAAGAACATCCGTGACTTAGTCAAATGTGTGCTGTTGTGTTAGAATTTTTTCCAAAGGCTCCATTTTTCACAATATTTGGGCTGAATAATGTACACTTTACATCATTATCTGGGATGAATTATAGGCATTTATTAAAATCAAGTTCTGTTTTTAGTTTGAGCAGCATCTTCAAGGTTTTTTACATTCGCATTTTTGCATCTCTTTTATCCATCAAACAAGGTCACTCTGCCTTAAAGGTAAATATAGTAATGTGTGTGTCCATTTCACAATTCAGCATAGCCATATTTGCCCAGGGTGTTTTCTATGATTTCTATGATTTTTTTTTTTTTTTTTGTACTGGACCATTTTTTGCTTTTTGTACGAGATTTTACCAAAGCTCCTGGCTGGCGCACCATATATAACAGTGGATACTATTTTAAGCCTCTAGACCCTTCTCCGGGACCGCGATTATATTTAACGTTTGCCACCCCTTCATAATAAGAACTGACCCAACCGATTAAATTATACCAGTAAAAATGACCCATCAATGCGCAGATGTCGTTCCTCTTCAGTTAAACTACCACATCTGATAAACTAATGGTGACATTAAAATTATTTTTTCAGTTTCTGGTCCTTCTGAATCTACAGAATATTCAACACGTTCAAAGACAGTTGTAAATCTTGTCCCATGCATTGTCGGTCGCAATAGAGACCAAACATTGTTCCGAAAAATAGTGATGCAAATTATTTTCCTTTACTGATATTCCTATAGGATAAGAATAATATGGAGACATATGAATTACTCTTTTTTTATACTATAGTAAACAAAATGCATGCAAAGTCGACCACCTATAGGGAAGGAGCAATCCTTAGAGTGAAAACATCTCTTAGTGAACTATATCAGAAGGTTCGAAGACATCCAGCGGAATTATATCCTACAAATACCTAATGTATAATTTGATCACAAGAAGTTTGAGCACTTTGCAGTTGTTGACAAGGGCTCCTAGGATTCCAAAATTCTCTGTAATACATTCTTCGATCTCGATTGAGGCTAGAGAAGGGGAGTGGCTGAATGACGAGCTTCATTCACGAGTTTACGGTAATGCATAGTTACTCAAATGCAACTTAAAAATATATGCAAATAAAACCATCCTATACGCAGTGATACTGAAGTGGATAGGATTGGTTGGATGTATAGGAACGGCTTGAATTAGGTGCAAGTAGACGTTAGCAGACTGGATTTAAAGTAGCGTGCAAGTGACTGCATCAGCATGACACTATTATTATCATTATTATTATTATTGTTATGATTATGAGAGTTAGTAGTAGTTACTGTACTAGTAGGTGCAGTTTATTAACAGTATTAAAAGGATTTGTTAGACACACCATAATAGTGGGGGTCATTATTACCCCAGCGGTCGGTGGTAATGTTGCTGTAGTACCGCCAACAGGCTGGCGGTACATACCGCCACATTATGACATTGGATTATGCCAATGTACCACTCCGACCGTCACTAGCCCGCCCGCGGGATTATGACCCCCGCCTACCACCATGGTTTTCGTGGCAACCTTACCGCCACGAAAACCATGGCGGTAGGCACTATCAGTGACAGGGAATCACTTCTCTGTCACTGATAGGGGTCTTCTCCTCACCCCTCACCCTTGCCAGGTTACACCCCCACCCCTTCCCTCTCCAGACCCCCCACGACATTCACACACCTTCATGCACACACGCACACATGAATACACACACTCATACCCACATTCATCCACGCATGCATTCATCCATTCACACACACATCCACTCACACTGACATACACACAGGCACATACGCATTTACACAATGCAACATACAAGCACTCACATGTCCATACATTCACACACAGACAACACGCATCACACACCCGCATACACGCATGCACAGACATACACACCCCCCACACAACACCCCCACCACCTCCCCTGTCAGAACACCCGCCTTACCTGATATTAGGGGGTCCTCCGCTAGGAGATGGGATAGTACGCTGCTGCCAGCAGAACACTGCCAGCCTGTATCATGGGTCACGATTCAGTCTGCAGCAGTCTACTGGCGTGGCGCTGCTGGTGGCAGCAGCGCCACCTTACCGCTATCCACCAGGATGGCCACAGCCGGATTTCTGCCATCCTTCTGGTGGAAATCCGGCTGTGGTCATTATATGGTAGCCGCAGCGACAGACTTTTGGCAGCCGTCGCCGCGACGGTAGGCGGTTATTACCACCAATGTTATAATGAGGGCCTATGTTACGTAATGGAAAAAGGGCAGCCATTGCCAACGCTCGGACCCTAAGAGGTCCTATTTATTCAGATATTACAGCAAATTGTGTTTCCCCTTTTGTCTTCAAAAGACGACTCAGGCCCTGAGGTTTTCCCGTTTGAGGAATACCATCTGAAATCATTTGACTCTGGGTCACGTTCCGACTTGCTTTAAATGGAAATATGGAAGTGCAAGTACTCACTATTCACAATAACTATTTGCTCCAGAGTATTGCAGCAGTGCTGAGAAGTACAGGTACACTCCTTCTCAAATTAAAGTAGTGCAGGTACCTCAGTACCTGACTATACCTGTCCATTTAAAGCACTGTCGCCAGAGTCGCCAAGATGGAGTTAGTTAATGAGGTCCTAAGGGAACGACTATGAGCATCAACAGGTAAGATGATCACATTAAAACGTGAGGTTAAAGGTCATACGTCCCTGGTCTGGAAAACAACAGTGGCTCTACAAACTGAGTCAGGACCAGAGAGGTGCCCAATTGGAGAGATGCATAACATTTCTAAGTTATGACCTGATAAAGCTTTATAGTGTTTTTACAAATATAGCGTGTAGGAACATACATCGTAAGTGTAAATATTACACTATTAAATATTACATATTATACTAATATTACACTGCAAATATTTACTAAAATACTGATGGTAGTCAGTGCAGTGTGTTGTAGGCCAAGAGTCCTTTGGTACCCTCATATGTATAAGCTAAATAAGAGTTAATGAGTTGAATCCCTGGAATTAAACTGGCACCAACATGACCGCCCTTTCTCTCAGTTTCTCCTGCAGCCCTATGTTAAAGGATATACATGAGCAGGCTTGGGCCTGTGCTACAGTGATTATGCTAAAATAGCATTGGTGCAGGTTGCCAAACTGGACATTGAGCGACATCTTTAGATCTTGGATGCCCACTATTCCAGGATTAAGGGTTACAATGTGGGTGACACGATGTAGGAGTTTGTAACTAGAAACAATTAAAGAGACCAGCTGAGAAAAGCACCTAAAACATCTGGTCTACTCAATGTTCAAGGTAGCAACAAGCAACAGGGTCCAGATAAGTATCTTGGAGCAGCTAGCCCCTAGTCACCAAACAGCTGGTTGTATGGTTGTCTCTTCCCAAATTTTATGGCATCCATTTGCCTATGTGGAGCACCCCAGTAAAAGTGCTATTGCGCCTTTAAACAAAATTATTTCTGGAACAATAGTTCAAGTAGGAAATCAGCAGTAGCCAAAAAGGTAAATCCCAAGTACCTATGGTGAAGGAGGGAAATCTGCAGGGCCTACGAATGATACCAGCACCCACAATGTTTAGGAAGTGCCAGGGATGTTCATACTCAAGAAGTCCTTCAAAATTAAATTGATCAAGTATATTTCAGATTCATTAATTATTCATATAAAGATACATCAACTAATCAACACTTACTTTATCACAACATTAAAATAATACCAGTGAAATACAATTTAGAAATCACAAGAAATAAGTACAATAGTGCTAAATACAATACCAGCCCTTCTAGAATACTAAGTCCCAATGTTCATATTAAATTCTCTATTGCTCATATATAAAGTTATCACGAACTGCAAGAACAGACATAAGTACTGTAAAGTTATTCCCCTATTCTTGTGCTTTTTTCACATTGCTTATATTATAATAGCCAGCTCTCAAGACAAGTATAATGTATATGTAACCAAATTAATGATCAAAACTCCTCAGAAGTTGTTTCAGACAGGTCTGATATGTGTGTAACGAGGGATATTACAGAAACTGCCATTTGTTTCTTAAGACTGTCACATACCAATGTTAACTATCATGCATTCCTTCTATAAAATCGATACATCTTCTACCCTCAAAAGCTGTGGATGGTTACCTCCTTTGCAAATTCAGCCCCAGGAAGCTGGTCAGCAGCTCCTCATGCCACCTGAACAGACACTCTTCCTGAAGTTCTCAATCAGCTGCACTTTGCGCATGTCCTCCGAGTCAGAGCTGTTCCTGTGCCAGAAGGTTTATGCAGCAGCTCATCTTCTAGGCAGGGCTCAGCACTTATAATTATCTGATGCCCTAGGCCTGGTCGTGAGCTTCAAGGGGAACAGAAATATGTAGACCTAATGCAATACCTACTCTCTACTAATGCATGAGAGCCTTCTCATATGTGAAGATTGATTCAAAGATGTGGCTCTGGAGGGACATGTTTTATTCGTTTCTGAAGCTAAACCGGAGGTAATCCAAAGGGTGATTCTTTCTGAGCATTTCAAAATTGCAATGGAGTAGTAAGCTCTCAGAGGTCACATAAAATCATGAGCCAGTCATCATAAGCAGAATCTATTGCTGGGCTCACAAAAACACAATGGTAGGAGAAAGACAACGAACGGGCAAAGGGATGTATATTGGGGAACATAGAGCTCAGATCTTTAATGTGCGGGAAAGTTGTGGATTGATAGATCTGGGACAGACTTGGTGAGACAGTGGTACACGGTTTGGGCTTCATTTGAACCTTTATAGCTATGAAGACTGGCAGGCAGTGCATATTGATACCCCAAAATGTTTCAGATTAGCAACTTTGTTTCCACAGGTATGATACACCACCACATTAAAGACAACTTGAAGAGAACCTTCTTTTTTCAGTTTCATTCAGTGTGTCCTCAATGAGTATACCGTGCTAACATCACACAGACTCCAGTATACTTTATGTACAGTGATTAATTTGAGAAAGAATAAGTGTCAGGGCCAAACGTTTTGCTCAGAAGACTTCAGCCAGTGCTATAGAATTTCATGGTGGTGCACACCAAGGCTGCGTTTCCTATGTTGCACCTCACGCTCTTCGATCTAATACCAGACCCTCCCTTATCACTTCATTGCATTCCTGCAGGTCCTGTTCTGTTGCTGCTTTCTTCCTTTGTCACTGTTTATCTCTCTTTCACTTCCTCCTTCTTTTCATCTTTTGTGTTTTTCTCTCTCTTGTTCTGGATCAATATCTGCAGAGGAAACATAAGTGTTGGTTCCCAGAAATGAGCACCTGAGGGGCCTCAACTGCAACCACCACCTCAAAGTCAGCACTAGATATATATCCATTCATTCAGGCAGTTGTGAAGGACCTGGTTGTTGGAGGCTGAACAGAATTTCCAAACCTGTGTTATTAGATTCTCTCACTGTACAGCTTAAATGAACTGTCATTCTGTCCTACAGATCTCCATTAATAAGTCTTCCCATAGCCACATTAATAGGCAGTAATTACCATTTTGGATGGCTTGAGGTATGCATTTGGTTTACCTTGTCAAACAAATTGCAGGAATAATATAGAATTTCACATATATTAATAAGATACTACACACTACAACCATATATTTAAGGTAAAGATATAAAGGACTGCACAGGTGAATTATTCTGTGTCTGCTTACTGTGAAGATGGGATGGTGTCTCTCAAATCCTATATATTGTCTGCAGTGGGCACTGCATCCTCCAACGTTGAGAGTACAATACTGTAGCCTCCAGGATTTTATCGTACTTAATAGCTACAGCTACAAATGTATATTTCCGGTTCGTAGCTTCCATACTTTTCTAGATTGACTCCAAATGAATTATTTTTAGTCGTCCAAGGAAGGAAGAGCAGTGCAATTTACCTCAAAACTTGTTCCCTGGGGAAGCTGACATACTCTTGAACTTTAAAAATGTAATTTTGACACTCAAAATGTAAACAGAAGGAAACTGTTGTGCTATCCCTCATCCCAATGCTCAACTAGCTATAAACGGTATCTTATTAGTGGGGTACATATAGGGCACGCAATTTGTCAAAGCCAGAAATAGATTCATATTGTGTATGATTGAGCCAAAACATGTACTCACATTAGGCTTGTTTGTCTGTTTTGCAGAGTGGGAAAAAAGGATGATGGGCCAGATGTACTAACATTAGTAATACCTATTTCCAAATTGCGATTATATTCAGGTCGCAATTAGGAAATCAGTATTCCTAATGTATAAAAACATCTAGTTCCAAATAGCGAGTCCTAGAAGGTCGCAAATCAACCTACTTCATTAATATGAGGTATTTAGCTATTTGAACCCATTAGGAATCGCAGCCATCACAGGGATGGGGGCCTGCTGAGGTCAGCGGACCACCATGACTGTGATTTCTTTTGAATAAAGCATTTTTTTTTAAATGCATCCCATTTCCTTAATGGAAAACGGGATGCATAAAAAAAAAAAATAACTTTGAAATTTCATTTTTTAAGAGTACGCAGTGGTCCGTGGTACCACAGCCTGCACTTAAAAAAAATTATTTTCAACTTCTCAAAGGGAAAAGGTTCCCAAGGGAACACCTTCCCATATCCCATTTCCAAATGGGTTACCACCACTTTTAAAATGCTGGTAAAGTATTACTATTTGTGTCCAGATTTGGTATTTGGAAAGGGCGTCCAATGCAACCCCCTCCCAAATACTGAATAACATTTTGCATTTTGTACATAAGAAGAAACATTTTTCTGGTCACAAACAGCCCAATTCTGTGAATTGGGCCGTTTGAGAACGGAAATTTTTTTTGTACATCTGGCCCATAATGATTTCATTAAATAATCAATGTGATTAATAATGGAACACAATCATTCATCCATGTTTCTGTCAACCATATTAATAGAGTCCAATTACTTATTTTGTAAACTCAATACTGACATTTCAATGTGTACAAATTACTTTCTTGGGGGTCTTACAACTGTCTTTTAGTGTGTTTGTGTAGGTCAGGGTCTTAATGGTATTACTCTTTGCCTTCTAAGTCTTTGGCTATAAAAATTAGTTCTACGTTGTCTAGGCGGACTACACTTGTGGAAGGCCTAGTTGTTCATCTTCTGAGAGGCATTCTTCTTTCACAAACTGTAGTTTGACTTGTAATGTTTGTTTGTGAAGGGTAATAAATGATGGAACGAAACTGATCCTCTACTTTATCCTTTTTTCTTCCTCTTGTCCCTCAGAAATATTGATCTTAATATCTGTAGTGAAAGGATGTAAGAATGCAAAACCAAATATTGTATTTTTTAAAGGTAAACTTTCAGAAATGGCAATGACTACTGAAATATCATGTTACACTTTCAATACAGGTAAATATTATTTTAAAGGCAATATAATGCATAGTTTTTATTTTTTGTAACTACCCTGAGGATCGCTGAGGAAGTTGGGATGTGTTTATTAAAGTTAGTCCTGATACAACCTATGATTTCAAAGAACTCTCAATTGCCTCATCCAAAGGTGTGGGTGGTGATTGTGTGGATGAACCTTCTCCAGTTCTGGCAGCTTTCTTCCTACAACTTGCCACCTTCGCCTTAGTTCTGGAGCGAAGGTTATATAACCCTTTTCCAGTTTCTGGCACACTTTATGTTGTTACTTCACTATTAATGCACTCTTTTTTGTGCCTACTGAAACAGTTAAATAACTTTCCAAAAATCTGCTCTTTGTTGCCACACATTTCTTCTTTGTCTGAGAATTTTTGCGTCCTTTTACTTGCCGACCCCTCTTGCTGATCTTCCGGACTTGCCATTCATGAAGATTTCAGGAGATGGTATTTCCAGCATTAGCTCCCTGGTACCTCCTATGCCTTTCAATTTGATTGTAGCAATGTATTTGATGATTGTGATGTAATCACCATGTGCCTGTGTGATGTTCATAATTTACAAACATATAATTTTTGCAATTCAGTACATTAAGAAATCAAATCTTAAGAAATTGCTGTTTAGAACAAGTACTCCATACTACATTTAATTAACTGAATCACAAGTTGCGATTTCTTAATAATTGCAATTTATGATTTACTAAATTACACATTAGTATATGTGACGCCTTGTCCTGCTTCTTCAAAGACAACAAATGTGTGGTTTCTAACTTTTACTTAGACACCAATAACTTCTTTCTGGTTATCTAAAAGGCTTTACATGGACTCAATAAAGAGATGTCCAAATATAGCTGATGTTACAACAGAAGGCATACAGGCTTATTATTTATTTTTGCAACTTGCCATAGTGTGAACTTGCCCAAAGGGTATTAGAGCACTTTAAATGTGCACCAGATTCCATCCAATTATTTTTTTAGGCATGAGGAAAATAAGTAAATTGCATACATTTACAAGATGTTGAGCAAGTGCTGGGTCTCAGGCCTATTCCCCATTTGCAAAGTCAGCGGCTCTGGTCATTAGGCCACATTTCCTTCCCTTCATTGCACTCAAGTACTCAGCGAGTCAGGAAGGAATCATCCAGAAGTTCAGGCAGTCAAGTCCTCTTATCTCCACCTGTGAAAGGCAATTTTCTGTAAAGGGGCAGAAAGGAAATTTAACAGGTCCTACTATCTGGTGATTTACAATAGCCAATGAGATGATCAGACTAAAATGAATTCTCATTCTCCATCCATGATGGCCCACAAAGTTTCTGTTTCATGGATATTCTTTGTGGCAAGGGGCATTCCATATTCTTTTTCACCACAGAAAGGCAACACATCAGCAGATGTTACAGTGTCTCTCATCAAGCTTCCCCAATGCCAAAACAGTTACTGCCACCAAGGATCAAATCAAATCTCTCTTCTGAAGACCAACATGTACCTCCTTCTTAGTGGTTAATAGGTCTACTACTCTAAGGTAGGAACCTCTAGAAAAAAAATCTTGTTTTGTGGATTTCCCTCCATATGCAAATGTGATCTGGGTGTTTGGGTAACATTGCTATTTCCCTTTCATTTGACCATGTCAATCCTAGGATAGTAGGTGTAAAAAGTGACAATAATTTGAGAAGCACAGGAGGCCTGTCAAGGAAATGTTAATACCCTTTTGCTAAACACTGCTTATATGATTCAGGGTGGTAAGATTACACACATTATAACATTAAAAAATGATTGTTCCATTCACTTTGTGATACGTATTTAGGGATATAATATGAATTTCAAATTGTTAGCCTTTTTCTAAAAGAAGTTGAGAATTTAGGGATTTCTATCCTCATGAGAGGTTTAAAGATATGTCTATTCTGCTTGCTACATAATGCTATTGCTTTCACATCTAAGTGGCAAAAATGTTTCTTTCACTCATATCTCCCAAAATGAAACCTTGTACAATTAGATGAATTCCCCTTTTAAGGTTTAAAGAGAACTACCCTGGATGATAGTCCAGAGGTGGAAGCAGTGGAGTGGTAGACATGGTAATGTTTTTCAGGAGCAAGCAATTCCTCCAGGCTATCAAACTGTCACACAAAATTGCATAGGCAAAAGAGGAGGTAGATTAGTTGTTATGTTCAAGTAAACAATAAATCTTACTAAAGATGACATTTCCATACAAGGTTATGAGACCCTCATCATAAGATGCAATCCCACTCCAACTTCCTCTTGTAAATTCCTCCTACTTTACAATCACCTAACATGAGACATTCCCAGACATGTTTCTGGACAGTTGCAAACCATATGACTCTGCACTTCAACCTATGCATCCTTGGTGACATAAACATATGGTTTAACAAACCCAATATTCCCTACCCAAGAACTATCATCACTGGCCTAAACACAATGAACCTATATCAGACTATCCACAAACACACACACATTGTTGGACACATCTTAGATGTCATTTTTGCAAATCCTGAACTAGTTACCTTTCAAATGATTAATCCAGTCACATGGGGAGACCACCATCACCATCTGATAGCTTTCCAATACAAAACACCACAAATCACCACACTGAAGGCCACCTTACATACAACCACAACTCAATTTTGAATACTTAGAAACACAACTAACATCTAGCACAGATCTAGGCACAATGAGTTCATTTAAAAGACTTTATGAGTGGGCCCAGGAAGCTTTTAAAATCGTTTTTACAAAGAACAACAAAGTAGGACACAAGAAAACCAGTACCTTGGATGAATGCAGAAGTAAAAAAGATAAAACTTCAAATTGTAAAGCTGCAGTGCACCTTGCTCAAAACAAGTAACAAGACAAACACCACCTACACATACTTAACAGAATATGGGGGTCATTCTGACCCTGGCGGTAAAAACCGCCAGGGCCAACGACCGCGGGAGCACCGCCAACAGGCTGGCGGTGCTCCCATGGGCATTCTGACCGCGGCGGTACAGCCGCGGTCAGAAACGGAAAACCGGCGGTGTACCGCCGGTTTCCCGCTGCCCTGGGGAATCCTCCATGGCGGCGCAGCTTGCTGCGCCGCCATGGGGATTCCGAGCCCCATACCGCCATCCTGTTCCTGCCGGTTTTGGCCGCCAGGAAGAGAATGGCGGTATGGGGTGTCGTGGGGCCCCTGGGGGCCCCTGCAGTGCCCATGCCAGTGGCATGGGCACTGCAGGGGCCCCCGTAACAGGGCCCCACAAAGATTTTCAGTGTCTGCCATGCAGACACTGAAAATCGCGACGGGTGCAACTGCACCCGTCGCACCCCTTCCACTCCGCCGGCTCCATTCGGAGCCGGCATCCTCATGGAAGGGTGTTTCCTGCTGGGCTGGCGGGCGGCCTTCTGGCGGTCGCCCGCCAGCCCAGCGGGAAACCCAGAATACCCGCGGCGGTCTTTTGACCGCGCAGCGGTATTCTGGCGGGTCCCGCCAGGCCGGCGGGTCCCGCCAGGCCGGCGGCTACCGCCGCCGGCCAGGGTCAGAATGAGGCCCTATATGTCAACAATCAAAAAGCTAAAAAAGGTACGATTCAAACAGAATTCAAAATGCTAAATGTGAAAATAATTAATTTTGTAAAATTCTCACAGAATTCTGTAAACCTAAGTACACAGAAGGAACTGAACCCATTTACAAACTGGCAAATCATTACACAACCATAAAAGACAGGTTGGACTCCTATTTAAAACAGAGGAAAGCCACTAGCAGCAACCTGTTCCCAAGAATCCCCATCAAGGGTGGGCTAACCCACTCTCTACATTCCTTCAAACAACTATCATAAAGTGAATGTATAGCTCTTGTAGAAGCAAGCAGGTCAACCAGCTGCCCTTCTGACCCTAGCCCACAACAAAACTTCAAGAGCATTCATTTAACTACCTCTGCTGTTACACCACTTCGAACAATCAGCAATAATTGTTTAACTACAGGAATCTTTCCAGAAGACTTAAAAAAGACATAAACACACCCATAATTAAAGAACAAATACCTGAACCCACATGACCCAAGAACTATAGACCGAATATAAATGGACCTTTCCTGGGCAAACCTATGGAAAAAGCAGCATTCACCCAGATGTCGCAGTTCCTTGAGAATAACATCATACTTCCCAACTTTCAACAGGATTCTGTCCAGGAAGAGATTCAGAATCTGCCTTCTTCGCCAAATGGGATGACTTTAAAAACACAGTAGACCGAAATGGGGTAGCTGCAGTACTCCTCTTGGACCTTTCAGCTGCCTTCGATACAGTTGATCATGACACTCTAATCCAAAGACTCTACAAAGCCAGCACATAAGGGACTGTTCTTGACTGGATCACACCCTACCTTCAAAACAGAGCAAATGTCATCCTTATTCCCCCTTTCTCATCCAAACAGTAGTTGACAAAAACAGGGGTCCCGCAGGACCCGATCATCTCAACCATGCTACTCAATATCTACAAGAAGTCTTTACCGGCAATTATCAATGAATTTCAGATCACATTCTATACCTGTGCGGATGACATACAAATACTTCTTAAACCAGAAAGCTCCAAAGACATTGGAAATTCAAAAATCTTCAGCTGCCTCAGAACTGTTGATCAGTGGATGACATGGAGCCATCTCAAATTGATTGTGTCCAAAATTGAAATACTAACATGTGGCAATTAGAAATATTATGACCCACTCTGCGCCTGGCCTAACAATCTGGTACCGTCTCCTTAAGGTTCCAAATAAGTAAAAAACCTTGGAACTACCATTGACTCCAAACTATCAATGAATTTCCAAGCAGATAAGTTACCAAAATCAAGCTTCATTACTGTGAAAACTCTGCAATGCTACTTCTCCCACTTAGAATTTCCACAAAAACGTCCAAGCTACTATCTCTCTTGTACTGTCTAAACTTGATCATGCCAATGGTCTTTACCATTGATCATCTTTATCAACTATAAAAAGACTACAATAAATTCCGAACTTTGCTCCCAGACTACTCCTACATGGAAAGCCACACGCCCACATTTCCCCTGCCTTGAGGGCCCTACAATGGTTACCATCTTCAAGCTGATTTGTATCACAGACAAAGCTATACATAGAACAGGACCACTTTTTATCAGTAATAAAATCACCAAAAATATATAACAAAGGAACCTTCGCTCCAGATTGGCACCTTACCTCAAAACCCCAGCATACAAGGAAAAAACATGGGTCTTTGTTCAAGCAGTCAAACTATGGAATTTATTACCGTCAAACTTAAGCTCCACAAATAACTATATTATCTTCAAAAGGCAACTCAAGAGTTGGCTCTTTTCTATATGACCACCGTGCTTAAAACATAAATTTACATCATGTGACTGTGTATGTAAACAAGTAAGATTAGATTAGATGTATGTACCTAGTCATGTGCATTTCTTTGTACCAATATATGTGCTACTTATGGTTCCAAAAAATATAGATACTCTTGTAGGTCTGCTTAACAAATGTATGTATTACTTATGGTTAAAATATATACGTACATATTATTTTATTCTTAACACATACATAGGTCGCTGCACAGTTCACAGATACGTTATTTAATTGTATGCTTAAGGGTCTCTGCTTTATTTTTTTTTATATATCACAATGTGTGATAAGTTAAATAATGTATTTGATTACATGCATATGAGGCTTTATTTTATTTTACTTTATGTATCACAATGTGTAAATTTGATCATACTAATCATATCTATAAGAGCTTCACTATTGAAATATTGGGTAAATATAAGACAAAAATAAATAAATACAAATAAATGAACAAAATAATGCATAAGATTTTTGAAAAATTAACACAAATACACAAATAAATTCACTTTATGTACAGCAAAACTTGAAAGTCTGCACATGTGTGACTTTATATAATGCAACTTTATATTTCTTTTTGGATTTCCATATGCATGTATATCTTTCAATGTAGTAATATATTTATTGCTTTTCTTCTGCTGTAGAAAAAAACCTTCAACTCACTCTAATGTACTACTCTGTCTTATCTATACCTCTCTCAATATATCTTCTACCTACACTCTATAAATCATTCCAAACATAATTTTTCTACTTTGATTTTGTAATAATCTGTTTAGACTCTTCACTCCTGTCTCCCTCCTTTGACGCATTTCAAACCTGTTTTTACTATTAAGATCTCCCACATAGCACTTTCTAGACTGTTCTCTCCTGTATCCATCCTTTATCACATTAAGGGGGTGATTCTCACCCTGGCGGGCGGTGGAGGCCGCCCGCCAGAGTTCCCCCCTCCAAAATACCGCTCCGCGGTCGAAAGACCGGTGAGGGTATTTTGGGATTTGAACTGGGCTGGCGGGCGACCGCCAAAAGGCCGCCCGCCAGCCCAGTGCAAATCATCCTTCCCACGTGGACGCCGGCTCAGAATTGAGCCGGCGGAGTGGGAAGGTGCGATGGGTGCAGTGGCACCCGTCGCGTATTTCAGTGTCTGCAAGGCAGACACTGAAATACAAAGTGGGGCCCTCTTACGGGGGCCCCTGCAGTGCCCATGCCATTGGCATGGGCACTGCAGGGGCCCCCAGGGGCCCCACGACACCCCATACCGCCATCCTGTTCCTGGCGGGCGAACCGTCTGGAACAGGATGGCGGTATGGGGTGTCAGAATCCCCCATGGCGGCGCAGCAAGCTGCGCCGCCATGGGGGATTCCCAGGGCAGCGGAAAACCGGCGGGAGACCGCCGGTTTTCCCTTTCTGGCCGCGGCTGAACCGCCGCGGTCAGAATACCCTGTGGAGCACCGCCAGCCTGTTGGCGGTGCTCCCTCCAACCCTGGCCCCGGCGGTCCATGACCGCCGGGGTCAGAATGACCCCCTAAATCTAACCAATGGACTCACATGTCCATTGCTCGAATTAACAACTTATATTTCCCTATACTAATACACCACTAATCCACTTTGGGTGCTGGAGTACCGTGCTACTCACCAAAAGTGCTTAAATTTAAATGCCTTTTCAGAGGTATTAAGCGCTATATAAATACAATTGCAATTAAAATATTTATGGGTTTAAGTATTAGGGTTAGTTTTTGCTTTGTTTAGTGGGCTATTTGAAATATGTTTGTATTAGTAATTGTATTACATATTTGTTATAGTGTTGTAGTAGGTGTAGTTGATTGTGAGATTGTTTTTGTTTTGTAGGTTATCAAAAAATTACAAATTATTTTTATTATATCTTTCATTAATATTTTTTTTAAATATGTGCTTAATACAGTTTTTCCTAGTTTCTATTATACTTACATATTTGTGCAGTACGACAAAATGTATGTTAGATTTTTTGTTTTGCATACATGTATATACATTTTATAAACGTTTTGTACTGTGATTTTCATTTATACATTTTTATGTCATATATGTTTTTTCTTTTCTTTTTAACACGTTATATATGTTTATTCACATATGAATTTGCAAGTACATTGTAAATAAACATTTGTATAACAATATTTACATATATTTATATATCGATTAAATAGAACTATTGTTTTATAATGTTTACATTCATAACATTTTTTACATTTATATGTTACATACCTTATATATGCATTGGTTTGGCTTGTTACCTTTTTATAGTTCTACATATTTTATACAATATATTTTAAACATACATATATTTTTTAACTTTTTTTGTAACATTTTTCTTTATCTTTTTTAGGTGGTCATTTTTTAGCACTAACTGTAACTTGTATTGTATTTACATAATTGTTCGGCAGGTTTTAGTTCCTAGCAGGGACAGTTCCATGCTGCTGATCAACTATTAAGGTAGGACTTATTTTAACCTATTTTTGGGGGATTTTGGAAGTCGGGGATGTGGGTAGGTGTTGTTATGTTAGAAGACTATGTTAGTGTGTGACAGTTGTTTTGTTTAGTGGTAGCGTTTTGGTGTAACATAGTGTAATGCAGTAGGCCTTACTATAGTTTGTGTACAGTAGGTACTTTAGTAGTCATTGTAGTTATGCTGATAAAGTTTGCTATATAATGTTGAAGTGTTTGCAATATGTTCGATAATGAGAAAAAAACCATAACCAGCTTTCCAAAACATATGTTATGTTTTTTCAAGGTGGTTATGGATTTTTTCTTATTACAGTACCAGATTTGTTTTCTAATTTTGGACGTTTTGTTATAAATTTATTTTTTTTGGTTGATTTTTAATGATTATTTTGTATTTCTTCCTATTTAAAATTTTCCTGGAGCGTCCTTTGTTTCATTTTTTTGGTACCCAAGGATTATGAACTAGTTTTTTGAACTTATGTTTGGACCTCTCATTTTTGCATTTTTATTGGGACTTATCTTTGCCAGTTTTTGTGGATAGCCTTTATGTAGAGTGATGCTGGATTCATGACGTCAGATACACAACTGTAAGTAAAAAAAAAAATTTGCATTCTGGGTGATAATGTTATTGGTGCAATACTTGTGTCATTATATGTGATTTACAATTAAATGTATTGTTCTGTTTGGATATAATGTTGAGTTTTATATGTATTTTTATTGAATGCAATGTCTTGTGACATGTTTAGACACGTATTTTGTATGATTTTATGTTATAATATATTTATCAGTCTTGTTTCAGTCTCTCCCAAACTCTATATTATTTTATTTTCATTTATGTTATAGACAGATGAATACATATACTATTGTTAAAATATATAACAACTAGCTATAATTTGTGTGTAACTGGTTTGTGGTGAGTTCTATTGTTAGAGATATGTTTAATTAGGTTATAGTTTTGTTTTAGATATCATTTTGAGGTAGTGTAGTCTTTTGTTATTTACAGAGTTTTCCTTCAATTGTAAAATTGTGTACTTGTCTTTGATCTGTTTAGATATTTTAGGTTTGTTTTGGCTTACTGTTATATTTTTAGTTGTTGGGAGCGATGTTCTGTTTGCAGGATTTCTAGAAATGTGTATTGGGTAGGGAGCCTTCAGCCTAATCTGACTTGGAAGGCATTGTGCCATCCTTCCACTGTTGATGACTTTGTATTGTTGACTTATGGCACTGTCATGTATGTTGCACTATGGGATTTGAAGCTTTTTTTTAACAACATTTTATTGATTTTTGGCAGTAGAATAGCATTTACAAATTGTATTTTCAGCACCACAATCCCAACCACACCCATATCCACATACATGAGTACAGTATACAATTTTAGGGTACTTATAATAAGGGCAGGAGCGGGGGTTGAGCAGAATGGCGTAGTCTGCCAATGGAAGTGTCTTCAAGTTTTGCCCATTTCCTTGATAGCATAGGGATTCTATAAGTATGTTGTTCTTTTGTTACTGGGACATGGGCTAGGGCAATTCAGTTTTTTTTTATTTTAAAGTAAAATTTGCTCTTTGTTGCATGTCACACACTTAGCGCAGATTTTCAGAGGTGTCTCCCAATGCTTTGATTAAAATAATAACAGCAGAAATGTATAGCCTGAGGTTTGCAGTTAGAATTTGTATCATTGCCTGCTCAAAATATAGAATTATTTTTCCAGGATTGTAGTTGTTTATTTGAATTTAATTTGGTTTAGTAGTTGCAGATTGCTTGTTAGGCAATAGTAGGTAAATTAAAGACAAGCTATTATTATGATATTCTCCATTTATGGTGTGTATTTTCATAAATAGTGGTGAGTACGAATTGAAGGTTCCATCCATCATCCATGTTGTACATTGGGTTAGCATAAGTGAATTGTAGTGTTGCCTATATGGCTGTTCTTTTATCACAGTGCAGGAGAAAGGGTTCTTCATCATGTGTTATGAATTTGTGTTCATTAATGTTTATGTCTTGGCATCTTCTAGGTCAGGCTTCTCCAATGAGTAGCCTGTGAGCTACTGGTAGGTCTCTATCCACCTGTGAGTAGCTCTCCTGTGTGCATCCAAGCCTACTAAATTTGAACACTTTGCTTGAGTGAATTAATATATATTTATGCCAGAATTGTACATTCAAGGTGAAAATGTGTATATTTTCATAACTCATAAGCTGATGTTTGGAGAAAACATGACTAGATTTTGAAATTATATTTCAAGCTGTTATCTGAGTGATAAATCCTGGAGAGAGACATTACCAATATTATTACCTTGTGCCAGAGCCACTGCAGCTGTGGCTGGCATATATTGCATATGGAGAGACATTCCAAATTGATACACACTTTTTGGGTCCCAGCCTACCAGACAGCCCAGCTGTGTTGCATGCGAGAGACATCTTGTGGATTTTCAGAAAGTTGATCCAGGAATGCATTTTGTCTGCTGCTTACCATAGACTTTGTGGTTTGTATGTCATGTTTTCTGGGTTTCCATTTCCTGTCTTTATTTGCTTCAGTCTCCCCTCCTCGAGTTTGTACCTCCCTATGCAAAATTCATGTTTACAGTATCCGTCCACAAACTTGTTTGAAGTCAGAGCGTTTACAGGAAAGAGGAATGCAGTGTAATTCCTCCATGGAGCCTGCTTGTGCCCTTTGTTGTAAATTGTATTTTAGATATATGTATCTCAAATGGTACCTTGCCCTTCAGCTGCACAAACATTTGCCTTTCATTTGTGGGGCATGAAGTTCACTATTGGCATTGCCAGGGTGGGTGGAAGCATGAACATTTCTAAAATCATGTTTGAAAACTATTACTTAGAAAAACGCTTGCAGTGATTTAGTTTAATGCTACTAAGATTAAACAGTCCTGCTAGTAAATGAAATATATTTTTTGAATTTTTGCAGAGACTTTTTCATATTTAACACATTTTTTGCAAAATTCCTCTTCTTTGGTGAGTCCATTTAATTTGTGAAACTGCTGTCTTAGTAGTAAAGTACAAAACGTCAGTCTCAGCTTCAGCCTAACAGATTGTGATCTTGAGCAGCTTACACTGTTTATTGCCCATTTACTGTCAATCACAGTATAAGATCTTTTCACAGGAAAGCACCAGCCACATTGTAATACAATTTACTTTGATGTTTAAAGCCTATGCTTTATTTATGACATCTGTGGCAACTTGTTTTGGAGAGTTGGATAGTTTAAAGGCACTTTTTATGCATTCCGTCTGCAACTGTGCCTTTTTTCAGAACTCATTTATTACTAGATATAAAAGATTTCCCCTTTTGTCCTTGCAGGCACTAAGGTCATGATTTGAATGGTGCAGCAGGTGCAGTGGCACAGGGGCCAAAAGCTCTATGAAAACCACTGAACACTGATTGTTGCTACATTTTACTACAAACCAAGCAGTCACAAGTGCGGTTACAGTGCAGGCACTAGGCAATGTTTTGAATGGTGCAGCAGGTGCAGTGGCACAGGGACAAAAGCTCAAGGAAATCCACTGAATACTTATTATTATTGCTATATTTTAATACTAAACAAGCAGACACAAGTGCACTTGCCTTGCTCGCACTGGGACTATGATTTGAGTGGTGTAGCAGGTGCGGTGGCACAGGGGTCAAATGCTCTAGGAAGCCCACTGAACACTGATTATTGCTGTATCTTACTACTAAACAAGCAGTCACAAGTGCAGCTACCTTGCAAGCAATAGTGCCGTGATTTGAACAGCACAGCAGGTGCAGTGGCACAGGGGCCAAAAGCTTTAGGAAACCCACTTAACACCATATACTGCTATAATTTACTACTAAGTAAGCAGTCACAAGTGTTTTTAATGGTACAGCAGGTGCAGTGGCACAGGGGCTAAAAGCTGTACGAAACCCACTGAAATCTGATTATTGCTATACTTTACTACTAAGCAAGCAGTCACAAGTGTAGTTACCTTGCAGGCACTGGGGCCATGATATGAAAGTTGCAGCAGGTGGAGTTGCACAGAGGCAAGCTACTTTTATAAAAACACTTAAAAGTTCTATAAAATATTTTAGGGCTTTCTATGAGCACCAGATATATTGCACAAAGAAACCTTTTTATGGCACTGGGGAGATTACATGATTTGGCAGGATAACAGGATGTTGAGCTGACGCCAAGACTCAAACCCGGTTCCCCAAAGCGGCAGCTCTTTCCATTATTTCACATGGTTATTATAGTCATCATAAACATGTGCAAGAAACATTGACAACGATAAATATTTTGCATAGGCAAGGCCTATTGGCTTGGCCAATTATTGATCTTTATTATTGCATATAGTATGATCTTGAAATACATACCTTCAGGATTTGCACTGAATGAAAACTTCTGCTACATTTGATTTTACTAAAATGTTGTCAATGTAGAACAGGAAACCAGGCCATCCAAAGGGTGCACATAACTGACTTGCCTCTTAGTTCACTATTGACATTGTCAGGGTGGGTGAAAGCATGAATGTTTGAAAACTATTCCTTAACATAAAATACTTGCACTGATTAAGTCTAATGTACTACTACTACTAAGATGAAACAGTTTTGAATGTGAATAAAATACATTTTTGGAATTTTTAAAGAGACATTTTTATATTTTACATGCTTGTTGCAGAATGTCTTTAAAAATGAAGGTGGCCCAAAAGATAACTGTACAGGACACCCTTTTTACTTGCTTTCTCTCGCGTTGATTAACTTGCAAATAAATACTTGCCCGTTTTGAAGAGGAGGCTGCATGCAAAGGTCAGGAGTGCGCTTGCAGCCCCCAAACTATAGATCTACAGGGACTTTATAGTATAGATTATACAGCAGAGCTGGCTTCAGTGCAGCATAGCTGCAAGTAAAAAAACCACAGTCAACATTGGGTGTATCATAGGGCTTTTGAACTTTACTTTTAGCCATTTGCAACATCGTTAAAAGAAATTGGCAAAGCCAACAGATCTTGCATGGGGAAGACCAATAGGCTTTGCTAACGCTTATTTACATTACTGCTGGCATCACGGCCTGATGCAATGAGATGATCACTGCTGGTAATCTTGTCTGATGTAGTCACTATTACAGCACTACTAGCGTTAGTAGCTCACAATGACTTTAATTTAACATAAGTATTAACATAAGTAAATATTTATGAAAAAAGGTTGGCGACCACTGTTCTAGGTGAAGAAGGGGTTTGAGTTGTGGCTTTTCTTGTGCATGTTATTAATCTTTTTGTACTGGGGATTGCTAATAGGTGACCTGAAATGTGCTAAGGAATGTGAGGCAGAATATTTTTTTAAATAGTACATGTGGCTCTGTGAATGCTTGTGTTTGCTTCTCTGATATCTGGCAGAACATGCCTTACTTCTATCTCAGTTAAATTCGGCAGGGGGATAGTTGTGTTCTCCAACATTAATCACTATATCAGTTTTAGTGGTGGCCCTCCCATAACATGCATCAGCATACTATTTGGTTCCTTTCCAGTTAACATTTTCACTGTTTTGTTTTTTCCTTGGTGTATTTGTATCCTGTGTTGTATAACAATTGTTTGCCTTTCTGCAAGGTGGTATATGTGGCTCTTTGTGGCATTTTATCTGACAATGGTAGAAGTATATATTTATTAATTTCTGTTGGGCATTTTATTCTACCTATTACTAAGCTTTTTCTTCGCATCAGTTTCTGTTCAATTCAGTGTCGATGTACGTCAGATAGGGTATTTACCCTTTTTAGATGGAAAATGTTTTTTTTATGGTTAGTTTAAAAACCCATTAGTTTAGTTAGGAGATTGGTTTGTGATTGGTTATTTTTTTAATGTTTCTAATGAGTTAACAATGTTTTGTTTATCAATGTTTTTTGTTACTGATATTACTGATTGTAAGTATTTTTGGTAATCGATATTGTGTTCTTCAACATTATGTCGTATAATGGAGAGTGATACACACGTAATAGGCCTGACATTCTGGGCACTTTTTGCAATGGAACCTTTCTTGATACAGCCAGAAGAAGCACCTCTAACTATTTTCATCATTTTATGCCCTCTGTGAGTTGTTGTGAACCTCTCACAAGCTTTCTTTCAGGCCAAGTAGCAGATGGGAGAGCAAACCTTGTTCAAAAGGACTTAGGAAGCACCTCCATTTGAAGGGATGAGGGCAGCAATAAGCCCTTCCCGAGGGGCATATGCAACAGAAAACCAATTGGGAACTGTACACCACAGATAGGTCCTTCCCCACTGTGCCAAAGCAGTCAGAGGTGCACTGTGTCAATGAATTAGACTCTGAATTGCCACTGTGTCCATGGGGGAAGCACTGTAGGCAGATTTTCAGACTCTTCTCATGCTTGCACTGAGCCGGAAATCCAGAAATACAATGTTCAGTGTGGGGCAGTAGGCCCAACCTGACTCGTCTGCCCAAAGCGTTTGAGACAGTATCAGATAGACCTATATTTAGCCATTAGATGTCAGCCTTATGCAAGGAACAGCCATTATGTTTCTGGATATATATTGTTTTAACCATTGGTTTCACCCTCTAAGTACCAATCTAGCCATGTATCTGAAGCAATGTTAACTACATAAAAATGCTATGCGATGCTGTTAATACAGAACCACGTGGTAAACAGGAATATACTACTGCCCTAAGTTCCTGACTGCTTGTGAAAATGGTATCCTGATTTTTTTGTCGCTTTTGTGGGCAGAGGACTAATCCTGTCCCTGGTAATGCACGGCCCTGAACCTGTTCTGCGACTGTAGGGGTTCACAAAGTAATAGATATAGGACTATTTTCTAAGGCATGGGTGAGACACATTCAATGTTGTTGGCACCCCAGGACATCAGTGTCAGTCTCAGCAAGGCTTTTTATTTTTTCTTTGGAGGACGGGGCTTGGGGCATGGCTCAGGAACAAATGCCTTGGAGGCACTTCTCAGCATGAGGACCAGCCCCCCCCAAGGCCCAGCCCCTTCCTCACATGGTGATATCTTTTTGTTTGAGTTTGCACATCTGCTCTAAAGTGAAGGCGCATCGAGGCAGGGGTCCCCAAAGAAACTCAATGAGGACCTTGTTAGAAAAGGTCTGGTAATTAGATCTTCCTGAGCACTGGTATTTCGTGGATGGTAGAGGGTATGTTTGGGACTGCAGTTTTTATTGCTCAAGGTGAGCAGTGCTTGACCTTTTGTCTATCTCTGATTGCTACTTCAGAAAGACTGATGATAGCTATGAGCAGGGATCTCACACTCCATTTTGCCTTTGTTGTGGATGCTTTTGTTTTGAACCTGCCCCACTGCTACGTGCTGTGAGAGTTATCATCTTGCAAAAATGCTGAGTCTCAGGAACAGTCTGAAAGTGACATATGAAACAGAACAAACCCAAGCCAGTACTGAAACCTTGGACTCTGGATCCACATGCCATTTCGGGAAAATGTGTCAGACTGTGGGATCCAAACCACACTACTTTGTTCTAGTTCTGCATTCTTCATGTCCAACGTAAGGAGTACTCCACAGGCTATTCAAGGAGCTGGTGCATAAATAGGACAGTTGCCTGCCTGACAGCCACTGCCTCAGACATCAGTACTGGTGTTTGCATGGCAGCCATTCTTTCAGAGGTGAGGGGACATCCCCTGAGTTTTGCAGGAATTGTGTTTCACAAACATTAGTGACCATCTCTTATGCACAATAATGTCAGGAACAATGGCAGAAAAACATCCATTGGTTCGTGGACAAGAACATTGTGTTTGTAGGCCATGGTGGTAATGTTAAGAGATTATTTACAAATTTAAATTCCAAATCTGGTATTGGGGAGCCAATTCCATGCATCCTGGGGGCTCCATCATGTACCCCCAGTACTGCCAAACCAGCTCTTTGAGGCTTGCACTGCAGCTACAGCTGCTGCCACCTCTCAGACAGGGTTGTGCCCTCCTGGGGTCTGAGCAGCTCAGTCCCAGGAAGGCAGAACAAAGCATTTTCTCTGAGAGCAGGGTGTTACACCCTCTCCCTTTGGAATAGTGTAAATAGGTAGCTTCCCCCAGCCTCTGGAAATGCTTTGAAGGGCACAGATGGTGCCCTCCTTGCATAAACCAGTCTACACCAGTTCAGGGACCCCTTGTCCCCTGCTCTGGCGTGAAACTGGACAAAGGAAAGGGAAGTGACCACTCCCCTGTCCATCACCACCCCAGGGGTGGTTCCCAGAGCTCCTCCAGTGTGTCCCAGACTTCAGCCATCTTGCTTTACAAGGTGTGGGGGCACTCTGGAGGGCTCTGAGTGGCCAGTGCCAGCAGGTGACGTCAGAGACCCCTCATGATAGGTCCATGCCTGATAAGGTAGCCAATCCCTCTCTCAGGGCTATTTAGGGTCTCCCCTGTTGGTTCTCTTCAGATTCTGCTTGCAAGTTTCCTTCAGGATTCCTCTGCAACTACTACTTCATCCTCTGACCTCGGATCAATCGCAGCCTGCTCCAGGAACCGCTGTAACTCAACAAACTATCCACAAGGGATACTTTTCCTCTGCAACTTCAGCTCCAGCCAGCAACTGCAACAGTTTCCACGGTGCGCAGGCTCCGAGGACTCCCTGTCTTCATCCTGCACCAGAAGGACTGAAGAAATCTCCTGTGGGGTGACAGAGTCCACTCCTCTGCTCATGCAGGCACCTTCCAAGATGACAACCGTTACCCTTGGACTCCTCTCACAGCGATGAGCATGCTCCTAAGGACACAGAGGGTGGACCCCATCAACATAGACTGTCCTGAGGTCCTGCTGATGCAATTTGAAGGAGGTAAGATCTTGTCTTCCCTGAGAGCAACGGTACCCCAGTGCACTATGTCTTCTTCACCTCCTGAGGCCTCTGTGCACTATTTGCAAAAGCCCTTCATGCACAGCCTTGCCCAGGTCCCCAGTACTCTATCTTGTGATGCTCAACTCCGCAGGTTCTCCCATTGCAGTTGTTCTCCAGCGGCGTGGGACCTTTCTTTGTTGTGCTGCATCAACTGCAGTTTGCACCTCATTTGTCCCCGTGTCCTTGGGTTCCCGTGGGTGCTGTCTGTCACCCTGAGGGCTCTCTAAAGTGCTGAGAGCCCCCTCTTCCTCCTCACACAGAGTTGAGGCCCCAGGTCGCTCCTGGGTCCAGCCAGCACCATTTTGATGCAAAATGCACTTTTGTCGTAACCAAGGCTTGTTGGCGACTTCCAACATGAAATCACGTCTGCATCCATCTTCACATCGTGGGACATCCTTTGCATCATGCAGAATCCCGCTGGCATCTTCTTAGAGTGCATTCCTGCTGTCTTCGTCCAACCGGGGACTCTTCTTTTGCACCCTCTTCTGGGTTGGCAGGGGCTCCTGCCCTTCCTGGAACTTCTTTCAACTTCTGGACTTGGTCCCCTTCTTTTTCAGGTCTTCAGGTCCAGGGATCCAGCAGTTGTTGTTTGAAGACTTGGTTGGTTACTGCAAAATCCCAATCACGAGGTGTAGTGTGTCCTAAGGATCTTGCAGTACTTTACTCCTGCTTTTTTGGGCTCTGGGGTGGGGTAATTTACTTACCTTTACTGTATGTATTCTTGGTCTCCAAGTGATTCTGCACACACTACACTTGTCTAGGGGGAATCCGTGATTCGCACTCCACTTTCTTAGTATATGGTTTGTGTTGCCCCTAGACCTATTTTCTCCCTTTGCATTCTATAGCATTTCCTATTGTTTGCACTAACTTATGTCTTATTACTTACCTTATTTTTGTGTCTAGTGTATATATTGTGTATAATACTTACCTCCAGAAGGAGTATTATCTCTAAGATATTTTTGGTACTGTTTCACTCAAATAAATACCTTTATTTTAGGTAACACTGAGTATTGTCTTTATTTTTGTATAAGTACTGTGTAACTATAAGTGTTGTTGCATGAGTTTTGCATGTCTCTTAGTTCAGCCTAAGCTGCTCTGCTATAGCTACCTCTATCAGCCTAAGCTGCTGGAACACTACTACTTCACTAATAAGGGATAACTGGACCTGGTCTAAGGTGTAGGTACCCAAGGTACCCACTGCAGAACAGGCCAGCCTCCTACAACATCTCAAAAACTATACTAGCTCATAGGTTTGGGCCCACATAGCGCCATGGAATTAATTTGTTGCAATTTGTTTTTCAGCTCTCCCTTCCACAGTACCCTCCCTAAAATCTCACCCATCAGAAATGGCAGAGCTAGAAGAGAAGGGAGCTTTGAAGGGTACTTCTCCCAAGGAACTTTGCTCCTGACACTAAGGGGGTCATTCTAACCCTGGCGGTCGTCGACCGCCAGGGCTAAAATGACGGGGGCACCGCCAACAGGCTGGCGGTGCCCCGCAGGGCATTCTGACCGCGGCGGTTCGGCCGTGGTCAGAAGTGGAAAACCGGCGGTCTCCCGCCGGTTTTCCGCTGCCCTTCTGAATCCTCCATGGCGGCGCAGCTCGCTGCGCCGCCATGGGGATTCAGACACCCCATACCGCCATCCTGTTGCTGGCAGTTCGCCCGCCAGGAACAGGATGGCGGTATGGGGTGTTGTGGGGCCCCTGGGGGCCCCTGCAGTGCCCATGCCAATGGCATGGGCACTGCAGGGGCCCCCGTAAGAGGGCCCCACAATGAATTTCACTGTCTGCATTGCAGACAGTGAAATTCGCGACGGGTGCCACTGCACCCGTCGCACCTTCCCACTCCGCCGGCTCCATTCGGAGCCGGCGTCCTCGTGGGAAGGTTGTTTTACACTGGGCTGGCGGGCGGCCTTTTGGCGGTCGCCCGCCAGCCCAGTGTAAAACCCAGAATACCCGCAGGGGTCTAATGACCGCGGTGCGGTATTCTGGAGGGGGGAACTCTGGCGGGCGGCCTCCGCCGCCCGCCAGGGTGAGAATCACCCCCTAAGGGTCTGCATAAGTACCTAGAAGCCTACCTGCTGCTAGGAAATGTAAGGAGTGTGCCAGACAACAGGATGAGAGACTCTCCAGGAAAAGTCCAGCATGTGGAACACCCAGAGAAACCTTATTGCAAAATAGATTGAAACTAGGAGCAATCCGTGATGCAAAGCATTACCCTAGTCTCTCTTAGCAGTTCCTGTCTGAATTGCAATAAGACTTCTCAGCAATCTACCATAAGCGTGAAAAAAAAGTTGCAATTGCTGCCTATCAGGGAAAGGAAACGGTGTTGCTACTAAAGCCGGTAGGCGCTTCGAGTTTGTTAAACTTTTTTACTTTTTCTGATAAGTTTCCCTCAGGTTACTCCACAGTCTTGTGCAGATCTCCTTTAGGTAAAGTATACGGAAAATTTAAAAAGTTTATTTAATTTTATAATCAATTATTAAAAACACTTTCATGTTAAACATTAATGTGAAATATGTTTTATATTTAATTTAAACGTAGAGCAACAATTACAGCACTATTACCACATTTTAGAAATAAATATTTAATAATTTAAATATAATAATTTAAATTAAAACTCATTTTATGAAAATTAAATTAAACCATAATTTATTATTATTTACAAAATGCTACAGCACTATTACCACACTTTGGAAATAAATATTTAATAATTTAAATATATTAAATTAAAATTAATTTTCTGAAAATTAAACTAAAAAATAATTTCTAATTATTTACACAGGTAAAAAACTTACTATGCAATACCAAGTAATAAAAGTGATTTGTAGAATTCATTAAAAGTAATTTAATTATATTTTAATATTAATAATATAAGTTAAATGAATGTATAAGTTCAAAAAAGTTATTATATGTTATAATTAAATAATAAATAGGTTTTATTAGTAATATTTATTAATGAAATATTGTAACTAAATCTCAAAACAATTCTTATATAGCTTTATTTTACGTCCATACCTTCATTATTTTCTGTTGAAGTACTAGCGGTTGGCTATGTGGGTGCTGAAGTTCCTACTGTTTTCTTTTTACAGTAGTAGCCTACAATCATAACTTTGGCTCCACCTCTTTTTTCAGGGTGTAGAGACATGTAAACCTTAGCTATTCGGTAACATTACACTCAAATTTTGTGAATTGACAAAAGTAGTAAATGTACTCAAAATTGTAGGATGAAATTAGATGGGTAAATTACTCACAAGTATAAGTTTCGGAATGCCCCCGTAAGAGGAATGTCCTACCACCATGAAAAAAACTATTTTACATTAAAATACATCCTGCTTCTGGAACAAAGTAACCACCACTCAACAGCACTCAACCATCTTTCACCTAATACCTATTCACTCGAACTATCAAATAGCTTCCCATGTAGTTGGCTAATCCCACTCACAGTAACAGAGTATAGCTTATGGGTAGGATGCCTGAAAAATCCAAATGTTCTGATTATGCTTTGAATTCTCAAGGGAATCCACCTACAAAGACAACTCTTTTCCAGCACAACTACTGAAAGAAGCTTTGGCAAATCCTATAGGTCAAACTTCAATGTAGTAACACTTACAAATTGCTTATTTAATTACTGATAGGACACGCAAAATACCTTTCACATGCATGATCATATCCCCCATTGCCTCAAATGCAACATTGTGAAACAAAAAAGGGTATTGTTCACAGTAGTGGTAGTGGTGGTGATGGTGATGATGATGGTAATTGTGCAAAGGTGGTGGAGGCAGTGGCAAAGGTAATGGTGGTGATCGTGATAATGGCAGTGGTAAAAATGGTGGTAATAGTGGTGGTTGTAATGGTGATGTTAATGGTGGTAACTGTGGTAGTAATTGTTGTAGGGTGATAATGAAGATGCTGGTAATGGTGATGAAAGTAACAGTGATGGCGATGGTGTCATGGTGGTAGTAATAATGATTTGTTGATAATACCGCTGCTAATGTTGACAGCGGTGATGGGCAATGGGGATAATGATAATTGGAATGGTGGTAGGGATGGAGGTGCTAATGGCAATGGTGGTGCTGCTAATTATGATAATGGTGGAAGTAGTACTGGTGGTAACAATAATGGTGTTGGTGGCAATGGTAATGATGGTGGTTGTAAACACACCTTTCTAAGGGTATGCTGTCCTCTGCCTTCATGCCTGACTTGACATAGTACTCCGCAAAGGAATGTGTCACAAATTCTCTGGCCCATTATGCAATTAAACACTTAGGGGCTGATACGAATTTGGTGGTCTGAGGACCGCCATGTTGGCATGGCGACCATACCGCAAACGGGCTGGGGAGTATACCGTCATATTATGAGTTTGGTGGTCGAGAAAATAAAAGACCGCCAGCAGTCTGCCGGCCCAGTCAGGCAGCACAGAATGCCGCTGTTCCCTGGAAGCATAAACAGGCCAGCAGAGACCATGTTTCCGCTGGACCTATTGGGAGGTTGCACACCATCAATGTGACCGTGGCAGTCCAACCACCACGTGTCAGAAGGCGGAGATGAACAGCATAAAGGGAGACACTCACCTGCAGATAGCCATACACGTCCGGAGCCGCCATGGATTTATTCCCAAACGTCATGCCCCTGCTCCTGTTCGCTGAAAGACAACGGATTCAGCACCGATGTGGATGACTGCAACCGTATCCACTAACACCTACCTGCATTATTGACATTAGAAAACAACTTGTACCGCTAGCAAACACATCATAAGGGAGGGACGCCATGGGCAGCAGCTACACCTGACATCCATCACATACAGCAACATGGACACCCACAGTCACAACACGCACACTGCTGCCAGAATACACCCACTGCATGGCAACACTACACATGTATGCACGGCTACACAGCACAGACTCTGGGACACTCAAGACCACACAACATTCACAAAAAAGCAACAAGTACACAGCTACTGCACATTTACAAATAAATTTCACACACTCACATACAACACTGCCCAGGGACTGGCCACACACACAACACAAATGTACACACATGTGCCATGGCACATACACAACACCACCATCAAACAACCCTGTTATTGACACACACATCACACACACACATAACACAATTCCATGCACAATACACACAGAGACAGATAGACAAAAGACACAAATTGTATCACCACAACAAAACCTGCACAACTGGGAAAGGAACATCAGGACCATACATGGAAGGAGGCTGCACTGAGACACATATCGCGCTGAACGGGGCCACAGACAACATGCACACAGAAATTGGCACCATTTGGATCTCAGGGACAAGCAATACAAATATCAATTGTAATGCACATTCACACAATAGGGAAGGCAAGGTAATAAAGTACACACAATTCACATTCCATGGGACTACCCCTACACCAACCAACTGCGAGGGACACACACATAAATGAACACATGCACACCAAATGTAGACAAGAGCCATATCAGGGGTACAAGTCATACATCATAAATGCCCACATCGCACAACACAAAAATAAACACATACCACAACAATCACAACACAATGCCATGAAACCAACATTGCAACTACAACTACACATACCCGCAAGACAACACACAACCTTCCCATGGAGCACAACAGCACTGCACACAAACTCCCATACTGCAAAAAACACCACATGGAGCAGCAAGCAGCCCAAACACACACAACTACAGGCACACAATCAATGTCACTCGGGAACAACAGAAAGCAAGGGAAGGAAATGCAGGACAAAGGTGTGACCAATAAACCAACAACAGGTTGGCTTTATTATTAAATAAGGTCATGGAAACCAAAGTTCAAGGCCATAGGCCAGTCCAAAACATGGTATTGGGCCAAAAGGCTCAAATTTGTACCCCATGTAACTTCCACAGGTAGGGGAATCAAGAAGTCAGGCAGGCCCCTCGGAGATGATTGGGAAGGAGTGAAGGGGAGGGGGGTTCTGGGCATGGGAGGGGGGTTTGGGATTGGGCGTGGGAGGGGGGAGCCTTCTGGGGAAGGGTGACCGTCTTCTTGGGATGGGGAGGGGCATGGGTGCTTGCAGGGGGGACAGGGAGGGCTTTGGCGGTAAAAGGGAGGGACTTTGGGAGGGAAACTGTCCTTTTGGGTGAGGCACAGGGGGAAGAGCAGGGGGAAGGTCATGGCAACAAAGGAAATCTTTTTTAGACACACAGGGACAGTCATAAGAAGGGGATTGGGATTTGGAGGTTGAGGGAGCAGTTGTCTGACATGTAGGTGGGGATGTCTTGGGTGCGTGCTTGTATGTGGTGGGTGTCTGCTGAGTGGGTGAGTGAGGGTCTTTATGTGTTTTGGGCTGAGGGGGGTGGTGGTGTAGGGGGATGCCATGGTGGGTGGATGGGTGTCTGTTGGGGTGGTGACTGCAGGTGTGGTGGATGTGCTGCATGTAGGTGTGTCTATGTTTGTGGTGTCTATGGGTATGGTGACTGGGGTGTATGTCTGCAGGTCTGCTGGGGTGGTGTTTTCAGGTAGGATGTGTGTGGTGGCTGTATCAGTGACTGTTGACGTGGTGTCTGTAAGTGTGCCAACTGTTGTGTGTGTGATGCTGGAGGTGGGGGGGTGTCTGGGGAAGTGGTGACTGTTGCTGTGTCTGCGGGTGGACGTTGTCTGTGGGCGTGCCAGTGTGTCTTGTCGTGATTGTGTTTGTGTGTTCTACCCTTGTGTGTTGAGGTGGATGCATGGGAGTCTGTGTACTTTGGGTGGGTTGGGAAAGGGGGATTTGGACTGGAAATAGAAAGGTGGAGGGGAATGGAGGACAAGGGGTGACTGGCTGCCTTCAGTGGGGAGGCCAGAGCCTGAAAAGATCTCTGTAGGCCAGCCATTGCACTGTGAATGCCCTCCAGGAACACATTGCTCTGTTAAATTTGTGTTGCCAGTCCCTGGATAGCATTCAGAATGGTGGACTGACCCACAGAGATCACCCTTAGGAGTTCAATAGCTTCCTCAATAGGGGCAGCAGGGGTAACCGGGTCTGGGACAGAGGTGCCTGCAGCAACGGAAAATCCAACCCCCTTGGGTGAGCGGGCCCGGCCAACTGGGTGGGGAGCAACAGGGAGGGCGGTGATAGAACGGGGGTGGTGAACAAATATGGTACAGTGGTGCTTTCCGATGGGTCCGCCACCACTAGGGAGTGGCCACTGGATTAGGAATCCGATGATGTTGATCAATGTTCGGCCTCTCCCATGGCACTCCCCTCGCCCTCTGGGTCACTGGGTTCCTGTATGTCAGAGCTGTCATGACCTGAGGTGCCATGGCCAGATGCTTTCCTACTCAGCGCAGCCCCGTTTCCTTCACCTGCCGGTGCTGATGCTGCCAAAAGAAAGTGAAGTAAGGTTACAGCATGGACATGAAAACCTTTCAATCACAACTCTGAGAGACACAACATACAATCAGGTCAAGAGGCCCCCCACATGAAGTGCCAGCAAAGTGGCATCATCATGTGTCAAAACCAAACCATGCATGCCATCTGGATTTACAAAAGTAACACATGTGAAAAACTTGATGACCACTACACTCCAAACCTGTGCCACATACAGCACACTCCAGTGAACCAGTAGCCAACAATTAGATCTCATTGTAAGGTACCCTATCAATTACACAGACACAAGTCTAAGCACACGTCCAAATTGCACTGATGTAATGTATCAACAATAACAGATGTTGCTGAGGACATGCAGACAACACTGCTACAAACCTTCCATACCTGGATTAGGAGACATGGAAATATTCCTCTCACTATGGACACATAACAACAATGTAGAGTCCTACGAGTGACACCTGCCCAAAATGAGTCCAGGAGGTCGTAGCAAGGCAACTCAGATGTGCCCCACATGTGGTGTTGCAAGGAACAATGAAGTCATGTCCTTAACGTCATGAAGAGCTGTCTCCTGAATACACACAACAATGATCCTGTAAGGCCCAGGATAGCCTCCACCAAGGTCACACACCAATTTCCAAGTTTAATTCTGAGAGTGTTTGTAGTTTACAACTGTACCGTGCAGGAAGGAGGGACACAACCCTTGCAACCACTAGCTGAAGGACAGCAAATGTTGTACAATGAAAAGCTACATCACTATCATCCCAGACATGGCAAGTATGGCATCTGTCTGTGGATGAAACCTTGAGCCCAAACACAAGTGATGCAAACATCACTGCAAGTCAATCCATGAAGCATCCCAAAAGTCAGTGCACAATTCCCAAACAAATCACAGGTGCTGTGCACCTACAACCAACAGTCAGCATCAAGGGCACAAACGATCATGAAGTGGATACACAATCTGGCCCTACCTGTCATGTCTGTCCATCATGAGTACTGCAGATACACATGACAAATTACATACTATGAGGCATGAATGTATCAGTCTGGCAACATATGATGATGACATAGGCCCTCATTATGACATTGGCAGTGTACTAACCGCCACTGTTAAAGTGGTGGTAATACAGCCAACTGGCTGGCGGTAATTACTGTCAAATTATGACCATGGCGGTGAGACCTCCCATAGACAGCCAATGTACCACACCAACCACCAGGGCTTTAACACCACGGCAGTAGCCATCTACAGCCAGGTAGATGTCAAGGTACCGCCCACCATATTATGACATAGCAAACCACCAGGAGTTCCTTGGTGTTAACAATTCCATCAAAAGCCTGGCGTAAACATATTACAGAAAAGGAAAGACTCATCTTCGGGGACACAGAGGACTCCGCGGCTGCCATGGAAACTGAACTCCAAGTCTTCCAGATGCTCTACCATGCCATGGAAGTGCTGGAGCACCAATGCCAATGAAGATGACGACGATGAGTACAGCTACCTAGCACACAAGGGAGGGAGGGAAGAAAAGGAGAGTGACACACGCACAACACACACCATACATACACACACACAACCAGCTGCACAGTACATCAACAGTTAGAGGACCCAGGAGCAAAGAATGCAAGGTTACATACCTGTAGTACAACCACTGTAAGTTGCTGCCAACAGCCACCATAATGAATACATAAATAACTATATACAGGTCAATGTACAGATTGGGCCAATGGCCAGTCCAAAGTACTAAAGGGCCACATGGCCACAGGGCATTGTCCAAGCCCCAACTTGAGTCCTGACATCATCCAGATACCACTGTTCAGGGGCATCATGTTGGAAATTGGCAGGCTCCTCGGGGGGGGTTGGGCACCTGAGCTGGAGTGGGTATCATGCCCACTGGTTCTGGAGGAGGCTCCTTGCCCACTGGTTCTGGAAGGGGCTCCTTGTCCCTGGAGGGGAGTCTTAGGCCACAGTCTCTGGAGGGAGAGCTACATAGCCTCTGCTGGTGGAGGGTGATCCTTGCCCTCAGGTGGTGGATGGAGATCCTTGCCCTCAGGTGGTGGATGGGGATCCTTGGGTTCATTCGTGTGAGGGCCCCCCTTGGCCTTTGTCATGTGACTTGTGTCCTTGCCTCCAGATTTAGGAAGCGCCTTCACTGACCCTGTCCTCTGTCTCTTAGTTTCTGCCACCCTAGACCTCCGTTTTTGAGGCAGAGGTGTGTCTTTGCTGGGAGTGGCTGCCCTCCCACTCAGGGGCCCCTTAGTGCCAGCAGTGGATTTTTGAGTGGGAGCAGTGGGAGACTGGTTGGCTGAGGTGCAGGGCTGGGTGGTTGGGACCTTGCACTTACGGGCAGGACGGGGGGTAGGGGTCAGTTAGAAGTCAAAATGGGCAAGAAAAACCTTCTTAGGGACTTTGGGGTGGGATGTGGGGGAGGGATGGGAGTGGAGGTAGAGGGAGTGGTAGAAGGAGGGTTAGGTGTGCTGGACTTGGGTGCAGGTGCATGGACAGTGTGCATGTGTGAGGTGGATGGCTGTTGGGGGTTTGAGTGCAAGCATTTGTGTTTCTTTGGAGAGGGACAGACAGGGTGGGAGAGGACAAACAGGACGTGTGGATAGATGTTGTGGTGGTGTCTGCAAGTGAGGTGGGTGTGCTGCATGAGGTGGTGATGGTGGGGGCTGCGCATGTGGTGTGTAGAATGCATGTCTGCAGGTCTGTTCTTGTGGTGTCTGTGGGGAAGGGTGTACAGGTGGCAGGGTTTGGGACTGTTGATGCAGTGCATGCAGGTGTGAGAGTGGATGTGAATGTGAGGGAGGAGGATGAGGAGGGGGAGACAGTGGAGACAGTGGATGTTGTTGTGTGTGCATCTGTCTGTTGTTTGTGTGAGTGCTTGTGGCTTGAAGTGTGGTGCCTGTGTTTGTCTGTGCCACTCTTGTATGATGTTTTGTGTGCATGCTTGTCTGTATGTGTACATGGAATTGGTTGGGGTTAAGGAGACTGGGACTGGGAAGTGGTAGTTGGAGGGGGGACGGTAGGACCAGGGACACTGGCTGCCATCAGAGAGGAGGCCAGACCCTGAAACGATCTCTGTATGGCCACCAAGCCACCATGAAGCCCCTCCAGGAAGGCACTGCATTGCTGCATCTTGGATGCCAGCCCCTGGATGCCATTCACAATGGTTGACTACCCTACAGAGATGGATCTCAGGAGGTTAAAAGCCTCCTCACTGAGGGCAGCAGGGCTCACTGGGGAAGGGCCTGAGGTGCCCAGGGTGAAGGAGATGCCCACCCTCCTGGATGAGCAGGGACGGGCAACTCAGTGCAGGGCTACTGGGAGGGCAGTGCTGGTACAGGGGGTGGTGGCTACACGTGTAGCTGGGGTGGTTCCAGAAGTGTCCGCCACCATCAGGGAGCTCCCATCAGAAGAGAACAGAGTCAGTGTTGTCACCTCCTGTCCCCGCCGTGGTGCTCCCCTCGCCCTCCGTCCCACTGGTCCCCTTGGCGTTGGTAGACTCTGCCCTCTGGGGTCATGTGGGCTGCAGCTCCCTCACTCGCTGGTGCCCCTGCTCCTTCGCCAGATGATGCTAATGTACACATGGACAGGATGACTGAATTAAATAGGGGGGGTGGAGAGATAGAAAGGGAGCACTGGGTCAATTATAAAACCAACACCACAGATGGCATACACATCACCATCACACACCGGGACCAATACTGAGCAGTATGCACTGCACTGGCATACCATTGGCTAGGTACCACAGCAGGCAAGAGCCAAACACTGCCATCTGCACCCCTCCTGGGACCTACTAAGCCCTGTCTGACATGGAAAGCCACCTAGCTAGATATCCAGATTTTGCTATTCACCCAAGCTCTGGATAGGCCACCGCCAGTATGCGGGCCATCAGGGGGGTCAGGTTCCGACAGGTACCCCCTCCTCGTTGGGAGGCTGTCCCAGATGGACCACTGCGGTCTTCCAGGCCTAGCGTCTCAGGTCCTCACACCGTTTCCTGCAGTGGGTGCTCTGCCGGCTATAAGCCCCCAGGGTCCGCATCTCCTTGATGATGGCACGCCACAAGCCCTTCTTCTGATGGACGCTGACCTGCAGGGAAAACGCAAACAGAGGGAAACCATGAATCCAAATATCTAGCCTGCCACACATATGGCGTTCAGACATCATTTTCCCCTCAAATGGCACACACTCACCCGGAGCCCTGCATGTACACTACCACCAGCAATACCCCCACCCAAATGACACACTGCCTGCACACACACACACATCTCCATGCAGCCTTGTTGCTTGCAACCATCCCCATGGAGTACCTGTTGGTCTGGAGGCGCATACAGCTGTCCATACAGGTGTAGGACCCCATCCACCAGGCACTCCAACTCCTCCGAAGTGAAGGCTGAGGCCCTTTCCCCTGTCTCATGGACCATGGCAGGTTCCAGACACAGGACACAGCAGCACATGCAGTGGAGGTGTTGTCCTGTGGAAAGTCAGGAATCAAGTGAGGTTATAGTCAGAAAATGGCAGTCACATCAGCAGCGATGTACACCGTCACCGCTGGCGGTGATCCTCATTGGATACTGTACTCCAAGGAGCCCCATGTTATCCAATGACGGCGGTGCAGACCACCTTCCGCCATGATGCCCAACTCCAGCGGAGTGAGATGACTTCCACCTGTCCCTACATACAGAATAGGCAGTTGCCATGTTATAGTGCTGGTACACAATTTTAGAATAAAACTGCATCATTGGTGTCAATTGTACATACATAGCCATTTACAGTGTCCAAATACATACATGCTATATGTACACTGAAGTGGTGGATCCATTTTTCATGTTGTCACTCCCTTCTCACTCTTCTGTCCCTTAGGTACCTACCACTGCGGTGGAATAGAAGGAGGAGGCAAGCCCCTGTGTAAAGACCCCTTGTGGACTTGGCTATACTGGAGGACAGGCACATAATACTCACCTATGGACTGGAGAGGGCCACAAATCACAGAGCTGCGTGATCAATTGGAGCCTGATCTGATATCTGATATCCGTCATCTCACTGGATCCCCCTCTTGTGCAGGTCCTATCAGTGCTCCATTTCCTAGCAAAAGGCTCTTTCCAAGTGTCAGTGGGCTTGGCTGCAGGACTGTCACAGCCCATGTTCTCAATAGTGCTGGCAAGGGTTTTGACTGCCTTCCTCAAATAAATGGGCAGCCACATCACTTTCCCCCAAGTAGATTTGGCCACTTTGAAGGCTGGATTCTATGCAATGGGACATATTACAAATGTTATTTGGGCCTTTGATGGAACACTTATGGGATTTGTCCACCCCGCCCCCGGGCTAATGAACAGGTGTTCAGGAATAGGAAGTTTCCACTCACTCAATGTCCAGATGGAGTGCCTTGCTGACCAGTACATCTCCCACGTCACTGTCAAGTATCCTGGGTCAGTGTATGATGCTTTCGTCCTGAGGAATAGCAGCATTCCACAACTGATGGCACAACTATAGAGGCACAGAGTGTGGCTTATAGGTGAGCCTGAGTTCCCACCCAATGCATGTCAGTGTATGCCTTCAGGAGTCATCCCTCATGCCACTGTAAAAAGGCTTATGTTTGTCCCCCACTTTTTGTAGGTGACTCTGGCTACCCAAACCTGTCCTGGCTCTTGACCCCTGTAAGGAATTCTAGGACAGGGGCTGAGGTTAAGTACAATGATGTACCAGGAGGATTATTGAAAGGACCTTTTGTCTCCTGAAGGCCAGGTTCAGGTTACTCATCTGATAGGTGGATCCCTCTGCTGCTCCCCTAAGAAGGTCTGACAGATAGTTGTTGTATGCTGCATGCTGCACAACCTGGCCATCAGACGATATAAGCCCTATCTGCAGGAGGAGGAGGGTGAAAATGCTTCTGTGGCAGCAGTGGACCCTAAAGACAGTGAGGAGGAGGAGGAAGAGGATGAGGATGTGGACAACAGGACATCAGTTATATGGTAGTACTTCCAATGACACACAGGTAAGACAGTAGAACTGACCATTCTTCTAATACATTATTTTTCTGTGTGGCTGTAGCATGATGGCAGTCACCTCCTTAGCATCCCAACTAACCCTCACATATGCCTTCCCATTTTGCAAATGTTGGTGTGGTTACAACTGTGCACTTATGTGATGATTACAAACTGCTACAGGACATTTGTTGGATGGAATCACAAAGTTCTGGACAATTGCACAGGATAATACAGTTCAATACATTGCACATTTCTGTCAGATAAAGCACTGTTACTCCAATTGTGTTCAGGGGTATTTATTGAAGTGAAAATTATGAAGGAATAGTACAATGGAATGAGTTGATGGTAGAGGAAATTCCAGTGTAGTGGTCCAGTCTGTTTGTAGCACAGGTCCGGTGTCCAAGGGGGCATAGGAAGGGGAGCCATGGCAGTTCACAGTGGACAAGGTGAAACAGTGGAACACAAGGGGGACATTCAGGAGGGTCTCATTTCTTGACAGTGGTCTTGGTCTTGGAAAGGGTCTCTGCTGTCTGTCTGGGTCGCAGGGACCGCTTGCAGGGTGGTTCACCTTCTGCAGAGGGAGGGGTGCTGGTGGCCTGTGGGTCCAGTGGCAGGGCCTCCCGTCCACTAGCTGCAGTGGAGGGCTGGTTAGTTGCCTGGCTAGTGGAAGGGGCCCGCTTTTGTGATGTGTACTCCCTCTTGATGTTGGCCATATCACCCAGCACCCCTGCTATGGAGACCATGGTGGTGTCCAGGGCCTGCAATTCTTTCTTGATCTCCTGGTGGTGTTCCTCCTGCAGCTGCTGGTTCTCCTGCATGATGTCTATCACCTGACCCATCTTGTCCTGGGAGTGTTGATAAGCCCCCAGGACATTAATGAGTGCCTCCTGGGCAGTCGGTTCCCTGGGCCTGTCATCTCCCTAGCGAACAGCTGTCCTGCGAGTGTTCCTCGCTTCCTGTACCTGTGTCCACTGAATGGTGTGTCCACTGCCACTGACCGCAGGACCCTCATTGTCTTGCCTGTGAGGTGTGGACTGGGGTTCCTGTGCAGTTGGGCACAATGCTGATTGACGGGTCCTGCGAACAGAGGTCTGGGGATGTCAGGTGGCTCCTGGGGTATTGGATACTTAGGGGGAAGGCTATGTTATGGACTGGGTGTGGGCTGGGGTATCCGACTGACCAGTGGTCCCTGATGGGCCAGGGAGTTTATTCAGATCTAGAAGTCCAGAGTTGCTGTCATCACTGGGGGCATCTTCTGGTGGGGGACTGGTCCTCGCCGCTGAGATTGGCTGAGGCGTCTCTGGGGATAAAAGTGGTGTGTTATGGTACATGTCTGTGACATATTCTGCATCCCTATTTTCCCCTATATTGTTTCTGTTGCCCTGCCACCTTTGTTTGTGTATGGTGATGTATTGTGGGATTGTTAGATCTCCATGCTGTGCGTGCATTGGTGGTGGGTGTACATGCAGGACTGGGAGGGATGTGCATGCAGTGGGTATGGCATGCAAGGCTTGGCATTTAGGTTAGTTCAATGTGGTGGTGCACTGTGTGGGATGGAGTGGAGTGATGGGTTTCAAGATGAGGGGTGGTGGTGGTGGCATGCAGGTATGGGGCAAAAGTAGTAAATATTGACTCACCAGTGTCCAGTCCTCCGGCAACTCCTGTGCATCCCTCAGGATGCAGTATTACCAAGACTTGCTCCTGCCATGCTGTAAAATGTGAGGGAGGACGTGAGGGTCCATCGCCAGTCCTCTGGATAGCGAGCTGGTGCCTTGCTGCTATGGAATGCACCGTCCCCCCTCGGTCATTCCACCTCTTCCTGATGTCGTCCCTTGTTCGTGGATTCTGTCCCACGGCGTTCACCCGGTCCATGATTCTCCGCCATAGCTCCATCTTCCTAGCTATGGAGATCTGCTTGATCTGTGCTCCAAACAGCTGTGGCTCTACCCTGACTATTTCCTCAAACATGACCCGCAACTCCTCAACAATGAAACAGGGGTTCCTTTGGGGGGACATGGGTGTTGTGTGGTGTGTGTTGTGCAGAGGGTGTTAAGTAATGTGGTGGGGTTTGGGGTGTGGGGTGCGTGACGGATGAATGGGTGGTTGTGGAGGGTGTCTACTTGTCTCTGTGATATGTCTGGCTAGCTACTGTAGTTGTTTCATGTTAGTAAAGGGTTGTGGGTAATTTGGGTGTGTGTTTTATAGTGTTGTTGGTGGGTGGGTGTGGTGGATGCATTAGTGTCAGGTGGGTGTTTTTTTGCATTGGCCAATGTTGTGCTGTTTTGTATTTGGGTGGCCATTATGACCGCGCCGTTGTGTACCGCAAATGGTTTACCTCCATTAAATGTCCACTGTGGTGATTTGTGGGTCATAATGTGGAGGGCGTTGTTTTGTTAGCGTAACGGTATGGGTGTTCGTACTGACACTTTAACACGTACCTTTGGTCTGGTGGATTTGTGTTTGTGACAGTCTTCTGTCGGTTTGGTGTGTGTTTGACCTAATATGGCAGACCGATGTTCGCCTCTGCGATGGTATGTTGGCGGCTCCAACCGCGACAGTAAGCAGGATTTACTGCCAATGTCATAATGAGGGCCACAGTCCTGTCTGGGCCATCACAGGAAAGGGACTACCGTTGCATATGTACCTTTATGGCAAAAGGACACCATGGACATATGTCAGAGATTCCAGACAGTATCCCATCTGCCTAGCTAGCACATACCTACATGTAATGTGTAGTCATGTATCCTAGTGAGAATGGGACACATGCAGACATGTAGGCAACTGGAATGTTGGCTACACTGATGACACATCACTCTTGAAAATGCAAATACCCCACTTACCAAGGGAAAGTAGCAGGTTACAGTTGCCAAGATTTTGCCATGTAAGTAATTTCACCTGTATGATAGACGCCCATGCATCACAAAGTGTTGTGAGGCACCAGCACCCAACACAAAAAGGAAAAAACTTGCACATAGTTTGTACATATCAAGCTACACAAATTCACAGACACATGACAGTGGATAGTGAGGCACATCCTATCCTAACTTCGTACTGTTACATTTGGGAGGACTGATCTGTTGTTGGAGACTAACACCTAACAGAGTAGTTAAATCAGAAGATTTGTACATTAAACACAGTCATATGTGCTCCCTGCCGTGCAATTGTGCAGAGGGTGGGCCACAGTTTAGTCCCAGGTGCCTGTTCCAAAAGGCTGAGTACACCAGTTGGAAACACATGGCCCCTCAACACCAATGTGAACCCAGATGAACTGTGACAAATGACACATCCCACATTGTCAAGGGGAGCAGTCTGTCCCTCTCACAAATACCTGGCAAAGGGTCAGGCATGAATTAGCATGGTTTCTCATCCCCCTGTGGCTGCTGTGCTGCCCTCAAATGCCCATCCAACTCCAGGTTGACCACAGCCAAAATGAGGGCCATTAGGGGGGTCAAGGTCCAATGGGCACACCGTCCTCATTGGGAGGACAGTCCCAGCTGGGCCTTTGCAGTCTTCCGGGCCCAGCGTCTCAGGTCCTCCCACCTCTTCAAACAGTGGGTGCTCTGCCGGCTGCGGACCCCCATGGTCCGTACCTTCTTGCCGATGGCTCTCCAAATCCCCTTCTTCTAATGGGCATTGACCTGCATGGATGCAAAAGACAAGGTAGCATATTATGTCCACAAGTCCCATACAAAAAGGCTGAGTGAAATAAATGTCAGTGCACCAAGCTATTTAGATCCTGTCTTGACCATCCTGTCCACCTGTGGCACAGAGGAGTCATTGGACACGGACTCCCCAAAAGGGTGCCCTGCACAACCCCCAGCTTAGGCCTTGCACTAACCAGGTACACCAACTGTTACTTTTGTGGGACATGCGCTAGCCAAATTACATGGACCAGGAACACAATGGAACACATCACACAAAGTGGCAAGTGACATGTACACCACTCAGGGAAGATTGTGCACAAACATCCACTACCTATAAATGTCAGCCACTGCATACAGTCCCCATGGTCACAGCCAGCCTAAATACTGGCCCATTGTGCTTGGACCACAATGAAGGGAGTGACATGTAGGGCACACAAAGAGTCAAGCCTGTCCATGTGTAGATATTTGCAGATACAGATGCAGGCACCTGCTACTTCAGGTGGCGGGGTCTGTGTGTTATATCAACATAACAATACATATTTCAACACATGTGTGTTCACGTAACCTAGAGGACCTTAAGTGAAACCTGGCCATGCATTGTAGAAGTCCAGCTTAATGCCCAAACCACATAGTCCAATATCATGGTAAATCAGTTCACAACACACTGTTTGCAGATGTGCAATATCCGAAGTGCAAGAAGCATACACAGGACACATCAGAGCTGGATGAAAGAGACGACAGGGCTGTGAGATCAAGGGACCTGTCAAGGCTATGTGACACACATTTTCAGAGTTGGAAATAGCACATCATTCACATATCATCAGTCTGGCCCCAGTGCTATTCCCATATCAATCAGTGGACAGGGGCTTAGTAAGCTGCACATTGGCAGTGAGGCATGGTTTAGCAACATCACATGCTGTGCAGAGGTGCAGGGTGTGGACACAGTGTCACACTTGCATTGCAAAAGGGAACCAATACCAGACTAGATTTCGACTTCTGCTGTGAGTAACAGCAGACAGGCATCAGTCTCTGCGGGCTGAGCAGACAGACTTACACAAAACACCATATCTGACAAATCACATGCATCACAGTACATCTTGTAGCCTACAGCCACTTGCCATTGGTTGTCTATGTGCAGAGTTGAGGGACATTGTAAGTCATTACCTGGCTGCAGAAGAACAGTACAAGGCCAGGTGTCGCCAGAGATCACTGTGCAAACACAGTAAGAGCTCAAGTAGTGATCAACTGTCACATACAACATGTATCCACACCTCCTGCTGTCATGCAATCACATGTGAACTCACATGATACACATTTTATGGCAAGAATTGCCTGGGGTTGTCTGTCATGACACCTCACCTAGTCATGTGCATCTAACACAATATGGGTCAGGGAACACCCAACACACACTCTCCCCATTGTCTCAGGACTTTAAACTGATCACTTGACATAGATACATGGCCATAGATCAAACACTTATTGCACACTATCATCCCCTACTGGGCTTTGAGGACACAATCTGGCAAACTGGACATAAGCCTAGGCTGAGTAAAGCTAAGATGAGCAGAGGTACAGAGAACACTGTGCATGTGGGGCACTTACCTGCTCTTCTGGTGTACCGTAGAGCTGTCCATACAGAGGTAGGACCTCATCCACCAGCTTCTCAAGTTCTTCTGGCGAGAAGGCAAAGGCCCTATCACCTATTGGACAAGGCATCATGATTGCTCCCAGAGGCAGTACACAGGAGCTCAGGCAGTTGAGGTCTTGCTGGCTGTAGTGTCAGGAGTCAAGTGAGGAATTCAGCTGAAGATAGCGGTCACGTTCACAACTTATGCGACAATCACCACCGGTGGACACTTCCATTGGGCCAAGACTGCCACAGGCAGCAATGTTATCCAATGGCAAGGTCCGCTGGGGTAGCATCTGCCTACCGCCATGACAACTCACACCGGTGGTCGGGCGGTTACTAATGACCAGTGGAGTAAGTCAGGCACCCGCCATTTCAGAGGCATACAATGTAATGTAATGCAATTTTGAATTCGCCACAAGTTTGATAAGTGATATCCTGGCGAATCATGAGTGCTGGTCTTGTCCTGTCTTTTTAGTAAATTGTTTCAGTGTACATATTGGTACGTGGTGCATCACATATGACAACATAATAGGGGGAAGAGGCACCATCATCTCCACCATGGGCATTTATGATTTTGGGCACTGAATCACAGTTAGATTTGCAAGTTTGATGCAGATATTGCTGCTATCCAGATAGAGGATGTGTAACCATTTGTTCAAAAGCAAGGAGGTAAAGTGTTGCAAAAATGAGACATGGTTAGTCTTGATGAATGCTGTCTATCATGTTTTCAGTACCTCACATGACATGTCACAGTTCGTATATGACATGTATAATGTAACATGCAAGGTACACAATGAAAGATGGCCACAGCTTCCTTTTATTCCCACATGGTTACCCTGGAAGGAGAAGGATCAGACAACTTCCTGTGTACTATCCACTAGCAGACTTGCAGGCAATGGAGGACAGGCACATCATCCAGATTTACGGCCTGGATAGGCAGACAGTAGTGGATCTTTGTCATTAGATGGAGCCAGATCTGATGCCTGCCATCCATCATCCAAATAGCATACCACCCATTACTCAAGTCACGTCAGTGTTGCACTTCCTGGCCACAGGGTCCATTCAAAATACAGTGGCCCTAACTGCTGGGATGTGCCAGCCTATGTTCAGTCTGGTCTTGAAGGATGTTCTCTCAGCAATGTTGAAACACCTGGACAGCTACATCCGCTTTCCTCAATGTGAGGATTTTGCCCATCCGAAGGCAGAGTTCAATGGTTTGGCAGACATCCCACATGTTGTGGGAGCCATTGATGGTACCCATGCTGCCTTGGTTCCACTGCATGGTAATGAACAGCTCTATAGAAACAGGATGAACTACCATTCCATCAATGTCCAAGTAGTTTGTCTGACGGACCTCTACATTTCCCAAGTCTGTGACCGGTACCCAGGTTCAGTCCATGATGCCTTCATCATGCAGAACAGCGCAATTCCACCGCTGATGACTGTACCCAGAGAGGGCCTGGCTGGTTGTTAACATATGTCATGTGAGTTTGTATGCTATGTCTGCTGCTAGTGAGACAATGATTTGGACTCATGATAGCCCACATGTTGCATTTCTTTAGAGGGGACTCTGCATACCCAAACTGTCGCTGGTTGTTGGCACTGGTGAGGAACCCAACTATGCCAGGGGTAGTCTGCTTCAGCAAAGGCACATGGAAAAACACAGCACGTCGTGGAGCAAGCTTTTAGGTTCCTGAAGGCAAGGTTCCGGGACATTAAAAAGACTGTTGGAGCTTTCCTCTACTCACCCGCAAAAGCGTGTAAGATCATTGTGGCCTGTTGCATGCTCCACAGCCTTGCCCTGAGGAGAAACATCCCATACATCCCTGATGAGGGGGGCTAGCAGTGTCACTTGGTGAGCCTTCTGAAATACCAAGTGATGATGACAGCGATGAGAATGAAGGCAGAGACATGTGGGTAAATTTCAATCAATCAGTACTTTACTTGCATCTAAGTATGTGATGTTCTGTGATTAGTGTGATTGCATGGTGTGCAGTAGGGGTCAGTATGTCTTGAGAAGGGTATCTATGTCACCATGAGACAAGGCATCTCATGCTATGCATCAGACAGCCCTGGTTTGCTGGCTATATCCGGCTTGAAGATGTGACTCTCTTGAGGATATCCTTTGTTTGGGGCAGTGGCATTGCACTGTCAGTGAAACAACTGTAGATTGACATGAGGTTTGTGTCTTATGTATGCCTAAACTACCTGTATGTCATTTATTCCTTCTAGGTGTCTTCACCATGCCATCCTCATATGGGCATTTCAGAGTTGTGTCATTGGCAGGTGGCTGTTGCTGGTATGACCTGTGAAGTGGGCATGGATTGATCCAGTACTGTTGCCCGCAGATTTGGGGTGCATGAGTCCTATGGCCAGGCTGCTTGGACAGTGGGAGGGCAGGAATCTGAGCTACACAATACACCTGTTGCCGTGGTTTCTGATCACATGTGTGATCATGTGGCTTGTAACATGTCATACTGTTGAATCGGTTCCTTCTACCTTCACATTGTGATGACATTCATCCTGTGTGACCTGTTAGTGGCTGTCAATGTGTTTCCTCATTGCAGGACAGTGTGCCTGCTCCACAACACTGACACAGGCATGTGACATTCCACCAGGTGCTTGCTCTTTGTTTTGGAAGGCCTGAGCTTAGGCTCTGTTGTATTTCCCTCTGCCTGTGCCATGATGTATGTTAAGTTGGCAGTCCAGGCTTTGGTATGCAATAAGAGTCAAACTGGAGACAAAATCCCAAACTCTCTTTCTCTACCGGACAAGGTCTTGCAGGCCCCTTTGGTGTGGTCTGGTGCACGTTGGTAATTGGATGTCTGGTCTGAATCCATCTGGTTGGGGCATTCTTGGTTATGACTGTGCAAACATTCTTTACAGCTTATGTGCAACACAGCACAATAAAAGGTTTGATGTAACCAGACACCTGTGACATTTTGTTGCTAGTCATTTTCAACATGACACTACCTAAGACATCTCCCCCCTTCCATTGTCGCCTAATGTCTAAAGCATGTACCTCACATGTGATTAGCATTCAACATTCCAAACAGATAACAGAGAGAGGCAGTGAGCAGGTACTTAGTGATGAATGTTTTTACTTACATTCAAACATAAATTGAATAGTGATACTGGAAAAAAACCTGTACTTCAGGTGAAGGGATCAGTCATGCTTGATGCATTCACTAGAGTATAGGCCACAACAATTGGGGTCCAGAGTCCAGTGTCCTAATAGCATGGAACTTAGAAAATGGTTAAGGTGCAGTCAACAGAGTCAGTCAGTGGCACACAATGGAGTGACATCAGGAAGTGGTCAGTTGCTGGCAGTGGTTGGTGTCTTACCACCGCACCTCCTGGATGCTTAGCTGGATGTTCTGCTTGTGGGAGGCTCAGTAACTACAGAGGCAGGGGTGTCAGAGGCAGGTGCTCTCCCTGGCAGGGCCTCCCTTCCAGTAGCTGGCACTGATGGAGGGCCTGGTGCAAATGCTCCAAAGGAAGGGGTGTGATGTTGTTGCCTATCCATACTGATGATACTGTTGATCTCCCTCAGCACCCTCTGTTAGGGAGGCCATGTTGGAATTGTGGGCCTCCCACTGTTCCCGCATCTCACTATGAAAATCCCTCTGTAGCTCCTGGCCCATCACACCTTGGGAAAGTTGGTTGGCAGCCAAGATCTGGGTGATGATATACTGGGCAGTGGCATCACCAGCAGCCTCTTGCCTCTGGGCCACACCATCCCTCCCATGCACCCTAGCCCCACGTGCCTGCACACTTGGTGCAGCCTGCCCCCTTCCACTGGTTCCAGGTCCATCATTGTCAGGGTTGGAAGGATGAGACTCAGGAACCTGGACTTGGGGCACAAAATGTAGGAGACTGTTATAAGGACACAGGTCTGGGGGTGACTGGCTGCCTGTAATGTTGTTGCCACGGGGCTGGGAGGAGTCGATGTGGTCAGGCTGAGGCTAACCCATGTCATCTGCCCAGGTTGGCCTGATGGGCCAGTACCATCCTCCACATCCAGCAGTCCAGGGGTGTTAGTTTCACAGAGGGCTTTATCCATGGGGGTAATGGCGGTAACGGGTGTCGTGGGGCCCCTGGGGGCCCCTGAAGTGCCCATGCCAATGGCATGGGCACTTCAGGGGCCCCCTCACAGGGCCCCACCAAGATTTTCAGTGTCTGCCAAGCAGACACTGAAAATCGCGACGGGTGCAACTGCACCCGTCGCACCCCTTCCACTCCGCCGGCTCCATTCGGAGCCGGCATCCTCATGGAAGGGGGTTTCCCGCTGGGCTGGCGGGCGGCCTTCTGGCGGTCGCCCGCCAGCCCAGCAGGAAACTCAGAATTACCGCGGCGGTCTTTTGACCGCGCAGCGGTATTCTGCCGGCAGGACTTTGGCGGGCGGCCTCCGCCGCCCGTCAAAGTCAGAATGACCCCCTTAATGTGGGTTCAGGGACTGTGACACAATATCATCTGGACAGTGGTTTGGTGTTTGGGGTTGCCTGTCCTGGTCCTCCTGAATTTGTTCTAACATTGCTCTTGACACAACTCACAGGTCACATTGTCCGTCCCCTGAGGTGTGTGGACTTACATGACAAGTAAACTGATAGGGATAATTTACCATGTGCAGAGTGTTTTGGGTAATTGAATTTGGTAGACAGAGCCTCATGGCCTCAGCAGTCATGTGACTACCTGTATTACATGCAGTTTTTCAGTTAGACTCTCCCAGGGTTGTACACGCCATGAGTGTGTTTTTAGGGAAAGGTATTTTTACAGTTATACAGTGTACTGTTGCTTGGATTGTGAGTTAGGGATCCTCCCATGAGAACTAACCATTTCTAACCTTGTATTCTATACATTGTGGACTTAGGGGGTCATTCTGACCTCGGCGGTAAAAGGCGCTTACCGCCGGTCAGAAGACCGCCATAACACCGCCGCGGCCACGGTAAACCGCCACGGTCATTCTGACCCACAACTGCCAAACCGACAAAAACCCGACATCCACAAAAGTCTGCCACACCAAAGGTCAGCGCAAAAATGGCGATGAACAAACCTCCACCGTCACGCCAACAGAAATACGCCCATACCATTCCGACCCACAAATCCACGCGGCGGTCTTTCAAATGCGGTATTCCATTGGCGGTACACACCGCCGCGGTCAAAATACACACACACATAGAAAACTCAGCCACATTGGTCAGTTTGAAATACACACACCTGATACACATACTAACACCACGCCCACACACCCAACACAATATAAAACACACACCCACATCACCCACAAGCCCCTACGACCTGAAATTATTGACGAAGGCTAGAGAGAGAGCACAGAATAGACAATCCCACAACACAGAGGCACACAACACCATAACCCCCACAGAATCCACGCACCAAACACCACACACCACCACACGCACCACACTCATCACCACAAACGCCACCCCACACCTCAACCACACCACCCCATGGCACCCCAAAGACACCCCAGGTTCAGTGACGCCGAACTCAGGGTCATGGTGGAGGAAATAGTCTGTGTAGAGCCCCAGCTCTTCGGGGCACAGGTGCAGCACACCACAATTGCCAGGAAGATGGAGCTCTGGCAAAGGATAGTGGACAGGGTTAACTCGGTGGGACAGCATCCACGCAATCGGGAGGACATCAGGAAGAGATGGAACGACCTACGGGGGAAGGTGCGTTCCATGGTATCAAGGCACAACATTGCGGTGCAGAAGACTGGCGGCGGACCACCACCTACTCCCCCCGAATTTACCGCATGGGAGGAGGAAGTCTTGCACATCCTGCATCCTGAGGGCCTCGCAGGAGTAGGCAGAGGAATGGACTCTGGTAAGTCAAATCTTCACTACTGCTTCCCACCCCCACCCCACCTGCATGCCAAATCATACCCCCACCCTCACCCCCACCCCCATCACACCAACACCTAGCAAAAGGCTCACCATCACAACCCACCCATTCCAACACCAAGCCCGGCATGCGACCACAAAGCATGGACACCCATCACCAAAGCATGCCCACTGCACACACAGATCACCCCCACATGCCACCCTCACAAAAGCCCCCACAAGGAAATGCCTGCACTTGGGTACATGGACACCCACCCATCACACGAAATGCCACACACAGAAGCAATAACCATACCTTTATACCCCTGCAGGACCCGAACGCCACCACACCGCCACGGAGGGTCCAGAGATGTCCATCCCACCCCCAGAAGAGGCCCCCAGCGATGACAGCAGCTCTGTCTCCCTGGAGCCAGATGACCATCCCGGCCCATCGGGGACCTCTGGACAGTCGGTTCCCCACAGACAGCCACAGGTTACACCAGACCCAACCCCCTCTGGGAACACCAGCACAGCTCCCACCCACCGGGCCCATGCCTCTGTCTCCAGGACACGTAAATCAGCGGTGTGTCCACCACTACAGGGCACCCAGGTTGACCCACCACCCCAGCAACAACAGGGACCTGGGGGCAGTGGTAGTGGGCACACCGTCCATGGGACAGAGGCCCAGGAACACAGGGGAACTGGGAGGGCTGCTGTGCGACGGGGGGGACAGGCCCGGGGAACCGACTCTCCAAGAGGCCCTCTCCTCCATCATGGGAGCATACCACCGCTCCCAGGAGACGATGGCAACGGTACTGGCCCGGTTCCAGGAGATCCAGGATCTGCAGGAGGAACGGTACATGGGGTTCAGGGAGGAACTGAGGAACATCGGGACCATCGTCGTGGCCCTTACCCAGATCGTCACCACATTGCGGGACCATGTGGCACCCCAAAGGGCCCCTGTCACTAGCCCAGGCCAGGAACATCCTACCACCTCCGCCGGCGCTAGTGGACAGGAGGCCCCCACACAACGACAGGCCACCAGAACCCCATCTCCTGCAGAAGAAGAACCACCCCGCAAGCAGAACCTGAGATCTCACAAGAAGACAGAGTAGGATTGCAAGACCCCCGCCAGCCTAAGATACCCCCTGATGTCATCCTACTGTCCCACATTGTCACCCTGTCCAACCTTGAACTGCCCCTGCTCCATCCGTCCACAGGCATATGGACAATGCACCTGTGCGTCTGAGAACTGGACTGGGCCATGGACATTACTCCACCCCCACCCATCACCGTTTCCCAATCATGTACCTATATGTAGCACTTAAAATAAATCACTTATTGCACTGAAAATAACAGGAGTCTGCTTGTATTCTTAACAAATGTATTACACATAACGGTGCAATAATGTCCAGTTACTTTGTGATGACAACATACCAATTTCAATAAGCTTTAGTTCATGGGCAAACAAAGCTGAAGTCAGGCAGTGGGTCATACAGCTCTGAAAAGGGAAGGGAAAGTCACAAATCAGTTAACAGAAACTGGGGGGAAACACAGACAGTGGAGACGCATGAGGCCTTAAGTAAATGTAAAATGGCGTGGCTGATTCTTACCTGTGTGCTACTGAAAATATTGTTGTATGACTTTATTTCTGTTGTCCGTGTCGTCCCCGTCGTCTTCCTCCTCTTCACTCTCCACAGGCTCCACAGCTGCTACAACACCACCATCTGGACCATCCTCCTGCAGAAAAGGCACCTGGCGTCGCAAAGCAAGATTGTGAAGCATACAGCAGGCCACGATGATCCGGCACACCTTCTTTGGTGAGTACATTAGGGATCCCCCTGTCATATGCAGGCACCTAAACCTGGCCTTCAGGACCCTGAAGGTCCTTTCTATGATTCTCCTAGTTCGCCCATGGGCCTCATTGTACCGTTCCTCTGCCCTGGTCCGGGGATTCCTCACTGGGGTCAGTAGCCACGACAGGTTGGGGTAACCAGAGTCACCAATTAGCCACACACGGTGTCTCTGTAGCTGTTCCATCACATAAGGGATGCTGCTATTTCGCATGACATACGCGCCATGCACTGACCCAGGGAACTTGGCATTTACATGGGAGATGTACTGGTCAGCCAAACAGACCACCTGGACATTCATCGAATGATAACTTTTTCTGTTTCTGTACACCTGCTCACTTTCTTTGGGGGGAACCAAAGCCACATGGGTCCCATCAATGGCACCAATGATGTTGGGGATATGTTCAAGGGCATAGAAATCACCCTTCACTGTAGCCAATTCGCCCACCTCAGGGAAAATAATGTAGCTCCGCATGTATTTCATCAGGGCAGACAACACTCTGGACAAAACCTTAGAAAACATAGGCTGAGACATCCCAGATGATATGGCCACTGTTGTCTGAAAAGACCCACTTGCCAAAAAATGGAGTACTGACAGAACCTGCACCAGAGGGGGAATCCCTGTGGGTTGGCGGATGGGGGACATCAGGTCTGGCTCCAGCTGGGCACATAGTTCATGTATAGTTGCTCTGTCAAGCCTGTATGTAAGTATGATATGTCATTCTTCCATTGTCGACAGGTCCACCAGCGGTCGGTACACAGAAGGATTAATCCTTCTCCTCGCAAGTCCCAGCGGACGGTGCCTAGGAAGGACAACATGGAGCACAGAGTCAAGCAACCCACAGGTTCGTTCACACAGCTTGCACAGTACACGAATCACTATGCATTGAAAGGCTTGTATGAGTGGCAATGCAAGGCCTAGGCCTGTGTGACGCAGTAGAAATCATGCCATGTGGGCCCTTGAAATGGCGGCTGCCTGAGCTGTGAAGTGTGACAGTGGGATGTGAAGTCACTGCGCTGGCGTGGCACACCGTGGCGGTAGGCGGTCGAAGACCGCGGCGCAAAGCAGCATTGGTTAACATAGAACCCTATGGGTCTCAGGAGCCAATGACGAGGTGCGCCGGCGGTCGCGGTATGCACCGCCGCGGTACGCACCGCCGCGGGCGTGACCGCCATTTTCTATCTGATTAATCACTCGAGACCTGATCATCCACAGGAGAGGACCTATACTGCAAGTTCTGCTGTGACCTCGGTCTGGGAGATACAATGGCTGCTGCGACTGGGGAAAGGGCCCCTGCCTTCACTTCCGAAGAATTGGAGAGACTTGTTGATGGGGTCCTCCCCCAGTATGCGCTACTCTACGGTCCTCCAGACCAACAGGTTAGTACACAGGGTGCACGTTGAATGGGCTATGCCTGTGTTGAGTGGGGTGTATGTAAGATGGTGGGGAGGGGAGCGAATGAGGAGTGCAACGCACGAAAGATGAGAGCATGTGCCACATGGCAAGGTTGGGGAGGGGGGGGCCACTCACATTGACCAGGCCGAAAACTGATGCGATTTCCTTTACCACCCTGTACATGTCACATAGGTCAGCGCCCATCAGAAGATCGACATTTGGCGTGCCATCGGCAAGGACGTCCGGGCCCTGGGGGTCCACAACAGACGGGGCACCCACTGCCGAAAGAGGTGGGAGGACATCCGCTGCGGGGCCAGAAAGACCGCCGAGTCTCTGCTGGGGATGGCCTCCCAACGTAGGAGGGGTGCCAGCCGCCAATTGACCCCCCTGATGTCCCGGATCCTGGTGGTGGCCTACCCCGATTTGGATGGGCGCGTGAGGACATCACAGCAGACACAAGGGGGTGAGTATCAGCACATTCTGCTATCTTTGCGCGCAGTGAAGGTGTCTGGGTGGGGGAGGAAGGCTGTGGCTATCTCCAGGCCAGGGCGCATTCTGTAGGCTAGGCCCCTCCGTTAGACACGGCCCTGTGCCCCCGCCCCCCACCTCTGTAGGGTGCCAAGTACAGCTATCCATGGTCCGGCCTCACCCATGTGTGCATTTGTCGTCCATAGACCTGTAGGCCTAGTCACAATAACTGAGTAGTGTACCCCAATTGCGTGGCCTAGTTCAGGGGGCTTCTGTGTCTGTCCTCTCCGACAACGGTGTTGCCAATGCATGCACTCAACCTGTCTTCATTTCTCCCCCCCCCATTTTCTTTGTCTTCCTGTTCGTGTGTGCATTAGCATCATCAGGCGGGGGAGAAGTGGCATCGGCGCACGAGGGAGCTGCATCTCACATGGCCCCGGAGGGCCATACAACAGACTCCGAGTACACCAGTGAGACGGAGGGCGAGTGGAGCTCCACAACGGGGACCCGTGGAGACGTCAGCGACACCGTCACGTCCTCGGAAGGGAGCTCCCTAGCGGTGGCGGCAACATCCGTGCCCACCGCCACAACAGGTACAGCCGCCACCCAGCGCACCAGCCCCGCCCTCCCAGCAGCCCCACAGCCTTCGCTCCGTGCCCGCTCGCCCAGGAAGGCGGGCATCTCCATCGCCCCAGGCACCTCAGGCCCTGCCCCAGTTACCCCTGCTGCCCTCAGTGAGGAGGTCATTGACCTCCTCAGGACACTCATTGTTGGGCAGTCTACCCTTTTGAATGCCATCCAGGGTGTAGAAAGGGAGGTGCATCGGAGCAATGCATACCTGGAGGGCATTCATTCGGGTCAGGCTGCCCATCAGCGATCGTTCAACGCTCTGGCCTCAGCACTGACGGCAGCCATTGTCCCTGTCTCCAGCCTCCCTCTTCTGACTCCCTCCACCCAGTCCCAGTCTCCTGTTCCTCTGCCTATTCCATCCACACCATCAGACCAGCCTGCACACACCTCTACACCCAAGGGCAGCTCATCCAGACATAAGCACCACAGATCCCACAAGCATTCACCCAAGCAACATCCAGATGCAGACATGCCAACAGTCACTACCACCTCTGTGTCCCCCACCTCCTCATCTCCCTCCTCCCTCCCTGTGACGTCTCCACTCACACCTGCATGCACACCACCATCAGTCAGTACTTCCATCACCAGCACACCCTCCATTACAGTCCGCACACGTGCAGTCACCACCCCCACTGCCATTTACACGTCCCCTGTGTCCTCTCCCAGTGTGTCTGTCACCCCCTCTTCCAAAGCACACAAACGCAGGCAGCCACCCACCCAACAGCCATCCACCTCACGACAGCCTCCGTCACAAGCACTTGCACCCAAAGACAGCACACTTGACTCTCCTACAACCACATCCTCTTCCTCCACTCCCATACCCACTACACCTACCCGTCCCTGTCCTTCCCAAGTCGTTTTCCTTTCCAACCTTGAGCTCGTTCCAATCACTGACCCACCCCCTCCATCTGGTAAGAGTAAAAAAAGCACCTCAGCCACCACCAGCCCTGCATCTACTGTGACCATAGTGCAGGGCTATTGGAGTCCACCAGCTCCTAGGGCAGGAATATCGGCCAGCAGCAAGGGGACAGCCAGCCCACCCCCTGGGAAGAGGACAAAACAAAAAAAGGCCCGGCGCGTCAAGACTGAGACGGCTGCCACCAAGGACAGTAGCCTTGCCCCGTCACCTGCCACATCATCCAAGGGAGGCAAGGGCCACAGAGCTTCAGCGAAGGAGGGCAAGGGCAGCAGGGCGGAGAAGTCAGGCAGCAGGCGAGCTGCCCAAGAGGGCCCCACCAGCCCCATTCCGGTTGTGACGGCCGACACCCACGAGCCCAGGACTCCATCACAGGAGGGCCCCGCGACCGCAAGTTCGGATGGCGAATGAGCGGGAAGTCTTGCCCAGGTATGGCTCCCCAGACACACAGGACAAGCACCGCTGAACAGGGCCACGCCGGGAAGAGCACCGCTGAACAGGGCCCCGCCGGGAGGAGCACCGCTGAACAGGGGCCCGCCGGGACAAGAACCGCTGAACAGGGCCCCTACGGGAGGAGCACCGCTGAACAGGGCCCCGCCGGGAGGAGCACCGCTGAACAGGGGCCCGCCGGGACAAGAATCGTTGAACAGGGGCCTGCTGGGACAAGCACCGCTGAACAGGGGCCCACCGGGACAGGAACCGCTGAACAGGGCCCCGCCGGGAGGAGCACCGCTGAACAGGGCCCCGCCGGGAGGAGCACCGCTGAACAGGGGCCCGCTGGGACAAGAACCGCTGAACAGGGGCCCGCCGGGACAAGCACCGCTGAACAGGGGCCCGCCGGGACAGGAACCGCTCCGCTGGGCCCTTCATCTCAAGCACCGCTCCGCTGGGCCCCGCCGTCTCTGCACCGCTCCGCTGGGCCCTTCATCTCAAGCACCACTCCGATGGGCCCTTCCTGTCAAGCACCGCTCCGCTGGGCCCCGCCGTCTCTGCACCGCTCCGCTGGGCCCTTCCTGTCAAGCACCGCTCCGCTGTGCCCCGCCGTCTCTGCACCGCTCCGCTGGGCCCTTCCTGTCAAGCACCGCTCCGCTGGGCCCGCCGTCTCAAGCACCGCTCTGCTGGGCCCTTCCTGTCAAGCACCGCTCCGCTGGGTCCTTCCTGTCAAGCACCGCTCCGCTGGGCCCTTCATCTCAAGCACCGCTCCGCTGGGCCCCGCCATCTCTGCACCGCTCCGCTGGGCCCTTCCTGTCAAGCACCGCTCCGCTGGGCCCCGCAGTCTCTGCACCGCTCCGCTGGGCCCTTCCTGTCAAGCACCGCTCCGCTGGGCCCCGCCGTCTCAAGCACCGCTCCGCTGGGCCCTTCCTGTCAAGCACCGCTCCACTGGGCCCTTCCTGTCAAGCACCGCTCCGCTGGGCCCTTCCAGTCAAGCACCTCTCCGCTGGGCCCTTCATGTCAAGCACCGCTCCGCTGGGCCCTTCCTGTCAAGCAACGCTCCGCTGGGCCCCGCCGTCTCTCCACCGCTCCGCTGGGCCCTTCCTGTCAAGCACCGCTCCGCTGGGCCCCGCCGTCTCAAGCACCGCTCCGCTGGGCCCTTCCTGTCAAGCACCGCTCTGCTGGGCCCCGCCGTCTCGGCACCGCTCCGCTGGGCCCTTCATCTCAAGCACCGCTCCGCTGGGCCCTTCCTGTCAAGCACCGCTCCGCTGGGCCCCGCCGTCTCTGCACCGCTCCGCTGTGCCCTTCCTGTCAAGCACCGCTCCGCTGGGCCCTTCATCTCAAGCACCGCTCCGCTGGGCCCTGCCGTCTCTGCACCGCTCCGCTGGGCCCTTCCTGTCAAGCACCGCTCCGCTGGGCCCCGCCGTCTCAAGCACCGCTCCGCTGGGCCCTTCCTGTCAAGCACCGCTCCGCTGGGCCCCGCCGTCTCAGCACTGCTCCGCTGGGCCCTTCCTGTCAAGCACAGCTCCGCTGGGCTCCGCCGTCTCAAGCACCGCTCCGCTGGGCCCTTCCTGTCAAGCACCGCTCCGCTGGGCCCTTCCTGTCAAGCACCGCTCCGCTGGGCCCCGCCCTCTCGGCACCGCTCCGCTGGGCCCTTCATCTCAAGCACCGCTCCGCTGGGCCCTTCCTGTCAAGCACCGCTCCGCTGGACCCCGCCGTCTCTGCACCGCTCCGCTGGGCCCTTCCTGTCAAGCACCGCTCCGCTGGGCCCTTCATCTCAAGCACCGCGCTGCTGGGCCCCGCCGTCTCTGCACCGCTCCGCTGGGCCCTTCCTGTCAAGCACCGCTCCGCTGGGCCCCGCCGTCTCTGCACTGCTCCGCTGGGCCCTTCCTGTCAAGCACCGCTCCGCTGGGCCCCGCCGTCTCTGCACCGCTCCGCTGGGCCCTTCCTGTCAAGCACCGCTCCGCTGGGCCCCGCCGTCTCTGCACCGCTCCGCTGGGCCCTTCCTGTCAAGCACCGCTCCGCTGGGCCCCGCCGTCTCAAGCACCGCTCCGCTGGGCCCTTCCTGTCAAGCACCGCTCCGCTGGGCCCTTCCTGTCAAGCACCGCTCCGCTGGGCCCTTCTTGTCAAGCACCGCTCTGCTGGGCCCTTCATCTCAAGCACCGCTCCGCTGGGCCCCGCCGTCTCTGCACCGCTCCGCTGGGCCCTTCCTGTCAAGCACCGCTCCGCTGGGCCCCGCCGTCTCTGCACCGCTCCGCTGGGCCCTTCCTGTCAAGCACTGCTCCGCTGGGCCCCGCCGTCTCAAGCACCGCTCCGCTGGGCCCTTCCTGTCAAGCACCTCTCCGCTGGGCCCCGCTGTCTCGGCACCGCTCCGCTGGGCCCTTCATCTCAAGCACTGCTCCGCTGGGCCCTTCCTGTCAAGCACCGCTCCGCTGGGCCCGCCGTCTCTGCACCGCTCCGCTGGGCCCTTCCTGTCAAGCACCGCTCCGCTGAGCCCTTCATCTCAAGCACCGCTCCGCTGGGCCCGCCGTCTCTGCACCGCTCCGCTGGGCCCTTCATCTCAAGCACCGCTCCGCTGGGGCCTTCATCTCAAGTACCGCTGGCCCATTGACAGTGCCGGTTCTGTGTCGAGCAGGGCTTCAGAAGCACTCTGGGCACCATGCCTCCTCCATTAACAGTGGAGTCGGTAATCCATCTGATGGACTGTGGCTTGGCACTTCCCAGGATGGAACAGTGGGCAACCCACCCACTGTAGAGACTTGAGAGACTGTGGCTTTGCACTCCCCAGGATGGAACAGTGGGCAAGCCACCCACTGTAGAGACTTGAGAGACTGTGGCTTTGCACTCCCCAGGATGGGACAGTGGGCAAGCCACCCACTGTAGGGACATGAGAGACTGTGGCTTTGCACTCCCCAGGATGGTACAGTGGGCAACCCACCCACTATAGAGACTTGTGAGACTGTGGCTTTGCACTCCCCAGGATGGTACAGTGGGCAACCCACCCACTGTAGAGACTTGTGAGACTGTGGCTTTGCACTCCCCAGGATGGGACAGTGGGCATGGAGGCCCCTCGTGGATCTGGCGTCAAGGACTCATGTGGCTGAGGTGCCCCCCCCTTGCCTTCCCCCTGAGGTGCCTGTAGTTTTATCATCTGATGCCCCAGCAGTGTTCTCTCCAATAGTATCTGGTCTCCTGTGTGGACTTTGCCCATGTGTTTGTGCACATTGGCCCACGGACTATGGAACTTTGACGGAATGTGCAGTACTTATTGCCTATGTATATATTGTTGACTATGTTCATTCCTTATTTTTGTATCTTTTATATAGCATATTTCCCATACCTTTAATGGAGCTATTTATACATATATTTTATAGATCATTTTAATTGTTTCTTTGCATTATTCCGGTGGGTTTGGGTGGTGTCACTCTGACTTGTTGCTCGGCATTGGGGTGTAGGTATTTGTGGTGGGGGGGTGGGTGTATGGCGCATGTGTGTGCCCGTAAGCTTTCCTCCTCCCCCCTCCCCTGTGTCGTAGGTGCAGTACTCACCGTTGTCGTCTGCGCCGGCGTTCGTACTCCTGGTAGATGAGCAGGTAGACAATAGCTGGTAGGATGTTTAATTCGGGTTCCATGCTGTCCTCCTTCCTCGTGGAGTGTGTATAGGTGAGCGTTTTCCCGTTCGTAGTCTGTTTCTGTCGTGTTTTTATCGGCGGGGCTCCCGCCCCGGAAAAGGTGGCGGATTGGTGAGTTGTGATAGGGTTGGCGGTACATTGTCTGCCGCCTGCCTGTTGGCGGTGACCACCGCGCTGTTTGCCTGTCCCGCCGTGGCGGTCGGAGTGTTAAAGTAGCGGGCTGTGTTGGTGGTTCCCGCCAGGGTCAGAATTCCTTTTTTTTTACCGCCTGCCTGTTGGCGGGTTGGCTGCCGCTTTATCACCGACCGCCAGGGTCAGAATGACCCCCTTAGTCTCCTGTCAGGTGGATACAGCTGTATGGCTGACTAGATCGAGAATGGTCATAGTTGTGAAGTTGTGGACACAGTTGTGGCAGAGTGTAGTGAGAGACCCAGTACCTCCTGGTCTTAGCAGTCCTGTTATTGCCTGTACTACACAGACACTATACAGTTGTGATCCCTTCAGGTGAGTACAGTTGTATGGTTGACTAGGTGGAGAATGGTCACAGTAGCAGAGCACACAGTTGTGGCAGAGTGTAGTGAGAGTACCAGTGCCTCCTGACCTTAGCAGTCCTGTCATTGCATGTACTACAGACACACTTTACTGATGTCATCCTCTCAGGTGGGTACACTCCAATTGGTATTTGACAAACAAGGTAATTTTGATTATGCCACACTGTTCTAGTTTTGGTGATGTGGTACAGTGCCTGCTGGGGATTGTAGTGCTGTCAATCCCTGTACTACACCCACTATACAAAGATGTTGTTTCCCCAGGTGAGTCTGCTTGATAAGTTTGAGGCCAGACAGGGATCTATGGACAGGTGTACACTGGACTGTTGAGTGGGGTGACATAGTAGGTAGCAAGAGGTGATCAGTGAGCATGCATGCCATTATATTTTGTTGCAATTTTGATCGTTGTGACTTACCCGACTCCACTCCCCCAGGTATTCCTGTCAAGCCATCTGGATGCAGGATGGCCCAGACCTTCTCCTCCCATGATGTTAGTTGTAGGGGAGGAGGTTGGGGACTACCACCAGTCTTCAGGACCTCAAGCTGGTGCCTGGACGTCATGGAACGGACCTTCCCCCTGAGGTCGTTCCACCTCTTCCTGATGTTGTCCCTTGTGCGCGGGTAGCTGCCTACAGAGTTCACTCTGTTGAATATCCGTTGCCACATTTCTATTTTCTTAGCGATAGTAGTTTGCTGGTCAAATATGTGTGGCTCTACTCTGATGATTTTATCCACCATGACTCTTAACTCGCCATCTGTGAAACAGGGATGTTTCTGTGGTGACATGGTGGTGGAAACGAACTTCTAAAATGGTTTAATGGATAGGTGCTGTGCAATGAGGAGGTGACAGGGAGTAAATGAAAGAGTAGAGGTGCAAATTTGCGTAGTGGATGTGTGTTGAGGGTGTGGGATATGTGCTTAGTGCAAGTTAGAAGGGTACCTAATCAGTGGATGGTGAGGTTTTTGGGCAGTGCTCTGGCTTGTGTCCGGCGTGTAGGTGCAAAGGATTGTGGTGTGTGAAGGGGTGTGTTTATAGTGTGGTTTGTAGGTGTGTCTAGTGTGTGGATGTGTGTCAGCTGTGTTGTTTTCAAATGCAGCCAATGTCGTGTAGTGTATTACTCTGGTGACCGCCGACAGCCGTGGTTCTCACTCCCCATTGGAAGACCACCATGGTGGGAACGCCATGGCGATTTTTGAGTTGTAATATGTTCGGTGGTTGGTTGATGGGCTGGTCGTGCCAGTGGTCTGCCTACCTATTTCCTGCCCTCCAAAGTGCCGGTGGGGTTGGATTTTTGGCTGGGTTTTGGTGGGCCTGCCTGTGTAACTCATAATATGGTGAGCGTCAAGATGGTGGTCTTTTGGCACCCGCAACCATGGCGGTCTGGTGGTCCAACCACCAAACTTGTAATGAGGCCCATAGTTTTCAAAAGTGCAGATGTGGTCAGGTGGGCATGAAGTGAAGAGCTGGTGATGAATAAACACTCAGACAGCTGGAAGGCCCTTGCAAATGTTCTCTGTAAGCTCAAGCTAGAAAATCTGTTCATCACTTAGTAGAACCCGTTTCAAATGTAAAGAATTGTAAATAAAGGCACTAAAGAGGCAATAACAGGAAGGAAAAGTAGCCAACATTTAGAAGGCCTTGCTCACATCCCATGGCAAAACATTTATAACCACACCAGTTTTCAACAGTCATAAATCTCAAACCTTGCAAACCAATAAGAGTGAGGCCTCTTTGCTATGGCATAGTTATTCCTTGGGCGTAAAGTTTAATGAAAAGGAAAACAATACTGTATCCTACATGCCACTGCAATATGGAAAATATAGAAAGGCAGCAGGATTTCCTTACTCATGTTATGCTCAGTCATTACTGATCTACTGTCTTGTATGAAGTGTCACATGCAATTATGAACCTACTGTCCAAGTGATGTGGCTGTTTTTTTTCCTTGCTTTAGCATAGATGATCAGAACTAGAGGTCTTGTACAGGAAACAACAAAGTCAAATGGTAAAACTTAGATGGTACCAGAGTAAATGTATGCAACAGAATACATCAGAGACCACAGCACATTTTTTCACAGCTCCCATTGTAGGTGTCCATGCCATCCTTGAAAACAAGCATTGGCAAAGTCATTAGGTCAGGCTTTAATGTGGTAACGTATTGAGACAGGTATGCTCATTTGCTGTGTGCATGAATTTACTTCATTAAAGCATGTCCTATTAGCTTTATCAGTGTTTGTTTTATAACAGATAACACACACTATGGCCCTCATTCTGACCTTGGTGGTCTTTTCGCAAGACCGCTGAGTTACCGCCGCGGTGAAGACCGCCGACCGCGGCGGTGTGCCGCTGTGCGCATTCTGACCGCTGGGAGCGTTCCGCCGGAAAACCGCCAGCAGCCACACTGGCGGTCGGCGGGAAAGTGGAGACTGGTCAACCTCCACCGCCACGCCAGCAGAACACCGCCCACAGAATTACGACCCACATTTCTGTGTGGCGGGCTTCTGTTGGCGGTCTTCTGTTGGCGGTCACGTCCCTATGGCTCCCGTCGCCTCCCGGAGGACCAACGCACAAGGTAAGTTGATCGTCCGTGAGGGGAGGGGGTGGGGGGGTGTTGTGTGATGTGTGCGTGCATGGGGTGTGCGTGTGAGTGTGTAGAGGGGGTGTGTGAGTGCGTGTATGCGGGCGGGGGTGCTGCTGTGTCTATGGGTAATGTGTGCTGTTCGGCAGGTGCGCATGTCGGCATGTATGTGTGCGGGTATGTGTCCCCGTTGTGTATGTGTGTGTAGGGGGTGTGTATATGTGCATGTTGGGGGTGTGTGCATGTCGGGGTACATGTATGTGCATGTCGGGGTGGGGGTGGGGAGGGGGTTCGTACCACCTCTGGGGGGTGGCAGGGGGGTGGAGGGTGTGGGGGGAGGACTCGGGTGGGTAGTGGGGGGTGGGGGAGACCCCTATCAGTGCCAGGGAAGGAATTCCCTGGCCCCGATAGTGCTTACCGCCATGGTTCGCACGGCGGTTCCCGCCCGCAAGAAACCGCGGCGTTAGGCAGGGTCATAATACCCTTGGCGGTCTTGGGACGACCGCCGGGCCGGAGTGCGCAAACTCCAGCCCCGCGGTCATGACCGCCGTGGCGGTCGGAGTGGAGAAGTAGCGGTCGGTCGCGGCGGGGACCGCCGCGGTCAGAATGCCATTTTTAATACCGCCGGTCTGTTCGCGGTCCGACCGCCGTCTCTCCGCCGACCGCCAGGGTCAGAATGAGGGCCTATATCTATTACACACCAGTCCACATCAACTTTTCTCTTAGACACCCAAAATTCTGTCAATCGCACAATGATGTTACACACACAAACATACAAAAACATCATGGTGTATTTACGGGTGATAGCAAAGATGACAGAGGTGTGGTGGCAATGGTGATTGTGGTAAAGGTAATGGAAGCAGTGGTGGTAAAAATAACATTGGCTGTGGTACTGGTAATGGTAATGGTGGAAGCAATTGGGGTGTCCATAGTATAATGGTGGCTGCGGAATTGGTGGAGGTAGAGGTGGTGGTGAACATGATAATAGTAATGACTGAAATGGTGGCTGGGTGGTGGTGATATCAGTGATAGTGTGGTAGTCGTGGTAACAGTGGTTGTAATAGTGATACTGAAGTGAAATAGTGATGTGGTATTGGTGGCAGTGATAATTATAATATGCTAGTGATGATAATGGTAGTGGTGTGTGGCAGTAATAGCAGTGGTAGTGATGGTGGAAGTAATGGTATTGTTAGCGGTGATAATGGGGGCAGTAATGGTGAAAATCCTGTTTATAGTTGTATGGCAGTAGTAGCAGTAGTGGCTGTGTTGGTATTATGGTAATGGTATTTGGAGTAATGGGGGTAATAAAATTAATGACAGTGATGTTAGGGTAATGGTGATGTAATGGTGGTGGTGAGGGCAATGGTGGTTATAGTGGGGGTAATGGAAATGATGGTAATGGTGTTGACGATGGTCCTTATGATTGGGGTGCTAATGTTGGTAATAATGGTGGTAGAGATAATCATAATGATGATGATACTTGTGAGGTGCTACATTGCCAAGGCCTCAAAAGGTTAAGTGTTGGCACTGCATAACTTTTTGATACATTACTATGTAGGGGGGCTGCTGAGTACCAAATATCCCAAGCACTCAGTATTGAAAAGGAATAAGTGGCCCAGTAAACACATCACAGGAAATGACAGATGTGGTTATTGCAGAGCAGAAGCTGAGCCTGCTGTGAGCCATACTGAAGCATTCAAACAGAAGGAGGAACAGAGCAGACACTAGGCCGTCCATGATCTATGGTAAAAGGAGGGTGGGGTGCAGTGGAAGTGAGACAACTGAGCTGCAGGAAAGTTAATACAGACGTACCAAAATAGCAGAAGCTTGGACTTCTATGAGGCATGGTAACAGGAAACCTGGGTGAATGCAGGATGCCAGATTGCCATTTGGGGGTCAGGCTATCCTGATGTGTAAATGCAAAAAGCAATTAGGAGGCAACCCTTCTTGATTCCTGAGAAAACAGTAATATAAGTCCACCCCATTGGAAACAAATTGCATAATGGGTTTTGTCTTTATACAATGCATGTAAAAGTTTAATATCACTTCCTAGAAGATGGGATGATACATTCAATGGCCATCAGCATTATGGTAAGATAGAATTGTTAGATAGAGAGAATTGTTCTTTTTGAGCTGTTCAGAGATGTACCTGACTGCCTTAAACCAATGGATGATGGGAGATCACACAAATAAATCAATAGCATAAGGGGGGGTTCACAACAGATCTTGCTGACAGTTGAATTTTTAAGCCAGACCTAAAAATCCCTTTAGCATGGACATTAACCACTATATGCATTGTGAGTTCACAAGTGTCAAGAAAAAGCCATGCACCACCCTGAACGTGCAAATACATATATTTTCAAAAATTGACATGTGATGTGTTTCAGCAAAAATTACTAACATGCACTCCCATCTGATTTGAATGTATCAAAGCCGTGCCATGCCTTGATGCCACTCCTGATAGCACAAAAGACATCGGAGTATGTATCATTAACATGGCATGCAAAACATGTCTGTAACAATAATTTTTGTAGACATAGGGCAGAACACCCAGCTGGAAGCACTAGTGGTGGCATCAATCTTGTACCACGTGTATTATTGACATACTAGTGACACAGAAATATGGAGTCATCCTGAGCAGAGAGTTGTGGAGCTAAGGTAACACTTGTATTATATATTGATTGGCATAGTTTGTACATATGATAATTCGGAGCATAATATGACACACAGTTAATTCTACTGGCGGTATGTGAGTAAACACTGTGACGCTGTGCATGTCAAATTATGCTGCCACTTTTTCCAAACTCTAAAGCAGCATATCCTCTTCAGATATCTGTAGATATCTGTAGATCCTGATGTTCTGGTCTGTACATTGTATTTGACACTTCAGATTGGGAGTGTGTGACTCATCTTAAATGTAGGACCGGATGCATCAGAGTACCTGTACGAACTAGGCCTGGACAAAATATTAAGTAGGCCGGAGCGATAGGAGTAATTTCAGTAATTATGCATTACTCATCTGATGAAGAAAACTTTTGTAATGATTAGTTAACGAGATGCAGAGAAAAAGGGGTGTCCCAAAACAAGTTTTCCACCAATGCATTTTCCAAAGATGTTTTAACAGACACAGCTTCAAAATGACTGAATGGATTTTCGTGAAAATTGGCAAAAATGTAGACCATGGTGTGGCAAGGGTCATTTTTGTTCTTTGATCTAAACTGGTTCAGTAGTGTTTAAGTAATAAGGGACAAAAACTTACCTGGCGATGATGAAACACAATATGATTGGCTAATGAATGCCGTTGCAAAAAGAGAAGGCAGCCTTACTGTTTAGACCACACTTTGCTGTTGTTCTGTGTTTTAATGTGAAGTTTAGGTCATTACTCTTGTTTTAATGTAGAAAAGAAATGAGGCCATTATCAAACTCCACATAGTTAAGGAACAGTCATTTTATTGATGTATATATTTTTGAAACAGTTTATGGAGTATTGCGGTACTCTCACAAAAGTATACCACAGTACATATTGAAATGTAATAAAAATAGCATATATATGACAAACTAGAGTTAGACATACCATGGGGTGGCTCTTAAAAGAGCCTTTTTTTAAACTAAACATATTTAAATATATTTGTCAAGCCAAGTTTATAGGTTTGAAATGAAAAGATGCTTTCTATAGATTGCAAAATTAACACCATCAGGACTATGCAGTGCTGCATCGGAACATTTTATACTCAAATGAAAAATGGAAGGCATTTCATGATCTCAAAGGAATTCTGAAACTACATTGTTGACATGTCTTCTAGCCTTTTCAAACAGCAGCATTCAGAGTAGACTACATCCATTTTTCTCTTTGACAGATACTTGAGAACACAAAATGTCTAATTACGAGTTTGGCGGTCTCAGGGCCGCCATGTTGGTGGCGGCGGTCATACCGCCAACAGGCTGGCAGAGGAAACTGCCAAATTATGAACATGCCGGTATTCCCAAAACAATACAGCCAAAGCACCGCCGGCAGCGTCACTGTTGTCAGACTGCAACAGACGACAGAAGGCACTTGCAGGCCGGCGGAAACAGGAACAGATTACGAGCAGCACACCGCCAAGGTGTCCTCTGCTGTCCCACTATCACAGAAACCCAGGCAGAAACAAACTGCATGAAAGGAAACACTCACCTTCAGGAAGTCATTCTTGTCCAGAGCCACCACTGAACCAGAATTAGGCATCATCCTGCTGCTCCTTCTCATACAAAGACTACAGAATCTTTGCTGACTACGACAACATCAACCGTAAGAACACACACTCACCTGTTACTGTTGTATATTGTCGATGTCTGTACACTCACACAACATACCATCCGAAAGAGGGTGCGAGGGCGACAACCACACGCTACTACATACTGACATGCACACTCACATATGCCACACACACACACACACAGTACACTCACTACGGCCAACACACAAACACAGATCAAAAACACACACTTATGCACAGACACACAGCACACGCCAAGTCACACACAATAACACACAACACCACAACAGGTCACAACAACACCACAACCACACCATCGTCAGTATGTTGGCAAGCACTCACAATAGGCACTGTCCATAGACACATCACAGATACCACACAAATAACAACCAACTGGCAATGAACACACACAATCACACAACCATACAACTTACCAATCAACATACACTTCACACACAGCACATTTTATCTATGAAACCATGCACTAAACACACACTTGCACACTGTCAAAACACACCAAGCCACATAAAACAGCAACAAACACATGTCAACACAAACACCACTTGACAACATGACAACAAAATGTTTCGAACAGACACATGCCTATCACACAACACACACCCTATCCCTGGAGTACAAAAGCACTTCACTCAACGTCATATACTGCCCAAACAATACAGGTAGCACAAGCACCACACACACATACTGACACACAACCAATGTCAGCCAAGAACAACTCCATACTAGAAACTGAAATGCATGACAAAGATGTAACCATTAAACCAACAACAGGTTGGTTTTAAATCTATCAAAATATCTTACGTTGGAAACTCAAAGGCCATAGGCCAGTCCAGGTACAAAAGACTGTATGCACATATGCACATATGTGTGCCCTGAACTTGACTTCTGATTGCCATGTAAACTCCACAGGCAGGGGCATCACAGGGGCAGGCAGGCACCTCAGGGATTATCAGGTGGTGGCAGGGGAGGTTTGGGCTGAGGTTTGGGAGAGGGCCTTTGGGATGTGGCTTGAGAGGTGGGTAGGTATAGGCTTAGGGGAGAGTTGCTTTTTTTTTGGAAGGGGTAGACTTCTTGGTAGGGGGAGGGGCATGGGTATTTGCAAGGGGTGGTGGTGAGGCCTTGGAGGTGGAAGGGACAGATTTGGAGAGGGAAACAGAATGTTTAGGGGTTTCAAACGGGGAGAGGAATAGGGAAAGGGACAAACTCAGAAAATAAGACTTTCTTTAACACACAGGACGGTCATAGCTAAAGGGTTTGGGTGTGGAGGGAGAGGAAGTGGTTAGAAGAGGTGTTGGTGTGGATGTCTTGGGTGCATGTTTGTGCAAGGTCTGCTTGTGGGTTCTGGGTGTCTGTTGGGAGGGTGAGTGAGGGGGTTTATGTTTCTTAGGGTGAGGTGGGGTTGAGGTGGTGGGGGATGCTCTGGTGGGTGGGTGACTGTCTGTTGGGGTGGTGACTGCAGGTATGGTGGATGTGCTGCATGTAGTAGTGTCAGTGGTTGTGGTGTCCGCAGGTGTGGTGACTGGGGTGGATGTCTGAGAGTCTGCTGTGATACTGTCTGTGGGTAGAATAGGTATAGTGGCCACATCTGTGAATGCTGGTGTAGTGTCTGCATGTGTGTCAGGTATGCTGTCTGTGATGCTGGGGGTGGTGGAGGTGTCAGTGCAGGTTGTGACTGTTTCTGTGTGTGGATCTGAATGTTGCTTGTGTGCATGCTGGTGGTGTGTCTTGTGGTGTTATATCTGTCTGAGCTACCCTAGGATGTTGAGGTAGATGCATGGATGTTTGTTTGTGTGCTTTGCCTGGGTCTGGGAAGAGGGGCTTGGGATTGGAAGAGGAAGGCGGAAGGGGGACGGTAGACAAAGGGTGACTGGCTGTCGTCAGTGTGGAGGTCAGAACCTGAAAGGATCTCTGTATGTCAGCCAGTGCACATTGAATGCCCTCCAGGAACACATTACTATGTTGGATGTGAGTTCCAAGTCCCTGGATGGCATTCACAATGGTCGACTCACCCGCAGAGATGGACCTCAGGAGGTCAATAGCCTCCTCAATGTGGGCAAGAGGGCCAATAGGGGCTGTTTCAGAGGTGCCAGCAGCAAAGGATACTCCCACCCTCTTGGGTGAGCAGGCACAGCCAACTGGGTGGGGAGCTACAGGGAGGGCATTGGTAGAAAGGGGGTAGCGGACAGAGATGGTGCTGGGGTGGTCCCAGATAGGTCCCCCACCACCAGGGAGTGTCCACTGGAGGAGGATTAAAAAGATGATTACCTGGATCCTGTCCCCCCATGAACTGGATCTCCACTCCCCTCACCCTCCGGGCCACTGGGTCCCTCACTGTCAGTGGTATTATGACTTGAGGTCTCGTGGCCACCAGCTTCCCCACTCGGCTGTTCCCCATCTCCTTCACCTGTTGATGCTGATGCTGGAAAACAGAAAGAGTGTTAGGCTCATCAGATTCTTTTCAAACACTAACATCACACTGTATACATCAATCACATTACAACCACTTTTACTACACCCCTGGTAGAACCAGGTAAGTGCCAACATCATGTCACAACTAGATACCATCTACATCCCTGCATTCCAACAATGTCACACACCAGGTAAGCCACCTATCACACACCTACTATACCATCATATCATTAGAGCCATCACAATAACCATTCCATGACAACCTGACTTGCCAACATGATGTTGAGTCCCTAACCACAGCAACATAGTGAACCAACAACCAAGCAATGGGAAATAGTGGTAACATTAATTTCAACATTTCACATACACAAAATCCACACATACCTACATTTGTAGCTGATGTAAGGTACAAGGAAAGAAACCTCATCCTATGCCAAAACCAAAACAGCATGTTGCATACAAGCCAAAACCATTTCAAGTCACAGAGTCCACAGTCTCCACAATTTACATTTGTAAATATACCACAACTATATTTGCCTGTCATAAATTGGAGTATGATAGAGTCTAAACACATGTCACAAACACATGTCCTAATAGTCATGTAGGAAAGGATGAGACATAATTTGTGGAGCTACTCATCTTAGTCATTCTCCACCTGTAAACAAGTCATGTACACTTATAGGGGCCAACTTAGCCCACATGATTTACCCATAGATAACCCCAGGTACCATTCCAACACCTTAAATATAAGGTACACCTGTCATGTGCATGAAGGCCACACACAGTACAACTAATCATGATGAGCGGCAACATCAATAGCCCATGATAGAAATGGCAACATCACTATCCACACTTAAGACATGAGCAATCTTACATCTATATTTGGACATTACAAGCCACTACACACTTCTGAGCTTAACATGATAGAGACAAACACCTTGAGGCAAGCCAAATGACAGACTACACATACCATTCCAACAACATGTGAAGGTGAACTACCACACCTGCAACTCAATTAAGTCAGTACAAACAATAGGATTCCATACCAAAAGTAAGTATGTTTCAGTTGCCTCACAATGTTGACATATGGCTGAACCTAACAATGTACACATGATGCTGGCAAAAAACAGTGTAAATTGTACCTATTATTAAGATGTTGTGGCCTATTTTGCATGTCCACAACACATTGGAATAGGAAATTGCTGTGTAGCCACTTACCATCCAGGGATCATGTACATGGTACCAATATTCTGAGCTCTCAAATCAATCCTATGGGTTGCACTAGAAGTCTATACATACTACCATGGTTTAGTACATGCAGGATGTCCATTCTGATTAAACATCACAGGTGCCAAGTTTTAGTCCTCACTTACCAATGAGGACACCTCCTAACAGGTCTGAGTAAGTGTAGAAAGTATGGCATGTGAAATGTCAGATTGAGATCACAGCCTCACAATAAGTTGACACTCATTGGAAACCTCAGGAATAGTAGGCAGGCTCTCAACTTGTCAGACTATATGTTGCATATGTAGATGGATCAAGTGGCAGTTGAAGGGACAGAGGACAAAGACCAGGACAACGTACCATCAGGATATTGGGAGTATGGATTTGTAGGTGTCAAGGAGCAACCAGCAGGGTATTAAAAGCTGTATAATGGTGCACACATGGCACAGTCACATGTGCATCATCATATGCTACTGTACAGAAGGGATGACATAGGTGAGTAATATGTCCTTATACACAATACAATGCACACACCTATGTAGCAATGTTGAGGACTCTACATCTAGGTGTTCTTAGGAGACACACAATCTTTTGCACTTACCACATTGTCATAGCGTAGAGTCTTTCACATCACACACTGACCTGGCAGAGGGATGTGAATGAGTATAGTCAGTACTTACCCTCTTGTGGCTGCTGCGCTGCCCTCAAATACCCATGTAGCTCAGGGTAGGTGACCGGAATATGCATGCCATTGGGGGGGTCGAGGTCCGAAGGGCACCCCTTTCGCCTAGGGCAGACATCCCCAGTTGGGCCTCAGTGGTCTTACGGGCCCAATGTCTCAGGTACTCCCACTGCTTCCTATAGTGAGTGCTCTGCCAGCTGTGGACCCTCAGGGTCTGCACTTTCTTGGCAATGTCACACCAGATCCCCTTTTTCTGATGGGCGTTGACCTGCATGGATGACACAGACAATAGGAGAAAGTCATGTGTACATGCTCCAGAACATTCCTGTTAGTGCAACTAGCCAAACATACCCTTCCTCACACTTCAAACTCTTTGAAGTCACCCTCTGCAGTCAGGCCATGTGTGAAGTGGAGTCAGGCATACACCATGCACACCCAGTACCAGGTTTGGGCTAGAGACATGACCAGACCACAAGTATGACCTTAAAATGGTACATCTCTACAACTATTTGTCAAACCAACATTGATGCAAATGCTGTAATGTACATATGTGGATCAGGATACATACATCACACACTACCTACTATGTATCTCGGGTAACAGTCTTTCGATGCACATGTGCACATAACCAACTACCCACACATTATAACACAATTCCTCATTCCTGCACCTTTCGTCTACATCATCATGCACTCTATCTTTCACCCATTGCTATTGCATTGGACTCACCTGCTCCTCTGGTGCACCATATAGCTGTCAATACATGGGCAGGACCTAATCCACAAACTTGTCCAGTTCTTGTGGAAAGAGGGCAGGGATCCTATTGCCTGCAGGACGTGGCATGATTGCTCCCAGAGACAGTACACATCAGCTCAGGTTGTGGAAGTATTGCTGCCAGCATTGTCAGGAGTCAAGAGAGGAATTGTGCAGAAGATAGTGGTCACGTCTGCCACGTACAGGATAGTCACTGCTGGCGGACGTCGCCATTGGCCCAAGTCTGCCAAAGGCAGCAAAGTGTTTGAATGGCAATATTCACCGCAATTGTAACTGCCAACCACCATGACGACATCCGCCAGCTGATGCCCTGTGCAGTAGGTCAGGCAGCTGCCATTTTAGGGCTCATGTATGTATGATGAAGTTGTGAAAGTTCTGCCATTTACTGAAAACTTATACCTATCACAATGTGTTACGTGCTGTCTTACTGTTTACAAGTATCAATGTGCATGTCATTAGTAGAGGAAGAGAAAAGAGGTATTTTGGGATATGTACATAAAACAGTGTTATCAGTGTTGTCACTATACATATGACTATCAGAAGATGGTATAGGTGCTACAAATATGTGTTACATGTCAACTAGGTTGATGTAACGTTCATTGTCAGTGATGTGTATCTCGATTTAGAGAACATGCGCAGGGTTAGAGGACTTGAATTCGGTACACTTTATATTTAGCCTTGCTATGTGCTAAATTTCACATATTCACTGTTTCATGTGAGATGATTTAGGTATATGTGTGACTTTGTTATCATACTCATGATGTATAGATTGGGTTCTTCACATACATTCTGGAATTATCCCACAAAGTTACCCGGGTCTGAGGAGAGCAAGGCAACCTCCAGTATACCGTCCACTAGCAGAACTGCAAACCATGGAGGTGCGACATGTAATCCAAATATGTTGCCTGGATAGGCTTACAATTATAGACCTATGTCATCAGTTAGTGCCAGATTTGATGCCTGCCACCCATGTAGCCTTGGTTCCCCCAAGTGCTAAGGAACAGAAAAAACCTCCACTCTATACACGTCCAAGTGGTCTGTTTGGCTGACCTATACATTTTACAAGGTTGTGAAAGGTATCCAGGATCAGTCCATGATTCCTTCATCATGCGGAACAGCAAAAGTTCACTGCTGATGACACAACTATACACTGAGAGGGCCTGGCTGGTTGGTAATTCATATTTATCATGTGTGTCTGTACTCTTTTCCAAGATACCCTATATATGGATGTCCAAGAAGAAAGTTTAGATTGTTGTAACTATGCCTTACAGGGAATTCTGGCAAACCAAACTGTCCTTGGTTATTGACACCAGTGGGGTACCCAATCACTCCAGGGGAAGTCCACTCCAATGAGGCCCAAGGAAGGACAAGGCGTGTCGTAGAGCGGACTTTTGGGCTCCGGAAGGCAAGATTTTGCAGCATAGACAAATCTGAAGGAGCCATCCTCTACTCACCCAACAAGGAATGTCAAATAATTGTTGACTGCTGCATGCTCCACCACCTTGCCCTTAGACGTCAGATATTATTCATACCAGATGAGGGGGAGCCAGCAGATCCTGAGGGTGGAAATGCACATTTGCCAAGTGAGGATGAGCATGATGAGGATGAAGCTGGAGACATCAGGGCAGATGTCATCAATCAGTACTTCAACTGACTCAAGGTATGTGATGTGATGTTACAATAGAGATTCCATGGGGTATTGTTGAGGTTATGCACGCCATGTAATCTTTTTTTTACCGCCATCAGTGGGGTGTTAAGGAGCTCCAAAGCCCATGACTCAGATATACATGCAGTATATTACCGTGTACAGAACTGTTTTGTACATAGTCTATTGCTTAGAAAATGCACAATAAATTTCAGATTTGTAGCTATGAATAGACAATGTAATGTATGTGTTCCACTCTGGCCTATACCTTCTGTATTCTTTGTTTTGGCACTGAATGACACCTAAGCTGAAACACTGAAGTCCACAGCATGACTTCACAATGTTCTGATTGCCATTCTCCAAATAAATATGTGCAGATCTGCATTACAGGTGACTTGTGTTATGTCTATGTTACAATTCCAATGCATTATGTATCCTGGTTGTCCAGTACATGTGTGACAACCATAACAAAGGAATAAAATTAGAGAGAGGCATTTTGGTACAATAGTTGTCATATCTGGCAGTTGTATATGGTTGATACATCACACTTACACAGGATCTGTGATTAAGTGGTATTTATTGGGTAGTGCACAGCAAAATGAGTGATTTGAAACCTAAATGACACAAATGTAACAGTGAATGGTTCAGTCACAGTGGATGAAATCATCAGGGAAGCTAATACACCCTTTGGAAACACAAGCCCAGTGTCCTTGCACCTTAGGAAAATGGAGTTAGGTATCAGAACAATCAACAGGGTGTATCAGTGACATGCAAGGGGAACCAATCAGGAAAGGATCACATCCTGGCAGTGGGTTTAGTCTTGGCCTCTGTTCCTCCTGGATGTCTGGGTGGACCCTTATGTTTGCTGGGGGGTTCTTCTGCTATAGAGGGTAAAGTGTCTGAGCATTCCCTTCCCTGGCAGGGCCTCAGCTCCTCCAGCAGCCACAGATGTAGAGGGGCCTGATGTTGCATTGCTAGTGGATGAGGCCTGATTTTGGGTGCCACACCTATTCAGGGTAGTGTTCATGTCCCTCAGCACCCAAGCGATGGAGGTCAGGATGGCATTTTGGGCCTGCCACTGCTGCATGGCTTCCTGGTGGTTGTTTCTCTACAGCAGTCTGATCTCCCCCAACATGGTCTGTATCTGGCCCATCATGTCTTAGGAATTCTGGTAGGCTCCCAAGATTTGGGTGAAGGTCTCCTGGTCAATTGTGACCCTTGGAAACCCCATCATCTGGCCCACATCATTCCTCCCACACACCCTACCTGCATGTACTTGTGCCCCTAGCACTCTGTGCCCACTCTCACTGGTTGTCAGGGGTGACATTAGGAGAGTCAGGTACCTGTACTAGGGGGTACACAATGGAAGAGACTGCTCTTGAGACACAAGTTAGGGGGTGAATGGTTGCCTGTGATGTAGTTGCAACAGGGCTTGGAGGAGTCGTTTTGGGCAGGGTGAGGCTGACAGTTGTTGACTGACCAGGTGTCCCTGATGGGCCAGCTTCGACCTCAGTGTCCAGACATCCGGGGTGTTTTCCTCACTGGGGCCTTCATCCAGAGGGGTAGTGTCAGTCTCTGGTGTCCTCTCCATGTTGGAGATGGCAAGGTTACCTATATGAGAAGTGTACCACACAGTTGGTGTAAGTGATGCAACAAGTGATGTATAAATTAGACAACTAAACATGGTTTGTGAGATGCACACACCTCCTTTACATGATCCCCTGATGACAATGACAGCTACTACTTAATCTGAGTTAGTGCAATCTGGAACACAGAGATTTTCAATTGCATACAGCAGGCTCCAAGCTCTTCGAGTATGTTGGTGTTTAGATGGAGGTCAATACCCTCATATCTTGTCTGAGTAAAGACATAACAATGTGCATTTCTCTCCCAGTAAGGTGCATGGCATTATTGAGTCAACTAGAAGCAGAAAAATGTACAATGGTGGCAGAGCTGCCACACAATATAGGTGTTACAATTTGACCTGGACCTCTGTCTGGATGTACTGCAAGTGAGTCCAGTTTGCCATTTAGGTGTCCTGTCAGGTAAGTATATGACATTATTATTGGTGAGCTTTTCTCAGAGTCCAATTTGGAATAGAACACAGCTGTAGCTTTGATTAGCTTGTAATGGTACTGGTAGTGGGCCATTGCGTAGCTGTCATTTCCATGAACTGTTAAATGGTGGACCATTCAGGATGGGTTACTTTGATTGTTAGTTTCACATACAAGACATTTCAAATTTAGTGCACTGTTCTGGTTTTGTTAATGGTGGATCAGTGTCTTCTGGGAGTTGTAGTGATGTAAGTTCCCAGTACTTCACATGCCCTTCCTAAACACTTTGGCCCACAGTGAGCTTACTTGACATGTGGCATGACAGTGACGGGTATTTGGAGATTTGGAAGAGGGGTGGTGAGTGGTTTGGTCATTGGGGCGGGGAAAGGTGATGAGTGAGCATGCAAGACAAAACTGTTTGGTGACATGAATGTTGTTGTGACTTACCGGACTCCTCTCTCCCAGGTATTCCTGTGAGGCCCTCAGAATGCAGGATGTCGAAGACCTTCTCTTCCCACAATGTGAACTGTAGGGGAGGAGGTGGGGACCCACTACTAGTCTTGAAGGCCGCCAGCGATGCTTGGATGGCATGAAGTGTACCTTCAGCCGGAGGTTGCTCCACCTCTTCCTGATGTCCTCCCTTGTGCGTGGGTAACTACCTACTGAATTCACCCTGTCTACTATCCTTTGCCACAACTCAATTTTCCTGGCTATTGGTGTTTGCTGGACTTATGGTCTGAATAGGTATGGCTCTACCCTGACAATTTCGTCCACCTCAACTGATCATCAGTGAAACGTGGATGTTTTTGTGGGGACATGGTAGTGGTGGTAAAGATGGTGAGGTAGTGAAAAAAGGATGTAAAATGTTTGTGATGAGGTGTGGGTGCTGTGATGTGAGTGGGTGACGGTTGTTGTGTATTATGTGGTTTTGAACATTGTGTGTTGTGTATGTTGTTCAAGTGTGGGATGTGTGCTAAGTGTAATGTGTAGGGGTGACTATTGTTTGTTTAGCCAGATATACATTTTTTTGCTAGTGTCTGGCAGTGAGTGGCGTTCTGGTTCCAAAGGATTGTGGGTTGTGTAGGGGTGTGCTTGTAGGGCAGTGTGTAGGTGTGTTGGGTGTGTGTATGTGTGTCAGATGTGGGGTATTTGAACTATCCAATGTGCTGTAGTGTTCTGACTGATGTGAGTTCAGCGATGGAAGAACCAATCTCGTGATTTGTGGATCATAATTTGATTGGTTGATTTTTGTCTGGTTGGTGGTACTGGTGGTCGAGCAGCATTTTCTCCGTCCGCCAGTGTCTTGGTGGTTGTGGGAATTTGGCGATCTGAGCTGTGTGCCTCTTAATACCGCAGTCGGGTGATTGCCAACATGGCGGTCTTTTGGCGGCAGCCAACGCAGCGGTCTTACCTTCAGACCGCCAAACTCGTAATGAGGCCCAAAACTTTTCTTCGAAAACATAGACATTAAGATAGAAAATGTCTTGTTCATCTTAATTCCAGTCTAACTCCAGTTAGTGTCACACATCATTGCCACCACAGTGGAGAACAATAAAGTGGGGATGGTGACATGTACTAACAAAGGAAAGTAGAGGGAGTAATTGATTTAATTTCAAACTTCTTTCACCAATCCATTTTATTTCTACTTCCTTCAAACCTAAATCATTTTGGCATGCTCTCTGGCCCAAAAAATCAAGCTGTGCCCAACCAGCCAAACCCTAACCATCTTGCCATACACTATCATACAAGAAAAGAAACAAAGAGGCAAAACAAACAAACATATACAAATTTAGATAACTGCCCATTTAGAAAGTACATAATATCAACAACTTAATTTTGAAAGGCAGTCAATTATTGGCTTAAATACAATTTGGGCTACTAATGTTGCACAAAATGACCAAAAAAGAAAATGAGGTTAGACAATTTACTAGTCTGCAGAAATGAAGTTTAACAAGTATTAGAAAGGTTATTCAAAACACACATTTCAGGTTCCATGACAATGAAAACGAACGCAAAACTAGATAAGAAATAAAACCAAGAAGTAAAGCATTATGTGCATGGTTATTAAAACAAAGGGAGCTCTAAACAAAGCCCAGTAGTGCTAAATGACACAAATAACCATAAATGCTCTTCTGACTGCTGGAAAGCAATGCAAAAGGTATTTCTTCTTCAAAGACATTACAGAAAGATTGAGAAATACACCTCATCGCCTCCATCTCTACATGCGCCACCCCACTGTACAACCTGCATATATTATTCATGCAAACTGTATTGAAACACAAAAATAGCCTAAAATAAATATTAACACAAATATCGCCTTCCTGTACATAACTAATAAAACTACAAATATCGAGAACACAAATATCATTCTTAAAAGTATCGATTTGTACCTATCTCGAAAATACAAATATCAGAAACAAAAATATTGTCACCTTTAAATAAACATATAATACATCAAGAATATCGATTCATGCAAAATCATCTACAATAATGTGGCCAAAATAATTAAAATATAATTAATAAATATGTTTTTAAAAACAAGTTTTATGTAAAGCACTTATTCAATCTAAAATATTTTACACACATGATTAAATAAAAAATACATATATTACATCACCAAATATTTACAATTCACTCCACAAATATAATATGAATGACAATATCTTAAAAAAATTGTTGCCATTAACTACAAACATTCATAACTCAACTTAAATATCCATGATATATATATATATATATATATATATGTATACAACTACAAATAGATTGATAGATAGATAGATGCAGATGTAATTACATTCAAAACTGTCAAACTATATATCAAAATGTATAAATAAAAAACGACATTAGTGCTTAGCATAGAAGGACATAACTGACCAAATAAATCATACTAAAACAAAATTAATCAATAAAATCAAACTATAAATTACCTTAACAAATACAATCAGACAAAACAATAAAATTAAGATATAAAAGGCACACTAATTTTACCAACTAAATACTTCTATGATGGCAAACACTGCAAGACAAGGAAACTCCGCAGGATTCTCTAACCAGACCCTTAAAAAAGAACCATACAAATCTCAACAACTACCTAACCAAGTAAGTAAAACTAAAGTATATAAACTAAAAATAACTCATAAATTTACTTAAAAAGTAAAACAGCAAACAATTAAAAAACACTCTCCAACTTCTATCTTTTTACATGCAATTCCAAAAAGAAAATGCTACAACTAATAAAAGTGATAATTGCCAGAAAAATACAACTATCGCACACCAACATAAAGTTATAACAAAGTAAATATACAAATAAACATGATTAAAATTATAAACTCTTCAAACTACCAACAAATACACATTTAAAATGAAACAGACGCTTTTTTCTCTTCCAATGGTAAAAGAAGCATCTGCTCCACAGGAAAACGGGAAAAGATACAAAACAGTCTGAAATATCTAAAATAACACATGTAAGTATTAAAAATAGAAGTAGTTGCATAATTTTATATGTAAATAACAAGCTGATAAACTTTAACCCCTTCGCTGCCAGGCCTTTCCCCCTCAGGTGCCAGGCCTTTTTTTGGCTATTTGGGGCAGGGCGTGCTTAGGCCCTCATAACATTTTGTCCACGTAAGCTACCCATGCCAAATTTGCATCCTTTTTTTCCAACATCCTAGGGATTCTAGAGGTACCCAGACTTTGTGGGTTCCCCTGAAGGAGGCCAAAATAAGTTTTTTTTTTTTTTAAATGGGAAAAAAGGGCTGCAGAAGAAGGCTTGTGTTTTTTTCCCTGAAAATGGCATCAACAAAGGGTTTGCGGTGCTAAAGTTACCAGCTTCCCAGCTTTCAGGAACAGGCAGACTTGAATCAGAAAAAGACAGTTTTCAACACAATTTTGGCATTTTACTGGGACATACCCCATTTTTATGATTTGTTGTGCTTTCAGCCTCCTTCCAGTCAGTGACAGAAATGGGTGTGAAACCAATGCTGGATCCCAGAAACCCAAACAATTCTGAAAAGTAGACAAAATCTGAATTCAGCAATGGGTAATTTGTGTAGATCATACAAGGGTTTGCAACAGAAAATAACAACTGAAATAAAAAAATATTGAAATTGAGGTAAAAAAACAGCCCTTTTTCTCTACGTTTTACTCTGTAACTTTTTCCTGCAATGTCAGATTTTTTAAAGCAATATACCGTTACGCCTGCTGGACTCTTCTGGTTGCGGGGATATATCGGGCTTGTAGGTTCATCAAGAACCCTAGATACCCAGAGCCAATAAATGAGTTGCACCTTGCAGTGGGTTTTCATTCTATACGTGGTATACAGCAATTCATTTGCTGAAATATAAAGAGTCAAAAATAGGTATCAAGAAAACCTTTGTATTTCCAAAATGGGCACAAGATAAGGTGTTGAGGAGCAGTGGTTATTTGCACATCTCTGAATTCTGGGGTGCCCATACTAGCATGTGAATTACAGGGCATTTCTCAAATAGACGTCTTTTTTACACACTGTCTTATATTTTGAAGGAAAAAATGTAGAGAAAGAATAGGGGCAATAACAATTGTTTTGCTATTCTATGTCCCCCCAAGTCTCCCGATAAAAATGGTACCTCACTTGTGTGGGTAGGCCTAGCGCCTGCGACAGGAAATGCCCCAAAACACAACATGGACACATCACATTTTTACATTGAAAACTGACGTGTTTTTTGCAAAATGCCTAGCTGTAGATTTTGGCCTCCAGCTCAGCCGGCACCTAGGGAAACCCTCCAAACCTCCACATTTTTTAAAACTAGACACCTAGGGGAATCCAAGATGTGGTGACTTGTGGGCCTCTCACCAGGTTCTGTTACCCAGAATTCTTTGCAAACATCAAAATTTCGCCAAAAAAACACTTTTTCCTCACATTTCAGTGACAGAAAGTTCTGGAATCTGAGAGGATCCACAAATTTCCTTCCACTCAGTGTTACCCCAAGTCTTCTGATATGAATGGTACCTCACTTGTGTGGGTAGGCCCAGTGCCCGCGAAATGAAATGCCCCAAAACACTAACTGGACACATCAAAATGATCAAATACAAAACTACCTGTTTTTGCGGGGGCACCTGCGTTTTTGGTCCTGGGCTCAGCAGCAATACAGGGAAACCTACCAAACCCAGACATTTCTGAAAACTAGATGCCCGAGGGAGTCCAGGGAGGTGTGACTTGCGTGGATACCCCAGTGTTTTCTTACCCAGAATCCTCAGCAAACCTCAAATTTAGCTAAAAATTCACATTTTTTCCACATTTCTGTGTGGGATCACCACGCTGGGAAAAAAATTCTACCACCCAAGTCTCCCGGTAAAAGTGATCCCTCACTTGTGTAGGTGTGCCAAGTGCCTATGACAGGGAAGAGCCAAAAACATGTCAAATTTGAGGGGGAACCAAAGCGGGTCCAAAAGGGCAGTTTGGAAAAAAAACATTTTTAGGCTGACAAGTGGGGCAGAATTTCTATTGGTATAGATGAGACAATGCTGGGTGGTAGGTATTTTGTGGATTCCTGCAGATTCCGGTAGGTTCCATCACAAAAATGTGGCGAAAATGTGTGATTTCCAGCATAGTTGGAGGTTTTCAGGGCATTGTGGGTAAGAAAATGGTGCGGGGTGCATGTGAAGAACACCACCCTAGACTCACCCAGATGTTTAGTTTTCAGATGTGTCTAGGTCTTGTGGATTTTTCTACATGGCAGTGTCCCAAAGTCCTAAAAAGGGCAGCCCTCAACATTCCAAGTGGGCCAATTTTGAGAGTTAGCCAAGCTCTCAGGACCCAAATTTAAAACCAAAACCCCAAATAATCAAATGTCCACATGCTTGCTAGGATAAGATGTTTTAGTGTGCGGGGAGAGATGAAAGACTGTTACCCCCTTCAGTTGGGGTGGGGGCATGACCATACCCATACTGGTTGGTAGCCACCTTCCCACTATTTTTATATATTTTGTAATTCCCTGGCATTTAGTAGACTTCCTGCCCCCCGGGTTGTGGATCAGGGGTAATTGCCCCATCTGCCCACTGGTGGGCAGAACAACTTTGGCCCCATTTATTTGCGGTGGGGGTATGGCCATACCCCCACCCTCTTATTTTGAAAAAAAAATCTTCCCTGGTCTCTGGTGGGCTTTCTGCGCCCCTTGGGGGCAGATGGGCTTTCCAAAAATAAGCCGATCTGCCCCCAACAGTAATGTGTCCCCATGGGGAGCGACCCTTGCCCCAGGGGCTGCCCCCCCCAAACAAAACACCCACACCAAATCCCTGGTGCCTAAGTGGTTTCTGCCCCCCCGGGGGCAGATCGGCCTAATAGAAATAGGATGATCTGCCCCCAAAGGGAGCAGAAATGACCTAATATAAATTTGCCCCCCAAGGGGTGCGACCCTTGCCTAAGGGGTAGTCCCCCTTGCGCGAAATTGGTGCAAAAAAAAATCCCTGGTGCCTAGTGGATTCTGCCCTCCTTGGAGAGAGCTCGGCCTAATAAAAATAGGCAGCTATGCCCCCAAGGGGGGCAGAAATGGCCTAAAATAAATTTGCCCCCAGGGGAATGAACCATGCCTAAGGGGTCGCTCCCCTTGCGTGAAATTTTCACAAGAAATAAAAATCCTTGGTGTCTAGTGGTTTCTGCCCTCCGGGGGCAGATTGGCCTAATAAAAATAGGCTGATCTGCCCCCAAGGAGGGCAGAAATGGCCCAAAGATAATTTTGCCTCCAGGGGAGCGACCCTTGCCTAAGGGGTCGCTCCCCATATATAAAAAAATAAAACAAAAAAAGATCCCTGGTGCCTAGAGGTTTCTGCCCCCCTGAGGGCAGATCAGCCTAATTACAATAGGCTGATCTGCCCCCAAGGGGGGCAGAAATGGCGTAAAACAAATTTGCCCCCCCCAGGAGAGCGTCCCTTGTCTAAGGGGTCGCTCCCCTCAAGTGAAACTGACAAAAAAAAAATCCCTGGTGTCTAGTGGTTTCTTCCCCCCTTGGGGGCAGATTAGCCTAATAGAAATAGGCAGGTCTACCGCCAAGGGGGGCAGAAATGGCCTGAATTAATTTTGCCCCCAGGGGAGCGACCCTTGCCTAAGGGGTCGCTCCCCACATATTAAAAAAAACACAAAAAAAATTCCTGGTATCTAGGGGGTTTCTGCCCTCCCGGGGCATATCTGCCTAGTTATATTAGGCCGTCAGGGGGGGCAGAAACAGCCGTGAAATTATTTGCCCCCCTGGGGAGCGGCCCTTGCCCAAGGGGCCGCTCCCCTTATGTGTACATATAATAAAAAAACAAAATCCCTGGTGTCTAGTGGTTTATGCCCCCTTGGGGGCAGATTAGCCAAATAGAAATAGGCTGATCTGCCGCCAAGGGGGGCAGAAACGGCCTAGAATAAATTTTTCCCCCCAGGGGAGCGACCCTTGCCTAAGGGGTCACTCCCCACATATAAAAAATATAAAAAAATACCTGGTGTTTAGGGGGTTTCTGCCCTCCCGGGGGCAGATCTGCCTAGTTATATTAGGCCGATCTGCCCCATGGGGTGCAGAAACAGAGGTAAAATTATTTGCCCCCTGGGGAGCGGCCCTTGCCCAAGGGTCCGCTCCCCTTATGTGACATATAATTAAAAAACAAAATCCCTGGTGTAATAAAAATAGGGCGATCTGCCCCCAAGGGGGGCAGAAATGGCCTAGAAATTCTTTTACCCCCAGGGGAGCGACCCTTCCCTAAGGGGTCGCTCCCCACGAATTAAGCACACAAAAACAAACAAAAAAATCCCTGGTGTCTAGTGGGGTTTCTGTCCCCCAGGGGTCAGATCGACTTAATTGTATTAGGCCGATCTGCCCCCAGGGGGGGCAGAAACAGCCAAAAAACAAATTGCCCCCTTGGAGAGCAGCCCTTGCCCAAGCGGCCGCTCTCCTTATGAAGTTAAAAAAAAAAAAAAAACTGGATTCTAGTGGCATTTCTGCTGCCCAATCACATTGCGATCGGGCAGCAGAAATGCTCAGAGAAGCCTGAAAGGTGAGGAAAGGCCTTTCCTCTCCATTTAGGCTTCTCTGTCCCCTCCACGTGATCGGAGGAGAAATGCTTTTGCATTTCTCCTCCAATCGGCGCTGGTAGAGGGGAAAGCCTCTGATGAGGTCAGAGCGCGATTGCACGCTGACGCCCTCAGATGCCACGGGGGGATCACGAGGGGGGGCGGGGGTGGAAGGGGAAGCAATTCCCCTTCCATCCCTGCCCAGGGGAGGGGGGCCCATAGCAGGACGAGGTGGTCTCGTCCTCGGCACTGGGGAACCGCCGCCGAGGACGAGTTCACCTCATCCGGGGCACCCAAGGGGTTACATTTTTTATTTATTTATACTATTACACTACTTTCAGATAAAATGACACAGCAAAGCCCAATATATAACATCCCAGAAAGCAAAGCACTTACTAGGGTACATGGGTTACACCTAACACCAAGAAAGTGCATCAACAGAAAATGTGAATTGGAAATGTACCACACATTATTCCAATGCATGCTATTGGAGGGTCAGTACAAAAGATGATGTTGTAATTCATGCAAGAGAACACAACCACCCCAATGTGACCTCTATATCCACTTTAAAATGTTCATTTGCATAAACTAAACCACTAGCGATACTCCTGCTGCAGCTAGAAGATGCCAAGACATGAAAAGTCCCTGAACATTTAACAATGACACATGATGGGGAACCATTCCTTTTATATAACAATCTAAACAATGGGAGTTGAATCCTAATATTCTCTACAGCAAATAACTGATCAAAACTAAGATATTATCAAACTTTAATAAAGGATGTCACTTTCGTAATGTGTCACAAACCATTCACTTGGTTATACATCATGCAGGATGAATATTAAAATACAAACATACCTTTTAATATGCAGTACTACCAAATAAACAAAGCAGCACTTACTGCAAAGTCTTAAAGCACATTAAACATAAAACAAATAACTACCTACAAAAACTATAATCACAGACTCTAAACAAGCCATGATTCAAACAATTTTAAAAGCATACACCCACATAGCCATACAAGACTGTTACTATAATTTCAATCAAAGCATATGGAAACACCATCAACAATCTGCACTCACTGTGTGGAATATGCTACAAACAAACAATTTGCCTTTGAAATAAGAAAAAAATTGCATCATTAACCTGTGTTCCTGTCACAGAGGTACCTAGTCACTACAATTTACTAATAAAAAGCCTCTTCTACCAATAAAACAAAGACAAAGTAAGCCACCTAATGGATTATTTCAAAGATAATTGGGTTGGCCGACTGCATCGCTCTGGACACAGACACCAAACCAAACTTCAAATGACATGATGGAATGTCTATGATAGCACCTTGCCACAGGAAGCCAAAACAAGCAAGGCAGTGGAAGGATGTCACAATGCAATTTGATCCAACCTACACTCTATACAGTTATAAAAGCACTAAAAAAACATAAATCTACCATCAACTATGAATGGGGTAATTTCTTACCCAAATTACACCTAAATTAGCGAATAAGCCAAAAGAATATATCACATGCTGCAATGTAAAGTCAAGAACATCATAAGCAAGGAAGAAGTAGGTTACTTAGAAATGAAAGCCAAAAGCATTGACCAACATGAAAAATCATTTCTTATATAAATAGTAAACATAATATTTTACTCCATCAGTCTAAACATGAAATAAAACTCCAGTGTTGAATAAGACTAACATAATAAAAAATATATAAATTATTCACATTATTATAAGGGTAAGCATGACCAATTAAAAGCTCAAAGTACAAACTCAATCCATCACATAAGATGAATACAACACATAAACCGTACATTTCCAAATAAGAATTATATAATACTTAGATATACAATAAAATATAACATTTGCAACCCAAAATAAATAAAATGAATATAACTTACTGCTCATTAGTAGCAGATAGTCTTCTTTATACATGTAGTCAAAAAAAATAATCCATCAATACAGGAAAACTATTTTACAAAAAATGTTACTTTAAAATGTTATATTCTCATTTCAATCTATACCAATTTGAGGAAGGTGTTAGGCACTAAAGAGGTTCCATTTATTATTCCCACTCAAATCTATATCAATTGGTGGAAAGTGTTCGGCACTAAAGCTGTGACATTTACTCTTCCCTCTTCAGTCTATAACAATTTGTGGAAGGTGTTGGACACTAAAAGGATTACATTTACTATTCCCACTTAAACCTAGCCCAATCTGGGTAAGATTTTGGACACTAAAGAGGTGACAATTACTATTCTTACTCCAATCTAAGCCAATTCGGGTAAGGGGGGTGAAATTTACTATTTCTACTGCAATCTAAAACATTTTACGCAAGATGCCACAAACTAAAAATGTTTTATATACACACTCATTTCTCCATACTGACACAAAATTTTGAATATATAAAATAAACTAAAATTCCCATAAAAAACTAACCAAAACCACAAATCTATATATTCACAGTTAAACATTAAAATATAAAATAAGTTTTTAGCACTATAAGTACAAAATTCTATTTTTTAATGGTTAACATCATGTCTAGACACAGACCCAGAAAATATAAAATCAAATCTTATTCTCATCATAATCACATAAAAAAACATAAAATCATGAATATAAAAAAATCAGACACCAATTTTTAAAATAGAAATATAAAAATATGTTTACAATGCCATTATAAATTTCCACAAAATATTAGAAATATTTTAAGTATAATTGTTTTTTATTTTAAAATGTCTTTTTTTGCAGATAAGTATAAAAATAATTTACTTTATTAAATTTAATTTTTATATTTTTTTTGCTAAAGAAAATATATAAGTATGTATTTTCAGATGTGCAATAACTTTTTATTTTTATTATAATTGATATGTATTCTAATTAATTATACATTATTTATAAAAACGTATTTTTGTAACAAAATACATTTATACATTTTACAATATTTATCTGCATATTATTAAAATAATTAACATTACATTTACTTTCAAATATCCAGTTTTTAAACATCTCCCACCTTCATTCCCTAAAAGCCCACTATCCTGCTGATAAAAATAATTATAAATCCATTATTTGTAAACACTAATATAATGTTAAAAAAAAATTAAAACAATTTCACAATTAATAAACTATTGTACTAAAAACACATATTAAAAACATTAATAAACATATACAATAAAACACACTACAATAAGCTACCTACAAAATAGCACTTAGAAGCGATATTACATACAATAATATTTTCTGAAGCAATATTTTTTGCACCAGTATTAAAAACAACACTTAAAACTATATTTTTACCTTCAATAATCCTGTTGATGATATTTTTAACAACCCAATATGCTTGATACAATATTTTTGTATCACAATATCTCTTTATTTGATATTTTGTCTAAACCGTGCACAACACACCACTCCACTCTGACACTCCATTCTACAGTTCGACCATGCATGCCAATCTGTAATACTCCACACCACTGTACAACATGCCACTCCAGTCAACAACACTCCACTCTACTCTATGACACTCCATGCCTCTCCATTCAATGACATGCCACTCCATTCAACGTGACTCCACTCTATGCCCCTTCACTCTAAGACACTCTAGCACACACCACTCTACTCTACTCTACAATATGCCACTCAACTCTGTGCCAATCAAGTCTACTCTATGACATGCCACTCCACTATACGACATGTCACTCCACACTACAAGACTCCGCTCCACTCTATGAGACTCCACAGCACTCCACTGTGCAACATGCCACTCCACTCTCCACTCAATGCTACTCCTACACCCCTACACTGTAAGACACTGTATAGAACGCCACTCTATGAAACACACTCTACTGTATGACACACCACGCCCCTCTACATCACTCCATTCTGCAACATTCTACTCTACTCCACTCTATGCCCCTCCACTCTACCCCACTCTATGACACTCTACCACATGCAACTCAAATCTAATCTATGACACATCACTCCACTCTATGACATAACACTCCACTCTACGACACTCCACAACACTCCACTTTATGACACGCCATTCAACTCTATGACAAGCCACTCCACTTCATAATATGCTGCTCCACTCTACACCACTTTATTCTACACTCCTTCACTCTAAGATACTCTATGACATGCCAATCTATGACAAGTCACTCCATTCTACTGTATGACACACCACTCCATTCTGCACCACTCCACTCTACAACACTCTATAATCCTCTACTCAATGTTATTCTACTCCATCCTATGATATGCCACTCCACTCTACAACAATCTGTGCTGCTACAATCTATGACACTGCATGCCACTCTACAAATTGCCATTCTACTCTACGACACACCACTCCACCATTTGACACTCCACTCCACAACAGACTACTCCACCTTACGACACTCCATGCAACTCCACTCTACGATACTCTACATTTCTACACTCTATGACACTCTACTCCTTTCTATGCCACTCTACAATGCTTTACTCTGCTCTATGACAGTCTATCACACTCTATGACAGTCATGTCAATCTACGCAACTCCCTCTATGTCACTTGAAACCACTTTATTCCACTTTACTCTATGACACACTACTCCACTTTACTCCACTGTACTCCGCTACTCCACTCTAGGCTACTCCCCACTCCTCTCTATGCCACTCCACTCTATGACTCTCCATGTCACTCCACTCTACCACACTCTACAACACTTTACTCCACTGTACGCCACTGTACGCCATTTCACTCTGCACCACTCTGCCTCTCCACTCTACTCCACTATGCCATTATTTGCCACTGTACTCCACATGTGACCAAAGCTTCGGCCAAAACGCATTGTATTTGATTACATTTTCCACTTACTTGCCAACTCTGACATCCTGAGTATGCGTTTGTATTGTGTTTTGATTTTGGATGAAGTACCGGTTTTCTCTGCTGGTAAATGCACCACCCCTCATGGGCCGCCCAAACCCGGAAGGAGCGCTTTTGGATATATATATATATATATATATATATATATATATATATATATATATATAGTGGGGAAACAAGTTCTAGTACACCAACCCCAACACTTAGGAGGAAGTGTTTGAATAGGACGCGAGTACTCCACCTGCCCCCAGAGGCTAATTCTCTGGTTGTGGTCTTGAAAAATGTACTTGTTCTTGCTTAAGGCCGGAAGGAGGCCTATGACCAACTAAAATACAAGGTTACTCATTGGTTGTCCCGAAACTCTGATTTGTACACCCATGACTTTTACTCAAATGCTATTATAAATGTGGAGCGGGTGCAATGTGTCGGCCCCCAGCCGAAAAGTGAGGATGGGGATTGTATAGTTTTAAAATTTGCCCAGAGGTCAATCACAGGTGCGCTACTGGAGTTTTTACTTGGGTCAATTCTCCAACGGAAAGCGTAAAGTGTTCCCCTGGGGTATTTTTATAAACCTCTTACTGTCCAAGCATTAAGATCTGAGAGTGGAAATTTGCATTGCCCAAATGTGTATAATGTCCCTACATTTAACCGTTTTTCTACAGTGGAACAGGTTGATTGACTGACATCCACTAACCAGGTGTTTCTATCTGTAGATGGCCTGGGGTCTTCTACTGCGCCCCTTGAGAATGTTCAAATGCCCTGCCCCTCTACATTCTCTTTTCGGTCACATCTTATTGTGGTATTGGTAGCAATGGGTTTGGCATTAAAACAAATAGGGTGTCAGATCCTGCAACGTTATTAGCACTTAGTAGAGTTTCACGACAGCCAGTCACTCTAGAACATTTTGAAATTAAGGCCCATATTTATACTTTTTGACGCAAAACTGCGCCAACGCAGTTTTGCGTCAAAAAAATATGCGCCGGCTAACGGCATTCTGAAGCGCCATGGGGGCGCCGTATTTATTGAATGACGTTAGCCGGCGTTAGCCGCCGGCGCCGTCTGGTGTGCGTTAAAAAAAACGACGTACACCAGGCAGCGCCGGCGTAGGGGGATATGGGGCTTGGGCCTCAAGAAATGGGGCAAGTCAGGTTGAGGCAATTTTTTCGCCTCAACCCGATTTGCGCCATTTTGTTTCACTCCCAACCCCCATAGAAATGACTCCTGTCTTAGCAAAGACAGGAGTCATGCCCCCTTGCCCAATGGCCATGCCCAGGGGACTTCTGTCCCCTGGCATGGTCATTGGGCATAGTGGCATGTAGGGGGGCACAAATCAGGCCCCCCTATGCCACAAAAAAAAAAAAAAAAAACTTACCTGAACTTACCTTAATGTCCCTAGGATGGGTCCCTCCAGCCTTGGGTGTCCTCCTGGGGTGGGCAAGGGTGACAGGGGGTGTCCCTGGGGGCATGGGAGGGCACCTCTGGGCTCCTTCAGAGCCCACAGCTCCCTTAACGCCTGCCTTTTGCAGGCGCAAAAAAACGGCGCAAAAGCGGCCGTACGTCATTTTTTTTTACCCGCCCACTCCTGAGCGTGATTTTTGCCCGGGAGTATAAATCCGACGCACATGCCTCGGAGTCGATTTTTTAGATGGGAACGCCTACCTTGCATATAATTAACGCAAAGTAGGTGTCCACGCTAAAAAATGACGCTAACTCCATGGACTTTGGCGCTAGACGCGTCTAACGCCAAAGTATAAATATGGAGTTAGTTTTGCGTCGAAATTGCGTCAAAAAAAACGACGCAATTCCGGCGCAAACGGAGTATAAATATGCCCCTAAATGTTTTGCAAGCAAAGCCAAAAATCGGGACTGGCTAAACCTAGTTTCAGGGTATGACATTGTCTGTTTGCGAGAGACCTGGTCTAGAGAGAGGGTTTATATTGATGGATTTCATTCTGTCTATACCCCGGCTGAAATGTCAATAAGTGGTCACAACAAGGGGGGCCTCCTTACTTTGTTTTCTACTACCTCAATAAGGAGGATTCTCAAGACCTATTTAGAGTCCCCCTATTTTCAAATTATAAACATCTCGTTTGGTTACAAGTTGGTTCTTTTCATAGTTAATTTTTATCACAATACCTTCCTTTGGACAAAAGTGGACATTGTTACCTCACTTGATAGTACAATGAGTTCTGTTTTAGATACACTCATGACCCATTATTTTATTATAGGGGGGGTGATTTTAATTGTAAGCTATGCTGAGTTGGAGACTCAAATGTCCGTAGTATGCCTGATTGAGACACTGAACATTCTGCCCATTTTGAATTCTCTCCCTGGGGTGATCTTTTTAACTCAATGTTGTGCAGGCTGTCCCTCTCTCTCACAATGGATTTGATAGAACATTCTATGGAACAATATATATTTTTCCCAGAGAGAGGAAAAGGGAGCCTGATAGATTTTATTGCAGTATCTCTGTCCTGTAAGCCACAGGCAATGAGGTTTTGAATCTTGCACAATGGGTTGAGTGATCATTACCCCCTGTTTTTGCATATTGACACAGGTAGGGTCTTATCATCTCCTCTTATTGTAGATATTGTCCCTCTAAGATATGCTAAAAACAAGGGTATTACCAGTACGTGGGCTACAATTGACTCTCCTCTCATCCACATAGCATTATTGAAGGAGGTGGTGAACCAAGTGTCAGATTGTTCAAATGATGCTTTTTCCACTAGCGAGGTTCAAAGCGGGTTTCACATAATCTGTAAGTCACTTGCAGGACTCGTGACCTCAAAAGAGAAAGCAGCTGAACTGAAGGCCAGAGGTGGTGTGATAATAGCTGTTCAAGGGCTCATAGAAACATAGTGGTGCATTGAAGCAGGTCCCAGGGGACAGGGGTTGGTGGTGCATCTTAGATGCAAATACAAACAGGTATCACATAGTGGAAAAAGGGTATTGCGAGAGGTGCCTCGATAAACTTAATACAGCAAGCGTGCTTGGAGATATGCTGGAAAACAGTAAATGGCACGTTTTTTAAACAATGCAGATAATACCCCTGATGATGTTAATATCTTCCTCAAGATTGGGTTGAGCATTTCTCAAACGTTTGTTGCAGCAGCAAGGAAACAGGAAGATCCCTTATCAAGTGATATCTTTAAGTTTAAGGGCAACCCTGTCTCTAGATCCCCCAATTTAAGGGGAGGTGATTTATGCCTTGATTCTGTCAAGGAGAAGTGAAGCCCGTGGCCCACATGGGGTCCCAGTTACAAGAACTCTGTGTCCCATTAACAGCAAACATTTTGAGTTCTGTGGCTAAAGTTGGTGCATCCAAAATGTGGTGCAGTGAAAATATAATATCCATTTCTAAAAGGGTAACAGACTAGATCCCCGCTGCTACCTCCTGATCTCACTGATCGACTCTACATGCAAACTCAAGGGTAGAATTATTTTGGAGAGACAAGAGATGTGGGTGGCGGATAAGGGTTGTTTCTCAGATGTCCAAAATGGGTTCAGGCAAGGTCTGGACATTGTAGAACAATACCTCAATCTTCATATTTTAATTTCAATGTATACCAGAGGGAACATCTATCTAGGCTTTATGGATCTTTCAGCGGCTTTTGATTGGGTGGACAGAGGGAAGCTGTGGTCCATCATGCTCGAAGTGGGTTTTGTTTTGGCCTTGGTTTATTTCTTGACTTTGACAATGGGGTAACACAAGGGTAAGGTACGAGGGAACAAATATCAAATTACTGATGTGTTTGACATCAAACGTGGAATTAGGCAAGGCTGCATTTTAGTCTAGTTCTTATTTTGTCTTTATATAAATGACTTAGAAAAGCATCTTCATACAGTGGAGGCAGAGCCGCTAAAACCTGGTAATAGAAAACATCCTGCTCTGCTGTATACGGATGACTGTGTATTAATATCTAGAGCTGGTGTAGGCCTACAAAAACTGTTATATGGGTTCTTTTTGTTTATGAATGATCTGAGCTTAAAAACAAGTACTTCCAAATCACACATGATAGTTATTGGGCCTTCCCAGTTTTGGGATGGGGTAAAATATCAAATGTAAGCCCCTTCAGATATCTAGGTATCCAGTTTGATTGCAAGAGTTCTTGGACCCATCTGATCAGGTGTAGAAGGCTTAAAGCTGAGCAGGCTATTGCAGCTCTTTTTAGATTCGCTCAGAAATTGGTCAGAAAATCACAGTGCACAATGTTGAATATTTATCGTGCACACTGTCTGCCATTGGCTATATTTGGTGCAGGAATCTGGGGTTATTGTGTTATTAACATCTTGAAGTGGATGAAAATAATTTTCTATGGAAGATTCTTTTAGTTCCAATCAGCGTCCTCATTACAGTATGCCACTCTGAACTGGGGTTGGTTCCACTAGAGGATCACAGCAAATGATCACCTCCCGTTGTTATGGAGAGCAATCTGGGTTAAGGAGGAAATGCTGCTCAACCAATCTATCATTAATGATGCCATGTCTTTTGACTTGGCCTCCAAATTTAAATGATTGAGCTATATGAAGGAGCAGCTTTCCTTATTAGGGAGAGGATTGTTATCATAATCCTCTATTACTGAGCAACATTTTAAAAAAAACAACTTGGGGATGACTTTTTGGCCCTGAGAGAACGGTCTAGGTGCACAATTGAAACAGGAAAACGGAGAGTGGTGAGCTACCCCCCTTCGTCTACACATACTACGGGGCCATTTCTTTTGTTTCCATTATCTCATACCCAGCACATTTATCTAATTAGGTTTAGATTGGAATGGTGCACTTTCTGGTGGCTTATCCCATCTGTTCTTTTCATGATTCCTGTTTAGAGCCTTGTCCATGCAACTCGATGCGTGCTCAGTCTTTGAAACAGTTCTTATTTTTCTGTAAATTCTATGTCATCCGAGAAAATATTTCTTATTGCCCATGCCGAACTTTTTAAATACCCGGCAATGCAGACCATCCCTTTTTTACCTACAGCTCTTACAAATAAACTACATTTGCTTGAAGGTCTACAAGTATATTTGTGCATCAGTCCACCTCAGTCGAGCAATTGGGAAATAAGTTGGCTCTGAAGTTATGGTTTTGTATTTTTATCCCGCTATTGTACATGTTTATGGCAATATTTGTTCACATGATGATGATGAAGAATGACTAGGTCAAGAGTCTTATTAGTACATGTTCCAAAGGAATCACATTTTGCACAGTGTCGCCTGCTCTATCTGCCCTAGTAAACCCTGTTGACTGTTTTTATTTATTGTACTTAAGTATGGACCATCTATGGAAATTTAGTTGGCTGAGGAAACTGCCTTTATCTTTGGCACTGGTTGACAAACCTTAACACATTTTTCCCAAAAAATACAACACTCATGTCAGCTGCTGTCTGGAACATTTTGGGATGATCCGTCAAGTGGGAGCAGCGAAAAAGGGGGGGATCCCAAAACATGTTTTCTCCATGTTAATTTCCATAGGGATTTTGAGCAGAAATAGCGGCTGAACCACTGGACGGATTTACACCAATTTGGCTTAAAGCTCGCTATTGGTCCAGAAAACAACCTTTTTGTGATTGGGTGTAAATCCCTTCAGTAGTTTAATAGTTCTTATATGAAAAAACAAATGTGCATATATAGGGACGTGGATCCTCCTTGGATCCTTCTCTGATCCTCCATGGATTTGGAGGAAAAGCAAGGCCCTGATTGGGTGGCCACAATGTGATAGAAGAGTTGTGGCTGCCATTTTCTTTCTCGCATTGTCTGGGAGTGGGAAAAAAACTGTAAAAATATTTAACGGGTCAAGATACAGGTATCTTAACCCCATAGGACACATGGAGAGGTCCCTCAAGGGCAAAAGATGCCCTTTTTTGGGCCAATCTGTGGATTCAGGATCCACCTCAGATCCAGGGGAAAAGCAAGGCCCTGATTGACTTGCCGCAACCTGACACAAATATTAACGTACGCATTATAAAACATAGAAAGTCACTGAAAAAAACAAAGGTTATAGGGACGTTATAGTTAGGTTGACGTTTTACCCATATAAAAAAAACATAGCAATTCAGCAGTTAGTTATACTTATTTGAAGGAACCATAATTCGTGCAGGAAAGTAACTTTGGGCAACAAGTTATAGTTTCTTCAGATAAGTATAACTATAACTACTGAATTTCTATGGCTTTGAATGGGTAAAAAAGTCAACCTAACTATAATGTAACCTTTTGTTTTTTTTCAGTGAATATATATATATATTAATTAATTTAGATATATATATATATATATACAGATAAAACACATATACAACTAAAAGAACATAACTACCCATGAAACCCTAAATTCATAATTTAAATATAATACAATCATTTGGTATAAAAACAAAGGTTAGGATTAGCTTTAGATACGAAAACATCATTTATTATTTCCATAGAAAAAAAATAAATTACGCAAACCTTAAAAATGTATAGTTAGAACTTAAAGTCATAATGTAGTCCTTTCAACTCACTATCTTGACTAAATTAGCTATAACTCACCCCTTCCACATCTTATACCCTATAATATTACATACATTTTAGCTTGTTTCATCATAGCATTCATAAGAACACTCTTAACATCTGAAATGACGTCATTTATGAGAAGACTGTGGATGGTAGGCAGCTAGGTTATAGTTAATTTAGTCTCAATAGCGAGTTGACAAGACTCTGTAGGGAGGTGCGCGAGTTATACTAATTTTAGGGCACAGCGTAAATGATAGCCTTATGTTATAACTATAAAGTTTTAACTACAACAGTCATTTTTAAGATTTGTGTAGTTTATGTTCGGAGTTCCGAAAAATCTTTATTCGCAGCATTTTTTACTCATAAAAGCAAAACATGCGCAATAAAAATATTCATAAAAATAAAGAAAAGAAAACAGGCAGATATTAATACCTTATCGCAGCCATTATCATACGGTGTCAGATGGTTTAAGGTGCAATGCAAGTCTTACAATTCCACAACAGTGTACTTTGATCGATAAACAGAACCTCCCTATCACCTATCTGCTACTGCACTCTTCCTTATTTTCAGGATCTGCCATCAATCGAGCACCACATAATAGCAGTGTAAGGGGGTTTGCAGGGCAAGTACTAAAAGCCTGCACTGAAAAAATTTAAAAAACCTTAAACAAAAGTCAAATCAAATTTCTCCTAGGCTATTCATAGAACGTGAAAAAAAATATAGGTGGTCATTCCTAGTTTGGTGGGAACTTGACCGCCACACCGGCGGTGGTGTTGTGACCACCGCCAGGGTGGTGGAGCAGACCGCCACATAACTAGTGAGGCGGTGAACCTAACGCAATACAGACAACTTACTGCAATACCACCAGCGCCTACGAGCAGCATTCGGTGGCGGTAGGCAACTTCAGGCTGGCCAGAACCAATGTCCTGCCCACTATATTACAAGTCACCAGACCGCCAGGATATCTGTGATGAAAATCTTGGCAGAAACATAAAGTACAAAAGAAGACACTCACCTCCAGGTACACAGACGCGGCCGCCATGGCAAACAAACTGCAAGTCTTCCCAGCGTTGTATCTCGCCATACACCTTCAGGGCCAGCAACAATAACGAAGATGACCACCCTAAGTACACCTAGCACAGAGTGGAGGAAATGGCAGAAATACACACCCACACAAACATCCACACACACACACACAAAATATGTTAAAGCCAAGTACCTAATACACACACAAAGCCAAGCAGATATGTGCCAAACATACAGTACAACACACACAAACACCACCAACACAGTCATACACATCCATACACAACACCCCATAACCACACAATGACAACTAGACCACAAACACATCAACGCAGGCATAGACATGCACGTTGTGAAACACCACACATCCACACATATCATAAACTGTGTGTATCAATGACACACAATCAATAGCAGTGAACACACATCCAAACAATGACACAGGTGACACATCACGTACAACCAACATACAAGGAAATCCACAGATGCAACACCATACACACGGACGCACACAACACCCCATCCAATCCCACAAGCAAGCAGTCAGACATATAACAACATGCACATGGCGCAACCCATCTACCCAGCGCAAGCAACAACACAGACATAAACCCATACACAGACCACACAGTTGCACATAGATGTCCCACCACCATGTAGAAGGAAACCAGCACAAGCATCTCACCTTGCCAACCGCAGCAATGTGGGCAAATGTATTAGGAACCATCAAAAAGTGTTACAATATATAAAAAATGTGCCAAACGGCAAGTCCAATGTCCACAAATGCAAGACACATTGTCCATATATCATGGCCCCAACTTGAGTCCTGACAGCAAATAGGCCTCCACGTCATAGAGGCATCAATTGGAAATGCAGGAACCTCAGGGGTTTGGGGGTGGTGGGGGTGGCTTGGATTTGGAAGGGGGATGTCTCTGTTTGGGTTTGGGAGGGGGGACTTTGGCTCCGGGAGGGATGGATTTTTTGATGAGTGGAGGAGCAGGGGAAACACCAGAGGGGCCACCAAAGGAATGGGAGGTGGAAGGGCCTGGGAGGGGCAGGGGGACACAATGTTTAGGGGTAACACAAGGTGGGAGAGGAGTAGGGAAGTCAAGTTCGACAAGGAGTACTTTTTTAGGTACACAGGGTGGTCACATGAATGAGGGATGGGAGTGGAGTTAGAGGGACGTGTTGGTGTGGTGTATGTGGATGCTGGTGTGTGCAATGTGTGCATGTGTATGGTGGGGGTATGTTGGGTGGGTGAGAGGGTGCGTGTGCATATCTTGGAAAATGCCGGGAGAGGCAATGGAAGATATGTGAGTGAATGTTGGGGTGGTGTGTGCAAGTGAGGTGGATGTGCTGCAGGTGCCAGAGAAGGTGGTTGTGGTGAGTGCAGATGTGATGTGTGGGGTGGGTGTCTGTGAGTCTGCTGTTTTGGTGATTGAGGGTATGACAGGAATTCTAGCAGGACCAGCGTGTGATGATGCAATGCTGGCAGGTGAGAGTGGTGATGTGACTGTAAGGGAGGCAGTGTGGGAAGTGTCTGTTGTTATGTATGCAGATGTGTGGTGTGTGTGTGTGTGCATGTCTGTGGATTTGTTTGTGGTGCTTATGTTTGTCTTTGTGCACCTTGTGTGTTGTAGTGGCTGTCTGCTGGTCTGTAGGTGTGCCCTGGACGGGTGTAGGGAGACGGTTTGTGGATTGGGAACAGGTAGCTGGAAGGGCGACAGAACACGAAGGGACACTGGCTGCTGTCAACGAGGAGGCCAGAGCCTGAAACGATCTCTGTAGGCCAGACAAGGTACTGTGAATGCCTTCCAGGTAGGCATTGGACTGCTGCATCTGGGATGCCAGTCCCTGGCTGGCATTCATAATGGTTTTTTGCCCCACAGAGATGGACCTCAGGAGTTCAATAGCTTCCTCATTGAGGGTAGCAGGGCTGACTGGGGCAGGGGCAGAGGTGCCTGTGTCAAAGGAGACGCCCACCCTCCTGGGTGAGCAGGCACGGATAACTGGGTGGGGAGCTACAGGAAGGGTCATGCTGGTAAGGGGGTGACAGACAAGGATGGTGCTGGGGTGGTCCAGATGGGTCTGCCACCACCAGGGAGCAGCCATCAGAGGAGGAATATGATTCAGATGTGGTGGTAGCCCCAGTCTCCCCTGTGGTGCTCCCCTCACCCACCGTCCCACTGGTCCCCTCGGCTCTGCTGGTGCCAGCCTCCTGGGTCCCATGGGCTGTTGCATCCCCACTCGCCAGAGCTATTCCTCCTTCCCCAGATGATGCTAATGCACACATAGATAGGGGTGGAGAGAGAAGGAGGGTAGGAGAAAAAGAAAAGGAGGAAATGGTAATAACTCACACATCATCTTCATATACAAATAATACATAAATTTGCCCCTGCCGGGAAAACAAGGGACCATTTTGAAGTCATAAAAAATAGAGGCCTGCATGCCATACCCAAGCATATCACTGATCACCTCACCCCTACAACCTAGACACCTGATTGAAAAGTCATACATGCCTATCAACTGGCTAAATGACTGATCCAACAATTCAACCCATTAACATACCCAACCGCATGTCAGTCATGACAGGATGAACGAAATCTGACTGCAGAGGAACTGTGCACACAAACTAAAGGACAGGAATGTGTGGAGTACATGTGGTAGAGAGGTCCATTGATGTTGCAGTTGAATCAATTGCAATGTTAACAAAACAAACCTGTCATTACCCAAATACAGTGCCATTAAGATCACCTTGGACTACTACAGTATACGCAGAGATGGCGTGTGCAGCCAGGAAAATGCCTGAACATATGAGCAACCCATATGTAGAGTAAAATGTATGTTACAGTACCACCACTTCTGTTCCTGCATGGCTCTACATAGCTAACGTGTCACACTCCAACATGATTGGTGTGAGAACCAGGACTGTACACTCCCCAAATTTCATCTGACCACGTAAATGCCAAGTCCAGTGAGGGTCACAGTACACACCCATGCAGAAGTCACCTAACAGTTTACACTTACACCCTTGTGGCTGATGTGCTGCCCTCAAGCACCCATCCAACTCTGGGTAGGCCACCACCAGTATGCAGGCCATTAGGGGGGTCAGGGTCCGATGGGAACCTCTTCCACATTGGGAGGCCGCCCCCCAGCTGGGTCTCTGTGGTCTTCCAGGCCCAGCGTCTCTGGTCCTCCCACCGCTTCCTGTAGTGGGTGCTCCGCCGGCTATGGACCCCCAGGGTCTGCACTTCCTTGGCAATGGCTCTCCACAACCCTTTTTCCTGGTGGGCGCTAACCTGCATGCAAAACATTCTGAAAATGAGGGACATGATGTAAATGATACCAATACAGCTGCAATCTTTGGCGACACAACAGACATGGACCATGCACACTGCCAACATACCACACACGTCATGTGCATGCAAAAGGCCAAATCAGTCATCGGATGTCAATGTGCACACACATTTATCATCAAACACCACCCGAAATGTGGGACAAAGGACGTTCTACTGACCTGTTGCCAAGGAGCCCCATTCAACCGCCCATGCAGGGGTAGGACCCCTTCACCAGTTTATCCAGCTCCTCAGCTGTGGAGGCTGGTGCCCTATCCCCTGCAGTGCGTGCCATCAATGCTCCAAGATTCAGGACACAGCAGGACACGAAGTGGAGGTCTTCCTTGCCCGAATGCCAGGAGTCAAGTGAGCTTGCCCATACAAAATGGCGGTCATGACCGTCAGAGCCGGAGGGGATCGTCATTGGTCCCAGTTTCCCATAGACATCAATGTTATCCAAGAAGGAGCTGCATGGCAGTACTGACCGCCTTCCGCCACGACTTCTGCCGCCAGCGGAATGAGGTCACTTCCATCAGTCCAATGCTTGCAGGACAGGCGGATGCCATTTTAGTATGTTACATGACTGTCCTGGATACACACTGGGTCATTACCTGCATATTGTCACAAATTGATTCATGTAGGTTGCAATTTGTGGATAATTACATATGTAGTGTCAGTCAGGTGACACCACCGCACTTGTCACTACATATGTCTGTATTGACAATACGTATGTAACACATGGAAGGTGTATGTCTACATGTCCTGTACACGTCCCTTGTCACAGGGATTATGTGGCATTTTCTGGCTAGGAATGGAGTGTGGAATAATGTGCCTTTCCACAACATGACAGCCAGCTTACATGACCAATACTTCATGATTGTCGTATGTCATACTTGGTGCACAACATTGTGAGAGGTGCCCAGATTGTTGTTTGTCTCCCTGCCTAGATACTGTCAAAATTGAGTGATTAGGAATGCACCAGTGTACTGCCCTTAGTAGATCTTGAAACCATGGAAGAGCGCCACATCATCCTGACCTATCGACTGGACACTGTGTCCATCAGGAAACTGGTCACCCAGTTGGAGCCAGACCTCCTGCCAGCTTTGAGAAATCCCCATGCCATCCCTCCAACAGTCCAAGTGTTGGCAATCCTGCATTTTCTGGCAAGTGGCTCATTTCAGGTGACTGGGGGACTGGCTGCAGGGATGTCACAGCTCAAGTTCAGTAAGGTGTTACAGGATGTGCTGGATGCACTACTCAAGCATGTGAACAGGTACATTAGGTTCCCACAGCGTGCTGAATTGCCCACTGTTAAAGCAGACTTCTACAATATATCACATGTACCACATGTAATGGGGGCCATTATTGGGACTCATAGCGCCTTGGTACCTCCGAGGGCCAATGAACAGGACTACAGAAACTGGAAGAGTACATATTCGCTCAATGTACAAGTAGTGTGTCTTGCAGACGGGCACATAACACATGTAAACACAAAATTCCCTGGATTGGTACAAGATTCCTACGTCCTGAGGAACAGCAAAGTCCCTGCATTGATGTTAGAGCTACAGGGAGAAAGGGCCTGGCTAGTAGGTATGTGCACTGTTCTCCATGTCAGACATTTGATACCCCTCCCTACACAGTCTGCACTCTGCCTAGCATTGTTGTCTATTGTCATATCTCCTTTTCCATACAGGTGACTCCGGACACCTGTTAGACATCCAACTGCCCTGTCTTCTGACACCTGTTAGACATCCAACTACAGGAGGGGAGAACAGGTACAATGAGGCACATGGCCGGATGAGGCGAGTGATTGAGAGGACTTTCGGCCTCTTGAAAGATAGATTTAGTTGCCTCCATGTGTCCGGTGGTGCCCTACTATACAGACCAGGGAAAGTTTGCAAGATCTTTGTTAATGCTGCATGCTCTATAATCTGGCCCTCAGAGGGCACATCCCAATGTTGGAGGAGGAAGACATTGATGCTGGCGCAGTGTTTGGGGCGGTGACTCTGATACAGAGGAGGAGTCAGAGGAGGATGAGGCACACACAACAGGACTGACCTGATTCGTCACTACTTTCAATGATGAAGAGGTATGTGTGATTTGTATGTCATCTGCATTCGGACTATATCTTTGTAAAGCAAGTTGGTACCCAGATTTTGCATGCATCAAGGTGTGTAGGGGGACTACTGCCTTCCATCTTGGTATTCGACCCTGAAAGGTAGCTGACTTACAATGAGGGGTAGTGGAAATGCATTTCTGCTAATGATATGTGAAATGCTGGTGCCGTAACGGGACATCCTTATGGTTGTACCAAAGGTTTTGGATCCTCAGTCTGCTTGTTTGGGTAAATGTAAGGGGGACTTATCAGTCTTGTCCTGCTGTGTACGCCCATCATGCTGCATTGTCAGCTGCTGTGTGGCAACTACCTGTTCCTGACTACTCAGGGAGGTGAACAGTAGAGGATGTTATCTATTTAATATCGTTACCTTCCTGTACATGTGTGTGGGTGACAATGCAGGCCCTTATATATGTGGTATCATAGCTGCTGGTGCAGTGTTTTTGTTCAACTGCTGTTGCTGTATGCCTATGAAGTAAATGCCTTACAACAATGTGCCTAATTCCATGTAATTTTCCCTCTTTAGGTCACATATCTATTTGCAAGCTGCTTACTGATTTGCCTGTTGGCATCATTGACACTGGATGTTACTACAATATGGATGTACTTACACACCTGCTGGAGATTCCTACTATACCTGTCACTTTGACATTATTGTGGTGCTGACATGTGTATATGATTGTTGCTTGTAAACAGAATTGCCACTCCGAACAATGAAGACACATGCACCATGACTTATGGAAATTGGTGTTTATTGGGTGTATTACATTACAGTCCAGAGGAGTGTGGACTTGGTTTAGGTGAAGATCAGAGTGGGTGGTCCAGCTGTTTGTTTCCCAGGTACTGTATCCATTAGCCTTGGGATGATGGGAACTTGTCATTGGACAGCCAACAGGGTGAAACAGTGGCACACAAGGGTGACAGTTCAGGAGAGGGATCACTTCCTGGTGGGGAGGATTGGTCTTTGCCTTAGGTCCTGCAGGATGTCTGGATGGCTGACCTCTTTTACGGGGGGTTTCCCTCAGCTGCAGGGGTAGGAGTGCTGGTGGCCTGTGGGTCCTCCTTCTGGGCCTCCAATCCCGTAGCAGTTGCTGAGGGCAGTGGTGTTGTGTGACTGCTGTTGGGTGGAGGATGTCCGTAGGATGATGTTGAGTGACTTGAACTCCCCTAACATGGAGAACATGGGGGCATTGAGTACCTGCTACTGCTGCATGGCCTTCTGGTGGTATTCCCCCTGCAGCCTTTGGGTCTCCTGCAAGGGGATGAGTATTTGGCCCATCCTGTCCTGGGATTGCTGGTAGGCTCCCAGGACTCTGGAGATGGCCTCCTGGCAAGTCGTGGCCTTTTGCTGCCTTGTCCATTGGTCCACAATTGCCTTCCCACTGGCCCTTGCGCCCTGTGCCCCTGGTGCAGTGTGCCCCCTCCCAATGACACCAGGACCGTCATTGTCTTGGGGTTGCACTGTTGACTCGTGTCCCTGTCCTGTGAGGCACACTGATGTTTGATGTGACCTTGGGACACAGGTTTGGGAAGGTGGACCCTGCTGTGCAATGGATGCCACAGGGGAGGTGGTTTCAGTTGTGTGCAGGGTGAGGCTGGTGGTGGTGGACTAACCACTCATGCCTGATGGGCCAGGTTCGTCATCCCTATCCAGACATCCAGGGGATTGCTCCACCATTGGACCTGTTTCCAGGCCTGGGCTTTCTGTCACTGGCACCCTCTGCTGTGTGGCAGTTCTTGGGAGACCTGTGGAATGAGAGGTATTGTGTCACATGATGGTATTGTACAAGTGATACACATGGTTGTGTGCCATCATTGGCTGGATTTGCAGGGCAGTAATGGCACTGACAGTTACCAGACTACTGCTTGTGTTTCCATCAGTGGAATGTTGCAATGGTCATATTTTGGGGAATAGTTTGTATTTGTCTTGCTACTGCCATTGCCATGTAATAATGTGCATTTTAATTACTTTTTTATGAAGGGGAGTGACATGGTTTAACATGCAAGTACAGCGTTGTAAAGTGCATTTAGCAGTCATGCAAGGATAGGCAGTGTTGCATTGTGATAGTTGCAGTACTTGCTGCAGTGTGGTGTATCCATGCACTAGATGGGCCTGTAAGGGAATGGTGTCAGTAGGGAACTGTGACATGCAAGGGTGGGTATTGGGTCCATGGTGGGTTTGTGCACGCTAGGTTGGTGTGAAGGGGTGAGAGGGTGGTGGGGGTACATGCTGTGCACAGGGACATGTTGGCCTGGGAATGAAGTTGAATTACCAGAATTCAGTCCACTAGGTATTCCCGTCAGCTCCTCTGGATGTAGGATGGCCAGGATCTTCTCCTCCCACAATGATAATTCTGGGGGAGGTGGTGGAGGCCTACCACCAGTCGTCATGAAGGCGATTTGGTGCCTGGAAGCAATGGCCCGTACCTTCTCCCGTAGGTCGTTCTGTCTCTTCCTAATGTCCTCCCCACAGCATTCACCCTGACGACGATCTTCTGCCATAAGTCGTTTTTCCGGACTGTGGATGTCTGCTGGACCTGTTCTCCAAACAGTTGTGGCTCCACTCTGACGATTTCGTCGACCATGACCCTCAGCTCCTCATCTGTGAATCGTGTATTTGTTTGTGGTGCCATGGTGGTTGTGTTGTGGGTGGTGGGGTCTGTGCTGTGCAGGGATGCTGGGTGTGCTGTTTGTTGGTCTAAGTTAGGGTAATAGGATGTGCGTGCAGTATGTTGTGTGTGTGTGTGTGCAGTGGTGATGTGAATGTTGTGTTTCTCTTGATTTTGTGTGATGCATGTTCAATGTGATGGTGCCTGTGATATCTAGGTGCCGTGCCTTCTTTCAGTGTGCTCTTGCCTCACTCTGTCAACAACATAACACAAGCTTTATTCGGTCAACAGGCCATCAAAGCAACACAATAATAAATAATCATGACATATAAAACATGTACATTCCTAGGTTAAAACTAATAAATAGCAAATAGACTTTAAAACACAATTACCCAGTTAAAACTCATAAGTCAAACCACATTACTCCCTATTTGCAAAAATATTGCGTAAATGCCATGCTGCCACTAAAAACTTACTAACGGCAATAATTAACACGTTAGACCCATGACTTTTTAAAATCCTCAATGCTACAGCACATTTGTTAATCCCCATTTCCTGACAAATCTTGCGAATCCATTTGGACCTTGGGGATGAATAGGCAGGGCAAAAAAACATAAAGGGGGTCATTTTGACCTCGGCGGTCTTTTTTTGAAGACCGCCGAGGGACCGCCGTGTGGAAGACCGCCAGTGGTGGCGGTTTGCCACTCGGCCTATTATGACCGTTGGCAGCTCTCCGTCCTTTTACAGACGGAGAGCCGCCAACAGCCATACTGGCGGGAGGCAGGGAAGTGGCGGTTGCTCCACCTCCACCGCCACGCCAACAGAACACCGTCCAGCAAATCACATCCTGTGATTCGCCGTGGCGGTGTTCTGTTGGCGGTGTGGTGTCGGCGGAGCTGCCCCCATGGCTCCCGTCCCCTCCCGGAGGATCGTCGGAACAGGTAAGTCGATCGTCCGTGAGGGGATGTTGTGTGTTGTGTGGGTGCATGGGGTTGTGCGTGTGTGTATGTAGAGGGGGTGTGTGAGTGCGTGTATGCCTGCGGGGGTGTTGTGTGCATGGGAATGAGTGTGTGTATGTCTGTGGGTATGTCTATATGGATGTGTTCCTGTATGGTTGCATGTGGGTGTGCGTGTATGACTGTGTGTGTGGATGTAGGCATGTATGTCGGCGTGTGTGCGTGTAAGTATGTAGGTGGTGCCTGCGTGCGTGTCGTGTGGGTATGGGTGAAGTGATGTTGGGGATCGGAGTGGGGAATGGGGCCCTGCCACCTTTGGGGGGTGGCAGGAGTGGTGGGTGGGTAGGGGAGGGAGTTGGGGTGGGGGTGCGGGGTGGGGGAGACCCCTATCAGTGCCAGGGAAGGAATTCCCTGGCACTGATAGTGCTTACCGCCATGGATTTCATGGCGGTTCAAACCGCTGGAAATCCACGGCGGTAAGCCGGGTCCAAATACCGCCGGCCGTATAGTGACGGCCGCCGGGCTGGAGACCCAGGTCTCCAGCCCGGCGGTCGTCTCCGCCCTGGCGGCCGGAATGGAGAACCGGCGGATGACCATGGCGGTAACCGCCATGGTCATAATTCCACAGAGTAAGACCACCAGCCTGTTGGCGGTCTTACCGCCGGTTCTCTGCTTTCCGCCAGGGTTGTAATGACCCCCAAAGGGTTCAACTGTTTCTGGGGCACCACCACACACAGGACATATTTCCGAGGTAGCAGTTTGCCTCCAACCACTCGTCAGAGACTTCAAAGGCAAGGACCCAAAACGAAATCTGGCATACAATCCTTTGCCTAAAAAATCAGGTATCACATCTAGATAGGGTTCAAACTATGGGTACCAATTAAAATCAATAAAACGGTTGGTTAATCGACCATGGGATTTACAACAAATATAATCATTCCTTACGTAGGACCAGTATACAGATTTCAAAACTTTTATATGGGATTTCTCTAAAATATGGGGATTCTCCCAGAAGTCTCCTAGGCCCAAAATGCGGAACCAATTGGATACTTGCTTTACCCAGGGGATAGTGGCCGAATTAGGCCTCCTTAACAGTTCAAGAAGTGAAGTCTTGAAAATATCCAGTTCAGGAACAATCCAAAGCCTTACCCAATGTAATAGGAGTCTTAGGGCAATTATATTGGCTGTTCGGTTTAAACCCAGATCTAAAAATATTGGGATCAGTGGTGTACTACGGGGGCACGCAACCAAAGCCCTCGCAAATTTTTCTCATCCACAGTTAGTCTATTACTTTTGGTGGGTCCCCATACCTCCACACCATAGACAGCAGCACCTTGTGCCTTAGCCACATAGATCTTAATTGCTGGGGATACAGTTTTAGTGGTCGTGCTCATAAAAAAACGCAGAATAGAGGCGGCTCTATGTTGTAGAATTCCCACACTTTTATTAATCTGATCCTCCCAATATAATTTGCTGGATAACCTCACACCCAGATAGTCAAATGTGCTGAACTCATTCAAGGGGACTCCATCCAGTATGATAGTACATTTCTTGCGTGATCCAGGGTGGAATACCATCAATTTGGTTTTATTAAAGTTCAACTCCAAACCATAATTCCGACAAAATAGATTAAATCTATCGACAAGGGTTTGGAGACCCATTGGGGTCTTTGAGATAAGGAGTGAATCGTCAGCAAAGAGAAGAATGGGAATTTTCTGGGCATTTAGGGTGGGGGCATCATTCAGGCAGGAAAGCATATCCTGTACCACCTCATTAATAAAAAGGGAAAACAAAAATGGGGCTAGAACACAACCCTGGCAAACTCCCCTATGGATAGGGATTTTTCCAGTCAGCTCACCTTGATTACCCCATCTCACTTGCGCGTATTTGTCTTCGTGCAACCTTTTTAAAATTTGAATTATACTAACAGGGGTCCCTATTTCATACAACATTTTTCATAGTTTGTCTCTAGGGACCAAATCAAAAGCAGATCTCAAATCAACGAAGACAACATACAAGGGTTGCTTGGCGAGAATTACGTATTTCCAATTTAAAATGGCCAGCCTAAATACCTGATCCACCGTACTAATCTTGGGTCGAAACCCTGGCTGGAGGGGTGAGAGGATATGATGGTCGGTGGCCCAGCTGGTTAGTCTTCCTAAAAGTTGTTTTGCAAAGATTTTTTGTATAGTATCAATTAGACTGATCGGTCTGTAATTAATTGGAAGGTTTGCATTACCCTTTTTATAAATAGGGAAGATTTCTGCCCCCTTCAACGTAATCGGGATTGGGCCCCCTTTTGCAATTTGGTTCAACAATAAGTTTATGAACCAGGTCCATATAACTGGTTGGGATCTATAGAGATCACCTGGGATCTTATCCGGTCCTGGAGCTTTGCCTGGCTTAAGGGAATCGACTGCATCAAGAGTTTCATCCAGTGAAAAGTGGATAAAATCCTCATGATCATGGAAAACCTCTCCTAAAGAATCAGGGGCAGGGTTCACATCTAGTAAAGGCAAAGGGCCCTGTTTTGCATCATTAATATTAGTGGCCAACAGAATGCCAGCCTTGTCATAGAGATGGGAAAAGTGGTCCACCCAGGTTTCCGGTTGAATATGGTTCTTGATAATGTCCCTGCCCCCTCTTTGACGTTTGGACAACAATTCCCAAAATAGTGTGTTATTGTTTGAATTTGAGGCATCCACTATATCCTGCCAAATAGAGTCTTCCCAAGTTTTTTTCTCTCATAGGGTAGCTTCCTAATAAACACGTCTAGCTTGTTGTACCTCCCCCAGAGACCCAGACAATATAGCTTTTTTTAGCCCAGACTTTGGCCTGGAACAAGCTTCATCAAACCATCCATTGCTTACCAAATCAGCACCACGCTGTCTAGTCCCAACTTTTTTGTAAAAATAACTTTGCATTTTTGTGATCATAGTATCATGCAGACCAAGAAGAGGGATATCATTTGAATTCGAGTCTTCGTGGGCTGCCAGGTTATCAATAAACAATTGATAAATCCCACATAACAGATAGGGATTGGACATCACCTTTGGCCACCCTACCTTCTTGGAGCTGTTATTCAGGCTAGGTAAAGGGACTACTGTACACAAATTATTACGAGTCCTCCTAAATACACCACCTAGCAAGAAACAAGGGAAAATGATCGCTTTCACATCTCAAGTCCACACTCATATCCCTCAACAGGGGCCATAATCACACATCCACCAAAAAATAGTCGATTACACTTGTCGACCTACAACGTTTGAATGTGTGGGCAATATTTATATCAGAGGGCATACGACCATTGCAGGATCTGAGGCCATACTTTAAACATAAGGATGCCAACTGCACAGCCACTCGAGAAAGTGAACATGATCGATGGCTAGTTATCTGTGGAATACCCCATATTTCATCCTCCTCAGCCGTTAAACCACTGAGCATATCAGAAGGTTCAAAGGTACAGTTCAAAACTCCCACTATAATCAGGGTAGACAAGGGTTGTAGGGTGTCTAGATAATCAGATAGTAATACAAAAATCTGGGACTCAGAACCTCGAGGGACTGATCTGGCGTAAACATTAATAACAATAATATTAAAATTTTGTTGGAACGAGATTTGCATCCCAATTAAATCAACACAATCAATATCTAAAATCTTATAATCACATTGCAGTTTTTTATTTAGGAGAATTAAAATCCCTCCTTTTGCACGGCCTACTGCCTTCTCCGATGATTGAGCAGGAATATTAAATGAAAGGAAACCATCAATATTGATTGGGTCCTCTGCCCAAGTTTCCTGAAATAGGCAGATATCTTGAGTATTTATATATGCAATCCAATCTGGATCCTCCAATTTCCTCACAAGGCCAGCCATGTTCCAAGTCATTAATGATAAGCCAGAATTATCTGGCTCAAATCCATATGTCATTGGGCTAGCTTCCATCTTTATTAACTCCTCCTTGATAGTCCCAATAGGTCCATCCATGTGAGAAGCCACTGAAATAGCCCCATTTGGTACTTCCTGTGCAGTGGTTAGTCATACATAATCAGGCTGCAAATTTCCACTGCCACTGTGGGATCCCTTCCTTGTCGATGGACCATACATCCATAGGTGGCAGATTGGAAAGCATCATCGGGTTTCAGTGCAAGGGTAATCCCTCCCCTTGTCAAAAAACTGGATGGAGATTATATCGTAATTGGACCCTGGGGAACTAAGGGGGTCATTTTGACCCTGGCCGTACGAGACCGCCAGGGCTAAAATGACGAAAGCACTGCCAACAGGCTGTCGGTGCTTCCTGGCCTATTACAAACGCGGCTGAAGCACCACGGTAGCACCGCCGTGGCCGGTGGTATTCCGCCACATTTGCCCCGGCGGTGAAAATCCACCTGGGCAGCGCTGCTAGCAGCGCTGCCCAGGGGATTACGAGTCCCCTTTCCGCCAGCCTTTTCCTGGCGGTTTGAACCGCCAGGAAAGGGCTGGCAGAAAGGGGAGTCACGGGGCCCCTGGGGGCCCCTGCACTGCCTATGCCACCGGCATGGGAAGTGCAGGGGCCCCCTGACAGGGCCCCATGGAGCTTTTCACTGTCTGCATAGCAGACAGTGAAAGGCACGACGGGTGCAACTGCACCCGTCGCACAGCCGCAACACCGCTGCCTCCATTTGGAGCCGGCTCCTGTGTTGCGGCCGAGATCCCTGCTGGGCCAGCGGGGATCTCCAAATGGCCGTGGCGGGAGTGCGGCTGCATTGGCATTGGCATTGGCTGATGCCACCCGCCAAGGTCGTAATGACCCCCTAAGTCTCTTTGCTTCGGAAATAGCCGAGCGAATGACTGAAAGGCAATTCCGTTGAAAACTTAACCAATGAATGACCTTGTTGATCCGAGACTCCAGATCCTCAACTAAACCTGATGACAATTTAGGAATATCGGTCATGAAGATAATATTATCCCCACACTTTATACCTAGTTTTTTAGTCGAAAGTGTTGGACCACCTAAGTCATTACCAAGGGGAGAGTCAATGATGGTGGGAGGTTCTAATGACCCATTCGCAAGAGTATAGGTAGTGGAAGTATCAACCCCCTTAACTACTGGATCAGCAATGGTTTTACACCCCCTTGATCTTTGCCTATCTAGAGTGGCATTAGGCCGAATAGATTTACTGGCAGAACTCACCATAAAATCCATATTTATAGATGTAGTAGTGGGTCCCCATCTCTTGTTTGTGGAAATATTTACAAGATTTGATTGATAGACCTCTTGACGAGGCAGAGGCAAACCCACACTCTGGGAAAAATTTGCGGGTCCCCCCAAGAGTGGTATTAGAAGGGGTAGTTGACTTAATCACAACAGACTTAACATCCCCCTTTCCCACCAGCTCATCCTGTAGGCTACTACAGCCACCCTGGTGTGCCATTTTGCCCTTCAGTAGTTTAGCTAATTGCAGTACCAGGCACTTGACTTCATCGACCCTCTGTAAAATAAGGGCCATATTAACTTCGCAAACAGGAGAAGGCTCTAAACCATTAGATAAGAAGAAACAATTCAGTAAAGAAACATTATACAAAATAGCATCTTCTGTAGCAGAATTAGTCAGAGGATGTACCTGATCCATAATAATATCACTACCCTCAGCCAAGGGACCATACGGATTGGAACATATTAGATTTGGAATCACCGTTATTTCGGGGCTAAGGGGTAGAGGTACAATTGTTGCATCTTCTACATCTTCTACAGGTGTTACCCCCCTGTCTAGGGGGGAATTGGGAGCACTATACAGAGTTCCTTGGGAGGGTAATAGAGTAATAGGACTTGGGTCTAACGAACCTTCCTTACCATCACCCTTAGTAACTGAGCCTAATTTTCAACCCCTCCTCTTCCTAGAAAAAATCTCTGGTATTTTTCTTGCTTGGGTCGGAGCCCTCTTTACAGACAGGCCTCCATTAGTATTTAGATCTGAATCACTTTTCAAAATGGCCTCTACTTCCTCAAATAATATATCAATCTCGTCTCGTGCTTTAGAGTCACAATCCCTACCCGTTGCTGGTATCCTAGGACAGGTTTTCAGGTTTTTTTGTCATTCAAGGGCACGGGCAAATCCGCAGCCTTTCATTTTCCCATAGTAATAGGAAAAAGTGATAATAATTAACAACCAAATAGGGAGAAAAAAAAAGAAAAAATGCCACAGGCTTAAACCTTCTCCCAAAGAGAATAGCCTAGCCCAGCCCAGCCTCGATCAGGCAATGACGGGCGAAGACGGTCCCGTCTTGGCCCGGTCTTCGCCCGGGCACGCGCCTGGGTGCGTCCCGCGTCCCGCAGGGGAGCGCATCAATTTCAGTCTACAGCCGGGGCCAGGGAAGCCGGGATATGAAATCCTCCCCAGGCAGCGAAGATTTTGCTAATGATGCGTCATGCAGCGGAGCGTGTCAATTTCAGTCTCCAGCCAGGGCCAGGGAAGCCGGGATATGAAGTCCTCCCCAGGCAGCAAAGGTTTTGCTAATGACGCGTCCCGCGGGGGAGCGCATCATTTTCAGACTCCATCGGGGGCCAGGGAAGCCGGGATATGAAGTCCTCCCCAGGCAGCGAAGGTTATGCTAATGACGCGTCCCGAGGGGGAGCGCATCAATTTTAGTCTCCAGCCGGGGCCAGGGAAGCCGGGATATGATGTCCTCCCCAGGCAGCGAAGGTTTTGCTAATGACGCATCCCGCGGGGAGCGCATCAATTTCAGTCTCCAGCTGGGGCCAGGGAAGCCGGGATATGAAGTCCTCCCCAGGCAGCAAAGGTTTTGCTAATGACAAACTTTCCGGGTGCAAAGGGTTCTGGATATGTGTGGGGGGGTGTTTTGTAGTGCTGTGGTCCAGTGTGTGTGGTGTGTGTTTGTGTATCAGGTGTGGGGTATTGGTATTGTCCAATGTGGTGCACTGTTCTGGTGGAGGTGCTTTTTTCTCGCGGTGGTTCGGACCCCCAGTGGAATGGCGCTGTGCTAAGACAGCAGTACTGATTTGTGATTTGTAATTTGCCGGGCGTGATGTTCTTGCCGTCGTTTAGGCCGACAGTGTCATTTTTTTTGCAATTTTTGGGCGTGTTGTGTTGGTGACTCATAACACAGCGGTCTTTCGGTGCCCGCTTACACAGCGGTCTTTGGTTAAGACCGCCAAAGTCAGAATGACCACCATAATGTGCAAAGTAGACTGTATTGACACTCCATCACAAGGGCAAGGACCTAAATCTGGTATTGAGTGGCAGCCAGTGGGATAACCGACCATGAGGGAATGGTAGTTAAACCAAAATGTGGTTAGGACGAAGCGGTGTTGCTGGTTTTGGATTAGGAGGCGGTAAGGTTGTAGTCCTTCATGGAAAGAGACCAATTTATAGAAGGACACCATAGCCTTAGGTCTGTTAGCCCTCGCTCTCCTTACCTCAGCACTGGCAGCAAACATATCTTCAACTTCGCCTTAGAGCAGTCCTTGCAGGAAACCGAATAACTCTGCAAGCCCAATTTCCTCCAATGTCACTCTCACATTTGCAAACCAAGGAATGTCTTTGGCTGCATGAAATGTCTGGCAGTCCTCTATGATGAGTCAATTTAATGGAGTGGACTCCCTCACCCAAACACTATGCCAAAGCAATGAAGGGGCTAATTGATTCTGTCCACTATATATGGGACACCCAGTTCATCATGGGCCAAGGAATTAGGGCAGCTGCGTGGAACCGCTAAAAGCTTTTCAAAGAGGTTGTTTTCTGCTAATTGGATGTTGTTTATGTCCATCATGCCCCATATGCCCAAACCACATGTGGCAATCGCCACTGCTTTAACAGTGTAAATGGTTAGGAGCTCTTTGACTGGTTTGGTGCCTCGTTTTTTGCAGAATCCCTGTAACTCCATGATAGTTTTCTCCAGCATGGTACTTCCATTTGAGACAATTGCTTTCCATGAATATTTGCTATCAAACAGCACTCCCAGGTAAGAGAAAGAGGAACTATCCTTCACTCTCATACTAGTCACACAACGTCCTGGTTGCTTCTTGGGCCTCTTCCCACAAGTCATTGTGAAAGTTTTACTTTCATTTAAGTGGAGACCCAGGACCTGAATGAAATTAACATAATCGTCGAACAGCTCCTGCACTGTCCTCCCAGTTCTAGCCATGAGGACTGCATCGTCTGCATAGGGGAGAATAGGTAGGGGGCGAGTTCCAACATAGAGGGGTATCTTTAGATCTTAGGGTGAGTGTGGCCTCAATTCTATTATTATAAAAAGAAAAAAAGAACGAGGGCGAGGATGCACCCCTGTCTCAAGCCCGCTGTATATCAAACGCTTCATCTATTCCCCATTCTTTCCGAATCGTACACATGTTTAGTCTTGAAATAAAGTTGCTTTATGAATGTGGTGATGCCGTCCTCAATGCCCTTTTCAGTCATAACTGCCCAGAGTTTAGCATGTGAAAAGCAGTCAAACTCTGTAGTTAAATCCATGAACACAATCAACAAGGATCGTCTTTTTGTGACCACGTATTTGCCAATCAGCAGACTCAGATTCAGGCATTCCTCTCTTAAAACCATACTGAGTATCTTCTAGGACATGGTTTGCGCTATCCTACTCCTCCAGTCTGAGCAACAGAATTCTTCCCATTACTTTAGCTGTTGCATCCAAGAGGGAAATTAGCCTATAACTCTTTGGGTCTAAACTCTCCCCTTTTGTATAGATGAGGACAATGACTGATTTTTTCCACATACCCAGGGGGGCCACCCTCGCAACTATGTTAAAGATGTTTGTAATCAGGGCTCCCCAGAGATCCGGGCAGTCAATATAGAGGTCCACCGGAACGCCATTGGTTGCCTTACCTCTACAACTTTCCCTCAGGGCTCTTGGGACCTCCTCTAATTCGAAAACTAGAGGAGTGAACTTAGCATGCAACACACAGGGATCAGTTTCCTCTGCAATTCCTGTCTGGGTGGAATATATAGGGAGAAATGATTCACCCAGGTGGAGTCCTGTATATCTGTGTCTGTAGAGGGATCTGCATCTTCCCTAAAGTACGTACCATTTATCACCCTCCAGAAGGCAGCTCAGTGCTTGCTGAGGCTCACAATATGTAGAGTCTCCCATGCACTCTCCTTAATCTCCTTAATCCTTGTCCTGTGGGCCTTTTTATAAACAGCCCTCACTTCCCTAATACAGGCACTGTTTCTAGGTTCACTACGTAGGATGATTTTTAGGTTGGAGAGGGCTTTGGTACAAGATGAGTCAAACCAACCGTGAGGAGAGGATTTAACTGCACCCAAGTCTTGTGTCAGTGTTTGTTTTACACAACACACTCTGTAATGCCTATATAGGCTGCCATCATTTGCACTGACCTCGGGGGCAATACAACTTGATGGCATTCATGTCTAGAGATGTTAATGTGATGGATAAACAATTTAGACATTTTTAAATCTAGACCATCAAGACGGTCCGATAATGGTTTTAGGTGTGATCGTATCATAGTTTCCACACCAGTCCAGATTTCATTTATAACACAATGGTCCACATCAGAGCAAACAGGCTCCTGCTTGCGTCCAGCCTCCTTGGACTCCTTAGTTGATTGGGTGGATTTCTTGCGCAGACCACCTCATTTTTTTCTTTTTAACTGGTGGTTCAATAAGGGTAGAATTGGAATTGTCAGCTGGTGCCATACTCAGTTCCTCTAAGATGGCTAATGGGGAGGAAGGTTGTTCCCGGTCACTTGCTACCACACACTGATGCTCAAATTCGTGGGATACAAGTGCAGGCAGGTTGGCCCTTACCTCATCCAGAGAGAGATGTCTTTCAGTCAGTTCTGTCTCTTTTGTAAGGACCCCTGCTGCTTGAACCAAAAAGTAGTTAATGGTGGCAATGGTATTGCCCAACATGGTGATTGCTGTGATCTTTTTCTTCCTCATTGTTTCCACGAGAACACCCTCACCAATGGGCAATAACAAGGCTTAGAACCACAAGAGGGTCCTGGCCTCTCTCAGTTGCTGCCAGGTGCAAGATGGCCTGTCCTTGGTCTGGGCTTTGCCCAGACGCGGCCCACACGCATTCCACGCAGCGGGACATACCAATGTGCTATATAGCTCTGCAGTGGGCACAGGTAGGTTACGTGTCAGGGAACGCCTCCTCGACCCTGGTGCTGCTGCACCTTGTAGTCTCCTCCAAAGGTGGCAAGAGCTCCAACGCAGCGGGGCACACCAACACACTATACAGTGTTGCACTGGGAACAGGTGGGCTGTGTGTCAGGGAACGCCTCCTTGGGCCCTGGTGCTGATGGGCCTGGTAGTCCCCCCAAAGGGTGGAAGAACTGCAAGCTGCATGTTTAAGTTGTTTTTCTATAGAAATAATAAATTAAGTTATCCTAATTTATCCTAAGCCATACTTTTCAGTGAACACAGACACACAGATATACATTCTAAAACTTAAAAATACACAGTTAAGATTAATTCATTGAGAGTTGAAGTGTTCATTGTATCTGGGTTTGCTCCCTATTTGAGTTAATTCTATGGTTCTTTTTATTGTTTTAGATCTTATATCAATAAGCTAGTTGACCAATATCTATGTGTAGTATTACAGTATGTACTGGGCTGACCATAGGTCAATATTTACTTTCCCTGGCTTTTCTTTGACCCCTCATTACAAATACTGTTAAGCTAGTCACTTGAAATGTTTGTGGTCTACTGACTCTTAAAAAGCTTTGGTCAATACTAGCATATCTAAAGAGACATAGGGTCGGATGTACGACCATTTTGTTTTGCGACTCGCAATTTGCATTGTGTTGTGCATCGCAAATTGCGAGTTGCAAAACAAAATGTACAACAGTGTCAACCACACTGTTTGTGATTCGCAAATGGGTGGCACTGGACCTGTCTGTCAATATTCATGAGGCAGGTCACAATTTGCGACCCATTTGTGAATGGCAACAATCACAGGGATGGTGGTCTGCTAGAGTCAGCAGACCACCATGTCTGTGATTGCTTCGTCAATAAAGCTTTTTTTTTAAATGCAGCCCATTTTCCTTAAAAGAAAACAGGATGCCTTTAAAAAAAAAAAAAAAAAGTTACCTTTTCATTTTTTCAGAGTATGCAGTAGTAGTGGGACCCCTGCCTGCACTAAAAAGGTATTGGTGCCCCCATTCACAAAGGGAAAGGGGTCCTTGGGGACCCCTTCCTGTTTGCCAATAGGTTACCACCAATTTGAAATTGGCAGTAACTGCGATTGTTTTGCGACCGCATTTACAGTCGGAAAACATTTATTTATGGGCCCGTGAGTTACAGTTAGGAAGAGACGCCCCTTCCTAACTGCGAGTTGCAATCTCTATTTTGTGAGTCGGTAACAGGATAGAGAGTCACAAAATAAGGATAGTACATGCAACAGAGTCATTTTGCAGCCGCAAAAGGCAAATTTGGCAGTTTACAACTGCAAACTAGCTTTGTAAATCCTGCCCATATTGTGGAGGCGGCCTTTATTTAGGGTAAACTTGTGCTCCCTGGAGAACCCATCTTTTTGCAGATAAATTGCCCTATAATTTGTTTAGATCATACAACTTGTATACCTTGGATGTTTGCGTGCTGATAAAGAGGCTCCCCCTTTACAGTCAAGTTTTTCACCTAGTCCATACTGGTCACTATAGATCTCAGGCTCACCCCATGTTATCTTTCCCACACTTATTAATTTGTATGCCTCAAGTGTTAACTCACCTAAGTTTTTCGATAATATTACCAGACACTATCTCACCAAGGTTACTGTATTGTAATTTGGGGGGTGTGTTTAACCTGGTGCTATATCCCCTATTGGACTCCACTAACCTCCTTAGGGCCAGCAATCCTAACTCAGTCCACTCCCTAAAGCATATAGGGATCAAGTCGATGGCTGGAGGGTGATGAGGGATGATATTATAGCATACTCTTTTTACACCTCCACCCACAACTCACTTTCCTGTATTGTTTTCTGGCTGTAATTCTCTAGCTTTGCTGTCTGGATGAATGATATAGAATATTTACCAAGGAGTTTTTCTGTCCACTCCCCAATCGGTCTCATGATGGAAGTGCCACAACCCCTTAGGGCCCTCTGATCATGGTGTTTCCCCTTCATTGCTTCACTAGACTCATTCTTTAAAGCTGAGGTTCCTAAATCGATTGAAGAATCCATTGACTTAAAAGTTGAGTTGGTTCCTTCCATCCTGACTGGGAAACATACTTCAGTCTTTGGCAGTTGAGCTGACAGAAGATCAGAGGCGAAGCGATTCATCGCACATTCCTTTTATACTAGCCACTCTCAATGGATTATTTGCCCGGTTCAGGAAGGCTGCGGATTGTGAGGTGACATTCTTCAGTGGGCACATGCTGGCTCAGGTGTATGAGGAGGTGGAAGATCTAATAAGATATTGGTCTTGTTCCACTGGGGCACACGCCTCAGAACAGTGGTTCTTGTGCTGTACACTTAATTTGATGACTCTGTGCCTAGAGTAGAGGCTATCATTCTCACCTTTTGTACCTATTATAAAGATCTTTCTCTCTCTGAGGGCCAGATAGGCGCTTTACTGAGTAATAGTACACTGGTCCGGAAGGAAAGTGGCACCCCAGAATTTTCATCTACACCACCTACACTAATTGAATTGTAGCAGACCATAGATGTTTTTTTCTGGTGACAGGCACCTGGGTCAGATGGCCTAGCAACAGAATTTATTAAGGAATTAAAGGAACTCCCTGCCTCACAATTGTTTGGAGCTATATCACTCAGCTCTTGAGTCTGGGTCACTTCCAGTTACTTCAAAAGATGTACTGATTTCCACTTTACTTAAAACTGGGAAGGACCACAAAGATAGTGGTTCATAGAGGCCATTGTCCTTGCTTAACATGGACATTAGGATTCTGGCCCGTGCCTTACAAACAGACTATCCCTTTTATTGTCCCCCTTTGGCCCTCCCAGACCGATTGGGCTTCATTCCCAGTTTGGCTACCTCGAATAACTTCAAAACATTGCTCCTAGTGATGCAACGTATAATACCGGAAGTTTCTCAACACCAACAAAGACTTTGACTCACTAGAATGGCCTTTCATATTTGCAGTACGGCTCCTGAGGGGCTTGGGACACTGCGCCATCATTGTAAGAAGATTACTGCATACAGATTCGACTGCTAGCATCTAGGTCAATGCCTACCTAACAATGATGTTTGTAGTAGGTAGGGGCATACTTCAGGCTGCCTACTCTAACCATTATTATTTGCTCTAGCCATCAAGCCAGTTGCATCACTGCTGTGCGAGAACATACACAAGAGCTTCACATTTCCTTATTGTTACCTTTTATCACACTAGACCAATTACATTTCAATATTCCTTAAGGATCTAGGGATTACCTAAACTCAATTATCGACAACATCATTATGTGTGGTATATGGCTTATGTGATCTCAGTAGGAGCGGAATTCTCACAAAGCTTTGCCTCAGGCTGAGGTCACATATGACCTCATGATAGAATGTGGAGTGTTGGTGTGTGCTGGAGGAGAGCTGGTTGTACAGGGCTGCTGGTGGATGGGATGCTTCAATAAAGGACCTACAATATTCTTGAGGAATTTGGTGATCTCATTTCTACAGTAGGGGCATGCTTCAGGCTGCCTACTCTCACCATTATTATTTGCTCTAGCCATCAAGCCCCTTGCCTCACTGCTGTGCGAGAACATACACAAGAGCTTCACATTTCCTTATTGTTACCTTTCATCACACTAGACCAATGACAGTTTAATATTCCTTAAGGATCCAGGGATTACCTAAACTCAATTATCGACAACATCATTCATATTGGCAACTTCGCTAGTCTATGCATAGATTGGGCTGAATCCGAAATGTTCCCCCTCACTGAGGATTCATTACATTCAACTGCAGGCTTCCCCCTTGCATAGAAAGTGAATTCAGTCCGTTACGTTGGTACCAGATTTCTAGAACAATAAGCTCTATTTTACAAGATAACTATGACCCTATGATTGCATGGCTCGAGTTGCAAGTTGAGCATTGGATTCTCATCCCTCCATACCTTGCAGGTAGGATGGCGCTGGTGAAGATAGTGATTCTTTCCTAATTATTACATCTATTTATAACTATCCACATACCACCAGACGGGAAGTTGTATCCTAAACTCAGATCTCTCATGGTTGTCTCATATAGGTCAGTGGAGCACTATGTGTGAGTTGGAAGAGACTCACCAGAGCTCACGAGAGGCGCAGTTTTGCCGTCTCCTACCCCAAGCACTATGATCTAGCTGCACAGGCACACTACGACCCGATCAAAGAGGGCCAGCTCGAGAGAGGCCACCTCGATAATGCACTTGTGACCTTGTTACCATGAATCGTCAAATATATAGAATCCATTTGATGTACTAAATTAGCAATAGATCACTAGCGAGGGTTGTTTGTCTGCCACTGATGTATGTGCCAACAATGCTTGGGTTTAAGAACACATCCCTGCCCCCAACAGTAGATAAGAACTTTGTGACATGTTGCATTGCTTGGGTCTTGTTGCATTGTGCCAGTTATTCTGTGAGAGTTTATTCCTCACATCAAAACGATGTCAAGCATTGGGTGAGATAAATGCACTTGGTCTATTCATTTACTTGAGATTGCAACATGCTGCTGCAGCACTACTAACCAATTTCCCCAATAACCACATAAATCTCCCTCCCCACACAGATGTTCCTCTCAGATAATACTAGTGGTTAGGTCTCACAACTATACAGAATTACCGAGATGTTACTTCCTCCTTCTGATCCCAAGCTTTGTTGGGAGGCTGATCTGATTTGGAGGGTATCTATTTCCCAAAAAGTCTGGGGGCACTGTTGCGAACAGATAAAGATGTTTTCTAGGAATCAAAGACTCATTCATTCTAGTTTTTTTAACTGCATATATTACATCTCAGGTAAACTATACCTGACTGGTACAATGCGACCCTTGGGATGACCCCACTGTTCCACTGATCTTGCTGATTTTATACATCTTGCGCAAGTCTGTCCACCCATCTGCTCTATTTTGGGCAGAGGTCGCTTTAACCATTGATGAAACTGTTGACTTTAGATTCCCAAGTGCACTGCTCCACTTGATCCTAGAATATCTTGTTGATAACCCCCCATGCCAAAGGAAATTTGTTTGCATTGCTTCTTGTGCTTGCCCTGCAGCAGGTGGCCAGGGTGGGGAGGAGTACTTCCCTTCCCAAGACACCGAGGCTATTGAACAATGTTGTCCTTTGTAAGGAGCAACCTGACACTTATCCCTTGCTAGAAGCTTTTCTGTAACTTGATGTTACAGCAAACTCAGATACTTGGCCTAACTACTGCACCTGAGGTCCCCTCTACACCTCCTGCAGGGTAACGTCTGAAACTAATTAGATATTGGTTGTCGGTTCCTTATGCACATTCCAAGTGTACCTGTCCATTAAAATAGCTATATTGGTATTTGATCGTTCGGGAGAGTTGTTTTACATTTGCTCAGTAAAGCCTCCTGTATATTGCATCGTCGATCGTTTTGCTACATGCTCGACCAATTATTTTCTATTTCCTTTGAAAAATATGTCATTTTGCTTTGACTATAGTTTAGAAATGGATAAAAAGAGTTGAAAAAAACTAAACCTAAAAAAGCCAAAAATATATATGCATACATGTATGCATATATGAATAAAAAATAAATAATTGGTTCCAACTAATTAACATTATATTATTTTAACTTATTAAGTATTTCAAATACATTATTTTAAATTCAATATCTACTTTAATAATGTATACTTACATGTGTGTGGTCGAATATTCTCTTCCACCATATTTTTGTCAATATTCTGGTTGTTCCATTATAAACATAAGAACACCATAACGTGGTAAACACATTTTTTGAAACAATATTTGTGTCTCTCTATATTTTTGCTCAAAATATTGTCTTAGACAACCCCGGCTATGTTGTATCCGGTGGACATCTTGGCCCTGTGCACCAGCTGCTCCTTTACACTGCAATAAACTTGAGGAAGTATGCTCAGCAGACCTTCTCCAATAATCTCCAGACATCTGTAATGAAGTTGTGTTTTTGGAAGGCTCTTCCATTGGAACATAAAGACATTATGAATATCCTCCACGTCATGCTCTGCGTCTAGCTCTCTAGGCTACGTTCTTTTGGTTTATGAATTTCATTAGACGGCAGTAGCTTACAAAAGTATTGGCTAATAGCCCTAAGTTGCAAAAATGTATTTTGGAGCAATGTCAGCTTCTCAATGTAGCCCTTTGACCAAAGATTAAGTGATCGTAATTCATCCTGCATGTACTAGAAAAAGTAGACAAAGGGCACATCAAATCTTAAACTGGGATCAGAAAAAATGTCCCTTAATTATTGAATTGTAGGAGTTCTTTAATCACAAGGATGCCTTTGGCCACCCCAACAAAGAAATTGTTTCGTTATATTTGGAAATAGCATTGTCACCCCAAAAATAGTCGTGTCAAATGCTCAACGCAAATCAAGTATTTCTTACCAGATCTACATAGTGTTATATTTTGTGGTATATTTAACCTTTGGAAAATAACTTGCGCCACTAAACTTCAGGTGATGGGTAATCCGATTTATGTTCCCAACAGAAAAGTATAAAATGTAATGTGGGTAAATGCTTTGTTTAACAGTGGCATAACATTACCCACTGGCCCAACACCCCCACCCCGCAGTCCCTGCAGTGTTGGGGTCCCTGAGCTCCAGGTGACCCCTACAGCAGTCATACACCGTGCACTGGCCTGCACTGTGGACAGGCGGTGGTGGGCCCTCCATGTACTTTGTAGAGAGTCCTCTTCAAGTTTCGTGATGATCTGAGATCATGAAAAGTTGGCTTGTGAGAGATTCTTGTTATTTCAGGAAGAGGTGTTTAGTATATTGTGGTTATAGAAAGGCACATAATTAAGCTATTCATAACTCAAAAGAGGTTCCTTTAGTGAGCAGAATAAGGAGTGATTAAGGATCTTCAAAAAATTATAAATCAAATGCGAATTGAAAACTTCATTGGAATGTGAGCTGAGACAGGATAGAAAGACTTAAGTTAAACTGGGTGTAGCATAAAAAAGCAACACAATTCCAAGAAAATGGAAAAAATATATATGTAGACATTTACACAACAGCCATTTACATTTAAAAGCCAAAACAGCAGAAGTGACTGTTCTTTAATGATTTAAAGTAAGGATAGAGGGTTAAATTCCATTAATTATTTCCGATTGTTATTTGAGAAAACAGGACAAATACTGCAAGAGACCAGATTGCATTAACATTAACTAAGCAATTGCATTGAACCAGAATTCAGTTTTAGGACTTCTTCCCTGATTTCCTGGTTCATGTGAATGCAGTTTTTGTTTGCATTGATGGTTGGTTAGTGACACTTAAAACTGACTAAGAGGTCAATTCTGTTGCTTCCACGAAGTGAGATAAGGCAGCTGCCCGAGGGCGCCATTCAGCCATGGAGCACATTTACTACAAAGGTATAGAAATATTGCGTTTTTAAAGTATGGTAAGAGTTCCTGGAGGGTTAATTTTATTGTTCTTAAAGTTCTGAAATACTTGCACTGTTCCTGAGTATGGTCAGTCCTAGACATTTTCCCAGGGGAACTGAGCATATTGGCATCTGGCTTTAAAGGAGCTTTCCCAATGACGTGGGCTTCAACAATGATGTCTAATCAGCACCAACCAACCTGAATCGGACACTCAAACGGCATTATCTTAAGCTCTGAAGTTATAAAACAGTAATGGTAATATTAAGAGATCTGGCCTTGGGAATTATGTGATGGCCACTAATTTTTAACAAAAAGCAAAGAAGGCTCACCGAAGATTATAAGTAGACTCACTTTGAAATAATGTGGGATATGTCATCACAACAATGAAAAGCTGGGAAGAGATATCTTTATGGCCACTTAATCTCAGAAAAAGCATACAAAAAACATGTGACATGTCTGTAAGTAGTGTCACCACGAAATAAAATCAAATATGTCCCCACAGGCACTCAACATATAGGGGGTCATTCTGACCCCGGCGGTCCTTGGCGGTAGCACCGCCAACAGGCTGGCGGTGCTCCTCCGGGCATTCTGACCGCGGCCGTACAGCCGCGGGCAGAAACGGAAAGTCGGCGGTGTACCGCCGACTTTCCGCTGCCCATGGGAATCCGCCATGGCGGCGCAGCTTGCTGCGCCGCCATGGGGATTCCGACCCCCTCACCGCCATCCTGTTCCTGGCGGTTCCGCCCGCCAGGAACAGGATGGCGGTGAGGGGTGTTGTGGGGCCCCTGGGGGCCCCTGCAGTGCCCATGCCAATGGCATGGGCACTGCAGGGGCCCCCGTAAGATGGCCCCACTTTGAATTTCAGTGTCTGCTCAGCAGACACTGAAATTCGCGACGGGTGCTACCGCACCCGTCGCACATCCTCCACTCCGCCAGCTCCATTCGGAGCCGGCATCCTCATGGAGGGGTGTTTCCCACTGGGCTGCGGGCGGCCTTTTGGCGGTCGCCCGCCAGCCCAGTGGGAAACCCAGAATAACCGCGGCGGTCTTTTGACCGCGCAGCGGTATTCTGGCGGTTCCCTCCAGGCGGGCGGCTCCCGCCGCCCGCCGGGGTCAGAATGACCCCCATAATCTATATCTAAAGAAACAGCAGACGTAAAATGGAAAAATGTTTGTTCAACATTTCCCGCTGTTTGTTCAACATTTCCCCCTGTGGTAAGTGAAAATCTTATGGTGCCTTATTAGCGATATTTGCTTGGCCTATGATCATACTATAAAATAGATTCAAAATCCCATTACTTAACTTTGCACCTTTGTTAATTGCTCTCTTTCTAATTTAATTACACACTTAAGCCATCATTACAAGTTGATTCGAATTTGATGTGGGTATACCGGCTTTCCAGAATCTCTGATTCCAACCAGTTTCCCTGCACCAAATTCTGGTGATGTGTTTGCTTCCCATGATAGGTAGTACCCACATGGACTAGAAGATACCAGGTCCTCTACTGAGTATTTTTCCCTGCTGCCAGGGAAAAACAGCTAACATTTTCCTCCTGCTCTGAGCAGGTAAAAAGTTTCAGTAAAACGGCCTGCGCGGGACGGGCAAGTGGGGTGGGAGTGCAGGATTAAAGGACTGGTTTGGGCATATCCATAGGGAGTGGGTCTCCTACCCTCGGACGCCTCCATGGGGTGGGTGGGGTCCGTGCAATGATGCTGACTAGAGCCCTTGCAGCATCTGAAAGGCTCCCGTGTCTCCAGAGTTTGCGGGCCAGGTATTCCCAAACCGGAGACACTTGGAATTCCAAGTTGAGGTATTTCTCCTACAGTAATCACTCCAGGTGTAATACCCCATCTCGTATTCAGGATCTCCATATATGAAATGATTCACTAGACTGATGTTATTTACACTAGAAACACACAGACACAGGAGAAGAGATGTTACAAATCAGGCAACAATGCTGTCCCATTGCAGAAAAAAGCAATTTTTGGAGGATGGATTAACCTCAAAAGCGAAAGTCTGCGTGCATACAGTTACATATTCAGGTAACAAACTGCCACCGTGTTTATTGTCTCAATGAATACATACTTTTTTCTGTTTGTTTACCCGTTTTTTGATTCACTGATAGCAGCTCACACGTCTCAGGTTAAGCCAATTGCTCAGCAAGTGCTTATGGTGCATAATGAAGATTTTTGACAGTTTAAGATTTTGTATTGTTTTGATCGTATCACCTGCAGTCATATTCAGGAGGCGGCAGACCCTGGTCAAAGAGGATTACTTTAGAAGCCATCCTATAGTAATTGGATGATCATCCAACTACTTCAGAAGTCATTTTCATGTCATCAGACATCATCGAGCTCTGGAAGTTATCAGCAACCTTTAGAAACTAGGCTTGATGATTTGAAGATGACTTGAAAATTACTTCTTGATTACTTCACAAGGTGTGATTTTTCCTGAGAACTTGAGGATGATTTGAAAATGACTTTCTGATTACTTCACAAAAGAAGATTGTTACTGATGATTTGAGGATGAGTACCTGATTACACAAGTTTGCTTATGTAGGGAAATAAGATTGTGCAATGTACTGCATCAAGAGTCTTTACATTGAGGTAAGTAGTAGTACATTTACACTGCAGTTTGTTCAACAGGAGTGCCTTTATTTTGCATCTGTTTAAAAAAATGATTTCCATAGGTCACAGAATGTGCAGAATAATCTGTTTTTTGTTGCCACATAATTTAGTCAACCTCGCCAAGTTTGCTTTTTAATTATAGCATTATTTCACTAGCTCTAATAATAACTACGTGGCTGTTATAATAAAAGAATACACAGTTCCATAATATTACATGTGGCTGTTATAATAAAAGAACATAATTCCAAGTGAAGCTTTGAAACAACTTCGAGGTTGGAGTGCCGACACCTGCTCAACATCCCGAGATTCTTAACCTCCATGTACTTAAAAAAAATGTGCAAGGTCTGGCTCACCTGTAATGTATCTCATTGTCGTGTAGAGCGTTCTGATGCCTTAGGGACACGTTTGCACTTAAGTATGTGTGCATCTGTAGATAGCAATGCATTCTATTAGTAAGGAAACTAGTTGTCATTGCCAATGCACTGTGAATTCGCGGTAGTCCCTTTTCTGTTTCTTCCACCTAAATGTTTCTTTTCCAATGGAACGGAAGCGGAAGTACAATTACATTGTGTCTGATGGCGAAGGAAAGGCTAAAGAGTTGCTGTTGCTCCGGGCAGCGCGTGGATTCAGTGCTGTGCTAAAGGGGATATTTTGTTCCATTTCACTCAGTATTTCTTTTGGAGACGTGTGCACCGGGGGAGAGGTGGACAGTGAAGCAGGATTTGATTTCATGGCTTTTGTCGCCCTTTTGAGATGTGTGTGTGATTCGCTTTGTTTGAAAGGCGGGAGACTGGCTTTTAAATGAGCCCAAAAATGTACTGCTTGGTCATTTGGCGGCAAAGTGTGTTGGTAGTTCCTACTCCAGTTCGAAGGAGTGCTGTTAGAAGAGTAGCGAACGCAACTCACGCAGTTTCCATCGGCACAATATTTGTGTGGAAATAATGAAAACACACTTTGCCAGTCCCGTTTTCAATTTGAAAATGCAAGGTAAAGTCCCAGTCCGGTTGTTCTGTGCCATTTTGCTCTGTAATTTCCCCTGCATTATTTGAAAGAGTAGGTGAATGCAGGAGTGAGCCTCTGTTGTGATGTTGAACAATTGTGTGTTTTTGTAGAGTGCGTATCGGACTCCAAAATACACGGGCTTTCTTGAATGTGGGGATTTGTTTACGACCCTGCGCTCAGACTATTTAAAGAGGCACTGCCCTTAAGTGGTGGAAGTTAATCCAGCAATGAGGGAAGACAGTTGCTGGGGCTGGAAAGAGGTGCTTGGCTCTTAGAACTCCTGCACAAGCCGAGCCTTGAAAGTGTTGCGTATGCAAATCATGCAGCAAATATCATATAATATGATACCATGTCATTAAAAAGTTTAACATGCGAAAGCGTTTCACATTGAAATGTCTGTTTTTATGACTACATTGATGGGTACCGTACCGAGAAACATTACTGCCTCATGTCTTTTGACAGTCCTCTTAGGGTAAACATGACAACGGACTTAGGAGGTCATTCCTACATTGCCAAGCGGGAACCGCCGAATGACCGCACCGCGGTCAAAAGACCGCGGCGGCCATTCTGGCTTTCCCGCGGGGGCGGCGGGCGACCGCCAGAAGGCCGCCCGCCGGCCCAGCGGGAAACCCCCTTCTACAAGGATGCCGGCTCCGAATGGAGTCGAAGGGGTGCGACGGGTGCAGTGGCACCCGTCGCGATTTTCAGTGTCTGCTTTGCAGACACTGAAAATCTTAGTGGGGCCCTGTTAGGGGGCCCCACGACACCCGTTACCGCCATCCTGTTCCTGGCAGTGAAAACCGCCAGGAACAGGATGGCGGTAAGGGGGTCGGAATCCAGCGCCGCCATGGAGGATTCCCTGGGCCAGGGGTAAACCGGCGGGAAACCGCCGGTTGCCCTTTTTTGACCGCGGCGGTAGAATGGCCAAGGAAGCACCGCCAGCCTGTTGGCGATGCTTCCGTCATTTTAGCCCTGGCGGTCGCCGACCGCCAGGGTTAGAATGACCCCCCTTAGTTCTCTATCTGTGACCTAGATTCTTTTTCTGCATAGAGTAACGTTATACTTAATTAAACGAAACATTGCATTTTTTACAGCAACTATCTTCAAGTCAGGTATTTGAAGGTGCCCTTTCTCATGTATGATTATGAACAAAAAGAAGGCTCAAAAACCAGAAATACTTATTTGCCTGGGATCACACAGTTTGATCAAGCCAGGAAGCCCAGATTGATCCCCTTTCCCTGATTTCACCTGGGCAATCCAGCCACAAATATAGAAGTATTTTTTTCCCATCAAAATTAATGCCTTGCTTTTAACTGTTGCACATGTGATTAGCACCCATATGACGGTCAGAAATTACATTTTTCTCACGGTATTATATAGCGGAAAGCAAACCTTTCCCAAGATCACTAGAAATCTATGTATTTACCTCACTGAGTCATTTTCCTGATGTCAGAAAAGTATGTACTTCACGGAGTCATTTTCTTGATGTCAGTATAGAAGGTGGTCTGACAGAATGAGACACACTGTCAGGAGAGCCTAATGAGTGTGACAGTATGGCAGGACAGACAATGAGAGGGGATTTCAACAGACAAAGACAGGTATGTATAGTTTGAGTATATGGTTCTTGGAAGAAGGTGAGATTGGAGAGTATTGTATTGAAGGGCTGGTGGGACAGCGTGGCAGTTTAATAGAAGTGGACAGGGAATGAGTGACACTGGATAGATGTGGGATAACTGTTAACAGAATGTAGCTGGGATGGGTCACAGTAGAAGTAAAATGTAGATAAAAGAAGGAATAAGTTGACATTGCTTGGTGGGAGAAGATGTCATTAAATAGGAGACCACTGTTAATGAATGGCTTAAGCACAAGCAGCAGTCGGGGATGGCCACTTCTTCGGAGCGGGTAATAGGTGCAAACAGTGTGTTATAGCTAATGGTTGACTGGTGTGAAAGGAGACGTGACAGATAGGAAATGCAGTGCAGAGGTGACAGGAAAAGTCATGGTAGGCATAGTTGAGAATAGGGATAGGTGGGAGTAGTGGATGTTGGGCAGATGAATATGGAGTTGGATGACATAGGAACAGTTACAAGAAGGGATGGCTTATAGGAGGGGACAAAGGCATTTAAAATGGAAGTGAATTTGGTGCCATGACAAGATCACAGAATGGTAAAGGAGGTGGAGGAGGGTATTGTCCTGAATGAAGGGAAACAGTGTTGGGTGCCAGGAAAGGGACAGACTGAGATAAAACTGGAGTGAGAGATGTGGAATGTGAAGTATTGGTGGCAGCAAAGAGAAGTAATTCATGATGGGATGGCTAAAAAGGAGTGGCAAACGGGCAGACAGATGTACTCTACGCCACTCTATGCCAATGCACTCTACTTTAATGAGCAACTTTGCATGCTTCACCTCTGCACTGTGCACCACTCCAGACTCTAGGCCACTCCACACGACTCAACCATACACCAGTGCACTCTTTGCCACTCCACTCTATCCCAATAACTCTTCTCTAAATCACTGCACTCTACCCAATGTCCCCTTACTCCACTTTACTCAAAACCAATGCACTCTATGCCTGCTACTCTGCACCACTGCACTCTTCACCACTATACACTAGTGTCTACTCTGACATCATTTTGCTATACACCACTCTATTCTACTCTGCAGCACTGTACTGTAGGCTACTTCTCTCTACACTACTTTACTCTGCAATACTCTACTGTACGCCAATGCCCTCTTCATCATTGCACTCTAAGACACAAATCTGCATGACTGCAGTCTCTGCCACTGAACTCTACACCTCTGCATGCTCTATTCTACTCTGAATTACTGAACTGTACACCACTGCTCTCTACAGAACTCTACTCTGCAACACTCTATGCCAATACAGTCCACACCACTGCACTCTGAGACTCTGCTCTTCAAGACTGCACTTTCCACAGCACTCTGCAGCACTCATCTCTACACCAATGCATTCTCTGCTACTACTCTAGGCTACTCTTCATTACTGCACTCCATGCCATTGCACACTGTGACTCTACATCAATACACTTTGTGCCACTCATCTCTACACATCTACACCTTGCCCTGCACCACTCCACCCTGCAACACTTCACTCTACTCTGAAACAATTTACTCTATGCCACTACACTCTACACCACTAGACTCCACCCTGTGCCACTCTACTCTATTGTAGTCTAGCTGTGCTACTCCACTACTCTGCACTACTGCCCTCTATTCCAATGCACTCGACACCGCTGCACTCTATGCCAACTACTCTGCACACTCAAGTCTACTCAGCAACACTATGTCACTGCATGCTACGCCACTCTATACATTTCATTCTCCACCACTCAGTTCTACTCTGCACCACTGTACTGCAGGCTACTGTTCGCAACAGCACTCTACTCTGCAACGCTACATTATGCCAATTCACACTACACCACTACACTGTAAGACACTACTCTGCAAGACTGCACTCTGCACATCTGAGCTTTACGTCACTGCACTATACACCTCTCTATTCTACTCTGCACCACTGAACTGTACACCATTGCTCTGTACAGCACTCTACTCTGCAACGCTCCACAACAATACACTCTACACCACTCCTCTTTGTGACACTATACTCTATGCCACTCTAGTCTACTCTTCACCAATGTACTCTACGCCACTCATCTCTACACTTCTGCACTCTATCCTGCACCGCTCCACTTTACCCTGCACCACTTCACTCTACTCAAAAAAATCTACTGTAGGAGGCTGGACTGGCTTGTAGTGAGTACCAAGGGGTACTTGCACCTTGCACCAGGCCCAGTTATCCCTTATTAGTGTATAGGGTGTCTAGCAGCTTAGGCTGATAGATAATGGTAGCTTAGCAGAGCAGCTTAGGCTGAACTAGGAGATGAGTGAAGCTCCTACAGTACCACTAGTGTCATATGCACAATATCATAAGAAAACACAATACACAGATATACTAAAAATAAAGGTACTTTATTTTTATGGCAATATGCCAAAAGTATCTCAGTGAGTACCCTCAGTATGAGGATAGCAAATATACACAAGATATATGTACACAATACCAAAATATGCAGTAATAGTATTAGAAATCAGTGCAAACAATATATAGTTACAATAGGATGCAATGGGGACACATAGGGATAGGGGCAACACAAACCATATACTCCAAAAGTGGAATGCGAACCACGAATGGACCCCAAACCTATGTGACCTTGTAGAGGGTCGCTGGGACTGTAAGAAAACAGTTAGGGTTAGAAAAATAGCCCACCCCAAGACCCTGAAAAGTGAGTGCAAAGTGCACTAAAGTTCCCCAAAGGACATAGAAGTCGTGATAGGGGAATTCTGCAGGAAAGACACAAACCAGCAATGCAACAACGATGGATTTCCAGTCGAGGGTACCTGTGGAACAAGGGGACCAAGTCCAAAAGTCACAAGCAAGTCGGAGATGGGCAAATGCCCAGGAAATGCCAGCTGTGGATGCAAAGAAGCTGCTACTGGACAGTAGAAGCTGAAGGTTCTGCAGGAACGACAAAGGCTAGAGACTTCTTCTTTGAAGGATGGATCCCCCACGCCATGGAGAGTCGTGCAGAAGTGTTTTCCTGAAGAAAGACCACCAACAAGCCTTGCTAGCTGGAAATTGTGCAGTTAGGGTTTTTGGATGCTGCTGTGGCCCAGGAGGGACCAGGATGTCGCCAATTGCGTCTGGCGACAGAGGGGGCGTCGAGCAAGACAAGGAGCCCTCTTAGAAGCAGGCAGCACCCGCAGAAGTGCTGGAACAGGCACTACAAAGTAGAGTGAAACGGTGCTCACCTGAAGTTGCACAAAGGAGTCCCACGCCGCCGGAGGACAACTTAGGAGGTCGTGCAATGCAGGTTAGAGTGCCTTGGACCCAGGCTGGACTGTGCACAAAGGATTTCCGCCGGAAGTGCACGGAGGCCGGAGTAGCTGCAAAAGTCACGGTTCCCAGCAATGCAGTTTGGCGTGGGGAGGCAAGGACTTACCTCCACCAAACTTGGACTGAAGAGTCACTGGACTGTGGGAGTCACTTGGACAGAGTTGCTGGATTCAAGGGACCTCGCTCGTCGTGCTGAGAGGAGACCCAGGGTACCGGTGATGCAGTTCTTTGGTGCCTGCGGTTGCAGGGGGACGATTCCGTCGACCCACTGGAGATTTCTTCGGAGCTTCTAGTGCAGAGAGGAGGCAGACTACCCCCACAGCATGCACCACCAGGAAAGCAGTCGAGAAGGCGGCAGGATCAGCGTTACAGAGTTGCAGTAGTCGTCTTTGCTACTTTGTTGCAGTTTTGCAGGCTTCCAGCTTGGTCAGCAGTCGATTCCTTGGCAGAAGGTGTAGAGAGAGATGCAGAGGAACTCGGATGAGCTCTTGCATTCGTTATCTAAGGAATTCCCCAAAGCAGAGACCCTAAATAGCCAGAAAATAGGGTTTGGCTACTTAGGAGAGAAGATAGGCTAGCAACACCTGAAGGAGCCTATCAGAAGGAGTCTCTGACGTCACCTGCTGGCACTGGCCACTCAGAGCAGTCCAGTGTGCCAGCAGCACCTCTGTTTCCAAGATGGCAGAGGTCTGGAGCACACTGGAGGAGCTCTGGGCACCTCCCACGGGAGGTGCAGGTCAGGGGAGTGGTCACTCCCCTTTCCTTTGTCCAGTTTCGCGCCAGAGCAGGGCTGAGGGGTCCCTGAACCGGTGTAGACTGGCTTATGCAGAAATGGGCACCATGTGTGCCCATGAAAGCATTTCCAGAGGCTGGGGGAGGCTACTCCTCCCCTGCCTTCACACCATTTTCCAAAGGGAGAGGGTGTAACACCCTCTCTCTGAGGAAGTCCTTTGTTCTGCCTTCCTGGGCTAAGCCTGGCTGGACCCCAGGAGGGCAGAAACCTGTCTGAGGGGTTGGCAGCAGCAGCAGCAGCAGCTGCAGTGAAACCCCTGAAAAGGCAGTTTGGCAGTACCCGGGTCTGTGCTAGAAACCAGTGGGATCATGGGATTGTGCCAACAATGCCAGGATGGCATAGAGGGGGCAATTCCATGATCATAGACATGTTACATGGCCATATTCGGAGTTACCATTGTGAAGCTACACATAGGTAGTGACCTATATGTAGTGCACGCGTGTAATGGTGTCCCGCACTCACAAAGTCCGGGGAATTGGCCCTGAACAATGTGGGGGCACCTTGGCTAGTGCCAGGGTGCCCACACACTAAGTAACTTAGCACCCAACCTTTACCAGGTAAAGGTTAGACATATAGGTGACTTATAAGTTACTTAAGTGCAGTGTAAAATGGCTGTGAAATAACGTGGACGTTATTTCACTCAGGCTGCAGTGGCAGGCCTGTGTAAGAATTGTCAGAGCTCCCTACGGGTGGCAAAAGAAATGCTGCAGCCCATAGGGATCTCCTGGAACCCCAATACCCTAGGTACCTCAGTACCATATACTAGGGAATTATAAGGGTGTTCCAGTATGCCAATGTAAATTGGTAAAATTGGTCACTAGCCTGTTAGTGACAATTTGTAAAGAGAGAGCATAACCACTGAGGTTCTGGTTAGCAGAGCCTCAGTGAGACAGTTAGGCATCACACAGGGAACACATACCTATAGGTCACAAACTTATGAGCACTGGGGTCCTGACTAGCAGGGTCCCAGTGACACATAACAAACATACTGAAAACATAGGGTTTTCACTATGAGCACTGGGCCCTGGCTAGCAGGATTCCAGTGAGACAGTGAAAACACCCTGACATACACTCACACACAGGCCAAAAGTGGGGGTAACAAGGCTAGAAAGAGGCTACTTTCTCACATCTACTCCATGTCACTGCACTCAACCCCACCACCACTGTACTCTATTGCAGTCTACAGTGTTCCACTCCACTCTGCACCACTCGACGCAAATGAACTCTACACCACTTTACTCCAAACCAACGCACTCTATTGCACTGCACTCTAAGCCAGTTTACTCTGCTCAGCTGTATTTTATGCCACTTCACTCTAAGCCACTCTACTCCATTAAACTCTACTCCACTCTGTGCCAATCTGACACTACAACACTCTAAGCAACTCCCTCTATGCCACTCCGTGCCACTGTACTCCACGCTGTGCTGTGACACCACTCCACTACGTCACTCTGCGTGACTCTAGCACTCCACTTTACAACAGCCCAGTCCATGCCTCTCTGCCACTCCACAACAATCTTTTCTGATCTACACCACTCTACTCTACACCACTCCAGAACTCTCTGCCACTCCACTTTAGGCGACTCTACTCCACTGTGCAACACTCCACTTTGACACTCTACTCCATTCTGACACTCAGTATATGCCACTCTGTGACACTACTCCACCCTAAGCAACTCTCTCTGCCACTCATGCCACTTTACTGTACACTATAACATACTACTTCACTCCACTATTTGACTCTACGCCACTTCAGTCCATGCCACTCTATGCCACTCCACTCTCTGACAATCTACTCCATTCTACACCACTCTACTTTGCTCTATACCACTCCACAACACTCTTTGCCACTCCACAGCACTCTACTCCACTCTGCACTACTCAAATCTATGACCCTCTACTCCACTCTGCCCTTCCACTCTATGAGACACTACTCACTCCACAACACTAGGGCGGTCATTCTGACCGCCGCCCGCCATGCGGTTACCGCCGAATGACCGCCCCGCGGTCAAAAGACCACGGCGGCCATTCCAACTTTCCCGCTGGGCCGGCGGGCGACCGCCAAAAGGCCGTCCGCCGGCCCAGCGGGAAAGCCCCTGCAACGAGGAAGCCGGCTCCGAATGGAGCCGGCAGAGTTGCAGGGGTGCGACGGGTGCAGTGGCACCCGTCGCGATTTTCACTGTCTGCAAAGCAGACAGTGAAAATCTGTATGGGCCCTGTTAGGGGGCCCCTGCACTGCCCATGCCAGTGGCATGGGCAGTGCAGGGGCCCCCAGGGGCCCCACGACACCCGTTCCCGCCATCCTGGTTCTGGCGGTGAAAACCGCCAGAAACAGGCTGGCGGGAAGGGGGTCGGAATCCCCATGGCGGCGCTGCAAGCAGCGCCGCCATGGAGGATTCCCTGGGCCAGGGGAAAACCGGCGGGAAACCGCCGGTTCCCCTTTTCTGACTGCGGCTTTACCGCCGCGGTCAGAATAGCCCAGGAAGCACCGCCAGCCTGTTGGCGGTGCTTCCGCTGCCCTCCGCCCTGGCGGTCTTGGACCGCCAGGGTCGGAATGACCCCCTAAACCTTTCCAGACTACGACACTCCACTCTACTCTGCACCACCCCAAGCCACAACACTCTAAGGCACTCCATAACACCCCACTGTACTTTACGACACTCCACACCACTCTTATTTACACCACTGACTTTTAGCCATGCTGAACAGCTGCCATACTGGTGTACAACGTGGCTAAAACACATTGGCAAAGCCAATAGCTGTCACAGAGGCAAGGCCTATTGGCTTTGCAAATGCTTGTGTTCTTTAGCACTCCGTAGAAAGCATGTGTTTTCTTGCTCCCTTCCTCGCTTACTGCTCTCCACCTGATGTACCACCGTTCATCGGGTGCTGCATGTTGCCCCTCTTCCACTACCCACAACTTGTCCATTGCTTGCTTCCCAGCTGTTTGTTTTAGCTTTTTATTTGTTCCCCTGCCTAACGCTCCTCTGTTGCTACCCTTTCTACTACCGATTGACCCTATGCATTTACTACTCCCTCCACCCTCTTTCATTGCTCTCTTCCTGTCACAATCCTTTTTTTTTAATGGCTTGGCAGCTCTCATTTTCTTGCTTGCTCTCTCTGTTTTCAACAGCTTTTTTGTGCACATTTTAAAATCTGTACTTTATTGTTTTTATTTCCGTGCATTCCAAGTTGAGTCCCCATCTTGCACCTGTAAATGAAACAATAATTAAAACGGTGGGTGTTTCGTGCAGTATGGGTGGGCATGCATGGTGAGGCAAGCACATGTGCGTCATCCTTCTTGGCCACTACAGTGTCATGTGACCACATTGCATTGGCACCCTCTTTTTCAGACTTTATTTTTGCCAGTACTGCAGACCATCAGCAAAAAAACAATGGCAAGCCATTTAGTCGAAAATGTGAGACCTATTTCCTTTTCCAATGCTTGTTTTTGTAGTAGTAATCTGCTCAGCCAACAAATTAATAAAACTGTAGATTTCTTTACTTCCTGAATGTCAAACAAGGTTTACCCATTATTACTCAAGATCATTCTAAAATAATACATAACCATACTGAAATTGCCATGAAGTAATGCAGCCAGAACCAACTGTAGGGTAATACATCCTCAACGTGAAATCAACACTGACTAATACATTCCCATTCTAAAGATATCATGGGATCATCCTTGAGTAATAGAGTCCCATACTGCGGTCATCTCAAGATCATTCTGTAATATTACGGCCCATCATGAAGTACTCATAGGATTATCCTGGAGTAATACAGTCTAATCCTGAAATCATCATGGGATCATCCCACAGAAGTAAATGATCATCACATGTTTTCCACTGAAGTAATCAGGAACCCATCCTGGAGTGATACAGCTTAATCCAGAAATCATCATGGGATCATTCTGTAGTAGTAAACGATCATCACATGTTTTCCAGTTAAGTAATCAGGGAGCCATCCTGGAGTAGTTTCTTTGATGACTCTAGAGTCATCTCATTTAAATATTTCGCCCTATACACATACTTCAGGATGGCTTCCCCAGATAATTGCAGGAATAGCACAGCTGAAGTCATCAGATGACTCCAGAATGACGCCAGGATGATCTTCCTTTTTGACTTGGGGAGGCGGCTCATTTACAATGACAAAGGAGTGTCACAGCTCGAGCTAAGCCAGCAGCTGAAATATAAAACTGTTCTTTTATTTTTCAGCTGCTTGCTCAGCCAGCAGCATGTGCAGAGAGGGACGGACTGGGCCATGGGAGGGGGTAGAGTGGAGGGAGAGTGGAGTGCACTTAAATGCGCATGCTTGTTTGTCCGGCCGTCTTAGGCTGGCCAAACACACATGTGTACTTAGGTTTCTCCAATCCGGCTGTGTTACACAGCTGGGTTGAAGAAACTGCAAAGGCTCCCATGCAGTTTCTGAGTGGCAGACCAAGCCACTGAGACCAATCCTGGTGCTGCTCTCATGAAAGGTTTATCATGAGAGCAGCATCAGAATTGCATGGGTAGCCTTTGCTTGTGCCCAAGGGACTGGTGAGACATCAGAAGAGCAGAGCTGCGGGAACGGTACATTTTTCTTTTTTTTTTCTTATGTCACACACCCCTGTTCCTGTCCCCTCCCCCGCCACCACTGGGAAGTGGCTCAGTTGAGCCTGTTTATTTACTGGGTTTGACAAAACAGCTGTTTTATAAACTGTGCATATGCATAGATGGAAGGCAGTAGCACACAGAAATTAACATTTTAGGCCAACAAGATCGAATATGACTTAAAATAGGAGCAACATGAAATAGAACTCCTACACAAAACTTCTGAAAACCCTGTGCATACTTTTTAATGGTAATTTGAAAACATTATGTTTGCCTATGTATCTGTACACTAAAACTTAAGGCAAGATTGAAGAGGGGGCACACTAAACCTGTTAGTTATTGTCTAATTTCACAGCACCGCTGCACTACTCTTTACCCAAATGTACGTATTCAGAGATCAAAGGAAGTATGGACAAAAGTACAAATCCAGTGAATCTGGTAGATGAGATTATTAGCCACAGTGTATGTATCACACAATTATGTTTTTAATATGAAATCTGCAAACAACACCTACATATACTTGCAAGCCGCTCACTAGCACCCCATGATGTCAGATTGAACGAATTGCATGACATTACATCATATTATTTTCCAACCTATTCCTGATGTAACCAAACACCACTTTCTTGCTTTGATGAACTTCCATACTGAACATGTTCTACTACCTAAAGGAATGTCTTTCTTCTAAAACATTGCCACATGGCACCTTAGACCATTGTCTGGTTATAAGCAATTGGCACTAGGAATACCCACAAATACCATATTACCACTATTGCCAGAGTCACCTCCTTTGTCTTTAATAAAATCAGGATTCTGCTTCGCTGTCTGGCGAACAGAATCTGCAATTTGATTACATGACAGGAGGCTCATATTATGCATGCTTAACGCAGACCAACAACTACCCTTGCATCATGCTGAATTGGCTTACAGTAAATGCTTTATACCATGACACCCCAGACAAATCTGCCCGATTTTAGGATATCCTGTAATCTAGATCCTGAGCCAATTGTATTTGATGCCATGACTCCCCAGGCTAAAGGAACAGCTTATGTCCAACCCCTCAAGGGCAATAGCCCCCTTTGGCACAGAGCAGTAAGGCTTAACTTAGAGGCAATGTATAAGGTTTTGGTGTACAGTGAAAACAGACCACAAAAGGATCCCACAACAGATTAGGTAAATAGAGCAATTTTTTACAATAACCAAACTGGCATTTTCCTGCCTTAGCTATTTATTGCCTGCAGCCTATTTGGGTCTGACATGACTGGGTGTAGCTGTCAGCTGGGCTTTGTGTATTCTCTCTAAACAGCCACACTCAATAGAGAGTTTATGTGTGCCTGAATGGGCCACCACTGGCAGGCTGGTAGGGAGAAGCTGGGCACAGCTCTACTTACACTTGAAACTGCTCTGTAGTGCCTCCACACAAACATCTGCACACCCTCTTAGTTAATCTGGACTGGAGCCAGGGCAGGGCACACGTGCACTTCAAATGCAAGCCTCTAGAAGCTTCTCCCCCACTTCAAAGGTAGAAATGGGTATAAATATTGGACCACAGATGCCACCTCTTCAGTACACTTCTGGACCTGTGGATTGTCTGCCAGGAAGGAGAACTGAGGTGCTGCTGAAAGGACTGTCACCCTGCGTGGCTGCTGACATGACAAAACTGCTGTCCTGCTGTGCTGACCTGCTGCCTCCTTGCCTGAGTGAGGAGGACCTGGCCTGCATCACTTGAACCCAGAATCTCAGAGTGTCTCCGAGGGCAAATTGGCTAGCCTACTAATCTGATGCCTCAGAGACATAGCATTCTTCTAACAACCCTGCACCTGGGCTCTGCCATCTGTGAGTCTACCCTGGCAAGTGGTGCCAGCCCAGTCCTGTACCCTTGGAAGTGGGCCTAAGGTGCTTTTCCAGCCTCTATGGATCCAGTTGACCCAACGTATCTCTTCTGCTGCACTGTTCAGCCCAGAGCAGAATTGATGTATCGCTGCTGCTGTCTGGATCAGATCCATCACAAAGACCCACATCGCCACTGCAGCCTCTTCCGAGCTGCCCCTCTCCGATGCCTCCACGTCACAGGCACTTACACTTCTTGTCAACTACAGTCTCGTTGATGATGCCAGATTCTGCAACTCAGCCTCACAGATCTTCAGAACCAATGCATCACCCCGAGTGCACACCGCATTCCCGATGCCAGACTTCACATCACAAGCCCTACTCAACAGGTTCTGTGATGGTGAGGCAGGACCTTGCATTGCAACTTCACTACACCTTGGAACTGATGCATCGCTTATGCGGCATGACACATCTTCAATGCAGATCCTCAAAATGCTCTGCAAACTAGGTTTTAAGGTACTTTGTTCAGCAGGCCTAACTGGGTGCCTGTAGCCAGCTGGTGCTCCATCGCGTTCAGCCTGAACTTGTGACTTTGTCCTAGTCTGGTGTGATGAGATATCCACAGTTAACACTTTGTGCTTTTTGGTCCTATTCTTACTAAAATCTTTATATTTACACATCTTCGGTTCTACTAATTGGATAATTGTCATTCTGGTCTTGTTTTATTTATTAAAAGATCACTCTAATCTCACGTGGGATCCTTTTGTGGTGTGTTTTCAATGTGTAACTGTTAAAAGTGTTACACAACTACTTTACACATTGCCTATAAGTTAAGCCTGACTGCTCTGTGCCAAGCTACCAGAGGGGCGAGCACAGGTTAACTTGTGGTTTGCATGTGCCTTACCCTGACAAGGACTGTGGTTGTTGCTTGACCAGGGCTCAAACCCCAGTCACCCAACAACCACATTTCTTACAGGCACTTTGTGCTTTTACGTGCTGTACCTCCATAAAACTTTAAAATTGCATATCTCCGGTTCTACTGATTGGGATGTTTCTTGAATTGTGTTTTCACTTAATTAATGTTTGTGTGCTGCATAAATAGTTTACAATTTCCATCTAAGTTAAGCCTGCCTGCATTTGAGCCAAGCTACCAGAAGGCTAAGCACAGGTTAATTTAGTAAAGTTTGTGGTTCCCCTTGACAAGGATTGTAGTTGTTGTGTGAGTAGGGTTTTCATTCCCTCAATCAATAACCCAATTTCTTACAAAGAAATTCTCAGTTTGAATCCACTAAGAACCCGAATGACTCTTTCCTTTTTGATGATTTTAGATCCAACTTCTCAACATTTATGATGAAGCCAAGTGACTGAATCGAATCTATAGCTACCTGCCCCTGCCTCTCCAAGAGATTCTTCTTCTGACATAACAATATAAAATTGTCCAAGTATGCCACGATCCTCAGTCCCTGGGACCTGAAAATTACCACAAACTGTTCAGTCAACTTGGGAAAACACCATAGAGTGGAAGATAGGCCAAATGGCAGGGAATTTAACTTTTACACCTCCCCTGCCAAAGGGACTGGAGATATGTCTTGTGGTTATGACAAACTCACACTGTCAGATAAGTATCCATCAAATCTATACACATCATCCAGGCCCCTAGGACCAGAATATCTTTGAAATTGACTATAGTCTACATTTTGAAATGCTGATAGAAGACAAATTGGTTGAGATCTTTTACGTTTATCACTAGCAGACACTACTAGTTCTTCTTTTGCACTAATAATAGATTGCTTACAAATCCCTCTGGATTCAACAAACACATTTCTAGAGCCCTTTTTTGGGGTGACCCTTGCACCTCCACTGAAATTAACTTTATCCCCTCCTGGGAAAACTGCATTGGTGTAGCACTGGAATAGCATATAATTCTATATGGATCGCCCAGACCATTTGAAGAACCAAATGATCACTTGCAATCATCATCAAGTTTTGTGCAAAAAGCGCAAACCTGGCCCTTACTTTCACAATATAATTCTTAGCTTGAACCTCCATTCATTTTACTTGTTCTGCACTGATGCCAACACATCCTCCCTTCATTCTCTGTGAGAAGAACATCGGCCTGGTGTATCTGTATTGCTGACAGTTCTATTAGAATCTGAAGCAGCAGAAGAGGTCAGCTTTGAGAGCCCCTACCAAACACCCACATCAGTGAGGAATGAGCCTTCCGGTGAATCAACGTCTTGCATATAACGCCCAATTTCTGTAATAAATTCATCACAACACAAACACCATTGGTTGTTAAATTCAACTTCTGAATTAGTAAGCTCCCCCAGATTTGGATCTACTCTGAGCAAAAGACATGTGGGACCGAGAAAGAAGAGGGTCCCTGAAATCAATATGGTAGCTCAACCAGGTAAATACAAGCTAAAGTTTAAAGAAGGAAAAAGAGCTACCCTAGAATTACATTATATACATAGATACATTCCAACAGATCATGATGCAACAATATTAATCTTACAATGTATGTCAATAATATTGTAGTGGCTATATGTCAAATCCAGGGCTGTATCAATGTCATAGCCTTAACTTCAACAAATATCATTTCATGGAAACATAGAATAAGTTATCAATGTTTTATTATATAATATCAAATACATTGTAAAACAGACAATACCTAAAATCAATCATACCACATTCACTCAACACTAATATATACAACAATATACAGAAATGAGTTAAAAAAATATATACATACAGTACTAATATGGTATATTATCAATATGGCTACACATATACAAGGAGTTGTAAGCTCCACTATCACAATATTCTTGTATGATATTAAAAAAACAGAATAAGAACCAATGACTAATAACACCATATTCTTGTATAATACTCCAAGATCAAAGTAGGAACCAAAGGCATACGCGCATTTCGGGGATCCTTTCGTAGGGAGGCCACCTTCATCAGGGCCGTTCCCAGACTTGTGTTTCAACAGTGGATTCAAGCGCCATAGGAAGGGCATATATGTGGAACAAAGTGCCGGTATTTTGATAAATGTCACATTTGATGAAGGTATCTAATACATAGAACACATAAAGAAAAAGACAACCTTGAAATCGCGGAGTCCAATGTCCTAGATGTTGGATATATGCAAAACAAAAGCTACCCATAAAAGAAAATAAGAATGACAACCACAAAAAGATATAGACTGGAGTTAGAATAGGACAGAATGCAGATACGCTTATTAGAAAGACCCATTGGTGCAGTATACACCAAGACCACCAATAGAAAAGATAGTACCTTTTAACCATTAAAGCATGTCTCATCTTGCACTAGGGCCTTAATATTCACCTGTGGTATCTATTAATCAATACATGCCGTATGTTACCTTAAGAATGCTTCACCCAAAAAGTGTTATAGAACCTCAGTCCAACTACTCCCCACAAGCAATTGTAATCATTCATTTACCTGTAACGGTCTCTAAATAAACATTATAATCGAGAGTGGATGGTCTTCCAAAAGTCGTAAGAGAGAAACCGCTTGCTGAACACAATATCGTCCACGCTAATATTTCAAATTTTGGGTTACCTATAAGGTAAAACCAAAAGGTGTCTATAAAGGTAGGTACCAAAATCCTAGTGATTATAATGCCTTACGTGGCCAATATCCACGTATATCCCATTTACCTCCACTGCTGGATGACTCATTGTGGACAGAACAACTTCTATGACCCACTGTTGTTAAAGTTTAAAGACGTTGCTCCGGTATATGCGTTGGCTATATTGTTCTAAAAAAGGGGGAAGAATAGGTTGAGCATTTTCTAACTTACTTAGAACAAACATACGTTTGCTCCACACATGGACTGGATGTTATAGTATGCCAACAGATTAAGGCTCTCATTTCCACCTCGGCGGTCTTTTTCCAAGACCGCCGAGGTACCGCTTTGCTGAAGACCGCAAGTGCAGGTGGTTTTCCGCGCAGCGAATCATGACTGCTTGCAGCCCTCCGTCCTTTTTCGGACGGAGAGCCGCCAGCAGCCATACTGGCGGTCGGCGGGGAAGTGGAGGCTGCTCCACCTCCACCGCCCGTCATCAGAACACCACCCACCAAATCCCAACCCAGGATTCGGTGTGGCGGTGTTCTGCTGACGGGGAGCTGGGGGCCGAGCAGCCCCCATGGATCCCGGTTAAGGATTACATCAGCCGTAATTGGATCCGATGATCATAGATAACGCCCATTATACAGGCGGTCGCCATATTGGCATAGAGTAGTTCATTTTTTAAACGCATAAGGCCTTCACCTGTATGATACCCGAATATAGAACGTGAACTAGGGCCCAAGCCACAAAACCTAACCCCAAACCAAACCAAAATAAAATGATAGAAAAATAAACATAATAAAATGTAAAACAGCCAAACACCTTCAAAGATATATAAATATATTTACAAAAAATCTATAGTTTATCCAGAATTTTTGATTCTCGCAAGACAATGTCATTAAGACACTTAAATCTACAGGATTATGAATATACATCCTGAGAATAAGTTGAACCGAACCAGAGGGTCCTCACATATGGTTCACCAATAAAGCAATGCCATTATTTGTCAAAGACCTAGAATGGAAATAGGTGTTTATGGGACTAAAAACGAACAAAACTAGGTGAAAGAAGATGACCCATGGGCTAATGTCAGATCATACCGAAAGAGAGTAAAAGCTCCCTAGAGTCTTAGATATATTCCTAACATATATGGGTGCCATTTTATGAATATTTAATGTAAGGAGCTCTCTAATTTGTAGAGGAATTCAGCCAATTTGGTTTTCCCTTGGAGTATATTAATTCAGCCCATTTTTACAGGTTTCCAGGGTAAAAATCCAATATACTTCTCTTTTTTCCTAACTTTATTATTGTCAACTCCTCCTGGTTTCTTATCTTTTCTAGGATAGTCCATGTCAGATCTTCTATTTTATGTTCCAAATTTTTCCAATGTTGTACCAAGGGAGCTCCCTCCCTCCCTATTATTGCGTATATTGGACATATGCTCCAAAGTCCTCACTCTTATCTCTCGTCCCGTTTCACCAACATATCCTAAAGCACAGGGACAACGGATAAAATATATACAATTAGCTGTTCTGCAGTTTGTCATGTCAAGAAGTCTAAATCCTTTGCAGGACATGCCTTACATGTTCCACACTTGTGGTTACCCTTAATGGGCTGTAGTCCCCTTATCGATTTTTGGCACAAATCTTGATCTTTTGACATATAAGATCTAACCAGTTTATTGCAGATATTCAGATTTTTCCTAAAGGCAAGTAACAGACGTGCAAGAGGTGGTAGATCTTGGTCACTATTTAGAATGTGCCAATTGTTTTAAATAATGTTTCTAATTCTCTCATTCAAGTTGGAATGTTGTATAACACACACCATTTGAGATTTTGGGTCTTTGTCTCATTTTTCAAACATGCTCTCCCTACTGTAATATTTGGTTTTCTTATAGGACTCCCTCATCACTCTTTTGGGGTATCCTCGTAGTAAACGTTTTTGTTGTCAAATGTCCGCATGATGGTCATAGTCTCGCTTATTTGTACAGTTCCTACGAATACGTAGAAACTGCCTAAAGGGTATTCTCTGTTTTTGACTTCTTGGATGAAAGCTGTCAAAGTGCAGTATGATGTTCTTGGCAGCAGGCTTCGTACTGTATATAGTGACATTTCTAGTTGAAGATTGTTATGTCCTATCCAAATGTCTAGAAACTCAACCTTGTCTATGCTTTTATGTATGGTAAACCTCAAATTAGGATCACAAATGTTGATCCATTCACAAAATTCAATTAGTGATTCCTCTTGCCCCGTCTAGGTGAAATAAATATCATCAATGTATCGAGACCAGATTTTCATAGAAAGGAGCCATTTCATTGTAGATATGGGTTTCCTCAAAGTTCCCCACATAAATATTCACTACACTCGGAGCACAAGCCACCCCCATGCTGAATCCTTTCCTTTGTTGATATATGGTTCCATCAAACTCAAAGAAATGTTGTTGAAGGACAATCTCAAGACATAGGAGGACAAATTCAAGATGATCAGTCATTCCTTCTTTCTCAAACAAAAGGGCAACAGCCTGCCATGCTTCCCTTTGAGGGATGTTGGTGTATAAGGCTTCAATATCCATAGTTACCAAAATCTGAGACATCGGGTTGTAGGGGATACCTTCTAATTTCGAAAAGATGTGCCCACTATCTTTTATATAAGCAGGCAGACGAGCCACTCTCTGTTTTAGAAATTTTTCTACATATTTTGATAGTGGTTCAGTAGGTGAACCAACAGTAGACACAATCGGACGAAGGGGAGGATCCACCTTGTTTTTATGTATCTTTGGTACACCATAAAAAACTGGGGTCCTGGTAGTTAGTGGATTCAGATATTGATATTCTTGCTGACAGATGATACCCTTATTGAATGCCTCATCCGTGAGCTTCTGTATTTTTTGTTCAATATGAATTAGCCAATTGTTTTTACCCTTAGTATAATGTTCAGGGTTAGATTCTAACTCTTGACTGATGGCTTCCAATTGTTTTTTTAGCTTCCTGCAACGAATCCTGTGCTTTTAATTCGTCTTCTAATGTTTGAATTTCTTTTGAAAGCGTTTTCATTAGTTCCCTGGCTGTCTCTACAATGAGAGTCATCCAGTCACTGGAGCATCGGTTGGATATCAGTGACCATTTTTCAAGGAACTGTTTAATTTCAACAAATAAGCCTGGTATATTCCTTACTCTAAGGCCCGCTGGAATCACCGCTGCTCTAAGATATTCTAAAATGAAATCAGCATGTAGTTCCATTCGTTTAGCTTTCTTCTTTAATTCCATTAATTTATACCACCTTTCTTTGGGTTGAGTGAACCCCAGAGACCCCCCAGATCCTATGCTCGGCTGGGCAAGAAGTCTGGACAGATCATCCTCATTAAACCCAAACATTTGAATGCTGTCCATGGTGTACTAATACTGGAACTTCATGAGCAGAAAGGACACAAAGTAACTAACACAGAGATATACTAACAAGAGACGATCCCAATACAAAAAATAACCCAAAGTGTGCACAAATACATTCATAGATAACTTATCTAACAAGGTGCCTAAAGCCAAGATACTCCACGTATTTCAAGTGTAAAGGAAAGATATATACGCATAAATGACCCTCTAGTTCAGGTGGGCAAGAAGTCTGGACAGATCATCCCCATTAAACCCAAACGTTTTAATACTGTCCATGGTGTACTAGTACTAGAACTTCATGAGTAGAAAGGGTGAAAATTAACTAACACAGAGATATACTCACAAAAACTATTCCAATACCAAAAATAACCCAAATTGTGCACATATACATTTATAGATAGCTTATCTAACAAGATGCCTAAAGTCAAGGTACTGCACGTATTTCAAGGGTAATAAAAGAATATATACCCATAAGTGACATACATACAAATAAATCAAATACCCTCTCGACAAAATTGTCTAACCTATAGGACCGAGACAGAAGAGGGTCCCTGTAACCATCATATGCTCCATATGCTCCTCTCATAAGGTAGTCTACCATTCATGTTGCCCAAAAACATACTGTCCTCTGGGCCTATATAGCTATCATCTCTGTGTCCAGCATCTGACCTGTATTTTAGCTTCTTCAGCTAGGCACAAAATCTTTGCCAATGGACAGAAGACGTTCAATATCCTATACTTGTACTATGACCAGGCTCTATCAACACCCCTCCTGGGATCCTTACCCCCCTACTCAAGAAAGTGGTGATCTTAGCAAGCCTCAACGGGTTCCCAGCTGCCTTTCCTGAAAATACTAGTCTAAGGCCTTCTGCCCTCATTTTGGAGCTCATGGCCCTGTAAATTGGAGTTCTGGTTCTTGACTTTATGTACTCATCTGTGTACTCATTATGTGTTGGCTGTCCGATTTGAAACCTGTAAGTCTTCTTAAAATGACATCTACAATGCTGTCTGGAATAAATGAATTTGTACTTACCAATTTGACTTGAAGCATTGATCTCAAGGTAGCAGAAATGGGTGTGTTGTCAATTTAATTAACCACATTTTTAAAGGGGCGGAGAGCGCCTTCTGAATTGATTTGTCTACAGAAGTATCTAGAAAATCATATCAATGTTTCTTACATATATCATCCTCTTCAAATTATCTGTTAGTACTCCCATTTTTACCCTCAATCATAATGAAAAGTTCTCACAAAATAGGGACCTGAACACACACCAACTATAGTTATAAATGATAAGCAGTATTTCTTGTCACAAACACAAAACATTCACTTTTACTATATGTTAGAAATGGGGTCTTTGGTTGGCAGTCAGGTTACCCCCTATCGAAGCATGGACCTTCACTTTAGTGAGGGAAAAGGAGAAACAGAGCCGGTTAACCCCCGCTCACCCCCTTGGTAGCTTGGCACAAGCAGGAAGGCTTCACCCAGAGACAATGTGTAAAGTATTTGTACAAACACACACAGTTATACAGTGAAAACACAAAATGACTCAACATCAGGTTAGAACAATAGCCAATATTTATCTGAGCAAAACAAGACCAAAACAACAAAAATCCCAAATACACAAGCAAAGTTACGATTTTTGCAAGAGTAAACACAAAAATAGTGCTTAGAAACACAAATGCTTTGATTAGATGACATCATGGCGTTGTGACGGAGTCGTTCCCAACAACCCAGCACCAACGGTACCAGTCACCGAGTCACACGGACCCCCAGGTACAGTACCTCGTGAAAATGAGGAAACAAGCAGGTACACGGAGTCGGGGATTGCAGTGTCGCTGGATCTGAGGCAGCGTCGGTTCTGGTGCTGCAGAGAGAAGGAGCAAAGGTGTCACGAAGAGGCGTCAGGTCCTTGCCGCAGAGCGGTGGAGATGAGGCGGCATTGGTGCAAAGCGTTGGATCCATGCACTTCCGGCAGAGTCGGTATCACAATGTGGTGCGACAACTTCCACGGAGTCGCAGACTTCAGCGAGGTTGCAATGGTGCCGGGCCTGCGGGGTCGTCACCCTCCAGCATGGATCACAGCTTTGGTTGCAAGCAGCATCACAGGATTCGGCAGCAGTGTCAGTCCGGAGTAGTCCAAAGTCAGTTTACTTGTTTTTTCTTGGTTTTTCCACCAGCTTCTCCATTCAAGGGCCCAGGGACTGGATTAGGCACCACTTGGTAGGGCAGGAGTCTCAGCAGAGAGTCCAGGTGCTGGCAGAGGAAGTCTTCGATGGACCTGAAACTTCAAAACAGGGGGCAAGCTCAGTCCAAGTCCTTTGAGATTCTTCTCAAGCAGGAATATACCACAAAGCCCAGCCTTTGTCCCCTTTCACAGGCAGAAGCAGCAACTGCAGAATAGCCCAACAAAGCACAGTTACAGAAAGAGGCAGCACTTCTCCTCAGCTCTTCAGCTTTTCTCCTTGGCAGAGGTTCCTCTTGGTTACTTAAGCAAAAAGGACAGGGTCCCTGTGCGAATACGGAGAGGGATTCAGGGAAACATACATTAAGTAGAACAATACATCACTCTCCTATTGATTCCTAAAAAAACCTAGTTTTCAAAAAGCAACTTTACTGATATTCAAAGAAAAGTTTTTATTTAATTGATGGACCTGACATGCCTTAGGGTGGTCACCCCTAACTTTTTGCCTGCCTCCCTCCACTTTTTGGATACTGTTTTTGCTGGCTTTTAGACTCTGCGCACTGTACCACTGCTAACCAGTGCTAAAGTGCATATGCTCTCCCCCTTTAACCATGGTAACTTTGGATCATACCCTATTTAATCTACTTATACGTCCCTAGTAATGTGCACTGTATGTGCCTAGGGCCTGTAGATTAAATGCTACTAGTGGGCCTGCAGCACTGGTTGTGCCACCCACTCAAGTAGCCCCTTTACCTTGTCCCAGGCCTGCCATTTCAAGGCATTTGTGTGCAGTTTCACTGCCAACTCGACTTGGCATTTAAAAGTACTTGCCAAGCCTAAAACTCCCCTTTTTCTACACATAAGTCACCTCTAATGTGTGCCCTAGGTAACCCCTAGAGCAGGGTGCTGTGTGGGTAAAAGGCAGGACATGTACCCGTGTAGTTTACATGTCCTGGTAGTGTAAAACTCCTAAATTCGTTTTTTCACCACTGGGAGGCCTGCTCCCTTCATAGGCTAACATTGGGGCTGCCCTCATACATTATTGAAGTGGTAGCTGCTGAACTGAAAGGAGCAGGAAGGTCATATTAAGTATGGCCAGAATGGTAATACAAAATCCTGCTGACTGGTGAAGTTGGATTTAATATTACTATTCTAGAAATGCCACTTATAGAAAGTGAGCATTTCTTTGCACTTAAATCTTTCTGTGCCTTACAATCCACATCTGGCTGGGTTTAGTTGACAGCAACTTGTGCATTCACTCAGACACACCCCAAACACAAAGTACTCAGCCTCACTTGCATACATCTGCATTTTGAATGGGTCTTCCTGGGCTGGGAGGGTGGAGGGCCTGCTCTGACACAAAGGACTGCCACACCCCCTACTGGGACCCTGGCAGACATGATTGAACTGAAAGGCGACCTGGTGCACTTCTAAGCCACTCTTTGAAGTCTCCCCCACTTCAAAGGCACATTTGGGTATGAAAAAGGGCCTCTGTCCTACCACATGAGACACTTGCTGGAGAAGAAGCCTGAACCAGAACCTGCATCCTGCCAAGAAGAACTGCCTGGCTGCTCAAAGGACTCACCTGACTGCTTTCTACAAAGGACTGCTGCCTTGCTGTTGGCCTTCTGCCTTGCTCAACTCTTGCCTTGCTGCAGAAGTGCTCTCCAAGGGCTTGGATAGAACATGCCTCCTGTTCCCTGAAGTCTCGGGACCAAAAAGACTTCTCTTTTTCAACTGGACTCCTTGTGCGACGAAAAATTCGACGCACAGCTTGCTCCGCGGTGAAAAATTCACTGCACGCTGATCCAGAAAGACGCCGCTCGACCCCGCAAGGAAAAGATCGACACGACGCCTGCGGTGCGACCGGAACTTCGACCCACAGCCCGCCTGAACAACACCGCCCGACTTCCAGAGAGGAAATTGACGCGACGCCTGCCGTGAGGGAGAAGATTCCACACACAGCCCACTGGAACAGCCAGATAACAAGCCCCGGATTGCACGCACAGACCCTGGGACATCTGGTAATCCCGCGACCCACAGAAGGAGACTGTCCGCGCGCCGGAAAACGACGCACGACTTCCCCGCGTGAAAAATAACGACGCAAGTCCGTGTGTGAAGGGGCGAAACCAACGCACACACCATTTTTCCACGCATCTCCTCCTCTGCGGCCCTCTGCGGTGATTTTCCACTCCAAACCAGGTACTTTGTGCTTGAAAGAGACTTTGTTTGCTTTTTAAAGACTTAAGACACTTTATATTACTTTTCAGTGATATCTTTACAAATTCATATTGCATATTTTATCGTTTTGACCTACAAATATCCAGATAAATATTATATATTTTTCTAAACACTGTGTGGTGTATTTTTGTGGTGCTATATTGGGTTATTGTATGATTTATTGCACAAATACTTTACTCATTGCCTTCTAAGTTAAGCCTGACTGCTCAGTGCCAAGCTACCAGAGGGTGGGCACAGGATCATTTGGATTGTGTGTGACTTACCCTGACTAGAGTGAGGGTCCATGCTTGGACAGGGGGTAACCTGACTGCCAACCAAAGACCCCATTTCTAACATTGGTGGCAGCGATGGGATAGGACTTGTATTTGTTCAGTGACATACAGTAGCTAAGTATTTCACTACCTACCCACATTTGAAGATCAACTTGATTTTTATCTCTTTTTGCAAATGTGTTTTTCCTGACAATTTTCAAAAACTAAATCCTCACTCAACATGTCTCTGGCTGGGTCTCAAGCAGGAGATTTGGACCTAGCCCTGTTGGAGACATATAGGGGGTCATTCTGACCCCGGCGGTCCTTGACCGCCGGGGCCAGGGTCGGCGGGAGCACCGCCAACAGGCTGGTGGTGCCCCGCAGGGCATTCTGACCGCGGCGGTTTGGCCGCGGTCAGAACAGGAAAACTGGCGGTCTCCCGCCGGTTTTCCGCTGCCCTGCTGAATCCTCCAGCTGCGCCGCCATGGGGATTCAGACACCCCATACCGCCATCCTGTTCCTGGCGGTGCGCCCGCCAGGAACAGGATGGCGGTATGGGGTGTCGTGGGGCCCCTGGGGGCCCCTGCAGTGCCCATGCCAATGACATGGGCACTGCAGGGGCCCCCGTAAGAGGGCCCCACAAAGAATTTCAGTGTCTGCTCAGCAGACACTGAAATTCGCGACGGGTGCAACTGCACCCGTCGCACCTTCCCACTCCGCCGGCTCCATTCGGAGCCGGCTTCCTCGTGGGAAGGGGGTTTCCCGCTGGGCTGGCGGGCGGCCTTCTGGCGGGAAACACAGAATAACCGCAGCGGTCTTCTGACCGCGGTGCGGTATTCTGGAGGGGGGAACTCTGGCGGGCGGCCTCCGCCGCCCGCCAGAGTTAGAATGACCCCCATACTGTTAAACAGCTAAAAGGGTTCTGCAGGGTGATGAGAGTACCCACCCAAGGGTCCTCCAGAAAGGAGGACTTTCAAGTGGCGCTGAAGGCCTGGGCAGAAGCCCATTTAGAAGAGGATGATGAGGAAGAGGAGCCAGAAAATTGCCCCTCAGAGGATTTATTGCCATCAGTGGGTGATGTTACCACTGCAATTGTGCCCCCTTCCAAACCAGGGAGCAGTGTCTCTGAGCAAAGCCGCAGAGGAAAGGAGAGAAGAAAGTGAGTTCCAATTGCAAATGGCAAAACTGACAATTGAGGCTCAACAGGAGGAAAGGAGGGCAGAGAGAGAAGCCAAGCATGCTGAAGCTGAAAGAGCTGAAGCTGCAGCTGAGAGAGATTTGGCTGAAAAGAAACTATTGTTGGCTCATGAACTGAGTCTCAAGGAGATCAAGGCAAGACAGACTGAATCGAGCAGTAATGGTGGCAGCATACAGACAGGACCTGCTGGAGAAAAGAAGGTTTGTATACCCAAAAATGTGGTGTCCAGTTTTGTGGTGGGAGATGACATATATAAATGGTTAGCTGCTTATGAAGTTGCACTAAGGGCTCATGAGGTTCCTGAAGGGCAATGGGGTACAGCTATGTGGGGTTATGTGCCACCATTGGGGAGGGACACACTTCTCACATTGGATAAACCAGATCAAAACACGTACCCACTTCAGAAAGCCATTTTACTTGCCAAGTTTGGGCTGACCCCTGAGGGATACCATCAGAGGTTCAGGGACAGCACCAAACAATCCACACAAACATGGGTAGATTTCTTTGACTTTTCCAGTAAGGCACTGAATGGATGGGTGCGGGGCAACAAAGTAGATGATTACAAAGGGTTATATAACTTGATTCTGAGAGAGCATATGCTCAATACTACTTTTACAGAGCTGCGCCAGTACTTGGTAGATAGTAAGCTGACTGATCCCAGGAAGCTTGCTGAGGAGGCGGACCTCTGGGTTAGCACCAGAGGGTCCAGAAAGGTATCTGGGGGACACACCCACAAAGGTGGTCAGGGTTCCCAACAGAAGAAAGGGGGGGAGATAAACTTACAGATAAGGAACTTTCAAAAGGCTTCCAAAAGAGTTCCCAGGGTAGGGGTGGCATCTATTCCTCTTCCAGATTTGGGAAAAAGCCAGGGACTTATGATAAATCATCAGGGAAATTTAACTCCAAATGCTTAGAGTGCCACCAGTATGGTCACTCCAAGGGCGACTCCCAGTGTTCCGAGAGAGCACCGTCCACTACCGGACAGACACCTGGGTTGTCTAGTGTAGCGCTCAGGGGGAGATGGACCCAGATAGCTTTGGGGAGCAGGCAGAGGTTTCCCTAGTGTCCCGGGGAGAAAGAGAAATGGTTCCCAAAGCCCATATGCCCCAAAATACTTCCAAGTACAGACAGTGCGTCACCATTGATGGGCAAAAGGTGGAGGCTCTGCGTGACACAGGAGCCAGTATGACCACTGTCAAGAGTCAGCTGGTGTCAACAGAGCAGATAGTCCCTAATACATTCCACCAGGTCATAGTCGCTGACAATCATGAGAGTCACCTACCGGTGGCTCTGGTTCCCTTTGAGTGGGGGGGGTCTCTGGTACTCTGAAAGTAGCTATGAGTCCTGCCATGCCTGTAGATTGTCTGTTAGGCAATGATCTTGAACATACAGCTTGGAAAGATGTAGAGCTCAGATCCCACCCGGAGATGTTAGGTTTGCCTAAGTGGTTCTGCATGACCACACGGTTCATGGCTGCCCGGGAAGGGAGTCAAGGGCGTCTGGAGCCTGGGAAAAATGTCCCAGCCAGCTGCAAAGAGGAAGGGCAAAAGGCGTGGGAAACCGTCCTCAAATGTTCCCACGGTGGTGGATGGGGCCCCTGAGGAGGAGGCCCCTGAGCCAACTGCGGAGGACATAGCTGACCTGGGTAGTAGGTTGTGTCTGACAGGGGCACAAACCTCATGTCTGCATACATGAAGTCCATGTGGGATGAGTGTGGGGTGACCTACCGGTTTACCACCCCTTATCATCCTTAATCCAATGGGCTTGTTGAGAGATTCAACAAGACCCTGAAGGGCATGATTAGTGGCCTGACTGATGCCATGAGGCGTAAGTAGGACGACCTCTTACCATGCCTGTTGTTTGCTTACAGAGAGGTGCCCCAGAAAGGGGTGGGGTTCAGCCCCTTTGAGCTTCTCTATGGTCACCCTCTCAGGGGACCCCTAAGCATTGCTAAAGAGGGCTGGGAGAAAGCTCCCAAGTCACCTCCCCAGGATGTGGTCAGCTACATGCTGGCCCTCCGCAACCAAACCCAACGCTTCTGGAAGCAGGCCAAGAGTAACCTCAAGGCCAGTCAAGAGGTGATGAAGGAGTGGTATGACCGGAAGACCACTCTGGTTGAGTTCTCACCTGGAGACAAAGTTTGGTTGATGGAGACAGTAGAGCCCAGGGCTCTCCAGGACCGCTGGACTGGCCCCTTTGAGATCAAGGAGCGTAAAGGGGAGGCCACTCACCTATTGGATCTCAAGACCCCTAGGCACCCCCTAAGGGTCCTCCATCACAACCGGCTCAAACCTCACTTTGAGAGGTCTGAGGTCAGTATGCTCCTAGTCACAGATGAGGGCATGGAAGAGAAGAGTGAACCTCTCCCCGACCTCCTCTCTGTCAGAGAAGGGGATGGGTCAGTGGAGGGCGTCATTCTCTGACTCCCTGACTCTAACCCAGAGAGGAGACTGCTATGAGCTGTTAGACAGTTCTCCCCCCTGTTCTCCCTTACTCCTGGACTGACCCACCTCTGTGTTCATGACATTGACACAGGTGACAGTCCCCCTGTAAAGAACAAAATGTACAGGCTATCGGATAAGGTGAAGGCCAGCATCAAGGAGGAGGTCTCCAAGATGTTGACTTTAGGGGTTATTGAAAAATCCAGTAGTCCCTGGGCCAGCCCTGTGGTATTGGTTCCTAAGGCAACTGCCCCAGGTGCAAAGCCAGAACTCAGGTTCTGTGTGGACTACCGGGGTCTCAACTCAGTCACCCGGACTGATGCTCACCCCATCCCCTGAGATGATGAGCTCGTTGACAGACTAGGCGCTGCCAAGTTCCTGAGTACGTTTGATCTTACTTCAGGGTACTGGCAGATCGGCCTGACTGAGGGGCTAAAGAGAGATCAGCATTTTCCACTCCTGATGGCTATTACCAATTCCGGGTGATGCCATTTGGGTTGAAAAATTCCTGCTACCTTCTAACGGCTGGTTAACGGGGTCCTAGCTGGTAAAGATTCCTACTGTACAGCTTACCTGGACGACATAGCTGTCTACAGTTCCAGCTGGGAGAAACACCTTCTCCACCTCAAGGAGGTGCTTCAGGCTCTGCAACAGGCTTGCCTGACTATCAAGGGTGGTAAGTGCCAGATTGGGCAGGGTTCCGTGGTGTACTTGGGACACCTAGTAGGTGGCGGCAAGGTGCAGCCACTCCAGGCCAAGATTGAAACTATCAAGGCCTGGCAACCACCTAGAACACAGACTGAGGTGAGAGCCTTTTTAGGCCTCACTGGATACTACCGCAGATTCGTCAAGGGCTATGGTACCATTGTGTCACCCTTGACAGAACTCACGTCCAAGAAACAACCTAGGTGGTGAATTGGACAGAGGCTTGTCAGAAAGCCTTTGATTCTCTGAAGGAAGCCATGTGCACGGCCCCCGTGCTCAAGGCCCCTGACAACTCCCAGGAATTTATTGTGCAGACAGACGCTTCAGAGCATGGCATAGGGGCTGTTCTAGCACAGCTAAATGAGGAGGGCTCAGACCAACCAGTAGTCTTTATTAGCAGAAGACTATTACCACGGGAACAGAGGTGGAGTGCTATTGAGAGAGAAGCATTTGCTGTGGTCTGGGCACTGAAGATGCTAGGACCCTACCTGTTTGGGACTCACTTCCGGGTTCAGACAGACCACAGGCCCCTCAGATGGCTCATGCAGATGAGGGGTGAGAATCCAAAACTCTTGAGGTGGTCCATTTCCCTACAGGGGATGGACTTTACGGTGGAGCATCGCCCGGGGGTTGACCAAGCCAAAGCTGATGGTCTCTCCAGATACTTCCACCTTAGCGATGAGAGCTCCCAGGAGGTCGGGTAGCTCTCCCCACTTTTAGCTGGGGGGGACACATGTTAGACCTGACATGCCTTAGGGTGGTGACCCCTAACTTTTTGCCTGCCTCCCTCCACTTGATGAAGAAGCATCTTTTGATGTGAACTTTGATTTATAAAAACCTACTGTATTTAGTGAATTTCTATGTACTTCTTATTAGTTAAGCCTCATCATTTGGGATACGGTTTTGATGTGTTAATTTGTTACGTATTCAATATTCAAATTTGAGATTGTTTGATATATGTTTTGTTGATTACAAATGATTGTTGATGAATTGGTCTGTCTTCGAAATGTTTCAGTATTTGTTTACGTGTCTGTGCTATGTGTATTTGTTTGTCCAGTCTTGATATGTTGATCTATATGTTCGGTGTTTTGAGGACCTTTTGAGTGGACAGGTGTTTGATGGTTTACTTTAGGAATTGTACAGTTTGAAAATAAATATGTATATATACACATTTGTAGATATGTTTTGATGATTAAATATATATATATTTTAATATCAGTAAAGTTGCTTTTTGAAAACTAATTTCGTCTAGGAATCAGTAGGAGAGTGATGTATTGTTCTACTTAACCCCTTCTGTGCTGCGGACGTAATGGTTACGTGCTGCGGCACAGTGCTGCTGTGCCCAGGACGTAACCATTATGTCCTGGGCACACAGCCCAGAGGGAGCGCTAGCGCTCCCTCTTTGGGGTTCCCTCTCACCCCCCCAAGTCAGGGATGGAAGGGGAAGCCCTTCCCCTTCCACCACCGACCCTCCCCACCCCCCCTGTGACGTCAGTGCGCTAGCACGCCCTGATTGTCACAATGCCTCCTCCTTCGCGCTGGAAGCTCAGCTTCCAGCGCGATGATCGGAAGAGAAAGCCTTTCTCTTCCGATCACGTGGAGGAGGCAGAGAGGCTTCAAAGAGAAGGAAATGTATTTCCTTCCCTTTGAAGTCTCTCTCTGCGTTTTGGCAGCTGCATTGAAACCAATCCGGCTGTCAAAACGCCCACTAGACACCAGGGATGTGTTTTTCAAAAAGGAAATTGGCATAAGGGAGCGACCCCTTGGGCAAGGGTCGCTCCCGGGGGGGGGCATTTTTTTTAAGGCCTTTTCTGCCCCCGTGGGAGCACATCGGCCTATTATTAGGCCGATCTGCCCGGGGGGGGGCAAAAACCTCTAAGCACCAGGGATATTTTGTTTTGTTTTTGTTTAGTTTTTTGTTTTAGGTGTGGGGAGCAGCCCCTTAGGCAAGGGTCGCTCCCATAGGGGGGCAAATTATATTTAGGCCATTTCTGCCACCCTTGGGGGCAGATTGGCCTATTTTTGTGAGGCCAATCTGCCCCCAAAGGGGGCAGAAACCACTAGACAACAGGGAGTTTTTTTTTTTGTTTGTGAATTTCATGTAAGGGGAGCGACCCCTTAGGCAAGGGTCGTTCCCCTGGGGGGCAAATTTATTTTAGCCCATTTCTGCCCCCCAGGGGGGCAGATCAACCTATTTTAATTAGGCCGATCTGCCCCGAAGGGGGGCAGAAACAACTAGGCACTGGGGATTTTTCTTGTTGTTGTTGTTTTACAGCTTGGGAGCGACCCCTTAGGGAAGGGTCGCTCCCCTGGAGGGGCAAATTGTATTTATGCCATTTCTGCCCGCTTTGGGGGCAGATCGGCCGATTTTAGGTCAATCTGCCCCCAAGGGGGGCAGAAACCACTAGGCACCAGGGATCTTTTTTTTTGCGCCGCCAGCCAAGGGGAGCGACCCCGTAGGTAAGGGTCGCTCCCTGGGGGTGGGGCACATATATTTTAGGCCATTTCTGCCCCCCGGGGGCAGATCGGCCTATTGTTATTAGGCCAATCTACCACCGGGGGGCAGAAACCTCTAGGCGCCAGGGCTAATTTATTTTTTTTGTTTTATTTTTTGTTTGTTTGTTTATTTTTTTAAAAATGGGGAGCGACCCCTTAGGCAAGGGTCGCTGCCCTGAAGGGGCAAATTGTATTTATGCCATTTATGCCCGCTTTGGGGGCAGATTGGCCGATTTTTGGTCAATCTGCCCCCAAGGGGGGCAGAAACCACTAGGCACCAGGGATCTTTTTTTTGCGCCGTCACGCAAGGGGAGCGACCTTGTAGGCAAGGGTCGTTCCCCGGGGGGTGGGGGGGCAAATTTATTTTAGGCCATTTCTTCCCCCCCGGGGGCAGGTCGGCCTATTGGTATTAGGCCGATCTGCCCCCAGGAGGGGCAGAAACCTCTAGGCGCCAAGGCAATTTTTTTTTCTTTGTTTTTTTAGAGATGGGGAGCGACCCCTGAGGCAAGGGTCGCTCCCCTGGAGGGGCAAATTATATTTAGGCCATTTCTGTCCGCTTTGGGGGCAGATCGGCCGATTTTAGGTCAATCTGTCCCCAAGGGGGGGGCAGAAACCACTAGGCACCAGGGATCTTTTTTTTGCGCCGTCACGCAAGGGCAGCGACCCCGTAGGCAAGGGTCACTCTCCGGGGGGTGGGGGGGAGCAAATTAATTTTAGGCCATTTCTGCCCCCCCTGGGGGCAGATCGGCCTATTGTTATTAGGCGATCTGCCCCCGGGGGGGCATACACCTCTAGGCACCAGGGCTAATTTTTTTGTGTGTTTTTGTTTTGTTTGTTTGTTTTTTTAGAGATGGGGAGCGACCCAATAGGCAAGGGTCACTCCCCTGGGGGGCAAATTGTATTTAGACCATTTCTGCCCCCCTTGGGGGCAAATTGGCCGATTTTAAGTGAATCTGCCCCCAAAGGGGGCAGAAACCACTAGGCACTGGGGATCTTTTTTTTTGGCGCCGTCACGGAAAGGGAGCGACCCAGTAGGCAAGGGACGCTCCCCGGGGTGGGGGGCAAATTTATTTTAGGCCATTTCTGCCACCCCTGGGGCCGGCTGAGCTAGAGGCCAAAATCCACAGGTAGGCACTTTGCAAAAAACGCCTCTGTTTTATGTGAAAAAATGTGATGTGTCCATATTGTGTTTTGGGCCATTTCCTTTCGTGGGCGCTAGGCCCACCCACACAAGTGAGGTACCATTTTTATCGGGAGACATTGGGGAACGCTGGGTGGAAGGACATTTGTGGCTCCTCTCAGATTCCAGAACTTTCTGTCACCGAAATGAGAGGAAAAGTGTTTTTTTGGCCAAATTTTGAGGTTTGCAAAGGATTCTGGGTAACATAACCTGGTCAAAGCCCCACAAGTCACCCCATCTTGGATTCCCCTAGGTGTCTAGTTTTCAAAAATGCACAGGTTTGGTAGGTTTCCCTAGGTGCCGGCTGAGCTAGAGGCCAAAATCTACAGGTAGGCACTTTGCAAAAAACACCTCTGTTTTCTGTCAAAAAATGGGATGTGTCCACGTTGTGTTTTGGGGCATTTCCTGTCACGGGCACTAGGCCTACCCACACAAGTGAGGTATCATTTTTATCGGAAACTTGGGGGAACATAGAATAGCAAAACAAGTGTTATTGCCCCTTGTCTTTCTCTACATTTTTTCCTTCCAAATATAAGAGAGTGTGTAAAAAAGACGTCTATTTGAGAAATGCCCTGTAATTCACATGCTAGTATGGGCACCCCGGAATTCAGAGATGTGCAAATAACCACTGCTCCTCAACACCATATCTTGTGCCCATTTTGGAAATACAAAGGTTTTCTTGATACCTATTTTTTACTCTTTATATTTCAGCAAATGAATTGCTGTATACCCGGTATAGAATGAAAACCTAAGGCAGGGTGCAGGTCATTTATTGGCTCTGGGTACCTAGAGTTCTTGATGAACCTTCAAGCCCTATATATCCTCGCAGCCAGAAGAGTCCAGCAGACGTAACGGTACATTGCTTTAAAAAATCTGACATTGCAGGAAAAAGTTACAGAGTAAAATGTAGAGAAAAATTGCAGATTTTTTCACCTCAATTTCAATATTTAGTTTTTTCAGTTGTTATTTTCTGTAGGAAACCCTTGTAGGATCTAGACAAATTACCCCTTGCTGAATTCAGATTTTGTCTACTTTTCAGAAATGTTTCGGTTTCTGGGATCCAGCATTGGTTTCATGCCCATTTCTGTCACTGACTGGAAGGAGGCTGAAAGCACAAAAAATCGTAAAAATGGGGTATGTCCCAGTAAAATGGCAAAATTGTGTTGAAAAATTGGGTTTTCTGATTCAAGTCTGCCTGTTCCTGAAAGCTGGGAAGCTGGTGATTTTAGCACCGCAAACCATTTGTTGATGTCATTTTCAGGGGAAAAACCACAAGCCTTCTTCTGCAGCCCCTTTTTCCATTTGTTTTCAAAAAAACGAAATTTTCACTGTATTTTGGCTAATTTCTTGGCCTCCTTCTGGGGAATCCACAAAGTCTGGGTACCTCTAGAATCCCTAGGATGTTGGAAAAAAAGGACGCAAATTTGGCGTGGGTAGCTTATGTGAACAAAACGTTATGAGGGCCTAAGTGCGAACTGCCCCAAATAGCCAAAAAATGGCTCGGCACAGGAGGAGGAAAAGGCCTGGCAGCGAAGGGGTTAATAGTGGTTCCTCTTGGTTCCAGAAGCAAATCCTGAAGAAATCTAAAGTCTGGGGTTTTGGGTCCACTACTTATAACCCTTTCAGCCATTGAAGTTGCCCAACTTCAAAGAAAGGTCTCTGTTGTTTACAGGATCCTGCCTTGCCCAGCCCAGGCCCCAGATATATACCAGGGGGTTGGAGACTGCATTGTGTGAGGGTAGGCATAGACCATTCAGGTGTAAGTGACCACTCCTTCCTCTACTCTAGCCCAGATGGCTCATCAGGATATGAAGGCTGGACACCAGCTCCCTTTGTTTCACTGTCTAGAGGAGATTCACAAACAGCCCAATTGTCAGTCTGCCCAGACAGGGAATCCACAAACAGGCAGAGTCACAGAATGGCTGAAGCATGAAAATGCCTACTTTCTAAAAGTGGCATTTTCAAACTAACAATCTAAAAACCAACTTCACGAACATATGTATTTTTAAATTGTGAGTTCAGAGACCCCAAACTCCATAGCTCTAGCTGATCTCAAAGGGAAAGTGCACTTTAAGAATATTTAAAGGCAGAACCTATGTTAACCTATGAGAGAGATAGGCCTTGCAGCAGTGAAAACCGAATTTGGCAGTATTTCACTGTTAGGACATGTAAAACACATCAGTACGTTTCCCACCTTTCACATACACTGGGCGTGCCCATGGGGCTACCTAGGGACTACCTTAGGGGAGTCTTCATGTATAAAAAGGGAAGGTTTGGGCCTGGTAAGTGGGTACAGATGCCAGGTCGAATTGGAAGTTTAGAACCGCACACACAGGCACTGCAGTGGCAAGTCTGAGCCATGTTTACAGAGCTACTCATGTGAGTGGCACAATAAGTGCTACAGGCCCACTAGTAGCATTTGATGTACAGGCCCCAGGCACTTCTAGTGCACTTCACTAGGGACTTACTATTAAATCAAAAATGCCAATGAAGAAAACGCCAATTAAACATATAATTTCATATAGGGAGCACTGCACTTTAGCACTGGTCAGCAGTGGTAAAGTGCCCAGAGTAACAAGTACAGCAAAAACAGGGTCCAGCAACACAGCAACATTCTGGGAAGCAAAGGCAAAACGTTAGGGGAGACCACGCCAAGGATGCCAGGTCTTTTAGTTTTAGATTGGAACATTTTTATCAGTCATATCACCACTGATATACCAGGACTGAACCTCTCTTAATTTTCAAGTCAGAGTTTAAGTTTGTAAGCATTAGGCTACAAGCAACTCCCATCTGTTCTAATAGAAAAGTAAAACACATGCTTTACTGATACAAAAGCAGGCTTCAAAATGTTATGGGTTAGCATTTGACATTGACAAGGTCCGAGCGAAGCCATCAGTGCCACTCCAGTGATATAAAAGAGATACTCTTGACACCACATCAACACCCTCAAGAGAAACACTGTTTCAAAGGTTAACATGCCCTGCGTCCCAGTCCTAAGAAAACAATGTCAATTTTACCACAATTATTTAGCTACATAAGTGCAACAATTGTTTCCAGGCAGAGTAATGCCATTTCACAATGCTCTTACCAAAATAGTGCTGTAACCACTCCCAGTACATTTTTAACTATAATTACCAAACAAAATCTCAGTGAGCAAAACTGTAATGTAAGACAGTACTTAGGTGTAGTTCTTAACTCAAGTAGCAAGAAAAGAGGATATGCTTGATGGATTGCCTCAATTAATAGTGTGCTTACGCATTTTCTAAGTGTTGATGCGTTCTGTCTAGGGTAGCAGGATTATGGTAAATGTAGTGTACTTCAAAAGTGCTAGCCAATAAACAGAAAAGGAGAATGCATAAGATTAGCCCCCTGTTTTGCAATTAAATTATTAGCCTGTGTGACTGCATTATAAGATGAATATTGTAGATTAAAATATACACAAAGCACTTTCACTGATATGCACAGGCAATGAGCAAACAATGTCAAAAAGAGTAAATTATATGAAATGATTAGACTGAGTGGTTGCAATACACAACATACCAATCTGAAATCTGCCAAATCACTTTAATAGACATGTCCACCACACATTCTCGCAAACAACTGTCTCTGAAAATCAAACTTCAGTTGAAATGCTAACATTAACTTTTTGACTGATTCCTTCAGTAATCTCACACTTTCAGAAAACTAAACAAAGAAGCCGCACCATATTACTTGTAATAGCAGCACCTTGAAATAAGTAGGGGTGGGCGATAAACTCTATATTGCCAATGTAATTCACATTTGGCAAAGTGGAGTTCTGGCCAAATTCGTCTGACCTCTGTCTGCCAGAGTTTTTTCTCCAGTGCGACTTGCCAACAGTAAGCTGGAAAGCGTGAAAGACATCTGACACCTTTTATAGCGATTTTCAGGCCCTAGAGGGGCACCTGGTTAGATGTTTCTAACGTGGGCGAACACAACCGAGCTGCAGTAAAACTAACTCAAGCAGCAGCGCCCACTGGCATGGCATTGAGCTGTTCGCGCTGATTTCTCATCGTGGGAAAGCTCCTGGCACAAAAAATCAGCGCAATGTATTGATTACGCCCGCTCGCAGAACTCAGCGGAATCTTGCTGAGTTTTTATGTAACTCTGTGGAATTCCGCAGATTGAAAAACTATGTGAGTTCCGCTCACGCCTAGAAGTAAGATGAAGTTACATTTCATATCCAAAGAAAGATGAATGCTGAAAATACTTATCCACATAAGTGCTGATTCTCAGAACATGCACAAGAAGAAGCATCACAACTAGAATTTACTACCTTAGTGCCAGATTTACAAGGCCCTTGCACTTCCTTGTGCCACATTAGCATCATTTGTTTTTACACTGATGTGGCATTTCTGATGCACGCACATTTACAAGGTGGGGCAATGCTAGCATTGTGTCACTTTGTAATCCCTTGAACCACATTATGCCTGTGCCAGGCATAATGTATGTAAGGGGGTCGTTCCCCTGCATGGAGGCTGCAAAAAATGGAGCACTGTGCCATTTTTCTCTGTCATCTTTAACGCCTGCACATTACAGGCGTTAAAGTGATGGGCAAATAATACCCTATGGCCTCCTTAGTGCTCTGCTGGACTAGCGCCAAAATTAATAGCACTGATCCAGAAAAGCACCACAATAGCATCAAAAATTCGGACACTATTGTGCTAACATGTGCCATGGTGCGCTATATCGTAAATACAGCGCTACCATGGTGACGTTAGGGGGACTATGGGTGGTGCAAGATGCGCCACTTTCGTGTAGATCTGGCCCTAAATGTCAGCAATGACATGCTACATCATACAATTATTTGTGATATATTATAGAAAGTGTAACATGCAACAGAACTACATTTTTTCTCCATGGACCTCAAAAGGTTTTCGTTTAAGTTATTATTGTCTCAGCACTAAACAATAACATCAAATAAACGAACTATTGTTACACACCGAAATGTAACAACAGCACATAATTCCTTGTTTAGCAGTTGTAAATTACATATACAGTATCTTTGAAATATTGGGGGGATTTTGTTCTAAAATATGACATCAACTGACAAGAATTTAATCAAAGTGGGATAGGTGTTGGAGGCATACTTACAAACATTGGTAACAATAGAACTGGTCTTGCCATACTAGTGCAATAGTTATTGTTTTATTTTTCATTGCCACAAAAAATAAAAAGTAAGAAAACATGGTGCTGAATAAACATTGCGGACATGTGCTTGCCATTAAATGTAATATAAATAAATACCATTTTAAATGATTAAAATCGAGCAATCATGATGCCTGTTAGCGGGTATGTCTACTTGAAACAGGTATTGGAACCCTTTTTACTTTAAAAGTACATCACAGGAAAATATGATTGCTCTTGTCACAAAGAAAAGTGAGGGTTTGTATTATATTACTTTGACTGAATTTAAAGTGATATGGAGCACTCCAAGATAACAAAGACGATAAAGAACCAAAAGAAAAAAAAACATTGGCAGTAAATTCTTCTGGCACATATGCAAATTTGAACGGGAAAAATCCCATCACTCAAAGTGCAAGGGAGCCAATGGCTGAAGTGGGCTGATCCTTTGCCCCATGATGTATGCTGTTTTCGGAGGCTGCAATATATATGACAGCAGAAGAGCCCAATGGAAAAAAAGGGCTAGCCCAAAGCACTCTATGTATGCATTTTTAAATTATGATTTTTTTATTAAATGGGACTGATGAGAAATGTAAATTGTCTCCATGCCAGACCTGAAAAGGGTTGTTTTCAATGAGTAAATCACGTGCATTTTTTAGTGAGGTTAGAATGGGGTGCACTGGCAATGTCCTTCACTACGCTTCCCTGTACTCTTCCAACCGACACCAGTTTGTTCCTATGGGCACCTCCTAGTCACAAAATATTCCTAACATATGTGGAGTCCCGCAGGGTTCCATACTGTTTCCTATCATCTTCACTTTTTACATGGAGCCACTTGGTGCGCTATTCGAAGATATCAGAATCAAGATTCACCAATATGCAGAGAATACAGAACTGTGTTTAAAAGTCTCCTCAGCATTAGCAATCCAATGATTCAAACATTGCTTAAACAGCATCCATACTTGGATGTTCAGCACCAACCTGAATCTCGACCCAACCAAGAAAGAATTGATATAATTTGCCAAGAACAACATACAAGATACTGTACAAACTTGACTCAATAGCATGAAGGTTGATGGTTTTGAACCCCAACTCTCACTGATTGCCAAGTCACTTGAAATCACGTTACTCACCAACCTCCTTCTCAAGGAACACATTGCCAAATACAAAGACGGCCTGGTACCTGCTATCTCTTCTAAAGAAAGTTAAACTGTTTCTTGCAGAAAGCAACTTCAGAACTGCCGATCAAGCTCTTGTATGCAAGCATTTAAATGGTGCAATGCCCTACTCCATGGCCTTCCAGACTCCATCCTGGAACCTGTTAGAAGCAGCATGCCTCATCCAGGATCTGGTGAAAAATTATAACATTGCTGTGATCCTGATGGAAATCTATTGGCTACCTTTGCCAGCAGCACCATCTCACAAACCAGCTGCATCATTAATAAAAGCATGACTACCTAAACCCATGATTATCTTGCAGAAAGCTTACTGTTTCTGGTGGTTGTCTGTACAACCACAGCCAGGAAACCATCAGGCTGCAATTTAAGAAGTAAAAAAGGCAAAACAAGACAATTCTATCTTTCTATCTATGCACTGAGGATCTAGAACAAGATCCTTGTAACCATCAGAACCCCCCAAAGCTGCTCCAATTTAGGAAAGAGTTGAAGACTCTTGAAACAAATGGGACAATAGTGATTGCTTAGTTGCATTCCGCAATGTAATAGAAATACAGAAATGGTGCTCTAACACTATAACACACCTGTTGCCACAATGTGTAAGACTAAAACCCAGAAGCTGTTCAGGCCCCTTAATCACAGATAATGTTTTAATAGTGGAGCACTCAACATATGTAGATTTTCACATTTCGTCCCAGTTTGAATCCATTAATGGTGTCCTGGCTGTGGATGTATCTTTCTTAAAATCCTTTTTGTCCACTTCTAGCAATCATTATTTATTGGTCGAAGACAGATCATTATGACATTGGCAACTCAGGTGCATATTTAAACTTTTTGGTGAAAATTGTGCTAATGCAGTTTTTCACCAAAAAGTTTACCGCCAGCTTGCGCCATTCTTGAGCGCTAGCCGGGTGCCATATTTATGGAATCTCGCAAGCCGGCACTCAGCTTGGGCTAGGTCAACAAAAATGACTCTAGTCTGGTAGGGGTAGCAGTATGGGAATGGGAGGTTGTGCCGTTAGGCTGGTTAGCGGTATAAAAAATGCGGCTAACCAGCCTTGCATCATTTCCAGGCGCACAACCATGCCAAAACATAACTCCTGTCTTAGAAAAGACAGGCGTCATGCCCACCACCCCAATGGCCAGCACAGGGGGACAGTGTCCCCTGGGTATGGCTATTGCACCCAGTGCCATGCAGAGGGCCCCTTTATGGGTCCCCAATGGCACTTTAAAAAAATAACAAAAATACTTACCCATATTTACCCTATTTACCTGGGATGGGGTCCCCCATCCTCTGGTGTCCCTCTGGTGTGGGTAGGGGTGTTCCTGGGGCTTGGGGTGGGCACCTGTGGACCCATTCCATGGTGTTTGACCATGGCAATGGGTCCACAGGTCCCCTAACGCCTGCTCTGACCCAGGTGTTAAATAATGGCATTAAGCAAGCCTAAATCCATTATTTGGCTCTGCCTGCCACCCTGGCATCATTTTAGCATGGGGGGATAAATATGGTGCTATGGGGATAGCATTTTTTGGATGGGAACGCCTACCTTGCATCTCATTGACGCAAGGTAGATTGAAGCATCCAAGAAATGGTGCAAACTCCAATGTTTTGACGCTAGACGGGTTCTAACATCAAAAAGTATAAATATGGAGTTAAGTTTGCATCGAATTTGCGTGAAAAAAAAGACACAAATTTGGCGCAAACAGAATATAAATATGCCCCTTAATGTTTAAGATCAACAAGTTTGTGTGTCTACGGCATTATATATTCTTAATGTTTTTGGGACACACTTAAGGTACCACCTTTCTAGAACTGCACTTATATTTTAACAGCGCCATATCTCTTTTTTTATTTTGGTTCTTCTTGGGACTGGGTATGGTTATGTCTTCATTGACTATATTCTTTTTATCTATTCTGTATCCCACAATGGATGGTTGGAATTGGTGGTGGAACTATACTTATCTTCATTCCCTCTATTCAGGCTTCATCAAAGTGTTCCAAGGAATGCATGTATTTTATCAATATTAAACTAGACAATAGCATTGTAAACGGACACGCCAAATCTGGACAATGTGTCTGAAAGGTTTTCCTAATCAGACTTAATAGTCTTTTTTATATTTTCTTTTTCTTTGTTTGTATTGATCAATCAAGATTACATTTTAATGGTATTTTGTTCTTATGTAGTATTCTAATCAGCCTTGAAGACGTCCTATCAATGGCAAAATGTGTCGGCTGAGATCACCCATGAGGAATTAACAGCAACATATCTATTAACTGCCATATTTGCATTTAAGAGTAAATTTAAATATGTTTGCAGATTATTGCCAAACATCTGTATTTCTAACTAAGGGACAGATGATATAATCAAGTTTGAGATGAAGATATGATGTTTAATTCTATCTATGACATTGGGTTTAAATAAAAAGATACTTGAATCCTCTAGTTGCTTGAAGTGATTTGTAAAACATTGTTTCTATATTATCTATATCACAAATGTTGTACGTACCATGATGCATATGTTGTATGCTCCACTCTTCCATATTCGCTAAGAGTTGAAGACTCACCTCTTTAACCACTTTGGTGCTTGGGACGTAACAATTACGTCCTCAGCGACAGTGTATGTGTGCTTAGGATGAAACCATTACGTCCTCATCACATGACCACCAAATTCATCTGCTGTTAACCACAAATGGATATCATTTTTTTTTTTTTTGCCTCCTGGAGCTGAGGAAGAGCTTCCCCAGCAGCCCGAGGCATTTGTTTTGTTTCAATGGTATGACGATTGCTCGCACGGCATCCTGACATCACTACATGGGAAGTGAAATGAGCTGTGATCAACCTGAGCCTAACTCAGCCTGAGCACCAAAGCACACAGGAAAGGTATCGTTGGAATCCCCCCTTTCCAGTGGTACCTTTTCCAAGTGGATCCCTGCTTGGGAATAGTCCAACGATGGATCAACTTGGAAAAGGTACCACTGGAAGGGGTAGAATCACCCCTTTCCAGTAGTACCTTTTCCAAGTGGATCATTGCTTGGGGATCGCAGCCGGGATCAACCCCAGTAGACACCAGGGGTGTTTTTGGGGAGCAGGAAGCAGCCTTTATTGAAGGGCTTCTCCCAATATCTGAAAATGAAATTTGGCCATTTTCTGCCCCCCCAACTCCAATGGGCAGATTGGACTTATGTTTAGGCCAATCTGCCCCCTGGGGGCAGAACCCCACTAGAAAGCGGGGGTTTTAAAATATATAAGTTGGGGAGTGGCCCATTGGTCAATGACCACTCCTCATTATGTAGTGATTATTTTGCCCGTGTTCTGCCGGGGTAGATTGGCCTTATTTTGAGGACAATCTTCCCCCGGGGGCAAAAAACCACTAGACACCAGGCAGTATTCTTTTTTATTTGTATTGGTGGCGACTGCCTAGGATGGGCATGGCCATGCCCCCACCACCCAACAAAATGGTAAACCCTGGGGGGGCAGATGAGGGCAATAACCCCCATCTGCCCCCTGAGGGAAGAAATCCCACTGGATACCAGGTATTACTTTTTTTAAAAATTTGTATTGGTGAGGGCTGCCCAGTGTGGGCATGCCCCACTCAAAATAAGAACAAAGTCTTTCTGCCCCTCAGGGGGACAGATGGAGCCAATTACCCCCCATCTGTTTCCTTGGGGGGGGGGCAGAAAGCCCAGTAGACACAAGGATTTTTTTAAAATTTATATTGGTGGTGGCTGCCCACGATGGCATGGTCATGCCTCCACTCCCTAAAAAAGGAAACAGTCTTCCTGTCCTGTAGGAAGGCATATGGTGGCAAATATCCCTATATTCCACCTGGAGGGGAGGGGGTGAAAATCCCACTAGATATGACCATGCCCCCGCCCCTTAAAAAATGGGGAAACAGTCTTTCTGTTCCCCTGCGGACTAAAGCATCTCATCCCAATACCAAGCATGAGGGTCTTGATTCTTTTGGATGTTGTTTTTACAAATGGTCAGGAGAGTTTCGCTGTCTCACAGTATCATCTCCCGTGCAATGGTGAACAGCTTTACATTTTGGGCTTTGACAGGCTGCTACCTGGAAAAACCTACCAGATCCAGGCAGTTCTGAAAACTAGACACCTGGGAGAGTCCAGGGTGGTGTGCTTCGCATCAATCCCACCTCAAATGTTGTCTAAAAACACACAATTTTCCACACATTTCTGTGATGAAAACTTCTGGAATATGCAGGAATCCACACAATTCCTATCACCCAGTATTACCCTACTTCTGCCGATAAAAATGCTGCACCACTTGTGTGGTTGGGGCAAGTGAAAGTGATAGGAAAGTATCCAACCAATGGCAGTAGGAATTCCCAGCACGGGCTTCCATTGCCCGTGGTTTGATAAGTTCCTGTCACTGGCACTAGGTCCAGCCAAACAAGTGAGGTACCATTTTTATCACAAGACTTAGAAGAATGCTGGGTGGAAGGAAGTTTGTGGCTCTGTGAAGATTCAAGAACTTTTCATCACCGAAATGTGAGGAAAATGTGTTTCTGTCGTGAAAGTTTGAGATTTGCAAGGGATCCTGGGTAACACAACCTGGTGAGAGCAACACAAGTCAACCCATCCTGGATTCCCCTAGGTGTCTTATTTTAAAAATTTTACAGGTTTGCTAGGTTTCTCCAGGTGCCAGCTGAATTAGGGCCCAAAAATCACAGTTACCCCTGTTGCAAAAAACAGGTCAGTTTTGTGTGGAAAACTTTGACGTATCCATGTTGTGTTTCAGGCTGTTTCCTGTTGTAGGCACTAGGTATACCCACACAAGTAAGGTACCATTTTTATTTGGAGACTTAGGAGAAAACTGGGTGGAAGGAAGTTTGTGGCTCTGTGTAGATTCTAGAACTTTCAATCACAGAAATGTGCAGAAAAGTGGTTGTTTTGTCAAAGTTTGAGGTTTACAAGGGATTCTGGGTACAACATCCTGGTGAGAGCAGTGCAAGTCAACCATACTAAATTCTTCTAGGTGTCTAGTTTTCGGAAAAGTACAGGTTTACTTGGGTTTCCTTGATGCCAGCTGAGCTAGGGCCCAAATTCCACAGTTATCCAGTTTACAAAAAGTGAGTCAGTTTTGCATAGAAACATTTGACGAATCCATGTTGGGTTTTGGGTCTTTTCTTTTTCCAGGCACTAGGCACACCCACACAAGTGAGGTAATGGGAGACTTAGGATAACACAGAATAGTAGAACAAGTGTTATTACCAATTGTATTTTGTCCGCATGTGCACCATCCACATGTAAGACAATGTGTAAAGAAGAAGTAATTTTGAGAAATACACTCTAATTCACATGCTAGTATAGGCACCCACAAATTCAAGAATGTGCAAATAACCCCTGCTTCTAAATTCCATATCTTGTGCTGAATTCGGAAATGCATAGGTTTCCTTGATACCTACTTTTCACTATTTATATTTTATTATCTGAATAGCTCTATACCTAGTACATAATGAAAACTATTGCAAGGTGCAGCTCAGTTATTGGATCTGGGTAACATGAGTTTTTGGAAACCCCACAAACCTTATATATCCCCACAACGAGAAGGGTCTAGCAGATGTAATGGCACATAGCTTTTGTGAACTGGCCATCATGATGAGAAGTTACAACTGAAAATGTTATCAAAAATGCCTGTTTTGTTCTACTAATTTTCAATTTTTTTTATTTCAATAAGTTTTTTTGGGGGGGGGAACCTTAAAGGATCTACTAAAATAAACCCTTGCCTTTTTATCAGGAGACTTGGGGAACACAGCATAGCAGAACAAGTGTTATTGCCAACTGCCTTTCTCTGCATTTGCACCTTTCCCAGTGTAAGACAGTGTGTAAAAAAGAAGTCATTTTGAGAAATGCCCTGCAATTCCAATACTAGTACCCCCAAATTCAGAGATGTGCAAATAACCACTGCTTATAAACTGCATATTTTGCGCCCATTTCTGAAATAAATACGTTTCCTTGATACCAATTTTTCACTCTTGATATTTTACCTAATGAATTGCTCAATGCCTGGTACACAATGAAAAATCATTTGCAAGGTGCAGCTCAGTTATTGGCTCTGGGAACATAGGATTCTTGGTGAACCTACAAGCCCTATATATCCCCGCAACCTAAAGGGTCCAGCAGATACAACTTATATTGCTTTTGAAAATCTGCCATACTTAGAAGAAGTTACAGATGAAAACAGAGACACAAATAGCTATTGTGTTTCAACCAATTTCAATATTCTTTTATTTCAACTGTTACTTTCCATAGGAAAACCTTGAAGGATGTACACAAATGGCCCCTTGCTGAATTTAGAATTGTGTCTTTTTTTCAGAAATGTATAGCTTTCAGGTATCCATCATTGGTTGCACACCCACTTCTACCACTAATTGAATGGAGGTTTAAAGCACAAAAAATAGGACAATTGGGCTAAGTCCCAGTAAAATACCAAAACTGTGTTGAAAAATGTGGTTTTCTCATTCAGGTCTGCATGTTCCTCAAATCTCAGAAGGTGGTGATTTTAGTATTGAAAAAACAGACTGTTTCATCTGCAGCACTTTCCCCCCATTTTTCCTTAAAAAAAACAAGATTTAGCTGTATTTTGTCAAATTTATCAATCCACTCAAGAGGAACCCACAATCCCTGGGTACCTTTATAATCCCCAGGATATTGGAAAAAATGACACAAATTTGGCCTGATACTTTATGTGGACAAAACGTTATAGAGACCTAAGCGTGAATGTTCTGCTCTGCTTCAAACTGAGAGGAAACAGTGAATATATGCAGTGAATATATATATATTTTTATATATATATATATATATATATATATATTTATATATATGCACAGCCAAGCTAGATAATTAAGAATAAAAATGCATCACTATGGGATCGAATCCAGCATCATCCTTTCCAACATCAAGCTGAGGAACCCTGGGCAGCCGAGACAGGAGAAACTTCCCTGATGGGATATGATTTGGGCAGTGCATCCACCCACAAAATGATTTCCTTCTGCCTCAATGCCAAGGTTCCCTACCTTATATACCATAAACAACCTCAAGATGAAGATTCAAGCAGTCGACCCTTCCCTCTGGTTATTAACTTCAAATGTGGGCTGTACTTGGTCTGCTTCGAAAACATGCAAAGGCACGGGCCCTACCCCAATGCACATTCCAGACACAGAGGAGCAGTACTTTTCTCTAATGAAAACATTGAAAACATTCCTAAGCTGAAACTGTCTAATCACGTTCACCGTCCACTTCCCCCATGTTATGTTCCTGCACAGTGTAATTCGATACCGGTGAGAAGAAGCGAAACACGTTCAATGTGGAAAACACGCTGAGTGTGGAAAAACCCTGCACCACCAATGTGATGGCAGGCACCTCAAGCTAAGCACAAAATGGAATCAGTGGTCAAGATGGAGTCTGTGGTTAAATACAGAAAGCATTGCAGCAAATTTCCCCAAATAGCCAAAAAAGGGCTCAGCACTGGGGGGGGAAAGGCCTAGCAGCAAAGGGGTTAAAGAAACACTATAAAACATCCACAACCGAATTTCCTCTCCTAATAATTGTTGACATTAAGCTTGCCTTTTGTCATGTATAGCACTCTGCTCTATTTTGGCTAATTTCATAATATAGAAATATCATATAAATACATACATGCATTTAATTAGTATACTGGTTTAATCCATGAACTCGGGATGCCCCAAAATCATATTAACAAACAAACACTGGCAAAGTCAATAGCTCTCACCTGTTGGACCTCTTCATATTCACAAAGGTTTTAAAGATGCTGTACAGCATCACCAGTGCTGTGCAGCATGGCTAAAGAAAAGTAGAAACCCTAAAAGGGGGCTGACCACGATTACACGTAGTTTTTTCTTTTATTTACCCATCAGAGTTGAATCGTTAAAGTAAAAGAATAAAACATGTGAAAGTGTGTTTTTAAGCACAGGAAAAAGAGCAACATAGGTGGGCTGCAAGGTCTTTGTCATTCCCAGAACAAAAATATCACACATTTTTATGGCCATTCACTGAGATATCTTTACCCACTGACCTAGGAAACCCAATACAACAGGAAACCATAAGAATATGAAAAATGCAAAAACATCTATGACCAGGAAACACACAACATGAAAAGGATGAGTTTAAATGCAGTACAAGCACATGCATTTGAATCTCAAATTTATATGAAATCTGCCAGTTTAGAGATAGGATTTATGTTGTCTTGTGATATATATCCATGGTGTATCCTGTGTTATGCTGCATAGTTGAAGACCTACCACAGGACGGATAAATGGGAATTGGGTTACAACTTTGGTTTTCATTCTGCGGCATACACTTAAGGGGCATATTTACAAGAAAGTGGCACATCATATATGATGCGCCACTTCTCTTGCCACCATGGCTGTGCGTATTAAGAATCTTTGACGCTATTGTGACGCTTTGCTACCCTAGCATTGAACATTTTGAAGCTAGTGCAGCAGTGCACAGGGAGGCCCATTAAATGGAATGGGTGCGTTATTTTAATGCCGGCTCTGAGCAGGCATTAAAAATGACATACAAAATGGCACAGTAAATGTTGTAAATTTCACTGCACCATTTTTTGAGGCTTCCCTGCGGCAGAATGCCCCCCTTGCATATATTATGCCTGACGCAGGCATAATGTGGCACAAGGGGTCGCAATGTGGCAGAATGCAAGCACTGCACCACTTTGTAAATATGGTACTGCAGAAAAGCCACCTTAGCATAAAAAAAGACACTATGGCAGTGCTAAAGTGGTGCAAGTGGCTTGTAAATATGCCCCTTAAATCGCCACCTGGTAGGATTTATACCAATAGGACTAATGTTTAAATGTCCCTGTTGACACAAAAATATGAAAAGTCACCTAAACTTCTATTTTCCTCCTTATCAATACATGCTTAAAACAGAGAATATATCATGCTCTTATCAAGCTCTTATTATGTGTTCTAGATCTGCCTTCAAGATCCCTGGCTGGTTATTAAAGTAATCAAAAACAGAAAAACATGTTCAAAATGAAAAGAAAGTTCTATTTAATATCATACTTGGGCCCCTGCAAAATCATATAACGTGAACAAATTTACAGTATTTTTCTCTGGGAAAGGTGACAACCATAGTGACAGGCTTCTCACTTTTCTGTCAGGGGAATTTTTCACAGAACGATGAATAGACATTATTTTCTTTATTAGCATTTTTTGTTTCTTTTGATTGAAAATGCTCAGGGCCAAAAGACAAGCATTTCCAAAAAAACAAGAAAAGAAAGCAACCACCAGGGGCAGACAGTTACTTTTATTGCCACAGATTTGGCGGCCATTGCAGGCATGGTGGCCCTTATGCAATTTTGCTCCTAAATACCAATTTGCTAAATCGTTAAAAGCTGGAGCATCTGTAGAAAGTACTCCTCAAAGCATATATTTTTCCAAAATGTGTCTGCTTGGGTATTGCCTCATGCAGTCAGGACTGGACGTGGAAGATGTACGAGGAGGTAATACCTGGTTACTTACTGGCAATCTTCATCACGCCGAGTACAGGTCTTCCTCGTCTCAGTCCTGGATTCCTTTTTCCACCCCGCCCCATCCTGCATTTTGGTTCTTTTGGGTTTGGATATGGCACAATGTGGTTCTGTGGGGCTTCCGGTTATATGGCATGCTGGGTTGGGGTGGCCATATTGGGGGTATTTTTGTGGCTGGTTAAGGTAATCAATTTATGTGGGAGCAGAGGCCTGCTTATACAGTCAAGACTGGATGAGGAATATGCATGAGGAGGAAATAGTATCAACTAGTATATTAGTATAAACTGAATGTTTGCAATTGATTTACTACTTTGAGGTAAATAACTCAATGAAGTTGGTTTGAGTACTGAGATGCACAAACAGACTAGTGATGGAAAGTTTTCTGGTTATCATCACCTGCACGACTGTGGAGGAAGTCAAATTGTCAGTCTGGTTGGACTGGTCAGAGGCGGAGAGTCCGTGTGGATTAGCAGGGGAGAGAATATCCACTGGACCCACAAATGGGGTGGACGTAATCAAGATTTCAACCAGCTCTTCTTTGACACCTCATGCAGGCTTCTTACAGTTATTTTCTCCAATCTGATGTACAAAGCCTCTGAGGATCATACATCTGTAAACTTTCATGTTTTAATACATCTTAAGTGATCAATCTTTACTACCCTAGCTCAAAATTATAGTGAATTTGGTAGAGATTAAGTAACAGAATATGGTTACTTTGCAATTGATGGACTGGAACGAATGTTTTGCTCTTTCTACGGAAGTGGACCTTTTACAAAGAAACTCTAGTCCTACACGAATGTGAGTCCAAACAAAAAACCTAATACCATGTTCTTGTCTACATTTTCCTATGAATGTTCCAGCTGGCTAAACACATCCAATGAAGATTACGTATGGGAGAGTGGTTTGCTTTTAAGTTATTCTTCCTTTATGCATTGAAGTACATGCACTTCACAAAGACTCAACCATCATTAGTGCTGTAGTTGCTATGTCTCTAGGGCTCAGAGGTGTCCGTCGGACCAGTGCATCCTTATTCTTTATATCTTTACTAATCAAAAAACCATTGACAAAGCAGAAGGCCTCTTTTTTGTTCTAAACAAGCATCACCTAGGCCAATAGGCCTGGCTTGTAACTGAAAATGTAAGCCAGACCCATCAGACATGCTGATGCTTGTTACCTGAGATACTTCAAATCCGAGATAAGTTCTTGCTCTAGCAGGATGTAATATTTTAGGTAATTACTAGAGTTCCCTGGAGCCAGGTTTCAGTATTGAAGGCTGTTGCTAATGGTCCCTGGAGTCAGACATATGTCCTTGCTGTAATGAGACTCCCATAGCTAAGGTTGCTACTAGAGGGACCTGAAGTCAGAATTAAATTACTTCTGTAGCAGCCTCTCTGGAGTGAGTCACAAATCCTCTTCTGAAAGACATGACAGTACCTTAGATGTTACTCACATTAACATTCTTAGCAAATACAAATCATTTGTATACAAAGACAGGAAAGTAGACAATGGAGAGATATTGAGAGAGCAGAGCATGCAGTTTGATCCAGTGAGGCAAAACAGCCAAACGCACTGTCATCTGTTAAAATTAAAATGGAACATCAGTGTACAAAAATAAAAATATTTATCTTACCTCAGCAGTGGCAGGATACAAATCATCCAATCAAAACACTATTTCTGCAGTTAGCCATAATTCTTTTTCCATGTCAGGCGGCAGCACTCTAGGCCATTAATACAGATCCCTGGAAAGAGAAACGGTAATTTCCTAAAAGGCAGAAGTACCGTAGGTTATTACTAGTGGTCGCTGGAGTTATTTATGTAGATAATCATTGTAACGGACGAACCATCATCCACAGCTAGGTTTCTAGATGCTCAACATAGTTGAAGACTGACCACACTGACAATATTTAAGACATCTAAGATCTGATAATACTGAGAAAAAAACAAAAGCAAACTAAAAGGCCACAAAATCTCAGTTTTAAAAAATAAGTCCACAAGCTATGAATATTAAGATTACCGAAAAAAAAGGATCCCAAAAGAAAACAGAAAGGTTTTGGGTATTTTCCCAAACAGTAGATTTCCAGTAATTTTATTTTAGATAATATGGGTGAGAATTCCAAAATTTAGCACCCATAACTCCCAGTTCTCTGCCTCCAGTTTTCTCTTTATTGAATCTAGACATTCTAATATGTCATATATCTTAAAGTTCTATTTGGGCTAGACCTGAAAAGACACCTTGATAGAAGAGACTTTTCTAGATCATAAAATGTCCTGTGCATTAGGTACAGAATTTCATAGATAATTCTCTTGTTGATTGGGAGCCAATGAAGAACTTTTCTAGCTTCAGAAACACTTTCAGTCCTCTTCATGCCACAAACAATCCTCACTGCTAATTTTTGTATAGATTATAGGGGCCTTATGATAGTTTCAGGCATTCCAGTATATAGTAGATTGCAGCAATCCAGCCTAGACAGAAAACATGAAATAAAAATTCGAATATTGATATCTCTGGTTAACTATGTAAGCATTTTTTTAACTTTTTAGCTGCAAGGAACAAATAGATGACAAAGAATTAACTCGTGTTTTTTCAGAAATTATTGATCATCTATCCAAAACCCCAGTGATTTTACAACTTTTGTAGGTGCGAGGGAGGGCTCCTATCTGTGGCCAATGGTTGTCACTCCATTGCTCATGATGAGGGCCAACTATCATTAGTTCTGTTTTATTGGCATTATATTAAAAAGTTATGTAACATCTCTTAAATTAGATGTGTTCCTAACTTTACCTTATTCCAAACTGGAAATGAGTTGGGTGTCATCTGCACAAGATAATACAGGTTCATCCGTTATCCTTGATTAATTCTATGAGTGGTTGCATGAAGATAATAAAACATATGGGAGACAGTTCAACCCCAGTGAAACACTACATGCCTTACTATTGGTCTTGCATCTGAAAGTCAAATGGTTAGACATATAGGGGCAGATTTATACTTTTTGACGCAAAACTGTGCTAATGCAGTTGAGCTTTACAAATCTTAGCACCTGCTAGCGCCATTCCTGAGTGCAAGCTGGGCGCCATATTGATGGAATGGCGCAAGTCTGAGCAAAGGAATTGTGAACGTAAAAAAAGAATTACGTTAACCATTGCACCCTGCCGTAATGAAAAATCACGTTAATGGTGCAAAAATGCCGCAAAACCATTTTGTGGCACGTAAACATGTCCCAAAAGGGTTACAGCCATTTTTTAGCCCGCATTAGCGCCATATTTAAACGTGCAAGCAGGAAAAAGTGCAAGTGCATCTTAAAATGGAAGAATCAGGCCAGGGGAGACCCCAGTCTCCCAAGCACCAGCCAGGAGGATCCACAGAAGTCCCTGGAGAAGGAGAAGAAAAAGCGCAAGTGTCGCTTCAGTGAGGAGGAGCACGACATCCTTGTCAGAGAGGTGACAGAGCACCAAACCAGCACTTCGTCACCTCCAAATTGCCAATTGGTAAGAGAGAGGCTATATGGGAGCAAATAGTGGACAAAATCAACTGCGTGGCAGAGGTGAAGAGAACTGTCACTGAGTGCCGGAAGCGCTGGCATGATTGCAAGCATAGAACTAAGGAGAAATTGGCCAAAAACAGAAAGGCAGCACTTCAGACTGGAGGTGGAAGTCCTGCATCACAGGAGGACCTGGAGGGGCTGGAGGAGATGGTTACAGTGTTCATCCCGGAAGAGCTGTTCACAGGAATCCAAGGACAGGACAGCGCAGACTACCAACCAACACCACAAATGCAGGGTAAGTTGCATGAGGGAATCTTACATATGCCAGAAGGGGGAGGTAGATAGGACACACCCAATGCATGCTAAAGGAATGCATGGGGACACATGCACCCTGAACCCGGATATCCCATCCCCATACAAGCAACACATGAACACACGCCTTGGTTGTGCTATGCCCCCAACATATATACAACGTGGATATACACCTATCACCAGGGCTATACTCCACTATGTAAATATGCAGCACATTGGCTGGAAGGGATGTGTAAATACCGTGCCCGGGGCTGTGCCATCACAACACCCCGTGCATATTGTCAAACTTCCTGTACCCACACAACTTAGACATCTGAGACTAGGACGAAAGTCAATACCATTGAGTGGGCACAGGGTGGTGTATCTCGCTAAAATGCTCCACTACCTCCTTGTTGCATTGCCAGTACACATATTTGTCACATTTTGCAGCACACATTTGAATGCCACCTTAGCTAAAATGACTTGTACATATGCAGGAAGGACACCACCCTGCACAGAAACAATTCAATCCCTCAAGGCAGCCACTCCTACATCATGCAGCAACAATTCCTGTCTCGGTGCAGGGAGAACAAATCAGTGCATCTGCAGGGGGAATTGCAGGGCCGTCCCGTATCCCAATACACATGGCACTTCCCTGCATACCTAACCTGGTGCAGTGTTGAGCTACACATTTTGCTGCTGACTTGAACTGTGCCACAAGAGAAAAATCTGCACTAAAGCTTGCAACCTGTGGAACACAACACATACAGAGTGAACCCACAGCAACTCAGACACAACCATATTACACACATGGGAGTCGGCAAACAATTGAACAAATACAACACATGGTGCATGTCTGTGAACATAATGGTGCCCATTATGAAATTGGCCGCCGGACGAGGCTGCCCGCCAAAGTCCTGTGTTGGAAAGACCGCCAGTGCGGTCTTCCCTCCGTGGTAGGCATTACGAGAACTGTTGGTGGAAACTGTGTCTCGGACTACCAGCTCGGTGGGAAACTCACCACAACATTGACGCTGGCTTGCAATATAGCCATTGGCAATGTTGGGGTGTGCTTATCACTGCCTATAAAGAGTGAGTAAAGTGTGGGACTATGAATTCCTTTTCACTTTGTTACTGTTTTTAATCTTGACTGGGTCCTGGCTCATTCATTAAAATATGTTTCTACTGAGGGGCACCCAAGCCAATTTTGATGTTTTTTTCTTCATCACTCCAGCTGTCTCTTGGTAACCTAAGATTTTTTGGTACTAATATACAATCTTGACGCAGAATCCCGTCAGACATTGCAGTATCAGTCTGAAGTGGAGCATGGCTCGATGAAGATGCATGAGGGCTTGTGCTTCTGTAAGAGTGGATGCCGGTGTTGAGAGGTTATACTACCCTCCACCTATTTGGAATTGTGCACTAATTATTTTTTCATGATACATTGGGAGCATGTGCATTGGACCATATAAGCTCGTAGTCCCCCCTTTTTGTGGTACATGTATTTGTGAGTTGTCATGTGTTTCACACACACATGACATCACTCCTGCCACACCACTTCTGTTGTCTCCATTTGACATCCCATGTTGTATTTATAAGTATGTGTGGATGTCTGGAAGCAGTCCATCCAGTATGTCCATTGTACATGTGTCAGCATTTCTTCCAGCATGGCACAGCCTAGGTAAATCTTAACATGACTAACTGATATTGAGGTGTCACATCATCTCAGTGCTGGAGAGTTATTTAGCCAATTGCAACATATACGGGTAGGTCTACTCCCACTCTGTTTGGCGTTGAGTCTCAGACATATTTTAACAATGCTGAACAGATAGCACATCCCACACCTAATTGCGATGATGGAGGCCACGCCATACATGGGACTAATTGTCAATATTGCCATCATGCACTTGTGGTCATGTGGGTGACAATGGGTGGTGTGTATTGCTTTGTGCTGTGTGATGTAGTTGTACACAGCATACTAGATATACATGCTATCACATCAAGCATTGTTGATCCTGGCAAAACTGTCGCTACCTAGAACATACACCGTATACATCATTATGCACATGTCTGCCTAGATTTGGGCTAGCCATGTTTTAGGACAGGACATTTGTGTGACAAGTGTGCACCTAGTGTACATTGTGATCATTTACTACTCTGACTACATTCAACTCAGTTGAATATGTGGTGGTGCAATGTTCCAACATATCCATTCATGGTGACAATGGGTCATGTGTTTGGATAGTGATTCTGCACCCATAGCTGTTTATGTAGTCAAGGCAAGCAACTGCACACTCCACAGCCAACGTGTGTGTGCCATTCGTGAGGTACAGCCCACCATGTGCCTGGGTTGTGCACATTGGCAGTGCTGGGACACATTCCCTTGGATACACTGTGCAGGCTCAGTATGGGACATTCGTTACAATCCCTGGGCTTTAACTGAGGAACTACAGTTCACAATGATGTACCACCCTTGTCACACATGTACCATGCAGCCAATGGTAGTATCACCATGAGTTGTGGTGGTGTACTGTTCCTACATGACTTGTTATTCATTCGGTGACAACCCCTACCTCATATGTGTCCCCCTTGCATTCTTCCTGTTATGCATGGTGTCATTGTGGTGATGGGCTAGGTATTGTTTCTTTCCCACTTGACAGGACAACATATGTGGTGGTGCATGGATCTAGACCTTCAGGATTCCACTGCCCGCAAATTGCATGTCACTGGTATTTGATGTGGTGGCAGTAGACCCACTCATGTCACAAACGTTGTTGCTACCATACTGGTCACTTTTGTGTTACCTACCTGGTCACTGTGGTTAGAGTCACATTCCAATGGAGTATGTAGTCAAGAATGAGTAGACCAAGGAGATTCAGGTGCAAAGTGATTTATTAGTGCTATTTACAAGGTGATGTTTAAAGTATTGTGGTTATGTGTAGAAGTTCTCCACAATGTGGAGTCTTCTTCGAACTCCGCCTGCAGTGTTAATTTGTTCCCCTTCCACATGATCTACTCCATCATTATCCTCGTCCTCGCTGGGAACATCATCCTGTTCATCCCAGGGGATATTTGTCCAGACACAAATGTTGTGAAGGATTGCACATGCCAAAATGATCTTACAAACACGTGGTGGAGCATATAAGCGGCTTCCTCCTGTCAGGGCCAGACACCTGAACCTGGATTTCAGGAGGTCAAATGTCCTCTCCACCACATTGCGGGATTTCCTGTGTGCCTCGTTGTAGGCCCGCTGTTCCACCGTTGGTGGATTGGCAAAAGAGGTCATCACCCATGGCTGGATGCCATACCCTTGGTCAGCTGCAAAGGATAGAGAGGAGATGTGTTAGTAAGTGCTGATAGTGGTTTGGAACATCCCGTGGCAGTTGTACTTTTTTGTTGGAGTTGTGACACAAACTTGCTTGTGGTGTACTGTATGTTCCTGTTCTTGTGAAATGGCTTCTTTGGACAGTGTTGATGGACATGACAAACTTAGGTAGTGGCTCAAAGGCCTGGGAAGTTTTTATGTTGTTCCCAGGAGTGATGGTCATGATTTGGGCCCATGTGATGCGTAGTCCATTTTGGTGCACTGTAGTATTCTTACATGGCACATACAACTTCCTAGCAGCACAGTGGTGTCAGATGTTGATACAGCATTGTTGCCTTCAAAACAAGATTGTGCCATGCATTTTAACATGTTGCCCTATGATTGCAGTGTGACGCTTGGGGCATAATTTTGAGCCCCTATGGCCACCAGAGCTTCACTTTTATAGAAGCTCTGGTGGTGCTATGCCCTGCCCCGTATATAAAGGTGTTGTTATGCCAATTTTTGGAGCTTGAAGCCACCTTGTGACTATGGCCCTTTCATAGACAGCCCTTTGCATGGAAGGGTCATGCAATGGGTTTTGCTGTGGGTGTGCCATAGCAACACCCATAGCATTTTCTTTCTGCCTCTGATTGACAAGTTTTTGCAAACCTGAGGCAGCACCAATACCTAACCCCACTCCAGGGGTGGTGTTAGCAAGGCGCAACGAGAAGGAATACATTTATTTCTCATTGTATTTTTGCAGTTTCGATGTGTGCTCCATACTGCTGCACACATAGTAGGAGCGAATTGCCAGATATGGCAGTTTATGTGCAGAAAGGTGTCCCTTCCCGCATATAAACAATGACAGCCCTCAACGCAGAAATCCTTGCATGATAGTGCAAGGATGCCTGGGTTGGTGCTGGTAGCTAATTTTTGCGCAAGCACTGGGGACAACACAGGGGTGTGCTGTATTCTATTAAATTAGGCGCATCCCTGCATTATGTGAATGAGGGTCGGCGGTGCGGCCTATTTTGAAGTGTTGCACTCGGTAATTTTCCTTTAATTTATGTGCCCTAGTGACTCTTTGTGGCAGATGATGGTTGTGCCAGCCATGAAGTGTACGGGAGTGTGTGTCCCACATTAGTGGAATGAAGTAATTTGCTGCAGAAGTTTCTCCTGCCTTCTATTACATGAATTCTGACAAACACTTTCAACACATGCACAGTGCAGGCTTTGGGAGGGCTCACAGCGATTTTTCACATGGGTCCCTTAGTACGGTGCATATAAGGTCAGGTATCTCCACTATACACCTACCACATCCGACTATGTAATCCATGTATGTTAGTGTTTTTTCACAGATATAAGACATTGGTGGAGCATTTCTGGTAGTTGGAACAGACATAGGCCCCCATGACAACTGTGGCAGTAAATGCAGCCTACCGCCGCGCTGACAGCAGCCAACATACCGTGACTACGGTGGTATTCCGCTACGGGTATTGTGATCCAAACAGAGAAATCCGCCACTATACAGACACCCACACAAGTCCGCCACACCAAAGGTCAGTGATAAACTGGCGATAGCCAAACCCACACCGTTACGCCAACAGGAATACGTCCACAGTATCATGACCCACGAATCACTGCGGCGGTCTTTCAAACACAGTAAACCATTGGCGGTACACACCGCCGTGCTCAAAATACACACACACTTACAAAACTACACCACATTGGACAATTCAAACTACACACACCTGACACACATACACACACCACACTCACACCACTATAAAACACACACCCACATTACCCACAACACTTTACAGCGAAAAAAAAGATGGAATACAGAGAGAGACAAGGCAGGAGAACCCACTCAATGAGAGGCACAGAACACCATCACCCATACACCATCCACGCACATCACAGCATACACCACAACACATCACCCCATGCATCCTCACACATATCACTCGCACCACATACATGGCACCCCAAAGACACCCCAGGTTTTCTGAGGAGGAGCTGGGGGTAATGGTGAAGGAAATCATCCGGGTAGAGCCACAGCTTTTCGGATAAAGGGTACAGCAGACATCCATTGCTAGGAAGATGGAGCTATGGCAGAGAATAGTGTACAGGGTCAACACCGTGGGGAGCATCCAAGAACCAGGGGTGACATCAGGAAAAGGTGGAACGACCTATGGGGGAAGGTGTGTTCCGTGGTTGCAAGGTAGCAGTGCAGAGGTCTGGCGGTGGACCCCCACCTCCTCCCCCACAACTATCAACATGGGAGGAGCAAGTCTTGGTGATCATGCATCCTGAGGGCCTTGCAGGAGTAGCAGGAGCACTGGACTCTGGTAAGTCATATCTTTACTATTATATCCCCCACCCTAACTGCATGCCATCACATGCCCCCACCCTTACCCACACTCCCATTTCTCCATCACCTCATATATACCCTACCATCACACCCCACCGATCCCAATACCAAGCCCTGCATGCAACACCAATGCATGGACCCCCATCACAGACCTGCATGGACACCCATCACTACATCATGCCCTGTAAATCACCATTCACACAAGACCAAGCCGACAGGGAAATCAGAATCATAGAGGGAAACACACCCATCCACAATCTGGCCCACACAAATAAACTAACACTGCATTTGCATCCCCATAGGACCCCTACTCAACGTCAACCGGAGAGGAGTTGCTAGCTACATCTTGTAGCCCCATGGAAGAGGCACACAGTGACGACAGCAGCTCTGCACGTCTGGATCAGGATGACCAACCTGGCCCATCACGGACCTCTGGACAGTCGGTTCCCCTGCCACAGTCCCAACCCACCACAGAGCCTCCCCCCTCAGGAAACACCAGCACAGCACTCACCCAGCGGGCCCATGCGATTGTCCCCAGGACACGTCAATCCACCACTACAGGGAATCCAGGCAACCCCACAAACCCAGGATGATCAGGGACCTGGGGTCAATGGCAGTGGGCACATGGTTCAGGGGACAGAGGCATAGGACAACAAGAAAGCTGGGAGGACTGCTCTGTGACAGGGGAGGACAGGCCCAGGGAACTCACTCTCCACAAGGCACTCTCTAACATCCTGGGAGCATACCATCATTCCCAGGAGACGATGCACCAGATACTGGCCAAGCTGCAGGAGACCCAGTGGCTGCAGGAGGGACAGTACTTGGGGATCAGGGATGACCTAACAAAAATATACACCATCCTGGTCACCATTGCAGGGGTGCTGGCAGACATGGGCAAGGCCATGAGGGAGGCAGTGGCACAACAACGGGCCCCTGACACTAGCCACGCCGAGGAACAGCCTTCTACCTCCACCGGCGCTAGTGGACAGGGGAGGACAGGCCCAGGGAACTCACTCTTCACAAGGCACTCTCTAACATCCTGGGAGCATACCACCATTCCCAGGAGACGATGCGCCAGATACTGGCCAAGCTGCAGGAGACCCAGTGGCTGCAGGAGGGATAGTACTTGGGGATCAGGGATGACCAAACAAAAATATACACCATCCTGGTCACCATTGCAGGGGTATTGGTAGACATGGGCAAGGCCATGAGGGAGGCAGTGGCACAACAACAGGCCCTTGACACTAGCCACGCCGAGGAACAGCCTTCTACCTCCGCCGGCGCTAGTGGACAGGAGGCCCAGCCACAGGACCAACAGGCCACCAGCACCCCACCCGCTGCAGCAGGAGAACCACCCCGCAAATGGGCCCTGCGATCCAGGCAGAAGCCAAGACCCCCACCAGGAAATAAGACTCTCCTGATTGTCACCCTTCTGTCCCACTCTGTCACCCTGTCCACCTTGAACTTCCATTACTCCCCTTCCTACGCCCCATTGGACAATGCAACTGTGATACCAAGAGACTGGACTCTACCCTGAACTTCCTTCACCATCAGCTCAGCCCCTTGCACCACCCCCTCTACTTATGAGCACTTAAATAAACACCCTTGGAACAAATACCAATCTGGAGTCTGTCAAATGATTCAACTATGTATTAGTACAACATAATCAACGCATTGCAACTCAAAAGTACAGTGAATAATACTTTGGGATGACCTCTGGTGTGCACCCGTACACATAGCAGAAGCCAGAGTGGGGCACAGAGATCTGAAAATGGAGATGCCAAAGGGTACAGTCAGTGACCATAGACATAGGGAAACAGGCTGCTTTGCACAATGTCCAACAGATAACTGAAATGTTAAGTGAAGTTACAATGTCTTACCTGTGTGTCACTGGAAGTACTGCCGAATAACATTGGTTCTATTGTCAACATCTTCTTCCTCTGCCTCCTCTTCCTCACTGTCCACAGGCTCCACCGCTGCCACAAGACCATCTCAGGCACATCCTCCTTCATAAAAGGCACCTGATGTCTCAAGACCAGGTTGTGCAACATGCAACATACAACAATGATCTGGCACACCTTCTTGGGTGAGTAGTACACGGAACCACCTGTGAGATGGAGGCACCCGAACCTGGCCTTCAGGAGGCTGAAGGTTCATTCTATAACCCTCCTTTTACGCCCATGTACCTCATTGTAACGTTCCTCTGCCCTTGTCCTGGGATTCCTCACTGGGGTCAGTAGCCATGAGAGGTTGGGGTAACCAGAGTCACCTGAAAACATCAAGGGACAACTGTTAGACTCACACTAACCATTAGGGACAACCGCATACCCAGACACCTACTCATACTGTGTGGGGACCTTTGGCTCACCTATTAGCCACACCAGGTGCCTCTGGAGTTGGCCCATTACATATGGGATGCTGCTATTCCTCAGGATAAAGGCGTCATGCACAGAGCCAGGATATTTGACATTCACATGGGAGATGTACTGGTCCGGCAAACACACCATCTGCACATTCACTGAGCGATAGCTTTTTCTATTCCTGTAAACTTGTTCAGACCTCCGAGGGGGGGGGCAAATGCCACATGTGTCCCGTCAATGGCACCAATGATGTTAGGGATATGTCCCAGGGGATAAAAGTCAGCTTTCACAGTGGCCAAATCCTCCACCTGGAGGAACACGATGTAGCTGCGCATGTGTTTCAGCAGGGCAGACAACACTCTGGTCAAAACGTTAGAGAACATTGACTCAGAAATCCCTGATGCCATGGCCACTGTTGTTTGGAAGGAACCAATTGCCAGGAAATCGAGCACTGACAGGACCTGCACTAGAGGGGGGATACCTGTGGGTTGGCGGATAGCAGACATCAGATCTGGCTCCAATTGGGCACACAGTTCTTGGATTGTGGAACGATCAAGTCTGTAGGTAATGATAATGTATCTGTCCTCCATTGTCGCTAGGTCCACCAGGGGTCTGTACACCAGAGGATGCCGCCATCTCATATTCTGCGTCAGCGGTTGAAGCCTATGAAAGAGAACGGTGAGCAGAGGGTCATATTCACACTTATATTGCACTAATGATTATTTTTTTACAGAAACAGTATGTGAAGTCGAGACTCCGTGGATGTGCCGATGTCTGCAGTGATGCAGTTAGGTGCCATGCCCTGTGCCCTGAAATGGCTGCTGCCTGACCTGTGATTAGGGACATGTGGAAATTAGGTAATTGCGCTGGCGTCGATGACCGCCAAACAAATTCGCTTTGATTGTCATTGGGCCCTATGGCGATGTACACCGGCGGTGATGGTACGCACCGCCGTGGATGTCACTGCCATTTTCTATCTATTCACTCACTTGCTACCTGGCCTTCAACAGGAGAGGACCTACACTGCAAGTGCTGCTGTGACCTGTGTCTGGAAGTGACTATGGCTCATGTGTCTGGGGAAAGGGCCCCTGCCTTCACTGTGGTGGAGTTGGAGAAACTGGTGGATGGGGTCCTACCCCAGTACACGTTACTCTACGGTCCTCTAGACAAACAGGTGTGTACACTGTGAGCATGATGTGTGGACCATGAATTTATGGACTACTGTGTGTGTAAGCCACATGTAGTGGGGGCAGAGGGGTCCTGGCCAGAGTGCAGCACGTAAGGGGGTCAATGTATGTGTATCAGGGGATGTGTGGGATCTGGTGGGCAATGAGTATGACTGTCCAGACAGGTGAATAATTCCCTTTTCTGCTGTCTTTTCCATGCAGGTTAGCGCCCACCAGAAAATGGGTATTTGGCGTGCCATTGCCAAAGATGCGTGAACCCTGGGGGTCTTTGACAGGCGGAGCACCCACTGCCGCAAGAGGTGGGAGGACCTGCGCCGCTGGGCAAAGAAGATGACAGAGGCCCAGCTGGGGCTGGCCTCCCAACGAGGAAGAGGTGCCCGTCACACCATGACCCCCCTGATATTCCGCATCCTGGTGGTGGCCTATCTGGAGTTGGATGGGCGCTTGAAGGCCTCACAGCAGAGTACAGAATCTGAAACCTGACTTTACGTGTGTTAGGAGGTACCTGGGTGGGGGATGTGGGCTGTGTGTGACCCTAGGCCAGGGCGAACATGACAGGGTAGGTCCCTTGTTGGGCAGGCTCAGAATCACTCCTACCCCAATAGTGTTGGCGGCCATCTACTCCTGGGCAGAGTCCTGTGGGTTTCAGGTGTACAGCTAATGGCGTTAGGCATTGAACCCCATGGGCTGGTGACTGTCTTAGTAACTGGTAGTGCATAGGGCTGCTCCCTGTGTGTTGTGTACACCAACAGTAGTGTTGTTGCTGGCATTGACCATGTGTATTCTCTGTCTCTACCCCCCTTTTTGTTTTGTCACTCTGTTCTTCTGTGCATTAGCATCATCTGGTGGAGGAGCAGAGGCACCAGCGACGGAGGGAGCTGCATCCCACATGGGCCTGGAGGCCGAATCCACTGAGGGTGAGGGCACCAGTAGGACAGAGGGTGAGGGGAGCACCACGATGTGGACAGGAGAGGAGATCACAGACAGCGACTCGTCTTCCGATGGAAGCTTCCTGACGGTGGCGGACACCTCTGTGCCCACCCCAACAACAGGTACAGCTGCCAACCCCCTACCAGCAGCGCCCTCCCAGTAGCTCCTCAGCGTGTTTCCCGTGCCCTCTCACCCAGTAGGGTGGGCATCTCCTTCACCCCAGGCACCTCAGGCGCTGCCCAAGTCAGCCCTGCTGCCCTCAGTTAGGAGGCTATTGTCCTCCTGAGATCCCTCACTGTTGGGAAGTCAACCATTCTGAATGCTCTCCAGGGAGTCCAGGGTGTCGAGAGGCATTTGCAACAAACAAATGCATACCTGGAGGGCATTCACTCTGGCAAGGCTGCCCAACAGAGAGCATTTTAGGCTCTGGCCTCAGCACTGATGGCAGCCCTTGTCCCTGTGTCTAGCCTCCCCCCTCCAACTTCCTCTACCCAGACCCAAACCCTTCAACCCCAGCCTAACCCAGGCACACCTTGAGACCAGCATTCACCCAAATCACCACACAAAGGTGGCTCAAAACATAAGCACCACACTTCATCTCACAGGCGCTCACACAAACACCATACAGATGCAGACATAACAACATCCACTGCCTCCACTGTGTTCCCCTCCTCCTCTTCGTCCACCTCCCTCCCAGTATTGCCTTGACTCACACCTGCATGCACTACATCCTCATCCACTACCTTCATCACCAGCACGCCCATCACAACACACCCCACACTGGCAGTCATCACCCCTACAACCATGCAACCTCCCAAAGTACACAAACGCAAGCAAAAACAGCCATCCACCTCACAACAGCATCCAGCCCATGCACCCTCACCCAAACTCAGCAGAAAGACACCACCTACAACCACTCTCTCTTCCTCCACTCCCAAACCCTCTCCATCCTACCGCCCCAGTGAGTCTCAAAAACGTTTCCTGGCAAACTCTGACCTGTTCCCTACCATTCCCCCTCCACTATCCTTCCCCTAGGGCCAGGGTGTCCAGAACCCAGCCCAGCACCTCAGCCACCAAGTTGCCGTCCAATGTGGAAGCTGCAACTCCCTGAAGGCTCAAAGGGGGTACCCGTCAGGAAAGACAGTGTACCACCAACCCCTGCAAAGGATCAAACCATTCCGCCACCTACCAAGGTGAAGAAGGGGCCAGCATGCAGCAAGGGCAAGGACCACGACCCACCCAACAAGGCCTCCTCCAAACCTCCAGCTGACAGAGCCAAGGGCATGACAGCATCTGGCAAGTTGAGGAAGGGGAAGAAAATCGAAGGCAAAGCACTTCAGCCGAAGGAGGATGCAGGTGAAGCCCTGGTGCCCACCAGCAGAAGCGCCAGCCCCGCCAGTAGCCCCACCGCAAGTACGGCCACCTGCGCCGCCGCTGCCACCACGTCTGTCAGCAGCAGCATCCGCAGTGGGCAGCCGTCTGAGGCTGCAGGAGAAGGGCTGGAGCCTCCCTTCACCACTGCCAGCACCGGCACCTGCACCTGCACCATGGCCAGCACTGCCAGCATCCCCGCCGCAAGCACCGCCGCAAGCACCGCCGCAAGCACCGCCACCTGCACACTGACAGTAGGACCACTACCAGCACCAGCAGCCCCAGTGGGCAGCCGTCCGAGGATGCAGGAGATGAGCTAGAGCCTATCACCAACACTGGCAGCACCCCCACCAACTCTGGCACTACCACCACTTAGCAGCCTTAGCTGCCGCAGAATGGAGTCTAGCCCTGCCTCCATGAAATATCATGGTACCTGTTTCCTGCAAATCTCGTGCCTCAGACACCCAGGTGAGGGAATGTGTTCTGGCACACCCCAAGTACTGCATCACTGAGCACCAAGCCCCCTCCAGAACCAGTGGAGAAAGGCATCCACTCACCCTATCCTTGGCAGAATGGAGCACTCTGGGCACAAGGCCCCCTCCAGAACCAGTGGAGAAAGGCATCCACTCACACTATCCTTGGCAGGATGAAGCACTCTGGGCACAAGGCCCCTTCCAGAACCAGTGGAGGAAGGCATCCACTTGAGAGACTGTGGCTTTGCACTCCCCAGGAGCAAGCAGTGGGCAAACCACCCACTTGAGAGACTGTGGCTTTGCACTCCCCAGGAGCAAGCAGTGGGCAAACCACCCACTTGAGAGACTGTGGCCTTGCACTCCCCATGACATCACTGTGGGCATGGAGTCCCCTTGAGGAGCAGTGGCGTTGTTCCATCTTCTGGCTGAGGTGCCCCCCCTTCCCCACCCCCTTGAGGTGCATGTGTGTTGTCGACCTGATGCCCCTGCAGTGCTCTCTCCGTATTGAGGCAGGAGTCAAGTGTGGGCTTGGCCCATGATTTTTGGCCCAGTGGCCCACGAACATTTGTGATGGACAATGTACCGACTTCTGTACATTTTGTGTATTTGTGTACATACTGTTTTTCAAATTCTATGGTATATCTGCCTATTTCTGAAACATCACTGGTTTGACTCAATTCCTTTTGTCCTTGCATTTTTCCAGGGGGTTGTGGGGTGTTAATGTAATGTTGATGCATGTGTTTGTGTGTATGGTGTTGTGGGTGGGGGTGGGGGTGTTGCGTGTTGCGTGTTGCGTGTGTGTGTCACTCTCGTTTTCCTCCCCCCCTCCTGTGTGCTAGGTGCAGTACTCACCGTGGTCGTCGCCGCCGTCTTTGGTGTTCCTGGTAGATGAGGAGGTAGACTAGCATGGGCAGGACCTGCAGCTCGGGCTCCATGGCATCCTGGTTCTTCGTTGAGAGTGTCGAGCGTTGAGTGGTTTCCCTTCAAACACTGTTTCTGCCATGCTTTTGATAACATTGGTACCGCCCCAGAAAAGCTGGCGGATTGGCGGGTTGTAATGGGGTGGGCGGTACATTGTCTTCCGCCTGTCTGTTGGCGGTGACCGCCGCGGTGTTGGTTGATACCGCCATGACGGTCGGAGTGTTAAAGTGGCTGTCTGTGATGGCGGTTTCTGCTGTGGTCGTAATCCCATTTTTTTTACCGCCGGCCTGTTGGCGGTAAAAACGCCGCTTTAACACCGACCTCCAGGGTTGTAATGAGGGCCATAGTGTTCTTAGTGGGCACTAGGGGTGCATGTGAGGTGACACTGGATTAGGTGCTGCCCCATTTCTCATGAGTCAACCCCATGGTTTTCAATGGCTCATATTTTTAGTGTATGTATGTGTGGGACACAATGCAGCAGACAGGTGCATGTGAACACTACAGGTATGTGTAGCTGATGTATATTTGATAATGGCACCACTTGAGTGGCATTGGATTTAGGTTCTGTCCAAGGCTTACAAACCATGATTTACATGGGACTGTGCCTATGTGTGACTTCCTCAACATGACCATAGCCTATGCCATTGACATACCAGTGTGCTTCTTTGTTTCGTGTAATGTGTGTGTGTGATCTGTATTTAGTTGTCAACCTGTGGACACTTGTAGTGTTTTGTGTGCAACTTCTGATTGCAAAGGAGGCTTGGCTCTACCTGTCCACATGTGGTTTGCTAGTCAGGGTGTTGCCTTGTTATGTAGATTTGGGTGGATTGCGTTTGTGACATGTAACATGTGCAGTGTGGTGTGGCATGTGGCTTATATGTTGTCGTCTGTACATCTCTGTGGCCCTGCCCATGTGTATTTCTTGCTGAGTTTGTCTGGTTTGTCCTTGATGGTTGGTGTGTTGTGTGGTATGATTGGTATGGTGACTTACCTACGAGTAGCCCATTGCCATATTCGCTGGTTGATGGTGCAATGGTGAAAGATGTATGCGTCATGGACGCTGCCAGGATATTTCACCAGGATGTTTGTGAAGAGCCCACACCACAGCATTGACCCCTCGTGGGGACTGCTGCCACAAAACTGTAGTCTGACTGCGATGACAACAGGATCAATCAATCAATCAATCAATCAATCAAAACATTTATAGAGCGGGCTACTCATCCGTAAGGGTCTCAAGGTGCTTGGGGAGTGGGGGTCAAAAGGGGGGCAAGGAGGGCCACTGTTCGAACAACCATGTCTTGAGGTTCTTTCTGAAGAGCAGGAGGACTTTGGCTTTGCAAAGGTTGGTGGGGAGGGAGTTCCAGGTTTTGGGGGCGAGGTAGGAGAAGGACCTGCCTCCTGTGGTGGTGCGTTGGATGCGGGGGACTGTGGCTAGGGCGAGGTCGGCTGATCGGAGGTTGCGTGTGGGAGTGTGGAAGTTCACTCTGTCATTGAGGTAGGTTGGGCCGGTGTTGTGGAGGGATTTGTGTGCGTGGATGAGGATCTTGAATGTGATTCTCTTGTCTATAGGGAGCCAGTGAAGTTATTTGAGGTGTGGTGAGATTCGTTCGTGGCGGGGGAGGCCAAGGACGAGGCGTACGGCTGTGTTCTGGATTCTCTGGAGTTTGCGTTTGAGTTTGAGTGTGGTGCCGGCGTAGAGGGCGTTACCGTAGTCTAGTCTGCTGCTGATGAGTGCATGGGTGACTGTCTTCCTGGTCTCTGGGGGAATCCATTTGAAGGATTTTTTGAGTGCGGAGTGTGTGGAAGCAGGAGGAGGTTAGAGCATTGATTTGCTGTGTCATGGAGAGGGAGGGGTACAGGATGATGCTGAGGTTGCGTGCGTGGTTTGCGGGGGTGGGTGCGGGGCCTAGGGCGGTGGGCCACCAGGAGTCGTCCCATGTGGTTTTGTTGGGGCCAAAGATGATGATCTCGGTTTTGTTGGAGTTAAGCTTGAGGTGGTTAGTTGTCATCCAGTTGGCGGTGTCGAGGAGAGCAGCGTGTAGGTTGGTTTTGGCGGTGGTGGGGTTGCGGGTGAGGGCGAGGATGAGTTGGGTGTCATCTGCATAGGAGAGGATAGTGATTCCGTGTGATCGGAGGATGTTGACTAGGGGGATCATGTAAATATTGAAGAGTGTGGGGCTGAGGGAGGACCCTTGGGGGACTCCGCAGATGATCTTGGTAGCGGTGGAGTAGAAAGGTGGAAGGCGGACTCTCTGGGTCCAGTCGGTGAGGAAGAAGGTGAGCCAGTCTAAGGCTTTGTGGCAAATTCCTATGTTGTAGAGGCGTGTGCGGAGTGTGTGGTGGCAGACAGTGTCAAAGGTTGCAGAGAGGTCTAGGAGGATGAGTGCAATGGTCTTGCCTTTGTCGACTTTGGTCCTGATGTCATCAGTGCATGCGATGAGGGCGGTTTCCATGCTGTAGTTCTTGTGGAACCCGGATTGGGAGGGGTCAAGAGAGTTGTTTTCTTCGAGGAAGTAGGATAGGTGGGCGTTGACTAGTTTCTCGGCAACCTTGGCTGGGAAAGGGAGGAGGGAGATGGGGCGATAGTTGGAGAGGATTTCCGGGTCGGCTTTGTTTTTTTTAGGAGAGCAGTGTTTTCCACGTGCTTCCAAGGGTCTGGGTAGGTGGCGGAGTCGAAAGAGGAGTTGACTATGTCACAGAGTATGGGGCCGATGGTTGGGCTGGCTTTGTTGTAGATGCAACGTTGACAGGGGTCGGAGGGGGATCTGGAGTGGATGGAGTTCATGGTTTTTTCGGTTTCTTCGTGTGTGGTGGGGGCCCAGGTGGTGAGTGTGGTTGGGGGGCCATGTGTGGGGGGTTGAGTTGGGTGAGTGAGGGGTGTGTGTGGTGGGTGTGTGTGGTATGAAGCTGTTGTGAATGTCCAGGATTTTGTGGTGGAAGTGGTTGGAGAGGGCGTCACACAGGGGCTGTGTGTGTGAGGGGTCTATGTTGCTGGCTTTGGGTTTGGCTAGTTCGTTAATGATAGTGAAGAGTTCTTTGTTGTTTTGAGAGTTGTTGTCAAGGAGTGTCTTGTAGTGATCGCTTTTGGCGGTGCTTATGAGTTGGTGCTGGGTGCAAATGGTGGTTTTGAGGGTGGAGAAGTTGGTTGTAGAGGGTTCTGGTCGCCATATTTTCTCCGCTTGGCGGCATTTGCGCTGCAACAAAGACTGTCCACGAGGCCAGTCCTGCTCTTCATGCTGCATCAAAAACTGTCTGCAATGTTTCCCTGCTCCTCGCGGCCCCTTTCACTCGAATGGGAATTTTTGCACTGGACAGAGAAGGTAACTTTTCAGCAGGACTAACCTACTACCTGTACATGTTCCGCACTCCATTGCATTCAGACTGACCTTTAGATTTTTTCCTGTTCTTGCACTACCAAATAGCTTCAAGTGGTGGTTTGGGCTTTTTGGTGCTATTTTCACTTAAATCTTTACAATTGCACATGTGGCACCCCACCCAGAGCCTAAGGAGGCTCCAGGGCCCTCCTTCCATTTTAAATTAGATATGGCCCTGGGAGATGGGGTCCCCAGGACCTAATGAGGCATGGGGAACGGTACATTTTTGCCCCCCTCCAATTTTGAATGGATTGGACCATGGGGAATGGGGTCTCTGGTACCTGAGAAGGCTCGGTTGGGGCCACATGGTGACCATCCCTTTTAAATTATATACAGCTCTGTGGAATGGGGACCGCCGAGCCTAATGAGGATCGGGGAGTGGGACTGCACAGCCCCCTTCCCAGTGCATTGGACCCCAGGGGATAAGGTTCCTGGGACCTAATGAGGTTGGGGGAGTGGAGGCACACACACTCTTCCCAGTTTAATTGTATTTGGCCCTGAGGGATGGGGTCTCTGGGGCCTTTTTGAGGCTTGTAGAAGGTGCTCACATGGCTTTCCACCATTTTTAAAGGAACTGGCTCCAGGAGATGGAGTCCCCAGGGCCAATTAAGGCTCGAGAGAGTGGCTGCATGCTACCCTCTTCTTAATGTATATGTTTTGGCCCAAGGGATGGAGTCCTTGGGGCTCAAAGGACAACCTTATGCTGTGCATGTCAAAGGCTGTGCATGGTTTGGGCTTGGCAGTCTGCTGGGGGTTTGGCCACAGGGCCTGTGGCAGGCCAAGTACACTACACAAGGTTGGGGAGTTGGATGTATGCTTGGCTGCAAGCCAGACCCTGCAGCCAACTTCATGCCATGCACGACCAAAGGCTGTGTGGGGTGTGGGGGTGGCTGCCTCAGGGCAGGCTGGCAACAGGCCCTGTTTGCAGCTCAGGTTCTGTTGCCAACCCCTGCTGTGCACAGATGAAGGCTGTGCACAGCTTGGGGTTGGCTGCCTGTAGGGGATTGGCAATGACACATGGTTATACAATATTAGTTTATGTTAAAAAAAAAAACTAGAAATGTACTGAAATGACAAACGATTAAAGTAATGTTAAAGTTAGGTGTGAAAAAAAATCTGTTTTTTGTTTTGAAGATTCTTTAGAAATTCCCTGTAAAAAACAAAGATTAAAGTGACATTGTAATTAGGTGAATATCTCAGTGACAGCATTAACCTTTTGAACAAAAAAGCTGAGCTTTAATATAAGCGACTATGACAATTGTGAAAATAGCCATATCTGCATAGTACCACTCAAAAAACAGTTGACTAATAATAAGGTTGAAGATACTTGAATTTACTAGTGACTGCTAGTACTTTATAGTAGAAAGTCATAACAGGTGTTTGGTAGCTATACAGACATGTATTGAAAGTTGCCAGCCTGCTGTTTTAAAAAAAATCCTAATAAATATATAAGAAGCTATAAATCAACTATTTATAATCCATTAGACTGCTCAGTTGTTACTCAAATGATGGCCAATGCCGCCACAACAAATAGGATATTTAAATGACCAACCCACTTGATCTATTAAGTATGAGTACTTGACATGAAACATTTTAATTACACAAGCTTATATATTCACCTAAACAAATTTATATACTGTTATCCATTTTGAGGCCCCTGTGTTTACTGGTAAATGCTAGTATCTACATATGATAGGGTGTCGTCATTTACTTTAATAAAAAATGTAGACAATTACTGAATAATGCAATACTAACTCATTACTACAGTATAAATCAGTTTATGCCATATTTATTTACCCTATTGAAAACAAACACAAATCTTTAAAAAAATCAAAAATATGTCTGCAAATGAATGTGTAAAAACCACTACCTTCACTTTGGTGAATGTCAATTTTAGAAAGCACTTTCCTGTGACTTGCAGCTGACTTGAGGGAGACCTCCAGTAACAACATGAGGAACTGCAGCATTGCGGAAGGATTTTGAGGATTTTGCATCTGGCTCTAGAGGGACCATTAGAAATCACCGGGGGAACTGTATATTTGTGAAAGAATTTTTAGATTTTTGCATCTGACTCGATAGGGCCAACTAAAGCTAATACAGGTTTGGGAATTATTTGGTAGCCTTATAGACACACACGCACTCACACACAGACACACACATAAAATACCCTTTCATTAAATATCATTAGTGATTTGTTTAACTTTTACATTTTGCTTCGCCATTTCTCAGCACATGGCTTTGTGCTTTTATACAAGCAACTGCGATTATTGATACACAAGTATAGTACCACTCAAAAAGTATTTGTTAAGAATAATGTTGAAGGTATTTGACTTAAGCAATGATTTCTAGCACATATATACACTTGGATGTCTTCACAAACGTTTCATAGATTCTATTGAAATTTGTAATAATGATATATTCATATACGAGCTTTTGCATATTTACTTATCCTATAGATTCTATACTATAGAACAGTGGTTCCCAACCTTTTGACTTCTGTGGACCCCCATTTTATCAATACTGGAGCCCGGGGACCCCCACTGAATCATTATTGGAACACTGGGACCCCCAAGGAGTCATTACTGATAGCTGGGATCTAATATTATTAAATGTTTTAAGCAGCTGCGGACCCCCAGGGGTCCCCGGCCCACAGGTTGGGAACCACTGCTATAGAAACAAGCACAATTCTTAGAGTAACCAAAGTGAATATCTTCATTTTTATGTTAAAGCCACACGTCCTCAACTTTGTGAAAGACATTTGAAAAATGTGCATGTGACTCAAGAGGGACATCTAGTAGAGTCCTGATGGGCTGCAGCCTTGTTAAAGACTACAAGCTGCTGCTTCTGGCTCCAGAGGGACATCTAGCAATGCCATGATGTACTTTAGCTGTGCCAAATCCCAGACCTATTGTCTTTGACAATTACTGTCTTGAGTTAAGATTGAGACAGTTATGGTTCACCCAGTGGGCTTCAACAAATAGGAATTCATAGAGCGACGCTGGTGTGACACTCATGTCCCCTGAAAAGTAAGGAGAATCTGAGTGTCTCCAAAGGTGTAAAATCCAAAGACTTAAACTTTGAATCAAGACGGCTGAATATCAAACAAACACATCAAAAAATCCGGCAGATTGCGAAAACCCCTGAAGCATGGCTCAACTCAGTGGAGTGAAATATTACACCAAAGAAGGAATTGAATGTGTAGGTTGACGTCTAGATATTTTCAAAGGAGGCTGTCATCTGATCAGTTCAGGTTTGCAAGACCGCAGTGCTGTTTGTTACAAGGAGTAGATGAAGGGGTAAAGGCTACCAAGACAAAGGATTTAACTTGAAATAATGGGGAACTGAGATGAGGCGGCAAACACTCATTTGGTGTTCAGCATGTCGCATGAGCCCATTCTTTCCTCAATTCCTTTTTTTAACACTACTAATACGGTTGTCACCTAACTGATTAGCTACTGGCCTCGTCGCGATTTTTAAGTCCATGCTGGTAAAAATATTTTGAAAATCAGTGGAATCCAGTATTTACCCCTTTGAAGGCATAAACCTAAAACAGCAAACACATAACAAGAAAAATCAGTTTAAAAGTATTTGAAAGATGGCTTAAACGTTTCAGAATGATTATCAGAGCACTGATGTGACACAAAAGAATCCTGATAATTTAAACACATTTTTGCCTATCAGCTCCTGGCTGTTCCATAATAGCAAAACGTTAAAAAATGGCCACTATTTTTTCTAAAAAAAAGGTGGAAATTTACCTATACAACACCAGGAAGACGAGAATAAGGGTCCCAGCATCTATGAAAACCAAGATGTACCAAACTAAGCTATGTGAAATGTGGAATGCCAATAATGCTTAACTTGCTGCTTTTAAGAGTGTGCCACACAAATTACGTACAGTAATGTGGAACTGTCCTTTCAATCCTGATTTGGACATGAGAAGGCAATGGAGAATTTAGTTTTGGGCTGATAGAGGAAAAGGGCTTGGCAATATGTGTGCTATACTCTGGGTCAATGTGGTATTGTAATTGGCATGGTTGCACGCGTAATATATTTATAGCATAACATTCTCAATATAGGAAGAGAAATCTGTTTTACTCACTTGGTAGCAACAGTAACAATATTTATGAGGTAGTTGTAAATGAAAATTTGGAGCATAATTCTGGGTCTTGTCTTCAATTTGTCAACGTCAAACGTTGAAACGTTGCGCATTTCATAAAATGTAACACTTTAAAAAAAAACATTTTATTTGTGTTTTATACAACCATAACAACCAGGCCCATCGGGCTGGGGGGGCAGCAAGAACAAAGATACAGTGAAGTAGCATGTATTAAGGCTGCGCAGGTATAACGTAGTCATTTGTCATGTAAATAGAGGGTTAGAACAATGATAGAGTAAGGTAGCATGTATAAAGGCTTCACAGGTATAAGGTAGGTATTTGCGATGCAAATAGAGGGTTGTGTTACCAGGGTAGTCACGTCTGTTTTCCCTGGTGTTCAGTCGGCCGATAGACAAGCAGGGTATCTATATCTAAAGGGTGCTCAGTGTCCTGCAGGTCGCAATAGCCCTTCCAGGGACCCCATACCTTGTTAAATTTCCATGGACAACCACGGGCCAGGTAGGTCACCTTCTCTGCCATTATGTAGAGATCCATACCCCCTCCATTCAGTCATTGCAGGGGGCTCCGTGGGAACCCCAGTGTTTCGCTACACCCTGTTTGGCTACCACCAGACCGAGATTGCTAAAAAGAAGTTTGAGGTGTGGCAGGTCCGCGTCCATGGGGATACCCAACACCACATAGCGCAGGTCAGTCGGGATTTGTACCTCGAGCACCTCTCCTAGTTACCTTAGGATAGTAGACCAGTATTTTTGGATAATCGGGCATAACCATAGCATGTGCATGAAGATGCTCTTAACTCCCCAGCAGCGCAGGCAGAACGGATCTGGGTCCCTCCCCGTTGTACGCAGCCTCACCCTGTCATAGTAAGTCCTATGCAGGATTTTAAACTGTATGAATCTCAGTCGGATACAGATGGCCATCTCACGCAGGTGTATTAGGACGGCATCTCAGTGAGTGTCATCTAGGGGCCCTAGATCATCCTGCCATTTTTCTCTCAGATGCCCGAGTTTGTCGGGCATGTTATTATTCAGGGTTCTGTATATCCAAGATATTGCTTTCTCTTCTATTTGGCACATGAGGAGCCTCCCTTTCAGTGTGGCATTTTCCGGGAGATCCGCTACGTCTAGGTTTTCTGCCTGCCAGGTGTGTGTTAACCGGGAATACTGGAAGTGCTGCATCCAGGAAAGGTGGTATTCTTGCAGTAGATTGGGGAAAGTGTTGAGCGTTCAGTTGCTTATGAGGTTCCCCAGTTTGGAGATGCCTATTTTATCCCACACCTGAAGTTCCCAAAGTTTCCCCAGTTCTTTAAGGTAAGTGCCCCCCCAGAATGGGTTTCCTTGTGTAGGTTTCGTGTAACAGCCTATCTTCCACATTAGTAGCCTTATTCCATGCCTCTATTGTTAATTGCGTGGGTAGCAAGAGTGATTGTGCACCACTCCCCTGTATAGGAAGTGCAGTTGCGATATACGTGTAAACTGACTCCTCTCTAGCATATATGTAAGGTGGTCCCCGGGCGTGTGCTCCCAATCATTTACTGCTGTAAGGTGTGTTGCCCAATAGTGCGCTCTAAGGTCGGGCAGAGCAATCCCTCTGTTATAGGGGTTGAGCTGGAGTGTCTGCAGGGATATCCTAGGGTGTTTCCCGCCAAAGAGGAATGTACGAACCATGCTGCCTATCTTGTTAAAGATATCCTCAGGTAGGCTCACATACATGTTTTGAAGGGAATATAACAATTTCGGGAGGGAGATCATCTTGTATAGTGCCGTCCTTCCAAATAACTTTTTAAGGGGAGCTTCCCTACCTGTCCGTGTCATTCTGGAGCTCTGTTAGGACCCTCAGGGCATTCCTTTCTCAACACTTGTTGTGGTTTAGTGTCACATAGATCCCTAGGTTTTTGAAACCCTCCTTGTCTATGTGTAATTTGTCGGGGGTTCTACCAGCTTATGATGACCCCCCACTTGATAGAAGCATGGCCCAATTAATTTTATACCCTGAGTAGGACCCATAGTTCTCGAGCGTAGTGCATAGCTGGGGCAATTTAGTGTTAGAATGGGTAAGATAGAGTAAGATGTCGTACGGTTACAGCGAGATCTTCTCAGACTCTCCCTCTCCCTCCTGCACCCAAAAGCCCGAGATGCCTTGATGCGTGTGGACGAGGCCAGCCAGTGGTTCTGTCATAAGGACAAAGAGGAGCGGTGAGAGCGGACACCACTGGCGTGTGCCTCTTTCTATGGGGAATTCCACTGATTGACTCACGTTCACTCAGACTACTGCTCTAGAATTCTTATATGGCAAGTTGACCCATTCCCTGGACCTTGATGCAAAACCAAACATTTCCAATGTTTTCATCATGAACAGCCAATGAACGGTGTCAAACGCTTTTTGAGCGTCTAGTGTTAACGACAGACGTGGCTCGTCTCTACCCCTCACAGTGTTGATCCAGGCATGGAGCCTACAAGACTGGATCTCATTGACCTCTTGGGCATAAAGCCCATTTGATCCTGGTGGATCAGTGATAGTATGACTGCTATTAAGTGTGCGGTAAGTATCTTGGTACTTCAATATTTAGAAGCAAATCAGACTATAAGAATCACATTCCTCTGGAGGCTTCTCGTCCTTAGGGATTACCACTGTCCTGGCCCTGCACAGGTCCCACAGAAGTGTTCCCTTCTCTTTGACCCCTTGAAACATACTGAACAGATGGGGAGAGAAAATGTCAATGTTTTTCTTGAAATGTTGTAGAGGAAGGCCATTCGGGCTTGGAGTTTTATCGGGCGGCTTTGGGACGATGGACGCTTCAATTTCTGACAGGTCTATGTCCTTGACTAGGGAGTCTCTGTCATCCATTGAGAGACGCAGCAGGGGGATCTCTGTCAGATACCCCTCAAATAATGACACATGTACAACTGTGCATGTATGGTAGAGTTCCCTGTCGAACCTCGAAAATTAATTATCAATCTTGTGGTCAGTAGTATAGTGGGAACCATTGCTCCCCTTAATGGCGGGCACCCAGAGCGCTTCCATTTCGCGCCTCCCCAGCTGAGCGAGGAGCATTGCTGCCCTGTCCCTGTCCTCGTATAATTGGTGTCACATCACCAGGTCTTGGGCCTCAGCCTCTTATTGCGCCAGTGCAAGATACTCCTTTCGCAGGAGCATGAGTTTACTCTGGGCGAGGGGGTTTGCCAAGATTCAGGGGTCCATCTCCAGGTCTGTCAATTTGCTCTCTATGAGCTCCATGAGTTGCCGGTCTCTCTTGAGTTTGTGCCCAATAATATTATGGGTGCAATAATATTTTGGGCTCTATCTCTGAGAACTGCTTTGTATGGCTCCCAAACCGTGATTGCGGAGGCCACTGAGCCTTTGTTTTCCTTAAAGTATAGCTCAGTGGCCAGCCTCACCACTCGGGCTGTCTCTTCATCTTTTAGCTCACAAGCATTTAGGCCCTGATTTATACTTTTTAGTGCCGATTTGCACCATTTCTGTGCACAGCCAGGCACCATATTTATGGAATGGTGCAAGCCGATGCAAAGGGTAGGCTAGCGTCAACAAAAATGACTTTAGTTGGGTGGGGCTGGCGGTATGGAAGAAGTGGGTTTTGCACCAAGAGTAAAAATAAAATGACTCTAACCAGGTTAGCATCAGTTTATGGTGCTAAACCTACCATGCCACATGACTCCTGCCTTAGAAAAGGCAGGAGTCATGCACACCACCTCAATGGCCAGCACAGGGGACAAGGGTCCCCTGGACATGGCCATAGCACCCTGTGCCTTGCATGGGGACCCATTTCAGGGCCCCCTAAGGCACTTTAAAATATAAAATAAAATAAAATAAAATACTTACCTGTACATACCTGTACTTACCTGGGATGGGGTCCCCCATCCTCCGCTGTCCCCCTTGTGTGGGTGGGGGTGTCCCTGTTGTCTGGGGAGGGCACCTGTGGGCTTATTGCATGGTGTTCCGCCATGGAAATAGGCCCACAGGTCCCCTAACACTTGCCCTGACTCAGGCGTTAAAAAATGGGGCAAAGCAGACTTTGCACCTATTTTTGACCCCTCCTGCGAACCATTTTTGCACGGGAGTATAAATATGGCGTTAAGGCCATAGAGTCATTTTTTGCACGGGAACGCCTATCTTGCATCTCATTAAGGCAAGGTAGGTTTCCACGTCCAAAAAATGACTTTAACTCCATAAATGTGGCGCTGGACAGGACTAGCGCCAAAGTATAAATATGGAGTTAGTTTTGCACCAAATTAGAGTAAACAAATGAAGCTAATTTGCTGCTAACAGAGTATAACTATGCCCTTTAGTCTCCAGCTACCCTTCTCTTTTCGGGATTGGATCCCGATTGCTAACCATAGGGTGGAGTGGTCTGACAGCCCCATTGCCAGGTACTCCGCTTCCTCTGTCACCGCCACCTCACCAGCTGGTGCCAGGAGATAGCCGGGAAAAAACGCTAAGGGCACCGGAGAAGTAGGAGAATTGTCGGTCTCCTGGGTGGTGGCGGTGCCAGAGATTGGACAAGGCCTAGGAGGTCACAAAGTCAGCCAGAGGAGTCTCTCATGGGAGATTTGCAGAGTGCCGTGATCTATGCAGCTCAGGGTTAATGATCTTGTTAAAGTTCACCCCCTCCCCCTCCCAGGTGAAGGGAAAATGTAACACTTTTAATGACCCAAAGCAATTTAATTTGATTATATAAACATATATAAAGCACCAAGGAAGTGATGCAGTAAGGTGAGGTAGCAAAGCATTTAGTGTTTTTTGCACACCAACTGATTTACAATTGACAACACTACCTTTATTTTACCATGTGAATGAGGTACTAATCAGTCACAGCGCAAAATTCCTATCTGCAGGAAGTCTCACAATGAGACAGCAGACTTCAAACTCTACATTTGCATTCACAGATCCAAACATTTTGCTAAAGCAACTCTAGCCCTTAAAGCAAGAGGGGCTGGTTACAAAAATGTATGTTGTAATCACCGAAGGGCTCTCGACGGGGAAGGCTATAACTGTCCCTTGGAGCAGAGCCTGCTCCCCAGCTGCTGGCAGCTGCCACTTACAAGATGGGAGATACCCAAAAGAGACACTTTCACTTTGCCAAAGAGTCTCAATAATAGGTTAAAGGTTTATCACTACGATTCTGCTCATAAATCATTGCTATTTTGCGTACCAACTCTGAGAGAATGCACCCTCTGCCCTTCATGATTCCGTGTGAGTCGCAAAGTGTACTTTGCAAATCAGAAAGCCATTTATACATTGCTGCACACTGTTTTGTGGTTGTAAAGCCAGAGATTTTGTGAATTATATGCTTTCCAAACACCAAATAGTTCTGTACATCTGACAAGTTCCCCAGGAGCACAACTGGCATGTGCACCCACTTTGTGTACCCCAAAGGCACTTTGGTATTACAGAAAGAGCTGCAGATGCTTGTGCAGCCCTTTCTGTAATACAGATAGTGCTGGCGCACATATAGTGGCAACCTTATCAACAGAGGGTGTTCCCTAATTTGCAAAGGGGTGTAGTCCCTTTGCCTCTGCACTCATGTCGTATTAGATTAAGCTGTCAGGAGGTGCACCTAAAAGGTGTTGCAAAGTGAGTGCGTTCCTTGATGGCAGCCCTCTAGAGGGGGGAAAAAGGGTGCTATGGACCTCCCAGACATCCCCTTGCAGGCAGGTGCAGACACTCACTCCACCCACCTGCAAGGGATGTCTAATCCCCCTTAAAAGTGCAGGCAGGTTGCCGTCTGAACAGTGAGACAGAGCAGCTGCTTCAAAGCCGCTGCACTGGGGGACCACATTCAATGTAATAGGGCACACTTTCTCTGTTTGCACCTGGTGCACTTGTTTTAAGGTGCGCCATGGTTCAGACAGAGAAAGTGTGCCCTATATTTAAGAAGGCCCTTGGCCTCTTGTTGACAACACTGGGGTAACGAAGTGATTTGTGTGGGAGGGCTTCTGTATTCTGTTTGCGTGTAGGAACAAATGAGTCAGCTGCGGTTTGAAGCCCTGTTTCTTCTAATATTTGAGGAATATGCAAATAATATATTTGTACAGAGGGGTAGGGGGTTGGGAGGGGTCCAAGTCATCAGTGCATAAAGAGGGGCACTCAGCTTTTCTGTGCTGTAAATGTGGCTGGCCACGTCGCACGTAGGGCGACAATAAAGGGGACAGCTTCGTAGCGTCGCTCCCCTGTTAGAAGGAAAATGGCCAGGAGGGGCCTCCGTACCTAGGGAGGGTGGTCCACCCCTGTTTATGGCCCCAAGAGGAGGGAGGAGTGAGGCCAGGAGGTCCATTTAAGGGGTGACCTCGCAGGGCTGGGCCTCTTTTTCTGAAAGGCGAGCAATGAGCAGGACGGGAGGGAGGCAGAGTCCTGATACGGACATCTGGCAGGGAAAATGTGAGGTGAGTCAGAGGAAAGGGGGTACGAGGGTTGGAGGCGGGGGCGAATCCCTGCTTTTGTAAAGGGGATATGGGTGAGAGAAAGCGGGGAAGGCGCGAGCTCAGTAACCTGATGCCGCCCGCTCCCTTCAACCGCTGCCACCCGCTCCCTTCAGCCGCTGCCACCCGCTCCCGTCCTCCTTCCTTTTCACCTTAGCAGATATGTTTCTCTCAGTTTGGGTTCGGGGTCCGAAGCTGATACCCCTCTGTCCTGCGCCGCTCTCGCCCGCTCTCGTGCGGTGCAGGCGGCGGAATACTCGCAGGTTATCTTGGGGCGCCCGGGATAGTTAGGACCCCGGTTCCAAGCGGCGGATTGAGCGCAGCCGCCAACGGCATGCCGGGGCCTTCTCGCGCCGGTCCCTGGGCGGAAAGGCTCATGGGGGAGCGCATGGGGATGATCGAGCAAGGGTTTCTCGGCCAGGGGCGGGCACCGCATGAAGCCTCGGAAGCGCTTCAGTCTCGTAGCCATGAAGTTAAAAAAAAAAAATAATAATAATAATAATAATTGCGCAGGGGTCCCGAGGCCAAAAATCGTTTACAGTAACAATAGTTAACTAATAACTATAGAAAGCTCATCGGGATTCGAAGCCGCCAGCAGCATTGAGTGGAAGGCTTCGTTCCGCAAGAGCCCCCCCAGTGCAAACACAGCTACGGCCGCTCGATGAGAATAGCACGGACCCGCCCGCTACAGTTCCTCACCTCAGTCCGTGTCAGGGGGACGGCGCGCCATGTGCAGGCGCGGCTATATAAAGTATCAGAAGCGGCTGCAGGCGCTGACACGGCCGAGTCAGCGTTATCTTGTTTCTGTCAGGGTGCGGGCACATCGCGGCTAGCAAAAAGTTGCCGTTAGCGGCGCATAGATGCCCTCACCGGGACCCGCGAAGGAACTGGGGGCGAGGGGCGGGCCGATGCCGCAAAGGGCTGAGTGGCGCTCGGCAAAATAGTGCCCCCCCCCCCCCCACTAAACACAGTCAGGGCCAACGGTCAGGGTTTTGTTGCAATGAACAGCTACGGAATGCCTGTGTTTCCAACTGGCATTACGACATTTAACAACTTAAAGCATAAGCTAATCAGGCATCTAGAAAATAAAGGAATAAATAAATGTTAAAAATATAAAGAAATTAATTGAATAAGTAAGTAAGCTGAAGGGCGCCGTGACCGGCGTAACACAGTAAACTCCCGGGGTATCGCCGTATAGGGAAGGATGGTTGAAAACAGTTATTGGGGTGAACAGGTTGGCCAGCGCGTGTACTAACCGCCTGCAGCACGCGCGCGCGGACTAACCGCCTGCAGCACGCGCGCGCGGCTCCCCGGGTGGCGGTTGGGCAGTGTTATCCACAGCCGCTGCCTGCAGGCACTCCCTAAGGGTTGTAAGTCGGGGACGCCGCCGCCCAGCATTCTTTAAGACAAACGTGGTTCGGTTGCTCCAGGTGAGCGGCATTCGGGGGCGGTCTCGGCTTCCCGAGATCTCCCCACGGGAGGAGAGTGCGCGGAGTCGGTTCCTCGCAGCTTCTTGAGCTGTGCAGGCGCTGTGCTAGTCGGAGCGGCGGCCGGGCTCGTCCTCAGCGGGCAGCTGATGCCAGAGTCGCCGGTCTCGTCGCCGCCCCGCTTAGCCTGTGTGCTACCGATGGCGGGACTCTGGCTCCATCGCTTCCGCTGCGGGCCCTTGGAGCTCCTGCGGGGACCTGACCAGATTGGCCAGATAAGAGAACAGGGTAGGAGCCGCACAGAGACGGCCAGCGAGGCGAGGCGGCGCCCCCATGAAGGGCGGCCTGCCTCCGGTCTACCCCAACATTGGATTCACACCTGATGCAGCGGGGAAATATGCGCAGCGCGACCGTACTGGCTGAGTGAATAGACCTGCCAGGCAAGCGCGGTGTCCTGCAGGGTTTCGTTTGTCGGTACACTGGGAGCATTAGGTTTTTGGGCGCGAATGCTGGTTGGTGAAGCGTGTTAACCAACATGCCTAGAAAGCGCTTAAGCCCCCCCCTTGTTAATATACAAAGTGGGACTAGACCATACTAGGGTAAGCCAGGCAGTACCAGAAGAGCTGCCCATACAGATGCGGGTGCGGGGGGCTCGTGCTATCAGCCTACAAGAAAGTCAGCTACAGCACGTTCAAACGAAACGCATATCCATTGCTTTAAAAACTACCCACAAAATAAACGGCCGCTAATGAGTAATCGGCCTGGCTCTCGATCTTCAACTAACGGCATTCCTATCACCAGTGCTTTAAACGGGCCGGCAAATCTATACAAAAAAAAAAAAAAAAACGTAATACTTTTAATTGGAGAGTACCGGCACTCCTCAGAAACTCTAGCACAGAGTACCCGCACTCACACTTTTTCCATTTCAAGCACTGCCTATCACCCCTAGAGCCTTTTCAGAGGAGCTTCTGGAAAGTAAAGTCCTGGTTCCCCGACAGACATTATAATTGAATGGTAGCCAGCGGATGGTGGCAACGAACTGTTATCGATTCGCTTTGCGTGGAGCGGCCCTGACAGGCCTGGCAAAGCGGCTTGTGTTGCTAGCTGGTAGATAAAAAATAAAAAATAAAAAAATGTGTGTATGCGTATATATATATATAGGTGTATGTGTGTATATATGGATAGGTATATCATAGCGAGTAGTAAAAAAAAACAAAAAAAAAGGGGGGGCGTCTGATCAGGGCACCTTTATCAAGCTGAGGAGTACGCAGTGTAGGAAGCTGGCCTGGCGTATAGGGGGCACAAGAGGTACTTACACCTTGTGCCTACCCCATTTATCAATTATTAGTGTAGAAGAGGTGTTTCTAGCAGCTTAGGCAATATGCCTACAATATGCCAAAAGGATCCCAGTGAGTGCCCTCAGTAGATGACCGTCTGGTCTACACGGGTGTCACACGCACAATATTATAGGAAACACAATACACAAAAGTACAAAAAATAAGGTACTTTATTTCAGGACAGTAGGCCAACCGTATATCAGGGAGTACCCACAGCATGAGGACAAGTTACATACGCACGATATGTGTACGCGTAAGGAAACCCCGCATCATCAAACCAATTACCTGGCAAAACTAGGAACGGCCTTGTAATTGTAGCATTACGAAGAATTCCTTGGGGGTGCCACCTGGGGAGCTGAAAGCCACGGTTCAGTTATGACACAGGGATACGCAACAGTTGTGAGGCATTAAGACATACGAGGCATGCGGAGTAAAAAAAAAAGAAAGTATATATATATATATATAGATATAATAAATAAAAGAAAACATGTGTATCTTATCGGGACACTTAAGGTTGGTTTATATATATATATGCATATATATATGGTAAGGTCACACAGGGGAGGATGCGTAACAACTAGGGATGCCGCCTGAGGGGGGTGGGCAACATGTGTGCCGATCAACACATCTCCGAGCTTTCCAATACCTCAGGTAGAGTGGGCGCAAATGAAGTCAACTAACAACGCTCTAATACCCTTGTGTCGAGTTTGCATTAATAAATCGACAACACAACGGTGGAGACAACCTTGAGCGGGGGAACCAGGTTCGGGGCTAGGCTTCAGCCCCTCGTCCCTCAAAACGGCCAAACCAGGGGGTCCTGGTACAAGGCTATGCAATTAGGCCCATGGAAACGGGTGGGGCAGTAGGTTAACGGCCCATTCAATAGCTAAGTTGGCAGAGCGGAGGATGGTAAGCAAAGTCCAAAAACAAAAAACAAAAACAAAAAAAAAACAGGTATATGAATATATATAGTGTATGTATGTATGTGTATATATGTGTATATATATGTATATATATATATATATATATATGTATATATAGGTAGATGGTAGGGTCACATGCACGGGGAAGGAGGCGTAACAACCAGAGAGGCCGCCCGAGGGGGTGGGCACATGTGTGCCGAGCACGGCATCTCCGAGCTTTCCTACCCGCAGGTACAGTGGGCGCGAATGAAGTCCACTAACAACGCTCTAATACCATTGTGTCGAGTTGCAATAATAAATTAACAGCACAACTGTAGAGGCAACCTTGAGCGGGGAACCAGGTTCGGGGCTAGGCTTCAAGGCACAAGGTCTATTCAAGAAGGCCCAGGGACTGGTGGGGCAGTATGTTTACGGCCCCTTCGATAGCTCAGATGGCAGAGCGGAGGACGGTAATACAAGTCAGGGATCTTCGGGTCTCAGGTTCGGATCCTGCTAGAAGGACGTTTACCCTAGGGTACCATTATCAGCATTATGTTATCGGTAGCATAGGTAGCACAGCTGCCCTATTATCGATAGTAGGTTATGTGTAACATTGGTAACACGGCTGCCCCCACCACACAAGGCGCACTGCGGCAGCGCAGGAATTAGCGAAAAGGGGCAGCGGTGGAGAGTAGGGCAGCACCACCAGATCGGACATGCAAGAACGTATGTGGCAGCATACATAAGATAAGGACTTGTTGGAGGGTTTAGCAAGGCGAACGAGTCCAGGCGCATGTGCGTTTCCGGACGACGTATCGGGAACAGTTAAAAAAAAATAAAAAAAAATAATAATCATTTATAATAATATGTATATATACAATAACAATAAAAAGAAACTAACATATATAAGTAATATAGCAGTAAGATGCGAAGCAGAAGCGTAGCCACAAATAGCAGGACTGCGGTGCAATTTACAGGATGGAATGAGTAATAGGGGTCCTAGCAACTGTATTTTTTAACCTGCCTCCAAATTCTGTCTTTCAGTCATAATGGAGCAAGGCGTAGCATGCTAACTGAGTATGACGTTGTAATTTTATGGACTTGCCAGTGGATTATGAGGGGACAAAGTTAGTTATGAAGCAGAGGCCTGTCGCACAAGTCTAGGCAGGGAAGGAACTTGCGGCCCAGCTACCTAGAGGAGACGCTTTGTTGTCAATCTGATGAGGCAGGCCCGTGTGGCAGGAGTTTAGGCAGGTAATAATGCTGGGCCCCAGCTGCCTCAAAGAGAAGGGTGATGACTAATCGGTGGGCAGCAGCGCGGGCGTATTGGATGCAGGCACAAAATGGGTTAAAAAAAAAATATATATATATATATATATATATATATGTATATATATATATATAAATGAGAATAATAATAACTAGGAATAAACAATTAAAAAAAAAAAAAAAAAAAGAAGGAAGAAATTAATAATAATGCAATGAATAAACAATTAAACGGAAGGAGCGTCGGGAATGTTAATAATTTTCAGCCGGGCCGAACTGAAGCCCGGCGGTAGGAAGCCGGCGCTGGGGGGTATTATTCCAAAGTAAGAAATAGTACGCACAGAGTACAAGGGTTCCCCTCCTTAGAGGTAAGATAGTGCCAGAGAGAGAGAATCGCAGTGCTCTATTTTGGGGTCGAGCTGTAGGTTTCTCAGAGGGCTGTGCTGGGCCTTGTTGTTCGCACACAGGCAATGAATTAGGAGCACACACTCAGAGGCAATTCCAGGCCAATAGGTTGTATAGAAAATATATTTCTTAGTTTATTTAAGAATCACAGGTTCAAAAAATTTACAAACAAAAGAAGTTGTGTCACAGGCGAGGGGAGACACTTCAGTGGGGCCCCAAAGATGGTGGTGAGCTCAACAGGGGGCGGGACATGGCGGACGAAGGTACAGTAGTCGTCATTGCTTACTTGGGTGCGGCTTTTGTAGGCGTTTTGAACAGTCAGCGGTCAATCCTTTGGCAGAAGGTGAAAAGAGAGATGCAGAGGAACTCTGCTGAGCTCTTGCATTAAGGTCCCCCAAGATACCGCTGCTTCACCAGAAGGCCGACCTTAAAGCAGGCCTATGAAAAGGGGGTCAGGTGGGGAGCGTTAGCAAAAGCAGGTTACTGACTGCGGTAATGGCGGACACATCCGAAGAAGTTAAGGGCCTGCCTGAATTAGTGTAGAATTGTAGAGCCATAACAAGGGCTGTAACAGAAAGCAAGAAATTGTGAGGTAATGTTTCCCTGCTCGTCCAGCGAGGGCATGACGATGAGCCCACTCCTTGGTGGCCAGAGCAGAACACCGGCCAGAGTGGGGGGGGGGGGTGGAACCCCGGTTTCAGCGACAGCAAACTCGCCTGGAGGGGAACCCCTTGACCGGGAGGTGCAATATGCGTGCTAGAGTTGGCCAGCTGGGGGCCAAGAGGGGTAAGCCAGGCTTTCCAGATTCCGCCTGGGGAAACCAGCTAAACAACTGGCGGGAGAGGCCCGCGGTGGCAGGCCGTCTTAACACTGGGTCTGGCCTGGACTGTCGCCCGGGGGGAGGTCTGGGGAACAGTTAGGGCAAAAATGATCCCAGGGGTGGTGATGCAGGGAGCCGGGTCTCCAGCCACAAGTGGAATGTCCAGGCAGGGAATCAACCCGTGCAAGTGCGAATCAGCACGGTTTGTATCCAGCAGATGGGTACACCGGGCGGAAGGGAGGCACAGATACTTCATACAGGAGTAGAGACCCTTTCGAGATAACAGCCTGAGAATTAATAAGTAAGGGAGGAGCACAGGTGGGGGGGCCTCGGTTATCGCGAGATGCCATCCCCGAGGCTTGGCGGAGTTACAGGGCGATCCTAAAGCTTGATAAATGATTAAAAGGCCTCCAGATGGTGATTCCTGGAGCCAAAAGGTATTCCTCAGGCTACTTGGAGCCTTTACGGCGGGGTCTGGGATGACGCGACGGCGCTCCTTAATCCCGCAAGGGACAGTTGGAATCCTGAGCAACTGTGGAGACTGGCCTGGGTCTCGCTCTGACTTGTCAGGAGCATGACAAATTGAAAAAGTGGTAAACCACAATAAAGGAACGAGCTGTAAGATGATAAGAGTGTTGGTGCAGAGAACACCAGACAGAGCAGCTCTAGCTTTCTCAGGATGGGTGTCGGCCAATGTTTAAGAAACTCATCTCCGACACCGGGATCGCCCGTAAGCTAACCCAACCTGTGTAAATAATAAACTTGCGACATATTATACCCACAAAAGTTGTCCTAGCATTTATTATGTTGCATGCATGATATTGTGATAAATGCCAATTGCACACCCACTAAGGGACTAGGGGTAGCAGCGCTATGTGGCTGGCCACGTCGCACGTAGGGCGACAATAAAGGGGACAGCTTCGTAGCGTCGCTCCCCTGTTAGAGGGAAAATGGCCAGGAGGGGCCTCCGTACCTAGGGAGGGTGGTCCACCCCTGTTTATGGCCCCAAGAGGAGGGAGGAGTGAGGCCAGGAGGTCCATTTAAGGGGTGACCTCGCAGGGCTGGGCCTCTTTTTCTGAAAGGCGAGCAACCGCCCACCCGCCCCTACGACATGGAAACAAGCTCAGGCATGCAGAGATGAAGAGATGGTCACATATGCGAAAGAGGTGTTTACAACATGATTTCTTTACAGGAACCTCAAAAAACGTCGCAAAGCGGAGTTACAGGGCGATCCTAAAGCTTGATAAATGATTAAAAGGCCTCCAGATGGTGATTCCTGGAGCCAAAAGGTATTCCTCAGGCTACTTGGAGCCTTTACGGCGGGGTCTGGGATGACGCGACGGCGCTCCTTAATCCCGCAAGGGACAGTTGGAATCCTGAGCAACTGTGGAGACTGGCCTGGGTCTCGCTCTGACTTGTCAGGAGCATGACAAATTGAAAAATTGGTAAACCACAATAAAGGAACGAGCTGTAAGATGATAAGAGTGTTGGTGCAGAGAACACCAGACAGAACAGCTCTAGCTTTCTCAGGATGGGTGTCGGCCAATGTTTAAGAAACTCATCTCCGACACCGGGATCGCCCGTAAGCTAACCCGACCTGTGTAAATAATAAACTTGCGACATATTATACCCACAAAAGTTGTCCTAGCATTTATTATGTTGCATGCATGATATTGTGATAAATGCCAATTGCACACCCACTAAGGGACTAGGGGTAGCAGCGTGTGTCTCTCTAAAGCAGCTGCAGTGAGCAGAATACTCTGACCTGATACCCTGCAGACCCAGGCCTGAGGAGAAATAAAATAGTTAATTTGTTTCTCTTTCATTGAGACTCTGCAAGGCAGACTTCATGAGTGGCGCGGGACCCCTTCAGAGAGAGAATCTATCATGGACCACTGGTCCTCTGAGTGGGAAAGTAGTAGCACTGGACTGACCAGGTCTGTACCATAGGCCATTGCAGTCCTTGCTGTACATGGTGACCCCCAACACCTCAGGGGCACCCTACTCTTTAGGGGAGCACGATTCCACCCAAAATCCAGTAAATATCTGTGCTGTGTGGGAGACTCAGTGGCCCCGTTCCACAGTTTGTACGGGTGGACCATCAATTTACATTACACCACTCTAATGGTAATTCACAAAAACTGACACAATGAAATGGAAAGACTGTGGTAAAGCTAGTGCTGCTGTTTAGAAAAGAAAAAAAGGCATTCATGAGAATATGAGTCTTTTTTAAGCAGTCCACATCTGAGAAAAGCTGTGGGCTGATACGAATGCTGATAACAACCGGGCCAGCCAAGGCTGAAAGACAACGGATGATCAATGTTGTCTAAAAGCTCTTTTCTCTACCTGTGTGTATGTATCTGTAGTTGTATGATTGGTGCTGTTTACAGTGACGTGTCATTGTGTGATAACATGAGATTTCGCTAGACAGCTAAAGCTGCCTCTAGGTGAGACCTAAAAATGAGTTGTACCAAAGGACCTTCATATGAAAAAAACATCATAGAAACAGTTCTGCAAGTTATTTCTTATTTAAAGTTACATTTACAGTAATGTCACAGCAACCAGCTTTGATAATGCAGTTATTGCTTTGAGAAAAAAAAATCCTATCATACTGTCAGAACCAGGAAACCCCAAATGAAGGCCTCTTACCTGAAATCCTTCAATGGTCTGCGACAACAAAAGAGAGAAAAATATAGGAAGAATTTCCACTGCATCAAACACAAATTGAAATTTTCATTCGTTTAAAAGTTGCCATTGGACAAGATGGCTAAATATCTCGCTATGAATAAAGTATAATCTGAAGACTGAACCGTATAGGAAATAAATAATAATACAAATATTATCGGCATATCACGCCTGCAGTAGTGTTTGTGATTTAGAGAATACATAAACTGGTAGACACCCTCAGTTATGGTCCAATATATTGTTTGGCATCTGTTACCAACACAATTAAATACAATATCTAACACAACAGGAATATCTGTGCACCAGCCATGGGTGGACCAAGATTTATTTGTAAAGCGCACTACTCCCCCCTGAAGGTCTCAACTACAAGGTTACTTGTGTTCTTATCGGCTTTTTCCTATATTTTTCTAGTAATGTCATAATTATAAATCTTGTGGCTCTCAAAAACGTTTGTCATTCTCGTTAACAAACTTGTTTTCCTTTATTTTAATTTACGGAAATGGGGGGACTGGGGCAGTGTATCAATGATCTACAGAAATAGCACTTCTACTTCTTTCGGGTTCTCAGATAGCATGCAAGGAGGGCGTCTGGCCTCCTTTGCCTCCCTGAAATAAAGTATGGCTTGTCTAATTGTTTGTTGACCAGCGTCCGGCAGGCCTATAGGGCAATTAGGCAGTGCCCCTTGGTCTGGTCTCACTGACCAGTGTGTGGGAGGGTTTTTAGCAGTTTATGGGCCTGGTGTATGGCCAAGTGGGCCGTTGTTTTCCTGTTGACTTCACTGAGATTGCCACAAGCAGTGCCTGCAGCAAACACTAAAGCATGCAGCCTTCCATACAGTATGCCTTTACAATTTCAAAACTGGCCTGATTTGCAAATGTGGGCCACGTTATCAGATATTTTATCTGCTGAGAGATACTTTTATTTTGGCGCCCGAGCATGTTTTTTCTCCCAGTCCGACATTGTTTTTGACCCCCTAGCCAGAACTGGATGTGTACACAAATTGTTGTCATTCATATTATTACCTTACTAATTATTTACTCTTAAACACTGCCTGACTTCAGTCTTTCGAGAAACGTTCCTAAGGACACAATAAAACTAGGGGTCGACACATCAAAGCTGACAAGTTAAACGTCCTGTATACCAATGTTTGCTGAACATCAAAACAAACAGTTTCTTGAGATACTTTTATTTAATAAAGTTCTCTCTGGCTTTTTAGAATATGAGGCTTGCCTCCACCAAAACCCATCTTGATGAAAACAAGCTGTTGTTGTCTAGCGTGCTTCTTCACACATTGTTCCGTGTGGGCATTTTGTTGCTGTCACTGTGCAACAAGTGATTGGTAGAGGAGGGCAGGACTTTCAGAAATGTGACATATAGTACTCTGATTCGACACTATTTCTCCACTATGAAAGTTCAGGGTGCAGGTTCACAGCGCGGATTGGTTCAATGCTGTAATGAAACTATGTATCAATCAAATAGAAACGCAGAAAACAAATGGTGCAAATGTCAGCGTCAGATGACAAAGCAGCTCACAATGCTCCTCCAGCAAAATATTAGCTAGCGATGATTCCAAATTAAAAAAATACTTGCGTGATCACCAAAAAGGAGTGCATGAATTTTGGATTATAATTTTCAGCTAGTCTCTTCACTGCTGATCTGGTTGAGAGACTAATGCAGAATTGTTTTTTGTGTATAAAATTCTCCAATTTCGTGAGGTATTGCTGACTACTCCAATGCAGAATCTGCACTGGGGATTACATCAACCAGATGTGAGGCACTGTCGTAAATTCACCTGTGAAATCTTCACTGGATGTGAGTATGTAGTATCCTGTCAATACACATTCCCTGTATATCTGAACTGGTCAGTAATCCTAGGAGTGAATGATGTAATTTAATCTTGGTGTGTGGTCTGCAGTGAAAGCTAGGAAGGAGGGTGAAGCCCTGACAAAATGTACCTGCTTTTGCTGTAACCTACGGGCCTGACATGTAATAAAGAACCACTTCTGTTAGAAATGGTGTCTTTGGTTGACAGTCAGGTTACCCCCTGTTCAAGCAAGGGCCCTCACTCTATTCAGGGTAAAAGAGAATCACCCTCAGCTAACCCCTGCTTACCCCCTTGGTAGCTTGGCAGAGCAGTAGGCTTAACTTCAGAGTGCTAGGTGTAAAGTATTTGTACCAACACACACAGTAACTTAATGAAATCACTACAAAATGACACAACACAGTTTAGAAAAATAGGAAATATTTATCTAAACAAAACAAGACCAAAACGACAAAAATCCACAATACTCGAGTCAAGTTATCAATAAAAATGCAAAAAGAGTCTTTAAGTAGTTTCAAACACACACTAACGCTGTACCATGGGCGCGCCAAAAATAACCCCGCATGGACGAGTGCGTGTCATAAAGGGCTTGCGATGCGTTGATGCCACTCACGAGCAGGACCATGCGTCGTTTCTCCTTTCACCGGGTCGGGCGTGTCGTTTCTTCTCTCTGCAGTAGAGCGATGCGTCGATCCGGTCAGCACTCTCAGGTCCAAGCAGGCCTTGCATTGTTTTTCCACACACAGCGGTACTTGAGTCGGAAATCCATCCGCACAATGATCCGAAAACCCAGCAGCGTGGGTTGTGATCTCCCAGCCTCCGTCATCGATGCTGGGCGTCGTTTCTCCTGCTCCGTGCATCGATTCTTCAGTCACGTTTCCTACGTGCGTCGTTTCTCAGCTGCGGAGCCGGCAGCGCGTCGTTTCTTCAGCCACAGATCGGAGTTGCTTTGATCTTTTTCCCACATGGCACTCTGTGTGTGGATTTCCTTGTCCTTAGGCTGACAGCTTCTCCTTTTTAGGGTCCCAGGAACTGGATGGGCACCACAGGGCAGAGTAGGAGTCTCTCCAGAGACTCCAGGTGCTGACAGAGAGAAGTCTTTGCTGTCCCTGAGACTTCAAACAACAGGAGGGAAGCTCTAAATCAAGCCCTTGGAGATTTATTCTCAAGATGGAAGGAACACAAAGTCCAGTCTTCGCCCTCTTACTCTGGCAGAAGCAGCAACTGCAGGATAGCTCCACAAAGCACAGTCACAAGCAGGGCAGCTCTTCTTCCTCAGCTCTTCAGCTCTTCTCCAGTCAGAGGTTCCTCTTGTTTCCAGAAGGGTTTCTAAAGTATGTGGTTTTGGGTGCCCTTCTTACACCCAATTTCTCCTTTGAAGTAGGTCTACTTCAAAGTAAAGTCTCTTTTGAATGTAAAATCCTGCCTTGCCCAGGCCAGGCCCCAGACACTCACCAGGGGGTTGGAGACTGCATTGTGTGAGGGCAGGCACAGCTCTTCAAGTCAAGTGTGAGTGACCACTCCTCCCCTCCCTCCTAGCACAGATGGCTCATCAGGATATGCAGGCTACACCCCAGCTCCCTTTGTGTCACTGTCTAGTGTGAGGTGCAACCAGCCCAACTGTCAAACTGACCCAGACAGGGAATCCATAAACAGCAGAGTCACAGAAATGGTATAAGCAAGAAAATGCTCACTTTCTAAAAGTGGCATTTTCAAACACACAATCTTAAAATCAACTTTACTAAAATATGTATTTTTAAATTGTGAGCTCAGAGACCCCAAACTCCACATGTCTATCCGCTCCCAAAGGTAATCTACACTTTAATCAGATTTAAAGGTAGCCCCCATATTAACCTATTAGAGGGACAGGCCTTGCAACAGTGAAAAACAAATTTAGCAATATTTCACTGTCAGGACATATAAAACACATTACTATATGTCCTACCTCAACCATACACTGCACCCTGCCCTTGGGGCTACCTAGGGCCTACCTTAGGGGTGCCTTACATGTAAGAAAAGGGAAGGTTTAGGCCTGGCAAGTGGGTACACTTGCTGGTTCGAATTTACAGTTAAAACTGCACACACAGACACTGCAGTGGCAGGTCTGAGACATGATTACAGAGCTACTTCTGTGGGTGGCACAACCAGTGCTGCAGGCCCACTAGTAGCATTTGATTTGCAAGCCCTGGCACCTCTAGTGCACTTTACTAGGGACTTACTAGTAAATAAAATGTGCCAATCATGGATAAACCAATTACATAGAATCTTACACAGAGAGCATTTGCATTGTAGCCCTTGTTAGCAGTGGTATAGTGCTCAGAGTCCAAAAGCCAACAGCAACAGGTCAGAACAAATAGGAGGCAGGCGGCAAAAAGATTGGAGATGAACCTGCATAAGCAAAAAAGTCCAACACTTCTTACTAATTTGTATGAAAATGCAGCAAGATTCTGGTGAAAGTTGGGAGCCAGTCTGGAAGGGGAGGTGGCTTGTCATAGGAAAGAAGATGGCCCTGTCACCATGGAGGAATAGTTTGGGACTGCCTACTCTCAGATCCACTGGTGAGTGGTGTCAGCTCAGGCTGCTGTGAAGGAGGAGCCTAGTGATGAGGGTGGGCAAGGTCTGGCAAGGACAAGGAGTCAGTTGAAGGGAGTTGTAAACTGAGGTGTTGTTCCCCACTGTATGAACCTATGTTTAAGGATAATGCTATGGCGGTAGTATTATAAGGACAGTACTGTGGAGACAGTGGGAAAAGGGAGGAAATGTCCTTAACAGTAAACATAACTCTGAAATTACCCATGGAGCATCAGCCAGTAAAACATATAACAGTGATGGTGAAATAATGAGCAGAGTTGGTGAGTGTACAGTATGATTTCTGAAATAAGGTCACTGTGGTTCTAGGTAGTTCTTTGTCTGGAGGATCTAAGTGCCAGTTTGGTGTTAGTGTATTGCAATGGTTGTACATTTCTCCATTTGAGTTAACATATCATGTTCTGAGCTTATACATCTCTCACAAGTGGGATGTATTGCTAAACAAGTATGTGTCACATGGGAGGCAAGAGCTCTGGCGAGTGCATAAAGTCTGACCGAGTTTAAGGAGGAAAGTGCACAGTCTGAAAAAAAGGCTGGCTAAAGACATTCTGCACATTTTATGATGCCTGATGCAGTGACCAAAGAAGTTGGGGAAGCTCTGTAAGTGCTGTGCTCAAGGCAATAGGCAGACTTTTTACTTTTTCTGACAACGTACAACACCACGTTAATGGAAACCTTTCACTCCAGCACAAGCCAGTTGGTGAGAAGAAAAAGAAAAAGATGTAGTGTTTGCAACCTGCTTGCTTGAGAGAAATGAGCACTAACGTCTTGGATTTCAGACCTGGGTGTAGGAGTGGATTCGCTGGCTATGTACCATGAAGGAGGGTAGTGAGCTAATGACTGGACAGGTCTGGAATTGTTTAAGAAAGACTACCCAAGACCCACCGCTTAATTTAGAAAGAGAGGTAGTATTACCTTCAAGGACATGAGAGGCTTACAAGACACTGGGGGTGATTCTGAGCCAAGCGGGAACCGCCAGAAGACCGTACCGCGGTCAAAAGACCGCAGCGGTCATTCTGGGTTTCCCACTGGGCTGGCGGGCGACCGCCAAAAGGCCGCCCGCCAGCCCAGCGGGAAACACCCTTCCACGAGGAAGCCGGCTCCGAATGGAGCCGGCGGAGTGGAAGGGGTGCGACGGGTGCAGTAGCACCCGTCGCGAATTTCAGTGTCTGCTAAGCAGACACTGAAATTCTAAGTGGGGCCCTCTTACGGGGGCCCCTGCAGTGCCCATGCCATTGGCATGGGCACTGCAGGGGCCCCCAGGGGCCCCACGACACCCCATACCGCCATCCTGTTCCTGGTGGCCGAAACCGCCAGGAACAGGAAGGCGGTATGGGGGTCGGAATCCCCATGGCGGCGCAGCAAGCTGCGCCACCATGGAGGATTCCCCTGGGCAGCGGAAAGCCGGTGGGAGACCGCCGACTTTCCGTTTCTGGCCGCGGCTGTACCGCCGCGGTCAGAATGCCCAAAGGAGCACCGCCAGCCTGTTGGCGGTGCTCCCGCGGTCCCCGGCCCTGGCGGTTTTTACCACCAGGGTCAGAATGACCGCCACTGTCTGGTAAGAGGGTGTGCTGTGTCCTGAAGTCATGGGAACTCAAAGGATTACCTGCTGTGAAAGTTAAAACTTGAAATTTAGTTAATTGGTGTGATTATGTGGTACTCATGGAGTTAATATTATTCTATGTACGTCTGTCAAGAAATGAGCATTGTTTCCTACTAACTGTGAAGTTTATTGGGTAGTGGGACAATTTGGTTAGGGATTATCTCACGGTATGCTAAGTTGGTGAAGAGTAGTACCCTGTATTTAGTGGTTGCATGCAGGTGTACCCTCTGGTCTGCAAATCTGGTGAAGTGTAGGTTCATGTCATGAGAAGTTGCACAAGGAAGTACTGCATGATCTGGTAAGTTGGGGAACAGCGATATTGTGAAACAGGAAAATTACATGGGGGGTACTCCATGGGTGCAATGTGGGGAATTAAAATAACATGTTGCAATGGAGAAGTACCCCATAGAGTGAAAATGTGGGGGAATTTAGTACCCTGTAGTGTTGTGGATGGTATTCAAATGTTTCATCTGAAGGTTTCACCAGAGTCGTCCCTCTGTGGTATTGGAGGATTTCACAGGTATTTTTTTACTGAAGGCAGAGTAGGTTCATGACTGATTTGTGGTACATTTAAGTTAGTTTAGGTAAATCCAATTCAGTGTTGTGTTTGAATGGTTGTGTTTATTGTAGTTGTAGTTTCTTGTAGGTGAGTACTTCTTTACCTGCTGACATCGTCTTATGTTAATGGTGGTATTGCTGGACTGCTTTATGTGTTTGATTTTTGAATTTCAATAAGTTTTCAGTATACATTTACTTGAGATTTTCATCTTCTGTTTAGAAGATGTTCTGGCTTTTTCTGGTGCAGTTCCCAAAGGGTGTGTTACTGGGTACAGATTAAGCATTTTATTTGGTTTAGCATTTGGTCGTGTTGGTGTGTCCACCTTGTGTGACTCAGTGTTGGACGTGTTGGAATGCTGGGCTGCACTTTTGTTTGAGTGTATGGTAGCCAGAGCATACTGTTCTTTTGGGGTTCTGTGTGTTGCTTGTGGAAGATGGAGAAAATGTGAGAATTGTGTCTGTGTCACTGGTATAGTTTAGTAATGTGTGGTGTATATCGGAGGACATTGTCAACAAGTGTATTTCTGATGACAGGTTTTTGTTACAGCGGGGTCATGGAAGTTTTGAGTTGAGGTGAATTATGAATCAAGTCTCTGTTTTATTTTGCTTGTACCTTGAATGTGTAGACTTAGGGATGACAAATAAATCCATTGGAGAAGGAAGCCAGTTGGTTTCTTACCATGGCTATCTCATGACTGAGTGTACCTGACTGCTTGCCCTCTGTGCATAAATGTTGTATGGTGTCATTTTGCGTGTGACAACATGTAGTGGTAGGGCGTCATGTCTGAGGAAGTAGCAAGACGTACAGGTCTTGCAGCATTGGGCAATGGTAGTCAAAATCTAGTGGTCTTGTTTCCTTGTTTGACATGAGGTGTGGGAAGCCTCCTGTTTTGACCTATTACAGCCTGGCTACCTAATGTGCACTGGGGTGCGGATGCGTAGACAGCCTAGGGTATCACATGGCAAGTCAGGATCCTCTGCAGGAGAACCCAGATGGTCATAGGTGAAGTCTTTGATGTTCCTCCTCACAGCTCTTCTCCTTGGCAGAGTCTCCTCTTGATGCAGAAGTGTTCTAAAGTTGTGGGGACAGCAGTTCAATACACATATTTATTTCTGCCTTTGAAGTAGGGAAACTTCAAAGGAAAGTCTTTGCAGTGCACAAAACCCTGCCTTTCCTGCCCTGGTCCTGAATAAGGACAGGCACAGCCCTGTTCAGGTACAAGGGTCAGCTCCTCCCACCACTCTAGCCCAGGAAGACCCATCAGGATATGCAGGACACACCTCACCTCCTTTTGTGAGACTGTCTAGAGTGAATTCACAACCAGCCCAACTTGACCCAGACGTGTATTTCACAGCTAGGGAGAGGCACAGAATGGTTAAGCAAGAAAATGCCCACTTTCTAAAAGTGGCATTGTCAAACACGCAATTTAAAAACCACCTTCACTAAAAGATATATTTTTAAATTGTGAGTTCAGAAACCCCAAACTCCACATCTCTATCTGCTCCCAATGGGAAATTACACTTAAAAGATATTTCAAGGCAATTCCCATGTTAACCTATGGGAGGGATAGTCCTTGCAATAGTGAAAACTTAATTTGGCCGTATTTCACTATCAGGTCATGTAAAGCACATGAGTACATGGCCTACTTTTTAACAACACTGCACCCTGCCTATAAGGCTACTTAGGGCCTAACTTAGGGGTGCATTACATGTACTGAAAGGGAAGGTTTGGGCCAGGCAATAGGGTGCACATAGCTGTTTAAATCTGCAGACAAAGACACTGCAAAGGCAGGTCTGAGCCATGTTTACAGGGCTACTCATGTGGTTGGCACAATCAGTGCTGCAGGCCCACTAGTGGCATTTGATTTACAGGCCCTAGGCGCACATGGTACACTATACCAGGGACTTACCAGTAAAGCAGATATGCCAATCAGGGATAACCAATCATAATCACAATTTACACAGACAGCATATGCACTTTAGCACTAATTAGCAGTGGTAAAATGCCCAGGATCCTAAAGCCAACAAAACAGGTCAGAAACAAAATAGGAGGAAGGAGGCAAAAAGTTTGGGGATGACCCTGCAAAAAGGGCCTGGTCTAACAATTGGTTAAAAACCTTATAGTAGACCTAGCAGCAGTTCAATTGATATAGTAGGTCAGGCCCGCTAAACATAAGCAAGGTCAACTATTTGACCCAATATTTATAAAAAAAATCTGACTTGGCCACCAGGGATCCATAGATATTTTCTTGTCAGACCATAAGATAATACCTTTTCAACTATGCAAAACAAGTAACACAACGCCTCACCAAGCCAGATTGAGACAAAGGTGGTCAAAACTGGATAAAGGAGAATACGAGAACATGCTTAATATTTCTGCCCCCAAAATGGTAGGGATTTTGCCAAAAAATACACCAGATTTGATACGTGGATGCTGAATGCCCTAAATAATCTGGCGCCTGTAAGCCAAAAAAAGCCCATTTGCTCCTGAGGCTTGGTGTTGTATTTCTCAACAGAACTTTTAGAGCTGAAAAAAGAGTTAAAAAAACTGGAAAGGGCATGGAGAAAAAGTTACAATTACATTTGTAGGGATAACTATAAGAAGGCTGCTAAAAAAATACCATCAGGGAAGCTAGAGTTAACTACTTCTCCTCCAAGACTGAAAATGCCTCAACCGCATCCAAAGAACTATTGAATCTACTAAAAAGCTTGGTTAAACCCACTAATAATCAAAATGGTCCTCCATCTGCATTTTGGTGTAACATGATTACCGTTATTTTCTTGGAGGATAATAACATCCTCCTCACACTTGTAGTAAATGGTGGGGTATCTAGGTCTCTCCAGATGTTGCATGTTATCAGTACAGTGAATGAAAAATTAAGCATTGTTCCGGAAATCAATCAGGAAGACATTCAAGAAAGTTTAAAATCTTTTAGATCAGGTTCTTCACAGGACCCTGCTTCTCCAGACATCACGTTAAAAGGTTGGAAAGTAGTAGCATCCATTCTGACAGACATGGTTAACCATTCACTACAGTCGGGGATGGTTCCACCAGTGTGGAAACATGCCTTTGTTAAGCCTTCACTGAAACAAAACATTGGGCAACCGCCTTAAATGTGGAAACTACTGACAAATCTTTCTTCTTTCAGAACCTAGTGAAATTCTGGTGAAGTCTGTAAATAAAAATCTTTCAAGATATTTGGAGACAGATAGGATTTTACATACTTTCTAGACTGACTTTAGACTAGGAAATAGCACAGAAATGGACCTTGCTTGCAGCAACGAAGGAACTAGGAGTTATTATAGATCAAGGTGGGTCCACAACCCTAATTCTATTGAATCTGAGCGCCGCATTTGAATCTGTCTCCCATCCAGTACTGGTTAGAAGTCTGGAAGAAGCAGGAATTGCCTCCTTCCTCCAAAATAGAATTTTCAAGTGTTTAAAGAAGCCACATAGTCCATAATTTACTCGCTAAAATGCGGGATGCCTCAGGGTTGCACATTAAGCCCCACTCTGTCCAATCTGTATGTCTTCTCACTGAGATTGTTATGGCATTTGGGCTTTTTCTATTATATCTCATGGTGATGACACACAAATTGTCATCTCCATCTCTCATCAAACAAAAAGGACGTCCATCCAACTCAGTGGCTTCTTAAAGCATGTAGTAGATTGGATGGCTGCAAGCAGTCTGAATTTAAATGGGGGAAAAGATGGAAGTGCTGGTGATGGGAAATGACCCAGCCAGGTGGATGGAGTTGAATTGGTCGGACTTTGTTGGCATTAAACCCACCGCTAAACTGAAAGTCAAAAGTTTGGGTTTTTGGTTCGATAGCAAGCTTTCGATGGGAGTCCAAGCCAAGAAATTGGCATCAAACTGTTTCTGCCTTCTCAGAACACTGACAAATCTACTGAGATGGCTGCCTCAACCCTCACTTAGGCCCTGATTACGACATTGATGGTAAATCCCACTTACTGCAGCGGTGACGGCCGCCAACATACCGCCGCGGTGGCAGATATCCATTCTCCATATTATGACACACACACACTAATCTGACAGAATACCGCCACATACACAAATCCGACAGCCCAAAGGTCAGTGTTAAAATAGGGGAACCAACAGCCATAACATCACACCAACAGAACAACGTCCACCACATCATGACCCACGAATCACCACGGCGGACATTCAATGGTGATAAACCATTGGCAGTACACACTGGCGCACTCAGAATGGCCACCCAAACAGTAAACTACACAACATTGGCCAATACCAAATACACACACCTGACACTCATACACACACCACACCCACCCACAGCACTATAAAACACACACCCACATTACCCACAACCCTTTACAAATACAAATTATTGCCACCAGACTGACACCAAGACCGACGCAACAACTAGACACACACACCACATACACCCACACATCCCTCATGCACCCCACTTCACACACCCAACTACAGTACCCAACACCCACGCACTTACACATACCACACAACACCCATGTCCCCAAAAAGGCACCCCCTTTTTACAGAGGAGGAGTTGTGTGTCATGGTGGAGGAAATAGTCATGGTAGAGCCACAGCTGTTTGGAGCACAGGTACAGCAAATATCCATTGCCAAGAAGATGGAGCTATTGCGGAGAATTGTGGACAGGGTGAATGCCGTGGGACAGCATCCAAGAACAAGGGATAACATCAGGAAGAGGTGGATCAACCTACGGGGGAAGGTACGTACTGTGGCAGCAAGGCACCAGCTCGCCATACAGAGGACTGGTGGTGGACCCCACATCCTCCCCCACAGCTCACAGCATGGGAGGAGCAAGTCTTGGCATTACTGCATCCTGAGGGACTCACTCGAGTTGCTGGAGGACTGGACACTGCTGAGTCAATAGTTAGTACTTATTACCCCCATACCTGCATGCCATCACACCCCCTCACCCTCAATCCCATCACTCCACTCCATCCCACACACTGCACCTACACATACGACTAACCCCAATGACAAGCCCTGCATGCCATACCAATGCATGGTCAGCCCTCCCAGCCCTGCGTGGACGCCCATCACAAAAGCATGCACAGCATCGAGAACTTACAATCCCACAATACAACACCATACACAAACAAAGGTGCAAGGACAACAGCAACGATAGAGAAGAAGCTAGGGATGTACAACATGTCACAGACATGAAGCATAATACATCGCTTAGATCCCCTAGGTGCCCCAGACAATCTCAGCAGAGAGGAGGTGCCATGACTAACCAGTCCCCCAACAGAAGATGCCCCCAGTAATGACAGTAATTCTGGACTACAGGATCTGGATGAAAATCCTGGCCCACCAGGGACCACTGGTCAATCGGTCACCCCAGCCCACTCCCAGTCAACCACAGAGCCTGTGTCTGGAACCTACCATGGCCCGTGTGACTGGGGAAAGGGCTTCCCTTCAGAGGAGTTGGAGTGCTTGGTGGATGGGGTCCTACCCAAGTATGGACAGCTGTATGGGCCTCCAGACCCCTTCCTATTTAAAAGGTTCCCATGAGCCAGTGAGCTGATGAGCTTTGGGAATGCACCTGTGTGCCTGTGAGTGGTAGTTGACATTCAAGGATTTTGGCAGCATTTCCAGCAACCCCAGATGACTTTTCTTTGTTCTCTACTCTCTACTGATGAAGGGCTAAACCCAGAAACACATGTCAAGAGATATACAGCAATGTCTGCACCAACGTTGGTGAAAAACTACAGATAATTGTCAAGTAAGCGCTAACTGTGAACTGCATTTATCAGGATGCAAAGGAGTGAACTGTGCCGGGATGTGAGGCAGTGTGCTCCCAACCCCTCTTCCCATTTAAAAGGTTCACTTGAGCCAGTGAGCTGAAGAGCTTTGGGGATGCACATGTGTGCGTGTGAGTGGTGCTTGACCTGAGAGGATTTTGGCAGCATTTCCAGCAACACCCGATGAATTTTCTTTGTTCTCTACTCTCTACTGATGAAGGGCTAAACCCAGAGACACATGTCTAGAGATATACACCAAGGATGGACAGCTGTATGGGCCTCCATACCAACACGTGAGTACACCTTGGGCACAATGCATGTGGGAAGGCTGCATGGAGATGTGTTTGCAGGCATCGTGTCATTTTGGGGGGGATGTCTGCTGATAGTGTACATGGTGGGTGCCGGACAATGTGTGTGCCAATGGAATTGGAAACTGAATTTGTGGGCCATTTGTGTGACAGGCTGGAATGAATGTGTAATGCTGCACGGAGATGTGTTTGCAGGCATCGTGTCATTTTGGGGGGGATGTCTGCTGATAGTGTACATGGTGGGCGCCGGGCAATGTGTGTGCCAATGGAGTTGGAAACTGAATTTGTGGGCCATTTGTGTGACAGGCTGGATTGAATGTGTGATGCAGTCCTCCTGTCTGTATTACCTCTGCAGGTACAGCAGGCGGAGCACCCACTGCAGGAAACGGTGGGAGGACCTGAGACACTTGGCACGGAAAACCGTGGAAGGCCATCTGGGGATGGCCTCCCAACGAGGAACGGGTGTTCATCGGAACCTGACCCCCCTGATGGCCCACATACTGGCGGTGGCCTACCCAGAGCTGGATGGGTGCTTGAGGGCATCACAGCAGCCACAAGGGGGGGTGAGTACAGTGGTTATTACTACAATAATTGCTAGGTGGCATGGGATCCGGGTGGTGGGTGTGAGTTAGTGGGTGTGCCTTAATGGTAGGTCAGAGTTTGCTGCATGATCCAGCTCAAGGGTAAGGGGTGTATAGCAAATTCAGGTAATGTAGCTCGGTTGCATTCCATGTCAGTCAGGGCTTTGTGGGTCCCAGGAGGGGTGCAGTTAGCGGTGGTTGGCCCGCATCTTGCTGTGGCATCTAGCTAATTGAATACCAGTGCAATGCATAGTGGTCATTCCTGATCCCTGTGTGTGATGGTACTGTGTATGCCAACTGTGGTGTTGGTGCTGTAATGGACCCAGTGCTCCCTCTCTCTCCCTCTCCTCCTTTCTCCTTCGGTCATACTGTTCATGTGTGCATTAGCATCATCTAGCAGAGGAGCAGAGGCACTGGCGACAGAGGGAGCTGCATCCCACAGGACCCAGTAGGCAGAGTCCACCGGCGCCGAAGGAACCAGTGGGACTGAGGGCGAGGAGAGCACCACGACAGAGACAGGAGGTGAAAAAACTGACCTCCTCCGATAGAAGCTCCCTGGTGGTGGCAGACCCCTCTGTGACCACCCCAGCTGCAGGTACAGCCGCCACCCCAGGCGAGCACCGCCCTCCGAGTAGCCCCTCACTGATTTGCCTGTGCCCATTCACCCAGGAGGGTGGACATCTCCTTCGCCCCATGCACCTCAGGCCCTGCCCCAGTGAGCCATGCTGCCCTGAGTGAAGACGCCATTGACCTCCTGAGATCCATCCCTGTAGGGGAGTCAACCATTGTGAGTGCTATCCAGAGGCTGGCATCCCAGTGTAGCAATGCAATGCATTCCTGGAGGGCATCCACAGTGGATTGGCGGACCAACAGAGATTGATTCAGGCTGTGGCCTCCTCTCTGATGGCAGTCACTGTCCCTGTTCCGACCGTCCCCCCTCCAACTACACTTCCTAGTCCCAGTCTCCTCAACCCCAACCCATCCCATGCACACATACAGACGAGCATGCACACATGACATCACACAAGAGTGGCACAGTCAGATACAGACACCACACTTAAGTCCACAAGCACTCACACAAGCACCAGACAGTTGCACACACATCCACATCCACTGCCTCCACTGTCTCCCCTCCTCCTCCCTCACAGTCACGTCCACACTCACACCTGCATGTACTGCTTCAACAGCCACCACCAGCATCACCACACCAAGAAGCACACACACCTCACTAGCAGACACCTCAACAAAATCCATCCACACATCATCTGTGTCCTCTCCCACCATGTCTGTCCCCCCTCCTAAAGGACAGAAATGCAGGTACTCAGACACCCAATAGCCATCCACCGCACAGCAGCACACTGCCCATGCACCTGCACCCAAGTCCAGCAAACGTACTCCTCCAACAACCACTCCCTCAACCTCCACTCCCATACCTCCTCCCTCCTCCCACATCCCACCCCAATGCCCCTAAGAAGCTTTTCCTTGCATGTCTTGACCTCTTTCCTCTCCCTCCCCCCACGTCCTGCCAGTAAGAGCATGGTACCAATGACCCAGCTCAGCACCTTAGTCAAACAGTCCACGGGGACAGTGGAGGCACCTCCTAGTTGTGGAGGCAAGACAGTGAAGGATCCCACTCCACCAGCCAGGAAAGTGAAGGATCCCACTCCACCAGCCTGGAGGGGTAAGGTTCCCACTCAACCACCAATGCAAGAAACGGTTCCCACTCAACACCCAATGCAAGAAAAGGTTCCCACTCAACCACCAATGACAGGCAAGAAGCCCTCACCTCCAGCTGGCACACAGCAGCCCTCACATCCAGCAGAGGCTGCCCAGGTGACACCTCCCCTATCAGAGATAATGCAGCCCTTACCTCCAGCAGAGGCTACCCAGGAAACACCTCCTCCAGCAGAGACAATGAAGCCCTCACCTCCAGCTGAGACACAGCAGCCCTCACCTCCAGTAGAGGGCATGTAGGCCACCCTCCAGGGACTGTTGTACAAGGAGCCCCCTCCAGGATCAGTGGGCAAGTTCCCCACCTCAGAGACTGTGACCTTGCACTCCCCAGCATTGGGAAATGGGCATGGAGCCCCCTCCTTAACCAGTGGGCGAGTCCCCCACCTCAAAGACTGTGACCTTGCACTCCCCAACATTGGGAAATGGGCATGGAGCCCCCTCCTGAACCAGTGGGTGAGTTCCCCACCTCAGAGACTGTAACCTTGCACTCCCCAGCATTGGGAAATGGGCATGGAGCCCCCTCATGAACCAGTGGGCACGTTCCTGACTTCAGCTGAGGTGCCCCCCACCCCATTTCCCCCTGAGGTGCCTGTCCACTTCCGTGATGTTGCCCCTGTACAGTTTTGTGCGTAGTTAGTCTGGATCAAGTTGGGGCTTGGACTGTGCCCTGTGGCCCTGTGGGCCTTATGGACTTTGGACAGGACATTAGCCCTTTCTGGACAATTGTTTATGTATCTCTGTTCTAAAATTGGCTCATATGTTGGCTTTTGCTTTGCAATTACAATTTCAGTACTGCCAACCTCTAGTCCTTGTATTATTATGCCATGTGTCGTGTGCCACTGGTTTTCATCTGCAGCTGGTTGCGAGCAAACGCCGCAACACAGATGGCGCACACTGCTATCGTGGGAAGGTGGGTACTAACCACAAGCGACTAGTCCCCCTTTATTTATACTCTCGGGCTGAGCCCGGCCTTTGGGGTGTGTGCAGCCCATCATGTGATGTAGTGACAGGGTGGCTTATTACATCCCTTCCCAACTTTAACAAAAGTGAACAAAACAAAACAACAGATAAACAGGATACATAGGCCCTCATTACAACCCTGACAGTCGGTGTTAAAGCGGCGGTAACACTGCCAACAGGCCGGCGGAAAAAAAAATGGAATCACGACCATGGCGGAAACAGCCAACATAGAAAGCCACTTTAACACTCCGACCAGCACGGTGGTAGAAACAAACAGCTTGGTGGTCACCGCCAACAGACAGGCGGAAGGCAATGTACTGCCCACACTATTATAAGAGGCCAATCCGCCACCTTTTCCGGGGCGGAACCAACACAAACAAAAACACGGCGGAAACAGGTCTTGGAAGGGAAAACACTCACCTCTCCACACCCCACGAGGAACAAGAACGCCATGGAGTCAGAACTCCAAATAATCCCTGCAATGGTATTCCTGCTCCTCTATCAGGAGCAACAAAGATGGTGGCGACGACCACGGGGAGTACTGCACCTACAACACAGGGGAGGGGGGAGGGAAAAGAGAGTGACACACACATGCAACACACAACACCCCGACCCCCCTCACCCACTAAAACGTACACACAAATACATGCTGCAACATTACATTTACACCCCCACCCCACCCCTCCTCAAGAACGCAAGGACAAAAGGAAATGAGTTGAACGATTGTAATCATGAAAAAAACAGTACTCAAAACTCGAAATACGGTATATACAATTATGTACACCAACTACACAAGTCCGGATAGTGCACAAATTATTGTCCGTGGACCACTGGGCCCAAAATGCATGGGCAAGGCCCACACTCGATACCAGACTTCAAACGGAGAGAACACTGCAGGGGCATCAGATCGAAAAGAAACAGGCACCTCAGGGGGAAGGGGGGCACCTCAGCCAGATGAGTGCACTACGCCACTACTCCATGAGGGGGCTCCATGCCCATTGATGCATCCTGGGGAGTGCAAAGCCACAGTCTCTCAAGTCTCTCCAGTGGGTGGTTTGCCCACTGCTTTATCCTGGGGAGTGCAAAGCCACAGTCTCTCAAGTCTCTCCAGTGGATGGTTTGCCCACTGCTGTATCCTGGGGAGTGCATAGCCACAGTTTCTCAAGTCTTTTCAGTGGGTGGTTTGCCCACTGCTGTATCCTGGGGAGTGCAAAGCCACAGTCTCTCAAGTCTTGTCAGTGGGTGGTTTGCCAACTGCTGTAACCTGGGGAGTGCAAAGCCACAATCGCTCAAGTCTTTTCAGTGGGTGGTTTGCCCACTGCTGTATCCTGGGTAGTGTGAAGCCACAGTCTCTCAGGTGGATGCCTTTCTCCAATGGTTCTGGAGGGGGCTTTGTGCCCAGAGTGCTTCATCCTGCCAAGGATTGAGGTAGTGGATGCCTTTCTCCACTGGTTCTGGAGGGCGCTTTGTGCCCATAGTGCTTCATCCTGCAAAGGACTGAGGTAGCGGGTGACTTTCTCCACTCGTTCTGGAGGGGGCTTAGTGCCCAGAGTGCTTCATCCTGCCAAGGACAGAGATAGTGGATGTGATACTCCACTGGTTCTGGAGGGGGCTTTGTGCCCAGAGTGCTTCATCCTGCCAAGGACTGAGGTAGCGGATGCCTTTCTCCACTGGTTCTGGAGGGGGCTTAGTGCCCAGAGTGCTTCATCCTGCCAAGGACAGAGGTAGTGGATGTGATACTCCACTGGTTCTGGAGGGGGCTTTGTGCCCAGAGTGCTTCATCCTGCCAAGGTCAGAGGTAGTGGATGCCTTTCTCCACTGGTTCTGGAGGGGGCATTGTGCCCAGAGTGCTTCATCCTGCCAATGACTGAGGTAGTGGATGTGATACTCCACTGGTTCTGGAGGGGGCATTGTGCCCAGAGTGCTTAATCCTGCCAAGGACTGAGGTAGTGGATGCCTTTCTCCACTGGTTCTGGAGGGGGCTTTGTGCCCAGAGTGCTTCACCCTGCCAAGGACTGAGGTAGTGGATGTGATACTCCACTGGTTCTGGAGGGGGCGTTGTGCCCAGAGTGCTTCATCCTGCCAAGCACAGAGGTAGTGGATGTGATACTCCACTGGTTCTGGAGGGGGCTTTGTGCCCAGAGTGCTTCATCCTCCTGCCAAGGACTGGGGTAGTGAATGCCTTTCTCCACTGGTTCTGGAGGGGGCTTTTTGCCCGGAGTGCTTCATCCTGCCAAGGACTGAGGTAGTGGATGTGATACTCCATTGGTTCTGGAGGGGGCTTTGTGCCCAGAGTGCTTCATCCTGCCAAGGACAGAGGTAGTGGGTGTGATACTCCACTGGTTCTGGAGGGGGCTTTGTGCCCAGAGTGCTTCATCCCGCCAAGGACTGAGGTAGTGGATTCCTTTCTCCACTGGTTCTGGAGGGGGCTTTGTGCCCAGAGTGCTTCATCCTGCCAAGGACTGAGGTAGTGGATGTGATACTCCACTGGTTCTGGAGGGGGCTTTGTGCCCAGAGTGCTTCATCCTGCCGAGGACAGAGGTAGTGGATGTGATACTCCACTGGTTCTGGAGGGGGCTTTGTGCCCAGAGTGCTTCATCTGGCCAAGAACTGAGGTAGTGTATGCCTTTCTCCACTGGTTCTGGAGGGGGCTTTGTGCCTAGGGTGCTTTATCCTGCCAAGGACTGAGGTAGTGGATGCTTTTCTCAACTGAAGGTGGTGCATCGTGGAAGCTTCCCAGGCTCCTGGAACTTACCACCAGGCTCGGTCGACTGACCACTGGGGATGGCAGCCAGGTCTGCTGTGGTGCCACTGGCTCGGGATGTCGCGGGGCCGCTGGTGGTGCTTGCGGCGGTGTCAGTAGCGGAGGGGCTGGCGGCGGCCTCTGTGGCATCGGTGCTGGTGGCAGACTCTGTGGCATCGGTGCTTGCGGCGGACTCTGTGGCATCGGTGCTGGCGGCGGACTCTGTGGCAGCAGTGCTTGCGGCAGACTCTGTGGCATCGGTGATGGCGGCGGACTCTGTGGCAGAAGTGCTTGCGGCGGACTCTGTGGCATCGGTGCTGGCAGCGGACTCTATGGCAGCGGTGCTGGTGGCGGACTCTGTGGCAGCGGTGCTGGTGGCGGGCTCAGTGACTGCGGTGCTGGTGGCGGTGCATGTGGCGGTGCAGGTGGCGGTCTTCTCCGCCGTACCGGTTGGCATCGACGTGGACAGAAGATGTGACACTGGTCCCATAGTCGGTGCCACCATGCCCTCTCCTGACCTGCCCTTGATTTTCTGGCCCTTCCCCACCTTGGATGGTGGCACAGCTGTCTTGCCACCATCCCCTTTTGTTTTTCCTGAGCCCTTGGTGGCAGGTTTTTTCGCCTTCTCCCTCCAGGATGTGGGCAACTTTTTTACTTTCGCAGGTGGCGGAATGTCCTTGCCCTCGCTACGTGGCACACTGGCTGCCCTGGTGCTTGCCGCACTCCAAAAGTCCGCTGTCGCTGGGACCACTGTGCCCGGTGATGTGGTGGCTTAGGTGAGGCGTCGGACTCTGTGGCATCGGTGCTGGCGGCGGACTCTGTGGCAGAAGTGCTTGCGGCGGACTCTGTGGCATCGATGCTGGCAGCGGACTCTGTGGCAGCGGTGCTGGTGGCGGACTCTGTGGCAGCGGTGCTGGTGGCGGGCTCAGTGACTGCGGTGCTGGTGGCGGTGCATGTGGCGGTGCAGGTGACGGTCTTCTCCGCCGTACCGGTTGTCATCGACGTGGACAGAAGATGTGACACTGGTCCCATAGTCGGTGCCACCATGCCCTCTCCTGACCTGCCCTTGATTTTCTGGCCCTTCCCCACCTTGGATGGTGGCACAGCTGTCTTGCCACCATCCCCTTTTGTTTTCCCTGAGCCCTTGGTGGCAGGTTTTTTCGCCTTCTCCCTCCAGGATGTGGGCAACTTTTTTACTTTCGCAGGTGGCGGAATGTCCTTGCCCTCGCTACGTGGCACACTGGCTGCCCTGGTGCTTGGCGCACTCCAAAAGTCCGCTGTCGCTGGGACCACTGTGCCCGGTGATGTGGTGGCTGAGGTGCTGGGTTGGGACCTGGAAAGCCTTGCCCTATGGGACGGACGGGGGGGATGTGTAGGAAAGAGGTCAATGTTAGACAGGAAAAGTTTTTTAGACACACTTGGACGGGTAGATGGAGGGGGTGGCGGCTGTACCTGTTGATGTGGGGGCACAGAGGGGCCCGCCACCGAAAGGGAGCTCCCATCAGAGGAGGAGTCGCTGTCGCTGAAGTCACCTCCTGTCCACGCCATGGAGCTCCCCTTGCCCTCCGTCCCACTGGTGGCTTCAGACTCCGTTGTCTCGCCCTCCAGGGCCAAGTGGGATGCAGCTCCCTCCTGCTCCGGTGCCACTGCTCCTCCGCCTGATGATGCTATTGAACACAAGAACAGGGAGGCCACAAAAAGGGTGGGGGAAACGCAAAAGAAAAACATGTTCAGTGCATGCAATACCACTACCGTTGGCGGACACTACAAACACAGCAGCCCTCTGCACTACACCATGCACTTAGAGTTCCTAGAGTAATCACATGCCCATGGGGTACAAGGCCTATGCCCGATTGCTGCACACATGGAAGTCATAGGAGCCTGACTAGGTGTAGATGGTTCTTACCACTGGTGGGGTTGGGTTGCCACATAGCCTGCCTCACAAAGGGTCCTGGCCTACAAAGCTCGCCCCGCCTAGGGTAACCCCCTGCCCACCTCCCCCACCCAGATACCTTGTAATGCATGCAGGGTCAGATGGATGTGACGGTACTCACCCCCTTGTGGCTGCTGTGACGCCCTCAAGCACCCATGCAACTCCGGATACGCCATCGCCAGGATCCCGAACATCAGGGGGGGTCACGTTGGGAGGCCATCCCCAGCTGGACCTCCGCTGTCTTCTTGCTCCAGTGGCAAAGGTCTTCCCATCTTTTACCACAGTGGGTGCTCCGTCTGTGGTGGACCCCCAGGGTCCGGACGTCCTTGGCGATGGCACGCCAAATATCCTTCTTCTGGTGGGCGCTGACCTAGAACCATTGTACAGGGGAAAAGGAAAAACTTGAACCGTCCGGACCGTCACAGTCATTGGCTCACGTTCCCACCCTTGTCCTGACGCACATACACTCACCGTCCGCACATGCAGGCCTCAGTCCCCCCCCATGTATCTTCCATCCACACCACTCCAAACAGGCATTGCCCATGCAGCATGCTCACAGTGTACTCACCTGTTTGTCTGGAGGACCGTATAGTTGTGTGTACTGGGGGAGGACCCCATCCACTAACTTCTGCAACTCCTCCGAAGTGAAGGCAGGGGCCCTTTCCCCAGACACATGAGCCATCATCGCTTCCAGACTGAGGTCACAGCAGCACTTGCAGTGTAGGTCCTCTCCTGTTGAAGGTCAGATATCAAGTGAGTGAACAGACAGAAAATGGCAGTTACGTCCGCGGCGGTGCATACCGTCACCGCCGGCGTACAGCGTCATTGGCTCCTGTGACCCATAGGGTCCAATGATAACCAATGTAGGATTGCGCTGCGGTCTTCGACCGCCTACCGCGATGGTGTAAAACACCAGCGCAGTTACCTCATATCCCCTTGTTCCCCCTTACAGGCCAGGCAGCCGCCATTTCAGGGGGCCACATGGCATTATTAATAACTGTGTCACACCTATCTAGGTCTTGCGTACACACAGTAACAGGCACATTGCGGATTGAAAATGTTTGCTACTGACATTTAGTTATACCTAAGTGTTGGCTCACTCTCTGCTCACTGTTCTCCTAAATAGGGCACGTCCGCTGGGGCAGGTGGTGAGATGGCGGCATCCTCTGGTGTACAGACCGCTGGTGGACCTGTCGACAATGGAAGAGAAACACGTAATAGTCACCTAAAGACTTGATCGTGCAACAATCCAGGAACTGTGTACCCAGTTGGAGCCAGACCTGATGTCAGCAATCCGCCATCCCACAGGAATCCCCCCTCTAGTGCAGGTCCTGTCAGTACTCCATTTCCTGGCAAGTGGGTCTTTTCAAACAACAGTGGCCATTGCATCAAGGATGTCCCAGCCTATGTTCTCAAACGTGTTGTCCAGAGTGTTGTCTGCCCTGCTGAAACACATATGCAGCTACATCATTTTCCCTCAGTTGGAGGATTTGCCAACAGTGAAAGGTGACTTCTATGCCCTGGGACATATCCCCAACATCATATGTGCCATTGATGGGACACATGTGGCCTTGGTACCCCCCGCAGGAGTGAACAGGTGTATAGAAACCGGAAGAGCTACCATTCAATGAATGTGCAGATGGTGTGTTTAGCCAACCAGTACATCTCCCATGTGAATGCCAAGTTTCCTGGCTCAGTGCATGACGCTTACATTCTGAGGAATAGCAGCATCCCTTATGTGATGGGGCAACTCCAGAGGCACCGTGTGTGGCTAATAGGTGCGGACAAGGACCCTATACCCTGTGAATAGTTGTCTGGGTCTAGGGTTGTCCCTAAGAGTTAGTGTTTGTCTAGCAGTTGTCCCTCGACATTTGTAGGTGACTCTGGTTACCCCAACCTGTCATGGCTACTGACCCCAGTGAGAAATCCCAGGACTAGGGCAGAGGAACGCTACAATGAGGCACATGGGCGAACTAGGAGAGTGATCGAAAGGACCTTCGGCCTCCTGAAGGCAAGGTTCCGGTGCCTCCATATGACAGGTGGTACTCTCTACTACTCACCAAAGAAGGTGTGCCAGATCATCGTGGCCTGCTGTATGCTGCACAACCTGGCATTGCGACGACAGATGCCTTTTCTGCAGAAGGATGGTCCAGAAGGAGGTCTTGTGGCAGCTGTGGAGCCTGTGGACAGTGAAGAAGAGGAGGCAGAAGAAGAGGATATCGACAACAGAAACAACGTTATCCAGCAATACTTCCAGTGAGACACAGGTAAGAAGATGTCACTGCCTCACACCTTTCATACAATTGTTAGACCTATCATATGTCAGTCACTTTCACCCAGTGTATGGACCTTGACTTGTCACTTTGCCTTTCCATTTCACAGATGTGGGTCCCACTTTGTGACTTCTGCTATATTAGCTCATGGACTAGAGCTGTGTTACATCGGTATGTTGACAATACAATCGACATTGCTATATTCCATAGTTATTGCAAATACACATTTGTGAAAGCACAGACTGACTCCAGCTTGTTTTGTGATTCAAGGCTGTTTATTTCAGTGCAAAATAGTGGAGGGGGTTGTAAAATGGGCAGGGGTGATGGTGGAGGAATGTCCATGGCAGATTCCAGTCTATTTATTTCACAGGTGCATTGTCCAAAGGGGCATAGGAAGTGGAGCTGAGGCAGTTGATGGATGGACAGGGTGACGAAGAGGGACAGAGGGATGACATTCAGGGGGGGCTCATTTTCTGGTGGGGGTCTTGGCATTGTTCTCTGTCTTTGTCCTGGATCTTAGGGACCGTTTGCGGGGTGGTTCTCCTTCTGCAGGGGGTGGGGTGCTGGTGTCGTGGTCCTGTGGCGGTGCCTCCTGTCTACTAGCGCGGCGGAGGTGGTGGGCTGTTCATCATCCAGGCTAGTGTCAGGGGCCCCTTGTTGTGCCACAGTGTCCCTCCTGGTGTTCACAAGGTCCTTCAGCACCCCTACAATGGTGACCAGGGTGGTGTTGATGGACCTAAGTTCATCCCTGATCCCCAGATACTGTTCCTCCTGCAGCCGCTGGGTCTCCTGAAGCTTGGCCAGTACCGTTGCCATCGTCTCCTGGGAATGGTGGTACGCTCCCATGATGTTGGAGATGGCCTAGTGGAGAGTGGGTTCCCTGGGTCTGTCCTCCCCCTGTCGCACAGCAGTCCTCCCAGTTCCCTTGTTTTCCTGTGCCTCTGTCCCCTGAACCGTGTGCCCACTGCCACTGCCCCCAGGTCCCTGATTTTCTTGGGGTGGTGGGTTTGCCTGGGTTCCCTGTAGTGGTGGACACACTGCTGCTTGATGTGTCCTGGGGACAGAGGGATGGGCCCGCTGGGTGGGTGCTGTGCCCGGTGTTTCCTGAGGGGGGAGGCTCTGTGGTGGCTTGTGTCAGTGTGAGGGGAACTGACTGTCCCGAGGTCCCAGATGGGCCGGGCTGGTCATCTTGATCCAGATGGACAGAGCTGCTGTCTTCACTGTGGGCCTCTTCTGTGGGGGGAGTGGACATGTCTGGAACCTCCTGTCCGGTGACATTGGGTAGGGGTCCTGCAGGAGTGAAAAGGCATGATTATTGCATCTGTGCGTGCCTTTGTGTGCAATGGGTGAGTGACCCTGTACTCCAGTGCTTGCATTCTTGTGTAGGACCTTGTGTGATAATTGGTTTGGGGATCTGTGTGGGTATCTGTAGTGGACATGCTTTGCTGATGGGTGTTCATGCTTTGATGTTGCATGAAGGGCTTGGTGTTGGGATGTGTGGGTTGTGACAGTGTGATATTTGTGAGGTGTTGGAGTGATGGGGTGAGGGTGGGGTATGTAATAGCATGCAGGTAGGTTGGGGGATGTAATAGTTAAGATTTGACTTACCAGAGTCCATTCCTCCTGCTACTCCTGCGAGGCCCTCAGGATGCAGTATAGCCAAGACATGCTCCTCCCATGTAGTTAGTTGTGGGGGAGGAGGTGGGGGTCCGCCGCCAGTCCTCTCAACAGCAATCTGGTGTCTTGAAATCACGTAACGCACCTTCCCCTGTAGGTCATTCCACCTCTTTCGGATGTCATCCCTGGTTCATGGATGCTGTCCCACTGCGTTGACCCTGTCTATGATTCTGCGCCGTAGCTCCATCTTCCTAGCTATGGAGGTGTGCTGCACCTGTGATCCGAATAGCTGTGGCTCTACCCGGACGATTTTCTCTACCATGACCCTGAGCTCCTTCTCAGAGAACCTGGGGTGTCTTTGCGGTGCCATGGTGTGGTGTGGGTGATGTGTGAGGTGGTGTGTGTTGTGATGTGTGAGGGCATGTGTTTGTGTGTGTTGTCTGAGGTGCGTGGATGTTGTGTGAGTGATGGTGTTGTGTGCCTGTGAATGCTAGTATTATTGATGGTGGTGTCTCTCTCTGGGCTTCTTCCTCACTTTTTGTCGTAGGGGTTTGTGGGTGATGTGAGTGTGTGTTTTACATTGTATTGAGGGTGTGGGAGTGGTGTGTGTATGTGTATCAGGTGTGTGTATTTTGAATTGTCCAATGTGGTTGTGTTTTGTGAATGTGTGTGTATTTTGAGCACGGCGGTGTGTACCGCCAATGGAATACCGCGGTTAAAAGACCGCCACGTGGATTCATGGTTCGTGATAGTGTTGGCGTATTCCTGTTGGCGTGACGGTGTCGGTATTGTTTTCGCCAGTTTATCACTCACCTTTGGTGTGGCGGACTTGTGTGAGTGTCTGGATTTTGACGGATTCCGGCCTGTGGGTCTTAATAGCTGTAGCGGAATTCCGCCGCCGCAGCGGTGTGTTAGCGGTCTACTGCACGGCGGTAAGCGGGATTTAGCACCAATGTTGTAATGAGGGCCATAGTCTTCACTCAAAACGGAGTTCTTCTTTTAGCATCCTCTCAACCAACAGGGTGGCTCTCCTTCTCAGCTCCAATCTGGGAACTCTCTGCCCTTGCCTGCCACGACTCCTCTTCGCTGCCGCAGTTTCCGTTGCAGTGTCTAACACCTCTTCTCCAGCGGGACTCTTCGATTCATCTATCACCATGTCTTCGCCTCTATTGATCTTTTTGAACCAGTACACGTTTCGCTTCACCTCCTGGTCGTTCTGGCGGACATTCACCATTGTCCCCTGTACCTGAACAACTGTCAACACCTCCCTCTCAAACGAGGTGCAGAATTTTCCCCCTGGGTGCCGATTTTTGATGACCAGTTTATCGCTTTTCTGAAGATCTGGGGCCTCCATTCATCTCTTTCACATGGCCCAGTCATTGTTGCGTTTTTGCCTCAACTATGGTGCAGGTTTCCATAGGGGCCCCGCCGGGATGAGGTCTCTCACTGTTTGCCGCATCAACAAATCGCTGGGAGCACATCCAGTGGTGCTGTGGGGTGTCTGGAGATGAGCCCTGAGGAACTGGTTCAAACAACACTCCAGGTCCTCCGCTCTATTAAGCCTGATAACAAGGGCCTTGTTCAGTGTCTGCATAAATCTTTCCACCTCCCCATTTGCTTGAGGCCACTGGGGTGTTATTATATTAAGTTTGTGTAGAAATCTTTGAAATTCTTGGCCCTGGAATGGAGGGCCGTTGTCGGACTTAACTTTTTTGGGCAGCCCCAGCAAGGCAAACATCTTTTCTAGAGCTGGCAGAACATACTCAAACACTGTTGATTTCACAAGTTCCACTAGAAGGAATTTGGAATTGCTGTTCATGGCCACCAAGGTCACTTGGTTGTCAGGAAAACTACCCAAGTCAATACTTATGGATGCTCCTTCAGTGATGATGGGTGCTGTGTGGGGGGGTGAATCCTGTTATAAGGTAGGCATGACATCTCCTCACTACTTCTTTAGCCATCCGATCCATTCCAGTGGAACCATACTTTACTCGTAAGTTGAGTCTTGGTTTTAGAGACAACCTTGTGGCTTTCATAGGCTAACTCTACAGTGTCTGTGTGGGCAGTCTTCCACTTTATATATGTAAGGCACCCCTAAGGTAGGCCCTCGGTAGCCCCATGGGCAGGGTGCAGTATATGTTAAAGGTGGGACATGTACTGATGTGTCTTACATTTCCTAACAGTGAAATACTGCTAAATTCAGTCTTCACTGTTGCAAGGCCTATCTCTCTCATAGTTTAATATGGGGGCTGCCTTTAAATATTATTAAAGTGCAGATTCCTTTTGAGAGCAGATAGAAATATGGAGTTTTGGGTCTGTGAACTCACAATTTAAAAATACATCTGTTAGTGAAGTTGTTTTTTAAATTGTTAGTTTGAAAATGCCACTTTCAGAAAGTATGCATTTTCTTGCTTAAACCATTCTGTGACTCTGCCTGTTTGTGGATTACCTGTCTGGGTCAGTTTGATAGTAGGGATGTTTGTGAATCCCCTCTAGACAGGGAGACAAAGGGAGCTGGGGTGTAGTCTGCATATCCTGATGATCCATCTGTGCTAGAGTGAAGGGAGGAGTGGTCACTTACACTTGAATGGGCTCCGTCTGCCCTCTCTCAATGCAGTCTCCAACCCCCTGCTGTGTGTCTAGTAGTGGACGCAAAATCCCATACTTTAGATTTCTTCAAGATCACTTCTGGAACCAAGAGGAACCTCTGCCAAGGAGAAGAGCTGAGGAGGAGTGCTGCCCCTGCCTATGACTGTGCTTTGTTTGGGCTAAACTGCAGTTGCTGCTTCTGACTATGAAAGGGGACAAAGACTGGAGATTGTGGTATATTCCTGCTTGTGAAGAATCTCCAAGGGCTTGAACTGAGCTTGCCTCTTGTTTTGAAGTCTCAGGGCCATCAAAGCCTTACTCTGCTAACATCTGTACTCTCTGCTGGGACTCCTGCCCTGCCAAGTGGTGTCCTATCCAGTCCCTGGGCCCTTGAAAGGTGAAGTTGGCAGACAAGAGCTGAAAACCCATGCACAGAACGCCGTGTGGGGAAAGGTTCGATGTACCATCTGCAATGCGGCTGATAAACGATGTGCCGTCGGCTTTGTGGCTAAAATCGACACCCCACCTTCATCGCAGCTGGGAGATCAACGCATCGCGGCTGGAGAAACAACGCACAACACCCGCTTCCGGCTGCTGGTAGCAACTCAAACCCCACGCAGCGCGGTTATCTAACATCGTGCATCGTCCTTGGGCATCAAAGTCAACCCAACTCTGAGCGGATCCGAGATGCCCTGTCCGGAAATTGACGCATCGCTATCTTGCGAGGGAGAAAAAGGACGCATTACCGACCTGGCGAGAGAAGAAAGGACGCACAGCCTTCCTTGCGAGGAAGGAATCAACGCATTGCTGTCTTTTACGACACATGCTCGCTCTTGAGGGTTTATTTTTTACACTAACCAATTACTTTGTGCAAAATCATAATTTCCATTGTTTTCCATGGAGTAAGAAAATTCATATTTTAACGTGTGTAAGTTGGATTTGTTGTTGTTTTGGTCTTGTTTGATTCAGATAAATATTGACTATTTTTCCAAACTGGCATGGTGTCCATTTTGTAGTGTTTTCACTGTATTACTGTGTGTGTTGTTACAAATAATTTACACATTGCTTTTGAGTTAAGCCTGCCTGCCCATTCCAAGCTACCAAGGGGCATGTGGGGGGGTGTTTCTCCTTTGCCCTGACTAGAGTGAGGGTCTTTGCTTGGACAAGGGGTAACCTGACTTGCAACCAAAGACCCCATTTCTAACAGGGTGCTTCCATCACTATATTCAGGCAAACATCTTACCCAGAGGCTACTGCAATTTCCTCCAACATCAGCTCTCGGGAACGTGCTGCTTTGGTTTGGTCACCAGTGGGTGGAGAGACAAGTAGTTGGCTCGGTTGTTGGTGCCAGACTGATAAACAATCTCAAAAGTGTACTGTTGCAGCTGAACGGTCCACCTCTCTATCCTTGTGGGCCCATTTTCAGCCGTGCCTGAGAAGAGGGGCACCAACAGCTTGTGATCGGTCATGATGCAAAAGTGATGCCCACTGAGGTACAGGTGGAAGTGTTGGCACGCCCACCGGATGGCCAGCACTTCCCTCTCAATCTTGGCATACCTCATCTCTACCGCTGTGAGTGCCTTGCTGGTGTAGGTTATCAGTACTCATTCACCATCATTCTTCATCTGTAGCAGCACTGTTCCCAGCCCGAGGGGCCTGGAATCAACTATGAGTTCGGCGCAGTGGGTGGGGTTAAAGTACACCATGGTGGTGTCATGCAGGAGGGCTGCCTTGACATCCTGGAACACTTTGGCTGCTCTTCCGTCCCACGCCCAGATTGTGTTCTTCTTTGTCAGTGCCATCAGTGGCTCATGGAGGGTTGCCAAATTGGGGATAAATCTCCCACAATAGTTGGCCGTGCCCAGAAAGCTCTTCACATCAGCTGGTCCCTTCGGAGTTTCAGCTGTCCGGATGGCATCCACTTTGGCTGGATCTGCTTGGAGACCTTTCTCCTAGAAGTGATACCCAAAGAACTCGACCTCATTGGTGTAGAGCATGCACTTTCTTTGGTGTAGTGTCAGCCCTCTTTCTACTAGGCGCTGGAGGGTGGGTCGTAGTCATAGACGGTGTTCTTCAAGTGTGCTTGAATATATGAGCATGTTGTCACTCACATTGGTTACTCCCGTGAGCCCTGAAAGTGCCTCGTGGATGGCCTCTTGGAAGATCTCAGCGACAGAGGAGACAACGAAACTGAGACGCTTGAACCTCCATAGCCCCAAATGAGTAGAGAAGGTCATGATGTATAGGCATGATTCCTTCAGCCACAATTGATGGTATCTGGTATTCAAATCTATTTTTAAAAACCACTTGGCTCCGTTCAGATCAGCCACTATCACGTCTATGGTGGGCGTAATTTGTCTATCCCTAAGAATCGCTTTCTTGGGAAGCTGCATATCCACACACAGCCGCACAGCTCCAGGCTGCTTTGGTTCGGGCGCTATCAGGAGCGGTGATACCCATGGGGTTGGGCCTAAAACCTTCTCTATCACCCCGCCACTTCAAGGTACTCCAGCTCCTTTTTGACTGGAAGGCGGAGATGAAACGGGACTCCTTGGTGGCGTAGCACCACCAGTTTGATAATCCTAACAATATGGAGCTTCCCTTCGACGTCCTTCAGGCCGCCCAACCCCTGAAAGAGGTCTGGGAAGTCTTTCAAAAGGTCTTTGCATGGTGCTGGTGAATTTGCTGCACAAAGAAAACTAGTCCCAGATCCTCAGCTATGCGGTATCCCAGTAGCGTTCCAGTGAGTCCCTCCATGATATGAAACTTTAGTCATGTTGCAGCGCTTCCATGAGTTATCTCCACCTCGATGGCGCCTAACAAAGGAATCTGCTCCGAGTCCCCACAGGAGTATATCTTTGCTTTGGTGGGCGATAACTTTGGCTGTGGTTTCAGCTTTTGGAACTGTTTCACATCTATGACGTTCAAGGACACTCCTGTGACAATGAGTGCTGTTATTTTGACTCCTTCCACCTTTATTTGGCACACCAGAGGTGGTATTTCCTTTTGATTGTCTCTTCCAGTGACCAATAGCATGAAGATCTCATCCTCTTACTCCTCCCTCCAGTTTACTTCACCACTGTTGGGTTTACCTGGTCTGCCCCACCTTCCAGTGACAGCTGCTTGACGTTCCAGCTCAACTTTCCTTTGAATTTGGGTGCAAATTTGCTGGCGGTTGATCGACAGACTTTTGCGAAATGATTGCTCCTTCCGCATCTCAAACACTGTTTCCCTTGGGCCGGGCACCCTCGAAGGGGAATGACGTGGGAGTCCCCAGTTGCTGCAAGTGCCATCAATCCTTCATCTTCCTTCCCCTTCCTTATTCCTGTGGGGCTGTCTCTGCAAAACCTCAACCATCTCCTCCTTCACCATGACTGTCCCCGTTGCAGCTGGGACGGGTACCTGCTGAGCTAGTGTGGACTCTATCTCTTCTGCCCTGCTGTCAGCTAGCTCGCGTGATTTGGCTGGTATCAGGTTGTCATCCAAGGATATTCCTGGTTGCTTTCTCAGGTTCAAGGACCTGCATCCTTGAATCAAATGTACCACAATTTACACCTGCTTGTCTATACCTGTGCATGTGCTCGCCAACCTGTATAGTTGTGAGAAGAAGATGTCGATGGACTCCCCTTCCACATAACGAGCTTGCCTCAACCTAAACCCCTCAAAGTCTGACTTTAGCTGCGGGTTGAAATATATACTAAGGGCCATCACAGCAGCATCAAAATTGTCTTCGACCTCTCGTGTTAGGCAGGTCTTCAAACAGCTCGCACAGTTCATCTACACCCATGTACAGCATAAGGGATTTTTCACCCCATTGTCTGCTTCACGTGTGGTGCAAAAGTAATGATTCAGTCTCCTCAGCCACTTTCACCACCACGGCACGGCTGTTGCTGGGTCTTCTAGTTGACTAAACAGTGGCAACATTGATATGGAGTTATGGGTGCTGCTGAGTTGTGGTGGGCCCGCAGGTACATTGCTCTGTGCCTCTGCCATGCTGCTGCCTGACATTCCACTCTGTCCGTCTGCAATGTCCTTTATGCAGTGTCTCAACCTCAGGGGTTTTCAGCAGCAGCTTGCTTTATTATTTTTTGGGGAGATTCCCTTTTTGTTTGCTCCAGCCAATGCTGGTTGCCTGTGGGCTATAGTCCCTCTGTGCCTCCCTACAGTCTGTGATCACTAGCCTAACCTCTTCACCCCAGCCACATCTGCAGCCATTGCCCTGTCCTCATGACTTCTCACCTGGAGAGCTTCACTTCATGGGCTGCGTTCATTGCAGCAGCTCCTCTGCCAGTTCCAGTCCCAGCTGCAGCATCGCATTCACCTCCTCGCCACGCATGCTGTATGCGCTGGCTGGAGCACTGTCCTGTGCCCTTTGGGACACCATTGGAGATCCTGCATGTAGTGTGCAATGCCTTCTTCTTCCACCAGGGCCTCCCGCCCACGGCACTGAGGCGTCAGTTGAGTGTGAATACACAGGGTGGGTTTTCCACTCCCTCTTCGCCAGTGAATGCCCAGGGGCTGCACCTCATCTAATGACAGCCCCCAGGAGAGGGAAGTGAATGTGGTGATTGTAGGCGCTTGGGCAGGACGGGCAAACACTGCACCACAGACAACACACACTGCTATTGTGGGAAGGCGGGCGCTAACCATGAGCGGGTAGTCCCCCTTTATTTCTACCCTTGGATCGAGCCCCCCCTTAGGGTGTCTCCCCTTAGGGTGTCGAGCCCGTCATGTCGAGCCTGTCATGTGATGAAGGGACCAGGTGGCTTATTACAAGTCCCAGAGATGTGCTACTGGTGCATATCTCTATACCGGCTGATGGGTGTGCATTCTATAAACGCTTCCACTACTCATAGCACTTTAATTATCAATTATCCTCCCGGCTGAGTGATATTTCCACACCAGCCTCACGATGGTGAAAGACAAAGCACAAAAAAGTGGACAGGCCAACAAAATTGTACAGTACACCATCCCTGGTCCAGGCTCTCAGGTGGAGGAACAGGGAGGCAGGGCGGGCTGTGAACATGGGGATGCTAATCAGGGCACCTATGAAAACTTTGCAGCTATAGAGGACTCTAAGGAAACAGAGATGGATTCCATGGCCATGGATATAAATAATCTAGGTGGGCAGGCTTAACCTAGAAGGCAATGTGTGAAGTATTTGTGCAATAACTCATACAGTAACACAGTGAAAACACCACAAAATTTACTCCACACCAGCTTAGAAAAATAGATATTATTTACCTGAATAAAATAAGACCAAAACGATAAAAATCCAATATGCACAAATCAAAATATCACTTTTTAAAGGCTTAAATGAGTCTCAATCCTTATGAATCAGTGGTTGTATCCAAAATGAGTCTCAATCCTTAAGAATCAGTGGTTGTATCCTTTTAACTCACAGTAGCTGGGATGTGCCAAAAATAATGATGCAGAGGGGCCACAGAAGAGGAGATGCGTCAAAAAAGTAAAGTGATGAGTCGTTCATTCTGCACTGCAAGACGATGCATTGGTATCCAAAAGAGCAGCTTTGGATCCTCACTGCGATGCAGGGATATTTTGACGCCCAGGAATTTTATGTGGAAAACCCAGAACACGTTGAAAAGAAGCAACAGGCACTGTGTCCATTTGGCTGGTGATGTGGTGATTTTTCAGTCACGGATCAGGCACTGCGTTGATCCGGCAGGCGTTGCGTTGAATTTTGCAGGCTTTGTGGCAATTTTTCTGACACCCTTGTTTTTCTCTTCTTTGGTGAAGTCTTTGATAACCCTGAGACCTCAAAAAAGGAGGCAGGCTCAATCCAAGCCCTCGAAGAGCACTAGGGTAGAAAGGCAGAGTCCTTTCAGCAGAGTCAGGGGTCAGCAGGCAGCAGGACAAAAAGCAGGCCAGCAGTCCTTCCAGAAAAGAAGTCCAGATGAGTCCTTTGGGCAGTCAAGCAGTCCTTCTGACAGAGTCCAATTGTAGGTCCCGAAGTGTTTGTTTTGGTGGGGTCACAGACCCAGTATATACACAAAAAAGTGCCTTTAAAGTTGAGGAAAGTTCAGATTGGTTTTGAAGTGCACAACTTCCCCTTTCAACCAAGCCCTGCCTGCCAGGAGCCCTGTGGGAGATTATCAGTTCTTTGTGTGAGGGCAGGCCACTGGCCTTTAAAGAGTAAGAGAGAGCCCCTCCACCCTGCCTGCCCAGGAAGAACCATCAGTAAGCAACTGAATTTATATGCAACTGAGTGTCCTGTGTTTATGGCTGTCTAGGTAGAATGCACAAGGGGAGCTCTCTCAACCAGCACAGACCAGAAGTGATTTGGAGACAGGCTGTAAGTGCAGAGAAATGACTAGTTTCTAATAGTGGCTTTTCTGAAATAGTGATGTAGAATCCAACTTCACCAGCAAGTTGGGTTTCTCACTTCGATTCCAACCATTCAAACATGACAAGTCTATTCCTCTCAGATCAGAAAATACCACTTAAAGGCATATGAAGGAATCTTTAATGCTGGCCTATGAGAGGAGCAGGCTTCACAGTAGTGAAAAATGGCTTCTGCAGTTTTTTACTACCAAGACATGTAAAACTTATAAATACATGTCTTGCCTTTTACCTACATAGCACCTTGCCCTATGGGTTACCTAGGGCCTACTTTAGGGGTGGCATGTATATGAACAGGGCAATTTAAAGTTTGGCAAGTAGTTTTTAACTGCCAACTCGAAGTGGCAGTGAAACTGCACACACAGGCCTAGAACTGGCAGACATGAGACAGGGTGAAGGGAATACTTAAGTGGGTGGCACAATCAGTGCTGCAGGCCCACTAGAAGCATTTATTTTACAGGCCTGAGGCATATCCAGTGCTCTGTACCAGAGACCCATAGTTAAATTAAATAGGCCAATTGGGTATGAGCCAATGTTACCATGTTTTAGAGAGAGAGCATATGCACTGTAGCACTGGTTAACAGTGGTAAAGTGACTACAGTCCTAAAGCCAACAAAAACAAGGTCAGAAAAAGTGGAGGAGGAAGGCAAAATGTTTGGGGTGACCTTTCAGAGAGGGCCATTTTCCAACAATGACAGTCAAGTGACTGATAATTAAACACAATAGTTGGCCCTGAGTTGAGTATGACTTTCATCAATTACCGCAGAGGAAGCAGACTGGCTGGAGTCCTTAGGCTTGGGACTTATGCAACAACCTTTGGAATGAAGGAGAAGAGAGAAGCTGGAGGTGCGTAGATTGACAAAGAAACCAAAGGCATCCAACAACCAACCCGGGCCTGCAGGGACGGTGGGAGGTGTGCACATCCTGGTATGCACGGATGCACTCTGCAAGCAGGGTCTGTGACATTCGACATGCAGAACTCCTTTTCCCTGCTGTGTGTGGTCCAGGAGACCCACTGTGAAGGAACTACTAGGGGATGAGCAGGAGCTGGCCAGGTGATGAACGGTGTTGTATCCTTTGGTACAGGTATCTCTGTAAACTGGTGTGACTGCTAGACACCTGTAGTGACTGATAAATTGCCCACTTCCTCAAGGGGACTAAAAACATAGGGGGTGATTCTGACCCCGGCGGTTCACTACCGCCGGGGCCAGGGTCGGCGGGAGCACCGCCAACAGGCTGGCGGTGCCCCGCAGGGCATTCTGACCGCGGCGGTTTGGCCGCGGTCAGAAAGGGAAAACCAGCGGTCTCCCACCGGTTTTCCGCTGCCCTGGGAATCCCCCATGGCGGCGCAGCTTGCTGCGCCGCCATGGGGGATTCTGACAACCCATGCCGCCATCCTGTTCCTGGCGGTTCTCCCGGCAGGAACAGGTTGGCGGTATGGGTTGTCGTGGGGCCCCTGGGGGCCCCTGCAGTGCCCATGCCAATGGCATGGGCACTGCAGGGGCCCCCGTAAGAGGGCCCCACATTGTATTTCCGTGTCTGCATTGCAGACACTGAAATACGCGACGGGTGCCACTGCACCCGTCGCACCTTCCCACTCCGCCGGCTCATTTCTGAGCCGGCGTCCTCGTGGGAAGGCTCTTTTGCACTGGGCTGGCGGGCGGCCTTTTGGCGGCCGCCCGCCAGCCCAGTGCAAAAGCCAGAATCACCGCAGCGGTCTTATGACCTCGGAGCGGTGTTCTGGAGGGGGGAACTCTGGCGGGCGGCCTCCGCCGCCCGTCAGGGTCAGAATGACCCCCATATTTTCTGCTTGATAAAACATGGGGGGTGAGCTGTAGTCCTCGGTTGGGACAGTTAGGGGCCTGGGCTGGCATGGATCGGAGCTTACTCTTTGCTTGCGATCTGCATGGGTCTTGATTTCCTAGACAAAAGTTACATTGATGATTGTTATTTCTATAGTTGGGATTTAATGGACTGGGAGGGCGATTGAGTCAGGTTTTGCTACCTCTTGACCGTTAGTTGTGCTGGGAGCGTTGATTGAATACTGCCCAGGGGTTGGTAATAGAGAGGGGGGCTTTTATTTGTTTTTTCTCCTTTTTTTGTTACTCACTACTATTTTGTTATTATTAGTATTGGGGGCGGAGCATTCAGGCATCATAGAAGCTGTCAGTTAGATCTTAACATGTCTCTGAAAAGGAGAGTTGTTTGAGGACCAAGTATAAACTGTTGACGTGAAATGTGCAGAGTTTGAACAGTCCACAGAAGTGAAATAGAGTGCATGCATATCTCTGAAGATATGGGTGGTCATTATGAACATGGCGGTAAACACCGCCCCATCGGCGGTGGTGGTAACTACCACCAACTGGCTGGCGGTCCGGACCACCAAATAATAAAGCAAATGAAAAACAAGTAGTGGTCCATCCACACACCGCCATCTTTGTTGTCCCGATGAGGACGGAGGAGGCCGCCCACAGGCAGGCGGAAAGGTCCTACCCACCCACCAAATAATGAAACACAAGACCGCCATCAGTTCAGGGGCGGGAACCTCTACCAGGCAAAGCATGGCGGAAACAAACAATATAAAAGGACACACTCACCGGAGGCACACAGTACACGCCGACACAGACATGGAGAGAAAGTTGGAAATAATGCCAGTGCTGCTCCTTGCCATATACCTCCAGGACCGTGACCGACGACGAAGGTGATGACGTTAAGTATTGCAGCCTAGTACACATGGGAAGAAAGGGCACAGTTACACACCCACCCTGCAATGTACTCCCAACCCCTCCCACATCCCAAGCCAAACATACCTTAACAAAATGTACTTACCAGACACAAGCCAACAAAGACCTGCACCAAAGTACTCACATGTGCACATCACCCATCCATAGTGAAAAGCTGTACAACGTCACCATATTGTGGCAACAGCACTACTGGGCACTGAAACTTTATTTACAAAGACATTAAGGCCCTCATTATGACATTGGCGGTAAGTGCCTCTTACCGCCATTCTGACTGTCGCCAACATACCACAACCGCGGCGGTATACCGCTACGCGTAATATGACCCACACATAGAAATCTGCCACTATACAGACACACACACGTCCGCCAGCCCAAAGGTCAGTGATAAAATGGCAGTAGCAAAACCCACACCGTTACGCCAACAGAAATACGCCTAGAGCATTATGACCCACGAATCACTGCAGCAGACATTCACCTGCGGTAAACCATTGGCGATACAGACCGCCGCACTCAAAATACACACACCCTAACAAAACCACACCACATTGGACAACTCAAACTACACACACCTGACACACATACACACACCACACCCACACACCCACACCAATATAAAACACACACACACACTACCCACAACCCTTTACGACAAAAAAATTGACAAGTGAGAGAGAGACAAGCCAGGAGCACCCACTGAATCAGAGTCACAAAACACAATCACCCATACACCATCCAGGCACCTCACAGCACACACCCCAACACATCACCCCACACACCCTCATACACACAACTCACACTACACCCATGGTACCACAAAGACACCCCAGGTTCTCAGAGGAGGAGCTAAGGGACATGGTGGAGGAAATCATCCGAGTAGAGCCACAGCTATTCGGATCACAGGTGCAGCAGACGTCCATTGCTAGGATGATGGAGCTATGGCAGAGAGTCGTGGACAGGGTCAACGCTGTTGGACAGCACCCCAGAACAAGGGATGACATCAGGAAAAGGTGTAATGACCTCCGGGGGAAGGTGTGTAGCGTGGTTGCAAGACACCAGATAGCTGTACAGAGGACTGGAGGTGGATCCCCACCTCCTTCCCCACAACTAACAACATGGGAGGAGCAAGTCTTGGCGATTATGCATCCTGAGGGCCTGGCAGGAGTAGCAAAAGGACTGGACTCTGGTAAGTCAAATCTTTACTACTTTATCCCCCCCTATCTGCATGCCATCACAGGCTCCTACCCCTACCCTCATCCCCATCATTCCACCACCTCACATAGACCCCACCATCACAACCCACCCATCCCAATACCAAGCCCTGCATGGTGCACCAATGCATTGTCCCCCATCACAGACCTGCATGGACACCCATCACCACAGCATGCACACTAGTGACAATCACTTAGCCAATCAAAGCACAACTCACACAAGCTAAAGCTGCCTTGGTGATAACAACCATAGAGGGGAACATACCCATGTACAAGATGTCACACGCAGAAAAAATAACACTGCATTCACATACCCACAGGACCCCCACACAACGTCACCAGAGAGGAGGTGCCAGCAACATCCAGTCCACCACGGAAGAGGCCCACAGTGATGACAGCAGCTCTGCACGCCTGGATCTCGATGACCAATCTGGCCCATCAGAGACCTCTGGACAGTCGGTGACCCAGCCACATTCCAATCACCACAGAGCCTCCCCCCTCAGGAAACACCACCATAGCACCCACCCTGCAGGCCCATCCCTCTGTCCACAGGACAAGTCAATCATCAGTGTGTCCACCACTACAGGGACCCCAAGCAACCCCACCCCACAAATACAGGACGTTCAGGGACCTGTGGTCAGTGGCATTGGGCACACGGTTCAGGGGACAGAGGCACAGGATAACAGGGAAGCTGGGAGGACTGCTGTGTGACAGGGGGAGGACAGGCCCAGGGAACCGACTCTCCACGAGGCACTCACCAACATCCTGGGAGCATACCACCATTCCCAGGAGACGATGGACCAGATACTGGCCAAGCTGCAGGAGACCCAGGGGCTGCAGGAGGGACAGTACCTGGGGATCAGGGAGGACCTGAGAGACATCCACACCACCCTGGCCACCATTGCAGGGGTGCTGGCAGACATGACCAACACCATGAGGGAGGCAGTGGCACACCAACGGGCCCCTGACACTAGCCACTCCGATGAACAGCCCTCCACCTCCGCTGACGCTAGTGGACAGGAGGCCCCACCACTAGAACAACAGAGCACCAGCACCCCACCCCCTGCAGAAGGAGAACCACCACGCAAAAGGTCCCTGCGATCCAGGCAGAAGCTAGAGAACATTGCCAAGACCCCGATAGGAAATAAGACTCCCCTGAATGTCACCCTTGTGTTTCACTCTGTCACCCTGTTCACCTTCAACTGTCATTGCTCCACTTCCTATGCTAGATTGGACAATGCTCCTGTGATACAAATAGACTGGAACTTTACCCTGGACATTCCTCCACCATCAACCGAGACCATTGCAATACCCCCTACACTTATTATCACAGAAATAAACACCATTGGAACTAATACAAATATGGAGCCTGTCAATTGATTGAAATATTTTTTAGTTTAACAAGCTGGAAACATTGCAATTCAAATGTACAGTTACATATACATAGGTATGACCTGTAGTGGGAAGCAGTAAGCACACCAGGAGCCAGAGTGGGGCACAGATATCTGAAAATAGAGATGCCAAAGGGTACAGTAAGTGGCCATAGAAATCGGAAATTCAAGCTGCCATGTACAATGTCCAACACAATACCGCAATGCAAGGTGAATTTACAGTCTCACCTGTGTGTCACTGGAAGTACTGTTGAATTATAATAGTTCTGTTGTCCACATCCTCTTCCTCTGCCTCCTCTTCATCACTGTCCACAGGTTCCACCACTGCCACACAACCATCTCCAGCCTCATCCTCCTGCAGAAAAGGCACCTGGTGTCTCAAGGCCAGGTTGTGCAACATACAACATGCAACGATGATCTAGCACACCTTCTTGGGTGATCAGTACAGGGATCCACCTGTCAGATGGAGGCACTGGAATCTGGCATTCAGGAGGCCAAAGGTGCGCACAATGATCCTCCTTGTTCACCCATGTGCCTCATTGTAACGTTCCTCTGCCCTTGTCCTGGCATTCCTCACTGATGTCAGTAGCCATGAAAGGTTGGGGTAACCAGAGTCACCTGAAAATATCGAGGGATACCTGTTAGCCAGACACTCACCCTTTGGGCCAAACCCACACCAATATACCTACATCAACTGGGTGGGGACCATGGCCTCACCTATTAGCCACACCCTGTGCATCTGGAGTTGAGACATCACATATGGGATGCTGCTATTCCTCAAGATAAAGGTATCAAGCACAGAGCCAGAATACTTTGCATTTACATGGGAGATGTACTGTTTCGCCAAACTCACCATCTGCACATTCAGAGAGTGAAAGCTCTTTCATTTTCTGAACACCTGTTCATTTCTCTGGGGGGGGCGGGCACAAAGGCAATATATGTACCATCAATAGCACCAATGATGTTGTGGATATGTCCCATTGCATAGAAATCATCCTTCACTGTGGCCAAATCCTCCACCTGGGGGAATACGATGTAGCTGCGCATGTGTATCATCAGGGCAGACAACACTCTGGTCAGCACGTTTGAGAACATAGGCTGTGACATCCCTGATGCCATGGCCACTGTCGCTTGGAATTAACCACTTGCCAAGAAATGGAGCACAGACAGAACGGGCACTAGAGGGGGGATACCTGTGGGGTGGCGGATAGCTGAAATCAGGTCAGGCTTCAATTGGGCACACAGCTCTTGGATTGTGGCCCTATCAAGTCTGTAGGTTAGGATAATGTGCCTGTCCTCCATTGTCGCCAGGTCCACCAGGGGTCTGTACACGGGGGTATGTCTTCATCTCCTATTCATCCCCAGCAGTTGAACTCTAGGGTGAAAAATGGTGAGCAGAAGGTCATATTCAAACATATACTCAGATTAATTTGCTATTTTTGTTTTACTGAAACAGTATGTGAACTTGCAAGTCCATTGATGTGCCTATGTCTGTGATGCAGTTAAGTGCCATGGCCTATGCCCCCCTGACATGGCAGCCACCTGACTGTGAGGAGGGACAAGTGGAAAAGAGATAATGCCATTGGCATTGTGCGCCGTTGCGGGCGGCAGTCGATGACCGCCGTGCAGCACCACATTGGTTGTCATTGGGGCCTACGGGTTCCAGGAGCCAATGGTGATGTACGCCAGCGGTGACGGTACGCACCGCCGCGGACGTGACCACCATTTTCTATCTGTTCACTCACTTGCTGTCTGACCTTCAACAGGAGAGGACCTACACCGCAAGTGCTACTGTGACCTGTGTCTGGAAGCGACCATGTCTCAAGTGTCTGGGGAAAGGGCCCCTGCCTTCACTTTGGAGGAGTTGGAGAGACTGGTGGATGGGGTCCTACCCAAGTACCATTTACTTTATGGTCCTCCAGACCAACAGGGGAGTACACTGTGAGCATGATGCGTGGGGCTTGAGTGCTGTGTGGGTGAGCTTCTTGTGTGGGGGGGCTGAGAGGTCCTGGGCAGAGTGCTGCATGTATGGTGGTCAATGTATGTGCGTAAGGGGATGGGAGGGATATGTTGGGACATGAGTATAACATTCCGGACGGTATGAATAATACCTTTTCTGCTGTATCTTTTTCTGCAGGTCAGCGCCCATTAGATAAAGGGTATTTGGCGTGTCATCACCAAGGAGGTGCGGACTCTGGGGGTCTTTGACAGGTGGAGCACCCACTGCCGCAAACGGTGGGAGGACCTGCGCCGCTAGGCAAGGAAGACGGCGGAGGCCCAGCTGGGGCTGGCCTCCCAACAAGGAAGGGGTGTCTGTCGTACCCTGATCCCCCTGATGTTCTGCATCCTGGCGGTGGCCTATCTGGAGTTGGATGGGCACTTGACGGCCTCACAACAGCCACAAGGGGGTGAGTACAGATTCAGAATCATGACTTTGCGCGCGTTAAGGTGTTACCTGGGTGGGGGATGTGGGCTGTGGGTGCCCCTATGCCAGGGCGAAATGGCAGGGTAGGTTCCATGATGGGTAAGCTCAGATACACTCCAACCCCAATTATGTTAGTCGGCATCTACTACTGGGCAGGGTCCTGTGGGTTTCAGGTGTGCAGCTAATGGCGTTAGGCATTGTACCCCATGCCCTGGTAACTAGCATTGTAACTGGTAGTGCATGGCCTAGTGCATAGGGCTGTTCCCTCTGAGTTGTGTACGCCAACTGTAGTGTTGTTGCTGGTTTAAGAATATTATGGACTTCTAACGGCTTTGTCAGTCCAGGAAGCCCTGAAGTCACATAAGATTTCTTTACAGTTTTATATTCCACACTCAAAGATATATCTTTTAAACTACCCGTTGTACATATTGTATATATCACCTTCACTTCTCTGCACAATTTTCACTTTCACTGCTTTTAATTGGGAGCACCTATTTAGACAAGTATAACTTTGTGCCTACAATAACATGATAAAAAAATTATAAAAAAGATGCATAATGCAATAAATCACTATTGATATTACAATTTTTTTTTTGTATACCTAGAATTATTTAATCACTAAATTACCGTGGAAGTCTAGGTTACTTCCCCCTTGCATTGACCATTAATTTACTTGCATTTACTACCCTGGTCAACAGGGTTAGAGGGTACCTGCCTCATTGTTGTTACTCAGTAAGGGGAAGGAAGCACCACCATCCAGCAAGGGCAGGAAGGGAACACCAGCTGGCCGAAGCAAGGAGACACCACCATCTGCCAAGGGCTGGAAGGGGCAAACAACACCAGCCATGGCACTTCAGCCATCTAAGGCTGCAGGGGAAGGGCTAGAGCCTCCCCCCACCACTGACAGCACCACCACCTGCACCCGGCCAGCACCGCCACCTGCACCGCGGCCAGCACCGCCACCAGCACCACTGTCAGCAGCAGCAGCCCCAGTGGGCAGCTGTCCGAGGCTGCAGGAGAAGGGCTGGAGCCTCCGCCGACCACTGCCAGCACCGCCACCTGCACCATGGCCAGCTCCGCCACCTGCACTGCAACTGCCATCCACTGATCAGCCATCACCGCCGGCGAGCAGTGTGTAGTCGTGACTACATGGGCTGCAGTGCGTGCTGGCCCCTGCAACACCTGTAGGTGTGACACCCAGGTAAGAGACTGTGACCTTGCACCATCCAAGATGAAGCACACCGGGCACAAAGCCCCCTCCAGAACCAGTGGAAGAAGGCATCCACTCAACCCCTCCTTGTCAGGATGAAGCACACTGGGCACAAAGCCCCCTCCAGAACCAGTGGAAGAAGGCATCCACTCACCCCCTCCTTGCCAGGATGAAGAACACTGGGCACAAAGCCCCCTCCAGAACCAGTGGAAGAAGGCATCCACTCACCCCCTCCTTGCCAGGATGAAACACAGTGGGCACAAAGCCCCCTCCAGAACCAGTGGAAGAAGGCATCCACTAGAGAGACTGTGGCTTTGCACTCCCCAGGACCAAGCAGTGGGCAAACCACCTACTAGAGAGACTAGAGAGACTGTGCCTTTGCACTCCCCAGGACCAAGCAGTGGGCAAACCACCCACTTGAGAGGCTGTGGCTTTGCACTCCCCAGGACCAAGCAGTGGGCAAACCACCCACTAGAGACACTAGAGAGACTGTGGCTTTGCACTCCCCAGGGCCAAGCAGTGGGCAAACCACCCACTTGAGAGACTGTGTGTTTGCACTTCCCAGAACCAAGCAGTGGGCAAACCACCCGCTAGAGAGACTAGAGAGACTGTGGCTTTGCACTCCCCAGGACCAAGCAGTGGGCAAACCACCCACTTGAGAAACTGAGGCTTTGCACTCCCCAGGACCAAGCAGTGGGCAAACCACCCACTAGAGAGACTAGAGAGACTGTGGCTTTGCACTCCCCAGGACCAAGCAGTAGGTTAACCACCTACTTGAGAGACTAGAGAGACGGTGGCTTTGCACTCCCCAGGACCAAGCAGTGGTCAAACCACCCACTTGAGAGACTGTGGTTTTGCACTTCCCAGTACCAAGCAGTGGGCATGTTGCCCCCTCCAGGAGCAGTGGCGTTGTCCCATCTTCCGGCAGAGGTGCCCCCCCATTCCCCGTTCCCCTCAGGTGCCTGTGCATTTTCAACCTGATGCCCCTGCAGTGTTCTCTCCATATTGAGGCAGGAGTCAAGTGTGGCCTTGACCTATTTGTTATGGCCCCTGTGGGCCACAGACATTTTGGAGTGGGCATTGTCCCTCCATTTGTATATATTGTGCATACTGTTTATTGCTTTACGGACGTATTTATCTAATATTGTACTATTACACCCAATTTAATCAATTCCTTTTGTCCTTGCGTTATTCCTGAGGGTTACGGGGTTTATATGTAATGTTGTTGCATCAGTTTGTGTGTATTGTGTTGGGGTGGGGTCGTCGGTGTTGCGTGTTGCGTGTTGCGTGTTGCGTGTGTGTGTGTCACTCTCTTTTTCCTCCCCCCACCTTGTGTGCTAGGTGCAGTACTCACCGTGGTTGTCTTCACCGCCGTTCGTGTTCCTGGTGTATGAGGAGGTAGACCAGCATTGGAAAAATGTGCAGCTCGGGCTCCATGGCTGCGTGGTTCTTCCCTGAGTGTCAAGAGGTGAGTCGTTTCCCTTCTGTGTACTGTTTCTGCTGTGCTTTTGATGGCATTGGTACTGCCACGGAAAAGCTGGCGGATTGGTGTCTCGTAATACAGTGGGCGGTTCAATGTCTTCCGCCTTGCTGCTGGCGGTTACCACTGAGGTGTTTGTTGCTACCACTGTGGCAGTCAGAATGTTAAAGTGGCTGTCTGTGTTGGCGGTTTCCGCCATGGTCATGATTCAATTTTTTTTACCGCCGGCCTGGGTTGTAATGAGGGCCTAAGTCATGTCCCAATAAGGCCATTGGCCAGTCCATTACAAATAGCCTGAAGGGCCAAAATAGGCCGAACTTGACTCCCACATGTGCAAAGGGTACTCCACTCGAAAGTGGCATCAATGGGGCAGCGAGGCACCTCGGGGAACAGGGGCAGGGAGTGGCGGGGGTGGAGACTTACGTCTGGAGGGGGGGTTTGGGCTTAGGTTTGGGAGGTGGAGGGGGTTTGGGCTTGCCCTTGGAGGGAGAGGGAGTGGGCTTGGACGGGGGATGGCAGAGCGACCTGGGGCAACACAGGGCTTCTTCCTCCCTAGGGAAGGGGCACAGAAATGGGAAGGGTAGACTTGGACATGAAAGGAGTGGACTGGGCAAGGAGATGGGCACGTTTAGAGACAAGACCGGGTGGGCAAGGGGGTTCGAACAGGTCAACACGGGAGAGGAAAAGCTTCTTAGGGGCAGTTGGAGGGGATATGGAGGCAGGTCTGGGAGTGGAGGTTGAGGGAGTGCTTGTACCAGGTGTAGATGTGCCGGACGTGGATGCAGGTGCCTGTAAAGTATGCTGATGTGTGGTGGATGTGTGTGGTGTGAATGTCTGCAAATGTTTGAGTGTTTTTGGGAGGAAGGGGGTGGGCACAATGGGAGAAGGCAGGCTGCCAGTGCATATGGATGTTGTCTTGGTGTCTGCAGGTCTAGTGAGTGTGCTGCAAGTGTCTGTCAATGTAGTTGTGGTGAGTGCAGGTGTGGTGTCTGGGGTGCATGTCTGGATATCATATGTTGTGGTGACTGCATGAATGGGGCAGCAGCAGTGACTGAGGGTGCAGTGCGTGTGGGTATGCATGATGAGGTGACAGACAGGCTGGCGGGGGAGATTAACACACTGGGGGAAGTGGATGTTGTTGTGCGTGCTTTGGTATGTTGGGTGTGTGCATGTTTTTGGTGGGAAGTGTGGTGCATGTGTTTGTCAGTGTACTTTCTGTGTGTTGATCTGTATACATGGCTGTCTGTACGTGTGCTTGGGATGGGTGAAGGGAGTGGGGTGCTGGAAGGGGTAGAGGTGGTGGGAGGGGGGACGGAAAGACCAGGGATACTGGCTGCCGTCAAAGAGGAGGCCAGAGCCTGAAAAGATCTTTGTAGGCCAGACATGGCACTGTGAATGCCCTCCAGGTATGCATTGCATTGCTGCATCTGGGATGCTAGCCCCTGGATGGCATTCACAATGGTTGTTTACCCTACAGAGATGGCCCTCAGGAGGTCAACAGCCTCCTCTGTCAGGGCAGCAGGGCTGACTGGGGCAGGGGATGAGATGCCTGGGGCGAAAGAGACACCCACCCTCCTGGATTAGCAGGCACAGGCAACTGGGTGGGGACCAACTGGGAGAGCGATGATGGCATGGGGGGTGGCAGAAGATGGTATAGAATGGGTGTGCCCACTAGGGCCCGCCACCACCATGGTGCTCCCATCCGAGGAGGTATCAGAGTCACTACCTCCACTGGTAGTTGCCTCGCCGTGGTACTCCCCTCACCCTCCAACCCACTGGTCCTGGCCTTTGTGCACATCAGCATCATCTGGCAAGGGAGTAGTGGCTCTGATGAGTGGGAATGCAGCAGCCCTTGGTTCCAAGGAGGCAGAGTCGACGGACGCCAAGGGGACCAGTGGCTTGTAAAGGTGTTTGGGGTTTGTATGTGTTTTGGTGGTGTATTTGTGTGTGCGACTTGTGGGATGTTGGGTTCAGTGTATGCGTGTTGTGTTGTCCATCTCTGTCATGCAATTGGCGATGCAAAGGATTGTGGGGTATGTGTTTTATAGTGTTGTGGATGTGTGTCAGGTGTGTGGGTTTCAAAGTTGCAAATGTGTGCTTTTGTTGTTGGTGGGTCCCATTCCTGGCCGTGGCGGTCCGTACCGTCAATGGTCGTTCGGCATTCACTATTCGCCATGCTGATTTGTGCTTCATTATTTGGTGGGTGGAGGATTTGTCTGCATGGTGGTGGCAGGGTGAGGTGTACTGCCTTTCCGCCATTGTAGGCTCTGGCAGTCAGTGGAGGTTGTAGGATTTTTGGAGGTTTGACTTTTTGGTATCATTATTCAGCGGTGTGCAGTCTACCGCCACTGGCGGTCTTCTGTTCACCGGTGCAATGGTGGTCCGCGGTGATTATGGCCAAGTTCATAATGAGGGCCATGGTATACCAGTGGCTTTTCTCCAGGAGACACACCTATGGGGAGATTGCATTAAATCTTTGAGGAGTAGATGAAGGGGACAGATCTATGTGAAGTCCTATTCTGGCTATGCCAGGGGAGCCCTAATATGGGTTGCTCCGGGGCTCAGTTTAAGCGCAGGAGAATGACATCAGGAGGGTATAGTTAAATATGTTATATTGGAGGGTACACTGGATGCCCACGACCTCTTCTTTATTATTATTATTTATGCACCCAACATAGATAATGGTGCATTTATAGGCAATGTGCAGGCAGCCACTCAGGTCTCTCCGACAGCAGAGGTTACCTTGGCAGGAGACTTCAATTGCTTATTGGGCCCCCCTCAACATGACACCAAGCCCCATATGGTATCGTCTCTTAGACAGACTCTGACGAGCATGACTCTTGTCAATATCTGGCGCATTGTGACATCCACATTCGCTTACGTATTCCTGCTACACACCTGCGGCCAATACATACAGGCCCTCATTACAACATTGGATGTAAAAGCCGCTTACCGCCGTGCAGAAGACCGCCAACACACCGCTGCGGCCACGGAATTCCGTCACAGCTATTATGACCCACAGTTCGGAATCCGCCAAAATTCAGACACCCACAAGTCCGCCACACCAAAGGTCAGTGATAAACTGGCGAAAACAAAACCTCCACCGTCACGCCAACAGAAATACGCCCACACTATCACGACCCACGAATCCACGCAGCGGTCTTTCAACCACGGTATTCCATTGGTGGTACACACCGCCGCGCTCAAAATACACACACATCTCCAAAACACAGCCACATTGGACAATTCCAAATACACACACCTGATACACATACACACACCACTCCCACACACCCAATACAATATAAAACACACACCCACATCACCCACAAACCCCTACTACCAAAAATTCCGAAAGAAGGCCAGAGAGAGACACCACAATCTACAAACAAGCATCCACAGGCACTCAACAACATCACTCACACAACATCCACGCACCTCACACAACACACCACTACATATCAGCACACTAATCACCACACACTCCACCCCACACATCACCTACACCACCCCATGGCACAGCAAAGACACCCCAGGTTGTCGGAGGAGGAGCTCAGGGTCATGGTGGAGGAAATTGTCCGGGTAGAGCCACAGCTATTCGGATCACAGGTGCAGCACACCTCAATTGCAAGGAAGATGGAGCTATGGCGAAGAATAGTGGACAGGGTAAACGCAGTGGGACAGCATCCAAGAAATCGGGAGGACATCAAGAAGAGGTGGAACGACCTACGGGGGAACGTGCGTTCCGTGGTCTCAAGACACCACCTGGCAGTTCAGCGGACTGGTGGCGGACCTCCACCTCCTCCCCCACAACTAACAACATGGGAGGAGCAGGTCTTGGCGATTCTGTATCCTGAGGGCCTGGCAGGAGTAGCTGGAGGAATGGACTCTGGTAAGTCAAATCTTAACTATTACATCCCCCACCTTGCCTGCATGCCAACACATACCCCCACCCTCACCCTCACCCCCATCACTCTAACTCCTCAAAAATGTCCCTACATCACAAACCACACATCCTAACACCAAACCCTGCATGCAACAGCAAAGCATGGACACCCATCACCAAAGCATGCCCACTGCACATACCCATACAACCCCTAAACCATCATCACACAAGGTCCCATACAGGAATGCATGCACTGAGGTACACGATCACCCACCCATTGCACACCATGGCACACACAGATGTAATAACCATGCTTTTATACCCCTGCAGGACCCCTACTCAACGTCACCAGACAGGAGGGTCCACACATGTCCACACCACAAACAGAAGAGGCCCACAGTGATGACATCACTTCTGTCCAACTGGATCTAGATGACCAGCCCGGCCCATCGGGGACCTCTGGACAGTTGGTTCCCCTGACACAGTCACAGGCCACTATAGACCTTCCCCCCTCTGGAAACACCAACACAGCCCCCACCCAGCGGGCCCATACCTCCGTCCCCAGGACACGTCAATCAGCAGTGTGTCCACCACTACAGCGAACCCAGGCTAACCCACCACCCCAACAACAACAGGGACCTGGGGGCAATGGCAGTGGGCACACGGTCCAGGGGACGGAGACACAGGAACACAGGGGAACTGGGAGGGCTGCTGTGCGACAGGGGGAGGACAAGCCAAGGGAACCCACTCTCCACAAGGCCCTCTCCTCCATCATGGAGCCTACCACCACTCCCAGGAGACGATGGCAATGGTACTGGCCAAGTTTCAGGAGACCCAGCGCCTGCAGGAGGAACAGTATATGGGCTTCAGGGAGGAACTCAGAACCATCAGCTCCACCCTGGGCACCATCGTAGGGGTGCTGAAGGAACTTGTGAACACCAGGAGGGACACTGTGGCACTACAAGGGCCCCCTGACACTAGCATGGACGATGAACAGCCCACCACCTCCGCCGGCGCTAGTGGACAGGACGCCCCACCACAGGACCACCACACCAGCACCCCACCCCCTGCAGAAGGAGAACCACCCCGCAAATGGTCCCTGAGATCCAGGACAAAGACAAAGCACGATGCCAAGACCCCCGCCAAGAAATGAGACCACCCTGATTGTCATCCTACTGTCCCACTTTGTCACCCTGTCCATACTTAAACTGCCCCAGCTCCACTTCCTATGCCCATATGGGCAATGCACCTGTGAGACTAATAGACTGGACTCTGCCATGGACATTCCTCCGCCATCACCCCTCACTATATTACTACCCCCTCCAATATTGAGCACTTAAATAAACACACTTAACGCACAAACAATCTGGAGTCTGTCTGTGATTTTGAAATAGTGTATTAGCAATTACAGTGACAAAATGCTCTTACAATTGTAATGTCAACATACCTATGTCACACAGCTCTAGTCCATGAGGAATCTAAGCAGATGTCACACAGTTGGACCCACATCTGTGAAATCATAAGGGAAAGTGACAACTCAGTGCCAACACACTGGGTGAAAAGGACAGACAGTAGTGAGGTAGTAGTGTTAAAGTACATGTAGTAGGCAGGTCTGTACTCTTACCTGTGTCTCACTGGAAATATTGCTGGATCACTGAGTCCCTGTTATTCATGTCTTCTTCCTCTGCTTCCTCGTCTTTACTGTCCACAGGCTCCACAGCTGCCATAACACCGCCATCTGGACCATCCTCCTGGAGAAAAGGCACCTGTCGTCGCAAAGCCAAGTTGTGAAGCATACAGCAGGCCACGATGATCTGGCACACCTTCTTTGGTGATTAGAATAGGGATACACCTGTCATATGGAGGCACCGGAACCTGACCTTCAGGAGGCCGAAGGTCCGCTCGATCACCCTCCTAGTTCGCCCATGGCCCTCATTGTAGCGTTCCTCTGCCCTTGTCCTGGGATTCCTCACTGGGGTCAGTAGCCATGACAGGATGGGGTAACCAGAGTCACCTGCAAATGGTGAGGGACAACTGTTAGACACGCACTAACCTGTAGGGATAGCCCCAGACCCAGACAACCATTCCCACTGTCTTGCTCCCGGGTGCTCACCTAATAGCCACACACGGTGCCTCTGGAGTTGCCCCATCACATAAGGGATGCTGCTATTCCGCAGGATGTAGGCATCATGCACGGAGCCAGGGAACATGGCATTCACATGGGAGATGTACTGGTCGGCCAAACATACCATCTGTACATTCATTGAATGATAACTCTTCCTGTTTCTGTACACCTGTTCACTCCTGTGGGGGGGGGGGGACCAAAGCCACATGGGTCCCATCAATGGCACCTATGATGTTGGGGATATGTTCCAGGGCATAGAAATCACCTTTCACTGTAGGCAAATCCTCCACCTGAGGGAAAACGATGTAGCTCCGCATGTGTTTCAGAAGGGCAGACAACACTCTGGACAACACGCTGGAAAACATAGGCTGGGACATCCCTGATGCTATGGCCACTGTTGTTTGAAATGACCCACTTGCAAGGAAATGGAGCACTGACAGCACCTGCACTTGAGGGAGGATTCCTGTGGGATGGCGGATTGCTGACATCAGGTCTGGCTCCAACTGGGTACACAGTTCCTGGATAGTGGCACGGTCAAGCCTGTATGTGATAATCACATGTCGCTCCTCCATTGTCGACAGGTCCACCAACGGTCGGTACACCGGAGGATGCTGCCATCTCCTCACATGTCCCAGCGAACGGTGCCTATGAAGGACAACAGCGAGCACAGAGTCAAACAACTCAGAGGTACGTACCCACAGTTTACACAGAACACCATTCATACACAAAAGGTGGCCTGTATGTGTGTTGAGTATAGGCCTAGGTATATGTGACCCAGTTGAAAATTAATCCATGTGGGCCCCTGAAATGGCGGCTGCCTGACCTCTAAAGTGGGACATTGGGATGTGAGGTAACTGCGCTGGTGTTGTACACTGTTGCGGTAGGCGGTCGAAGACCGCGGCGCAATGCTGCATTGGTTAGCATTGGACCCCATGGGTCCCAGGAGCCAATGACGATGTACGCCGGCGGTGACAGTACGCACCGCTGCGGACGTGACCGCCATTTTCTATCTGTTCAATCACTCGATACCTGATCTTCGACAGGAGAGGACCTACAGTGCAAGTGCTGCTGTGACCTCGGTCTGGAAGAGACAATGGCTCGTCTGGGGAAAGGGCCCCTGCCTTCACATCGGAGGAGTTGGAGAAACTCGTGGATGGTGTCCTCCCCCAGTACACGCTACTCTACGGTCCTCCAGACAAACAGGTAAGTACACTGGGAGCATGCTGTATGGTCTATGCCTGTGTGGAGAGGGCTGGATGTGAGAAGGAAGGGGGGAGAATGCGGCGTGCATGAAACGACAGTGAATGCATGTGCCACATGGCAAGGGTAGGGATGGGGGCCAATCACTTTGATGGTGCAGTTAGTAATAACTTACTCTTCCCCCTGTACATTTTATGTCCAGAAAAAACATATTTGGCGTGCCATTGCCAAGGATGTCCAGACCCTGGGGGTCTACCACAGACAGAGCACCCACTGCTGGAAAAGATGGGAGGACATTCGCCGCTGGAGCAAGAAGATGGCAGAGGCTCAGCTGGGGATGGCCTCCCAACGTGGGAGGGGTGCCCGTTGCACCATGACCCCCCTGATGTTCAGGATCCTGGCGGTGGCCTACCCGGAGTTGGATGGGCGCTTGAGGGCATCACAGCAGACACAAGAGGGTGAGAACACTCTCATTCTGCTGACTTTGCGTGCAGTGGAGGGGTCTGGGTGGGGGAGGTGGGCTGTGGGTTTCCCTAGGCCAGGGCTAGTTCCGTAGGCAAGGTCCCTCCGTAAGGCAGGCCATGTGACACCCCACCCCAGTTCTGTAGAGTGCCAAGTACACCTAGTCATGCACCTGTGTCATCTATGTGTGCAGATGTCGTCCATAGCCTTGTAGGGCATTTCCTAGGAATTGAACAGTGGAGCCCAAGAGCGCGGCGTAGTGCAGGGGGCTTCTGTGTCTGTCGTGTCCGCCAACGGTAGCGGTAATGCATGCACTCAACATGTCTTTCTTCTGTCGTTCCCCCCCCCTTTTTGTGGTCTCCCTGTTCTTGTGTGCATTAGCATCATCAGGCAGAGGAGCAGTGGCACCGGAGCACCAGGGGGCTGCATCCCACATGGCCATGGAGGGCCACACTACGGACTCGGACTTCACCAGTGGAACGGAGGGCGAGGGGAGCTCCACGGCGGGGACAGGAGCTGAGACCAGTGACACGGACTCGTCCTCTGATGGGAGCTCCCTTGTGGTGGCAGCAACATCTGTGCCTCCCCCCATCTACAGGTACAGCCGCCACCCCCCCTTCCAGCACCGCCCTCCCAGCAGCCCCTCAGCCTTCGCCCCGTGCCCGCTGACCCGGGAGGGTGGGCAGTCTACCATTTTGAATGCCATCCAGGGTGTAGAAAGGCAGTTGCAACAAACCAATGCTTTCCTGGAGGGCATTCATTCTGGTCAGGCGGCCCTTCAGCAAGCTTTTCAGACTCTGGCCTTACCACTGATGGCAGTCATTGTCCCTGTGTCTAGCCTCCCCCCTCCAACTTCCTCCACCCCGACACAATCCCCTGTACCTCAGCCTATCCCAAGCACACCTACAGACCAGCATGTACACACCTCAACACACAAGGGAAGCTCAGGAAAACATAAGCACCACACATCCCACAGGCACTCATGCAAGCATCACACACATGCAGACACACCAACATCCACTGCCTCCACTGTGTCCCCCTCCTCCTCGTCTCCTCCTCCCTCCCAGTCTTGTCTACACTCACACCTTCATGCACTACCTCTACAGCCACTATGTCCCTCTCCAGCACACCCACCAACACATCCCGCTCACGTGCAGTCACCACCCAACTACCATTCACACGTCCCCTGTGTCCTCTCCCAGTGTGTCTGTGACGCCCCCTCCCAAGATACACAAACGCAGGCACACACCCACCCAACAGCCATCCACCTCACGACAGCCTCCAGCGCATGCACCTTCACCCAAAGTCAGCAAACGAACACCTCCTACAACCATCACCTCTTCCTCCACTCCCAAACCCCCTCCAGCTACCCATACCTGAGATGTTTTTGAAAGGTGAATGCGTAAAAGCTTCATGGAAAGTCCAGATGATGGAAAAGATTATAAAGGCTATTGCAAAAAAAGTTGATCTTGTGAAAAGTACTGAATAATTATATCCGTAAAAAAGTTCCTGCAAGAGTAAATGCAGTTCCAAACACTTGTCTACATCTTAGCTGATTCAGTCATCCAGTTGTCATATATGCCAGAGCAGGATGAAGAGAAGCATACCTGAAAAGCTAAGATTGTCAGATCTTTCAAGGAATGTGTGATCTAGGGTAGCTGTAGAGATCTATGAGCCATTGGTATAGTTACGCAATTCCTTCTTAGATAATAGGACTGCGTATTTAGGTGGGTTGAACTTCAGAATGTGGGACACTGAGTCCATCCACACCATTGGAAACTGTTGACCCAATTCCTGGCTAGCTCCCAGTGCTTTACCTGAACACCTAGACCAATTGGGGTGGAAGGTGATTATGGCAAACCTGGATATGACACCGACTCCTGAGGGAAATCATGGGAACAGATCTTACCCATTCACTGTATCAATCATGCATACCCAGGCGAAAACACAAGAGATATACAAACTGAGGTTTCAATAATTTTATTGAAAAAATTTAATCTTGAATAAAGCAAATGTGCTGCGAGGATCAGGGAGATGAAACAAAGCAAAGTGACTAGTGTGATAAACATGGTGAAGACAATGAATAATCCAACCTTGGTAAATATATTCTAGAAGTTCTAGAGGTTCCTTCCTAACCTGAAGACTATGCTGAGAGCATAGTGGGTGTAGTCTTCTGCCCGGCCCGATCTAAGGCATTAGCCCCAGCCCCATACATTAAGACAGTGTCAGGACTCGGCCTGTGGTGTAGATGGCAATCCTCTCAGGATCTGATAGATTAGCACGAGCAGAGCTGCATGTCTAACACTGCATCTGTCCCAGGACAGCCGTGGCTGGAGTGCCCTATGCCCCTTCAGGGTCAGTGCACAATTTATGTAATACAACCATACTATGTTGGAAGCACAGCTCTGATGTAATGCTGTGTCTAGATGTCAAAAGCTGTCTCCTGAACGTACAACACAAGACCTAGGATAGTGTGTACATTGTTCCTAGCCTTGAACAGAAAGTAGTGATTCATGACATGCAAAGGCTAACTAAACAAGCAACTCGTACAACACATTCCTAGAAGAATATCATGCAAGAAATGTGTGTAAAATGTCATTTCTAAAAGCTGTGCTGCTAAAATGCATAAAATATGAAATATAAAATGAAGCTAAAATCAGGGGGAACCAACTCGGGTCTAAAAGGTCAGTGCAACAGTCTCTTGACACTACTTAGTAGTTTTTCTTGATGAGTATACAATATTTTCCATAATGCAGATAAATCATAACCTATCATTAATTATCTTTTTGCAGCGAGGATGACCTCCATCCATCCTAAAACTAGATAATTTAAACAATTCAGTGAAGTTGAATTCAAAAGTTTATGTATTACTTCGGCATTGAACAGGGACTGCAAATACTACATATAGTAACCCTATTTTGTCCTTATGCTAATGACTTAGGCACTAATTATGACCTCCAGAAGACCACCAGCGCGACTACCCCCGGCGGCCCCATAATGTTTTCCCCGCTGGGCCGCCGCCCGCCGGCCCAGAGGGGAAAAGGGCTGTAACATTGACAGCGGCTCCAAATGGAGACGCCGCTAATGTTGGTGTGCGGCAGGTGCAGCTGCACCTGTCGCGCAGATCACTGCCCGTAAACTGGGCTGTGACCTGCGCGATGGGGCACTGCACAGGGGCCCCTGCACTGCCCATGCCAAGTGCATGGGCAGTGCAGGGGCTCCCAGGGGGGCCCCGGAGCCCCCCTTCCGCCAGCCTTTCTCCACCAGGGAAAGGCTGGTGGCAGAAGGGATCATTATCCGAGTGGCAGAGCTGCCCTGTTGGAAAATGATTCCCTCCACCGCCAGGTTGCCTGTCGGCGCTGTGTGCATTATATGGCGGTTCAGACCGCCATGCCGGTGGCGGTCTTTGCACCCGCCGCCGGCATGGCGGTCTGAACCGGCGGCGATCATAATGACCCCCTTAGTCTAACAATTTATGGCAACCATGATAGAAGGTGAAGAGTGTCACACTGATCCAGATTTCTGTAAATCAAGCACTGTGGTGTGTGTTTTTAGATTAAGAAAAACAAAAAAGTATGAATGTCTAAATTAAGCTCGGTCACTTGTAATTACTCAGTCACTGGTAATTACTCAAGATTGCATTCTAGTTCATTCCATTCCAAGGCTGCCTTTGTTTTCTTAGAAATGTGCTCTGCGGGTGTCAGGTTGGTGCACAGGGTAAATCCAAGGGACTTGGGTTGCCTAAAACCTTGGGTTTGAAGCCTGCATGATTCATTTCATTGTGCGGGGTTTGTACTATTTTTTGTTTGTTGTGCTTGCCAAATAGGAGAACCTCTGTTTTGGTGGTATTGAGCTTCAGGTAGGTGCTTGACATTTAGGTCTGGGTGTGGAACAGGCAGCGTTTGAGGCAGTGGATGTCTGAAGCAGAGGAATCCTTTAGGAAGAGTTGTAAGTTGTTGGCATATTATTACATTTTGATGCTGTTATTGGTGAGTATAGCTGCCAGGGCCTTCATGTAGGGGGTGAACATGAAACAGGACACAGTGGTTCCTTGTGAGCTTCCGTAGGTGACAGAGATCTGGTATTCATGTTCCCATGTGAATGGAATGATGTTGGTTGAAAAAGTAAGAGGAGGAGAATTAAAGTATGTGGCCAGTGAATTCCATCTGAGACATCCCTGTTAGGGTAAGGGTGGGATGATTGCTGGTGGTAAAGAAGCTGAGAAGTCCTGATATATCTGGAGGCAGGGTTCATGTTCATCTGTGGTTAAGAGGACTCTAATGTGATCTGAAGCCAGATTGGTAATCAAGCAGGAAATGATTGTTACTGGTTTGATCCTAGAGGTGAGTGTAGATTGCATTTCCGATGAAACATAGGTGAGTATTGGGCTGGTAATTGGCAAAGTGTCAGGGTCAATTAAAGGTTTCTTTAAGAGTGGGAGGATCTGATCCATCTTGGCAGTTTCTAGGAAGATGTATTGAATGAGTGAGGTATTTTTTATTTTTTTGTCCTCATTCATCCCAGGCACCAGGTCTTTTCCTTCGCTCTTTTACCGAATCATGCTCCTTGGCCCGGGAAGGAAAAGGAGCCTCCCTCTTTCTCTCTCACCAAATCCTCCTCATGATGAAGAAAAGGAGGAAAAATTGAGAGGCCACAGGGAAGAAATAATTATCGGACAAAGTTTTTATGCATTCACAAATAGTGCATCCAACCAGGCTTTAAAAGGTAGCCAGAATTTCTTAGACTTAGTGATGCCCATTACCGTGTCCATTTTAAATACATATTTCACTTGGTCCAACCATTCTTTATAGGAGGGAATAATACTAGCCACCCATGTCCTACAAATTTCTCTTCTAGCTAATAAAACTGCATAAAATAACCACTTCTGCATATCCGCCCTTACATTTATTAACTGCTCCGATCTACCAAAAATAACTAATAGTGGGGTAATCTTGATCTCAACCTTCAACACTTCCGGCATCGTATGTCTCACTGCGTCCCAGAAATGTTGTATCGCCGAGCACTCGAAAAACATATGGATGTCCGACATCTTTTCCATCCCACACTTTCCACATTTGATCACCTCACCTTTCGCCATCTTAGACAGTCTATATGGAGAAAAAAAAGCTCTATGTAGTGTATATATATGATTTTGTCTAAACGGAGCAGGCTTAACCACTTGGTATAGAGTGCGCATAGACACCTCCCAAGCCTCTCACAGTTGTAACTCCGAAAAAACATCAGCCCAAAGCTCTTTAGGTAGATTAAATTCGCCATCCCCAACCTCTACCAACTCCCAATACCACAATGCCACGACTTTTTTTGGGAGAGGATCTACCAAGATTTTATCCTCTATCTGAGACTGCCAACCACATCTCTTAGCTATCCACCCTTTCAATTGGAGATATTTTAGCCTCGACAAAGCCCTACCTGTCTTCTGCGACATTTCCTCCCAAGACATCAAGTCCCCTTCCTTCACTAGCTCTCCCCAATATTTAAAACCTGCCTTTTTAATTGGGATGGCTAAAACGCCCTTCAAACATTCTGGCATGCCTGGCGAGTCCCAGATAGGTGAGCATTTGCTATAATAATCAATCCCAAACAGAGGCCTGACACTAAACCATAATTGGGCAGCATCCCTCAGAAGTATAAGCTTGATTTGTTTGAAATATTTGGGAGCCCCAAATTTGAACAAATAATGGTTTAACCCTTCCCTTACTTGTGCTAACGTAGCCTTGAGCATACACCCAAGTCTGTGGTACCTAAAGAAGAGCTCAAAATCCTAAAATTTTTAAGTTGAAACACCCAACCATACACTAGCAAATCCGGTAATGTTATTCCACCTTTTTCCCTTTTCCTCCCCAGCTTTTTCCAAGAAATCCTCACTCCCTTCTGTGCCCAGATAAATGAATGTATTTCTTGCTGAAATTTGCCAATCAAAACTTTATCAAACAGCAAGGAAATTGTGTTGTATAAGAAAGTAACTTTAGGTAAAATTATCATTTTGACTAAATTAATTCTACCCAAAATTGATAAAGATAAATACATCCAATTTTTCATAACCTTACACCACTCCCTCATTAACAAGCTGATATTCACCTCTGCTATTTGCTCAATATCTTGGAGTAACTTAATACCAAGATACCTCATTTCATTTTTACTCATCCGATTCCCCATACTATGATTTCATGCCATTATTACTGTCTTATCGGCATTTATCTGATAACCTGATACCTTACCAAAATTATTAATTATATCCAAAACGGCTGGTAAAGCCGCCTGTAAATCCGATGTGCAAACTAACAAAGCATCTGCATAAAGGGAGGCTTTTTTCTCCCCCTCTCCGTATACAAAGGAAGGAATTTTCTGCTCCTGTCTAACTCTTCTAGCAAGAGATTCAATATATAAGATGAACAATAGTGGCAAAAGTGGGCATCCCTGTCTTGTACCCCTAAATATTTGGATCAGAGGGGTCAAACTTCCATTTACCAGAACCCTAGACGCAGGTTTCGAATAAATTAAACGCATAACCCGACAAAAATTATCCCCAAAACAGTATTCTTTTAAAATATTAAAAAGAAAGACCCAGTTCACCCTATCAGATGCCTTTGCAGCATCTAACATTATTGCAGCTAAAGGAAGACTAAATGAAGTGGCGATAATAATTGTCCCTATTAAACTCCCTGTCAATTTGTGTAAATACCTCCCCTTCATAAATCCTTTCTGGTCCTTATGTATGAGACCACCCACCACTTTGTTTAGTCGCTCTGCCAGTACCTTAGCAAAAACTTTGTAATCAGCATTCAATAAAGAAATAGGTCGGTATGACTCACACCTAACTGGACTTTTGCCTGGCTTCAAAACCACCGTAATTATAGCGCTATTCCATGATTCTGGTAGAGCCTTCCCCTTGTTGTATATCTCCTCGAACAAAGCCAACATTATCGGGACGATAGCATCCCCCAACATTTTATATAATTCAATTGGAATACCATCAGGGCCCGCAGCTTACCACCCTTGCATGACATAATTGCTGACTTAATCTCTTCCATCGTAAATTTCTGATTCATCATTTCCTTCTCTGTGCCTGAAATTTTAGGAAGTGTATCCGCCGCCAACCAACTTTGAACCTCTTCGTTTCTTATCATAGTGTCCTCTTTGTATAGATCAGAAAAAAAAGATTGATAAACCTCCCTAATATCATGGGAACTAGACTGTCTATGAACCTTTTGATCAAGGATCTCTCGGATTCCATTTCTTGTCCTGTCCAGGACAACAGTTTACTGGGATTCTCTACATATTCGAAATGAGCCAGCTTACTAACATCCCAAATGAGTGTGGTATTGACAATGGTGAGAAGAGGTGAAAATAGCTTCTGCATTGTGTGCTTTTATGATGGATAAAGTAAGACTTCTTCATAGTATAGCACTTTGAGGCAGTTGAGTAGATCAGTGAGAAGTGGAACAGATAGGGCTTTGAAGGATGACCACTGCAGGATCTTAGGAGAATCAATCAATCAATCAATCAATCAATCAATGAATTTCTAGAGCGCACTACGTGAGGAGTCTTCTGAAGGTGAGAAGGTCTTGGGTCTGTCGCAGGTTTGTAGGGAGCGTGTTCCAGGTTTTGGCGGCGAGTTATGAGAAGGATCTGCCGCCGGACGTTTTTCGTTGGATGCGGGGGATGACGGCGAGGGCGAGGTTTGCGGGTGGAGCTGACGGGTGGGGGTGTAGAAGCTGAGTCTGTTGTTCAGGTAGGTTGGTCCGGTATCGTGGAGTGCTTTGTGAGCGTAGGTGAGAAGCTTGAAAGAAATCCTCTTGCCCACGGGGAGCCAATGAAGGTTTCTCAGGTGGTGGGAGATGTGGCTGCGGCGGGGTACGTCAAGGATCAGCCTGGCGGAGGCGTTTTGGATGCGTTGGAGGCGTAGTAGGTCTTTTACTTGGATGCCTGTGTAGAGTGCATTGCCGTAGTCTAGCCTGCTGCTGACAAGGGCCTGTGTAACCATTCTTCTTGTTTCTAACGGGATCCACTTGAAGATCCTACAGAGCATGCGGAGTGTGTTGTAGCAAGAAGAGGAGACTGCGTTGACTTGTTTAGACATGGTGAGGGAGGGGTAGAGGACGAGGCCCAGGTTGCGTGCATGGTTGGTTGGTGTTGGTGGGGTTCCTAGTGCGGTAGGCCACGGGAGTCGTCCCAGGCGGATGGGTTGGTTCCTAGGATGAGGACCTCCGTCTTGTCTAAATTGAGTTTCAGACTGCTGTTTTTGATCCATTCGGCAATGGATTCCATTCCCTCGTGGAGGTTGGTTTTGGCAGTGCGCGGGTCTTTGGTGAGCGAGAGGATGAGCTGGGTGTCGTCGGCATAGGTGAGAATGTTGAGGTTGTGTTGTTGGGCTACTTGTGCGAGGGGGGCCATGTAGATGTTGAACAGCGTTGGGCTGAGGGATGATCCTTGGGGGACGCCGCAGATGATGTCGGTGGCTTCGGAGCAGAAGGGGGGGAGGCGGACTCTTTGGGTTCTGCAGGAGAGGAATGAGATGATCCAGTCGAGGGCTTTTCCTTGGATTCCGATTTCGTGGAGGCGGGTTTTCAGGGTGTGGTGGCAGACTGTGTCGAAGGCAGCAGATAGGTCCAGGAGGATGAGGGCTGATGTTTCGCCGTTGTCCATTTGACGTCTGATGTCGTCTGTGGCGGCGAGAAGGGCGGTCTCAGTGCTGTGGTTTCGTCTGAAGCCGGGAAAGGGGGGGGAGCCAGGATGTTGTTGTCTTCGAGGTGGCTGGTTAGTTGTGTGTTGACTATTTTTTCAATCACCTTCGCTGGGTAGGGGAGTAAGGAGATCGGTCGGAAGTTCTTGAGGTCGTTGGGGTCTGCTTTGGGCTTCTTGAGGAGGGCCCGGATTTCAGCGTGCTTCCACTTTTCCGGGAAAGTCGCTTGGGAAATGCATGGGTTTAACAGGAGAAGCAAAATTGGTGTCATGTATGTGTTTGTCGATTTTCTGTATTTTATTTTACTGAAGAATAGGTTAATGGAATTGCACTTGTCTGTGGGATGTGGGAAAGGAGAATCGGGCAAAGAGCTGATGTGCTTGATTGCTTTGATGAGCATTCTGCTTCTGGTGGCAACTTCATTGATGGTGCTGGACTTGCATATGAACAGACTATTTGTTTATGCATGATAGATTTAGGTTAATACCTAGTTCATTTAGAACAACTGAAGCTCTTTGTTTATATGCATTTAAATAGGCCGGCGCTTAGTAATCTTCAAATTTATTTTTAGTACATTTTTTTCTTCATCTAAACTAAGCATGTTGGTTTGCACTTGCATTTATCCATACTTGAAGTGATACCTATATAAACTATAGCTGAGCAGTGATTGGAAGTATGTTCACTCTACATGCATGAGTGTGTAAATTTTGTTTTCATTGCTGATGTGCAATATACATTTGTGAACTTAATAGAACCCAGCATTTTAATATTCACACAGGTAAATGCATAGAAACTTATCCACAGTTTCGTTTTTAAAATGATGAATGGGCTTAAGTCAACCTACCGTCAGACTAGCAGAAAAAATGAAATCTCTGCTCTTGTTTTATGCTCACAGCTCCACATACATGCAAAAGAGAACAGTAAAAGATGGAGTTGTTAAGTGGGCTATTGAATTACTCAGAGATTTCCCAAGAGACTTTGCTAAACATGAATATAAAATAATACAAGAAACAGGTCATATCCATATTAATAAACTCACATTGTCATCATGTACACCGGAGGGGCATATTTATGAGCCGAGTGTGCCCATGGATTTTGACGCAGCCCCAGATTTACAAGGACTTTTATACCTTGAAATATGCCAAAATATTATGCCTCCCCAGGTGAGGCGTAACGAGAAGAAATATCTTTATTTCTCCTTATTTCCTTTTCCTATGTGTGCTGCATTCTGCAGCACACATATAAAGAGGACAATGCTTCCATGTATTGTTTCTGTGGAGGAAGGTGTCCCTTCCTGCACAAAAGCAATCCTGCATGCAACGTGGGCATCCTTGCACCATGGTGCAAGGGTGCCTGTGGAGGCGTTTGGCTGTCTAAATGTCACCTGGACATGGGGAACAGACAGGGATGCACCATATTTCATAAATGTGCCCAGGACACATTGAAAGAGGAAAAAACGCCTCCATGGATTGTTTCTGTGGAGGAAGGTGTCCTTTCCTGCACAAAAACAATCCTGCATGCAACGTGGGCATTCTTGCTCCATGGTGCAATGGTGCCTGTGTAGGTGCTTGGCTGTCTAAATGTCACCTGTACAGGGGGAACAGACAGGGATGCACCATATTTCATAAATATGCTGCTGTGCTGCCCTGAGACGCTTTTTAGGTAAATATACCCAAAAATGCTTATGGAATAATACAACATGCACAGCTTTTTGAAGTGGGTGAGTACATTTACTACAGGTTAGGCTAAAACGGTGATGGCATTGAATATCTGCTGCCACCAACTGCCAGTCTCCCAAAAGCTCGTTGAAGGCATTGGAGTCACCCTCTACAATGATGGAGACATTCTGAGACTACATAGGTATGAGACTTTGCATATAATTGTGGTGCAGTTCAGTAATATCAGTTATCATGATTTCTTAATATGGTGTCTGCAATCGCAACAGCATTAACAAATGGGCTCACTACAATTTGTTCTTACTACTCCATGCCCTCCCAGTTCATGTACGTCATTTAAGGGTCACCAGGGGTCGCAGCTGAGACCTCTGGCTTACCCCTTGCAACACCTCACTGCTTTTGCAACCCCTGGCCTTAGAGGTGGCAAAATCAGTGCCAAGAACACAGGGGGCTCTATTCCTTCTTTTTCAGCCCATTGTTTTACACTAACAGTAAAAAAAGCACACTTTGGTGGCTGCTATGGTAAGTACAAATAATTTCAAATGTATGTTGTGTGCATGCTTGAGAGTGTGTTTATGTGAGACAGAACATGTGTGTGTGTGTGGGGGTGTGAGCATATGTTTGTATGTGTAAGCATGTGTGTGTGAGGGAAAGTGGATGAGAGTCAGTGACAAGTAGTGAGTGAGATTGTGTGAGACTGAGGCCCAGATTTACTATACTTTGGTGCAAGGCAATGTTGCATCATAGATGCTGCGCTGCCTTGCATCAAAGGAAAAGAGAGAAAATGTACCATATGTAATAAGATATAGTGCACTGTTTCCCACCCTGTGCACAGCTGTACTTTTGGCAGCCACACTCAAATGCACTCACCTTTGCACCATAGTGTAATGGTATGTGAATTCTCTGAACAACAGGTTTTGTACTAGTAGGATTCCCTTCCAGTACAAAAACTATGCTTTAAGGCTTTTTCATCTTTGCATGTAGAATGTGCCTTTGCCTGTGCAATGCAGCACATGTGCAAGGTTGGAAAACAAGGAATTTGCAGCAAAACCCTTGGTTGGTTTCCTGAGAGCATCTATGCACTAACCATGGATTTCCCACTTGATGCGAAATAATGGAAAGCAGTGTAAACCACGATTTTGCATTCCTTTGGGACAGCATCCATTGCAAATCAGGATTTTCGTTGGATAGTAAATCCCATCCTAACACAAAAGTGACACAAACATTCTGGAAAGCGTTAGTAAACCTGGGGCATAGAGTCAGTATTTATGAGTATGAGTGAGATCAAAAGTGAATGCAAGTGAGTGAGTGAGAATGAACAGGAATGAGTGTAGGGAGGTGTAAGAGTGTGAGTGTGATGTTGGGGTCATATGACACTTCTTCCTGGAAAAGGTCAAGGTCAAGTGTCATATTATGTCACTTGCTGTGAAGTCATTAAGGTCAAAGTGTATGTGATGTCACTACTGCTACACCTGGCATTTTCACGAATCAACACCAATGTCTCAGTATCCCTCTCAAATTGCCTGACACATATACATATATATATATTTTTTTTTAAGGCCAGGTGGAGGAGGAGAACATGGCGGTCAGGCGCAGAGCTGGTTGCGGCGCTGGTCAGACATGCTGCATGAGTGGAATGCACTGTGCTCAGAACTAAACTGATGGAGGATGCGAGGGGATAGGGATTCCTCCCTCCCCCCTTACTTGGCCTGTCCCGGTCTTTTCTTCAGGAGACAGGCAAGCTGCGAGCAGAGCCACGATCTATACCCAGGCTTTGAGACGCTCGAGCAGGGGGCAGAAATACACATGGAGGACAGCGTCTGCTGGAGCAGAGACGCCCTGGAAGTGAGGAAGGTTCGGAAACTCACTTCTAGGGTCGCGCTGAGGGGGGTGAGTGGGGGCAGCAGTGGCAGAGGTAGCACCAGTGAGGAGACTTTCGTATCTCCCTACAGGTAATAGGATTTGGCCTCCATAGTGGATCAAAAATGCAGACCCAGCTCTCCTGGAAAGGCAAGAAGGAGACTTTGAAGGACCCTCAAGTTAAGCGGTACAGTGATTTGGGAGATAGGGGAAGGGGTGTTGTGTAGCCATTATAGAAATAGCTCCATGCACGTTAGTTTGACACATTAGGTCGCTGTGCACTTTAACCGAGATATATTTTATTCGGCTTCGCATTGTTATTTTTACAATAACCAGTTTTACGGTCCTGTTTATTTTCATCTATCTAACTGTTTTTGCTTAGTTCAGCACTGTGTTCTCAAACAAGACATTCTTGATCACTCTGTGCTTCATTCAAGGCTACAGTTAGGTACTTTGCCGGTGAATGTGGTAGAAGTTTAATCTCCAACATTCATAGAAAATACACATCCTTACATAGGGACATTTTCTTAGAATAGCTGTGCTATTATAAAAACACTTTCTAGTCCCATTACACGTTAAGAGGGAGATTCCAGCCAGGGAACCACGACTGTATATTGATTACTGAATGCTTTGCTACAGATACTAACTACAAGCCTTTGCTCAGGTATGAGGGTTGATGTCCTCCCAGGGGAACCTGAAAGGCAGAATTAGAGCTTAACATGCTGTGCTCAGATTATGACTTAGATAGGAGATAACCCATTGATCATAGTGACAATATGATAGCGTTATTCTTATGCTTCACTCTTCTCGTCACCATGTTAATACTGTCATATTGTGACATCCTAGTTATTGCAGCTCACACTTTGCTATCTAAGATGCCGTTGTTTTATTAAATCAATCATTGAAACATATACTGCTCCTGTCTGTTATTTATATATGAGACTTTATTGTGAATGAGAGAACCGGAAATGACCTGAGTGACCACGACTTCCCTGAAAAGCCTAATATGTCATGCGCTCGGCTGCCCAATCATCCCTATCCTCTGGTAGAGATGAGGCACTGCTAGTTAGCCAGAGCAAAACCCAGATTTGGAGCGACAGGTGTCACCCCCAGTGGGTTAGACTCAGTCTCCCACACCGTGGACGATCTTGCTGCTCAAAATCCAGTATTCTCATTAGAATAATGAGAGCCTCCGTGACAGGGGGAGGCCAGGCCCTCAGATTATAAGGGCTGGGAGTCTGGAGAAATATGCCCTCCACGCGTCTGTAAGGATGAGGTGGGATTCTCGGAGTGGTCAGGTGAGCTAATCCACCAGGGTGGTTTGATTGATGACACCCCCAAGGTAGTGAGAGCTACACCCAGTCAACAGAGATTCCCAAAGCCAGAAAGTATCCAGGGGGAGGAATAAAACAACAATGGCACCCTCTAAGAGGTAGCAGAAAATTACCCCTTCGCTCAGGTCCTTTTTCAAAGTGCAGGAGGGCTTATCCAGCCCCAGGCTACACCTCTCCCCCCTCTGTATCCCGGTGGAGGGACTGGCAAGGGTATGCAGGACAATAAGAAAGGGGGATTGGAGAAGGGCCCCACACCATCGGTCCTGGTACCATGCTTGCCGGCTTCAAGAGGAGGGGGGCCTGGTGAAATTGATCCTGGGGAAACCACTGAAAAGTTGACTATGACCGGCTTGTCTGAAACCACAAGTCTGCTAATACATGAATCAGGGGACCCTCAAGAGTCCCCAGGTGGAGTAGGAGTCTTGAAAATACAGCAGTGCAGAAGTTCTCTGGGTACCCACGTGGTTGATTATGAACCTCAGAGTCCACACGTTGGTCCCTTGGTGTTACTTTTGCAGTCTTAGGCAAAAGAGGTCAGGAATGGCTTTGCAATATCCTAGGCCAACCAGAAGGAGATACAGGAAGTCTGCAAAGGACTAGTAGACAAGTTGTACGTATTAACACAGAGTTCTCAGGCCCTGGAAATCAAAGTAGAAGAATTAAAAGCAATTTCCGCAAGGGATAGGCAAGAGATAGATAAATAGAAGGCTAAAAACAAAGAGAGTCTTGACAGGCTTGAATCACTGGAAAACAATGCAAGAAGAAACAACATTAGGTTGATGAATATTCCGGAAGGGAAAGAAGGTGAAAATATTAAGGCTCTAGTGGTCGAGCTGTTGATACAAAGTGGTGCTTGGGAGGGTCCAGAGGCAATGTTAGTAAACAACATACAGAGAGTGCACCGAGACCTGTTTCAGAAGCTTGCTAATAAAAACAAACCTAGGAGGATCCTAGTGAACTTTCTCACTTACACTATCAAAGAAATGTTTTTATCTAAGGCCCTAAAGCTAGGAACTCTGAGCAGGAAGGACTGTTCTTTTGAAGTCAGATCAGATATTTCACATAAGACCTTAAATAAACAATGGGAGCTAGGTAAAAGGCTGGATGATTTTTTTAAAAACTGGGCGCTACAGCACAATTAAGATTTCCTGCAACTTTGAGAGTCATGATAAATGATAAAATGTATAACTTGAAAGACTGGGAAGAGGCAGACAATCTACTAGAGTCACTTAGAAACAAGCCATGATGGTCTGCTTGGGAGGCAGAATTCTTTCTTTCCTTCCCCTTGCCCTTTTCCTCTTCGTGGTGTTTCTCTTAACTGCGTGAAACATTATTTTCCGCTCCTTTGTTTTGTCTTTTTGTTTTGTTTGGTATACTTAGTCAGGCCCGACAGTGCGCAACAGCCTTTTTTAGCCAATCTGGAGCAGGGTTGGGTTCTCCAGGAAGAAGTGTATTTAATGGTGAAGATGGGTGAAGGGGAGCACAGGTGGAGAGCATAGGGAGAAAAGGGAAAAAAAAGAAAGAGGGGTGTGCCTCAGAACATAGCAGGTTTTTGGAGAGTTCACAACACACATAAACCTATAAGTGCCAGGAAAAGTGCAAGAGATGGATGATAAAAAACTTCAACTTCTATCCTGGAATGTAAATGGTCTTCGAGCGAGGCCCAGGTGGGATTATATTCTTCAATTTGTCAGGGATGCCCCAGCCCAGATAGTAATACACTCCAAGAGTCACACCTCACTAGCAAAAAATTTCACACAATCTTCAAATCCTTTAGGTGGGTGAAGCAGATGGTGTGTACAGATAACATGTCTCACTCAAGGAGGGGTCCTAATCTTGATCAAGAAACAGCTAAATGCCTCAATTTTGAGCTACAAATCAGACGGGAAGGGCAGGTGGGTTTTAGCACACATTAAAATTTTCTAAAATGCTTACACATTAGCATGTTATTATGGTCCTAACATGGATGATATAGAGTCCTTGCAAGAACTGTGCTGAGAACTCCTAGACGTCCCATATCCAATCATAATGTCAGGCGACTTCAATGCAGTTCTAGATAATTCACTGGACAAATCAAGTAAAAATAGATCTTTAGGATGCCCAAAATCACATACATACATTAGATTAGTAATGAAACAATTTGCGTTATTAGACATTTGGAGAGAGAATAATGGACTGTCCTGAGGCTATACATACCACAATAAGAAATATAAACATCATTCTAGGATAGATTACTTCTTGATAGATAGGACACTTAAAGAGGTAATTCTAGATGTCCAACACATAGCGGCCCACTTGTCTGATCACGCAGCAGTGGTTTTGAAGATGAAGTGTAAATCTAGCACTCAAATTAGGAGGTGGGCTCTGGAACATTCACTTTTAAATGATCGGAAGGTGATAGAAACTCTGAAGTTTAAGACCATTGAGTTCTTTGAATTCAATATGAAGTCGGCGGCACCTCACGTGTTGTGGGATTCCTATAAAGCTTTCATAAGGGGCACTGTGATCAGCATCTCAGCCCAAAAAAATAGGGAGTTTAGGAAGGCAATACAGATACTGGAGCAAGGCATTGCCCTCTTAGGAGGGAAGTTAGTAGAATCATAGATACAAGAGGTGATGCATGAGGCCTTGTGGAGTAAAATCCTGCTGAAAATGGCTTCCTTAGCTGCTATTATAGAATCCAGAGTGAAAGACAGGTGGGAAGCAAGTAAGCTAACGCACTTCGAATATAGTGAAAGTGCAGGAAACCTCCTGGCATGGAAAATTAAGACAGACCTAATAAGAAGTGAAGTAGGAGAGATAAGATGCACTATCACTGGGAACGTGTTGAGGGAGACCTCAGAGGTACAACAGACCTTTGTGAACTTGTTTGTGTCCTTGTACACTGAAGAGCCAACAACATTAACATCATTAAGACCGGAGTGCTTTGAAGATCTGCAGATGGAAAAAATTGATGAGGGGGAGAAGGCAGTTAGAGCAGATGATAACACTGGAGGAGGTGCTGCAGGCTGTTAGCAAGGGTAAAAAGTGGAAGGCGGCAGGACCTGACGGGTTCCCTATTGAATTTTATCAAGGGATGAAGGAGATAATCAACCCCGTTTTAACTAAGATATTCAATGGTATTCTTAGAGGAGCTAGCCCCCTTCCAAAATCATGGGTGGAAGAAGTGATAACTCTTATACTAAAACCAGGAAAGGACCCCCTGACATGTGAATCATACAGACCAGTCTCATTATTGAACAATGACTATAAGTTATTTTCTAATATCTTGGCAAAAAGGTTGGGTAAGGTGGTGGGGAAAGTGATTCAGGAAGACCATCAGGGTTTTTTTTAAAGGAAGGTATATGCATGAGTTAACTCATGAACTGATTGGAGCTATTGATCTGGCAAAGGCGAACAAAGTCCCCCTAGCCATAATAACCCTGGTCGCTACTTAGGCTTTTGATAGGGTGAGCTGGGGATACCTAAGCACTCTTTTAGTACATATCAACTTTGGGGAGAACTTTTGCAGGGTAATGAGAAATATCTATAATACTCCAACAGCCAGATTACTGCTAAATGGGAATTTAACCACGGCAATCAAAATTACAAGGGTTAATAGACAGGGATGCCCGCTCTCCTCATTGTTATTTAATCTTTATATTGAGAAGCTGGCTTTGAAGATCAGGAAGGATCACTTAATTAAGCCATTTACTTATGCTAACTGGGAAAAGAAAGTGTCACTTTACGTGGATGACATTATGATTCATACAAGCAATCTGCACCAGGCTGGATAGGTTACAGTACTTGACATCAGATCTTGGTAAGGTGTTGGGGTATGCAGTTAATATGTCCAAGATGAACATTATGACATGGAACATGGAGGAGGAGTACACTGTGGAGAAAAGAGAAATAAAATATCTGGGTGTTAAGATTTGCAACGACCTGGAAGCTATAGCAGAGGTAAATTTTAACTGCGTCACATGAGAGGTTAATAAGCTTTTGTTAAGTTGGTCTCACCTCCCGCTATCTTTATATGGAAGAGTAATTTAAATAAAAATGTCCATTCCTCCAAAGCTTACCTTCCTTTTTATAATGATTCCTCTTCATTTTAACAAGACCTGGATACAAAAACTACAAGCTAAAATTGACTCCTTCATCTGGGCTTTTAAGGGTATTAGAATTGCAATGAGGAAGTTGAGAAGGAAATATGACAGAGGAGGGACAGCTCTACCAGACATCCAACTATGTGATTGGGCTTTTCAGTTAAAGAATGCGAAAGATCTGCTATCCGGGAAAGGGGGAAATCAGCTAAAGTTAGTTATGTTCAAAGGAGTGAGAGGAGAAGGGGCAAAATTCATGTATAAATTTGGTCACCCGAGATTTTACCAAAAAGTAAGATTGAAACTCTTGCAGGCTGCCGCGCAGCTATGGGCCCAGGTAAGGAAAACAACGAACTTGTCATGCTATAGTACCTATGCTCCTGCGTGGGATTCCCCTGGTACACCAGAGTGCCTTAAAGATTCCTTATCACTCCCTCTAAAGGTGGCAGGTATCATGGAATGGGGTCAGATACCCCAAAATGGGAAACTCAGCTTCTGGGAGGAACTTGTGGCAAAGATTCAGATGTTATTATCAAAATTTTTATATTATCAACTACAAAGTTGGGCCCAATCTTTGCAAGAGCTGGGAACCGACAAAAATGAGCTTGAGGAGCTGTTGGTTAAAGGACTATTTCGTAAGAAGGAAGTGATGGCCTATTACAGCTTATTGGTGGAAAGTCTGGCTCCAGATCAGGACCTCCCAGCCTCCCTATGGGGTAAATCCTTTCCGAATGAAGAGGTCACTCGTTTATGGCTAGTTTCATGGCGATTCCTTTACCAAGTGGTAAAACATGCATACCTAAGGAGAAATCCTCTTTTTGTCCTTCATAGGTCGTATTATACCGCTAAAAAGATGGCTAAACTTAGAGGTGTAGGGAATACATATTGTAGAAAATGCGTTTTTTCCATGGCAGATGACATCCATTTGATTGTTTCTTGCCCTTACATTCAGAACTTCTGGGCAGAGATTCGGGAGTTGCTAAGCGAGGTGCTACACCTTCAGTTTGATATGACTCCAGAACTGGTCATCTTTGGGTGGTCACTCAAGATAGGAAATCTGTATGGGTATAGAAGAAGCTTGGTGTTTTTCTTGATACTGCTGGGTAGAAGGGAGATCTGCAAGCAATGGACATCATTGAAAGCCCCCTCCAAGCCTGAATGGCTGAGTGCTGCGGTTAGCATATGTAGGATGTATTCAAATCGATCTGGTGCGAAGGAAGGTGTAAAGTTGTGGAGACTCTGGATAAGGCGACTGGAGCGGGGGCAATGGTACATCAAAACGTCCTGTCTGTAACCGTCCGATGATTAAAGCCATATGGGGATCAAGACCCGGCAGTGGATGGGTACACCCTTAAGTGTGGGCTTCATCTCCCATACCATACCTCCTACGTTGAATACTGGGACATTCTCCAGGGGCGCTTGCATAAAGTAAAAATCTTGGAGCTCACAATGGAAGTACATAAGGTAAATGAGGACAACTTAAAAAAAAAACAATTGCCTGACAATTACAGATTAATTAGACTGGGTAGGGAACACAAACCAGGTGGGGCAATTGCTACTGCATTTCAGAACTCAACTAATTTTCAAATCATTGAATGTTCCTTAGAGGGGTGGGACGAAATATGCATTTTTAAATTTGAGTTGTTGCCAAGTCTCCATAAGAAGTGTGCCCTTATCTGGTATGAAGAAAGATTTCAGCCACCTTCTGGCTGAACGTATTGCCCCGCTCATCTTGTCCTCTAGCAATTTTCTTTTGATGGGTGACTTTAATTTTCACAGGGAAGATGTTACCAACCCAGAGGTCACCCACCTTTTTGAGGAGTTAGAGATTTTGGTTCTTCACCAAAATGTTACAGGTCCTACACATGTGGCAGGCCATACCTCAGATATGATTTTCATTAATTCTGCACTGCTTGAGATTGAAGACCCTCTCCCTCTTACTTGGATGGACTAGTTTCTGATTAGGTTTCCATAGATAGGACGGACGTCATTTGTCAGCCAGCCAATGCAGGACCTAAGGGTTATAGAGCCTGGAATGTCATCTCGTTAGATGGGTTCTCTAAGCTATTCACCCCGGAGGCTGTGCCTCCCAACACTGCTATTAATGAAGTGCTTTCTAGTTGCCATAGCGTTCTTTCTTCAGCCTTTGACAAAATGGCTCCTCTTAAACAGTCTAATCAAACCTCCTCCTGGCCACATGCCCCATGGAACTAACCACTCTGAAAGCTTCCTGTAAAAGGCTGGAGAGATGCTGGCACCATACAAAACCCCCTGCAGATAGAGGTGCTTACAAACAGGCACTATCACAATATCATACCCACATCAAAACTTCCAGGAGAAGGTATGTACCAGGCAGAACCGAGAAGGCGGGTAACGGAGAGCTATATAAAGTGCTCAACAATTTTACCAAGCCTCATGCCTGTATTTCGTATATCCCTGTCTCGCAAAAATTATGCTACTCTTGGCAGATTTCTTTGAAGACAAGATCAAAGCTATATGCTGGAAGTTTCATTCTAGTCAGAGTGAGAGTTAATGATTAATGTCAAATCAGGTTCACCTACAGACCTTTGTCCCGCTAGAGTCTCTTTGAATCTTGCTACCTTGACATCCCCTTCCATTCTTTCACTTTTCAATCTCTCCCTGGAATTAGAGAAAATTCCACTACTATTGAAGGCTGCTCTAGTTTCCGCTATATTGAAAAACTGTATGCCGATCCTAACATTCTGTCCAACTAATGCCCTGTATCACTACCTCTGTTGGAGAAAATGTTGAAAGCTGTGTTAATAAACATCTTATGGCATTCTTGGAGAACCATAGGATTCTGGATCCCTCCCAATTGGGGTTCAGATCTGCTCACAGCACAGAGATTGTGCTAGTAGCAATTACAGGCTCTATTCGCAGAACTCTGGATGCTGGTTTTCCCGCCATGCTTGTGCTGTTAAATCTCCCTTAGCTGGCTACAGGCGATCGGTGTCAGGGGCAAGGTAATTTTGTGGCTCGCAAACTTTTTAAAAAGCTGCACTCAAATGATCATGCTGGGCTCATTCCAATCATGCACTATTTGAATGGGGGGTGCCTCAGGGCAAATCTCTGACCCTGACTTTATCTAACATCTATGTGGCCCCGTGACCCAGTTTGTTAAGTCTTGCGGTTTTGATGTAATTTCCGGTGCTGATGATACCCAGCTGATCATTTCGCTGGGGCAGGATAGTGACAATGTGAAACATTGTTTTCAAGACTGTCTGAAGAAAAATGCGACTTGGATGACTACCAATTGTCTACAGCTGAATGGTGAAAAAACTGAGATTTCACTATTTAGAAAAGCTCAGGTTCTCTGGACTCCCAACTTGGGGCCTGCAGAGCTGGCAGTAGCTCCTTCACCATGTCACACCGTAAAACATCTGGGCGTTAAATTGGATCAGGAACTATCCGTTTGGATCACATTGTTGCTTCTTGTGGTTCTTATTCTACAACTAGGAGAATTCTGAGGAAGTTCTTTACTTGCCTTCCATCCTCTGCCAGGAAAATGCTGGCCCAGATCTCAGTCATAAGCCGCCTTGATTACAGTTATGCACTGTTAATGGCAGTTAATGACATCCTATTATCTAAGCTCCAGGTGGTGCAAAATATGGCAGTTTTCCTGGTCTGTAATCTTTCGTCGGACTCACCCTCGGCTCCTATTCTGAAAGATCTTCACTTGCTTCCTGTCCAAAGGCATATCCTGTTTAAGATTTGCTGTCTCACCCACAAGTCCTTGATGGGCAACACACCTCTCTACCTCAAAGAGAAACTGCAATGCTACCGGTCTTCTTGCACTCTAAGATCTAGCAATAAGGAGCTCCTGCTTGTCCCCCGTGTTCGCGCCGTTGGATATGGTGGTAGAGCCCTCTGCTTTATGGACCCTATTGCCTGGAATCAACTTCCTTTCGAATTTCATTGCTGCGAAGATCTCACTAAATTCAATAAAATGCTGAAAACGTGGCTTTTCTAGTTCTCTAGTTTTTGTTTTGTGCTGGTTGAGCAGCAAGATACACCTTTGGGTATGATTTGTTGCTCTTTATCAAGTTATATTAACATAACAACATAACATATTTGAGTTTCTTCATCTGCCAGTCAACTGCAGTACTGTTACCTCCTATTCTTGCCACAGCTGTCCAAAAAATGTGAAAGGGAAATCCCTTTCCTGGAAGTTTCTCTGCACAATACGCATCATTGATTTCAAATGTTGTGTTTAAATTACTATAGTTTTTCTTTGTGTATTTATCAAACCTGTTACATCTTTGTTACTACACTGTCATTGGTTCCACAAAGTTTGATTTGTGTTTGGTGTGAAAGAGCAATGTTCCTTGGTAATTGTCGATCTTTGAATTGCCTCTTCTCCGTTCTGTAGCCAGTCTATTTAAAAATATGGACTGTTGGCCACTCTTTATAAAACGTTTGGAGGACATCTCATTTCCCAAAGCTGTCTATTAAGCTTTTGTCACACAAGCAAAGTAGCTAAATGAGATAACGCTTTCCGATTAGACATGCAGGTCACAAGTTCAAATAGTAGCATCTGTTATTTTTAAGTCTTTAAATGGCAGAAAATGTGATATAAAGGTTCATATAAAAAAAGAAACCATTATTGAGAGGGCTGGGCAAGGCAGTAGGAAGACAATTAAAATATCCCTCACTTTGAATCAAAGCTCTTATTGCAAGCAAGCCATTGCAACCCTCCCCAGAAGAGCTTGAGTGCCTCTTCCAACCAACCATCTATCCATTCTTTTCATCCTTACAACCACCCGCTAGACTCTGCACTAAATCTGGCTATGAGTTAATCCTCAATGGTATGGAGAATAATTATTCTTATCTAGTTTTGCCAGGTCATATGATGCATAGTATTTTCTCTTGCAGGTAGATTTTCCAGCACTGAGCCATTTGTAATTGGAGGGAGATGTAGCCCAGTCGGGGATGCTTCTTTGCAGTTACATAATCAGGCTCTTAAACTCACAGCAATATGAGGATGGTAGTGCAAATTTTCATGGCTGTTAGTGATTTCTCATTCTGGGGCGTTGCTTCCATGGGTGCAGCAGGTGCAGTGGCACCAGATGCCTGAGGGGCCCTCTGAACCCTGATTATTGCTGTATTTTATTATGGAAACAGTAGGTAGGGGTCCCATGACAGCTCGAGTCAATGCAGAGTGCATATCCTGCTTTCTCACCCTATACATGCTGTGAAAGATCTTCAATTGGTTGCCTTAGAACACCAGACAGACTGTCACAAAATCACTCATCCCCAGCAGGCTGGACTACAGCAACACTCTGTATGCTGGAATGTCGAAACAACTCCTACACAGATTCCAGACCATCCAAAACACCACTGCAAGTCTCATACTCGGCCTCCCACACCACAATCACATCATTCCACACCTCAGAAAGCTTCACTGGCTCCCCATTCACAGCTAGTGGCTATTCACAACACAGTATCAGAACACCTGAACAGCCGCATACGCTTTCACCAACTCCCCAGACACCTTTGCTTTGTTTTACTGTCACTGGTACACAATCCCTGCATCCCAAAAGCAAAACTGGAGGTCACTCATTCCCTTGCATCGCACCCAAGAAATGGAACTATCTCCCTCACCACATCAGAGACTCCTCACTTCCGCAAGAAGCTGAAGACCTGGCTTTTTTGTATATGCACCTTGCAGAACACACATCTACACACCTGCCATTGTGCCTCGATACCCTCTAGGGCGAATAATGCGCTATACAAATCAACAAAACTTAACATAACATTTTCTTCCTAGCACCATAACTGGGGGACAGACTCGCTACACTACAGTGCTCATCGCCACTACTACTGAAAGGGTTGCACAAGCAGGCAATCACCTGAGTCAATGCTGCTGCTAGCTTTAGCACATCCACAACTGAAAGAGAACCCGGTGGGAGGAAGTTCCTGGCTGTATAATTGTACACATTGTCGGATATAGTTAGGTCAAGCGCGTGTTCAGACAGAAATGATTACTCGAGTCCTAGACTTGAATTACTTGCAGGGAATATTGGTTGTGCACTGGAAAACTCATTTTCTTAAGCCTGGAACCTGAAGGCGGCATCCCTTGTGCGTGGGGCGACTTCTGGCTTGCATCAAACGATCATTTCCTTTATTTGCTATGACAACAGCTGTGCAGAAAGTGATATTACAAGGAAATACATTATATATGACTGTAAGAAAGTAACTTAACTTACATGTAAAAAAAAAATATGAAGAATTTTGTTTAGTTGTGCAGTACATTCCATGCAACTATGTGTCAGTCTCACCTGGAAGTTTATTACAAGCTATATATTTCCAGAAATCACTACTGGAAATCACTTCCTTTTTCGTTTTTTTGAAGTCGTCGTAAACACGATCCCCCATGTCTCCCCGTTTCTATTTTTAGTGTTACACGACTTCAGAGAACATCATGCTCTCCTCACATTTAGCCAAGGCTCCCACATCTCACGATTCCTGCTTAATAAAGGAATAGAAATGTAAGATTAGACGATTAGACTTAGAACGTGGGGGATTCAGCCTATCTTTTTGTGGCATGCCAACATAGATAAGTGGGTGCAACCGTGATTAACGCATTACAGTAAAGAACCGCAAGATGTTATCTTAAATCAAGAAAGAGAGAGTTCAAATGGTTTGCAGTGCATGCAAACATCTGAAATCTGTTTTTGAAGGATCTTCAAGGGAGAAAAGGAGGAGCGCTTTGTAAGTGTTTGGCTAGAGAGATTGTGGTTTGGCGGTTAAAGTTCTGCGCGTGCAGTCATCAGTGCCTTAGACTGGAAGCTCGTCCACTTCCTTCCCTCCAATTTACGATGATCCTCCATGTCCTGTCCTCTGCCCCTCAGCCGCCTACTCTGCCTTATTTGCACCGTTTTCCTGGCATGCTGTTCGCCCTTGCGGCTTCCTCTTTCTTTTCTGTGCCAAAGGAATGCACGTCTTTCCTTTCTTTGCCAACATTTTCCACGTAAGGGAAGTGGGCCCATTTTGTTCGTCTTAACCCTCTCAAAACTGAGATTCTTTTGTGTCATGTTTCACTCACCCTGCTCTGCTTATTTCCCACATCTCTTGTGAAATCAATTTACGATCTATTGCCCATGTCAAACAAATGCACACAAACTAGGTGTCATAGTTGGCCCTACACTGTCCATTTACATCATGTTCACTCCCTAAAATATAATTTCCAGCCCCAAATTTTAGAAAGTTTCTCCCCTTCCTTATCTTTCACAGAACCACACTCTTAATTTAGAATTATATTTTATTCTACCAACCTTGTCCTCATTTCTAGGTCTAGGGTTAGCCAAGACCTTTTAATTTTACTTAAATTATATTTAATATTTAGTTATAGGGGCTTTCAGTCAGCCCTCTTCATTCTTTGGTCTATTACTGTTTCATTCACAGTTTTCATTTGCCCACAGCAGCACAAAGCATGAGGCCATGGGTCAAATCTCTTAAATCACTGGCTATTTCTCTTTAAATGATGGCATACTTTCCTTTTGCAGGGACCACAAAGTGTTTCCCATAGGTACCAGGGACTACTAAGGTAAAGAATGTTTTTTTAGAACCAACAAAATAATTTTGCTTTTAACCAACTTTCTTTTAGTTTGTCGATGTCATGACAACTTCCCGACAATAACATCTTGCAAAAACACATAAAAAAGCAAATTAAGCATTAACTAGACCAAAAATGTGGTTGCAAATACTGTGACAATTAGATTGCATATGCTTGTTAGGGTTGGCTACAGACAGCTTCAGCTGCCTGGTGCAAGTGCCTATGTGATCAATACAGGGCACAGGATTCTGAAGATAGTTAAAGAGTGTCACTGACTTTATATTATGGTTTAGTGATGTGGGAAAAGTGGTTTCTTAATGCCTGCACATCTAGTGCAATTCCATAAGTGAAAGTAGGTTTTCCAGTCCATGAATGTGTGATCCAGGCCGGAGACTTGTAGCCCCGATAGCTGAATGTGCCCAGTCTCTTTCCCACTGAAGGCAGTTCTCCTTAGAGGATGTATGACATTGCAAGTGCCTTATCACACATGGATTGACAACGCATCCTTCACCAAGTAAACATTTTACTAGACCAGCAGGTCGAGTAACTTAAATAATCTACTCGACCTAACTGTAGTGTACTTGACCCGTAAATAGGTCTCAAATTGTGTGATCCTGGGCAAATAGTTTACAGAGTGGCCTTTTACTTAATTCTCACCTATAATTGCACCTTCAAATATGAACTCAGCATTTCTGCAGTACAAAAAACACTCTTGTTTGATTAAGTAGACTAAAATGTGCTGCATGCATCACAAGAATCTAACCCACATACCCATAAGGTATAGCCCACATAGTTTACCAACAACATTGCCATCAGGGCAGGAGTGTTTTTCAGTTTGTTTAAGCACTCAATTTTAATAAATATAATACCAAACTATGATTAGGTAACATATTGTCATCTACACACAGTAACTTTCCAAGAAATGTCCAACAACCTCTCCACTAACCTGCAGCTTTACTGATAAAACTATATAGTGTATGAACAATCTGCAAAAATTGGGTTTTAGAAAACATATCCTTTGCTTTGCACATCAACATGTAAAGTATTCTGATTTGTTTTCATCCTATTAAAATATTTTTTCATCACACAGAAATATAAAAAAGGGCTTTCACAACTACTGAAATATATTTTGAAATCTTTGCAGAGTTGACTTAGTCATTTAAATGTTGTGTGTTAGGAAACAACTGACACCCTATTTCCTTTTTAAAAAACGTCTAAGCAGCAGGTCACACAGTTCCCCTTACAGTGTCCTGGAACTCTGCAGTCAGAAGGAAAAGTAATTGTGAGAAAAACTGACTTTTGACCTCTGTCTGCAAACACAGAGTAAATGTGACATAAGAACAAGATTTAAAGGCATCTTTTATTGCCCCTCCACTTTTCAACTGAAGAGAACACCTGTTCAGTGGCAACTCAGATGAGTAAGTATTATTAAAAATAGCTTGACCTGATCAAATAAGGCTCACCAATGCCAGTGGATTTTTCAAGCCCTGCTTTACAATGCATTGCCTTTACCATGCAAGTCTTTACAATATGTATACCTTTACCATGCACTCCTTTACAGCTAAATGGTGAGCATGTATCAAGTGAAATCCCTATTTTATAAATCATGTGCACTCAAAACTTCAAAAATATTTTCCTCGGGCCACAAAATATGGTTTGTGGTGTGTCCAAGGGCCACATTGATGCCAGCAGAATGGGAGAGGGCTTAGCGGGCTGGGGGTAAGGTGGGCGTTGGGGAAGTGATGCATGTACAGATTGTGATCAGTGAGTCATGGAGCTATTTTGAGGGTTTCAGTCTATACTGCCCTCTAAATTAATCCCCCAGTCTCTAGAAGAGTCATAGATTTGACAAAACTGTGCTAAACAGTATCTGAGTCGCTAACCCTTTACCAGCCTTCTCTACTTCCTATCAATACCCTAGGAGAGTCAAGTGTACAAAAAGCAGTAACTTCATTATTGAATTGGTATTAAATAGAATTGCACAATGTAAAACCAGAAAATCTACAATCAACCCCAGCTTCCCCACTTGACCAAATCGTGTGATCCTAGACAACTGTTTTATTTCACTTTGTCTTCCTTTTCTTCATTTCACTTGTAAGAACACCTTGAAATATCCTTGTTCAAGATATGCAATGCACAAAACCTTCTATTGTGTTTAATTTAATAAACTCTAATGTTTAACCATCTATAGTAAGAACCCAGGCAATCCAGAGTGTTAGTCAGAACAACTGACTTGCCTCTTAGTTCACGAATGGCATTGTTGTCAGGTTGGGAAGAGCCATGAATTTTTCTACATTAATTTTTTAAAACTATCACTTTTAATAAATACTTCTCAATGCACTAATATCATTTTATGTACTAAGTTGAAACGCTTCTGCATGTTAATGAAAAAACGTTTTCAAATTTGGAAATACTTTGTCATTTTCATACAGGTTTGTTGCAAGATGTCTTAAAAATAAATGTGTTCCGAAAGTTAAGTGGTGCAGCATACCTTTTTGTTTCACTTCTTTTCTCTTACTTTGTTTATCTTGTACAAAAACGTTTGCCTGTTTGTTTACCATCTTTCTGAAAGTTAGTGCTGTCTTAAGTAAACAACAGACCAGGGCTGCTATTCACCAGGGGGTGCATGTGAAGGTCAGGAAGCCTGGAAGCAGCCTGCGGGCCATACTTTAAGTATCACTTCTCTAAACTCACCCACCTCTTAGCCATAACTATACCATTATTTCCCAAATACCCTTGCCCACCCTAAACCCTAAAATTACCCTTACCACCTAATACCTTCATCCAACCCTAAACGCTAAAAATACCCTTAGCACCCAAATACTCTTACCCACCCTAAAAGCTAAAAATACCTTTAGCACCCCAATACCTTTACCCACCATAAATCCTAAAAATACCCTTAGCACCAAAACACCCTCACCCAGCCCAAACCCTAAAAATACCCTTACAACCCAATACCCTCACCCACACCTAAACCCTAAAATGCCTCAATATATACAAAAATATACACACACACATATATGTACACTTACCTGATGTATACTTACCATTTTGCTGTGAAGGCATGTGTGGTAAAGAAATATGCATGGTAAAGATCAGTTTGGTAAAGGCAAAGTGTTGTAAAGGCATTGTGTGGTAAAGGATGTGGGGTAAAGACATTGCACGTTAAATACCGTGATGTATAGGATGTTTCCCCTCCTTTGGTACAACTACGCAGCACCCTTCACAAAATACAGAAAAGGCGTGATGGCTTTGCCAAAGCTTGCTTGTTATACTTGCCCGATAGATATTTGTCTTTCATACAAACAATCATAATAGATTGTCTATTGTCTTTCAAGATGGTACAATTGCTTCACTTTCTGGTGAGGCAAACAATTTTCTGTGAGGATGTCAATGTGAAATTAAGTAAGTAACAAGCATTTGCAATGCAATGGGTCTCATGTTTACTCAAGTTAAAGCTATTAGCGTTGTAAACTTCTAACAGGACATTTCTTCCCACATATACTGAAATATTTTCACATATGCAAGCCGACGGCTGCCATGACCTCAAAGCAAACACACAAAAGGAAACAGAAGTTCGCTCGCAGTGAAACAGATCGGCAAAAGTGCAATTATCCATGGAACCAGCAAATGTGCCATTATCCATGTAACAGAGTCAATGTCATGCAAAGTGCTCGTCTACTGCCCAACGAGATTGTGCTGCCAACGAAATAAAGAGAAAACGTAGTTTAGAAACCAAACGGAAAACATGGAGCCTTGTATGTTTTCAGTAGTTGGCCGGTGTGCTCGAGGCGGGCTAAACACCAGAAAAGGCATGACCTATGCATACCTTTCACTAATGAAATCAAGCAAATTGTAAAAAGCTAGCCCATGAACCAACCAAACTGATGAGCAGGACATGGGCATGGTTACAAGCCCGTAGAGCGATAACAACAGGGTGAAAGTTCTTTGCACTCCACCCTAAAAATAGTAATCAGTTCAAAATAAAGGCCTTAATTAGGCCTTTGTGGGAGGGCAGCTATCGCACCTAGGGACAAAGGTAAAGCCATTCTCAATCCTGGCAAAGGACTCTTTTTCATATTTACAAAGTCACACCTTCCTGGGGGGGATCTCTTTTCTATGAAGGGAACTGTCTCCATCTTGGCTCCATTCAGGGCAGGGTAGTTTGCTGAGCAGGTGCAATTTTTGAGTTCTGCAAATTGTTTTTGTTCAGAAAGGAAGAAAATTCTGAGAGTGGGATCTTGTTTTTCTGAACAAAAGTAAATCAGGGCTATTTATTATCCCCCTTGCCCATCATGGCTTGCATGGTGGACATGTCTATTGAAAATTACTTACAGAAGTCCTGCCCTCAATAGGGTGGGATGACCGTCTCTGAAACCTAGAGGTCCTCTGGCAAACAAACTGTTGGCTTCAGGGCCTACCAATACCACAGCTAGTGGTGGCACCACCGAAGGTATTCCAGTAGATTTCCTGACTCTAAATGGAATAGGGAACCATGGATATGGAGGGATGACAGGACCTACTGTTTGTGGAATCCTTCTCACTTCACCAAACCCTATTTTCTCTGAGACCAAGCATGTTGTCTTGAGTAACTGATTTTCTCTAGTAGCTTAACATCGCAGAAACATGGCTTCCTCACAGAAACATAACTCAGTATGTTTTATCTAAGACCCTCTCGACTGAATTTTCCTTTATTTATCTTTGCCATCTCCAGAGAATGATAACGTTGAGTCAGACAATCCACAGAGACCTGTCACCCGAACTGTGAACTCAAGTCTCCATCAGAGGTTCATTACCAGTTGGAATATTTTATGAGCTTATTAGGCTGGCGAAATCTCAACAAGGTATTTCAGGGAGACCAAATTGTCCCAAACTGGTAAAAATGTCTGAATATCTCCTGATGATTATGTCAAAAACGCAAACCCATCAGAAAAGTCAGATCTTCATGTTCTGGAGAAAATTGGAATCAAAATCTAGATAGGAAGAGTCAGAGATTCCGGTTTTCGGGATGGAGAGTTGTTTTGTGTAAAAGGACTGCCGAATTCCTCTTAATTTTGAGGGTTTGGATGAAATATAGGTGCTTGATTAGCAAACAACATTAAAACCAAAATAATATAAAGATAAACTACCAAGAAACACTATGACGGTGGACACATAAATCTTATTTTAATGACACCTCAGTCGTATCTGACATTGACTTCTCACATTTAGTCTGATACTGTGGGGATTGCTTTCCAAATCAATATCCAAGGCTTCATCAAAAATATTAGGGTTAACAAGTGGGGAACATTGAGCGTCTGCTCCACACGCTACATTTCCTTTTTCAGATGCCATGGAACCAAAGGCAATTTCCAGTCTTGGCTCCCCTCCAGACTAGACAAGTCTATAGCAAGGCATACTATGTCAATGAACTTCACACTTGCTATGGATAGAATGGCAGATAAAAACGAAGGTGAGTATCATACCAAAGCAGATGTGTTCTGTGTTTTACATATTAGGATTGCAAGAAAACATTTGGAATGTGGTAAGATGAAAGGTAATCAATGCCAAAAACTGCTTCGCAGCGAGATGCATCCATATGTACATAGTCCAACAGAAAGAAAGAGAACACCCATTGGAGTGATGATACCTTCAAAGGTATGAGAGGTAGTGAGTTGCACAGGCCTGTAAGCACACTTTTGTGAAATAGATTGATAGGTGGATTCATACACTGGGAGAAAATATAACGATTGGGACAATCGGTTTTGAAGGGATGTTACATGGAACAGTGTTACAGTTTACTTCAGACTATACTCTTCACATTACGAATGGTTGGGACATGGCACTTGACAACCTGTGAAGGATGCTCGATGGACAACGTGGTGAAGCTGTCACACAGCCATTTCTGATATTAGTGTCCCCAGATAAAGACATACTTGCCAGCACCAAATACATAAACTTTGCTATCCTAAAGATCCTGGTGGGTTACGTTTGGGCCTCAGCCCAATGAAACGAATGAGGGTACAACTGGTGGGTGATTATTTGTAGGAAATCCTCATGTTCTTCACAATCATCCCAGATTTTTCTCCTTATGATAGCAGAACCATATATTTCTTCTGGCTGTAGAACTCTGAGCACTTCACCTCTGCTAACTAGTGAAAAAAAGGGTTGTACTCCTTCTTTCAACATGGTAAATTTGAGAAACTCCTCACTGGCATATTTAACATACCTATGTGTTCCATTTATCATAACAATATGGCCCAGATTTATGTTAAAGTGGCACAGTGAGGTGCTGTGCCAAAAACAGCAGCGCCGTGCTGCGTCACTTTAGAAACGCTCAGGCGTGCCGTATTTAGAGGAATACCACACACCCCTGTGTTTCCTCCTGCACCTGTGCAGAACTAAACTGCCTAGCGCCAATGCAGGCATCCCTGCACTATAGTGCACGGGTGCCTGAGTTGAGGGGATAGATTGGGTGCAGGAAGGTGTCCCTTCCTACACATAACCAATATATAATGGTTATTTGGCACTTCAATGTGTGCTTCAAAATGCAGCACACATAGAAGTACAAAAGCGTAATTTTGAATGATTGTTTATGTGCAGGAAGGGGCCCCTTCCTGCACATAAACAATTGTCCCTGGCATTTAGCTTCTTCTATGTGTGCTGCATAATGTAGCACACATGGAAAAAGCAAAAACGAGGAGGAATAAAAGCATTCCTCCTTGTTTGCCATACTAACAACACTTCTGGGGTTGCATTAGTTTTTGGGGCTGCCTCAGGTTTACAGTAACTCATAAATCTGAGGTAGCATCAAAAGCAATGGGTGTTGCGGTTGAATGCCCACCGCAATACTCACTGCATGCCCCTCTGATGCAGAAAACTGCGTCAGAGGGGCCTATATTTACAAGGAGACGCAACACCACAAAAAAGTGCTGTTACACCTCCTTGTAAATATGGAGCACTGCTTAGCACTACCGGAGCATCACAAAAAGTGATGCTCCGGTGGTGCTAGGGGCTCTTAAATATGTCCCTTTATGTTTTGATATTCCAGGTCTCTTCAGACAAGATGAAGTGCACTTCACTGCATAGGGAAATATAATCGTCCTTAGTAACATCAAGGAATGCATCCAGTTGTACCTCTAACTGTACTCTATACACTAAAACACAGAGACTCTTTTCAGAGCCACCTTAATTCCTCAGTATATGATTGTTTTATGTTACAACTCCTTTTTTTGTTATTAACTCCCGCTTGACTCCCTTATATTTGCCAAACTCCTGCAAAAGTCTTGCTGCTTATAGATCACATCTATAAAATTGGCTTTAAACTCTCCATTCTGCAGTGTGCAAATGGACTGGCCTCTCTGTGGAGACCTCTCTCTTAGATGAGAGGCCTACACAGTAGGTTGTGGGGAGGGATAAGCTTCTTCACTACGACCTCTGTCATAGACGATGGGTGTGTGTACTATTGTGTGGGGAGCAGGTGACCTCTCTACTGAGACCTTTGTCTCTTGGATGATCGGTGTGGGGTAGAGTGTGGAGAGGGACTGGCCTCTCCGCTGAGACCTCTGTTGTGGATCATGGGTTTGTGTAGAATGATGTGAGGAGGGGACGATAGGTGTGCGTAGTAAGATGTGACCAGGGACTGGTCTGTTCACTGAGACCTTTCTCTCTTGGATGACCAGGGGATGTCTTTTGTAAGGTTTGGTGATGGATTAGTCTCTCTGCTGAGACCTCTGCCTTGGACGATGGGTGTGCATAGTAGGATGTATTGAGGGGCTGCCTTCTGCGTTGGCACCGCTCTCTTGGGTGTCAGTGGCATGTAGTAGGGTGTGGGGAGGGACTGCCTTCTCCTTTGAGACCTCTCTCTTGGAAACGGGTGTGCGTAGTTGGGTTTGGAGAGGGACCGGTCTCTCTGATTAGACCTCTGTCTTGTACGACGGCTGTGCAGAGTCAGGTTTAGAGAGAGACTGATCACTTCGCTGCAACCTCTGTCTTGATTGATGGGTATGTGTGTATGAGACCCTTCCAGAATCATTATAGCTGTGCTTAGTAGAATGTGAATAGCACATGCCTACTCCTTCCTATATTTCACAATCAGCAGGAGTCCCACAGGATAACAAAATTTCTTTAAAAGGTATTTAGTTTGCTTCATCAGCGTACTTATGCTTTATAGACCTCCTTGTAATTACTATTGAGGACATGATGCCTTTATCCTGCTTGCATAGATAGGTTTTACTGGGCATTTCCACACGACCATTACTTTATCACCATCTACAGTAATGGCGGCCGCTTTATTTCTGTTTCTCCAACCAATCACAGTGCTCGCTACCGCTGGACTCGTGGGAGTCTCCTGCTCTTGCAAGGTGGGACAGCTGATGGGAACAAAAATATTCTCAACCAATCAGATGGCTCAATATTTTAATTTGCCCACCCATGGGACTCTCGCAAGAATCTTGTGAATTCAACTGTCCAGATAAACAAATATATTTGAACACTAATTTCTCAAAAATACTAAACCTATTCACATGAAATCACAAAAAGCATGCGTTCTAGACCAAGATCTAGTTTCCTGGCAAACTTAGCGTAAATCTGTTTAGCAGGTTTCGCGGTAGTGCTTCTTAAAAAGTATATGGAAAATGCATGGGGAATGTGTATTTTGGAAACCCCTCTTTTACGTGGCCTTGGCTTGATGGATCAACCCGAAACTTTCCAAGCACAAACTAAGCAAAAAAGAAAATATTTTTGCAAAGCTTTGTGAAGATTGCCCAAATGGTGCCTAAATTATTAGCAAAAAAAAAGGCAGTTCTTATGGAATCGCTGACCTAAATATCTCTCTCTCTCTCTTATATATATATAAATATATATATATATACCACTGGTGGTCACCATAGTAGGTAGTTATAGTTAGGACCCTGTTTCTGTAGAAAATGTATTTTTTGACTTGGCTATATCTTTTGCGCCATCTTATTAATCTTTTTGAAACTGTGTCAAGCTGGGTCTTATTGTGCATGGAAAGTTTTGGTGTGATCTGGCAAGTGGGGGCCGAGAAAAAAGGGAGGGCAAAAAAAGTGTGTTTCCCATGTTAATTCCCATAGAGTCTTTAGACACAGCTGCAGCCCAAACTGCTGGACAGAATTACACCAGATTTGGCAGAAAGGTAGCTTATGGTCCGGAGATCAAATTTTTTGTTATTTGCTGTAAATCTGTTCAGTACTTTTTTAGAATTTAAAGGGAAATTAATTATAAATATGTAGAGCTGCAGAACCCAGAGGTCTCCTGCTGAGATCTGATTGGCTGGCAACACTTCAACCAGGAAGTGTGGGCAGCCGTTTTGGGACTTGGTTTTAGTCAAGTTCCAAAAGAAACACAAAAAAAACCAAGACCACGCTTCTAAATCAATTAACCCATGGGTGGGCCAGGTCCTGGGGGCATGGCTAATGTGTTTAAAATGGAGGTGAGTGGACGGGCCCCCCCTCCTAGGGCTTTTAGGAGCCCTGGGTAGCACCAACACCCCCGGCTATCATCAACAAAGATAAAATGGGCTGGGTGGATCACCTGCGGGCCCTAGGGACCACCACCTCCCTGGGGCAACAAATTGAAATTGTTAGGGGGACTGCACGATCCCCCCATGCCCTGAGGACCACCACCTACATCTACATAATATATATTGTTCGGGGGCCACACAGATCCCCCATGGCCCTAGGGACTGCCATCTCACCGAGGCTACAAACAAAGTTAAAGAGGGGGTCTGCCTGGATCCCCTGTACCATGTCCCTAGGACCCTAGAAACTTTTTAAAACACAGGCCACCCTGTGCAGAAAAATAGAAGGGGGACACACAACCCCCTTTCTGGAGTCACATATCTCCCTAGGGACCGCTACCCCACAGGGCCGGCTCCTGCTACCTCCTGAGCTGTTTGCTTTTGCCTGGCGGGAGCTGTTCAATCAAAAGCAAATATAACTCTGCTCCCAGCAAGTTGGAGTGTTAAGATTGCCCCTGCTAGCTGGGAGCAGAGTTTTCCTCTCTTTCCATGCCCACTGTCGTGCAGGCAGGGAAAGAGATGAAGCGATTACTCCTGCATGCAGGGTGCTGTATTTTCAAATGTAAAAGCTGGCTAGGGCCGCGAGGTCTTGAGGCTCCCACCACGGACCCCATTAGAAAATACTGGGTGCTGCTAGGGCCCCAGGAGGATGTGGCTGGGCCCAGGGAGATAAGACCCTGGGGCCAAGGCTGGCTTAGGGGTAGTGTCCGCGCGCCCCCACCATTTTAAATTGAAAAAATGGCACTGGGAAGGTAGTGGTCCCCTTGGCTGAGGGGGAGCTATGTAGCCGTGCCATATATTTACTAAATGTAGCCCCAGGGATGTGGTAGTTGGTGGGGCCCATGAGGTCCATGCAGCCCCTCTTAAAAACAATTTGTATGTATCCCCGGGGAAGCGGTGGTCCTCGAGTTCTGGGTGGGCTGTGGACCCTATTAATTATTTCTAATATCTTGCCCTGTCGAGGTGGTTATCACTGGGACCCCGGGCGGGGGGCAGGCAAATGATCCCCCAACAATTTGTCTTCGGTAGTCCCAGGGAGTTGGTGGTCCCCGGGGCCCAGGTGGGTCCACATGGCCCTCCATATAATTAAAAAATGTAGCCCCAGGGAGGTGGTGGTCCTCAGCTTTTAAAAGCCCTTTGCGCTCCCTCCTTATTTATTATATAGGCTATGCCCCCAGGACCTGGCCCATCCAGGGGCAATTTCAGCAAAATCTGCGTATCCACCTGCAGATTTTGCTTCAAAATGTAAGAAAAAATACTTTTTGGCTGTGCATGGCACGTAGTTTGGTGCTTTAAGGGGTCATGCGGCTCATGCGCCCAGCCTCTGCCATGCATGGCCGAAGGCCGTGCGTGGCATGGGGTTGATTGCTTATAGGGGGTAGCCTGCAGGCTTGGTCCTGCAGCCAACCCCAGCCGTGCACAGCCAAAGGCCATGCATGGCGTGGGGTTTGGAGATTAAAGGGGTTTGGCAACATGTCCTGGCCACAGATTAGAAGGATCTTATAGTTAGGCACTGAACTTACTCGCACAAAAACCAAAGAAATTCAGTAGTTATAGTTAGTGCCCTAAGGTAACTATAACTCTTTCCCTCACCATGCACTGCTAATTACCCCACATATTACAAAACTCAGAACACTTTTGATAACATAATTAATAACATCCGTGTAATATTTGCAGTAAAGTTATTGAGGAGAAAGCTGTGGATTATGGGGGCGTGAGTTAACCCTGGTATGGCTCTGTAATGTGTTCAGCTGGCCATTGGAAGAGATATAGGTTTTGAGACTGGTGCATCTCTTTGATGAATGTGTGACTACATAAGTCACTACTATGTACCACCAGACTGTCAGACCAATTTCAGAGTCACACGAGCCCTGGGCCCAACCCCCTTGTAGTCATCCAACCCCATGCCAAACACAGCCTTTAGTTGTTTTCGCTGCAGGTTTGACTGTGGCCAGGTCCTTCAGCCACCCCGACACAGGCATCCACCCCCATGCCTTTCACTGTGCTCAGCAGGGGGAAGGCCCTATGCCCCCCCCCATATGTAGGCAACCCGGGAGGCGGGCACACAGCCCCCTTCCACAGGCTATTACAGCCCCGGTGACCCCATCCCCCAGGACCACCCAATTACTCCCCCCTCCCCAGGCTGATTTTGGCCATGGGGATCCTGAGTCCGGCCAATTGTTTAAAGGAGAGGGGGCCTTGTAGACCCCCTGCCTGAGTTTGGCCCCCGGTACCCCAGCACCTGGGGCCTGCTGATTAGTGAAAGGAGAAGGGGTCACATGGCCTCTTTTGCTGGGCTGACTTTGGCCCCGGGGACCCCATTCCCCAAGGACTGGCCAATTAATAAAAGGAAAAAGGGACCACATGGCCCCCTTCTCTGGGCTAATTTTGGCCCAGGAACCCATCCCCAAGGGCCCAGCCAATTAGTTCAAGGGGAGAGGGGCCAAGCAGTCCCCCTTCCTGGGCAGATTTTGGCACCGGGGACCCCATCCTCTGGTGTCTAGCCACTTGTTCCTAGGTTCTGTGGTCCCACCCATGGCACCCAGTGTACAGTGTTGGGGACTGCAGGATGGGGCCATAATGCCCCCACGGTGCCTGCCGGCTGCACACCACCAGCGGGAGCCAGCATTGCCCCTGCACGCGGGAGCAATTCTTTAAGATGAAAAGTCTGCTCCAAGCAAGCGGGACCAGGTTTTCTGCTCCTGCCTTCTGGGAGAGGACTCACTGTTTGCTCTTGCTCTCCCGCCAAGAGACAGCAAACAACTATGTCCGAGGGTGGACCCTTGGGGACCTAGGGAGCCAGCCCATGGGGGTAGCAATCCCCAGGGCCATTAATGGCTCCTGCAGGGAGAGGCTGTGTGCCCCCCCTCCCCCTTTCTCTAATGAGGGCTGGCCTCAGGGAGGTGGTGGTCCCTAAGACCGTAATAAGCCCAGGATGGGTGTCCGCGTGGCCCCCTCTTCTGTTTTACTTTGGCCTTGTCCCAGGATGGTGTCTGTCCCTAGGGCCGTAAAAGGCCTGGCGAGGGGGCCTCATGTGCCTCGCACCGGGAGTCCATTTGAAGCGCTGTGTGCCTGCCAGGAGGAGGAGCCTTAGGGCAGGAGCCCTTTAAACTTTCTTTGCGCTCCCGCCGTCGCGGGAAGCGCTGTGTGCCTGCCGGGAGGAGGAGCCTTAGGGCAGGAGCCCTTTAAACTTTCTTTGCGCTCCCGCAGCGCGGGACGCGCGCGGGCGGCGCCCGGGCAAAGCCCGGGCCAAGGGCAGGCCCGTCCTGCGCCCGTCCGCGACCGGAGGAGGCCGGGCTGGGCCACACCATTTTTATCCCGACTCCTGAGGTGGGTGACCAGCGGATGAACATACCTTACCTACCCGTCACCTTCCTAATACAGGTGAGCAGTACTTCAGGCCCTTCTGGCGTCTCAGTTTTCTTTTTAATAAAAGCCCTAATAGAGCAAAATTAGGGTGGGAGAAGGAGAAGAACAACACCCACGGAAACAGACTGTCAAACTCTGGGGCTGGACCTAAGAGTCTTACCAAAACAAGATGGGCAGACGGAAGGGGGGGATGCCTTTGGAAAAAGCCAGTAACAACAAGACTCTAGATGGCTTCCTCCAAAAAGCGGTAGGGGCATTAGAAAAAGAAATTGAACTGGTGGAGCGCCGATTGACTGCTCCCCCACCAACGAATGCTTCATCGAAAACCCCACCACAACATTTTTACCCACCAGTTTTCCAGCCTACACTGGCAACCCCACCACCAATTACCCAAATTACCAGAATGCCCCTCGCAGAGCCCCTGGACAAAGCCATACATTCTTCAGAAACTTCACAGCCTATGCCAGATAGGCCTGCACCCTCCCCAAAGCACAGTTCAAAGGGCAAAAGGAAACGTGGGGAGGTGAACCTAAAGAATAAACGGGCCCGTGTTTTGAACTCCCCCAATCATGCCGTGCCTACTCGGACCAAGGACTGCACACCTGCCAGGCTACAAATAACGGCAGCCTAGACATAGCTTTCATAATAGATTTTATAAAAGACGAGCTCTCCAAAAAATTAAACCCTATAACAACTCGCCTATCAGATATTGAGGAGAAACTCGACGTTCTCATCAAACTCAATCAGCCAACCACCGCTACCTCATCGGATTTACAATATTCGCAACAACATCTTCCCCCATGCCCTCCGGCCAACAGTGCCAGCAGCCCTCTTCTACCACCAAGCACAGTTCACAACCCTCAATCACTTTGCTCTGATTCTTCGCATCAACCAGTGAAGACTTCTACTGATAGACTGGCCAAATCCCCTAAAACTTGGCACTCAAAGAGTGACCCTCTCTTCCCAAGGCGGACTGATGAAATTGCTTCTTCCATAAACACGGACACAAAACTGTGCAAGGACTATACCAACCCTCCAGCAGACCGGATACATAGGGATCTAGGATCCAATATGAGAACCTTACACCTACCACCGGAAGCTTGTCCTTATGTGCTTGTTATCACGAATGTCCCTAGACTTAAGCCTAATATCCCCGAATCATTTACAGAACTGAAAAATAAGGCCATTCACTGGCTACACAAATATGCTAGATTTCCTTTCCATATGATACCCTCAATATTAATGGTGAGGCGGGTGGGTTGGGTGGGTCCACTCAAAAACCCCGGTACAGGGGACTGTATTGTTATTAACTTCAATGCGCCTTTTCTTGTCCAACAGCTTTCCTTGAATGTGTGTCACTCCAACCCTCTAGGGGGAGCAACCTCACTTTGTAGGCTCCAGGCTTTTTACCCTCATATAGCTGTACCAACTACTAAGGGGGCAACAATGTCACTCAGAGGTCCCACTAGGGCACAGATGCAATCCGACTCTCAGCCAAGATGCAGCCCTTTTTCGCTCTCGCTCTCTGAAAATGATTGACTAAAAAACAGCACTGAGAACAGCTCACTCAGCCTCAAGGTTCAAACACTTGGGATAAAAAGCACCCTATAGTCGGAAATAATGAAACTCACGAAATAGGGCAAGGCAACCCTGAGGTCCAAGAAACCCCTACTGTAGACGGCAGAGACCCTACGCCAATTTTCGTACCTGCTCAGCCAGATCTTTCTAAGTGTTTTGAAAACTGTATTGGGGGTGCAAATAAGAAGTGCAAGGTGATTGAGACCAATTTAGCCACAGATTTATCAGATCTCAGCAAACTTGGATATCCACCAACATTTCAGACACTCGAACTGCTCACGCCACCCCCGATCTAGACGGGGCAAGAAATACATTGGGCAATACAGTAGTGGGAAACCCAAACCTGACTGGCATAGTTACGATTGAAAAGGGCATAAAACTTCTCCAAGGTACCCCATTGGCAAGAGAGAACCCTGTGGCCGAAGCTCCCCATGACAAAATAGATGGCCTAGATACCATCCTTAGTTGGAATATTGCAGGGTTGGAGAATAAAATGAACAACCCTGAATGGGGAAAATTTATAGACGAACACAAAATATGTCTTTTCCAAGAAACATGGGCATTGGAGCCCAAATACAGAATTGGTTATAAAAGTTATTGGGTCCCAGCAACTAAGGTGAATCCAGGGAGACCCTCAGGTGGCCTGCTTATATGGCTCAGCTGCTCCTTTAAATGTCGGATTGAAACAATTGACTTGGGCTGCCCTGATTTAATGGGCTTATCAATACCATCCCTTAGCGAGAAACCACTCTTAATAATCAATATTTATAATAGGAGCCTGGGTAGCAAATACGAGTCCGACACATTGACTATTTTGGACAGCTTTCTTTCTTGTAAATCACCTTCCCACTTTATTCCTATTGCTGGAGATTTCAATACCACTTTTGAACCCTACTTGCTGGCCCAGGAATTATACAAAGATGAAGATGCTTACTGGGGTATACCTCAATTGGTATCAAGCAAAAGACCAAAAATAAATAGATTAACACACCAGGTTGTGGACATTACATTGGCACATGGACTGCGGGCTTGCAATGGTCGCTCCCGCTCGGACCCTAATCTTCACCACACATTTAGACGCGGGGCACAGAAGAGCCAGATAGACTACATTTTGCTTGATGTCCGCCTGTGGGGCTATATGGCTGACATGAATATTGTAGAACATGAGGAAAGTGACCATGAACCATTGATTTTATCTCTTAGGAACCTATTACCCCTACTTGAAGTTTCCTGTTCCAAGACCCACGAACAACAGCTAGCACTGACCAATAATAGACGAAATGTTAGATGGGAATCCCTGAACACCGATACAGCCACCTTGGCATCTGCGTACAGGCAGCTGGCTGATCACATGGATTGTATATCTCAGCCTCTAGAAGATAGTGGTGGGCTTATAGCAGCCCACACACGTTTCTTTAATTCTCTAAAAAACCTTTTTACCAAAGAGTCTGTAAAAGAAGTTAAAGAGAAGTGCAATGCAAGGTGGTTTAACGCCGCATGCAGGGAAGCACAGCACAAACTGCTGAGAGCTTTAAGAGGAGGCCAGTCAGATCATATAAGGGAAGCCAGGAAAGATTATAAACAGGAACAAGGCAGAGCCCGCAGGACATGGGATGAATCTAGATGGGTTTCCCTCCTGGAGTCTGCTAAAACAAATGACACCTCGAAATTTTGGAAACTGGTGGCTGATGCCAACAAAGAACCTAATCGTTCGCCTGGTACCTCAATACTCCCTGCAGAGTGGACAGATCATTTTTCCCGATTATATTCTGGGATCACTGGTGTTACTCCTAGGGAATTGACCCATATCATGATTACTGAGACCCCCAAAATAGAATTTACGTTGGCAGAAACTAAACCTGCGATTGCTTCATTGAAATGGGGGAAGGCCCCCGGCCTTGATAAAATACCTGGTGACTTATACAAGTCACACCCAGATATATGGGCCCCATATCTGAACCTTATTTCCAATGCGGTAAATGCAGGAGACCTTGTCCCGAGCTCCTGGATGGGTGCAGAGATAGTTCCCATCTTTAAGAAAGGTAACCCCTCTAACCCTGTTAACTACCGCCCAATCTCCTTAATCGACAACTTCCAAAAACTTTTTGCAAAGCAAATTTTGTCCCGTCTAGAAGAATGGATTCTGGAAACCAATGCTATTTCTGATTTGCAAGCAGGGTTTAGGCCAGCAGTTAGTACCATAGATCAGGTGCTAAGATTCCTAACAATAAAATGGAAGACTGTGGAAGTAGGAGGTGGCAATCTTTTTGTAGTTTTTATTGATCTTAGAGCTGCGTTTGACTTGGTCCCAAGAAACCAGCTATGGCTGACACTAGCCAATATGGGTGTCCCACATGGCCTATTGAAACTCATCATCCGACTACATGAGAATACTTATGCTCAAATTAGGAGCGGCAAGAATGGTGACCTAACAGAACCAGTCGCTATTGAGAGGGGAGTCAGACAGGGGTGCGTTTTGGCCCCAACTCTTTTCCTTCTATATATTAATAATTGTATTAAGTATTTAGCAAATTGCACTAATGATTCCCCAAAGCTGGCCGGGACCAAAGTCCCATGCTTACTTTATGCAGATGACACTATCCTCCTGTCCAAATCATCCATGGGAATCCAGAATCTGGTTAATCAGTTCGGTGTATTCTGCAGAGATTACGGGTTAGACATAAATCTCAAGAAAACTAAACTCATGATATATAGTCCCCCGAACAAGAAGCTCAGAGCAAATATAAAGATAAATTCAATTCCTCTGGAGAGGGTAATTGAATACGATTATTTGGGCATCAGACTATCCGATAAGGGCAGCTGGGATGCAGCTATAAGGAAAGGGGCACTAACAATCAGCCAAAGATGTGGAGTGATAGGACGCAAAGCTAGCACTGCAACAAGTCCCCCTCTGACCCTCATCTCTGAAATATACAAAGTCCAAATCCGCGCCGCGGCCCTATATGGAGCGGATTTTTGGGGATCTCACAGACAAATGGATCCTCTTCAAGTTAAAGAAAATAATTTCCTTAGACACATATCTAGACTAGGGAAGGGTACGCCGATGCTCCCACTAAGACTGGACCTGGGTCTAAATAGTATTAAAGACACAGCATACTTAAGACCACTTCTGTACTGGGTCAGACTATGGAAAACGGATGAACTCGAACCTTTCAGGTTAGCAGTTAAAGAATTATTGCCACCTTGCTATGGATGGGAAAAAGTACGATGGCTAAGGGAGATGTAGGCAGCTTGGGTTAAACTGAATCTATCCCATTATTGAGAGAATCCCAAGTTGATTCCTGGTAACGCTAAACGCTTGATCAAAGACCGTTATTGGGAAAAGATCCATGAGGAATCTCTCGGCTCAAATGGGTTAGGTCGGCTGACAGCAGAGTTCCTGCTGGTTAAGCACGAACCTCTGCCTGAAAGCTTCCTGGATCTCCCTATACCAGCCCGTGCTCGTTCTCTATTACTTCAGTTCAGATATGGAACATTGGCAGTCAACAGCTTCACGGCCTTCTGGTCGACCAATAGTTCCTTATCTGACAAATGCACAAACTGCCATCTATGCAAGGAAACCTCTGAGCATGTCCTATTTTTCTGTCCTTTGTACAAATGCCCCCGAGGGAAGTGGATTACCCCTCTGTGTAAAACACTGTCAATACAAAATCGTAACAGTGCATATAGAATATGTAAATATGATACTTCCATGCTGATAGTGAGTTCTGTTTCTAAATATTTGGCAGCAGCATGGAAAATCCGCAGTAGGATCACTACAGATCTTAATCCACCGGTTGAAGTACAGTCTAGAAGTTAGCGAACTAGCACCCTGTTTACAAATGGTAAGATGCAATCTACTTGATCAAATCATTCAATAGAACTGATTAACTTAGGGCATCATTTTCCACTGGTTGATTTTTTAACTTTTGCTAATAGGAGCTATTGTATGTAGTTTTTAGGCCTTATTTTTTATTGTATAAACCCGTTTTAAAATGCTTTTTATGCTTTTAACAACTGATCCGTATCATTTTAGCATTTAGCGTCTTGCATAGGATAGGATCCAGAGACTATTTTGTGAGTCTTGTCTTAATTATTTTTGAAACCTTTTATGTAATTTTATGAACTTTTTTCCTGTATTAATTGTCAATGTCCTTTTTATATATATTACTTTTTACTTTTCAAATGGTCCAAATTTGGACCGAATAAACTATTGATTGATTGATTGAGTCCATTTGATAGGGCTCCCCACTGGACCTCGTTCTCTCCAATGCTCTCCTCTTCCTCACATCGAACTGGTCTTGGCAATCAGGAGCTGAGCAGGTGGTCTTAATTTCTCTGGGTGATATACTCTCACCCATCGAGGTGATTAGGAGGCCTTGGCCCCCAGTCCTGGCCACAGGCAGAATTCTTGCAGAGCTTCTCTTTCTCACAGAGCTCATCTGGTTACTTGGCAGATGACAATTTTTTGGGTCTCAACCTTCCCTTCTTGTTATCCATTTCCGAACAGCAAATGTGATTTAGGATCAGGGTCTTTGAAATTTTATGCTGGGGTTCTGCCTCTTTTAAAGCACACATTTCTCCTCTCCCTATTCCTCTTGTAAAGCTGTCTGTCACAGCAAGAGAGATTCTGAAGCTGATAGTCCCACAACACAGGCCAAGGAAGTGACTAGAGTTCACACTGTGATATCATCCACAGGTACATCATAAGGCTAATCCTGGCACCCAGTGGCACTCTATATGATTCCCTTATCAGCCCCCTCTCCTTCCTGAGACATGTCCAGACACCTTCCTTGTGATCGGTCACTAAATCCCAGACCACCTTTTGAAGTTACAGGGGGAGCTTTGCTCTCCATCTCCCATGTCTCCCACCCATCTCACAGGAAAACAGGAATACACAAATCTGTTTGGGGAATCCTCTACCTTTTTAAGACTTCACACCATGCAGGCCTGGGCCTCCCAAAATGGAACTCAGGGTCCTCCATGTAATGTACCATTACAGGCAAACTTGCACTCAGTGTATGTACACAGCACACACTGTTCAGACTCTTTCCTCCTTGAATTTTGCCACAAGAACACATAAACTCAGCACACACTTTCACTCTGTGTGCACTGCGCAGTACTGCAGTCTTTCTGTATTGCCACTTCAGGCTTACATACAGCCAGCACAAACATTCACGATGAGCGGGCTACACAACACTACATCCTTCATGTACTGTACCCCTTGCAAGGACATAAACTCCCAGTACATCCACTCACCAGGCATGCACCGAATTTCACTGCTCTAAACCTGTACTCTGTCTTTCCCAGGCACACAAACAATCAGTGCAGAATCATCTCTCCTGCAGTGTGCAACACTTTACATCTACCTGATGTAGGCCAAAGGGTGAGTTAAGCACACATCAGCAGAACTTTAAAAAGTGAGTGGGTCTTTAGGCCTCACTCCTGTGACACAAGTTCAAAAGGATCGGTTCACTCCTACTGATCACTACATGGTATGCTGTCACAACCACACTCGTGCTGCTTAATTCCTGGTGAAAGTAGAAGCCTTCCACTATTATTAGGATAGCCTGTTGGGCACCTTTCTGATCCAACATACCACAATCTTTAAAACAGGCATATGTCAAGGGGCACAGGCATAATCCATGTTTGTCTATGACAACAAAAATCATTAGGTATCCCGACAAAAGTTACGTTAGGCACACAGGTCAGGGGTACACGACCGTCCCAACACAAACCAAAAAGTAAATTACAGCCCATATTAGGGAAGGTGCATATAAACAGTGAAGGTAGGAATCTCCTGCCTCACTTTGTTTGTGTACAGCACTAGCAAGTAGGGATCCCCATATAGCCCTGATGAGTGCCCTTGACCTGCTTGTGGCCCACAAATGTACAGGTATCCCGAACAGCACAGGCTTTACAAGTACAGAGCAGCTACAGTGGCAAATGCTTCATATACAACAGGAGCAGAAGAAGGATTCACAAGTGCAGAATTTAATCACTTAGATCAAGTGCAGGACCTGCAAGCATGTTTCCCTCACTGGTGCAAGTACAGTACAGGGATTCATAGTTCAAGCTTCTTTTGAAACACATACAATACAATCATCTACCATGCCTGTTCTGACACAAAATGCAGCAACATTGCAATATGCTATTTTATTCACATCTCTAATGTACCCTTTCTGGCAAAAATTTTAGAGAGCTTTGTTGTAATCCAGTTCTAACTCTTCATTTAGAAAAACAATCTTCCAGATGAACTTCATTCTGACCTTATTGCATGATATATAACAAAGACTGAAATGTTAAAAATGGTCAGCTATGCTCTTGAGAAAGGTGTCTCCTGCCTACTCATCATACTTGACCTCTTAGCAGCCTTTGACATGATGACTCACAGCAGTCCCATGTAAGCTCTCAAAGAGAGAATGAACATGAATGGTGCAATCCCCACATACTTCTCACCATTCCTGGAAACTCAGCTTTGAAGAAATCCAAGAATGAAAGTCAACTACCACCTTCAGCTAAACGAAAACAAAACACTTTTCTGCTCATTTACCTGTCCACATAATCTATCCCAGCCCCAACTTGGTTAAACCCCTCTGGAATGTGCTAAACGTTGTGGCCTTTGTCTTGGGCAAATTAACAGTCTTGACTTACACATAAATGCAGAGGTCTAAGGGGCTCAATTCCAACTACCAAAAGTCTTTTTTGTCCCTTGATTTCAAACTAGTAGTTTAATCACTCATCATGTCAAAACTGGATGATTGTCAATATTTTTGTAGAAATTCCCCAAAAGCATATATTTCCTTTTAAAGCAGTCTACCATGCAGCTTGTAGGCTGGCAATTGGCTCAATAAAGTCTCATCAGATTTCAACAATTCTGATATTTTCGAAGAGCCTCCCCAAACAGGTAAGAATTTTAACTTAAACTAACACATAAAACACATAAGGCTTTGGTCTTGGGAACCCCAGATTATCTTGCCCAGAATTTGGCACTCACAGACAACACAACAGCACTTTTGGGGCATGGAGTCACTTCTTCTTGAAATACTAACCTTTATTAGATCATAAAGACCTAAAGCATTCATTCTCTAGAAGTGCACCTTGAGTGTGGATCTCAAACCCACAGGTCAGCAGGACAACACCAAACTAATACAGTTTTTTAAAGTTAGAAATCCTAATGTTTCATCAACAGTTCCAAAAAGGTATTTATTCATTTATTCAAAGCACTGCAAACTACCATTGAAGCCTTAGGGTAATATTATTTATGTTCATAGGCGGGGTGGGTCTACAAATGTGTAGGATGACAGTAATCCTAAACAAAATGATAAAATAGCAAATATTAGCAAAATGGTAAGAACATAGAAGTGTAAAGTAGTCAGAAGGTGAACCTATAAAGTAGCACATGTGTTTTTAGACATCTAATCAGATCAGGTCAGGCTGAGCAGGTAGCAGCAAATATCACTGTTTGAATAGGTGAATTTCTATCAGTATTCGCAATCTGATCAAGTTGTGTTTAGGTTATATGTGTATTTGGAGGGAGTTCCAAAATAAAAAGTTCTGCCTCCAATAATGGATGGGCGATAAAGGAGGAAAACTTTAAACACATGGGCCCTCATTATGAACATGGTCGGCAATATACGCCGACCGCCGTGGCGAAGTCGAACAGGAGACGGCCAGTTGCGGAAGACTGGACACTGCCAAATTATGATGCCAAAAAGTCAAACCTCCAAAAATCCTACAACCTCCACCCACCGTCAGGGCCCACAATGGCGGAAAGGCAGTACACCCCACCCTGCCACCGCCATGCAGACAAATCCTCCGCCCACCAAATAATGAAGCACAAATCAGCATGGCAGATAGTGGACGCCGACCGACCATTGGCGGTACGGACCGCCATGCCCAGCAACAAGACCACCAACATCAAATGCACACATTGGCAACTTTGAAACCCACATACCTGACACACATCCACAACACTATAAAACACTCACATACACACCCCACAAACCTTTGCATCGCCAGTAGCACAACTGAGATTGACAACACACCACGCATACACTGAACCCAACATAACACAAGTCATATGCACAAATACACCACCAAAACACATACAAACCTCAAACACCTTTACAAGCCACACACACAACCACTCGACTGCACCCTCACCAATACACCCACAACACACTACCCACAACACACACCATGGCACCCCCTAAGCACCCCGGCTTCACAGATAAGGACCATGGTGGATGAAATACTCAGGGTCGAGCCACAACTATTTGGGGCACAAGTGCATCAGACACCCGTGGCCAGGAAGATGGAGCTATGGCAGACAATTGTCAACAAGGTCAACGCAGTGGGAAGCCATCCACGCACAAGGGATGACATCCGGAAGAAATGGAAAGAGCTGCGCTGAAAGGTTCGGTCAATGGCATCCAGGCACAACATCGCTGTACAAAAGACTGGTGGCGGTCCCCCACCTACCGAATACACCGACTGGGAGGAGAAGGTCCTGGCTATCCTGCACCCGGCGGGCATCACCGGACTCACTGGAGGACTGGACTCGGGTAGGTCAACTACAATACCTTAACAGTCACCCCACCCATAATGCATGTATCACCCCACCCCTCTCACTCCCACCAAGACCCCATCCCCATCCAGTCCACAACACCCACATCCAACTACCCTGCATGCCCATTATCCCACAAACAGACCTGCATCCTGCCCCCTGTGCACAGTCACCTACCCCTGCATGGGTTCCGAGTGGCACTACAGCACCCACAATGAACCTCCACCCCGACACCAAATAGAAAGGTATGTACACGAAGGGACCTTGCATGCAACAACAGGGGAATATAAGTACAAAATGGGGCGGAGCACTGCATCAATTTCCGAAAAAGTACCTGACACCCACATGTCCATCCTTCCCACAGACACCACCACCCATGCCACCCAGATGGAAATGCCAAGGAGTGGCAGCCCCCCACACGAAGACAGAGGCCCCACTCAGGAAAGTGCAGAGGGATGTATGGAAATTGAGGAATACCCTGGCCCATCACACAGTCCTGGACTGTCACCCTCCGGCAGCCCCACCCAGGATACCACAGACAGCCCTACCACCCAGCCACCATCATCAGCTCTGGCCAAATGACCCCACACCAGTGTCTCCCGGCCACAGTCTGGCGGGCCACATGTGGAGAGGCCCCAGGCTCCACCCCCCAACAGGCTGGATGATGAAGGGCCCAGTGCAAGTGGGACTGCCAGACCTTTGCAGGGGACACAGGCACAGGGGGCTAGGGCCAGTGGGAGGACATCAGTGACCCAGGGGGATGGCCAAAGGATGGTTGCAGCAGTCCAGGAGATGATATCTGAAGTCCTGGGAGCATACCACCATACCCAGGACAAAATGGGCCAGATACTGGCCACCTTAGAGCAGAATCAGAGGCTGCAGATAGCACACCACCAGGAGCCCATGGAGCAATGGAAACAGCTCAATGCCACCATGGCCACCATTGCAGGGGTGCTGCAGCACCAGTACCACAGCCATTCTGAGACCTCCACCCACCTGCAATCCCCTACCTCTAGCCAGGTCACTGCCCTGCCATCTACATCTGCAACAGCACCTGGACTGGAGGCACTGCCAGAGGACACCCATGAAACTAGCACCCTGACCCCTGCAACCCAGCTCCAGCCACCGAAATGTGCCTTCAGACCCAGACATGCCACTGAAACACCAGCCAAGACCAAGCCCACCGCTAGGAAGTGACTGTGCCCTGAACTTTCTCCCTTGAATGCCACTGTGCTCCCTCGTTGACTTGCCCCTGCCATCACACCATCTATCAATGGCCCCCTGGAACAAAACCCAGTGCTACCAGCAGCTGAGCAAATGTACCTGAGTATGGATATGCACCATGTGCCCCCTCCCTATCACTGTCCCACAAAATATATATATTTTGGTACTTAATAAATACACCTATTAACTCAAATTGTGTGTCCCTCGTCATTATGAGATATCACTTGTGAGTGTGTATGCATTAGCCAGTCAATTTCATAATCATACCTATATTGCAGGAGGGTATCCAACGCACAATAGTGTCTGAAGTATGTCATGCTGTACCTAATATTGGGTTACCAGGCACATGCCACGTCAGTCATCAGTTAACAGTGTCAATGACTATAGACACCACATTACCAATTACATGAGTCAGACTGAAATTATGCAGTGAAGACATCAGCATCATTGAACAGTACCTTAGAGTCACTGGAAGTATAGGGGGGTCAGCTGGTTCCTGGAGTTGATGTCTTCCCTCTCTTCTTCCTCATCATCACTCTCATCCCCTCTCTGAGGTTGCTGGGCTGGTTGGACAGAACCCTCCTCTTCCAGAAGAGGGATAGCTTTCCTTACAGCCACATTGTGCAGCCGGCCACCACTATCATACACACCTTGTCACGGACATAGCACAGGGATACCTCAGAGTGATGGAGGCAATGGAATCTAGCCTTCAGGAGACCTATAGTGTGCTCAGTCACCCTCCTATTACGTCCATAGGCCTCATTAAAATTCCTCTATGGATCTGTTCTGGGATTCCTCACAGGTGTCAGGAGCCATTGCAAGTTTGGATAGCCAGAATCACCTGCAAAAGCGGGTGAAACAGGACCTTAAGAAACTGAATTACATGCACATTGGCTGGCTGTCAGCTATGTACAGATCCAGTGTCATACACACTCACCTAAGAACCATCCTCTGTCCTCTTGTAGTTATTCCATCAAGTGTGGTGCACTGCTGTTTCTCAGGACAAAGGAATCATGGACTGAGCCTGGGGACCAGGCATTGACATGTGAAATGTACTGATCAGCAGTACACACCAATTGTATATTCATAGAGTGATAGTTCTTCTGATTCCTGTACACCTGTTCATTCACTCTTAGGGGTATGAGAGCTATGTGGGTTCCATCAATGGCACCAATCACGTGTGAGATATTAGCAAAGGCATACAGTCCAGATTTTATGGCAGGATGTTCAGCCCTTTGGGGAAACTGGACATATGTTTGCAGGTGTTGGGTGAATGCATCCAGGACATTTGAGAGGATGAGGCTGAATATTGGCTGTGAGACCCCTGCACCCATGCCCACTGTCAACTGAAATGAGCCTGTAGGCAAAACATGGAGTACAGATAGCACTTGCATAGTTGTAGGGATGGCATGCTGATTGCAATTAGCCAGTTTCAGTACAAAGTCCATTAATGCACAGAGGTCATGGACAGTAGCTCTATTGAGTCTGTAGGTGACAATGATGTGACGTTCCTCCATAGTTTCCACATCAACCAGAGGTCTGTAAGCAGATGGGGCCCTGCCTCGCCACAAGGGTGTGTACCCCCTATGGGGGAGGAAAGAACACATATTGAGTGTAAATACACACCTGCATCACAGGATGTCACTGTATCTTTGTAAGTGTGACACATAGGTAACACACACAGCCGCAAAGTATGAAGTACACCGTCAGGCATATGTGTGCTGAGTTAACTCTGTAATAATGGCATCCCAGCTTGGACACAATTCCAAAGATGGATGCATGTGAGGATCCTAAACTCATATCAGCAAGCGACTAAGGTCAGAGATTTTGAGGCCCTGGATGAGGCCCCTGGCCAGGCTATGGTGACGTGGTGGTAGCAAAATGGCAGCCTGCTGCCAACCAGGTATGAGGGAATGGAAGTGAATTCATTCCGCTGGTGTTAGTCGTCACGGCGAAAGGTGGTGTTCACCGCCGTGCACCCGATCATTGGATTACATTGTTGTCAATGGGGAACCTGGGACAATCATGATCGCCGCCGCCACTGACGGAGCACACCGTCGCAGTACCTACGCCATTTTGTCAGACCCTTGCCACTTGACTCCTGATTCCTGTGCAAGGTAGTACTCCATTGAATGTGGTGCTGTGTCCTGACTTGGGTCCCTGAGATGGCACGGGTCACAGGGGCACGGGCACCGACCTTCACCGTGGAGGAGCTGGAGAAGCTGGTGGACGGGGTCCTACCCCTGTATGCCAAGTTGTATGGGCAACCAGAGGAGCAGGTGAGTTGGCATCTGTCATCCTTAGATGTGTGTGATTGTGGTGGATGCTTGTATGAATGTGGGTTCAATTTGTGACTGCCCAGCTGTAGACTGTCTGGCATGTACTGTATGTGAGTTGCTAACATGGCTTTCACAATGGCCGTTCCATAGGGAACAGCATGTCATCTGTATTCGGTGCACACAGACTGACATCTGTTTCTTTGCTCTGTGTGTCCCATGCAGGTCAGCGCCCATCAAAAGAAAGTCCTGTGGCAAGCCATCGCCAAGGAGGTGCCGACCCTGGGGTTCTACATCTTGCGGAGCACCCACTGCAGGAAGCGGTGGGAGGATCTGAGGCGCTGGGCCAGGAAGACCTGAGAGGCCCAGCTGGGGAAGGCCTTCCAATAAGGAAGGGTGCCCGTCGGACCCTGACCCCCCTAATAGCCCGCATTCTGGTGGTGGCCTATCCGGATTTGGATGGGTGCTTGAAGGCAGCACAGCAGCTACAAGCAGGTGAGTACCAACACTGTTGTGATACTGCATTGATGTATGTATGTTGGTGCTGTGGTATGTATGCATTCTGGTGCCAGGCACTTGGACATGTGTGTTCCTACAGTCCTGCCCCCTCAACTGTAATGGTGTGAGGGCTAGTTTGGGCAGTCCCAATAGGCCCATGGGGGTCTCCTTTTTGTCATCTGGTATGCAAGGAGGCCTCATGGACTTGTAAGTGCATTGGCTGGGCATGGTCTCTCATGGGTATACCCCACACAATGTATCAGGTCCGTGTTTTCTGTGGGTAATGTTGTGTATTCTGGGGTAATGACCACTAGTAAGGGGCACAGTCATGACGTATGTTGTAGGTCCTGCGTGTAGGTGTGTGACCTGGATGGGAGTGTGTGTCAGCCAGAGATGTACATATATACAGGTTTTGACAACGTTCTCCCATGTTTTGCCTCTCCACCCCTGTGGTCTTGTGTCCTTTGTGTACATCAGCATCATCTGGCGAGGGAGCAGTGGCACCGGCGAGTGGGGGTGCAGCAGCCCACGGTTCCAAGGAGGCAGAGTCAACGGGTGCCATGGGGACCTGTGGGTTGTAGGGCGAGGGGACTACCACAGGGGAGGCAACTACCACTGGAGGTAGTGACTCTGATACCTCTTCCGGTGGGAGCTCCCTGGTGATGGCAGACCCTACTGGGCACACCCATTCTATACCATCTTCCGCCACCCCCATGCCATCACCGCCCTCCCAGTTGCTACCCACCCAGTTCCCCATGCCCGCTCACCCAGGAGGGTGGGCATCTCCTTCGCCCCAGGCACCTCATCACCTGCCCCAGTCAGCCCTGCTGCCCTCACAGGGGAGGCTATAGACCTCCTGAGAACCATCTCTGTAGGGTAGACAACCATTGTGAATGCCATCCAGGGGCTATCATCCCAGAAGCAGCATTGCAATCCATACCTGGAAGGCATTCACTGTGCCATGTCTGGCCTACAGAGATCTTTTCAGGCTCTGGCCCCCTCTTTGACAGCAGCAACCACTGTCCCTGGTCTTTCCATCCCCCCTCCCACCACTTCTACCCCTTCCAGGACCCCACTCCCTTCACCCATCCCAAGCACACATACAGACCGCCATGCACACATGTCAACACACAAGAAGCACAAGCACCACACTTCCTACCACAGGCAGGCACACACCCAACATACCAAAGCACACACAACAAGATCCACTTCCCCCAGTGTGTCATCCTCCCCCGCCACCCTGTCTGTCACCTCACCATGCACACCCACACGCACTGCACCCTCAGTCACTGCTGCTGCCCCATTCATGCAGTCACCACAACATCTGACATACAGACATGGACCCCAGACACCACACCTGCACTCACCACACCTACATTGACAAACCCTTGCAGCACACTCACCAGACCTGCAGACACCCAGACAACATCCATGTACACTGGCAGCCTGTCTTGTCCCACTGTGTCCACCCCCCTCCTCCCAAAACACTCAAACATTCACAGACATCCACACCACACACATCTACCACACATTAGCATACTTTACAGGCACCTGCATCCATGTCTGGCACACCCAGACCTGGTACAAGCACTCCTCAACCTCCACTCCCAGACCTGCCTCTAAAACCCCTCCAACTGCCCCTAAGAAGCTTTTCCTCTCCCATATTGACCTGTTCAAACCCACTGGCCCACCCTGTCTTGTCCCTAAACGTGCCCATCTCCTTGCCCAGTCCACTCCTGCCACATGCAAGTCCGCCCCATTCCGCCCTTCCCATTCCCGTGCCTCTTCCCCAAGGAGGAAGAAGCCCTGTTTTGGCCCTGGTCTCTCTGCCACACCCCGGTCCAAGCCCACTCCCCATCCTTCCAAGAGCAAGCCCAAACCCCCTCCACCTCCCAAACCTAAGCCCAACCCCCCCTCCAGACGTAAGTCTCCTCCCCCGCCACTCCCTGCCCCTGTTCTCTGAGGTGCCTGGCTGCCGCATTGATGCCCCTTTCGAGTGGAGTACCCTTTGCACATGTAAGAGTCAAGTTCGCCCTATTTTGGCCTTTCAGGGTGTTTACATTGAACTGGCCAATGGCCTTATTTGGACAGTACGTTTTTACAAGTTAATACATTTGAGTGACCAGTAGTGCTGTTGGCACAATATAATGACATTGTTCAGCATTCAACTGTGGGAGTGTGGTGTGAACATGTGTGTACTTTGGTGCAGGTCTTTGTTGCCTTGTGTCTGGTAAGTACATCTTGTTATGGTATGTATGGCTTGGGATGGTGGGAAGGGTTGGGAGTGCGTTGCGGTGTGGGTAGGGTGGGTGTGTAACTGTGCCCTTTCTTCCCATGTGTACTAGGTTGCGGTACTTACCGTCTTCGTCGGCAGTCACGATCGTGGAGGTATATGGCGTGGAGTAGCACTGGCATTATTTCCAACTCTCTCTCCATGTCTGAGTCGGCGTGTTGTGTGTGCCTCCAGTGAGTGTTTCCTTTTATATTGTTCGTTTGATTGAGCGAACCCCTAAAAAAGAAACAATGAAGAAACTTTAATAATAAATGGCTTTAATCAGGATACTTCATAGACTAGCTGTTAGAAATGGGGTCTTTGGTTGGCAGTCAGGTTACCCCCTGTCCAAGCAAGGACCCTCACTGTAGTCAGGGTAAAGGATAATCACCCTCAGCTAACTCCTGCTTACCCCCTTGGTAGCTTGGCACGAGCAGTAGGCTTAACTTCAGAGTGCTAGGTGTAAAGTATTTGTACCAACTCACACAGTAACTTAAGGAAAACACTACAATATGACACAACACAGGTTTTAAACAAAAGAAAATATTTATCTAAACACAACAAGACCAAAACGAAAAAAATCCACAATACAAAAGTCAGGTTATCACTAAAAATACAAAAAGAGTCTTCATGTAATTTTAAACACATACTAACGCTGTTAGCGTGAAAATGTACTTTGGGCGCATCAAAAATAACCCAGCTCGGGCGAGTTTGCGTCAAAAAGGGTTTGCAATGCGTTGATTTCATTCACAAGCAAAACCTTGCGTTGTTTTTCCTTTCGCCGGGTCGGCGGACGTTGTTTCTCCTCTCCGAAGGACAGCGATGCGTCGATCCAGTCAGCACTCTCGGGTCCGGGCAGCCCTTGGATCGTTTTTACATGCCAAGCGGTGTTTGCATCGGAAATCCAGCTGCACGATGATCTGAAAACCACACAGCGTGGGTTGCGATTTCACCGGCCTCCGTAGGCGATACTGTGTGTCGTTTCTCGAGCCCCGGTGGCGATCTTCAGGTTGCGTTGCAGGTGAGCGTCGATTTTCAGCCGCGGAGCCGGCAGCGAATCGATTTTTCAGCCGCAGATCGGAGTTGCGTCGATCTTATCCCCGCAAGGCATTCTGTGCGTGGATTTCTCACTCTTGGGCTGCCAGCTTCTCTTCTCAGGGCCCCAGGAACTGGATGGGCACCACTTGGCAGAGTAGGAGTCACTCCAGAGGCTCCAGGTGCTGGCAGAGAGAAGTCTTTGCTGTTCCTGAGACTTTAAACAACAGGAGGCAAGCTCTAAACCAAGCCCTTGGAGATCTTCACAAGAAGGAAGGCAAAACAAAGTCCAGTCTTTGTCCTCTAGCACAGGCGAAAGCAGCAACTGCAGGATAGCTCCACAAAGCACAGTCACAGGCAAGGCAGCTCTTCTTCCTCACCTCTCAGCTCTTCTCCAGGCAGAGGTTCATCTGGGTTTTGAGAAGTGTTCTAAAGTCTGTCGTTTTGGGTGCCCCTCGTATACCCATTTTGCCCTTTGAAGTAGGATTACTTCAAAGGAAAGTCTCTCTTGATTGAGAAATCCTTCCTTGCCAAGGCCAGGCCCCAGAAACACACCAGGGGGTTGGAGACTGCATTGTGTGAGGGCAGGCACAGCCACTCCTCCCCTCCCTCCTAGCATAAATGTCTCATCAGGAAATGCAGACTACACCCCAGTTCCCTTTCTGTCACTGTCTCGTGTGAGAAGCAACCAGCCCAACTGTCAAACTTACCCAGACAGGGAATCCACAAACAGGCAGAGTCACAGAAATGGTTTAAGCAAGAAAATGCCCACGCTCTAAAAGTGGTATTTTCAAACACACAATCTTAAAATCAACTTTACTAAAATATGTATTTTAAAATTGTGAGCTCACAGACCCCAAACTCGACATGTCTACACTTTAATCATATTTAAAGGCAGTCCCCTATGTTAACCTATGAGAGGGACAGGCCTTGCAACAGTGAAAAACAAATTTAGCAATTTTTCACTGTTAGGACATATAAAACACATTACTATACGTCCTAACTTAACCATACCCTGCACCCTGCCCTTGGGGCTACCTAGAGCCTCCATTAGGGGTGCCTTACATGTAAGAAAAGGGAAGGTTTAGGCTTGGCAAGTGGGTACACTTACCAAGTCGCATTTACAGTTTAAAACTACACACACAGAAACTGCAGTGGCAGGTCTGAACCATGTTTACAGAGCTACTAATGTGGGTGGCACAACCATTGCCTGTAGGCCCACTACTAGGATTTGATTTACAAGCCCTGGGCACCACTAGTGCACTGTACTAGGGACTTACTAGCAAACCAAATATGCCAGTCATAGATGAACCACTTAACCATACAATATACACAGAGAACATATGCACTTTAGCACTGGTTAGCAGTGGTAAAGTGCTCAGAGTTCAAAAGCCAACAGCAACAGGTCAGAAAAAATATGCAGCGGGAGGCAAAAATATTGGGGATGACCCTGCATAAGCAAAGAAGTCCAACCCTAGCATTTCACTCTAAATATATTTACTAACCACACCTCGAACCTTTGGATTTCATTCTCAATATTTCAATATTTAAGTCTGCACTTCACTTTAAAAGCTATCTAAAGGAAATACTTAGGAGATTAATCAATGCTTTCCTCATTATTTCACACTTCTAAATTCAGTTTGTTCATTCACATATTCAGCAAAATTGGGAATTAATTTGTGAATATTATTATAGAATTTGATTGTTCAAAAAAGTAATATACTTAAGAACCAAGGGGGTGATTCTAACCCCGGCGGTCTTAGACCGCCGGGGCCAGGGTCGGCGGGAGCACCGCCGACAGACCGGCGGTGCCCCGCAGGGCATTCTGACCGCGGCGCTTTGGCCGCGGTCAGTGCAGGAAAACCGGCGGTCTCCCGCCGGTTTTCCGCTGCCTGTTGGAATCCTCCAAGGCGGCGCAGCTTGCTGCGCCGCCGAGGGGATTCCGACCCCCCCTACCGCCATCCAGTTCCCGGCGGTCCGCCCGCCGGGAACCGGATGGCGGTAGGGGGGGTTGCGGGGCCCCTGGGGGCCCCTGCAGTGCCCATGCCACTGGCATGGGCACTGCAGGGGCCCCCGTAAGAGGGCCCCTAAATGTATTTCACTGTCTGCTGCGCAGACAGTGAAATACGCGACGGGTGCAACTGCACCCGTCGCACAGCTTCCACTCCGCCGGCTCGATTCCGAGCCGGCTTCATCGTGGAAGCCTCTTTCCCGCTGGGCTGGCGGGCGGCCTGAAGGCGGCCTCCCGCCAGCCCAGCGGGAATGTCAGAATTACCGCCGCGGTCTTTCGACCGCGGAACGGTAACCTGACGCCGGGACTTTGGCGGGCGGCCTCCGCCGCCCACCAAGGTCAGGATGAGGGCCCAAGTGCTATCTCAAATGCTGAATACTGATCAATCCATAATAGAGACATTAGACAATTAATTAAGACATTTCCAACACAAAGTTCTCCTCCAAAAAAAAAGTGTTAGTTCTTACTACTCTTTTCAATTCAATTCAAAAGAGCTTTATTGCGGCTACAAGAGCCAAAAAAGCGCGAGCAGTAATAAATACAAATAAATACACATAATCAAAATTACAGGTAAATATAATGATAAAAAGGGAGTAAAAGATAAGAGAAAAATTGAAAAAGTGAAATAAAAGTGGAATAAAAATGGAATAAAATAAAATGCGCTGCGCAGGATGTTGAGACAGTCTTATTTAGAGTCTTTATCCATAAGAGTTTTCCCTCTGACAAGGCAACTAGCTTCGAGGAATTTGGCGATGGCGATCACTAGCGTTGGCCTGGTGTCTGATCTGAGGATTCGCAGGGCCAGCGCAGAGCAGCGGACTCCCAGTAGTCTGCAAGCCGGGGCCAGCCATTTCCTACGGGGGCGGTGTACGTGGGGCAAGCAAAAAAGAGGTGAGGGAGATTCTCGACGGGGGCTTTGCAGGTGGGGCATGCGGTTGATTCATTGTGTGACCAGCTACTGGTGAAAAGTCTTAATGCCAGTGATCCGATGCGGAGCTGGAAGTACAGTTTCCTTTCCCTTGGGGCCGTGATTAGGTCCCAGAAAGCTTCGTACTTGCATGACTACTCTTTTCATTAAACCAAAATCCTACACTGAATATGACTTTCCTAGAGCTTGGATCATTGTAATCCCCGAGCTGGAAAACAATCTGCTGGAATGCTCCCACTATAGGCATATGACACTTAATGCATCAAAATTTTAGCTAACGTTGTAGTGAACCTCCTGATTAAAGTCATTACACTATTGATTCATCCTTTACAAGTGGGGTTTGCACCGGAATGCTATTCAACTAATCATCTACATACTCATTTTCACATGATGTGGCAACTATAAGATGATCTAGAGAACAAGTCGTTATTTCTCTGGATGCTGAAAAGGCTTTTGACTGAGTGGATTGAGGATATTTGTTCCGAACAATGCAACGCATTAGCATTGGAACAAATTACCTCAAACTAACTTAGGGAAAGTGCCAAGCTCCTGGTTCCTCAGCTAGTTGTGGAGGGCTATAGCTCTCCATATTTCTGCATACACCATGGCACTTGAGAAGGCTACCACAACCACCCTCACTGTTCCTATTAGCTCTAAAACCCCTGCCAATTGTTATCGATGATACCATCCACAATAAATGGATTACATCAATGGCAGGACAGCTCAAGGCATTATAATACGCAGATTACATCCTCTTGACCTTATCACACCCCTTGGATTCTGCCACATTGCTAATGACCCAACTGAACTCCTTTTTTAAATTCTCAGTTGATTGGTCCAAATGAGAGGTTCTCCACCTAACTCCAACCACTATGAAAGCAGTCGTTGGTGCCCTTCTGTTTAAATAACTAAGCATCAAATTGAAATATCTCTGCATTTATATTAATCTGGATTTGCAAGATATGGTATGGGACAACCTTTTACCGATCACTGACAAAATGAAAAGAGATTTTCATAGGTGGGCCCACCTGAATCTGTCATTATGGGATAGGATCCAGATTATCAAAAACATCATGATACCAAAGTTTAACTTCTTATTTGACATGATACCTCTCTCAGTATCCACAAAGTGTGGCTACTTCATGTAGAAGTAGAATGCTACTGGTTGGAGAACCCCTACAGTGTTGCCCCCGTGGGCATAATTGAAACATATATCCTGTTATGAGGAATGAACTTGTAGTATACTATACAACATATCTCTGATTCACACAGCTCCCCACCCTATGACACACACTTCTCAATATGCTTGGAAGTAGGCCCATAATCTTCTGAAAACTCCTAACAGTCTCCACTCCAAAGCGCCAATATAGCATAATGCCAAAATCTGGCTTGGGGGAGGAAATTAATTGGTCTCTTTGGAAAGTGTGTAAGATGCATTTTGTTGACAATGTCTTCTTTCAGGGTGCACTGAAAATATTTGCCAGGCTCCAACCAGAATTTGGCATTAACACCTCACAGAAATTGAGGTATTTCCAACTGATGCATGCTTAATCTGGAAGACCGGGAAATCCTCTGATCACGCTGGTACGGTCTCCTGTCACACACTACCTGGAAACATGGATAGAATAAGGTGGGTTTGGGTTGTATCAGGATTGTACATGACACTGACAGCTCCTCTTCGCTAAGCACTTGGTGGAATCCTGACTCAATACGGAATTCCATGATGACGAATAGGACAAACATCTAGATGACTAAAACAAAGGTTTTTTGGAATCCCACCTGAACTATGGCTCATTTATAGTGTTAAATCGCTTACATTAATCGCTGGCAAGACTGAATGTGGCTAAGCTTAGTAATTCCTCTGTCATGAAGATGTGGGTAGCATGACTGTGATAGACTGTGTGATTGAGAATCCAACAGGCTTAGTGGTTACTGGAATCAGATATGGATCTACCTGCAAAATATACTCATATATCAACCCCATTATAAGCCCATCTTGCCCTTCTGGCTGATGTCTCGGAGCTCCCAGTTCTCACTACGCATGTCAACAGATGTTTGACTTCTGCACTGGGCATTTGCCAAAATAGGTATCTTGCGTTATTGGAAGTCAGATACACTCCCAGCATTCAAGACATAGCTCGAAAACATGTTTCAGATGGCAACATTTGAGAGGTTGATTTACAAACGTAATGACTAACTACAGATCTAACTACAGATCTGTTAGGATCTGTGGGGGTCCTTCCTCAAGGACAGACTCCAAACTGGGGTATATTGACCTTCAGCTACTTCCGCAGTCATTGATTTGGGCTTCTTCTTTCTCAAGCTTTAGTTTCCCTTTGTTGTAGTCTTCATTTGTTTCATCTTTCTCGTGCCAGCTGATTGAATTACCTGTCAGTGTCTATGAAACTCCAAGAAACAATTTTCACAGAAACAAAAACCATTGAAAAACAAATCTGAAACTTTTCGTCAGAAATTCAGTTCCTTTTTGGTTTTCAAAACACTTGTTTGGTTCAATAAAAACAACTGAGATTCAGCCAAAAGCTTCAAAGCCCAGTACCTCTGAAGTCCTCAACATTGATGAAAACACCTTCTTCTCATTGGGAAGAGAATGTTCAGATCAGTTCTGGGAATAACTGTCCCCAAAAGAGGCAATCCTTTGTGTGAAGCCTCACAAGAAGGCCTGCTCATGTTTTGCATTTTTCAAAGTCTTTTCCTGTTTTGGCTTCTTGTTTAGAGTTCCATTCAAGCAAGGGTGATTTCTGAATTCCATATTAAGCAAGTAACTGCACATATTGTAACATCTAAAAGAATGGCTCTGATATTTTTTGAACAAATTCAATGTTATGTTCTGTAAGATTTCACCTAAGAACATAATTCAACTTTACCACAGCCATGGCACAGGTCCAAAGCGTCAGGGAGTACATGCTGGACAATGGTTTTGAATGCTGTAGAGAAATCAAGAAAAATTAAGACAATAGGTTTGTGTTGGTCTCGGGTGAGAGATGTTTTTCTGCAATGTTTAGAAGTGTTGTTTTTGTGACCATTTAAGCCTTGAAGCTTGAGTGAAATTAATTGAGGAGGCTATGACCTTGCAGATGTACCATAAAGGGGTTCAGTTTTGTCAATGAAGAAAGACAAGGGGGTTGTTGCATAGTTCTTTTGAAGACTCTAGAGGATTTCTCATTTGATTAAGGATCATCAATTGTCTACAGACACATAAAGGTTCTTTAAAGGAGTTGTCAGCCTCTGATATGTGATATCAGCAATACTCCTTTTTTGCCCTGTTGCAAGCTACATTGAGGTCTTTGGAATGTACTCAGTTATTAGTGAGTTATTATTTGTTTCAATGCCTTTTCAGTGTTCTGCACCATGGTTTCAAAAATAACAAGTCATCTGTGTACCATGTGTTGGTTTTCCATCGATTTGACTATAGAGTTGAAACAGGGGAATGGTATTGATTAATGTAGTCACCTTCTTCTCTAGGTCTGCTAGAATGTCACTGGTGGAATCACAATGGTAATCTAGAAATGTTCAGATGTGAATGAAAGAACATCTCCAGTTGTAAATTATTTAGGTGTCTCCAGGAGATCTTGGTTTCTGGGATAAAGATGCAATTTGTTTATTGTACAGCTTGTTTTTTAAGATGAAGCATATTGGTCTATGTTTGGGCCAAGCAATCTGGTAGGCCACACCCTGGATGAGCAGGCTGGGAATAGTGTAAAAAAGTAGATCAAGACAATGACCTCTATAGAATGCAGGTTCCTTAAGTGCTTAGAAGAAGACAAGAGTATCCATGTCTTTGATTATTTTTTTCTGTAAACTTGAGGGATAGTGTCAGGGTAGATGTTTAGATCACTAACAATAACAGCACAATTTGAGATAGAGAAGTTCAACGATAAGATGGGTAGCTGGGGAGGTATTTCTTGGGAGGATGGTAAATCACATCATGCAATAATGATGTGAGGTTGGTGTCCAAGGTGGACAGCAGACATTTAGAGAAGTCAAATTAAGATCCATTTAGGCTCTTGGCTTAAACTAGACTGTGATTAATTAGTGTGGAACCAGGGCCTCTACCACAGTCTCTTCTTGGTAAGGATATTATTAGTACACAGGAGTAGATTATGTATATCAGGTATTGATAAATCAATGAACCAAGTCTCAGTACTTGCCTTTATAAAGTAGTCTTAATGACAACTTATCTAACAATACCTATGGCACCAACTAGATCAATGGTCCTGCTATGTCACTGTGGGAAACGGTGGGAGGTCAGGTTATAACAGCGGAGGTGGGGGAAGGGGAATGAGAGGGTTTTACATGGTAGCCAGTGGGTGATGCATGGAGAAAGACAGGAGGAGGAGAGAAAAGGAAGTCGTTATTTTAGATGGGAGGGGGAGAGACTGCTGGTAGCCGAGAAGGTGATGGCAGCATTTCCTTTTAGCATTAGGTGGCTGTCTTCAAATTGGCATAGTTTGGATTGGTTGCCTTGAAGCATATCATTTCTATTGGTATATGTGTTTAAGAGAAGAATGATAGGCTGTTAGTGGGATGGACACAAACGTCTTGCCTTCTGAAATTATGTACATGAGGGAGGAAGGGTAAGAATGCTGTAAGGCAGTTAGTCATCCGTTAATGTTAAGCACATAAAATGGAAAGTCAGTTGTGCATTCTCTGAGGACAGGGCTGAACTAGTTGTCAACAATTAGGATCTGTGCAAGAAGGATGTTTGATTTAGACTTATTTATCTCTAGTTTGATGTTACAGTGCTAATATAGGTTACTTCATAGAAGCTGTGGCCCTGTTTGAAGAGAAGCTTATTGAAAAATCCAGGTTAAAAGTAGAGGGTGCTTTCAGTCAAAAGAGCTCTAAATAATAATAAAGCATATGTGAAAATATATAATTAAATCCACAAAACATGAAATGCTTCCAGAACAAATGTCTCCAAATAAGAGCAGTGCAGACCAGCAGGCATCCGACCAAAAAGAAAATAAGACAGCTCCTGCAAAATACTCAAGTCCTTCTACAATGATCTGAACAATACACCTCGTACAGAAAAACAAAATAGACATTTTAAAATAAATAACATTTATCAGCAATGAATTTAGCAACGGATGTAAATGTAACATGAAATTAAACTAATTTCTCTGCTTTTCAATAGCCTTCCATTTCGACAAATGCATTTGTGAAATGCGGTTACACTCTGCATTTCCACACAAAAATAAATTACTCGTGTAATCTTTTTTTACCAGGAGCAGAACATCAACATTAAAATACATTGCTTTAATTCACGTTTCTGCATATCATTTTTTCTTGTGTGTAACATGGTAAAGGAAACTTCATATAATAGACAATGAAGCCTTCCTCTCCAGCCAACCATCTACAAAGCACCAGCATGGAAAAGTTACAACTTGCTAGCTAAGGAAAAGATACACAGTGAACAAGACTATCATCGAAAATTAATCCACGTTACCATTTTTTCTATTTTACATATAAGGATGCTTGTGCATGTTTTGTGCATGATTTGAATGTCTACAACTAGCAATACAAAAATAATGTCAACTACACTTTTCAACTTGTTAATTAGTTTTCTCACAGTCACTTGTACAACTTGACTGGTTTAAGACGTCCACAGATACAGTGGCGAGACTGTGGGATCCATCTTATATCCATCTCATAGGCAGGTGCAGCTCCTGTGTTAGGGTGGAATAGCGTCACCTTCCCCTCCCCCCGCCAGTAGCTGCAGCTGCAAAACCTCTAAAAGAAATTTATAATAAAGTTAGTTTATTATCATTTTCTTTGAGAGGGGCGGGGCCATGGGGGTGACTAGCGTAGGCGCATGTGTGTTTCGCCGGCCGTCTTGAGCTGGCCAAACAAACATGCACACAGTGCCCTCACCAGCCCAGCAACAGAGTTGCCAGGCTGGGGAGAGCCTGCACAGGCTCCCAAGATGCCTGGGAGCCCCCTGGCTGGGCACTCCCAGCAAATCCTGTTGCTGGTCTGAGCAACGTCAGAATTGGCTGACGGACAGGCTGGGAGCCTGTGCCTGCAGCCTGCTGCAGAGGACACGGAGGAGCGGCGCGGCCTGCATTCAGGTAAGTTTATTTTTAATTTTTTTTATTGTATTAATATCCCCACCTCCAGCCCCCTCTGCGTGTGCCGCCCCGCCCCATGTAAGACCTGCGAGTCGCGACTGGTCCCCAGAGTTCGAAAGGCAACAAAAACACATTACAAAATATAGGAGGAAGGAGGCAAAAAGTTCGGGGATGCCCCGGAAAAAAGAGCCAGGTCCAACAAAATGTTTCAAGTTTTACCAGTTTGATTCAATCATGATGGCTTCAGGTGTGCCACAGATTTATCATAAGGACTCTGTTAGCTCTCTAGTTGTTCTTTAGAACAATCTGGGATGCAGTGTTTCAGATTGTCCTATTTCCCACACAAACGGGTAATATTTTTCCCATTTGTGTGGGAAATAACTCTCCTGTTGGGTTGCATAAATTTAAGCTTCACTATGCCTTGTATGTGCTATATTCCTGAATGAGGAGGCGCCGTCAATCAAAGTTTTGCACAGCTTCTGAACTCAGCAGAGCAGGGCTGTAAATCATTCATATTGCAAAAGCTCTGCAACATATGAATCCCTTGCTTCATGCTGCTGGCCTGCCCTCAGAATGACTGAAGTAATGTGGTCACCAGGGGAAGGCCTCCTTTTTTATGGATTGCCTTGTGGTTTGGACAGACTTTGGCTTCTTGAGAGTCAAGCTCATCTGGTTACTGGTGAGTCCATCCACCAGCCTGCTGCCATGCTGAGAGTCCATGCGTGTCGCGCAGCTTTCAAGGGCTAAAAGCAACAGTAAGATAACTCTGGGGGTTAAAAATCTGATTGGAGAGAGCTTTGTTTTGGCTTGTCATAAGTTTTGCCTCATTATAAAACAGAAAAGTGGGTCAATGTGACTGCTGCAAAGCACCACTTGTCACCTTTCCTAGGGAAACATATTGGACATGTTTTCACGTTTGAACATTCTGAAAAGGCCTTGGCATGATACTTAAATACAAATGTACATAAAATCCCCTGCATTCATTTTCAACATGGCTGTTCTGTCTTTGCGTATTCTCAATGTCAGTCAGGTATCCTTAAGGCAGCTCTATAACACATTTTGAAGTGCTTGCTTTTTATAGCTACTGTTTAATGTATGTACTGATGAGGGGAAAAATACTAGCTTTCGGTGATTTTGATAATTTTTATACTGACTGGCAGTGACGACCAGTATGGCAGACCAGTGTCGTTCCCTCCTCCCACTCCACCCTTTTCTCCCCCACCAGCAGTTACAAAACTTGAAAAATGAAACGATAATAAACTGTGTTTATCTTTTTATTTTTCAAGGGGACAGGGCCATAGGGGATGACAGGTAGTGAGAGGGAGTGGTGTGCACTCCCCTTAGTGCGCATGGGAGATTGGCCGGAAGTCTCAGGACAGCCAAACCCACATGCACACTGAGCAATTTCCAACCCGAGCTGCGTTGCCAGATTGGAGACAGAAGGCACAGGCTCCCAGTCTGCCTGGGACTGCAAAGCCAGGGCGCTTAGGCCAATCCTGATGCTGCTCCCATGCTTCCAGGAGCATGAGAGCAGCATTAGGATTGGCCGCAGGGCAGGCTGGAAGCCTGTGCCTGTCTGCAGTGGAGAGTCGGAGACCTGAAAAGTGGTGTTGTGGCCGTGCGGCGATGTTTGAGGTAAGTCTTTTTTTAATTATTATTATTATTTATTTATTTTTTCTGTTCAGCCCCCCACCCCCTGGCCCACGACTTTGCCCCGCCGCCAGCCAGAACTGCTGACTGGAACCTTAAAATACTAGTAATGTCAGTACAAATCCAATCAGATGGCAACCCTACTTGTGACATGCAGATTATGGATTTTTATTTTGTATTGATTACTCAGAGAGTTAAAGTGCCTGTCACAGAGCTCCTTTAGTTACTCGCACTTAAGAAGTTAAAATCCTTCTAACGTAGTACAGTGAACAATGAACGGGCATCAATGAGCTGTATACAAACTGAAAGGCATAGCTTTAAACTTCTTTTTCTCCTCAAGCTTTCATTATTCCAACATTGCTAAAAAGGGTTTATTTGGGTAATAATAAAGTCTTATCAGCAAAGGCAGCCACTGTATTATGTTTTAAATCCACACTTTGTGTTTCTTCAGACCAAGTACTCTTACATATAATGCCTACCAGTATGGATGATATGTGGCTCCTACACATTGTAACACCAATTGGCTTATGTAAAAAAAAATTTACATTGATATACACACTTGTATGATTTATTGTTTCTGTATAATATGTTTGTGTTTTGTAAAGAATTCTAACACCATACATTAGAATGAATAGTTTTATAAAAGAAATTGAATACAAAATACATTAATAAGTGGTATGTACATCATTAGTCTGATTACTCATACAGATATACATCTGACATTCTTATGGTGTATGCATATCTCTCACACACAGATGATGAACACAGTTAAAAATGTGCCTCCAAATCATAGTGTTGTTTAAGCACTTGTGCAGTGATAATAAGCTGTGTGTCCTTGTTTTCTCCCATTGCATAAATATCTAGGTGTAAGGCTTCAGATAGCACTGAGCCAGAACAGGACTCCAACAAAAAGGGGGCTGATGGCCTTCAACTGAGGTCTTTCTTTTGGGCCCAGATGGAAGTGAGAATAAGAAATCTCCTACAGGTTGCTGCTCTGAAAGTAAGGTAGACAATATATGTCTGCTGCTGAAAAAGTCCTGGGGTCAGCAGAGTACACTGGGACAAACTCAGCTTATTTCATTGACACTGCCCTCGATTCAAGATCCAGTTCAATGACAGCTGCCAGATTCCCCCCACTTCCTGCACTGATTAATGGAAATATGTACAGAAGGAGAAAGTGGAAATTGGGGCTGAAGATGTAAGAGATGTCATGAGGCATGCAAACACAGGATTTCAGAAAGATGTGGGTATAAAAGGGGCCCCACCGCCATGGCTTCACCTGCCCCAGAAAGGCTTATGAAACTGGTCATGACCCAGCATCCTGCTGTACATATATAGTTCTGCTTTCATTTTCAATTGCCACATAGGTGACCTTCGGTCTGTGTGCTCTGCAGAGAGGCCAAGATTTGCATGTGCACTTAATCTGAAATTCTTAATGATCTACTGGCAGGCACTGTGAGAAACACATACTTCTTTTAGCCTCAGAGCTCTCAATCATGTCCCACCTGAACAGCCATCCACAATTTGAACTCACATAGACACCAGCAGGTGACTCCATTTATAGTAGGTACTATCCCATAGCCATTTGTTGCATGAAAATAAAACTACAGAAAACCAACAATCTGAAAAAACAAATATTCTTGGAGTTGAAGTAAAGCATGTGGAATGTAAACAGAGACTTCTTTGTTTATATAGATTAGCTTTGGTTTTATATAGTCATTGTTGAGAAATTGGTGTGTTTTTGCTGCCTTTAGAGTTAAGTACAGTTAGTTTGAGAACTCACACTGTGTAAAGTTCATTGTGGGTGACTGGCATAAAATGGCTACACAGGCTCATGAGATTGCCGAGGTCAGCAGTGGTATGATAGTGGGACAGCCCGAATTATGAAGTTGGATAGATTGAGATGGGACAAGAGGAGTGATGACAGTGTCAGCAGAGCTGAGAGAGCATCAGTGTTCAGATATTGAGGGGAGGGTGTTGCTGAAAGTTCTGGGAAAAGACCCTAAATAAACACATCTGCTTCATGCCACGATTGGGAGCTTTAGTCTTATTTGTGCTGCCACATTAAGGCAACAACACAGGTCCTGTATTACATTTAGTGTCAGGTTGTGTGTGCCTGGTGAAGTACTTTGGAGTGAGGGAAGGGAAAGGAATTGGTCAGAGTAAGAGAATGTCATTTTTCTGGCTTCTCAATTTACTGCTGTGACCCTCGCAGATGTCAAACAGGATTCGTCTTCTAGTCTTCTAGATTTTCACACTATCACTTCATACTTAAGAACACTCATTAATTGTCAGCCACAATGTTTATTTTTAATGCCTTGCAAAAGAAGCTTTTTTTCTTTCAATATCTTCAAGCAAATACATAAAATGCAAACTTTGGCAGACAAGACATATTGGAATTACTTTAAGATAAGGTGTGTTTCTTAATGCATCTATCATTGTGTGGTTCTACCTCTGCGAGGTCCATTCAATGTTCTTTTTTGGAGCACACTAAATAGCTTTGATGTGTCAGTTCTTACATTTCATTAACGCTGATTATCTCCTGCCCATGTAGAGTTAATTCATGAGTACCAGGCTCGAATTTGTATTTGTAGTGTCTGAAGTGCCAATTAAATGGCCACTGTGGAGATTGGTCATCAAAATTAGTGTTTAATAGGCATGATTGTAGAAGTCCATTGGTGCCCTCCTCCAACTATATTTATATTGAATATATTTAAGAATGCACTTTAAAATGTTTTCTGAAGGCTATATTTGCACAATTTGAGAGTTTCTTTTTTGGGCTGGTTTTTGGACAGATACTGCTCTGCATTGGGCTGAATTTGGGTTTGTATTTGGACACCTTTGCGCTTGGGACCGGCTCAAAATCTGGCAAAACAGCTGGGAGGCTGCAGTGGAACACAGGAGAATCAACAGCAATCATCAGGCTTCTTTTTATGGAAGTGCAGACTTAACTAAGAATGGCAGACTTTATTCTTACATGGCTGATAGTGTACATTTATAGAAAATATGTTCTCATTTTAGCTTCCAGGGCACCTTCTATAAACTGTATGATAAAATCATGAGAAAACAGTTTTCTCTCAAACATGATTCATGAAATCCTTGGAGAGGTTCATTTTTCACATGGTAGCATCACCTTGGAACACACCACAATTCCTAAAATAAGTATGGTACCACCAACAAATGATTTACATTGTAACTAAAATCTGTTATCACCCATTATACGTGCTCTTTTTTGTGACCCTCAAAACCTGCCATTACCTACAAAACATTTCAATGGGGTCCATCCCCCAGAGTCTGTAATGCCTGTCACAGCATGTTGTGACCAGCCAATAAAGGAGGCAGGAGAATTCCCATTGGGGTCATCCACATGCCCTTTTGGGTATGTGTGTGCTCACTCTGCCCCCTTACATATTTGTAATTATTTTACAGGACACTGGGCCCAAGTCCCTGAGTCTTGTAAGGGCTGCCAAAACATATGTTCAGGTCGAAACCAATGAATCAGGACTGACTAGTCCCATTTAAATTGGCCAAACAGAACATAACTGAACACCCACTGCCCATATATCAATAAATGGTGAAATTTAATTTCTCTAAAACTACTGAAGAGATTTACACCAAACCACGGTAAACACAATCTGAGACCCAAGATCTAGCTTCCTCCCAATTTGGTGTAATTCGGTTCAGCAGTTTTTGCTATGGCCTTGTGTAAAAATGTCTGCGGAAAATGCATGGGTATTTTGCATTTTGGACCTCCCTTTTTTCTCGACCCCATTTGAATCATCACCCTGAAACTTTCCATGCACAAACTAACCAAAAAAAGTGCACTTTTTTGGAAAGTTTTGTGATGGGACAAAGTTATTAGCAACACAAAAAATGCATTTCCTATGCGAAAAACGTTTTGGGTGCAGGATGAGCCCAGTGCTTGATTCCCAGAAAGACCGGACACTCAACTGTTTATTTATCAAACTGAGAACAAAATACTAAATTATCTGAGATGAAAATCAATGGCTAACAACATCACTTTATTAGTCTTCAAATTGTGAAGTTTATTCCATCATCGGCGTCAAGATGAAAGAAATCTTTTCTGTATACAAATACAGCCAGCACGAAATAAATCATAAGTGAGTCAAATTTTGTCTGTTTGTAATTCTGTTCTTTAACAATTGGGTTTCTATATTTTTGGAACAGCACTTCAAATTAGGTGCAAGATTAACAGATTTCTCTGGAGCATTATCGTGTCTGTAACTTTTCCATGTGGATATTGTAGGTTATTTTAGTTATCGCTGCTACACTGAATGACTAATTTAACGGTGTCTCTTCTTTGACTTACCTTTATGTAATTATCGCAACCCAAGGAGAAGTAGCACAGAGGTGGAGAGCGGGTATGATTGTATGATATGATTTGGAGTGTGAATCCGATCTCTGGTGATTTGTCAGAGAACGGGAAATGTTTGTAGAATATATTTTTCAGGTGTATAACTGTGTATTTCTTATTTATCTTTTCTTGTTTGTTCACTTTTATTTGGCTTGCTACAGGTATTCCCTCAGTATGATAGGCTTTTAGCTCAAGCTTAACTCTTTTAAAGAATCATTTAAGGACAGCATTTTCAAATATAGATGGAATGTTACAACCTGGAAATGTAATCCACTTCCTGGTCAAATGTGTGGTTTTGTTTGGCGCGCTTTTTGAATTAGCTATATATAGGCATCACAAACGGGAAGTCTAGTTGACATGGCACATTGGAATTGGGACTTTTACACATATTGAGCAATGCTTGTCAGGTAAGAATAAAAGTTGGGTGACTATTATATGGCATAATATCATCACTTTAACGCTAGATCTAATGCCCAAAAATATTTCATTGTTTTGGAAGCAGTCTAAAACATTTTTCTTAAATGGTGTGCTTAGTTACATTGCTTTCAGGTTTCCTCTGCATTTCACCTTTTGTATTTTATAACCTAATGTATCTTACTATTAAGTGATCGGTGTGAATATTTATTTTGGTAAAGGCATGTTTGTTGTTATTATTTTTAGATTCCCTTGCCATGGGGTCGAGTAATGGATTGTGGATACTCAAAACCCAATTTATATTAAAGGCTATGAATTTGCCTCCTTTTAGTGTCCATTGAATGTACCTACAGATCATCAGGATTGATTTTTGCTGTTTTGATTATGTTATATTGAAACATAGTTGTAGATTGTGTGACTGTTGCAAAAGCAGACTTGATAATCTTGGATAATTAACACAATGAATTTATAATTTTATGACAAGACCGGAGGCTCCTATTATGCGTTTCTTTTCTTGCTTTAATTAATGAGCAGCAGTCAAGAAACGACAACTCCCATAAGGCTTAACATCAGTAGCCAATGGGATTAAAAACGTAGTTCAAAACACACTTAACCAATAGTAATTACGATATGCCATTATGACGTCACTTGACTGCAAGCAGCCCTCTTTTCTTGCTGCTGCAGTCGAGATAAGTTGCATTCTCTTTTACTCACTTAATTATATTATTCATTGAGTTTAATATTATTGGTTTCACAAATATTTCGCTTTATTACCTTTGTTATGTCAGACGGCAAGTTGCCGCATGTTTGTTTGTGTCTCCGGTCACTGCATTTCGGCTATTTTGAGCTGAGTTCGTCAGCTCCGTTTTTAGTTTATTCGTTTCAACGCGAGTTCATAGGCATTTCCTTTGATTTATAGTTCACGGCAAGCTGCCGTGTGTTCCTTTGCTCCGACCTCTCTTTTGAGAGGTTCCGAGCTGAGCGCTTCAGCTCTGACGTCGGGTTTGTTTATTTGTATACGCGCGTCGGGCGCGCTCCAAATTCCAGGCATTCCTTTGCCTCAACCGTCATTCGGTTTGCTCCTGAGGCAGAGACGTCGGCTGACAGCGCGCTTTCTCAGCTTTATTTATTTCTTCCCTAGTGCAACTTTAATCGCTTTATTTTGACCTGTGCCATATTATTAACCCCTGCCATCCCCTGTTTACAACGGACTCCGGTTTTTTCTCAGTTTCGGACTCCTAGAATTCCAATATTAAATATACAAACCTATTTTAGTTTAAATATATTTTATTGAAATAAAACATCATGGAACCTGGTACTTCCTCTATGGAACAAGGTGTTTCCACTGAACTGGAAGAGATGAGACATGAACTCTGTGACTTCATTAGAAGTTCTGTTCATCAGGCGGTATCTTCCTCATTACAAAAATTATCAAAAAATCTGGAGAATAACCTTTCTAATTTAATTTCCAAATCGGCCCAGACTGCGGGGGAAAGCAGTTCGCGTCCACCAGCGAAGCCAGGTATGGGGACGCAAATGGAAGGTGAGTCCATCTCACGTACGCCAGAGGACGCGGTTCCTCACAAGGCTCCTGCCAAGGAGTATAACAATATGGCTCCAAAATCTTCTTTAAAACGAAAATCTAAAGAGCGCAATGTTCTCCCGGTTATCTCTCCAGTTATTCAGGATACAGACGAAGATATGCCTGATGTAGATTCAGATTCCTATTTATCTGACAAAGATGATGATGAGTCCTTTTTCATTCCTCCTCCAAAGAAAGCAAAAGTAATTTCTGCTACCCCTTCTCTTTTCGACTCAGAGGGTTTTCCTATGTTCGATCCCTCTCAAATTCATCATCCGAATTCTACGGAGTGGTTTCCAGCTGACCATGTGGGTCGTTATGTGGCACAAAAACTTTTTTCACCCCTAGACAAACAAACGAGATCTAAATTAAAATCCGAATGTCCTCGTCCCGTACTCTCCAACAAAGCCACTATTACTCCTACTATAGATGAACAAATGTTGACTTTCTTCACCAAACAAGGAAAGGACCCGCGCAAGGGCGTGGATAAAGCTTGGTCCTCCTGTCAGGACAAACTCTTAGACATTACAGGGCCTCTTACTAGGATTTTTGATCTCGTCGAATCAGCCAGACTAGACGGTTCCTTCCTCGACCCAGAAGAGTTATCTTTATGGGTTCAACGTTGTTTTTGTCTGTTGGGAAATGCAAATTCTTCCTTCATTCATGAGAGGCGTAAAGGGCTACTGATTAAACTTGATCCCAAACTCGTAAATTTAGCAACCGTTCAACCTCAGCTCCAGTCAGATGGACAGCTTTTTGGAGATTCCTTTATAAAGGACCTTGGCAAATATGTTGCTACTTTCACCTCATTAACCAAAGCCCAACAGTCCATGAGAAAGATGTTCCACCAACGGGTTTTTGCCAGGGCCGGTAGAGGTAGGGGTCGCTTTACCGGCCGCGGATTCACAAATCAAGGCTCCAGAGGCTATTACAGTTCCTATCAGCAGGACTTCAGACCTCAGTTCTACCCCCAGCGTGGCAGAGGATACCGTGCCAGGTCAGCCAGACATTCCAGAGCCGCCAACCCAACAGGTAAGCCTCCTAGTCGATTCTTTCCCGACAGGAGGTCGTATTTCCCATTTTCTGTCAAATTGGCATGCAATAACAACAGATGCTTGGGTGTTAAACACAGTTCTAGGCTACACAATAGAACTTTATTCTACTCCGGTGCAAACTTTTTTCCAACCTCCGCCCCATTTTTCCACAGAAATGGTTCATCTAATTTCCCTAGAGGTAGACACATTGTTACGCAAACAGGCGATTGCGCCTGCTCTTCCCCTTTCTTCTGGTTTTATCAGTCCAATTTTTCTTGTCCAAAAGAAAAACAAAAAGATGCGTCCAGTCATCAATCTAAAACATTTCAACCGATTTGTTGTATACCGGCATTTCAAAATGGAAACAATTCTCCATCTCAGAGACATTCTCCTCCAGAACGACTGGATGGTCAGACTGGATTTACAGGACGCTTACTTAGTCGTTCCTGTTCACCCAGAATGCAGGAAATTTCTTCAATTCCAGTGGTTAGACAAAATGTATCACTTTACCTCTCTGCCCTTCGGTCTATCGTCAGCCCCATGGTGTTTTACAAAACTCATGAAACCCGTGGTAGCTTTTCTAAGAGCTCAAGGGATAAGATTATTAATTTATCTAGACGATATCCTCATCTTAAGTCAATCATCTCAGACTCTCCTACTCCACCTACAAACAACTTGCTCTCTGTTGGAACAATTGGGTTTCATAATAAACAGGGAAAAATCCCTTCTTATACCCTCCCAACTCGTGGAATTTCTGGGATTTCAAATCAATTCCCTCTCCGCGACCCTTCTTCTACCATCGTCAAAAATAAAATCCATAAAATCAGAAATTTTGCAAATTCTCCGAAATTCCCTCATTTCCCTCCGAAGTCTAGCCCGAGTTGTAGGTCTTCTCTCCTCCTCCATCCAAGCAATCTTTCCGGGTCCCCTTCACTATCGTGCTCTTCAACGATTAAAGATTCAACACCTAAGAAAGGGGCTTTCGTATTCCGATCTCGTTCCTTTAGACATAGAGTCTCGTACAGAGCTTCAATGGTGGATAGACCATTTAGATGCTTGGAACGGGAAAAGTATCTTTCCATCAGCCCCAGATCTTGTGTTAGAATCCGATGCAAGCCATCAAGGCTGGGGAGCCCGTTGTGGACCCATCTCGACTGGGGGTACTTGGTCAAGCGAGGAGTCCAAATTGCACATCAATTGTTTAGAGATGCTTGCAGGCTCCTTTGCAATCAGAAGTCTGGCAAAGAACAAAGTACATTGTGCAATCCTGCTCAGGATGGACAATATATCTGCGGTCAGATATATAAACCATCTTGGGGGCACTCGATCCAAACCTTTGGCAGATCTAGCCAAAAGCTTTTGGGAGTTTTGCCTCTCAAACCATCTTTCGGTACATGCAGAGTATCTTCCTGGGACTCTCAACAGAGTAGCAGATTGGCATTCTCGTCACCTTCGAGATTCCAGCGATTGGAGGCTTCATCCTTCCGTGTTTCACAACATCCAATCCTTATGGGGTCCCTTCTCCATAGACCTTTTTGCATCTCGCCTCAACACACAACTTCCCCAATTTTACAGCTGGCGCCCAGATCCCTTGGCCTTAGCGTCAGATGCTTTCTCACAAGATTGGTCGCTTTCCCTCAACTACGCCTTCCCCCCTTTCATAATGATCAACAGGGTTCTGGCTCAGGCCAGACGTCAACGCGCTTCCCTCTCTCTTATCGTCCCGTTTTGGCAATCCCAAATCTGGTTCCCCACTCTTTTAGAACTGTCAATAGATTTTCCCTTGTTAATTCCATCCTTTCCGGATCTGCTTCTAGACCCTCTTCACCGTTCTCATCCCCTTATTCTGAACAATATCCTAACCCTATCCGCTTGGAAAATCTCAGGGATTCCCAATCTTGCCCTGTCATTTCAGCAGAAGCTTCCCATTATATCTCAAACTCCTGGGCCCCAGGCACCAAAAAAGCCTACAAGGCAGCCTGGTCTCTATGGGATTGCTGGTGTGTGGGAAGACAAATTAATCCCTTTTCAGCAGATGTAATTTTTGTCGTAAATTTTTTGGCCTCGGAAGCCAGCAAAGGTAAAGCATTTCGCACCATCAATCTTTACAGATCTGCTATCTCTTCCAACCATATTCATGTTCACGGGAAACCAGTAGGCGAACACCCGTTGGTATGTAAATTATTAAAGGGAGTAAAATTTTCTAAACCTCCGTTACCGAAATACAATCATGTGTGGGATGTTAATATTGTTTTGAAATATTTGATTGCATTACCAGATAATTCAAGTTTATCTTTAAAGCTTTTATTTGCTAAATTAACAATGTTATTATGTTTAGTTTCTATTAAACGTTTATCAGATGTTAAGGCCTTGGATGTCTCCAACCGTCAATTCACCCCGTCGGGTGTGCTGTTCTCGGTTGTAAGACGTACCAAGACCAATTTGTCGTCCGTCTTTTATCCCTATTTTCCGCTTCAACCAAAATTGTGTGTAGGACAATGTCTCAAAGTCTATGAGCACAGGACCGCAGATTTGAGAACATCCTCCTCCCAACTTCTCATATCTTTCAGGACACCCCATAATCCTGTTTCTTCTGCTACATTAGCCCGTTGGGTAAGACTGATTATGTCTTTGGCTGGTATTGATGTCTCCAAGTTTGGAGCTCATTCCTCTAGAGGAGCTATGGCTTCCAAAGCTTTCTGGGCGGGATCCCGTTTGGAGGATATTCTAAAATCTGCGGATTGGTCCAATGACAATACTTTTAGAGTATTCTATTGCAAACCAATTGATAATGCTTCTTTGAATGTGATTAATATGCTTTAAACTCGCATAATAGGAGCCTCCGGTCTTGTCATAAAATGTAGATTTTCCTAGTCTATGACGGAAAGTCTTAATTTTATTAAAGACACGGAGGCGAGTATTATCCCACCTCTTGTATAACTTTGTTTATCCCTCCCTTTCTCTAGTTTCGGCTTCAACCACTCAGACAACGTCCTAATCAGATCCCGTCGGATCATCCAATCAATTCGTTTCCTTCAGGATTTGGATCATCCCTGTCGGTTTGGCCGGACTACCCTTGCCTCTGCAAGCTACTGGACTTTTTCTCGGATGTTTTCGCTTTCCTTATGGCTCTGTTTATTCTTTGTTTATTACTCCCTTTGTTCACAGTTAACTGACTTAATTTGCAAGAAAAGAGGGCTGCTTGCAGTCAAGTGACGTCATAATGGCATATCGTTATTACTATTGGTTATGTGTGTTTTGAACTACGTTTTTAATCCCATTGGCTACTGATGTTAAGCCTTATGGGAGTTGTAGTTTCTTGACTGCTGTTCATTAATTAAAGCAAGAAAAGAAACGCATAATACTCGCCTCCGTGTCTTTAATAAAATTAAGACTTTCCGTCATAGACTAGGAAAATCTACATTATTGTTCATGATTGATTTGGACGATATATTATATTTAAATTATGGGACTGAAATTTACCAATTGTATGCTAGTTGCTTTTTCTTTTAGAATCATGATGACGTATCACTTTAATGTGCAGGAAGTTAGCCTATTTTTTGTAATCAAGGTGAAGGGCTTTTCTATGCCTATGCTATGGTTCTATTTATCTTCCAAGAGGTGGTGGGGCACTTATCTTGGCAAATGCTCTGTGGAGTCCAAACGGTCTCTCTCTCAGTCTCCCCCTTATTTTAACTATAAATAATGCAAGATCGGACCATTCTGTACAATATATAACGTGTGCAAGATTGAGTGAAAATTATATTGAAATTGAAATGGTAACGTTCTTTGGGGAAGCATTACTTCTTTGGGAAAAAATAAAGTTACATGGCCAGGGCTGGACAGGCATTTTATTGTCCCCATCTCCTCAAGGTTAATTTTAGCAGGATCTGGGAGGCTTCAAGAGAGATGAAAAGAAAAAGCGAGAGGGTGAAGGTACAGCGTAAAAGTGATTAGAGCAGTAGAAGAGAGGGAGAAGGAGAGAGACAGAATGGATGAATGGAAAGAAAGAGGTTGCACAAAAAGATAAAGTGAACTTGGCTGATTTGAACGTTTGCCAGGACTGGTTTTGGTTCCCCGGTCTGGCCTTATGCATGACAGGATAAATACGTGTGCTTGCTCTAATGCTGTCTCCTCCATCGGACTGCTAAGCAATGCGTAACAAAATAAGATAAGGGTAAACGTACGGTCACACGTGCACGGCACAAAACTGCTTCCCTCATTGAATCACAATATATAAACAACTCTACGCTTTCCTCCACAGTAGAGGTGCTACAGCAATTGTAAGATGGGGGTAATGGCATCAGTGTTAAATTACTGAAATAATAGAGTGTTAAAAACCCAAGTGATGCTCAAAGAACAAACCTGGCAGCTGCCCACCTCCCTTCCTCCATGGTGACCTAGGTAACACATTTTCACTGGAAAACTAAAGTAGGAAATCGTGTAGTCAATATGGAGTATTTAAGAACGTTATTAGCAGTGCTTTAATGGGCCGGTACTCTCCGGTACTGAGTACCGGCACTTTTCTATTTTGAGAGGGAGAGTACCGGCGCAGCTCAAGCAAAGCATAATACTTTTAATTGGAGAGTACCGGCACTTCTATTTTTCCATTTAAAGCACTGGTTATTAGTAACTCATAGCAATGATCGCTGGCACTGGCCGCTCCTCCTCCCCTTCCCATTGCTTTTTTGCCGGGCAGGCCCCTCCCTCTTCAGCCCCCCTCCCACCCGGTCGTATGAAAGACTACAGGCAGCGAGGAAGGGAGCGAGGCTGCTACTACACACCGAGTCCTGCAATGGAGCAGCAGCAGCTCACGGACGGCGACGCCAAGCAGATCCCCCCGGGAGCAGGTGGTGGCAGCCAACCGGAGAAGGAGGCGCTGCCGCTGGTGGAAATGGGGGACAGAACCGGGTCCCGAGCGGCGGGACCAGCTGGCAGTGAGGCGAAGAAGGAGTCCAGCAAATGGAAAGTCATTTCCCTGGTAAGGATGGGCGGTTGACCGCCACCTGATGGGCCAGGTGTGCCAGGGCACATGCACGCCATTGCCGCTGTCGCCTGTGTGAGCGCAAATACTTTGCTGCTATTATTGTCAAAGGTGACGAGTCCTGGTTTTGAGCTGGCGAACTAGACATGCCTGATGAGTGAGGAGACTGCAGTCCATTCTCACAAGTGCCCTTGACTGCCTGTGCGTATTTGATTACTACAAACGAATTAGTTGCCCCCATAATTACTTTAAAGTTCTGCACTTTTTTGTATGCGCGCCGAAGAAGGGTATATGCTGGACTGGAAATCATTACACGTTTCGAGAGGCAACTTGCACATCCCTGCTAAACCCGGTAGTCCTCCTCCCCTTAACTGCGCGATTGTTCTGCTCTACTGAGGCGTTGTGTTGGAATTGCATGCGACTGAAGGACCTGCCTGGCTCTCCTTTAGCGAAGAATGGTGCTTCTAGCCTATCCGGGAGTTACCATCATTGTTTAAAGAGGTATATTGTTGATTTTTAGGTGGTAACCGTTTATAAGTTCTGTAAGCTGCACTCTGACACTATATTGAATGAGATAGTTGGAGTGAAGAAAGTAGTGCATGTTACGAACGTTTCACACAATACCTCTTCTTCCTTATAAGGTGTCGGTATTCTTGTGTTGAAATAAAAATGTCCGTTTTCGGCGGCAGAGCCCTGCACTGCCTCTCCACTTGTTCTGTGCACCATTGCCTTTGCACAATGCCCACTGCAACTGAAAATCATATTCTAAGCAGTTGACTATAAAAGAGAAATGTCGCGACGCATATGATGTAATGTACTGTTTGGGTATAGCTTAGTAATACTGTTGATTGCCTTGTGTCAGTGGTCACATTTTTGGTGGCAGAGTCCTGGTTGGTACAGCCTTTCCAAAATCGCACAGCATGCTCAGACAGGGAGGCCTGGACTCAGACCTTTGAACTTGTGGTTCCACGCTCCCATCCCTTCATAATCATGACATTGATCCAATCAGAGTAGGCTGGCTTCCTTTGGACAGGCATCACACTGCCTTCAGTTTCACAAGTTGGTCCTAGGTTTAATATAAGCCAGCTGTTCCTAACCTTATGACTTCTGTGGACCTCCACTAAATCAGTATTGGAAGCCAGAGACCGAACTTAAGCAATTTCTACGATTTTAACTTATAAAAATATACAAAGATAAATAATAAACAAGTATACACCAAACAAGTTCACACAATATGAAATACTTTCGTAAATTAACAAGCAAAAAATATAGACATTGAATTTCTAATTTTAATGGGAAGGTTGGAGATTTTCACTATTTGGTTTTATTTCTAAAAGGCAAAGTTATATACCCGACTCTGGCATATCACTTTCTTTTTTTGCTATTTATGTTTCCTCAGTTTTTGTCAGCGCATACCTGTGTTTTAGTTAAGGCCACCAATTGTCCATTCTACATTTTCTATACTTGTGTTGTTTATACGAAGGATACGAACTTAATTTGTAGCCTCCGATTTTAATCCCTTCACGTTTACTGAGCGTTTTATAATTTGAAATTTTGCTTTTTTATGTGTATTTAATTTATTAATCTGCTAATACTTTTAATTTTCGGAAGAGTTGCGCCCCCTCCCCCCAAACGAGGTGTAGAGGACTCTCAGGGGTCTGTGTACAACATATTAAGAACCAGTCACATAACCATTCTTGCTCATTCTTGGGCTTGGTACGTGAGTCTCATGGCCGTTCATAATAGTGATAATCAAGATATATTGTTACCTAGTAGGCCAGTACAACGCTGCATTGTCAACGGATTGACAGTTTTCTATGCATGTTTAAAAAACCTCAACCTCATAAAGCCAATAGATTGTTCTTTTGAATAGTTCTTGCGCACGTAGACAAGCAACATTCACACTTGCAAAGTATGCAGACCGGCTAACACCTGTAAGCACACATTTTCAGTATGTCCAGCAAACATACAGTAGTCCATGCACATCGATACAGAAACATGGCGCTATTGATGCACAGACAGCAACTGTCATAAGTTACTGTGTACTGCAGGAGGCATAGAGTGCTGCACGGAAGGGGCTAAGACAATGTGTTAAGCGGCGCAGGGTTATGCATTTCAAAGCAATGTGTAATATACGGTGGTGTATAGAATGGATACACCTCGATCTGTAGTAAGTGAGCATAATGCTATGTATGAGAGGCCTGTCAGGCGTTAGTGACTTATCCAGCACTACTCTTTTTATTCTGGGGCTTGGGGTATTAAGCTTACCTTTAACAAGCCAACACCGACCAGTGTTTCCTTGTTCAAGCACAAAAGCAGAAAAAAGCAATAGCATTTACTGATGTTCATGTGAAGGACATACATGTAGTTTGCCATCCTAGCCTGTTTTTTTTTTTTTGCATTTTTTTTTTTTTCGAAAGGATGTATTCAGGCAGTGGCCTGACATAGTTTGGAGCATTTTTCGAGGTAAATAAGGACATGAGCTAGTTTGGTTCAATCTGGTTGCGTGCTGGCCATATGTGTTGAAAGCCAGTCCTGCTCTGTGCTGGATATCCAGTTAATTAGGAGTATTGATCACTGGGGACCTGTACTGAATATTTATTTTTCATGCTCAAACCAGGAGATAACTAGAAAGTCAAGTCAGCAAACTTGAGGCAGTCATTTCTTGAAATGTTCGACAAAACATTTGGAAATCTTTTTACCAGATGACTATAGATAACCAAAAGCTCTTGAAATAAGCTCCTGATCTACATGGACTCACTGCCAAATTTTTAGGTCGAAACCCTTGGTCGCTTGGATCTTCATAAATGGTAATAATTCCCGTTTTCTATGGGTAATCAAGATCTTCCTCATCGTGCTGCCTCCCCGGAACCTTGCCAGAGTACAATTTGAAAGTGGTACAGTGAGGACCATTTTTTACATACATTTTTGACTGAGGTAATCAATGAGAGTAATCTGATTTGCTGGAGTCAAAAACAGATAGTCTTCAGGGTATCATCAGTCAACTTGATGGAAGGACTATTTTTAATTGCCTATTTTTGAGTTTTCCATCACACATTTTAATGTAATATGTTTCCAGTTATATTTCATTGTGAATTTTTGTAATTGTGTCTTTCGTTTTTCTTTTTTAAAGATCACATTGTTACTATTAATTATTGTGGCCAACTTTTACTATTGCATTTAGATTATCTTTATTTGATTGTATTGTTACAATGTTATCATTAATTAATGATCATCAGTAACATTTTTGACTGTTTTTTTGCGTTTTCTCATGATTCTTGATCCACCAACTTTTAAAGTTATTTAGATGTTGTTTTTTCATTAATTTCAACATTCAGATCTGGGTAGACCAGGGGTATCATTGCATGCATGTTTCCAGAATTAGTCAGCTGCCTTTGACAAGATTAACAAGAACACTTTCCTGGAAACCGATAGCCTGAGGAATTGCTACTCACCTAAAGCTAGCTATGCCAATATTACATGCTAATGTTTGAGAGCAAATTTAGATCAGGGTTGAAACAAATTGTCAAAGGAAATAGCGAAGCAAGAGTATGTACTGGTTCCCATTCTTCTTTTTAATTCATAACCAGCAGATATAGGGGTTACTGTGCACAAATGCAGATTGTTTGCACCAAAATGTTGAGCTCCACACACGTCTGCTCTAGTACACAGACACCTTCGTCAGTAACCAAGCTCCACTGGTTTACAACAGCCCTTGCTGGTAGAGTACAAGACACATTTTTTTATTTTATAATCTTAGGCAGAATAAGATACTAGAATGAACAAAGATGTATTAACCGTCTTGGAGTTTTGGCATGTTGTAAACACTCTTATGTGAATTGTCCGATGACACATCTACTTATGCTTTCAGGGTCTAGTACCGGAATATAGTGGACAAAATATTGTGCTGCAAAAGTATCATAGCAAATTTATTGGTGACCCCAGTATTATCAAGGCAAGTTTATATACATAGGTATAGCTTTACTATACTTAGCATACCAGCATAGTTTGATGATAAGGATAATATATATACATATATATTAACTATATTGTTGAGGTACGTTGATATGAAGGTAAGAAATTCATTTATACTTATTTGTAAACGTACGTTGATATAATTTTGGTGGTTGCTATTTTGGCTTTGATTTTTTTCTATGTCCACAGTATTCTCACATACAACTACTTGCACTACTTTTACCAACTGTGGAATTAGGTTGGGGTGGAATAATGAGAATATAAAGGCAGATGGTGCTGTTTACGTGGTGCTACAATTGAAGATTTGGCACATGTGCCTATTTGAAGGTATTTGTCCATCAAGGAAGTGGTGCTCAATATTTTGCCAAATTGAAATTAGGACTAAAAATCATATGGTTTCAGATCGTTTGATGTAAGAAACCTCCAACTCTATGGCGATAAACGAAAATATTCTTGATTTTCCTAAAAGAGAAAATTGAGGGATAATGATTCCTCTGCAGAACAATTACAAGTCACACTGCCAAAGTGGGATACAATATATTGCTATTGCTTTATGGCTGTGAGACTATAGGCAAATACTGGAAAGGACCTGTTTATACTCTCCATAATCAAGAACTCCAGTACCGTAAAAACGGCTTTTGCACTTACATCCTTTGAACGAGGACGTTCAAATGCGGACCTACAAATTAAGAGCCTCTTGAAGACCATCATCAGGTTTGTTTTTATGAATTCTTTTCAAGATGCAACTTGAGTAACATTCTTAGTTTTTCTGTGCAAAGGGCTGATAACCCTACACATTTCTTTTTTAATATCCATAATGGTATGATAATTGTTAGGTAACTTTATCATTTTCGATTTAATTGTATTAAAATTATATTTGTTAACCAGAACATTAGCAGTATTTTACTTCAAAACAGCCGAAATAAAGGTTTTAGTATCAAATCTTCATTCTTGGTTTCTTGATCCAGAATTGCCTTTAGTAATTGTCTATACAGTGGTAAATGCCTAATATCACTGAAGCTCTGATTGATGTAAGATCAGAGTTTCAGTTTAGGCTTATCAAAGTTTCGTTTTGGCATCCAAGTTATATATAAAAACATATTTCTGTTTGCGAACCTGTTGATGGTTTGATTGTAACTCATTTCATCTGGTCCTAGATCTCTGCTTTGCAGCTCAGATTTGCTTACACTCTACACCACTCCACTCTGTGCTACTCCACTCTACTCTGCAACAGTGCACTCTACACCACTGCACTCTACACCACTTTACAGCACTCCACACCAATGTACTTTACACCACTGCACTGACAGTTTACTCTACGTCTCTGCCCTCTACGCCACTGCACTCTACACCACTGCACTCTGCATTACTCCACTCTATGCCACTGCACTCTACTCTGGACCACTCACTCTATGCCACTGTACACTGCAACACCACACTCTGTCACTGTGCTCTACACCACTTTTCGCTGCCCCACTGCACTTTATGCCACTGCATACACTCTACGTCACTCTACTGCACTCTACGCTAATGCACTGTACACCACTGCACTCTACCACAAGCCACTCTAATCTGCTCTTCAGCACTGCATCTATGCCACTACATTCCACTCTGTGCAACTCCACTGTACGCCACTGCAATCTACCCTGCACCACGACATTGTACTCCACTCTATGCTTTAGCACTGTACTCCACTACACTCAATGCCTATGCACTCTACACCACTTTACTCAAAAGCAATACATTCCACCACTGCTCTCTATGCCAATCTACTCTGCAGCACTGCACTGTACACCACTATATTTTACTCTGCAATACTCAGTGCCACACTACACCAGCTCACTGTACGTTACTTTACCTTGCACCAATCTACGCCACTGTACTCTACACCACTACACTTTATGCCACACTAATCTATTGTGCACCACTGCACTCTGACACTGCACTCTACACCACTCCAGTCTCGGCCACTCCAGTCTGCATCACTCCACTCTTCGCCATTCCACATGGAGGGACCCCCCCAACCAGACTCCCTCAGCACAGGTGCTGTGTGGAGTGGGCCCCCTGGAGGGAGGTTGCGGGGCCTTTGTTACACCACTGGTAGCAATGTGTGCTTTTTGAGACCAAAACATCTTTTTGCTCTTTGCCAATGTTTGTTACAATGGTGAGGGCCTGGTAGCTCCCACAACAATAAAGGGTTACAAAAGCCATGTCAAAACAAGACACGCATTGACGAAACCAAAAGACTCACAAAAATGTTGGATTGGTTGTCTTTGTCAGTGCTAGTTTAGTTTCATGCTTTCCATAATCTTATTAAAATGGTTACACTGATTTTTCCATTAGAAATATTTGTTGGAAATAATAGCAAGCATCAACACATTTTACTAAAGGACACTTCAAAGAAATGGCACCTAAAATTTCATAGCAGCAAAACCTTTTTTTCCTACTTGCATTTTTTTTTTGAACATTTTATTTTGAAAGCAAAGAATCATCACTCATGCTTACAAGCTTCTGCAAACATTTGCATCTAATCAGAAAGCATTCTGGGAGCTTTATATTAGGTCTCCTTTTGTTAAACCTTTCATTATTTTTTTTTTTTACTGGAACCACTGTCAGTAGTGCAGTATGCCCATAAAATGTTTATTTATAGTGCTCACCCTAATAATGAAGGTTTTTGATTAATGATCCATAAATACAAGTTCGAACAACATTAACCCATGGACACACATATGACCTCAACTGCAGACATTTCCCTTCGCTGTAAACTAGCAGCCAAGTGGTTTGTGCTCCAGTGGGTTGGGCCTAATTGTCCTAAGGACAAAATATACATGGAAACCTTTTGCCCTTGACTCCAAGCAATATGTCTCGAGTATCGGGCGATAGGAATTCCACATCCCTGGTCACTGCTCTCTGCCACTATGTGCTTGCAACTGCATGCTATGCCACTCTACACCACTGTGCTCTGTCACTGCACTCTATTCTACTATCTGCCACTCTACTCTGCACCACTGCACTCTATAACATCTAGTCTGCAATTTAATTCGTAAGGTATATATATTGGCATTGCCAATGCTTATCTTTGTGTGAAAGCACTCTACTAGAAAGCACCTTTTTCAGTTGACTCCCTCGTGTACCTCTTCCCTCTGTGTTCCATCCCCCTCATGTCTGTTGCTTGCCCCTCCCACCATTCATCTGTCAACTTGCACTTGTCTCCACCATTGTCCGTGTGCTTGCTACTAGGCCTTCCTTCTCACCCCCATTGTCCATGTTCCCCATGACTCACACTCCAGACCCGATCCTACCGTGTTGCCTCCAGACTCGCAATATAAACAAAAAAGAAGCTCTGTGATGCAGCAAGCGCTGGAGACGTCATTGGGATGTTTTACCCCCCCACACCCTCTGTTGCCCATGTTCTCCCTCTGTCCTCCCAGCAGTTAAATAAAAGATAAAAAAATTAATGCTTTCAGCCACAGCTGGTGTGCTGCAGTACAACATGGCTAAAAGATCTTGACAAAGCCAATAGCACTCTCGTAGGCGAGACCTGTTGGCTTTGTCAGTACTTAATTCTCAAAGTTTTAAACCATCCATCAAGCTACAGGTTGCTTAGATTGAATTGCGAGACATCAGGCCCTTCTTTCGCCCGATTCCTTATACCTACCTGAAAGGGACTTCTTGCAACGACTGTAGTTCCTCGCTGACTGACTCCCAGAACTGTTACGCTGCTACAGAATGCAAGCCAGGGACCTGAAAGCCTATACTTAATTAACTTGGTATTCGAGATGCTGCTTGGAGTTTCCCCGAACCATCATCTCTAAAGGCCAGATGCATCTAATTTTCTGTGATTTAGTTGTTAGCCAAGTCACGATGAAGGATACAAGTACTTCCTGTCAATGCCGTTTCCTTAGCGTGGAACTAGGCCAGCAAGGTATGTTGCAGATTTAAGCTGAACACATTCCGATTGTGGGTTTCTTTGCAAAATCCCAGAAAGTTATGTTTCATCACTCGATTTCCTGTGGCAGAGGGAGAAAAACCAATAGCGTCCATGTACTGATCTTTCCCATTGTTTTATCACTTGGCTAGTTCTAAAACTTAACACCTAACATGGCCTTAAATTTCTCTGGCAGACTTCATTATCAGAAGAGATTAATGTATTTGTACTGTGGTTTAGTTTAGCTCTATCTTAACGGTGATTTCACTTGGCTTTACAACAAAAGAGCACTAAACCCTGCCAAAATGCCATGTGTTATATATCAGAGCGACTCATATTTACACGAGGAGACGTGACATTTTAGCCAGCAGCTCTTATTGGGTTTTGAGGAGCTTCAATTGCATCCTATCACTGGACAGCAAGTTTATGAAGCAGTGCTTTGAATTTTAGGTTGTATTTGAATTGTTTAAGTCAAAAGGGAGAACAGAACTAAAATACCCCATTATCTCAGGCTGCAACATTACATTCTTGTGAAATAGGGTGTCATGATGGGTACGAGTTATGAAAGTAGTGAAAGTTGCTTTCTGACGAAGTACGGGAGCATATCTTAGATTTTGTATTGTATATGCATGGGCCTGTTACTTTTACACCCTCTCTTGTCAAATCCCTAAACAACGACAGAGCTTGTGTCTTTTCATCCTGCCGGTCTGTCAGAGAATCTGGCTAACATTATGGTCTTTGGACTTTTAGGTGCCATTTCTTTGAAGCGTCCTTTAGTAAAATGTGTTGAGGCATGGTAGTATTTCCCAAAAACTATTTCTAATGGAAAAATCAGTGTAACCATTTTTAACAAGATTATGGGAAGCATGAAACTAAACTAGCACTGGCAAAGCCAACTAATCCAACATTTTTGTGAGTCTTTTGGTCGAGGACTTCTACCAGCAGCAATGGCCCTGCTCCAGCCTCCTATGGTGCCTCTTCATAGATGCACTGTTCCAAGGCCTGCACAAGCCACTCTCCCTCACACATGCGTGGCAATCAGAGTATGATTATGGAAGTGAAAAAAACACCTACTTCAGCTATGGCCCTCATTCCCTAAACATCTGTGCCTCAGTTAGATACTTTTCCAAAATAGAGAACATCAATATGACAAAACCAGGTTATAGAAACTCCTTTCTGTAGAACTGCCAAAGTGAGGAATTAACGTTTACATGAAAATCAGAAGAGTTTTTTGGACAAAAATTGTATATGAGACCTTGTTTGAATCCAAGTTTTGGTATATACAAAAATCCCAATCCCTAAAATGATCAGAATTGTTTGAATAATGGAATTCTTGAAAGATGGAAACAAAAAATGATTTGTTGTAGTTTTTCTGTCCTACGACCCATTAAAAAAAACAAAGACTGAAAAGAAATATACAGAAAAAGAAGAAAGAAAAGTACGTTCACAAATAATGGAAGAAAGAATAAGATAGAAAGGAAAAACCGTGGCCAGACTTTGCTGCGATAGGAAGTGGCAAGAAAGACAGAGGGAATATAAAAAAAAATGATTAAGAAATAAAGTAATAGTGGCCACCAAGAGGGGAAGGGGGGATCCACCCTCCATTTAAAAAAAAAAAAAAAATGTTTAATTATTTTGACCAACACCAATGTTCAGCAAGTTGATTTACTCAACCTAACCTAGTGAGTGTCTTTCATGGTAGAAAATCTGTGGATATCCGATCAACGAACATGGGTTGTCGTAATCGGTTTCTGCAACATTTTATTTTATTCACATGTAAATGTAAATGTAAATGTAAATTAGCACTTGTATAGCGCACTACTCACCCGTTAGGGTCTCAAGGCGCTGTACTCCTACCGCTATGGAACCCCTCCTGGCTTTTCCCTGTGAGGCGCCCACTCCTGAGCAGGGTGAAGCCAGGCATCCAAGCGCTGTTGGGGCCGTTGTGGAGATTAAGCAAGCTATTGCCCAGAGTTGCAGAGTGGGACCCATGAATTAGATTAGGCACCGAGGCGAGAATTATCTGGTCAAGGGGAATTGAGCCCAAGACCTGCCGAAGCGGGACTTGAACCCTGGTCTTGAGCCAGATCTCTGCCTCAGGGTCTGCCGCTCTAACCATTGAGCCGCACTTCTCCAACATCCATCTTGCCAAACAGTTTTGCCTGACCTTGAGGTAGAAAAAACTGAACACAATGAAGCCTGCTCAGCTGTCGAGCACATTAGCCTCATAGCATGTGTTGTCATCTGCCTAGGTGCATAGATATAATCTACATCCTACCTGCTTTAAAAAAGGCAGGCCCTATGGAGAAGCAACAGCATCAGAAATCCAGTCAGACCGAGGCACAGAGATAGCAACAGACATGTGTGGTTGAATTGGCCCAATAGTAACGATCAGTGCGGCCGTGCAGTAGCTCAGAGAAGTAGCCCAGAGAAGCAAAAAATCCTCTTAAAAAGAAAAAAGGGGGAACCTTCCTCCAAATGTGCCCCAGAAAAAAATTATTATCTGGCCCAGACATGGCCAAAAGAAGAATGTTTGGCCCAATGATGGCGCAACAGACAAGCATGCATGGGCCAATCAAGCTGGCCCAGAGAAAAAATACATGACTCAGGACTGTTCCAGAAGGAAAGAATGCCCAGCCAGACTACCTTGCCAACATGTCTCAGAAGAAGAAATGATAGCCTAAGTACAGCCCAGCTGCCCCCCAAACCACAAGCCAAGATGAGGCTTGCATGGCAAAACAATATCATAAGTGAGTCTTAAAAGAAGCCAGAGAATCACACCCTCACAACTGTAACATTCTAAAATGCCAAGAACAGCACAACTGACCGAGAAAGATCATGGCATCTATTTATCTAGGTAATGAAATCTCACCATACAACAAGAGTAGAGAGGACCATGACTACACCAATGCAGAAAACTGCAGTAAAGTATGACCTCTGCCACCTATGCATCTGTTTACCTGTTACCTCAGGGAAGGACTGGAACTAAGCAAAATGTTGGGCTGCAGAACAGAGCAGTCTAGGAACTAGCTACTTCACAGTGCAAAGAACCGCCCCATTTCTTACAACTAAAGTCTAATTTATACAATCCAATTATTAAAAACAAAGAGCTGACCACAACATTTATCTACTCACAACCTCTAGATACTCTAGAGTTATGTGCATGCCCACAATTCGTAGCAATGGCAGAACCTCAAACGCCATGAGCAGTTTCTCCAAAGCTTACTCCACTGTTGTTTTCTTCTTACTGCTGGTCCATCACACACATTACAGCCAGTGAGAATGGGAGATGTGAACCTTTGCTTATCCACAAGCACTGTGGTGTACCCAGCAAAAATTGATGGTGTGACTAGAATGAGTGCCAGGAAGAGGGTTCAGAGAAGATAAGAGGTAATGAGGGAATAGAGGATTGGAAAACTTTTAGGACACTAGTTAGCAGGAGGACCATTTTCTAGAAAGTAAGCTCCAGTTTCGGTGACATAATTTAGAACAGTAAGCCACAACATTAGAAAATACCTTACTCGGATTGTAATATTACTGCCAGAAGAGAATGCCATTACTACTATGAAATATTCCTCACTCAACATATTTACCAGTGCCACCAACGATTGCACGTAGGCGCATGAAGCAATTTTATTGACTTCCTCTAGTGTCAGTATTGCTAATAGCAGATCATTGTTCCTGGTCCGTCACCACCTGTGTGTCTCTGCCCATCTAAATAGTTGCATTTTGTAAAAGTTAAGGGATTTGTATTGTTACTTACCAACCGCATTATGAGGAATCTGGTTGGCTGTCAAAATTCAAACCAAGTTGCTAATATATGCTGATTTACCAAGCGCAGTATACTTGCATTAGAGTTTTTTTTATTGTTTCATGCAGTTAACATCCAGCAACATCTCAATTATATCACTTTACTAGATATCTATAGTTGATTACTATAACTTTAAAACTTTCACTAAGTGATTAGATTCAGTGTACCTCTAATCTGCCTTGGAGCTTTCACTGATCAGTCACTATTGAGGCATTCACAGCTCTCTTTTTAGGCACATCTATAATGACCTGCACTAGACACAGTAGTTTATTTGTATTTTTTTTTTTTAATTTTATGTAGCGCGGACATGGCCTAAAGACATCAGAGCACTTTGCAACTCACAGGATACAGGGTTTACGAGGGTTACATTAATAGTAGTTAAGCTCAGACGTTTCCATAAGTGTATGTATGCAAGAGTTAACACAAGAGACAGTTACAACAATAGGACAGAGGACATGAACCGTTAAACAAAAGCAGATCAGGATGCAGTGGAGAAAGTAAATAAGTCAGATCGGGGTGAATTAACCACGATGTCTGTCAATTAGGAGGAGCTTGAGATCCTTTTTGAAGGTTGCTAGGCAGGTGGTTACACGGAATAAGAGAGGCAGAGTTCCAGATTCTGGTGGTGGTACTAGAGAAAGACTGGTTCATGTGTCATTCTGGAATGAAGGAGGGGTGTTCCAGGGGGAGGGATTGGGCATTTTCTGGAACCCTTAATTGCCCTGGAGATTTTCAGTTTCTCATTTAGATAGGAGGGGTAGGAGGAGTGCAGGCATCTGTGTGTAATGCAAGCAATTTTGAATTGGGCCCACCCTTCATTGGGGAGCCATTGGAGGGCTAGTAGGGCAGGGAAAATGTGGTCAAATTTCTTGAGTCCTAAGACTCATGTAGTGTTGGTCTAAGTGGGTAACTTTGGGAATGCCTGCAAGCAGAGCAATTCCATAGTCTAGTCTAGAGTGAACGAGAGACTGCAGCACTGTTTTTAAGTAGTTGGTCCGGAATCAATTGTCTGATGCCCCAAAGCAGCCTATGTTTATGTTCTCCGCTGTTGGCCATGGCTGCTATGTGGCTGTGAAGATTGAGATGATTATCAAGGATGATGCTGAGTGATCTAACTCTTGTGACAATGACTTGGCAGCCTTCGGAGGCGGGAAAGTTCGCCGTCCGTTCTTAAACAGGCAGTTTTGCTTTTTGGGGTGAGACCAATAGAAATTCTGTTTTAGTTGGGCTGAGTTTTTTAAATGGGCCTGGGCATCCATTTTTGAATCTAGAGTGTATTAGAAAGCAGAGCACTGTCTTCTGGGGATGAGTTTTAAAGTATATTTGGGTATTGTAGGCAAAGAGATGGAAGAGAATCCCAGAATTTCTGAGAATCACACATAGAGGTTCTAGGTAGAGGTTTAAGAGGGTTTGGGGAGAGGATCGAACCTTGAGGAACACCTTGGTGAGCGTTGACTGGTCTCAGGAACAAGTTGCCCATTTTCACAATTTTGGAATGGTTTCATAGGTAAGAGGAGAACCAGCTGAGTACCTCCATAACCCATGCGTAGTTCATGAATACGAAGGAGGTCATGATGGTTGACAGTGTCAAATGCGTGGTTAAGTCCTGGAGGACCAGGAAGCAGAAGCTGACAGAGTTGAGGATTCTAAGGAATTCATCTTCTATTTGAAGGATCACAGTTTCTGTACTGTGATCCTGGCAGAAACCAGACTGGAGAGTGTCTAGGAGGTTGTTTGGATGTGTGAGGCTAGTTGAGATGCTATGCAGCTTTCAGTGACTTTGCCGAAAAATGGGAGTGTAGAAACTGGGCGGTAGTTGTTTAGGTTCTCTAGATCAGGAGGCTGCGTTTTATTTTTATTTTTTTAAAGATCGTAGTGATTTGACCCATTTTTAGTCATTCAGGAAAGAGGTCAGGTTTCAGAGAGGAATTGACCATTGTGGTCCATATGGGGAGTAGGCGTGTGGCAAGAGATTTGCTGATAGACCTGGAATAGCATCCAGGTGATGGTTTGAAGGTTTTACTTGGGAAATAATTCTTTATAGTTCCTGCTGTGAGATTGGAGCGAAAGATGACCATTATTTTAGTGCTTTCCAAGGCAAAGACTCAATCATTTCAAGGGAGTCGTTGATGGGAAGTGAAATATGGATGTCTCAAACTTTTTTTTTATCAAAGAAATCCATGAAAACAGTGCAAAGGGCCATGCATGGCTTAGGAGCCGAGGAGAAGGAGGGGTTAGTAGACTGTGCAATAACCTTGAGCAGTCGCTTTGCAGAGACATTTACAGAGATCATGCAGTGCACCCTCTCCTCTGGATTTCATCATGCATTTATATCCCAGAAAAGAAACCTTTAAAGCAATTTCCACAGCACCAGAACCTTTCTCTTATATGGGCTCATGTCCAGAACATGAGCCCGTACAAGAGAAAGGTTCTGGCACTTGGTAAATTAGAGGTGGACTTGCTGCCATTTGAGTGATCTTCAACCCTATAATATCATCTCCTTCCTTGTACAAAATCCGAAACCTGGGAGATTGTTTCATAAGGTTACCGTGGTTCATCCTCTAAACTAACCCAGTGTTCAAGAGTATCTTTGCGTAGTGGAGCCCTGGTTAACGTGACTCTAACCTGTTGTGAAACAGTTAACAACAGTCAACGAAAACAGCTTTTCAGTAGGGTTCACAAGAACTAACGTGTGCCTCAATCTGTGAAAGTACAAATTCATAAAACTAACTTTAACATCTCTTCACCTTTTTCGATGAACGCAAAGATCGGGTTTATATTGCTCTACTGTCTAAAAAGAGATGGAAAAGATGGCTACAGATCAGTGAGTGGAACACAGAAATTGTCCCGTCTGCATGGCACATGTTGGATTTCAGAATTCAGGAGAGTAGTTGCCTGCTGCATTGTGAGTAATGTTTAATTTCCAGGTCATGTTGCAATTACAGTGAGATTGGTGGAGTAATGCACCTGCCGCACATGTGTGGGTGTTTGTTAGTGTAAACTCACCTCTATTGTTTTATGTCATGCAGCATCCGATGCTTCATTACAAGATAGCACTCTGTGTTAAATTTTGCTTTACACAAGTATTTTGGTTGCACATATTGCAGTTATCTGCATCCCCTTTCACAATTATTGGCCATGCCCCAAATGAGTACACAAAGCATCAGAGCACAACAAATCAGACCTTTCCTCAGAGAAAGACAGTCAAAAGATTCAGGCAGTAACAAATCAACCTTAAAGTCAGGCAACCCATATATAAACCTCCTAAACCAATGTAGTAAAAAGAAAAATTATGTAATGATTTATACAAGACCCAACTAATAAAAACATGGATAACTCAATCAGCATAGGTTGACTTTTGTAGAAAATGTAACAAAGGTCTTACAAACCATCTGGATGCTAAGTTGCTGTGATTATCTGTGACTTTCCCAAAAGTGATCACATGAGCCTATGCTCACTTCCAAAGTCTAAATACAATTACACAATGGTCTGTTCATGCCTTCACAGAGGTTGGTGGTTCTGGTTACTTTGCAGGCTGATACAATCAAATAGTTCCAATCATTGCATAGTCATGTGGGAATCCAGACTACCGGTTCTGAGGTGGGATGACCCTGTCTGCCCCTCCACTTTCAGGTCATGATGAACTGTAGCCCCACTCTTCCAGCAGGATAGTTTTGAGTCTCTCCAGTGTTCCAAGAACACTGTATAGGAACCATAGCTATATTTCAAAGGAGACATAAACACTCTAATGCTCATTTCTGCTACGGCTGTATGAAGGGCTCTTCTTCCATTGGACCACAGTCACTGGTCCAGTACAAAAGTGTGCTCACCTTTCCTTTCTAGGTTCTCCCTCTTTGCCTTTTATCTCCTGAAGTCCCAACGTTCGTCTGAACCCTTTGAAACCTACCTTCCTAGCTTAGATGTCAGAGGCTGCAAGCAAAGCTTTTGTCTGCCAAAGGTGGCAACCAAATCTCACCCAATGCTTGTTTGTTCCATGACCTTTGGTTTTCTGCATGATGTTTGTCTTGTTAAGATTTCCAGATAATACGTACAATCAAATTTAGTGTTTTCTAATCTTCATGAAGAATAAAGGGCCGAAGCCTATTGATATCCTCCAAATAACCACACCTTACCTGTTCTTCTATGAGTGCAAAAAAGCCCATGATGTCTGAAGAGTCATTCCTGCTGGACTGCTCTTTAGAATCTCATCATTTGCCTGTCCAAGTCTAGAAGTGCATTCGATCTATCACTTAAGATAATAGACTGCTTAGCCCTATCATTTCTGCAGAGCTGTCTACTATTATAAACATGTTTCCCTGATCCAAGAAAACCGTGTTTGGGTAAAGGCTGCATCACATTCGAGCTGATGGGCCTCCCTTTTTTTCATTTTTTTTTAATTGAGCTTCTGCTGCAACTATATTCAGAGTCCTGAATGGCAACAGTACAATTTAACACTTTAGCATGGTACTACAAACCCTTATACCACTGGCACGTTTCCCTGTGTCTTTATTAGAGAATCTGAAATAAATTTTAATTGACCATTGACCACTGTGATCTTGTTTAAGGGCAGATCACATGAAATGGAACTGTCTGGCTGCTCCAACCAATCCAGTTGACAAAATAAAGGTGAGCAACCCAAAGGCATGCACTTTCCAGCACCAGAATTACAAACTGTCAAATTGTGAGAGACAACCCAGGAGACTATAGTCAATTAATATGCCACATGTTCCATGAACCTACTTCCCTATAATAGAAAAGGTGGCTTCAGTCGTCCTCAGAATAGATTTTCTAAGAACCAGAAAAAAAGTGAAATCTGAATCAAAGTATAAAATTAAGTATCAACAAGGTCTTCCTATGTGTTAATCATTCCTTATGTATTTCCTGCCTAGTGGCGTAACAAAACTTGAGGGGGCCTCCTGCACAGTACATGGAGGGGGCACCCCACTCAGGAGCTCTCGGGCCCGAGGCCCATGCAGTGCTGATCAGTGTATGACTGTGTGCTGCTAAGTCCACTCCCCCCTGCATCGCAGGGGCTCGGGAGGGCTAATGTTACACCAGTGTTCCTGCCCTATGGTATTTGTTGGTTCAACCAAAACAAATCATGAAAAGTTTTAGAATTACCTGTTTCTTCTTCCCAACTGATGGTAATTCTAGTAGAAGCTTGACACAGCCAAAGTCACACAAACTTTGAGTCACCCGGACCTGGCTGAAAAAAATCACAGATTGAAGTTATTAGAAAAGTAGATAAATGACAACCTTCTGTGGAGTTACACCTCTTCAGAGCGGGTAGTAGGATTGTCAGTAGGCATTTAATAGCCTCTTTCACTTCTTTGATTGTACCCATTAGAAGTGCAAAATGCAACAAATACATTTAATTGGGTTGTGCAGTACATCACGGTAAACACAACAATATACTAGCTACACCTGTAAACCTTCCCTCAAATGAAATTACTTAAAAATATGTTTTCAGTAGTTCACCCATAAAAAAAATCTATATATAAATTATTTTTAACAAGTACTGCAGAGAAACGTGAAATGAAGATTGAAGAAATATCCTTACTGAGACACCATTGGAGACCTTTGAGATCATTCAGATGCTTACCTTTGTAGTGGAAATGTACTGAAATTCCTCTCAGTGAGTGTTCTTGGGAAGATGCATCTTCTGTTCATGCTCCTCTTCTGACTCAGCGCTTTCACCGTTTATTTCCTTTCAAACCAGGGCCTTCGGGAGGGGGGCCTACTGTTGCGCCGCACCGCGCGGCGCGAGCCGAGCGTTCGGCACAAGCCGCGCGTTCGGCTCGGGCCGCGCTTCGCGTCTCTAAGACGCGGCGCGCCCCGAGCCTTTCTTGCACCCTGCGAGGCCCCAGGACTTACTTGGGGCCTCGCGCTGCTCTCTCCCTCCGTCTTGTTGGGGTCTCCTGACCCCTCTTACCTGTTTGGGGCTCCTTTTTCTTCTTTTTCTGTCTTTCTTCCTTTTTGGGTCTGTTTTCTTCCTCTGTCCTTTATGTCTTTTCCCCTTCCCAGGTTACCTCTGTCTTCCCAGCATTCCTCCTTCCCTATTCTCTATGGTTTCTGCTCCAGTCTATTCTATCTACTTTTCCCTATTCAAGATGGTGTCCTTTTTCTTCCTGTGGGTCACTTCCTGTTTTATGGTATTTAAGGGTGGTGTTTCTTTTCCTCTTTGCGCTGCAACACTCTCTGTTTCAGTTAGTGTCCTCGCTCCTGATTTCCTAGCCTTTGGCTCTGGATTTCGCCATTTCTGTGTTACGTCAGTTCCTTTGATTCCTGTTCCTCTGTTCTTGTTCCAGGAATCCCCTGCGAATCTTCTGGGAGGTTTTTCCTCTTCTTCTGAAGGTTTTTTTTCCCTCTGGCGCTACTTTCTCACTGTCACGGTCTGTCCTTGGCGTTTCCTCGCCTACAGCACCGTGGCTACCAGAAAGAGTCGCCCCTTTTTGGGCCAAAGTCGAACTCTCAAGATCCACGCCTCAAGATCTGCAAACTCCAGGCGCAAGCAGCACGTGAGTCGTGACAGAAATACAAAAACTTAGTGTGAAAATGCAGTACACATGAATGAGATATTTAGAAAAGAAGCAGACCTCTAACAAGCTTGCAACTCATGATGGAACTCTGGTATATTTGGAGACTACTTTTTTTGTTTTTCATAAATCCATTGATTAATACAAAATCTGAAACCAAAGCAACAAATACATCAAATTTACAATGATCTAGCAGTTACAAATCAAAATACCAGATGATAAAATGTAAAGCTTGGAGGTAATTTGTTTATAAAGCCTAAAAACGGTGCCTGATGAAAAAAGCAAATTGTAATATTAAAAGAAGATAGTTGAATGCAAAATAAAAAAAAATAGTACATGTATGAATCACATTATTAAGATAAAATCAATATTATATTATTAATAGGTTTTCTGGTACCTACTTATCTTGACGTCGGAACTAGTTTTTGTTTGTATTTTAGCTCTCTCTGGGAGTGTGTTTCTATCCTTACTCAATCCTCATCTGCTCAGTCTCCCAATATATTGTTATAAAATATTTCTCTTTCAAATTTCTTTCTGATAGGGCAAGTGATATCATCTCGTGACTTTCTTGATGAGGTGCTAGACCAGCGGAGAAACTGGTCACACAAGATAGGTCTAGTGTTGCTTTGTATCTTTCTATCAGTGTACTCTCGCTGAGATGCTTGGCATCTCAACTATTCCCTGTGCCAGTCCTTTGTGCACTTCCACAATACTGCAAATTGGCTGTGGTCTGCACTTCTCTCTTCCTCTCTTCTTGTGTATGCTAAAACAATATTATTGACAAAGTATTTTAATAATATATTTTCTGCAAACAGTGCCTCAATAATTTTGTAAGCAATAGTTAGGACACACTGTTTGTGTCAAACAGTTCAACAAAAAAATATTCAGAGATACCACAGTCTCCTGGCTAAAGAGCCTGGCATATAGCATTTCATTTGTGTTTCATATCAGTCTTGTAGAATGTCTACAAATATCACTGGAATGTACATTGCAACTGGGTAGCAACCTCAGTGCTGCAAAATCTGTCGGGGGTTTGGGTGCTACCTTAGTGGGGAGGCAGCACTCTGATTATTAACCCCTTAGCTGCAGAGGCTTTCTGTAAACTAGCAATGTGGTAGAATCCGTGGTGGGCCTCATGACATATTCTTAGCCAGAAGCCTCTGCAAACCTCACACTTTGTCTAAAAATGAATTTTCTTCAGATTTCTGAGAGGAAAAATTACTGAATCTTTGGAGATCCTCAAATCTCCCACTGGTCAGCGTTACCATATGTCTCCTGATAAAAATGACACCTCACTTGTGTGGATAGTCCTATCATCTTCAACAGGAACAGATTAAACCTGGGGCAATGGTTGTCCTTGTCAAATTGTGCCCAGGTGTTGTCCTCACTGGGGAGGTTGGCAGTCACCTCCTTGGGAGGTCCATCACCCATGCAAACTAAAAATGACCAAATATTTTGAGCTATGGGTGTTGGGGGAAGGGGTTGACCATGCCCATGAAGCCGAAACCGCAATTCCAAAATAGAGAACCGCTAATGTCTGGTGGATCCCTGCTAAAGGTTCACATTTCAGGCTTGATCTAAGAGCATGGGTGTGTCAACAAGACACAAATGCAAAAGGAAGACTCTGTTTCCCATAGTGCCTTTTCAAAATTTGAGCGGTCCAGGGTTTCATGAAAGGCCAGTGGAGGCACCAAATGGAAAACAAAATGGGTCCCCTGTTTTCCCTTTGTGTCGGCAGCTGGTCGCCCCATTACGGAAGGGAAAACATAAATATATTACATGACACCGCCTGGGTGTCAACCATGCACTAACTTTAAAATGAAGAATCCCTGAAATCTAGTGGCTTCGTGTTCATGGCCTGTGGTGCATCCACAGTCAACGAGTAGAGACCAGTTTGAGAAAGGCGAATCTGGAAAGGGGAGAATTTCCCCTTTTCAGTGATATTTTCTGCCAACACTGAGGTGTTGCTGGTGAGGAGAAATCTCACAGGATGTGCAAGGAGCTGTCCTTACCTTCTCATTCTCACCCAATCCTATGGGCTCAGTGACATTGCACACTGAGTGCCATGTTGACATCACTGATGGGAGGAGAGAGGGGTAGGGCAGAGGTGGAAGACATTCCACATCAGCATCCTCAATTGGGATAGCCTCCAGTGGAAACCCCCCTCACAGCTCCCAGGAAGACGACCTGTTGACGTCCTCCGCACTGTGGCTTAATCAAGCTCTGCAGATACTGCTGTATCGCGCCTTACAATTGGAAATGTAGAATCTTCGTTTGTGGAACCTGGGACATTTGGGAATGAAAGGCAGATCACAATTGAGTTGCATAGAGTAGCTTGTGGAAAGAGGGTAGATAGTCATTTAATTGTGTGTAGATTGTATACCATCAGGGAGTATTTAGGGGCACAGACTGGTTGCAAACAGGCATGAAAAGTTGGTTGCAGGACTCAAGTTATCTCTTCTTGATAAAAATATATTTTAATACCCAATAAAAGTATTCCAACTAGCTAATTAGGCTGACTGCTAACGGTGCCTGCATTCATGTAGGAAGAGGGTCTTCTTTTGCACAGAGTTCTCAAATGCTGCGTAGTCATCTCAACCAATCCGGGCTTTTAGTTTTCTTTCTAGTAACTATCGTTTTCTTTTTCAATTATAATGCAGAACTGTAATTACTAGTGTAAATATCAGTACAGTATGAGATACTCAAATGTGATGGGTCAAAATAGGAGCCACCTTTGCACTGCTCCTTGCAACTTCACAGTTCATGCCCCCTCCTTGAGGTATGGTTTTGTGTGGAGAGTTATTAATGGCAGGCTAAGGATCACACCAGTTGGTGCACACAGTTACTGTGATCGAATCGTCAGGGTTGCTGGAAGTGTAAGCCTTCTAATTTAGTGGAGTCTGTTTTAGCATCTAATGTAAGTAAGCACATAGGTTCCCTGAATTTAAGTTTCCAATGTCTGGTAGTCTTTGATCAAGGGCAGATATTTCCATGTTCCTCTTGCTCGGGTATTTCAGTACATTGTGAGCAGCCATAGATTGGTCCTCGCAGTATAAATATGTATACAATATTTGCTTAGCAGTGCACTTTGAAGTTGTGACCTCATTTAGTTTTCTGTGGATTAAACATTAACTTCTTCTTTCTCATTGACAAGGACTATGAAGGTGATGCCAGATTTAAGTTATTGAATGTTTTCCAGAGCCTATTCGGTTGTTTTTCCCGTAGTTATTGAGAATGCTGAGATTAAACTATTGAAATTATTTGGACATTTAAGAGGAAGTTTAACTACAAGACAGATGCCGATTAATAAATCCATGCAGTTTTAAGGGCTCTAGGATTGCCCTTTAGCTTTCTTTTATGTATTAGACAATTTCTGTCCCAGCCCTTTGTAAAACTGTCCCTTGTCTAACTCGACGTATCCCCCCGTACAGACTCACCTGCATCAAAGTTAAACAACCAGAACATCTGAGATAAATAGGCGTTACTAGAATAATTAACCTACAAAGGTATTGGGTTGTCTGTTGTCATAAATAATAAAAGAAAATGTGTATCCTCTGGATCGTAATATTGGCATGTAATTAAAAAAAAAAACCAAATAAATATAAAAGGTTATGATCATCAAAATAATAAGCTAAATCTTGTTGTATACCATTTGTCACAAATAAGCAACCAGATATAAGGCTGCTCATCTTAGAATGCTTTAAAAGCATTCCAGTATAGGTGACAATGAGAGCACATAAATGTGCATGCATAGTAACGAACTGGTGGCCATCTTCGGATCGTTTATCTCCTAATTTTAAAAGTAAAAACATTCAACCAGCACCCTTTTATGCCCGTTTTTAACCTTTTGGCAGTTTAAAAACGAACAAGCATTGGCAAAGCCAGTAGAACTGTGTTTGCAGTTTAAAGGTAAGACCTATTGGCTTTGTCAATGTTTCTTTTTTTTAAATGCCTTATTTAGTATGGCTTGACACTTATATGTTTATATATAAAAGGTTATGATCATCAAAATAATAAGCTAAATCTTGTTGTATACCATTTGTCACAAATTGAAAGTATTATTTCAAAGTTCGTAGAGGAGGGGTTATAGAAGATGTGTTTTCCTTTGTTGGTGTTTTAAGCATGATTTCTCCCCTGCCGTGCGATATTTTGACATTTTTTTTGTTCATTTTTTCAGTCCATTATCATTCTGAGAGAACATCAGAACTAATTAGTGAAACGGCAATCTGGTAGACGGGACTAATAGCTTTTACTTTAAAAAATAGCTAAATCTGTGCAGGAAAGCATCACAATATCTGAGTTTTGCATATTGGAAGGGGTAGTCGTAGTTGTGTTCTATTAACTTTTAATGTCCCACTGTAAACTGAAGAACTAGGCAGGCATGCTGAGTGTTTTGCAGTGCTCGGTTCATCGAACTCAAGGTATCTGACATTATCTGATGGTATTGGCCATGGTCGGGGCTTAATTTGTAAAAGGAGCAGAGGTAGTGCCTACAGCTGCTGCTCAAAAGTCTGCTGCAGCTGCAAATAAATGCTGGCCTCTGTAATTCACTAGCAGGCACTCTGCACCTTTATCTCACTCTTGCACGTTCCTGCTTTCTCCCTGTGTGACAGCTTTTCCGTCTTTCTTTTCCTCTGTCTTTCCAATTTGTATTTTCTTCCCTCTTGCTCTGGTAAAATATCTGATGCATAAAAAACGGTGCCAGTCCCCAAAAATAAGTGTTGATGGCCCTCACCGGCAACCACTGGCACAAATCAAGCGCTGGCCATGGTAGATTCTTCTTCATTAATAAATAGAGCAGGGCCAGGGAAATTAGGACCCCTCTGTACTGATGGGCTAGGAACTTTGATTGTGGAGGTAATACGGCACTGATTAGAAACCAATCCCTATGACATTTGTATTTGCCTGGGCGTTAATACTGCAGGGTACTTTAATGAATAGAGTGAACAGAGAGAAGGTCCATGCAAATATATAATTGTTGTTTTCGGTAAGTGAAAGGATGGCATCTTTATTTTAATTGGTAAATCATGGCATACGGAAATAGAGTGAAAATGAGAGAGAAGATAAATGAAAGTCAACCTACCTTTTAATAAAGGGAACATCACCTCTTCCCTACCTAGAGTGTGATCAGCCAGTTGATCCATGGAGCAAAAGTCAGGATTTTGGAGGAAATCTTCTATTATCCCCCTGAGTGTCATTCTATTGTGCTTGTGCATCTTCCACCAACTCACACATAACTGTCAGTACTTAAAAATGGAGCCTGTAGCATTATGATTCATTACTATGAATCTTTTGGGACAGACGAAAGCTGAAAATTTCGAGAGCGAGGGAGAGTTTGCGCACTCGGGATAGTGTATGGTTGGGGCTTGAGTTTCCTTTAATTTTGAAATCTTCACCTTTACAATGAATATTCTCTAACAGCACAGTGACAAACCGTAATGCTCTTCTAATTGGATTAAGAAGTTTGCCAGGATAACAGGAATTTTGTAAGAAGTTAGTTTTTGTGATGGTTGGTATCTAGTTTTGATGATTGTTTTTTAGATTTTTTTTTTAGTTTGAGATTTTTATGGATTATGGGCGCCCATCATAAATATTTCCACACTAGTAAACTAAGGAATGTTACACTCATCGCACATCTGCATCAACTGACTCATCTCAAACTGTATTCCCAAATGTGGGTTCTGGAGCAAACATTGGTAAATTAGCCCCAGTGTTTGTATTTGGAATCATTGTATAGTACACTGCTCTTGAGTTTTAGTTTTTCTCTTGCAAAACTAACTAAAGCCATGTTTCATCGTAACTTATTTTCCATCAAAGAAAATTCTATAATTCTTTGTTTACCTTCCTGATGCTGTTTCACTACAAGGTTGGAACATGGGTTAGCCTACAAACTTGTACAATACATTAATTAATCTTGCCATAGTTTATATCTACATATTGGAAGCACTCCATGACGCCAATCAAGCTTTCTAGGCCACACTTTTTGCGGAAGAACTCAATACTGCCCATGATATACCACCCTGTGGGCCACACACACTTGACTATGAACACTGCCTAAAATCTTGAGTCTAGAAATGAAAAAGAAAATCATCATTGAAATAAAACAGGCAACTTTCCTCGCTAGTGATTACAATTATTTAAAATTCTAAAAGTGTCTTTTTGAGAGCTTTTGATTAGCCAATTGTCAGCTAAATAGATTTCTAGATTGTGAGCTTAATGATGAGTAATAACCTTTTCTACGGTAACACATGTTGATTACAAGTGAAATGATGGGTATCAAATTTATTATAAATTTTAGTGCGAGAAGTCTGTGCCACTAACCTACCCCTAGTCAGTATTAAAACATGGGAAAATAGCAAGCATGGGAAGTATAAGACACAAATCGTACAGTGGCTCTTACCGACCTCATTCTGTAATGCTGCCACACAAATTAGCTTACAAACTTGTTGAATAAATTAATGAATCTTGCAATATTTTCTCCCCACATATTGGAAGCATCCCATTGGCCCAGCCACACTTCCCAGGCCTCACTTTCTGCAGAGGAACTAAATACTGCTCATGATATAAAAGCAGACAATGTTTACCAAAGCATTCACTGCCTCACCATGGATTATATGTCTCCGGGTTTGTTTTGAATTAGAAACGGAAACTCATTTGAAAAAGACGGCATCTGATAGAGACAACTAGTTTCAGATTCCTTACGTTAGAATTCTCCCCAGGTGCCAAACTGGATCCAGGAAAACTCTTTAGCATTACCTCTGCCAACCGGAGAGGGCATTGTGCGAGTTCGTATCGTCAACGGAGTCCGTATAATCCCCTCCTGTAGTGCTGACATCAGTTTCTTCTTTTCCACGCAGCAATGCCGGAGCCGGAGAAGCGGTTACCTCTGTCCATTTTGGGCCTTTCCTTTTGGAGGTTTTTGTCTTTGGAACAGTGTTTATGCCTTCAGCTTTATGCCTTGAGGGTTCTGTGGTTGACAATGGTTGGTCACAGACCCCACTCTGTTAGTATATGATGCTCAGGCACCCACCACGATACCAATGACTGCGACACTTGTCAACAGTTGAGGCCTAAGGCGTTGCGGGAGCGGCGGATCAAGCGCCTGGCAGTGCAGGTGTCTCAGTCTTCCCAGGACTCTCTTAGACGTCAGAGTCCTTCTTCTTCTTCTGTCGCTCATCCTAGCAACCATTCCAGAAGTCGCTCACGTACACTTCCTTCAACGTTTCCAGATCCTGCAATGTTTCAAAGTAAGCGTCGCCCACTGTCAAAGTCACGTCCTCCTCTGGCTTCACCGCCTGCACAGCTATTCCCGCTCATCTGAGGATGAGTCTGCGCCGGAGTCGACCCTGTGGCTCCCACCTTATCCTCGCGTGGGCCAGTCTGGCCCAGATGTGGGACTGTTACTCATCTTTGGATGCTGTTTTTGGGTCTACCCATCCCTCTGGAGCACCTTCAGGCCCTAAGGAGGTGGCAGGTGCCTTTTTGGAATCCTCACCGGCGGCTTTGTCCTTGGTGTCCATTGGGCCCCTCGACTCAGACTCCGGACTCGGATCAGCACAGATGCACAGCCTCCCACGGCTTCCATGTTCTGAGCCTGTTTCCTCACTTACAACTCTGATTTTATGATATTTTCCCTGATCCAGTCTGGTGCCTGGGGTTCATTCTGAGTTAAAGAATACAGTATGTGGCTAGTCTATGTCTCTACCTGATAAGGTGTTACCAAAGCTATTGGCCTTAGCTTTCCCAATGCTTGTTTGTAAAGCATGCCTTAAAAAAGTTAAAGAAAAAACAACTTAAAATATTGAGGGAAAGGTAAACGCATATCTATCGGTATTTCCAAACTGAACATTTAATTCAACCAATTATGATCTTTAAAAATAGCCTGCTTTATTTTTCTAATTCTTTTCACCCAGAAAACTGACCATTATTTAAAAACAAAAAAAAAGTTCAGAAATGTAAATGAAAATGCTTGCAGAGGTCAATTTATTTTCCATGGGACTCAGACCTTTAAAATGCTCTAGTCATTTGGTCCTCTGCAGTAGTCTAGGTAGATTTGTGGGCCTCAAGGAGAAGAGACATCTCCTTTTCAGCTGTGCTAAGTGCACTTTCTGCCTCAAGGACCAGATGAATGATCCTGCAGCCAGCTCCTCCCCAAGCTCCATAAAACCCTTCATGTGCCAAGACAGTACATGTGTGAAATATTTAGAAAGTACTAGATAAACCATACACAACCCTTAAAGTCTTCTCCAGTAAAATATGCCTGGTGCTGGTCTTTTACAGACTGGCTGGGAGGAGTGGGGAGCAACACTGAGAAAACATTAGGGGTAGGGTTGGGATTGGCAATAAATGAGGGAGATAGCCAGAAAGCATGTTCCCTCTCAAATAATAGTGAATAAAAAAGAAAGAAAAAAACGTTCACTGAATATGCTCCAAGGCAGGGACAAACTTGCAAAGAGGCAGGAAAGTCATTGAAAAAGAAATAGCCAATTGAGAATGACAAAAAAGCTAGCCAATGGTAAGCAGTTGGCAGGCTCCAAGCCTCCTGTAAGTTTTTAATATGGTCCACAAGATATTTCTGCCGGTGTGACTTAAAAATAGGGAATGGGACGACTGCCTTAGATTTCCCAATCTAGGTCAAATGAAAACTAATCAGATGTTTCAAACATGCATGCAATTCTCAACCACAGAAATCATGGTCGATCTGTAAGTAAATCTAGGGTTTCAGTCCTAATTATAAGGTTTACCTAGAAACTAGTTGGCTCATTGCTATTGGAAGGTCGCTGTATACGATGAGTGCATTTTCAAGCAGAGCTCTTTTAGCGTGGCAGCATGTTAGAGAATATCTTCTCAATAATAAACATTTAATTTAATTTGCATTTAGCATTTATTCTCAAGACATTCAGCTTCTCTCTTTGCTGAACCTATTACACTACCCTGAGTACCATATACCCTTAACTATAAACACTGCCTGAAAGCTTGAATATTAGATTCATTCTGATAAAGTGTTTTATGTACATATGATAATACCAATCTAATTGCATATTTAAAAGAAAGTCACTAATAAGTGTCAGAAGTGACTTCTTGAGAGCTTCGGTTTAGTTGGATCTCAGTGAACTAGATTTAAACATGGTCAGCTTTAATAATGAGTAATTATCTCTTCTACAGTACCACACATTGAGTAGTTTGAGCAGTTTACTTGATTAACATACCCCAATCAATGTTAAAATATGGGAAAATACCAAGCATGGGAAGTTGCAAAATGCAAAGCATATAGTGGCTTTTACTGATCTTGTGCTACAAGGTTGGCACATGAATTAGCTTAAAAACATGGAGAATACCAATTTTGAGAATCCTTTAAACCTGTTTTCTCAATGTCCTAGATAAATGTATTTTTTCAAATCTTTCAATCCAACATAGTGAATATCTTTTATCTTGAAATCACATCCTGCAAGTCTGTTTTTCTTAAGTACACACACACAGATCATTTTCCTTTGTCTCTACCCTTTGCTTTAGCCTGTTGCACTGCTTTCCTATTTCCCTTTCCTTCCTTTCACAGCCGGAGAACCCAACACCAGTTTGTATGTATGTATGATATTTCTATAGTGCAAAAGTAGCCAAACCTTAACCAAAAGGTGGCATAGCACTGTAAAGGAAAGGGTCTAAGACAGCCAGTGAAGTGAGAGGTAGAATTTTTCTTTTTTAAAGAAGAGTGTCTTCAACTCTTTCCTAAATTGGAGTTACATCCCAATGGATGTGAGGATGTTCTAGATCCTCTGTGCCTAGATGGTAAAGGTCACCTGCCCTTTTTTTTCCCTTTTTTACACTTCTTTATCTGCAGTCTGGAGGTGTGATGGCTGAGGGAGCAATGAGACCAACAGAGATGGTGAGTATGTCTGCAAGATAAGTGGTGATTCTAGTTATGATGCTTTTGTAAATGATGCGGCTGTTTTTTAAGGTGGTGTGAGCTGCCTAGAGGGGCCAATGGCATTCCATCAGGGCGGGGGTGATGTGGTCATATTTCTTCAGGTACTGAATGAAACATGCTGATACATGTAGGGCGCCTTTAAGACGTGCCAGTATGGAGTTTTAAAGTCCCTGGAGCAGGTTGTAGCACCACCCAGATGCAAGAGTACCAGGGTTTTAATAGTAGCGCTAAAGTAGCTTTCTGCAAGAAACAGTTTAACTTTCTTTAGAAATAAGATCTCGTACTAGGCCTTCCTTGTGTTTTTTTTGGTTGTGTATTATTTGAGAGTAAGTGATGACCAGAGAGAATCCAGTGACTTGGTATTCAGTTAATGCTGGTATTTATTGGTGTAAAGGTCATGTTCTTCAGCCAGGTTTGTTGTGTTTCTTGTTTGTTTTTATTGGCAAATGACTGGAATTCATTCTTCACTGAGCTGAGCAGCAGATAGCGTCTGGACCTCTAGGTATGGATGATGTGCTGGCCGTGTTTGAGGCGTTAGATGTCTGAAGCAGAGAAGGCTTTTAAATAGAGTTGTGTATCAACAGCATATTTGTGAATATTGATGCTCTTTTCTGTGAGTAGTGCACCAAAGAGATCCATGTAGAGTTTGAAGATGACAGGAGACAGTCTGAAACCCTAGAGAATCCGCAGGTGACTGGTAAATTTCGGGACCTGGAAGTTCCCATAAGCAGTCTATTGTCGGTTGGAAAGGTAGGAGGAGAACCTGTGAAAGACATTGCGAGTGAATCCTATCAGAGACTGGAAGGTGCTTTAGAGGGTGGGATGGTCAATTGTGTCAAAGGCAGCAGTGAGGTCCAACAGTATGAGCAGGTAGGGGTCATCATCATCATCAGATGGGCATTCTTTACCGTGTGTAAGGTAGTGGGCTCCATGCTGCTGGAGAGTGATCTAAAGCCAGACTGCTAGCTGCAGAGGAAATTGTTAGCATCAATATGATTTCAGACATTAACATAGGCTGCACTTTCAATTGCCTGTGTGTTGTTTCCCTTTCCTTTTACTCATTACCTTCACTTGTTTCACTCATGCTTTATGTTTTCTTCTTTTTGGTCTTTGTTTAGGGCTTGCACACTTCTACTGTCATGTTCTTATGCATTCCAATCCACCTTAAATTTTCTCTAGTACTTTCAATTTGCTTTTCCAAAATTTCTTTTAACACTTTCCCGTTTTTGCTTTTTAACTGAAGAATACCCTTTTCCTTACACCTGGGTCATTTCCTTTCTTCATTTCTCTCTTTGACACCATGTTGCATCGCTCCAGGCCATTTTCCCTATCTGTTCTCCTTTTCCTGTTGTCCACCATCAGTGTTCCCACTGTTTTTAAGGACCACAGTTTAAAGAGAACATGGGCCCTACACTATTTAGAGTCTTGTTTTTTCCTTACTTCCTTTATTTTTCAATGCACAGCCTGCCAATTTCCTCTTTTACAGGAATTGTAGGAAGATTTAGTGTAACATGGCATTTGATACTGGGTCTGCGATATTTATCTATTTACTTAATTACTTTTATATCACACCGAGACCAGTAGTTATATATCGGCACTTTACATCAAAATGTGAATGAACATTAGGTTACAGGAAATTGAAAACAAAGCAGCGACAAAAACAACCAACAGTGGAACAGTTTAAAACAAAAATGTAGTCCTGAATCGGGTAGATGAAGGATAAACATCATGAGAACATTGGCTCAGAAATTGTCTTAGCATGTGTGTTTTGAATTGTTTCTAGAATGCCAGAACTGAAGTTGGTTTTCTCAGGTTGGCTGGCAAAGAGATTTATACAGTGCTTCTATCTTTTCTCATTTTTGAGCAATTTAATAAATAGAATTTCTCATAAAGCTTTTTTGACATATTGAATTCTCATATGTTGTGTTCTCCTTATTGTGTTTTCTGTTACATCAAATTCTGCAAGTTTCGGGATGTTGGATGTTAGGTGAAGTAAAAGACATTACTCAACTTGCAGAAATTAAATCAGGCAGAGATTAAGGAAGAGCAACATGCAGAGGTAGCTTTGTAGCTCTACTTTGAAGCAAGAAAGACTTCAAATCATAATTCTGTGTTTTGTGAGCCTGATAAATTCCCAGTCGTGCCAGTAAATTGTTGCTTTTGGTGCAGAGGTGTCTGGATGTAGTAACTTTGGCTTTATGGCATTGATTGAGAGCTCAACAGTATATATTTTATGAATACATGAAGAAAGAATAGCTGACTCAACCCTCCCTTTACTAGTAAAGTACATGTAGATCTCTGCAGAGGGCCCTATACCCATCTGAGTTTTGCAGTGGCAAAAGTACAGTCCGTGCTTCTCAGTTATAACAGACTGATTTGTCTGAGACTGATGCACTGGATATTTTGGATAAGCGACACGAGTGAGACTGACACATTTCATCGTTTAACCATTTAGAATATATGAGGCAGATAGAGTAAGCAATAACTGCTTTCGTTTATAATTTTTATTTCTCATGAAATTGTACAGAAAGAAAAATAAAACCTATCAAGCTATTGGTTCATGGGTTAATGGTATTTTATTTCAGAGATGCAGCAGTAAAAGTTTGTTTCCTTCCTTAATGATAATCCTACATTAGTCTTCCAAAGCAGGAAAAAGCCCAAACACAGTGGGTGTGATTCTCTCTATTTGCGTTTGCCGGTCTTTTGTTTATTTGTAGCAAGACTTTGCATTCCACCTTCATTCTTAATTCCTTTTTCTTTTTCTTCAAATTGAGTCATTCCCCGCTTTTCTGTTCTACCACGACCTCCCTGCCTTTGGTTTTTATTCATAAGGAAACATCTTTCCTTTCATCTACAGTTCCAATTGTTCACTAAACCTCATCATCTCAACTGTGATCTATCAGTCTCACGAATTCTAACAGAGATGTCCGGCAAAAACCTCAGTTATTGGTATAGACACGACTGAGAGACATTGAGCATTCTTTTGGGGTCCTGAAGCTAGCATTCTCAGAGATTGCACCAGATATGGAGATACTCCATAGCGTATTGAATCGTATATTCCTTGTTTTGAATTGGGATATCTGTAAGTTAACAAGGGAAAACATTATATGGACTAGGCATGAGGTCTGGGTTCTGTCTTCTGATACTATTTTTAGGTCCAGTTTGTTACTGTCATCAACAATGGTTATTAGACTATCATTCATATTTCATAAAATAATACAAAGTGCTGAGTCACTAATATTGAGCTACACATTTTATTTAGTGGGGTACAGGAGCCCATCGTTTGTACTCGCTCTAGAATTCATATCAACCATGCATAACATAGGAAATTGAAATCTTCCAATTTTGAATTCTGTTGTGATTGGTTTGACCTGCTTTCGAAATAAACATGCACAAAGAATTGAGTTTTGAAAATGTACCAAATCTCTTTGTTTAGATAGAGTCCTGAGTCTCTTGATTGCCTCGTGACAAATTAAGGCAGCGCCAGTTTGGCTGAAATGTCTTCAACCTCATTTTTTTTATACTATGGACATGATCCTGCACAGTAGTATTTCCAAAATTTGGATAGGGCCCATCCGGGACTACAGAGATTGTGTGAAAACATAACAGTTGTATAACTTGATACTTCTGAAGTACATTTAGACTCTTTGTTCACCAGCAGAGTCATCTCTGAGAGGAGACCGCAATAGAGTGTCTTACATCATGTGACCTCATAATTTAGATTTAACTTGTTTCTGCTTCATTTTTTAATCATATTATTCATAGTGGTACCTCTCTGCCTTCTTCTGGTCCCTGTTACTCATTAAGTTGGCTTTCATGTTTTTGCTGATGTAGACTTTCATCAACTCCATATTGAACAGAACGTCATCACCTCGTATTGGATTATTCTGTGTCCTGGTTGTTTGCTTAGGCACAGTGGCGTTTATTATGACTGACTGAACTGCTATATTGTCATCCCAAAACCATGGTACATAATACAGGAAGGTACTTCAGCTTAACCTTTAGTTCTTACCCACAGAAAAGAGTGTTTTCATTGGTGCTCATCGTAATTGTTGAAGGAAGGCACATTGAATCTTTTGATTGCTCATTAATGTATAACAAGAATTGGAAAGCTGTGTGCTGGAATTTTTGGTCTGTATAATTTTTCAAGGAAAACAACAGCTGCAACTCATCATTGTAAACACATGCAAAAGAATGCAAGCAAGCCACATTCTGCCTACTGAATCTTTTTAGAAAGAAGGTTGATTAAAATGTTATAATTCCTTTAGTACTATTCCATACTCGAAATGCTCTTCCACCACCTCTCAGTTTGTCACGTAGCTGTCTGTAGATTGGTTTTCCACATTGCAGCTTTTCATGTATTGACAGATGCGCAAAGAGGCAGCAGAGACTTCCAGCATTCTTTTCTTTTATATTCAGGTTACCGATTTGAGGAACACTTATTTGTAAAGTTATTTGTTTGAACATCTTAAAGGTTTTCTTTTTTTAAACTTGCTTTTTGTTTGCAGCACTTTTTAATGTTTTAATAGCACTAGGTCAGTTTGCTGTTAACCTTGATAGTTGCAAGAAGTTGATACACTTTAAGGAAAAAATCTCTGAGTGCCTGTTGCAACTGATCTGTCAGAAAAGACAGCTTAGCGACACATATTCGACTCAAACTTACTGGAGATTAATACCTACATTATTTATTTCAATACGAGGATGATTGGAGTGAGAAAGATGTATTTAAAGATCAAATAATGGATCTGATCTCCAGCTGTAGTACAACATACCACATTATTGAAGAGCCTTTGCAACCCATGCAGCTAATCAGCCGTGTTCCTCAAAATGAACAGGCCGAGGGAAGTTTAAAAATACTCACAAACCACGTGAGACCAATAACACAACAAAGGTGAAATCATTGGACATGGGTAACCCAAGCAATCATCTGATGGTTGCTGCCGACCAAGAAACAAAATCTCCACAAACCGATAAAGGTAAAACTGAACGACCGACTACCTCAGGTCAGTGTGCAATGACAATTGCTCTTTCTACAAAAAAAATAGGGGATGGGAGGATTTATGGTCCAGTGTATATCCTCCAAAGAACTTGATAATAAAATATGATACACTGTTCCAAAAGAATAGGGAGAGGAAGTAAAGGAGTCCTGATCATCAGGAGCAAGAGTCCTCACACACCGTACTTGGTGTCATGCTTCATCATCGGACAGCTCCTCGTCAGACCGGCGCTGCAATGTCTGACGGGCTCCCCCCTAAAAAGGGTGGGCTCTTTGCCGGAGATCTTTTGTTTTTGCCGATGATGCCGCGGAGCCAAGTATGGGTCCGTGGGGAAGGAAAGTACAGGAATAAAGGATAAGATTGGCTCAGGACCCTCACTAAGTGATTTATTCTTTGATGTTGGGAAATGGCCAAGATTAAAAAAATGGCAAGGGAGTGAAAATTGAGGTAATGCTCAGACACTCACACAAGAAAATTCAAAGCAGGAAGTCGGTAATTATCCGAAATTCCTTAATATGTGGTCGACATGTTTCGCGTCTTGATATGGTCTCAGCAGGATCCTACGACGCTTCTTCAGGACCTATTAAATAATTGGACTTCTTCAATCGAAACCCAAATGAAAAAAAGAAAAAATTATATATATAGACTCCTGCAATCTATCGTTTACAGTCAAAACGTAGTCAGTCACTTACTAGGATAGAACAGGACTGGCTTTTTCCTATCAGTCACCCATCTCCACTAGAGAAAGGGCTTCATGGGATCACGTAGGCCTGATGCCCAATACACAAACAATTTGTGTGCGTTTCGGTGTCAGGCGCAGCACCTACCCTCAGGCTCCGTTCCCTCATTCGGTTTGTGGAGATTTTGTTTTGCTCTTTCTATCCATGTGTTTGTTCAGATCAATTATTTGAGTGATTCCAAGGGGATCCATTCATATTCCATGAAGAGGCGTATTTCTTTCAAGAGAATCAGAAAGTTTTATTTTGTTAGCTTCCATTTGTGGTATACTCTACAATATATTCTCATTAAATACATTAGCAGGACTGAAACCTTCATTTTATTTTTATCCTGTTTGCCTAAAGTTTTTTAAAACTCAACCCCCTCTTTAAATTAGAAATTAAATTCTCCCTTATTTTTACTTATCTATCCTTGCATATATATTATTTGTCCCTATTTTTCAGCCTGGGCGGTTTTATATCAGTGGTACCCAACCATTTGACTTCTGTGGACCCCCACTTTATCATTCATTACTGGAATCCGGGAACCCCCACTTAATCATTACTGGAATCTGTGGACTCCCCCCCCCCCCCCACTGATTCATTACTGAAAGCTGGGGACCTAATCTGTGAATATTATTTAATTTTCTAAGCAGTCGTGGACCTTCTTAGGAGGCTTCGAGGACCCCCAGGGGTCCCTGGACCACAGGTTGGGAACCACTGGTTTATATAATTTCTGAGCCACCCAAACCTCTCTCTGTCTGTCTATCTCTCTCTGTCCCCACCCCCCGGGTAGCACTCTTGAATGCAAGGTTAGAAAACCTACACCAATGCAAAATCGAGTGATATTTGATTTTATTAGATGATGGGGTGCCTTTGCACACTGGAAAATGGTTCACTTTTATTGGTGCTACTTGAGTGTCGCTGGAAAAATGTAATTTATGACAGTGCTTCTAGAATTTGCATTGGGCGTGGATGAATTTTCTGTTTCACTGTTGTGGCACGGAGCTTGACTGCAAGCATTGCCTACCATCATGATGTTTAGTTCAACCTAAGCTTAAAGCATGTCTCAGAGAATTGGCATCTTATTGCAAAGATCCTATGATATACCCTATAATTTGTGGAAGAACTATGTCACAAAGAACGAGTATGTGCAGAGTATAATTATATGGTTTAAATATACACCATATTCATGGCCTATCAGACAATAAGTAAAACAGATTTTTAGTACCTGGTCACTGCCTAGGCAGTATAATGTATTGTTACCAGCAGTTGGCATGAGCAGTAACAGGTTTGTGGTGGATATAATTAACTTCAATTATTTTGCTGCTTTTCACACAAGGCATTTCATCAGTTTATTAGGAACAGCATGGACCCTAGTTTATTGGCTGAGTCCTCCAAAAATTCCAGGCCAGGCCTCGGCTTTGAAAGTCAGAAAACACCTTCCTTTGCTTTCCTCCTGTGTTTACTGCAGATTTGTAACATTTATGGGATTTAACCAGGACTCTGAGGCGTACTTCTAGACTGCTGCAACAGTTGTATACGGCTTTACTTTCATTAGCATTTTTTTACACCTTTAGAATGTCCTAAATCTTTCAACTCTGCAAGTAGAAATGATGCCTATACGTCACCTATTATCTTTTCCTCCTTCGAGAACCCTATTCCTCTACTTTCATACTGAAATGATGGTAATGCCTACTTCGTCCCATCCTCGAATTGCACTTACCCTGTCTTTCACAGGATAAAATATGCAAGCATTTCAATGGTGATAAAATACCACAAAAATGTTTGACCTCCTTTGTTCGAGTCCCGTATTGTACTATTCAGATGCAATCCCCTGAGGATTTGCACGCTCATTTTACCAGAAATAAGACTGAAACCACTGCTTTAGCACATGGAGTTCCAGTCCTGTACATCTGTCAGGCAGCAATGTGGGCTTCTCTGCAAACATTTACCAAACACTACTGCATGGACAGTCACATCCGTAGGGACCAGCACTTTGCCCATTACGTCCTTCCGGACTTTCTTGTTTGAAATTGGTTCACAGACCCACCCCCAGGGAAGATATTGCTTGGGTGTCTGTTCAAAGGTTAGGAATCTGAAGCTAGAAGTCTTTCTCAAATGGACAAGTTACTTAGCTTCAGTAACGCCTTATCTGGTAGAGACTATATTGAACTGCAGATTCCTTACTGACCCACTCATCTTCCCTGCACTGCCAACAGATTTCTTGGGGCAGGGACTTCTCTTTCAGGGCCCTGTTTTTGACACACAAGTGGTTATTGTTTTTCATGGGTCCACGTGTCTGGCGTGGCAAGTTGTGAAAAGAAACTGATGTTGGTGTGCCTCTGTGGTGCCTATTTAGGATTGCGCACCCGACAACAGATGCGAAGCCGATCGATCCCACCTACTGGCACACAGGTGTACTGCTCATGAAAATCTTCCGGATCCAGTCGGACACCTGGGGAGGATTCAAAGGTAAGGAATCTGCAGCTAGATATAGTCTCTACCAGAATAGGCATTAGTGACGGTAAGTAACATGTCCTTCAAGGTTGCAAATACCATCTGGTACTCTGGTGTGTTTAGGGGTTTAGATGGAGCACTGTGAGCCAGGTAGGCACAGTGTGACCATTTCCTGATGGTGTATACTTGGATTGAGTCCCTGTATGCTGATGTTTATGTTGACCAGATACACAGTCCTACTTAATTCGTAGGGACTGTACAACAAGGGAAGCTTTTACTGCTGCCTGTCATATTGACAATTTTTTGCATGCAGCAACCTTGCACTGCATATGGTATCCACAGTGTAGGTTTTCTCCTTGTCTTACTAAAGTTAGGAGACATTTTTCAATGTACATATGTCAAACCTATATGATGCATCAATGCTCGTTATTAAATGGAAAGAAAATTCTGACATATGGAGGTGAAAGGTATCAGAGGTAACCTATTGTATAAATAAAGGACTTATTTTTACTTCCTTGTAGTGTTTTCTCTATTCTAATTTTAGGGGCACTTGTGCTTTTTCTAGCATTCTTTTTGCCTTGCTGTGGGAGGCTAGTTATTTTCGTTGTTTATGACACTGATTGGACGTAAATATTTCTGAAACATTTTCTTTACTGAGAAATTAACACAAAACAACCAGCCCTTATATAATAATTTTCACGACCACCCAAAATTACAAACTAGCACTCACAACTATAATCTGAAATGTTAGTAAGCAAATTAAAGAATTGTATGGGTCTGGAATGCACTTTTTCTTACAAATAGAGACAAAGTTAACTTGCAGAAACACTTTTCAGCTTCGCACAGTAGCATCATATAGGGTAAAACCAAGGAAGTCACATATTTCAAGTGAAATTTTTCCACACAGTGCCTTCTGTGTCACTCCCGTTTTAAGATAAATCTTGGGTGAGAAATAGAAAATATGTTATCGGAGGAGCTAAACCGTGTAAGGGACTTCAGACGGCGTCAGAAAAGGTTGACAAAAATTGATGTTACCTTTTTGTCTCTTATTTTGTCACATTATCATACCTTGCTAGCCAGTCGTCTAATATCTTGCGTGACACATCTAGTCGGTCCGGCTTTTTCGCAAAAATATCTTAGAAATCTTGTTTGTTTTAACCCGTGCTTACAATGTTAAATATGATACTCCAAGTCCCAAAACGCAGCCTGCTTTTGGCTAAAATACCAGGACTTGTGTAAGACGTTTTGGTAGAAATGGGGCCACAAGACCGCTCTGATTAATGTAACAATTCGGACATGGCTTCTGTGTTCAAGTATCCCTTCAAAAGTGTGTTTAGAAACATAATTGTCAACATGCAAACAGCACACCTGTTATACAAAAATTTTTAACAGTGTGATCCTTTATCAGTAAAGAGGTGGTGGGCTTCTTTGGAGGTCCTCTTGACACCTACTTCCGTTTAGACATGATTGACAAGCATTAATGATTGCCCATTACAGAGTTGCTCACACTCGCTCGCCTCTTTCAATAAAACCACTGTGCTGTTTTCAGCGTACTTTTCCTGCTCCCCAGGTGCCTATTAAAAACGTTTTTGGCCAGAGCCTAGCGCCCCTCGCTGACATCTCCGGGGTGGGGTGGAGGGGCACATACCTTAGTTTGGAGACCTCTGAGGTAGATGTGCGCTTAATGAATGGTTGGTACGTGAAACACAGCTAATGCTGACACTCCATAGGGGATCTTTGGACAGTGAGAAAGTGCAATAATCTCCGGGTCTACCGCTAATAGGTTCTATTCTAAAGCATACCTATATGCAAAACAGGTATTTTAGTTATGTTTGGAAGATAATATTCTTGATTTGGAGTGCCCACCTCCCACACAGAATAATACTGGCTACTTCTCGGTTTGAGATTCTGGAACTGCCAGAGCTGGTGCTTGAATAAGATTTTGTGTTGAGTCAACTGTATTAGTTTTCGTAAAAGTCAATTCTACGTGTTTTGCTTTGCTAATAATTTAACAACATTCCAGACAGTTATACCTATGTTTCTTCATAAATATAACTATTACCTACTTGGTACCTGTTGGATTGAAAAATCATAGCACATCCTGAGTTCACTTTAAGCTTGAGTGACAGCACAAACACATTGATATGGGCACATGCATGAGTCTGTGGAATTCCAGGCCTTCTCTACTATTTATGCGTGCTAGCAATGGTGTAGGGTATCTCGAGGATTCACGGGTCTTGGAGACATGGCAGTACATAACAGTACAGTCATGTTGGTGCCCTAATAGTTTATCTGGGTTATTTTATCATTAATTGGCTTTGCATGCAGTCGTTCAGATTACCCTCTCTGTAAAGTCAAAAGGTCTCATAAAGCACTATGGCATTAACACACTATAATGTTCTGCCTTTTATTACTTGTACACACTGTACAGTGAGCCCCACAGGGCTGCCCTGTGGCCCTCCCTCGATTGCTCCACCTGGGACACCTCTCCTCCTGCTGCTCTGCGCCATACACCATGGTAGGAGCATTTACCTGCACCCCTGTCAGTTCACCTGCAGCAGCCTACCCACTTCACCTGCAGCAGCTTACCCACAAACCACACGCAAGCACCAGGAACACCAACACCCCTAATCAGCACCACACGCAATAGCACTCTTACACCCCAACACTTACTCGCATGCATGATTATCTAGACATAAGCTCTCAGAAAGCTGGCAAACTAAATCTGGGACCAGCTGAAAAGCGACGCAACAAACCTCTTCTTACTGATGGAAACCTTTCTCAACTCCGCATCAGCACCTGACATCGCTGTGGCAATCCCAGCGGGCTACAACATTGCAAAACAGATCTGACATTTGAAGGCAGAAGGACGAATCACAGTCATCTACAAAGACTCTGTCAAGTGCTCAACGTCCACAGAGAGCACCACCCCTTTCTTGGAACATCTGCACCTCAAGCTGCAAAGCTCCGAAACCTTCACCCTGAACAAAACCCTCAACTATCGACCACCTGTAGTGCTTGCTACCTTCACTAACCTCATCACAGACTTATCACCTGTCTCTCCATTGATTCCAAAATCTTCATACTCCTCGGTGGCCTCATCTTCCCCTTTGAAGACAGGTTTGATCCCTGCTCCAGAGCACTCGTCGAAAGCCTGAACAATATTGGACTTGCCCAGCTCGTCACAGAATCAGCACACATGGCAGGACTCACACTGGACATGCTCACCACCAGTGTCCACATAAAGTACAACTCCACCTCACTGCTCACATGGACCGACCACTCCATCATCTACTTCTTAATCAACATATTGCACGCCAACTCACCCACCAACATCAGTCTACCCAGCTGAAGGATGGGCAAAATCTCTGAAGCAGACTGGCTCAACATCCTCTGCAACGATTAGCTTAACGCTACAGACAGCCTCAGAGAGGACATCACCAACTTCAGCTATTGGATCACGAACTGTGGAGATGCCCTTGCACCCATGAAGGGCAACAAACAAATAAGAGCCAAAAAACAGGCTAGCTGCTACTCTGAGGACCTTCGAAACTCCAAATGACACTGCAAACAACCTCCCACACTGCCCCACATCTCACCCCACCTCAGAGAGAAACACCGACTCCCCATTTAAAAACTCAGCCAATTCAAACTCCTCACATGCATACAAAACCTAGCATTTCATAGACCGGCATACCTAAACAGCTGCATACACTTTCACTAGCCTACAAGATACCTGTGTTTAGCCTCACTCTCACTTGCACACACCCCTCACATTCACAACAGCAGAGCAGGTCGCTCGTTCTTCTACCTCACACCCAAAATATGGACAACCTCCCACAACATATCAGAGCCTTATCCTCCTGTCTGGGGTTCCTCAAGAAAACGTGGCTTATCCAGTACACATACAGGGATCACATGCCTATACACCTGCTCAAGCGCCTGGATAACCTCACAGGTGATTAGGGCGATATATACAAATTGACGTATCATAACATAATATATAGATATTCCCCATCTGCTTATCATATTGCCCTTTTCACTGTTGCCTTGCCTCACAAGTCTACATACAGAATTTCCACAAATCCCAATGGTGCCGGGAACTTCCATGCACAGGAACACCACTGATCTATAAATATTCCTGTGTGAACTTCAGCTGCTGAAAGCACCTGAATGCTGTACAAGAAAATGTGGGGAACTGGTAGGGGCATTGGACGCAGAACTACTGATTCCCCTGGTAAATCTTTATTTCTCATGGGATTATGAGGTTAAATTTGGAGTATCCATTAATTTGCACCCCTAGAGTTAACTGGGAGTGTGGCGTTAGCATCTCTGACTCCTGACGCTTGTAATAAAGGCCTTACGTTCTGCAGAAATGTGCAAAATATGGTTAATATATGAAACGTGTGCCAGTTCTATTATATTCTAAATAATTATTGGGTTTAAAACCCGTCTGGTGACATATTTTGAGGCTTCATTCACGCCTGTTTTTTTTTTTTCTTTAGTGTGACTGATTTACTTGATTTTGTTTCTGTTCTATTTGCCTCTCAAAATCAACATCACAGCTTGGTACCTCTTGACTTTTTTGTTGCAAGGTTTATTACGATTTATGATGTTTGCCATAATGTTGCAACCTGTTAGCAAATGTGTTTTGAATCATAGTTCCTACTCCCTAATTACGTTTGCACTCGGAATAGCCATGGCTCGCCCCTTAGTAATTTATAACCGCATTATTCTCTCGGCTGCAAAGTAAAGAACACTGACCATCCCCGAGTTTAAAATAATTCTCTCGCTTGCTAAAGAGTAATGTGGCTGTAATCACTCACTCTGTGTACTTTCGAGGATCAGCAGTCTTTCAGTAATTATATTTTAGTTTAATCCATTCGTAATGTATTTATTTTTGTTAACACATGTTTACACACCTCAACAAGGTTAATTTTTGGCATGACAACCAAAGCTGTAGTGTGCAAGGGTCATTAACTGTTACTGTTTAATCCCAGTGAGAATTGTTGCTCGATTTTCTAAGGGGCGTGCTTATTTATTTGTTGAACCATAAAAGATACGATATCACTGCAATTAATAGCAATGAGATAAGGAGAAGAATAACATAAGTTTGCACTAAGCTCACACAAGCAACCTAAAACTAGATTTGTGAATTATGGATAGTAAGCATATTAAAAATGTAACTTTCTTTGTAGAATACATTTTCTTTCTTTTGCCTAATTCTTCATACAATTGCTAACAGGTCCTATTTGCATGGGAACATTCGTGGTTAGATCTCCCATGCCCTCACTCATATGGTGTTGGACCTGCAGGGTCCTACCCAGACTTTTTTGCCTCCTTCCTCCTATTTCTTCTGACCAATTTTTGTTGGCTTTAGGACTCTGAGCACTTTACCACTGCTAACCAGTGCTAAAGTGCATATGCTCCCTGTGTAAATTGTATAGGTGATTGGTTTATCCATGATTGGCTTATTTGATTTACTAGTAAGCCCCTAGTAAAGTGCACTGTGGGTGCCCAGGACCTGTAAATCAAATGCTACTGTTGGGCCTGCAGCACTGATTGTGCCACCCACATGAGTAGCCCTGTAAACTTGGCTCAGACCTGCCGCTGCACTGTCTGTATGTGCAGTTTTAAACTGCCAATTCGACAAGGCAAGTGTACCCACTTGCCAGGCCCAAACCTTCCCTTTTTTACATGTAAGGCACCCCTAAGATAGGCATAGGCCCTAGGTAGCCCCATGGTCAGGGTGCAATGTATTTAAAAGGTAGGACAAGTACTGGTGTGTTTTACATGTCCTGATAGTGAAGTGCTGCCAAATTAATTTTTCACTATTGCAAGGCCTATATCTCTCATAGGTTAACATGGGGACTGCCTATAAATATCTTTTAAGTGTGGTTTCCCATTGGGAGCAGATAGAGATAAGGAGTTTGGGTCTCTGAACTCGCAATTCAAAAATTACAATCTGAAAACCAACTTTACTAAAAGATATAGTTTGAAAATGCCACTTTAAGAAAGGGGGCATTTTCTTGCTTAACTATTATATGCCTCTGCCTGCTTGTGGAGCCAACGCCTAAATCAGACTGACAGTTGGGTTGTTTGTGAATTCCCTCTAGACAGTGACACAAATGGAGCTATGGAGTGTCCTGCATATCCTAATGAGTCTCCTGGGCTAGGGTGGGGAGGGAGGAGCTGACACCTGCACCTGAAAGGGCTGTGTCTTTCCTCACCTGATGCAGTCTCCAACTCCCTGGTGTGTGTCTGGGACCAGGCCTGGGGCAGGCAGGATCTTGTAAACAACAGAGACTTTCCTTTGAAGTTTGCCTACTACAAAGGCAGCAGACCCAAAAACCTAGACGTTTAGAACACTTCTGGATCAAGAGGTCCCTCTGCCAATAAGAGCCGGAGGAGGAGTACTGCCCCTTTGCTGTGTGTGCTTTGCTGGTTGGCCTTCAGTTGCTGCTTCTGCATTAGAGAGGACAAAGACTGGACTTTGCTGTGTATCCTGCGTGTCAAGTTTCTCCAAGGGCTTGGACTGATCTCGCCTCCTGTTAAGAAGTCTCAAGCACAGCAGAGACTTCACCTACCAGCCTCTGGGTTCACTTGCTGTGGATCTTAACTCGTCAGATGTTGCTTGTTCCCGTTTCTGGACCCTTGGGAGTGAAAGCTGGCTGAAACCCCCCAAAAAAACAAGTACAGCAACTTCGTATGACGCCCGGACTGACGCTGCTGCTTAACCTGAGTCGCCTCCTGCAACTGAAGCCGTGGTCCCCGCTAGAATAAGAAGACCCTGACTGACATCGCAGCCCTGCTGGTGTCCTGTGACTTTGTGAGTCCACAGTGCCATGCCACCAATGTCCGTGATACCGACTCTGCTGCGGCGCTTGCAGCCCCATGGTGTAACCGCAACCCCGTGAGGTCGCCCCACTGCGTCTTAACCCGCGGGACATCGACCCTGCTGGAACGCAAGAAACCAACGCTTTGCACCGCCGACGCTACCTCATCTCCTTCACACCTCATCTCCTTCACACCTCCGCTCCACTGCTCTGCAGCACCAGAACCGACGCCGCACTGCATCCAGCGATGCCTTGCTTCCCCGACTCCGTGCACTGGCTTGTTTCCTCACTCTGAAAAGGTACTGTACCTGGGATTCCATGCAACTCTGTCCCGGCGCCATTGGTGTCGGACTGTTGGGAACGACTCAGTCACGATGCCGTGATAACACTAAATTGAAGCATTTGTGTTTCTAAGCACTATATTGAAGTTTAATATTTGAAAATACATAACCTTGCTTGTGTTTGTTGGATTTTTGTCGTTTTGGTCTGGTTTTACTCAGTTAAAAATTGGCTATTATTCTAAACTGGTGTTGAGTGCTTTTGCGTATTTTCACTGTTACTGTGTGTGTTGGTACAAATACTTTACACATTGCCTCTTTGCCATTGCCAAGGCAGTGGATAGCCATTGCATTGCATGTCTACTGATAGCAGAGACGTCCTGGGTGTTGTGTAACACTGAGGGCCGCTGATGGAGTGCAGTCCAGGTCACAGTTATCTCTAAGAACTTGCCATATCTGAGTCCAATAGGACTGGAGTGTAGGGCAGGACCAGATGATATTTAGAATATCTCTGTGCCAGTAGGCACATCTCCAGCAATTAAATGCATTCAAGAATTTTGCTTGGAGAAGTCTTTCTGGCATCCAGTGCCAGTCATGGAGGATTTTCAAGTAATTGAATTGTGTCCACACCTCCAGTAGACATCTGTTGCGGTCAGCCATAATATGTGCCCAGTGGGCTGTAGATTAAGTATGGCTGATACGCTATAGACACCAGCGATGGAGGAGATGTTCCAATGGAGCAGAAAACTGCTTGGTAAGTAGGGGATCATAAAGTCCCGTAATCAATTTTTGTGGTGGCAGAATTGAATGTAAAGTTGAGGGGTGCGAAGCCATTTGCGGGTATACTGCTTTGAGTGGAAGCAATGCCGTAGCTGTAAATATCTCTAGAATTGGCAGTGGTGTAATCAATAAGCTTCTGAAATTTCTGTGCCGGGCTTCACAGATCCATTTGTCAATAAGTGGTCTTCCTAAGTGATACCCGTGAGACACTAATGTTGCCACAGGAAGGGTCTGGAGTCAATGGTTACAGCGGCGCTGTGCCGTAACAGAGCTTTGGGATGCGTAAATCTGTTTTCTTGGAGAACAGCATGGATTGTTGCCCATATATTGTACATTTCAAGTAGGCTAGTATTTGGTGAGTCCGTTAGGGTCAGCATAAAGAATCGACAGACCCTCAAATCCCCTTATAAAAATGGTGTTCAACTTTGGCCCACCTATGTGTTTTGTTAGAAATGGGGTCTTTGGTTGGCAGTCAGGTTACCCCCCTGTCCAAGCAAGGACCCTCACTCTAGTCAGGGTAAGTCACACACAATCCAAATGATCCTGTGCCCATCCTCTGGTAGCTTGGCACTGAGCAGTCAGGCTTAACTTAGAAGGCAACGTGTAAAGTATTTGTGCAATAAATCATACAATACCACAGTATAACACCACAGAAATACACCACACAGTGTTTAGAAAAATATAACATTTATCTGAATAAATGCAGGGTAAAACGATTAAGGATGAAATAAGCAAATTTAGGGGTATCACTTTAAGTGATATCAAGTGTCTTTAGAGTTAAAAGATAACTGTAAAAGCAATAAAAAGTGTCTTCTCCTAGAAACAACAAGTGTCTCTTGCAGGACAGAGTACCTGGTTTGCATTGAAAAATTCTCGCAGGGGACTGCAGAGGAGGAGATGCGTGGAAGACGGTGAGTGTGCGTCGGTTTCGCCCCTTTGTACACGGACTTGCGTTGTTAATTTCCACACCGGAAAGACTTTGCATCAATTTCCGGCGAGTGGACTTGGATCCTCTTTGAGTTGCGGGGTTTTCAGACGCCCCGGGGATGATGCGGGGAATCCTGGACTTGCAGAGCGAAGTCACAGCGGCTGCGTCGATTCCGGTAGGCAATGCGTGGAATTTTCTTCCACATGGCAGGCGCTGTGTCGATTCCTCTCAGGAAGTCAGGCGGCGTCCTTCTGAGTTGGCTTGCGTCGATCCAGTAGGGCTGTGAGTTGAAGTTTCAGTCGCATCACTGGCGCTGTGTCGATCTTCTGTTACGAAGTTGGGCTGCGTCGTTCCGGACTCAGCGTGTGGTGACATTTTCACCGCGAGCAGGCTGTGCGTCGTTCTTGGCAGGCGGTGAATAAAATGTTCGCCGCACAGGGATTTTAGTTGCAGGAGAGAAGTCTTTTTGGTCCTGAGACTTCAGGGAACTGGGGGTAAGCTCTATCCAAGCCCTTGGAGAGCACTTCTGCAGCAAGGCAAGAGAGCAGCAAGACAGCAGGACAACAGCAAGGCAGCAGTCCTCTTCAGAAAGCAGTCAGGTGAGTCCTTTAGGCAGCCAGGCAATTCTTCTTGTCAGGGTGCAGGTTCTGGTTCAGGTTTTTTCTCCAGGTTTCTTCTCCAGGAAGTGTCTGAGGTGGTAGGGCAGAGGCCCTGTTTTTATACCCAAATGAGCCTTTGAAGTGGGGGAGACTTCAAAGAGTGGCTTAGAAGTGCACCAGGTCCCCTTTCAGTTCAATACTGTCTGCCAGGTCCCAGTAGGGGGTGTTGCAGTCCTTTGTGTGAGAGCAGGCCCTCCACCCTCCATCCCAGAAAGACCCATTCAAAATGCAGATGTATGCAAGTGAGGCTGAGTATCCTGTGTTTGGGGTGCATCTGAGTGAATGCACAAGGAGCGGTCAACTAAACTCAGCCTGGCGTGGATTGTAAGGCACAGAAAGATTTAAGTGGTGCAGAGAAATGCTCACTTTCTAAAAGTGGCATTTCTAAAATAGTAATATTAAATCCAATGTCACTAGTCAGCAGGAATTTGTATTACCATTCTGGCCATACTAAATATGACCTTCCTACTCCTTTCAGATCAGCAGCTACCACTCAAACAATATATGAGGGCAGCCCCAATGTTAGCCTATGAAGGGAGCAGGCCTCACAGTAGTGTAAAACTACCAGGACATGTAAACTACACAGGTACATGTCCTGCCTTTTACCTACCCAGCACCCTGCTTTAGGGGTTACCTAGGGCACACCTTAGGGGTGACATATGTAGAAAAAGGGGAGTTTTAGGTTTGCAAGTACTTTTAAATGCCAAGTCGAATTGGCAGTGAACTGCACACACAGGCCTTGCAATGGCAGGCCTGAGACAAGGTTAAGGGGCTACTGCAGTGGGTGGCACAATCAGTACTGCAGGCCCACTAGTAGCTTTTAATCTACAGGCTCTAAGCACATATAGTGCACTCTACTAGGGACTTATAAGTAAATTAAATAGCCCAATTGGATGTGATCCAATGTTACCATGTTTAAAGGGAGAGAGCAAATGTACTTTAGCACTGGTTAGCAGTGGTAAAGTGCGTAGAGTCTATAAACCAGCAAAAACAGTATCTCAAAAGTGGAGGGAGGCAGGCAAAAGGGTAGGGCTGACCACCCTAAGGCTGTCAGGTCTAACATGTTTCCAAATGAGATTTAAATTATAAGCCACCTGGAGAATGTGCTGCTCCCTCTAGTTGCATCCAAAGTGTGGTAGACAGAGTCCTCCAGATGTTGTGGCCGTGAGCCATTTGGCAGGTGCAAGATGTTTGGAATATAATCCCACACTGATCGTCAAATAGTTGCATCAACCTGTTTCAAGAGACCTGCCAGTATCTTGAACCGAAGCATCTCAACAAAACGTAGTAAAATTTAGGAATGATTACCTACTTGAATGTTTGACCCTACCCCACAGTAACATAGACATTGCCATATGTTAAATTCTGTTTTCATTTTCAATAGATGGTGTAGGACATTGTCTTTGACCACAGTGGGGAAGTAAGGACTGATTCATATTCCTAGATATTTCAGCCCCTTAGGGATTAATTACGCTGACAGGTGGTATTAGGAGTGAGGTGAAGGAAGGGGGTCATTGCCATTGCTTCCTTCCTTGTCCAGTTTATTCAGTATCTTGAAAAGCCATAAATGTCATCAATAAGTGCTGTCAGCATTGGTATGCAACTCGTAGGGTTGTTTAAAAGTAAAAAGCGCTTCATCTCGGAATAGCAACCATATGAGGTCACTGGCTGGAATGTGACCCAGGTATTGTGCTTGAGGAGTAAGTGGCAATGGCAATTGGTTCTAAACACTGTAGAAAAATCAGGGGAAACCGGGGACAATCTCGTCTCATGCCTCGTTGGTTGGGGATTGAATTGGGAAGCAAGCCATTGCAAAGAACCCGTGCAGGTGGGAAATTATAGGACCATTGGAATAGGTTCAAGAAGCGTTGACTGATCCTGAAGCACTGCAGAATACAAAAGAGATGGGACCGTTCGGCACTCTCAAACGTCGTCCAGGGAGAGAAACAATTTGTCATCTCCTTGTGATCTGGTTTTCTAAAAGGTATGTAGCAGAGTACATAAGTGGTTACGTGAAGAACTTCCTGGCAAAAACCCCACCTGAATTTCATGAAATAGAAGGTAAATAACTCTTCTCAACCTGTTGCCCAGGATCTTGGCCAGAATATTCATATCACAGTTCAGCAGAGACATCGGTATATAGATGGCACAGATAAGTGGATCCCTACCCAGTTTGGAGATGACCAATTATGGGCTCCTGCAGTGATCCTGTGGCCTTTGCTTCATAGAATATTTCCATGAGGATGGGTGCATGATAGAGTGCCATTTTGTAGTATTCCAGCTGGAATCCGTCTTCGCCAGGTGCTGTCCTATACGCTATTGATTTGAGAGCCTACCCCACTTCAACCTCTGTGATATCTTGTTCCAGTTCTTCCCAGAATCAGACAGGGAGGCTCAGGATGAAGGATAATGGACAGAAAAGAATCCTCTTTCCTCGTGTCTTCCTAGTATTCTGATTTGTACAGGTTAGAGTAGAAGGAGGAAAATTCACATGCTATGAGATCTGACTAGGTGAGTAGCGAGTCGGAGCTATCCCGAAATGCTGGGATCACCGATTTGGCCTCCCTCTGTCAGAGTTGCAAGAGAAGGTGTCTCTACAGTGTTTCCCCTTATCTATAATACTTCTGTCTCTGCCACTAGAGTATTGGCCATGTTCAGCTCCATCTTCTTTTGCAGTGGAGAGCGAAGACGGGCTGGTATTGGATGCTCCTGATATGTTTACAGAAGGGACTTGATTTGTGTTTTGAGCCAGCCGATTACATTCCGCAGCTTCTGTGCTACTTTGGTTTCCCTCGTCAGTACTACTCGAAGGTAGGACTTTCCCACTGCTAATAGGAGCTGTTTTGAGGTGGTGGTGGGGCCGCTAGGGTCCAGATATTCTGTAAACCAGGAAATAAGTTTACTTTTGCCATCTGCCCTTCTGGATTTCGAAATTTCTATTTGCCATGTGCATTCTTTAAGTGCTATTAATATTAGGCCTAAGTAGAGAATGTTCAGAGCATGATCAGAAACCCCTCCCACCCTGATCTGACAGGCGCTGACCTTTGGCAGCACAATTGCGGTTCTCAGGAAGAAATCCCATAAGGATTCTGATTCGTGGGCAGTGGAAACTTAAGTCTAATCTCTTCCCAGAGGGTGCAATGGCGTCACAGGTCATGTAGGGAGAAATCAGCCATACCATCACCAAGGATAGATATGGCCTGAGTGTGTTGAAGGCAGGGATGGCCAGTCTTATCCAGGAGGGGCGTTAATTACCATGTTCCCGTCCCCACCGATGATGACTGGGTAGGACCCAAATTCAGTAGGGAGTCCAGTCAATTTTGTTAACCAGTGGTGGTTAGTTCCAATTGGAGTGTACATGGCCCCCACAAAAGTGTAATCCGAGATCCACAAGCGGGCAAAGACATACCCACTGCATACATTAGTTTACATTTTCAGGATCCTCACCTGTAGCTTCTTATGAATGAATGAATGAATGGCCATTCCGTTTTTCCTTGGGTGGGTACGACACCGTGGTCTACATGGAGGATGTCATCGGAGCCTGAGGCAGATATTACCGTGCCCACATTGTCACGTTTTAGTTTGGGGGATTCCATTGCAGTGAGATGGATTTCCTGTTCAAGGCATTATCTGGTCGTTCTGATCCCCAAAATGCTAGGGCCATTGTGTTTTAGTGTGGGTCATGCCATTGACATTGAGGGACCAGATATCCAAGTGTGCGGAAATGTGTTTGGCATGAGTGGGTGGAACTTGGGAATGTCACTCCACGAGATTCCACAGAGTTGCATGAAAACTTTGTGAGATTCCACAAATGGGTGGAATTAGGCACATTCCGCTGCTTGTGCTGATTTTTAGCACCTAGAGCTCGTTCCACGCTGCAAATCTGCGCGAATGGCACCACACAGTGCACCCAAAGGCACTGCCTCTCAAGTTTATTTTGCTGCTGCTCAAGTAGATTTTCCACTCGAGTGGCAGTTTTTTTCATCACGAACAGTAGTGACCTGCGTTGGAAAATTCTCACCAGGTGCCCTCCAAGTGACCAAAAATCACACTGGGGGACACAAAATCTTACTCTGCAACTTACCTTTGGTGAGCCACGCATGAGAAAAAAAAAAACTCTGCCATAAAGTAGTTTGGCCGAATTAGGTAGAAACAACATGCTACAAGCATGATACGGAGTGGCCTAAATTCCCCCAACTCTGCCCGTGGAGACCTAACTAAATATGGAGGATAGGCTATGTGCCAGGGATAGAGGGCCATAGTCAAGAGGGGTGTTGTGTCCCAAGAATAGATTGCCTCCCTTTGGGTGTGGGAAAGCGCTGCAAGGAAGGCTCACGAGGCAAGGTGCTAGGTGGGTGGAGGGGGGGCAGAAGACATAACTGGGAGGCAGCATGCCAGTAAGTGATGATACAGCAGCGCCAGCTACAGAGTTCAGACAGGTACAGAGTTCCTTCCTACTGCCCTCTTAGCTGGGAGAGGTGCAGCAACGTGATTTTACAGGTCGGGAGCCGCAGGCAGTCTTTCGGGGTAGAGAGGTGGCAGGTAACCAGTGCGGCATCAGAACAGAGCGACCCGGGAGGCAGCTTGCATTCAAGTGGAGAGTCTGCAGCAGCAGCACCTTCTGGACAGGTACAGAGTTCTTCCTTACCACCCTCACAGTGGAGAGGATTGCCAGGTGGTCTGTGGGTAGAGAGAGACAGAAGGTAATAAGTGCAGCATTGGAAAAGAAAGAGACCTACGGGCGGCTTGCCGGTAATTAACCATGTAGCAGCAACTCCCGGGTAGCCTTGCTACTCCTCAGAAGGTTGCAGCTTGTCATTGCCAGGGAGGCCCGAGGCACGTATTCCAGGGAGAGTAGCACTACGCCGTGGCACCCCATGGGAGATTAGAGGGAAGGTTCACGCCCTATAAGGGCTGTTCAGGGAAAGGGCCGCCAGAGCCACACAAGGGAGCGGCCATCGCAGCTTGGCTCTGCCAACCAAGCCCCACACCCATCCCCTAGGGTTGCACAGTCTTAACAGCATTGACGAGTGGCAGTTTCCTGTGTAATAAGGACGATTAGTAAGGGCTATGATGACCAAAACAGGAAGATTAAAAGTAAGTAATCAGAGACTGTTCTCAGGAATTTACAACTGTAAGTGTGTGAACAGTAGTGTATGAATTCAAGTGCATATTCTAAGCAATAGGTTGCAGATGTCGGCCAAGATATTTACCGCACCTCCAAATGAGTGCAGGGGTACAACGTGGAAAAAAATATGACATCTGCACTACATTTTATGATAATTATTTAATTACAAAGTATGCATGCACAATTTGTTTGGAAAAATGGAGAAGATAATTAGCGTTATGTTTGCAGTAATTACTTTTGGGATGCCTGTTGAGAGAAAACGGATTGTTGACGAGGGACACAGTGCCCAATTTGGACTTTGATATCCCAGCATCATCGGGACAGTTTAGGACTGCCTTACCTTATCAAAAAATAATAATCCAGAATTAGCAATAGGAAAGTCTTCACAGCATAATCTTACTCTGCTTATCCAGGGGTTATCCAGTGGTTGAATCTATTACGGAATGAGCTTGGTAGGGGAAATCCAGTTAGAATTGTGAAATTCTATGATGAGGTTTGGGTTCGGTGCTCGAAAGCAACGACACATCAAGAGGTTTTACAATACTTAGTCAAGTTTTTTTGTTAGGGCCGTTATAGCATGCCAAAAGTATCACTAGTGACGTCAGAGGAAATATGTTTGTTTATATTGTACACAGTCCTAAATCTCATTCCAAGGCTGTGGTTCAGAAACTTTGCTTGCTAATAGTACACTTGAGAATAGAAGGTTCTGTGAAAAGCAAAGAATGATGAAAAACGTTCTTTATCCCTGAATACTCTTTTCCATTTTAATGACCATCTACAACGTTAATAGGATATCAAAAACATTCTAGCTGTGGGGTCAGCGAGAGATACCTCTCGAGTGGAGTCAATGAATCACTTCTGTGACTTCGATGGCTTTGAGGCATTTGGCAGAATCTGAGAAATCTAATTTTTACTTGATCTTTTTTATGTCCTAATTGTTGTATATTGATTTTGTACTCCCAATTAATAGAATAAACCTCACAGTTCACCCGTATTCTTCCGAATGCACCTGTGATGATTAGACCCTCCCGACTAGTTGGTCGAAACTTGGAGTAAACACTCTCGCGGGGGTCCCAAAATCTAAGAATCTGGTTGGTACCCCCTACTCAAAATTCCAGCTTTTCTGAGTTTTCTCCCAAAAGTGTTGAAAACAACATGGACCCTGGGAGTCCTGCCACTTACCTTCTGTTTTTTCTCAATTCCTGGGCAATGACCACAGAAATTTTCCTCTTGCTCTGTTTAGGTTGATGGTGTCATCAGTAGGACTGGTGGAGAGTGGGTGGAGGGCAGACTGGGGCCTTCTTTGGAGGGCATTGTCTGCAGCACCCAGACTGCTAAAATGAGGAAGACAGGCGCTGGGCGATGCTGCTGCTTGTAGCCCTCTTTAGTATCTGAAAGATTCCAGTGTATCTGGGCCCAGAATTATCTGTTCAATAAATGTGTCCCAACAGTGTCGGACTAGACCTAAAATAGTCCCGAGCACCAAAAGTGTCCCTTTAGTGAATTAGATACCAAAAATAAGTGGCCTATGTTTGCAAATTGGCCCAATTTTGAACTTATAAAGACATGCTGTATAAGTGTTTTTGCAAGTTTTGGAAGACCGTATGGGTTTCAGCTTACTGCAGGCAATGCTTATTTTAATAACATAGAAATCAACAGTACAAACCTACCCAGCAGACCATAAAACGGGCCCACCAACAGCCAAAAAGCAGCCAACGCACTGACCTGTCAGACTAGCCCATCGGGCACTGCCTGCTTGTCCTATCTGCCGGGCCGATCTTGCACGTCCCAGACACCTAGAATATGGAGTTGTAGTATTTCATCAGGAGTTTTCACTTTGTGTGAAATACCCCGCATTGTAACGAAGGCCTTCGTGGTTCAGTGGCGAAATGGTAAATTATTGTTTAAGACTATATTTTGTGTCTTTTCTAATTTATTTAGCTAATATATATATATATATATATATAATATATATTTTTTTGCAATTCAACCTAATTGTATTTTATATAAATCAATTGAAATGCACGTTACTGGTTTGGCTTCTTGTTTAAAAATGTTTTAATTAAATACAAATATTGGTAATTGTAAAATATACAGAAAACAATGTTCAGTATAAGGAGAGAAAATACTCTTCTCTTCTGATTGCTAACTAATAGAAGGAATGGGCTTCATATTTTCGTGGAAAAAAGGATGCGGAAGACCAAAAAGTGGGGAAAGTTAAGCACTAGCCTGCACCCGTAGATGAGGAGAAAGAAGATCGCTAATTGTTGACATAATGCAGGCTTTGGGACTTTCATTCCTATCGATGACTCAGAACGAGTTACACTACCTTTGCAGCCCACTAAGACTTTCCATCATCCGTCACCACTGCAGCTGATCATAAGATAGTCAGAAGAGCGTTAACAATGATGTGCCATATTTAAGATATTCACATTAACTTATTTTTATAGTCTTCTGTTAAACAAAACATCTAATGTGGTTTTGGTCCTCCTACAAGGAATGCAGACATCAGAATTGTGATACGTTCCGTGGCAACTGGGCCTTAGAAGCCCCTTTTGGCTGTCTTCTAACACCCACCCATGGAAGAGGGGGTAATTTTGTCCTGGCTTTTATTCGAGCCCATAGTAATATTGCTACGCCATTTATGGTACATTGGAAACCCGCCTACTTAGGCTCTTAAGCACCTTTATTCATTTCAGGCCTGCCCCAAAAATCATCCTGTAAAATAAACTTCTAATCCTTCTTGAAAAACTACATTGCAATGCAAGAGAAGCAGTATAACGTTTTGCTGAAGCACAAAGCAAATTTTGTGGAGGCAAGGCAAAAAAACAAGTTAACGGATACATTTTTTTCCCTTTTATACTAGGTTCTCTGTGTTGGCATGCTAACTACGGTCCTTGGATGTATATTTGGGTTAAAGCCCAGCTGTGCAAAAGAAGGTAATGTGTTTGAATTTTTCTACTGTTTAGTATACAAGCATATGCCAGCTATCTTTCATGAAGTTGTTGTGTGTATTTGGTAATCCTAGTGACATCCATTCCTTATGTGTTACCATACAGGGAGAGGATGTTTACGTTCAAGAGTAAAAGAAAACATTTTGTGACTTCCTGTCACTGGGCTGTGTTTTGTGTTTCTGTATAACACTCATTTATTCTCCTTCACTATTGGGATTATTTAGAGGCATGAGGCAAAGAGAGATACAAAACACCCATTAGCAATTAACATTAGGGTTGGGAATCTGTTATATTTTTGTAAACGACCAATAACTTGTTGGTAAGAAATGGGGAAAACATGATAAAACAGCGTTTGGGCATTTTTGGCCCTCATTGTGTCTGCACACATTTGTACTCGAGTAATTGCCACCAGTGGCTAGTTAAAAACCGGAGAAAGCACAGTTTGTGGTCCCCTCCTGATGAAGTGCTAAAATCAATGCTAGTAAGCTTGGACTTTTAGAACTTTGACAGTAAAATATTTCAGGACTACTCCAATTTGCAAAATATATTCGTGTAAATCATGTAGAACTGAATAATTTAAACACGGAGATTAGAGAATACATTTCTAATGCCTTTCACAGGAGTAAATAGGCATGTTCATGTTTCCAGGCATGGACACTGTCAGTAATAGTTATGTGAATGCTAAGTCTACCAATGTCTGCAATGAGGCACACCCTGATATCTCGCCACTGACTTTACTTTTACAACCGGAGTAAATGTGCAGGTTAGTATATTATTATTTCTCACTATTATAAGTGCAATTTGCTGGTAAGAAAATATCTAGAAATTGTGTTTTCTTTAATGTAGAATGTATGTTACAAAATAATTTTTATACGATTAAGTACAACTTAAAGCCTCAGAAAAGTTTGAGACTAAGACCCACTTAAACCAATGTGCAATAAATCAGCTTACCTGAAATGTAATAGGATAGGATTTTTCCTCATCCTTCCCTCCCCCAATAACTAAGAGTGAGCCCCTGGGAATATTCATCACCTGTTTTACAACTTGGTTCAGAACATGATGCTCTTTTGTCTGCCCCAAGTTATATGAAAGAAGTCATCCATTTTTTCAGAGTATTTTTTGCAAACGAGGTCAGAGTAAAAGTATTAACCTGTTCTAAGTGTATTTCTTACTTTTGTGGATTGAGGAGGCTCTGGATAGTGAGATTGAGCAGTGGGTTAGCTGCTGCGCTCAAAACATCCACCTGAAGTTTACATTGCCAATTATTTTACATGCTGGACATCTTGTTTCTGTGTTTCATATGATCTCCAAATTCCTTTTATATGTAAAAGAAGTGGCTGACTGTCCCAGGGCAACTATACACAGGCAGATGTGCACCCAAGCATGCGTAGACCCGCTTATTTTATTAGTTTTCTTTCTGAGTTAAAAGCTCCAAATTCAGTTATGTCCCACCTGTTCCACAATCTGAATCTGTAGACAGATGATGTATACAAGATGATCAGAGAGGGTTAACTCATTTGTGTGAATACCTTTTCATCGATCCTGTCAACATTTTTAGGTTTTACCTAGCAGCAAAGAGGCCTTGTCTAGTCAATGTAGACATAGAGTGGGCATTGTGTCCAACCCTTGTTCATGGCTGGATGGCTCTCTTCTCTGTTCGATTATGGCTACAATGCATGCACACACTTACATAGCAGCCATCTGTGTATGATTTTTCTTTTGCTTCAAGTAAAATGCTTTCAAGATGGTAACCATGTGTGCTTGCAACTGCGGTGGCCATCTTGAAAGGATATTTAGTTAAAGCACATGAAAAACATTCAAACATGGCAGTCATACATGTGCTCACATATGCAGTTGCCATCTTTCAATGACTTTATTATTGCCTTGAGAAAATCATTTGAAGAGGACTGCCACACTTGCAAAAGCACACGGAAACCAGCTTTATGTAAAGTTTCTTATAAAAAAAAGAAAAAGAATTCAAAGCTGGGTTCGCTGCAAGCGTTGCATAAATCTTCAAAGTATTCTTAATGAAACAGAAGAAAAATCATTCAAACATGGGCATCGTGCATGTGAACTCGTGTGACATTCATCCTTAAAGGATTTTTCGGAGATAGCCACTGTGCACTGTGCAGTGATATAATGATTTTTTTTGTTTGCTTGAAATAATTCCAAGATGGTGACTGTGGCATGCACACGCATAGTGTAACGATTATGCACATGCAAACGCTCGGTGGCCATCATGCATTTAAAAGTAAAGTAATTGGCAGTGTCAAAAGGTTTTTACAAATGAAATGACTTTACCAGTGCGTTTCTTTTTTTAAATTTTGATTCATATAATTTTGTTTGTAAAACGAGAGCTACCTCCATGGTTAGAATCACGAAAAAGGATCTTAGGGCCATATGTACGAACACATTTTCCCATAGACACAGAATGGGCAAAACCCTTTGCTACATCTGGCCCTTAGTATGGTAAATAGGTTGAAAATAATAAGGAAAAATATGTTAGGAAAATGTCTCTACAGAGAACAACAAAACTAGCTTCTGAACTTTTCAATTGTTTCTTTACTATTTTTGCTAGGCTCCCTCCATAGAAGCATGCCCGGTTATTTGGCTGATGTTATATTCACATGCGTTTTAATTTTCCTGATAGTAAAAGTCTCTATTTTTATCTGTTTCAGTGAAAACATGCAAAAATCGCTGTTTTGAGCGGAAATTTGGGAGTTGCCGCTGTGACAGTGCCTGTGTTGAACTTGGAAACTGCTGTTTAGATTACGAGGACGTTTGCATACTGCCAGGTAGAGTAAAACAATCTGAATTCCTTATAGAAAAAAATGTTTGTCAGTGTTCTTTCACACAGACGTGTAATAGCCCTATTCTTGAAATAGAGAGAACACACACAGAAGTATTACCTCTCAGCATTTCGAGAAAAAACTGTGTGAAGGCTGACAACAACTACCAATGATAATATAAAACAGGCTTGGAACTCCAATCGAAATTCTATGCACGCAGTAACTCAAGTACTGTAGGCACTTTGGAGGTTTTTATTGCATTCCATGTGTGTTCGATGTGGCATCAGGACAAATTAAGTCATTGAGCTCCGCTTCTTCATGAAAAAACATCAAAATCGTGATAAAGCAGCAATGCATCTTGTAACAGACGGGATGATATGTGTTAGCGTGTCGAACATTAATAAGTAAACTCACAAGGGGAGGCGTATAGGTTGATGAACCCTTTGACTCGTTCAAGATGTTCTTACCATAGTTCCAGAACAGGAAACAATAATCAATAATCATTAGTCAAATCCATAATCAATGGAGTCAGTAATTATCACACACCACAACCTTTCAGCCATGAATAACCACGACCTTTCAGCCATGAATAACCACACCTTTAGTAAAAGTTTAGTAAGTTTATTTCCCTTATATTAACAATGCAAAAGTAAAGTCATGTCGATGAATCTCAAGATCAAATGAAACACATATAAGAACAATACTGGTTGACCAAAGCCACGGAAGAAATGCAATCTAATCAAGGCTAGAATCACTTACATTCTAAAGCAACGGTACAGATCAACATCAAAGTCAGTTGCGATGAAATAATCACATACATCGAATTCAGCAAGATAGCTTGTCAAACATTTGTCCCTGCAATTTGTCAGTCGTCATGTGAATAGCTTAAACTAACCCAGATTAGCATCAGCATGTGGGGCTTCATGCAAAACAATTTAGAGCACCAAATTTAGTAAAACATCTAACTAGAAAACTATTAAAACAGTGCAGTTGGTACCTAAAAAGAAAAGGCATAAAACTGCAATTCGGTCACCTTGCCATATCTACCTATCCACAGTGTGGGTCAGCAAACAGAATCAGTCTTCGTCTTCAGGTCATCAATCGATCAGCGAAACATCAGGCTCTCAGTCGGAGAGTATGAGCCCAATGACAAAATCTCAAATCTCTTCTTCTCCCAAAGTCACCCTAGATCTCTGGTCTCGTAATCTAATCTGTCTAAGTTTCCTTTGTACCGTTGATATATCATAGTCACCCGAACTATCCCCTAATTCCCAGTTGGTCATTTAATCGTACGTTATTATTCTACCCAATAAAAATTCTATATCAAATCTACGAATACTAATATTTCTTCCTTCACACGTCGTTGATTGGTCTGTTTTATGATGTTCTCATCATCTGGCTCGCCAGGTATCGAATTTGTTGCATCTTCTTCTCCAGTCAGTGTCTTCATCGTTCGTGTCCTGGGAAAGTACTTCTTGCACACATTACACACAGCTCAATACATTTTAAGGAGACTGTCACTTGTTAGTTGGTTCTCATGAAAAGCTTCTGCTAAGCACTTTTAACAAGACAATGAGCATGTCACAGTTAGTTCACTCTGTCAGCATTTTTATGAAATGCTAAGAAATACAGCTCCTGCATTAGGCCTGGCAACTAGGCCAAGACACTCGCTAAGTTAAGGCCTTTAATTAAGAAGCTAAACCATACTTCATAACCCTCAATGTGACATATTACTACATAAATCTAATACATTTTCAATATTTCATAAGTATTAATCATTAATTAGTAAAATTTGTGAACACTGGTGGCCATTCTTTAAGGTCACAATTTCAAACGTGTACATTATTTTCTCTACTTTATTCATTTTCTACATAAGTCATTATTCAAAATACATAAACACTCATTAGTAATTTCTAATTAGGACATCTGCTTCAGCATATGCTATCCGCTACTTGTATAGCATGCAACTTCCGCTAGTGTGGCCATCCTGGGACTCTAACAAGCTGGTTCATAAAAGCATTTATGAGAAAAGAAAGTAGTACTAAGATGCTGTATTATGCCCTTACTGTTGCTTGCCTTTATTAACGGGACTCAGGACGTCTAACACCCTGTTTGATGTTATTAGTAGAAGTGCAAAGCGGACACACTCCCTTTTGTTTGTACTAATTGCATGTGAAAATTCCCATTTTAGATGTTTTGGAGCCAATTCACCCAAAAAAATAAGAATACGTAAAAGGGTATGACAGGAGTAATACTTTACATATTTCATAATGCCTTTGGCAATAGGACTCTTTGGTTAAGAACAATGAGAAGACCCTAGGTATGTGGTAGTGGTATGACCTACGTAGGAAGAGATGGGTGGAGCTACATGAGATTCTGGCATGTGGTGTGGAGCTGCACAAGGTTCTGGCATGTGGTGTGCATGTATTGTGTTTATCTTATTGCTGCTAAAATACCTGCATTGTTTAAACAGGTATAGGGGTGGTAGTGATTGCTTTATGCAGCTTTTTATTAAACTTATATTAAGACATGGTTAGAGCTCTGTCATTTTTGGTGCTGCATTCTTAAATGATTAAAGTAGTGCAGGACTATATTTGTCAATGGGGTCCACCCAGAACAGTGAAATTTGCAGCCTTAAGGAATTACTCAGAGGTCTCAGTGAAGAATCAACGCAGTTCACTAAGTATCAGTTAACGTGCATCCTAAGGAAATCAATAGAAAGTTCAGCAAACGGTCTATACAGTCCACCAAGAAGCTTTGAAATGGGCAACACACTGGAAAAACCACAGACACTATAAAGTGCTGGGGCCTACACCTGTCCATTCAATGGGACCGCTGTCATGTATAATCCTGTGATGGAGCATTTAGAAACAGAATTTCAAACTGAAAATGAATAGTTACCACATTTTCAATACAGTTTTGTGGGCAAAATTTTCGAGGGACTAAGGGCCACATGTACTAACACATTTTCACATAAACATAGAATGGGTAAAACCCTTTGATACATCTGGCCCTAAGCTATCTATTCTGTTACTTGACCTGAAGGTGATATGCATGCATCAACTCATAGTGTAACACTCTTGTCGCTTATAGTAATTTCCATATGACTATACACTACTCTAGTAAATGTTTTGGCTGCTCTGCTTTATTAAGTGTGTGGCATTTTTACTTAGATAGTTTTATGCTCCCTGATTGTTTAGTTTCCTAATTGTTTAGTTCGTCAATAACCTATGAAAACATTCTGTTTCATATGAAATCAAACATAACACATTATAACATTACAACCACTGAATAATATAATTATTTTCTTTTTAAAAATATAAAATAATTATTGTGGTTATTACATGCACAGGGCTTGCCAGTTCCTATACATCTGCAATCATTTTAAAGGGCAAAATGTAAAAGTAACATGCCTAAGCGAAATTAACAGAAGGAATATTCTAGTCATGGTTTTACTTATTTTCACTTTTAGAGAATTACTTGAATTCCTTATGATTATGAGACCCCACCAGGGACCACCTGGTGGACAGGGTTTTCTGAGCAGCAATGGTGGTCATTTCGTATGTTTGTTATTGGTCTCCTCTGGTCCTTCTTACTACGGCTGTGCAAACGGCATCTGTTCTGCACTTGACTCTCGGGTAGCGAGGGTATGGAGTCCAAGACTCAGAATTTAACAGTAAAGTGAGACACGCAATATTCCACTGCCCAGCCCAGTGCTTATCTTAAGTAAAGGGAGGTACTTAAAAGTTTCAGTAAAATGGAACACTTCACACGATAATGATGCTCAGTTCATAAAGAGTAATCTAAACTACAGGTTTTTGATAAGCACCCCACCACCTCAAGTGCCCTCTGACCCTGGTCATATGAGGTTTCCATGATCTGGAATACTTTAAGGGGATAGCAGGACTAGGCTAGGCAACAGTAGCAAAGGTGTAAGTTCTCTAAGCAATCAGTATGCAGTATTGACCCGTAGATCATTTTGTCGATCTTGAGTTAATAGATTTCATGTTGGTATCATTGTGCCTTCAATTAAGGTAGGTCTTTACGGTTGTTTTACAATTCAGGATACAATTTCAGTCACTTTCTTCCAAGTCTGTGTTACCTTTTTGCTGGGAGCATGACTGTTAATGCTCTTGCCTGTTTTCACGTCTAGATGTTGAATGATGTTTCATGGGCAGTTGTGGCCTATAAGTCCAGGGTGTGAGCTTATCGCTACAGTGATGACAGTGATCCTCTTCAGCGCATTGTACCAGTGAGCCACAGTATCAGTTGCCCCTCTAGATACACTGCAGATATGCTGGACAGCATACAGTAGTCTTGAGTTGCTAATGTCTTTATGCAGTTCACCGCCTGAACCACGTTGAGAGACCAGTTGACTTCTCTTGTTTTGGTCAGCACTGGTTCCAATTCACATAGTAGTTGGCCTCTTCTGGGTCTCCCACTTCAGGAACAGGTTGGCCTTCCCTCCCTGCTATCTCCTTCTCCTGCACAGCAAGGCACACTTCTTCTCTCTCTCTGAACAGGTTGTCTGGTTTCTAGGACCTAAGCAGTCTCTTGACTCTTCTTCCAGTTACACAGACTTCAAGTAATGTTCCTTCATGTCTGGGAGATTGGCTATTAACTTGATACCAGAATATGAAAAGAGGACAACCCACCTCCAAAAATGTTCAAATAGTCAAATTCAATAAAACAGCACAGTTCTTTTGTTATAAAAAATAGTCTTCTTTTCTTTATTCAAATGCAAATATGTCAATTAATTTGTAACATAATATATATGAAAAAAATGCATTAATTGTATACAAGTGCAGCAACCCAACCCCCCAAAAAAACCTTCCCGCTCTCTCAAGTTACATCCATACCATTCACACCATTCAAACTATAATTAAAAAATGTCATCATGAAAACATTTGTGCAGCACCATACTCTTCATAAGAAGACCCAAATAGATTACTTCAATTTATAAAAAAGATTGAAAAACATAGGAGTGTACAGGCCATTGGTACATCTAATTCCAATTTAACAGAGATACAAATATATATATGATGCAATCATAATCTTAACTTCTAATGAAACAATTTGTAAAGATACCAGATCTCATTATAATCCCATCTTCTTGGTGCCAACACAAATGATTCGCAGGTGCTGACATGTGTTTGGTGCAAATTGATCAGAAGACTGTGCACCTTCTTCAGAACACACATTCCACCGAAGCGGGTGGGAGCGCAGGTGTCTGGAAGGAAGGTGAAAGTTTAATTGGTAATTGATGTATGCTGGTCCTAGGTTGTGGAGGGTTTGAAGGTGTGGATCAGCAACTTGAACTGGCATCTCTTCCGAATTGGGCACCAGTGGAGATTCTTCTGGTGGGGGTGATGTCCACTAGGAGAGGTCTAGGAGGAGTCTGGCAGCTGTGTTCTATATGGGCTGCAGCCTGTTGAAGTATGCTGTGATTCCAGTGTGGAGTACATCGCGTAGTCCTTTTGACTGGTGACCAGGGCATGTGTCTGATGTCAATGGGGAGCAACTTAAAAGTCTGAGGAGCATGAGCAGAATGAGGAAGGAGGTGGCAGAGTCTTTGTTGGTCTGTTTGTTCATGGTGAGCTTACTGTTAAGGATGATGCTGAGGTTGCAGGGGTGGTTGATTGGAGTTGGTGGGTTCCTAGTTTGGAGGGCCACCAGGAGTCGTTCCATGGGGAGGTGTTTCCAAAGATCAGCTCTTCCTTCTTGTCTGTGTTAAATTGTAGACAGTTGTTTATCATCCAGTCTGCAATGTTCGTAATGCACCTTTGGAGGTTTGCCTACATGGCAGAGTGGGTCTTCTGATAGTGAAAGGATGAGCTGGGTATTGTTTGCGTAGGAAATGATGTTGAGTCCATGTTATCTTACAGCGTTGGCCAAGGGAGTCATGTAGGTGTTGTACAGGGGGGGCTGAGGGATGAGCCTTGAGGAATGCCACAGATTTTGCTCTTCGGTTCAGAAGTGAAGGGTGGGAGGCGAATTCTCTGGGTTCTCCCTATATAGAAGGAGGCAATCCACTTGAGGGGATTTCCTCAGATTATGATGTTTTATAGCCTTATAATCAGGGTGTGGTATAATACTGTGTTCAGTGCTGCTGAGAGGTCGAGGAGTATCAGGGCTGCAGTTTTTTTCCTTGGTCGAGGAGTGATCTGATGTTATCAGTGACTGCTATCAGAGCTGTTTCAGTGCTGTGGTTGGTGCAGAATCCAGATTGGGAGGTGTCCAGAAGACCGTAGGCTCTCCAGGTGTGCTGTGAGCTGGTGGTTGATGGCCTTCTTAAGGACTTTCGGGGGGGGAATGGGAGCAAGGACATGGGGCAATAGTTCCTGAATTAGTTGGGGTCGGCAGATGGTTTTTTGAATATGAGACTATTGCTTCATCATTAGACTTTACCTCAAAGCAAGTGAAGAAAGGCACAAAGATATGAAAACAATACAAAGATGGCAAAGAAATAAACACCTTTAAGAGTGAAATAAAGTGTTTGGTGTGGGTAAAAGGAGGCACAAGCGGTGGCCTTTCAAGCAAAGGTGTGGATCCTTTCTTATTCTAACTCAACTCTGCTCCCAACACTTGTATAAAGTTTCTTCTTCAATCTTTAACAACATCGAGTTATTGGATCAAGAGGGTGCATGATTTTCCATACATTTGGGGAGCAAATGGAAAGTCTTTGCCAGCCATAAATGTGCTCTCTCTCCAGAATGCGAAATCTACCTTTGCTCATGTGAAGAGCACATTGACCTCTATCATTATTTTGGAAAAGGCCTCTAAGGAAGCGATCAAAGGTCATGCTGGTTAGAATTGGTGAGTAATTTTTAGGTGGAGCGCACAAGCACTTTGACCTGTTGTAAACATTGTGATCTTTGAACCACACCCATCTCACACCCATCACTTTCATTCGTTCCTGGGCTTGCCTTTCAAAAGACACTTGTCATTGGTAACTGCTTTGCGTTTGTCCCGCCTTGAGGCTGTTTTTGTCACGCCTTGCAAACTGCCCCTATTAAACTGATTATTGCACGAATGCCGATATACTTCACTGTGGGCAAACTATTTTTGTTTTGTTTTGTCTCTCCCCTTCGTGCTTTATGGCGGACATGGAGCTCACAGCACGAGCAGGCACAACCGTGTTATTGAGGCACTTGTCATATTGTTCACATTTACCTAATCCGAGTAATTTCTTGTGGCTCTCCCCTTAAAACACTTGAAATTGTAAATGCTTTACTAAAACAGAAATCCTCAAAGTAAAAGTGGCTCTCAGCACAGCGGGATAGCTGATACTACAATATTCAGTGCACTCAGGGAAACTCTACACATAATGCTTTTCAGGGCATTACTTTTACAAAACATCTTTGCTCATAACTCAGCCTGTGGTGGGCCTTGGACAGTGGCACCACCATCAAAACGTTCAGCACGATGCCCTCTTTCGGTCTAGGTCATCTATGGGCCCCCAAACTAGGTTAGTGGGGCCCCAAAATAATAACCCTTACCACCATTCAGAGTCTTTTAGGCGCCCTCATGGTTGGAATGTTTGTTTTACAGCTGGGAATAGCTTATGTTTTAAGAGCCTTGTTTGTAATATCATTGTTATAGGCTTGCTACCCCTGAAAATGTGCAATGCACTACGACCTCTAGGGGCTAAATGTATGGTTACACTGCATTATTTAATATAATTTTCTTTTTGTGTGGTTATGCGTTCTAGGGTCTAACTATATAGTTACTTGACCATGTTTCTTGCAAATGCTATTTTTATTGTGGTGTCCAGGGGCTGAGCGGTACAAGAACTTGCCACATAATAATGCAGGCCATTACTTTTACAAAGCATTTTTGCTCATAGCTCAGCCTGTGGTCGTCCTAGACAATGGGGCCATCTTCAAAACACTCTTTCTGTCTACATCATCTCTGGCACCCCAAAATAATAATCCCTCCCACCATTCAGTGTCTTTTAAGCCTTATCGTGGCCAGAACTTTTGTTTTACAGTTGGGAGAAGTTTTGTTTTAAAGGCCTTGTTTGTGATATCATTGCAGTAGGCCTGCTAACCCTAAAAACGCCCTCAGGAGGCTAAGTATATGGTTACACTGCATTACTTTCTCTTGTTTTTTTATGGGGTTATGTACTCAGGGGTGTGGAATTTAATAAAATATCTACTTGTCTATGGGACAGGTTGCTTCTTAAATCTACTTGTCCTGTAAAAAAATTGACTTGTCCCTTTGGTGCCATGTAGTGCGGCAACAACTTATGGCAGCAATCTCATTATGTAAGACCGCTGATAATAGCTTTTCTGATTATGTCAGGGCTACTACTATAGTAGAGCTTGAATACTTGCAATTTCAATCCCTACAATAGCAATTTCCTTCTTTTGCCACCTTTCTGCTGATCTACATACTGGGGCTGGAGGAAGCAGTAAGCAATACTTTGCAAGGCTGGAATGCCTTTGAGTCTGCAAACCTACTATCGTCCATGTTTTAAGGGTTTTCACCAGCTCTTCTCTAATCTTTTTATATAATGAGAAAGATTTGCAGTTTACTCCTGACAATTGCAGAAGTAGAAGTTCTTTCAGAGTTTGGGAAAAAGTGGTTGGAGGGAAAGTGAACTTGTAAACGCTCACTAGATTTTCACATGAGCAGATTCACACATGCATATTTGCTCATGCTAAAATACAGTTCACAAATATTTTCTAGTAGCACAATTTCCTGGTCTACTCCTGTAACTTCTTGAAAGCCACTAATTCGAAGACATGTACCATGGGTGCACTTTTGTGACTTTCTTTGAGAATTGGGTATCTAATTAGGTCTGGCGTTAACAAAGAAATTTTTTGTTTTAATAAACATCAATTTCTCTCTCTATTGCTGGCTGGCTTTACTTTAAGTGATCGCATTCTGCTCTTCCACAAGGAGCATATTAGCACACAAAGTAGTTTTTCTTCAGTTCCAGGAACTACTGTGGAAATCAGTGGCGTAACTAAACAGGAGAGGGCCCTCCTGCAAAGAACATGGAAGCCCCCCCACTGCAGACTCACTCAGGGCAGGTGATGAGGGGGACCCCTGGAGAGAGTCCCCCTGTGCCCCAGGGGTTGTGGGGCCTTCGTTACACCACTGGTGGCAATGTGTTTGTTTTGAGACCAAAAACATTTTTTGCTTTTTGCCAGTGTTTGTTATAATAGTCTGGGCCTGGCACCTACCACAACAACAAAGTGTTACAAAAGCCATGTCAAAACAAGACACACATTGATGAAAACAAAAGACTTGCAACAAATGTCAGATTGGTTGGCTTTGCCAGTGCTTGTTTATTTTCATGCTCCCCATAATCTTGTTGAAAATGGTCACACTGATTTTCCTTTAGGAATATTTTTGGGAAATACTAGCATGCATCAGCACATTTCACTAAATGATGCTTCAAAGAAATAGTAGCTAAAACTTCATAGTAACAAAACATTTTGTTTCCTACTTACATTTTTTTCTGAACATTTTATTTTGAAAGCAAATAATCATCACTCTTGCTTACAAGCTTCTGCAAACATTTGCATCTAATCAGAGCGCGTCCTGGGAGCATTATATTAGACCCATATTGTTAAAATGTTCTAACGTGTGCATACTTTCTTTTATAGTAGAACCACTGTCAGTAGTACAATGTGACCTTAAAATGTTTATTTACAGTGCTCACCCTAATAATAAAAGCTTTTCATTAATGAATCATAAATACAAGTTCGAACTACATTAACCTTTGGACACACACATTACTTCAACTGCAGACAGTTCCCTTCCCTGTAAACCTGCAGCCAAAGTGTCTGTGCTGCAGGGGGTTGAGCATACTTGTCCCAGGGACAAAATAAATATGGAAACTTGTTGCCCTTGACTCCAAAGAAAATGTCCCGGGCGTCAGGCTATAGGAATTCCACATCCCTGTGTCCTCTAGGGTCCAACAATATGGTTACATGACTATGTTTCTTACAAATTATATTTTGTTATGGTGCCCTCTAAGGGCTGTTTTGAGCATTACACTCTAATGTAAAAAGCTTATTTCTGATAAAGGTTGATATAATTGTCTGTTTTAATAATCTCTCTTTATTACATTTGTGACAATGACTCAGGCCAACTTAACATCCTTATTACACTATTACTGTTTGCACGTTCTTGATATGTTTGGGTGACCCTTCTTGTTTATTTCTCCTCTGTGGCTGTCTTGTGTCTTTTCTTGGGAGAGTGTACCCACTTGCCAGTCCTAAACCTTCCCTTTTTATACATATAAGGCACCCCTAAGGTAGGCCCTGGGTAGCCCAATGGGCAGGGTGCGTGTATGTTAAAGGTGGGGCATGTACTAATGTGTTTACATGTTTCAACAGTAAAATACTGACAAATTCGGATCTCACTGTTGCAAGACCTATCTCTCTCATAGGTTAACATGGGCTGCCTTTAAATAACTTTTAAGTGGAGTTTCCCTGTGAGAGCAGATAGAGATGTAGAGTTTGGGGTCTCTGAACTCACAATTTAAAACTACATCTTTTAGTGAAGTTGGTTTTTAGATTATTAGTTTTAAAATGCCACTTTTAGAAAGTTGGCATTTTCTTGCTTAAACCATTCTGTGACTCTGCCTGTTTGTGGATCCCCTGCCTGAGTCAGACTGACTGTTGGATTGTTTGTGAATTTCCTCCAGACAGTGACACAAAGGGGGCTGTGGTGTAACCTGCATAACCTGATGAGCCATCTAGGCTAGAGTGGAGGGAGGAGTGGTCACGTGCTCCTGGTGTGTGTCTGGGGCATGGCCTTGGCAAGGCAGGATCTTGTCAACAGCACAGACTTTCCTTTGAAGTTGGGCAACTTCAAAGGCAGAAAGGGGTATAAGTAGTGGAGCCAAAACCCAAGACTGTTAAAATCTTTCTGGATGAAGTGGAACCTCTGCAAAAGGAGATGAGCTGAAGAGTAGGAGGAGAGGAGTACTGCCCCCTTTGCTGTGTTGCTTTGCTGGGTTGGCCTGCAGTTGCTGCTTCTGCCTTAACAGAGAGCAAAGAGTGAACTTTGCTGTGTATCCTGCTTGAGAAAATTCACCAGGGGCTTGGAGTAGAGCTTGCCTTCTGTTGGAAGTCTCAAGAATATCAAAGACTTAAATTGTATCTGCCTGCAGCACTGGGAACTGTGTGTTTTGTGCTGTTCAAGAAGAAAAACCACCAACAACGCCTCTGACTGCACCGGGACCTGCCAACCCCGCATGGAGCTGCACTGTCCTGCTTCGCACCGTAACCCTGGTCTCACCACCGCATCCTTATAACGCCACCACTGAGCCGCTGATTGCACTGTGACCTGTGGGCCCTGCACTCTGGCATAGCATTGCTCACACCGCAGCCTGGGCATCCCCGACAACTACACTCCTGCTGACACCCCGGCGCCGTTGCCTACACCGTGGCCTGTGGACACCACTTGTGAGGTACACGAAGTACTATCCCATCCCGCATCGCAGACCCGGCTCACCGATGCCAGCACCAGCGACTCCAGTGTCGTCAACAGGCATTCCCATCTGCACCGTGGCCCCTGCATGGAGCCTGCCCTGTGCCGAACCGCCGACTCGGACCTACCAATGACAGCGCTTCAGCAACACCGCTGCCGGTGCCTGCATCGTGACCTAGTGACACTGCATGTCGCACCACCCTGCTTCACACCACAGCCCTGGTCTCACCGATGCTGCTGGACGCTGTAACTGAGCCGCTGTCTTTACCGTGACGTCTGGGCACGTCGCTTCATCCAGCTTCTTAACGCAGCCCCTATGCCATCCACACCAAGGCTCCCGACTTAATCAGCCTGGAGTTCAATCTGCAACGTATGTGACTTCAAGGGCCCGACAACCCCCACACTGACCTCCGGAACCGACGCTAGCAACACTGCTCTCCAGATATCATCGCGAGGATCACAACACCCTGCCTTTCAAAGGTATTGTTTGCAGGTCTTTCCCAACACCGTAGCGGGCCCGCAACTCTGCATCCAGCCTGAACTGTTGATTTGTTGATTACGATGCCGTGATAGCCCCAGGCTGAGCTATTGACTTTACAGAACTGTTTATTTTAAGTTAATTCTTGCAAAACTCATATCTTCATTACTGTATGTTGGATTGTTCTCATTTTGGTCTTGTTTTACACAGATAACTATTGGCTATTTGTCTAAAACTGGTGTGGTGTCCTTTTGTAGTGTTTTCACTATATTACTGTGTGTTATGTGCAAATGCTTTACACTTTTCTTCTGAGATAAGCCTGACTGCTCGTGCCAAGCTACCAAGTGGGTGAGCAGGGGTTATCTGAGCGGGTATCTCCCTTATCCACTAGAGTGAGGGCCCCTACTTGTACAGGGTGCAAAACAACTGACAACTAGAGACCCCATTTCTAATAATACCTAAGTAGATTTGTGGGTTACTCCAGGAAAAATAATTATGACCTCTGTTCTGATGTGAAACTAAATTTCTTATCAAGCAATTGTATTTCTTAATTGGGTCATAGGCAGGTTTGAATTTCATGTTACAATGCATACATACAGTAATTTTTAAGTAACACTTGTGTCAATGTTTCTTTTTTCACAGCCAAGACCTGGGTGTGCAGTACCTTCCGATGTGGTGAGAAGAGAATAGCTGGGAGTCTCTGTTCCTGTTCTGATGACTGCAGAGGAGCTGGAGATTGCTGTCTCAACTATAATACTGTTTGCTTGGGTAAATTTAGTTTGACTTCACTTTACACTTTGCGGTTTAACATAGCCTGTGGTTATTGATACTCCATGATTAAGATTATGCCTGGGCTTTCATACTGTTCAGAAGAAAATAGCAATGATTTGAAATTGTAAAAAACATAGAGTTTTTGGCAGACTCATTTAATCTGCTGTACCCATTAAGTGTTGGGAGATGTGAAAATTGACTGAGTACACTAAAATAAATAAAACACATCGCACAAGGCCTGCAGCTCTCTAACTTCCCCGTATAAGCCCTTCTGTGCCACCAACCATCACTACTCCTTCACTTACTTGTTTACCACGTAGGCCCTATCTGAAGATGAATAGTGGTGCAAAGGGAGTGCACCCTCTGGATGAATCTCCCTGGCTCGCCCCCCCTGCTTGCAAATTCTGAGCACCTGCAACTCACATAACCATGATCTCCTCTTATCTTTCTACTCCTACATCAGACCGCTGCCTTCAGACGCACTGACAAAAAACTCCCAGATTCCAATCTGTATCCCAATCCTGCAATGATCTCTCACTCATTCACTGTTCATTTTGATCTTTAACCACTCAATGAACAGAATGTCAAATGCATGTGCATATTTAGACCAAAAACACATCTCTTCTCTACAACAATGTGAAACAAACCTGTAAGTGTCTGAAGGTGGCATGGCATAAATACAGGACTAGACAGCAATGCAATCCTAAAATACCATTCTGCAAAGCCCTCTTTCTGGTGTACCCTATCTATAAAGATGGTAAAAAATAGGATTCTTTCAAGCAATTCAGAGCCTCCTTCATTCACTGACACATTCTCCCTCTCTCACATTACTTGTATATCCTTCTATCCCTGAGTGTTGGTGCTCTTACCCCTGCTTACATTTTACCTCATTAGAGAACCGACACTGGTTGTTAACCTCCAGCTTAGCCCCTGAGTCCTCTAGTGCTCTCTTCTCACATCTCTCATGAAAAAAACACTTAATTTCACTGCTCTCAATAATGTAATGGTGCCTCTGAATCCATTTTCCTTTGTAATAGTGCTTTATCGTTGACTGCCAGGATGTGAAGTTCTCCCCCTTCATGCCCAAGAGACCACTGCCCCTTGGGATGCACCACAAGATGTTTTAACATTTTCAAACTCCTACTTTACTTGTAGTTTTTTATTAACATCAATGCCCTCCAGGCGCTTCTGGAATGCGGAGGACATGGATGTCCCAAATTCACACCCAAGGCCAGAAACACTCTGCAGCCCAGGGCTTTTTTTTCTGAATGCTGATCAGTGCTCATGGCACTGTCTTGCTGTTCCTATTTTGGTAATAAGACTGCGTGTTTTAAGGCGGCAGCACCACTGAGTGTGAGGGACTGAGTTGGTTGCACATCGTCTGGAAGCTGTCAGTCTGATTCCTGGCTAGCCCACAGTGCCTCATCCAACTGTAGAAAGGAAAGGTGATTTGTGGCAACCTATGCCTGATACTTTGACTTCTCAGGGAAGTCGTGATAAACAGATCATTCCACCTTTCACTCAGTTACTCAGATTCACACATGCCAAGGCAGTACAAGAGATGCAAAATGAATTTCAATGCATTTATTGAAGCAATTGCTTCCTATTATGTAAAGCATGAGCTGCAATGATTAGGCAGATGAAACATAGGACAGTGATAATCCTTACAATCAATGCGAAGAGGATAACCCCACCATCTTTGTATGATCCTAAAAAGCCTGAAGATTCCTACTTACACCCTATGTCAAAAACCTGAGACCATAGCGGTCTACGTATCCCGGTCTAAAGGAGGGACCCTGTCCCCACACCTGAAGAGGTAGGCAAGGGCCTGCCTGTTGTCTGGATGATAATCCTCTTGGGGAGCTGGAGAGTCAGCACCAGGATCAGAAAAGCTGTCAATGGAATGATGTGCGTTTGGGGACAGTCATGACTGGAATGCTGCTCTGCCCCCTTTAGGCCTATGTTGTGTTTATATCATAAATCCTGCAGCGTTTTAAGAACAGACCCGACTTAGTAATGTGTCTAGGGATTAGGGACTAACTCCTGACCTCCCAGAGTTCAATACGAGTTAAAATATCATGTACCAAACCTGACAGCTTTGAACAGGGCACAAAATAAAATGTGTACAAAGGGCTAATGAAATTTGCAGCGCAAACAACTATATATTCTCAGAGTGAACCAGCTGATTAAAATATAAAAACAATGAGCTAAGGGCTGTCTGTGCAAAAAAAATATTAAATTAATTAAAATGTGTCTACATTAAAAGGCGCAGGCTATGGGCCTTATGCTGATATGAGGGCGTCCAACCCAGGCACTAAGGAGAACCCACAACAGCACATGGTTTAATTTCTATCCAGTCTTTTAGATCCTTCTGTCTTTCACTTCATGCATTGCTCACCGTAAAGGTCAGCACCCTGAGCACAACCAAAGAGGTATTGGTGAAAAGGATAAATGTATCCCTTTCCAGTGCCCTTTCCAACAATATTGTTAGAAATGGGGTCTTTGGTTGGTAGTTAGGTTACCCCCTGTCCAAGCAGGGACCCTCACTCTAGTCGGGGTAAAGGAGAATCATCCTTATTTAACCCCCGCTCACCCCCTTTGTAGCTTGGCACGAGCAGGCAGGCTTAACTTCAGAAGCAATGTGTAAAGTATTTGTACCAACACACACATTAACTCAGTGAAAACACTACAAAATGACACAAAACAGGTTTAGAAAAATAGGTAATATTTATCTAAACCAAACAAGACTAAAAATGACAAAAATCCAACATACACAAGTCAAGTTATGAATTTTCAAATAATAAGAGTCTTAAATCCTTTAGAAAACAGTGTGAATGTTGTTAGCGTACAAAAGTACCTGGGTAGCATCAAAATAACACTGCATGGGCGAGTGTGCTTTTGAAAAGGCCAGCGATGTGTCGATTTCCTACTCCGTTCGGGTCAGCATGCATCGTTTCTTCTCTCCTGCAAGAGAGCGATGTGCCGATCCGGACAGACACCTGTAGTCCGGACAGGCTTTGCTTTTTTTTTCTGTGCCCAGCGATGTTGCGTTGAAAATCCTGTTGCACGGTATCGCGAGACAGCGCTGCGTGGGGTTTGTGTTATCAGCATCCATTAGCGGGTGTTGCGTGTCGTTTCTCCAGCTGCATTGCATCGGTCATCCAGCCGCAATGCAGGTGGAGCATTGATTTCAGCCGCGAAGCCGGGGGCATGTTGTTAATCAGCTGCATGATGGAAGGTGCGTCAAATTCCCCTGCACAGTGGTCTGTGCGTGGATTTTCTTTTGTCCGCCAGCTTCACCATTCAGGGGCCCTTGAACTGGATAGGGCACCATTTGGGAGGGCAGGAGTCTCAGCAGAGTCCAGGTGCTGGCAGGGAAGTCCTTGATGGCCCTGAGACTTCAACAACAGGAGGCAGGCTCAGTTCAGGCCCTTGGAGATTCTTCACAAGCAGGAATGCACAACAAAGTCCAGTCTTTGTCCCGTTTCACAGGCAGAAGCAGCAACTACAGGTTAGCTCCACAAAGCACAGTCACATGCTGGGCAGCACTTCTCCTCTGCTCTTCAGCTCTTTTCCTTGGCAGAGGACCCTCTTGATTTATGTCAGAAGTAATCTAATTTTTAGGGGTTTTGGGTCCTCTTCTTATACTCCTCTATGCCTTTGAAGTATGCCTACTTCAAAGGAAACTCTCTCTCTCATTTGTAAGATCCTGCCTTGCCCAGGCCAGGCCCCAGACACACACCAGGAGGTTGGAGACAGCATTGTGTGAGGGCAGACACAGCCCTTTCAGATGTTAGTAACCACTCCTCCCCTCCCTCCTAGCGCATATGGCTCATCAGGATATGCAGGCTACACCCAATCCCCCTTTGTGTCACTGTCTAGAGAGAGGTGCAAAAAGCCCAGCTGTCAAACTAACCGGGACAGGGAATCCACAAACAGGCAGTGTCACAGAATGGTTTAAGCAAGAAAATGCCAACTTTCTAAAAGTGCCATTTTCAAACACACAATCTCAAAACCAACTTCACTACAAGATGTATTTTTAAATTGTGGGTTCAGAGACTCCTAACTCCAATGTCCATCTACTCCCAAAGGAAATCTGCACTTTAATAATATTTAAAGGCAGCCCCCATGTTAACCTATGAGAGAGATAGGTCTTGCAACAGTGAAACCCAAATTTGACAGTATTTCACTGTCAGGACATAAAAAACACATTATTATAAGTCCCACCTTAAACATACACTGCACCCTGCCCATGGGGTTACCTAGGGCCTACCTTAGGGGTGCCTTACATGTAATAAAAGGGAAGGTTTAGGTCTGGCAAGTGGGTACACTTGCCAAGTCGAATTGGCAGTTTAAAACTGCACACAGAGACACTGCAATGGCAGGTCTGAGCCATGTTTACAAAGCTACTAGTATGGGTGGCACAACCACTGCTGCAGACCCACTAGTAGCATTTGATTTCCAGGCCCTGGGCACCTCTAGTGCACTGTACTAGGGACTTACTGGTAAATCAGATATGCCAATCGTGGATAAGTCAATCAAAAATACAATTTACACAGAGAGCATATGCACTTTAGCACTGGTTAGCAGTGGTAAAGTGCTTAGAGTCCTAAAGCCAACAAAAACAGGTCAGAAAACTAAGGAGGAAGGAGGCAAAAAGATTGGGGATGACCCTGCAAAAGGGAAAAAGTCCAACAAATATCTTTCTCTTGTGGATCACTGATTAGGAATTGTTTCGTGAGCGCAATTCTCTAGCAGCATCCATGCACTTGACACACACTTTTGTAAGGAGGAAGCAACCCTCAGGGATGGCATATTCGCTCCCAAGAAGGAACTCAAGAATCGTTTTGAACCCTGCAGTGGTCCCTATTTGTCTGCCCTGGACCAAAAAACACCACAAGATTCCAGGGGCTTTTTTCAGTGAAAGGATGACCCGTATGCCCACCCTTGTACTGAATGAAAACTCCCCCCACCTTGTCCTAGACAGACTTCCCGGCCTCTGAAAGGATGATTTGGTGAGTGAAGCTCAATCTGTTCACCTTAGGAGGGCAGAAAACCCACAAGACACTAGGTAAAATAAAAAATATATTAAAAAATATGCTTGCGGGCTGACCCATCCAGGCATCGTGCCATCTTCCCAACCCTCATCCCTAGACAGTCTGCCTCACTGCCGACCTTAGAGAGGGTGGCAGTTTGGGGGTTTACCCTCAATATGACTACTTCACAGGGAAAGAAAGCACATTAGACACAAGACAAAATGTTTTTTTTCTCAAAAAAAGAAACGGATGGGGTTGTCATTCCATCCGGACATCAGGCTGCAGTCCCCCAATCCCTAAAGTCAAGCCATTCATTCTTCCTCCCCAGGAGCAGATTGGCATTTTACCCCCAATCTGCATGTCTTTATTTGGCAAAAAGTCCCGGGTTTCAAGGGAAAATAATTTTCAAAATAAAGAATTGACTGGGAGTGCTGTCTGTCATGACTTTGGGCCATCCACATGTCCTAGCGAGCCTTTCTTTGAGGACACAAAGGCCACTAGATGTCAGGATTTTTTTAAACAAAGAATGGTTTTGGGGGGCAGCCTGGCATTGTGCCATCTCTCCCTTCCTCATGCCTGGACAGATGTTTGGCCTCCTTTGGTAGACAGACTGGGGGTTTACACTAAGACTTTCCAACCCAGTTGGGGAGGCAAAAATATTTAAAAAAGAATGTGATTGGTGGCTGTCTTGTCATGGCATCAGCTACGCCCTTGCCCTATTGCCCCCCCTCCACCCCCAAATCAATGTGGTAAATACTGTCTTTCTGCTTCCCTCAGGGGGGCTGCAAGCCTATAAAACATCAGGGATTGTAATACAAAAAAAACAGAATTGAGTAAGGAGGTGGCCAGTCTTGCTACTGGGCCTCACCACCAGGCACCAGTCTTTGTGTTTACCCCACATATACTCACACTGGGGGAGGGTTCACTAGACAGTAGAGACCTGTTTACTTGGTTAGTGGGGTAAGGAGATGGCCTATTCTAACATCAGGCTGCACTACCTGGTCTTTCTTCTATCCAGTTCTGCCCACCTTGGGGAGCAGAAAGCACACCAGACACCCAGGATTGGGGTCCAAAAAAGGAATGATGTTGGTGGCCATTCCAACTTGGCATTGGGCTGCACTGGCTCATCATCAGGTTCCTGCCAGTCTTTCTGATCTCCTTACTGGCCAGATTTGAGCGTCTACCAATTTGTCCACTCCAAGGAGCAAAGCTCCCAATAGATATCTGGGATTAGTGTTCTAAATGGGAATGGGCTGGGGAATATGTCTTGGCATTTGACTGCTCTCTCATCCCTCTGTAACAAAGACAATCCTATAAGGGGACACCGAATGGGGTGTGTACCTCCTCTCTGCTCACGCCAGATATCAAAAATATGAACAAAGAAATCCAAATGTCCTCTTATTTTCAATGAGGGATGGTAGAAATATGTTAGTTGTGGGGCAAACTGCACCCATTGAGCACTATAAAGTTGGCACGTTTCTGGAGGCACCATGGAATCCAGGGTGGTATGGATTCTGTGGATCCCACAGGTTTTCTTCTCCAGAATCCCATGCAAATCAAACAAATATGTGCCTACAATATACCCATATCCTGACTTTCCATGGGTGATGGCTTGCTGTATATGGTCCCAGGTTCACCCATACTCTAGGAACGTTACATATCCTTAAAAAAAATTTAAACTGAAAATTAAGGAAAATCCAGGGTAGTGTGCTCTGTGTGGATCATAGCACCTTTCTTAATCGGACTGTCCAGTGCACCTCATAGCTACATATAAGAATACCCAAATTTTTCTCTCTCTTCCATGTTGCTAGCTACAGCCTCTGGGCCTGGCGCCAGCCTGCAGTAAGATCCCCATACCACTCTTCTCATCTCTGAGAAATGAAGACCCAAAGCAATCAGTATAGAGTGGCTTTCATGGATCCCAGCATAATTCCTATTCAGAGTGCCATACGAACATCAAAACTAATCCTGCAAACATTGATTGTCCTCGCACTTTCCATGGGTGATGGCTGCTTTGGGTTGATCTTAACACAGGAACCGTAAAAATTCTGGGCTGGAAGGGTGGTGTGGCTTGCATGGATCTAAGCACATTTCAATACAGGGTATGCCCTGAAAATATCAAAGGGTGTGTTAAAAACACAATTTTGCACATTTATGTGACAGAAGTCAGTCTCTGGAATCTCCAGCCAATAAAAAAGTCTTCCATCTTGTATTACCACGTGTTTATTGAGAAAACAGTACCCAACGTGTGGGTTGGCCTAACGTATGTGATAGGAATGGATCGTACGGGTAACCATGTGAAGACAGCTTTGACGCTGTAGTGACTTTGCACAGTCCCAGTTTTGACACATTTCTGTCCAGTAGGATAGGAATACCCACAAAGTTGGGTACTGTTTTTATCAGAAGAAGTGAGGGAATGCTGTATAGTGGGACTTTTGCTACTGTTTGCAAGTTCTGTAGTTGTCCATCACATAAAGGAGGAAATTTAATTTCGCACCAATACCTTAACATTTCCAGGAACTTCTGGATAAGAAAACGTGGTTGGATTGATGGACATTAAAATAACCTGGACGTCTGTTTTTCAGAAATGTCAACGGTGGTAGTTTTCCCTCAGTCCTGAACGACCTTTGGATCCAGATACCACAATTACATGCATCTCAATCTGTTTTGTAATTCAAAGTAAAAAATCTTAACATTTCCCTGTTGCATTTGGGGCCTTTCCCACTCCTGGTGTAGATTTTCCTAGTAAGTTATGAAGGAAAGTCTTAATTTTATTAAAGACACAGAAGCGGGTATAATGCTTTCTTTTCTTGCAAAATTTTAATAGCAGCAGTTAAGACAATAAAACTACAAATTCCAGAAGGCAAAAAACAGTAGCCAATGGGATAAAAGACGTAGTGTACAACGATGGAACAATCACCAGACAGCCAACCCTATAGCCTTTATCTTGACTGTGAACAGCCCTCTTTTCTTGTGCGACACATTATAAAGTATTAAACAAAGGTAAAATACAGCAAAGAGTACAAAAGGCTATAATGATAGAGAAAAGTTCTTGAAAAAAGTTCCCGATTCTTGACAGGTGTTGCAGGTGATCCAAAGCAACTGTAGCAGAACTGTTGAGGAGATCAAACAAGTGTGCAGAAACCCACATATAACTCTGAACTGGAGGAATACCTTTAGGTGGAGGCTTGCAAAGTAGCTGTGGATGCTGTTAGGGAGGGAGAGAAAAACATTAGGTAAGCAAACATGTTGAGGCGGAATAATACTCGCCTCCATGACTTTAATGAAATTAAGACATTCCTTCATAACTTACTAGGAAAATCTACATTTTATGACAAGACCGGAGGCTCCTATTATGCTTGTTCAGAGTGAGTGGATCACAGTTAAAGAAGCATGTTGTACAGATTTACGATACAATACCTTAAAAACATTATAATTTGCCCAGTCAGCTGATCTGAGAATGTCCTTGAGCCGGGAACGAGCCCAAAACGCTTTGGAAGCCATAACTCCTCTGGACGAATTGGCTCCAAAAGAGAAGGTATCAATGGTCATCAAGGGCATAACCCACTTAACCCAACGGGTGAGAGTTGGGAAGGAAACAGGCTTATAGGTTTCCTGAAAGTAATAAGGAGTTGGGATGCAGAGGACGTTCTCAAATTGACTGTCTTTTATTCATATATTTTCAAACATTGCCCAACACATAATTTGGGATAGTCGGGAAAATACAGATAAAAAATTGTAGACAAGTTAGTTTTTATACGTCTATGAACTGTAAATAAGACACCTGTTGGAATAAAATGGCAAGCGGTAATATCAAGAGCTCTAACATCAGAAAGTCTTTTGATAGAAACAAGACATAACAGCATGGTAAGTTTAGCAGATAACATTTTCAAAGAAAGAGCTGCATTATGAGGCCAAGATAAAAAGAGATTCAATACCACATTAATATCCCAAAGAGAACTATATTTAGGTAGAGGAGGATTAAAGAACTTTATACTTTTTAAAAGACGACAGACCCAAGGGTGTTCACGGACTGATTTCCTGTTGATGTAAGGGTGATTGGAGGAAATGGCTGACCTGTACAAATTAATGGTTCGATAAGTCTTACCCTTGCTAGCTTCTGCCAAAGGAAATTAACAATAAAGTTTATGTCCGCTGAAAGGGAATCAACATGTTTTCCCATGCACCAGCTGACCCATAAAGACCATGCTGATCTGTATGCCTTTTTTGATCCTGTAGCCTAGGTGTGTTCAATGAAGTCTGAATCTTCCACAAAAATAAAAGGTACTGGTTGGAAATCCCTGATATCTTCCTGGCTGAGAGAGTGAGCAGATTCTCTAAGATTAAATTGTGAAAAAATCCAGGAGAGTTTGAAAGTAAAGTTGGGAACACAGGAAGAAGATTGGGGTAGTCTATGGACAGTTCCAAGAGAGAAGGAAAACCACACTTGGGATTGCCAAAAAGGGGCAATGAGAACCACAACTGCCTGTTGATGTCTTACCTGTGCCAACACTCTGTTAATCATGAGGAAGGAGGTAAAGCGTAATTCAGAGAAGTTGACCAATTCTAAGAAAAAGCATCGGAGCCTAATGCCCAGGGATCTGGACACCCACTGAAGAATTGGGGATGTTAGGAGAAGCAAAAAGATCTATTTTGAAAGGGCCCCATTTATGTTGAACAGAGTTGAATATCACAGGATGGAGCTTCCAGTCGCCTGAATCTTGCAGGCAGCGAGAATGCCAATTCGTTACTGAATTTAGCTTGCTTGGTAAGTGTTCTGCATGTACAGAAATTCTGTTTAGGAGGCAAAGGTCCCAAAAGCTCTTTGCTAGCTGCACTAGAAGTTTGGAGTTTTTGCCCTCTAAGTGGTTGAAGTTGCGGACTGCTGAGATGTTGTCCATCCTGAGAAGAACAGAACAACAAACTCTGTCTATTGCTAGGCTTCTAATTGCAAAGGAGCTTTCAAGCATCTCTAAACAATTGATATGCAATTTGAACTTCTCTTGTGACCATGTACCTCGAGTCGAGATTGTCCCAAACCGGGTGCCCCAAACCGGGCACCTCAACCCGAACGGCTTGCATCCGATTCTAATACAAGATCTGTGTCTGACACGAATACGATCCTGCCATTCCAGGCATCTAAATGGTCTATCCACCATTGCAACTCTACGCAAGATTCTTGGTCTAGACTTACAATTACAAATACAATTAAACACAATTACTATAAGAATAAGCGTAATATCACAAAGTACTTTTCTTGACTGCGAGCAGCAAGAAAAGAGGGCTGTTCACAGTCCAGATAAGTTTATAGGGTCAGCTGTCTGGTTATTGGTCCATCGTTGTGCACTGCGTCTTTTATCTCATTGGCTACTTTTTTTTTTCGCCTTCTGGGATTTGTAGTTTTATTGTCTTGACTGCTGCTATTAAAATTTAACAAGAAAAGAAAGCATTATAGGAGCCTCCGGTCTTGTCATAAAATTTGCATCTATAGCCACACAAAATGATCCATGGATTGCTGTGTAACGTGTGCTTCTCACAACTGTCACCTGCCAATCTTCAGACTCGTCCCTTACTCGATTCCAATCCAGACCCAAGCACAGGAAAACAAGATAGTCCAGGCTGAACGTGTGGCCATGCTTCGTATGAATAAAAAGAAGACATCAATCCCAGTGAGGATTCTTGCATTTTGGGGACATCTTCTGTCCCTATGGCATATTGAACTGGAGGGGGAAACAAAGAACCACAAAACCTAGGATAACTTAATGTCTAATGGATGGAAATGCTTAAAGCGATTTGACCGCCAGCATTTTCTCTGGACCAAAACAATGGTTGGTTCTGGGCATTAACTACATAAAGGTCACAAATAAAAGGGATTAATTTGGGCCCAGTGTTGTAAGCATTAGTTCAGATAAAATACAACATTTTATGAATAACTTGTTAGGTTGAGCATAGCAGCGCTCAAGCGCTGCTTTTCCGATGTGTTGGTATCTATGTTGGTGTTTAACCACGACCACCTCATGCCCATCACTATTGCTCGTTCATGGGCTTGCCTTTCAAAAATTCTTTATCATCATTAGTAAAGGCTTTACGTTTGTCCCCCCTTGGGACAGTTTTGTTACCGCCTTGGCCATCGACCCTGTTACATGGCTAATTGCACGTTTGCTGATATGTTTGACTGCAAGTGAACTTCTTTTCCTTTTTGTGTCTCTTTCATGCTCAGCTCGTGGCGGCCATGGCGCTGTGAATTGACTTGCTTATGTCAACTGCATTACTTAAAAATTTTAATTTATGTAGCAAGGAAAGTCCAGTTAGGAATTTACAACACTAATAGCTCTAACTTGAGCAAACTCGAGACCCATTCCATTGCAAATGCTTGTTCTTTTTCCCATTAAGTCCTCCTTTTTAGCTTGGATATGTCCTGATGTAGTTCCCTTGATTCGATCTACGATGTGAACACGAGGTGCGCACCCCTGAGCCCCACAAGACATGTTTCGGGTTGTTTGCATCTTGCCAGTTCAGGATGTGCTGTGCCTTTCTGGGAAAGTTCAAAGACTGGTGTGCATGTGAGCGGTGTCTGTTTTTAATGGCACAGTAAGTGTCCCAATAACAATCTACGTTCGACAGACTTGTGCTTAATGGCACTGTTTATAAAAGCAAAACAATAGAATGGCACGCAGCCCAAAGTATTTGCCAAGATTAAAAGAATCATTCTAACCATCACATTGTAATATTCTCGCTGGAATTCGTGATACAATTCCCACAACGCTGTAGTTTCAATAACAATTGCGGTGCAGTGTTAATCATGGCCAAAATTGGCCTTTTTTAGAGAGATTTATACATTAATATTTTGCTAATATGAACTGTCTTTCTGCCTACATACCCCACCACACACGCATACTTAAAAACCACAGTAAGTATAGTTCTTCTTACAGCAAAAAATGAAACACCATTGAAATTCACCAGTTATGGCACAACAGTCATGCAAACTATAACTTGTAGGTTGTTAATTTGTGCTCCACAAGGCGTCCTTTATTTAGAAGTGGGCTAAAGTCAGACCATGTTTTAGGGAGTGTGTTTTTAATGATCGGCAACCTCCTTTTTTTTTTTTTCTTTTTTTTTTACAATTTGTGTGCTTCGCAGAATTGCACCCTAGCCCTTGGACAGAGCACTCCTAACAATGAAGGGTAGACTTCCTTTAAAATCTGCATGCCAGTGGCAGTCTACAGTCTTGCCGGCAGGTTTTAGGGTATTCTCAATGGTTATAGATTGTATATCCTCCAAATAATTAAAACATGCCTGTTCCATTGCAACAGAAGGCTCATATGCCATTTTGTGAAGAGCAGGAGACCTGTGGAGTTCCTTTTCAGAGTGTGTGCTGCATTCTACTTCTGACCCTTGGCTTACAAAACTCTAAAGTAGATTCCAGACCCATCATCTGCTTGTCCAAAAGTCATTTGCACTTGGGATACTATGGAACTGGAAACGCACACCAAGGATTTCATCTTGAGAAGGATTCCCTGCATCGACCAGGAGAGAAGAATACACTTAGGGGGTCATTCTAACTTCGGCGGGCCGCGGAGGCCGCCCGCCAAAGTTCCCCCGCCAGAATACCGCAGCGCGGTCAAATGACCGCCGCGGTAATTCTGACTTTCCCGCTGGGCGGGCGGGCGACCGCCAAAAGGCCGCCCGCCCAGCGGGAAAGCACCAGCAACGAGGAAGCCGGCTCCGAATGGAGCCGGCGGAGTTGCTGGTGTGCGACGGGTGCAGTTGCACCCGTCGCGATTTTCAGTGTCTGCCAAGCGGACACTGAAAATCAATGTGGGGCCCTGTTAGGGGGCCCCTGCAGTGCCCATGCCAGTGGCATGGGCACTGCAGGGGCCCCCAGGGGCCCCACGACACCCGTTCCCGCCAGCCTGGTTCTGGCGGTGAAAACCGCCAGAACCAGGCTGGCGGGAAGGGGGTCGGAATCCCCATGGCGGCGCTGCTTGCAGCGCCGCCGTGGAGGATTCCCTGGGGCAGCGGGAAACCGGCGGGAAACTGCCGGCTTCCCTTTTCTGACCGCGGCTTCACCGCCGCGGTCAGAATAGCCCCAGAAGCACCGCTAGCCTGTTGGCGGTGCTTCCTCCGTCCCCTACCCTGGCGGTCTCGGACCGCCAGGGTAGGAATGACCCCCTTAGTGTGAGGAGGTAAAACTGCTTGACTTCTGTCCGGATAGTCTGCAAAGTACAGATCACTATGTAGTCCTGTTACTTTGACCCAACATTTCAAGTTAAACCATGAAAAGGATCATCTTAAGTTCCAGGAACGATAGGAAAAAGACCAGATCATATAGCCAGGATACTGAACCACCTTAAAATATTCCTTTAGAAGTGCCTCAGAAATTAGAAAAGATCAATAGCAATCCCCATTTTAGCTTCTTTGCCTGTACTGTATGAAGTATTAAACTAATATCTGATGCAGAGAATAAAACCTAGGATTGGGAATAAAACAGATGAAACAGCACTAACATTTGAACTTCAAAAAAGTCTAGTTAAAAGATTATTTTTGTTGCATTTTTTCATTTACAATAGAAAAAACAAATGAAAATGAAACTAAATCAAAAAGTAAAAGAAAAATGTGTTTATAGGAACCGCCTAAGACTCAATGCCAGATTTTGTCTACATTCTGGGGTAGGTCCTGTAAGGCCAGCCATAGTGGGTTGGCCTAGCAAACTGACAGTCCAGACATCTATAATTTAACTCTTCAAAGCACACCTGGCATATTTTGTTATGTTAACTTCTCTAAAAGTACCGAATGGATTTACCCCAGACTTAGCAGAGGCACTTTTCTGAGTAAAGTTCTAGTGTAGTGCCATGATTGGTGTAATTCCTTTCAGTGGGTTGTTACATTATGCCACGTTTTCTGTGGTAGTTCAATCGGGAAACACAGTTTTTTTTCTGTCCCTTTTATTCCCCAAAAACCTGAACAAAAATGGACTTGCTTGCGCACGTTTACTTATTTCTTTTCTTGCGCAGTATACCTGAATGGTGCCACAGTTATAAACACATATAAAATGCCAAATGAAGTGGGACCTGAAAATATAGCCATTACTAGCAAATTGCTAATAAATACAGAGTTGGTGATAGCAACTCTTTAATTATGGTTAAATCCGAGTTTTCACTGGAAAGGGGATGTGTGTGTATTCACTGAAAACTCACTGTTAAACTTGAGTTATGGTTTGTTTTACTGTCGACGTACTAACACATTTTAAAAAACATTTGACGTTCATTAAAAAACTGCAGTTATGAAAAAGAACAACTGAAATAAACCAGCTGTGTTTAACTCTGCTATTTATAACTCACACATCAGCCATGCAAACCATAACACACACCAGTCTAACCATAATTAAAGAGGGAGCAGAGGCACATTATTACTGGTTAGTACAAGTAGAGTGCTAAAGCCAGCAAAATAATAAGGTCCAGAAAAAGGTGAGAAATCGTAGGTGACCACGCAGAAAGGGTGGATTACCGACACAGTCCACCCCAGCCAAAAGCTAAGGTAGACTAATCAAACCCTTGCTAGACTTCCCTGCTCAGGCGATAGAACATTCACAATTCACAATTCACCACTTCTGCTGTGGAAATTGTCAGTTCTATCACCTTCTGAACCTACCTGTACCCCTATGTCATCGTCTGCCCTAGTCACTAATACTGCAATAGTGGAACCCTCCTCACTTGCAGACCCTGTGCATGAAATGCCTCATAGCTTGTTCACAGATGCGTCTCAGTAGACTGACTATAGCACTATGCCCAACTAGGTTATATGGCCCAGTCTGCCCAGAGCTCCGGGCAAACTCTGCAGAAAGGCTAACAAACAACAGAAGTCACTGATAACTGCCAGTGTAGGAAATCAGGTCCCTTGCCATCCACTGCCAGGAGAAGGCTCCAATCTGGGGAATTGGGTAGACCCCACTAGAGCCATTTTGCTGGCAAGGAGTCACCTGATTGCTTTTGAGCTCCCTAGAGCCTCTTAAGTTACTCAGATTGGGGGGGCTACATCTTAAGGTTGCAGGTGCCTTCCTTGGACTTTTACATCCACTATCTCAGGGGTGACACCGTGAGGCTGTCTCCTCGACTTAAGATCTATACCCCATTACTGAACATGTGCCTGACAGTCCAGGACTTCCTGGGAGACACACAGCCACCCTCAAGGGTGACACAACCTGGTGGTGATGTGTAGGGATCTGCCTGCTGCAGGTATTCTGTCCTCTGGCTCTGTGGCAGTGCAGACAGCACCGCCAAATCAGAAGTGGCCTCACCATGGTCAGTCTTTGAGTGCTGTACTCTCAGAACAGGTGATTCCTGACCCTCTGGTTATCCCACCATGGATGGCATCCACCTTCTACCCCATACTTCTCGTCTGGGCCTCCACACCCTCCATTTATGGCTCTCAAGGTGGCCACCTCATCCACCCCTCTAACTCCACCCCCAAGCTCCTTTCTCTCAATGGGAGCTTATTGTCAAGGATACAGGCAATGGTCATCTGGGAAATAGCAATGATCATTCTGTGGGCAAGTTTCCCTCCTATTCAAAGAATGCCATGCCCATAGGGCAGAAGTACTTCTGCCCATCGGCCTGCATTACATTACAGACTTGTCCTGGCAGATTCTGGGGAAACCAGCCTTGTTAACACCATGGTCCAGCTGGCACAGGTATCTTACAGACCTGTTACAGGTCCTCCATATACTGTGACCTTGTGGAAGGGATGTACTCAAGGATCATTAGCTTACATTCTTGGTCCACCTCCTAGCTAAAGGATACTAGAGCATGCTTTACCCTCTCCTCCTGGGAATACAGTATCCCACTTTTTGTCTGAAGACATTCATAACACGGGGCCTGGTCATATGCACCAGGGGCTTCTTCCCACCAGAACACCCCTCCTGCTCAGAAGTGGTCTGGGAATCCCTCTCCTCAAAACTCCTGGGGTCCTATGGGGAACTCCTCTGTATTAATTTGCCTTCCCTTTCCCTCTGTGAAGGGGAACCTGAACCATTCTTATTGTAGTCACTCCTAAGTACCTTTATGTACACTCTGGTGCTGATACAGTAAACTGCTTCCTTCCCCTAGCTCTCTGGGTGCAGTGAGCTTGGAATATATCAGGTGCTGGCGTAATTATATAGAACAATTATTCAAGATATGCTGCCGCATAATCAAACTATGCACCCCATCATAATCCTTTACCTTATTGCCCTTCACTCAACCATCCAGTGTCTTTCTAGATTAAATTCACCTGTTTACTGTTTCTGGCTATCACTGAACCACAGCCAATTCTTTTCTGAGTTTAGACAAAATTTAGCTACAAGGGCCTATTTTTGTAGGTCCATAGAAAACCTGTTCAGCTGCATTTATGGCTAATAGTATATCCCTCCAAAAATTGGCATTTGCTTCCACGAGCTACGTTCCTCCCAGACCTCCTGCGGGACTCTATGCATTTACAAGGCCACCTTATAAGCTAAAAACTTCAAAAGAATGCCATCCTCTCCACATACCTAGGTACCAGGTCTCTGGGTTGCAGACTCTTTCTTTACCTAACCTAAGCATTTCTGAATCCTTGCCACCATTTCACTTGACTGGCATGCTCATCGGGAGTCAATTCTATCTTGCCCTGGCTCTTCTCCTAGGCCAGCAGAGCCTTCTTTTCTTCGAAGGCCAAGTTCAACTTTTTCTCCTCCAATGCAAAGATTGCAGTTGTTGCCTACTGCTCAGAAGCCTATGCAAACATTTTCTCCTCTCAGCCAAGGGCAGTCAGTTGCAACTTCAGAGTCCTCTCTGCCTGCCTGTCCTCTAGCTCTGACGGGGACAAACTGCAAAAGGACACACTGCTTCTTGTCCGGGACGAACAGGTGATGCTTTTTCTCAGGTAAAAACACTCCCCTGGCTCTGGGTCTTCCTTTAAGACATTCTCATTAACCTCCTCAACTAAATCCTCATTCTCCCCGAAAGTGCTCTGTAGCAGACGGATTTTCACTTTTCACTCAAGCTTTGAAACAGTATGATAATCCTTATTGGACTGCTTGTTCAGCTTCATTCCCCTTTGTTTGCACATGCTCCTCAGTTCTGCCATGCTAAGGCTTTCCACCTTAGACATATCCACATGCATGTTCCCAAAAATGTAGGATCCAATTAAAAACCAAAAGCCAGTTCAGAATCTAAAAAATCAGTTTGTGCTGTCAATTAAGAGAAGGATTTTTCATTTCAGCTTAAATCACTGTGTGGGACCCCACCTCTGACATCTGTATAAAAACTCTTTTTTTAATTTTTTTTTTATTGTTTATTCGGTCTAAAGTTAGACCATTAAAATACAAATAAAACAACCATACATAAAAAAGGTAAAAGTCATGACCTTCACTAAAACAAGTACAATTGATACACTCCTTGGAGAACGGAACAGATGGTAGATAATGCTCCTAACTTGGTACTTCCTTGCCCTGATGGATACCATTTACCAAAGCGGATTGGCAAAGCCAAATTGTATGCTAAATCATTTCTAATCTTACCTATATAGACTATAGAGTGCCATGTACTTTGATCTAGACATACATAAATATACCCTTTATAAAACACACTTCTTGAATAAATTATTCATGGGAAGTAGTTCGTGATACTTAAAAAGCGCTTCATGCTACAATACTATGAAGCAAATATAAAAAAAATACCAAAATTGGGGGCAATTGCAAAATAAGATGGACATACGTATATATGCACTTTTTAAAACTACTTTCTCGAATAAATTGTTCATAAGGGATAAGTCATGTTAGTTACAAAGTGCTATGTGCTACAGTACTATAGACTGAGTGATAAGAAATACCCAGAATTGGGGACAGTTAAAAAATAAGATAAACATTCCAGAGCTCATAATCAGACGCCGTCCATTGTTCTTGGACCATAAATGTACATAAAAAAGGACAAGAGTTTTTTTTTTTTTTTTTTTTTTTTTTTCAATGCACACACATTATAAAAAGATCCATAGCAGTATTTGGTAACAAATCGGATAAAAACACAAACAACAATAAAGGCCTAATATCTTTAAAAACTAATCCAAAGGTAGAACAAACTGGAAGTTCGTATTTGGATTTCATGGCCAATTGGAATCCTCGTCCATTAGCTGCTAGACCTCTGTCCAGCTAATAGACTGGAGGCTAGAATAGTCCTACAACGGATGGACCAAGCTGCTGACAGGTATTTGGAGACTGAGCTTACTATCAACGTGGATGAATCGTATTTGCATAGTCTGTAGGCACTAGCTCGGTCATGCAAAAGCAAAACCTTGCACAGAGGGATAATCCACTTTCCTCTGGGGCACTTATACAAGGGACACAAAAACAAAACATGCTCAGGTGTTTCCTTACATGAGTGGCAGTTTATACATTTGTCAGACATGGGGCTGCTAATCAACCAACAGGCCGTAAAACTATTGACTGCTAATGTGTAAATATTATTATTTGTGGTGGGTGACAACCTTTGTCAAGGTGAACCCTCATAGTCACTAAACTAACATGAGCTCAGCACCCTGGTAACTATCACACAGAACAGACAGGCTTAATGTAGGATAATGTGTAAGGTACTTTTTCCACTGTTTTGATGCTGCATAAGTCAATATCCAAAACAATTAAAACCCCAAACCGAATTAGAAAGATTGAATCAATTTTAATAAACCAAATGACATAAATCCAATAAGGAGATCAAAGTTAAGAAATGTTTAAGTTTTGAGTAGGAATAGCACCAAAAAGAACAGAGAGCTAATGATGGTCTATGGCTGTGCTAGACAGGGACCTAGGCTCAATTTGAAGCATACTGCAATGGACTGCAGGTCAAATTGATACACCACCCAGGTTCGTCCTGGTCAAAGATTTTACCTTCTAACTTAGAAGTGTACTCCTGTATTGGGTTTGGACTTAAACATCTAAGATCCAGGTCCTCAGGGGAGGCACTTGGACACCAACAGGGTGTATGGCAGAAGCCAACAGCGTTGTCCAGTTGAAACTGGTCATATGGGTACTTAAAAAAGGCTTTTTTTCTGTCTGTTGTCTCCTTAGAGCCACACAGGAGGTTGGCCTGACACTTGAAGTCCACTTCTTTTCCCTGTGTACAGGATGGAGCAGGTCCTGTCCTTCAGGACTCCTCATGTCATGGACAGCAGGACCAGTTATTTTCTGATCTTCTGTAAGTTCCGAAAGTGTTCCGGAGGGAGTGCCCGGAGATACCACATTTATCCCTTGCACTAGCTGGTGGGTGGGGAGACTCCTGGGCACTCCTTAACCAATGATGTAAAAGTTCCCAGGCCTGACCTGCACTCTTTTATAGCAATTCCTGTTTGTCTTACTGTAAACATGCCCAAAATGCCACGCTTGGGGACATTTTCAAGATGGCAAAGGTTTTCTGCCAAACTAAACATGGGTTTTGAGGGCAGAAACAGAAGTCTGGTAGGACAAAAGCAGAGTTCTTCAGCAGCCGGACAGTGGAGTCACAACAGTTGTCTTGGCATTCTGTGGCTTAGCAGACCTGTCCAGCAGAATTTGGCATTTTGCTGCATATTCAACTACATATTCTGTGGAGCATAGAGGAGTAGCCTCTGTTCATTCAGATCAGCCCATTGTAAACCCCTGGGAGGTATTTCACACGTTTGTCATACCTTTCCAAGGCTCAGCAGAGGCTACGATTTGTCAGAGGCTTACTCAAATTAGCATTCTGACAGTTCAAGCAGGTATGGAATAATTTACCAAAATGTACTTTTCCTTAATATTTATTAAACATCTGACTTCCCCATTCAATAGAATTTTAATAGTTATAAAAAAAAGTGGCTTAACTAATTTTTTAGCTACTCATTCCCAAAATACAGTATTAGTATTGTAACCCATACTCTGGTATTTCTAAGTAGGACATCTAGGTCTGTCTCAGTGAAAACAGCTTTTAAGGCTTTGTCATTGGAGGGACATGGTAATACTAATTTTCAAAATGTCTCACTTGTAAATACTATGCACCCTATCTCATGGGCTACAAGACCTATATATTGGTGACTTCATAATATTTAAAAGAAAGGCTTTTACTTGTCAAAAAGGGCTAATTTGAGAGGTTGCATGGCAGGTCTTACATTGCCACAGTCAGAATACAAGTGGTAGGGCTGAAGCCATGTTTGCATTGCCACATGGTAAATGACACAATAGGCGCTGCAGTCCACTAGTGGCATTTAACCTACAGGCCCTTGGGTATACTTTGTACACCATATACTAGGGACTTTCTAGCAAGTTAAATTTGTCATTCAGGAATAAGCCAATTTAACCATAGGTAAAGGGGGAGCACAAACACTTTACTACTGGCTACCAGGGTTACAGTGCACAGTGTTCTAAAGACAGCAAAAATTTAGAGTGCAGCAAAAATCTGTTTTGACCACACTGAAAAAACAGATTTCTTACAGTGCCTATGATGATCACTTAACCTGGGTCACAATGAGATGTAAGATGCCTATACTGTGTGTGATGTGAAGCCCAGTATTACCAAACTTTCTTGTTTGCATGAGGCACCATGGTTGGGGTTTAGCAGTCCCTGTCCATCTTGTAATTTCCAAGTCAGGTCTTACAGCAGTGTATTGTTTCACAGTCTAAGTTTTAAACTCATTCATTTTGAGTGACAGTTAATTACGATTAAGTCAGTAATGGCAGTTTGCAGCACAAATCATTTTTTGGGATTCACATGCTGTGCATATATTCCTCCATCTAGTGGTTCGGCCCTGAATCATGTTTCCTCTCTCTGTCTCGCCTTTTCTTTTTTTTTTAATAGGTGTCATCAATCACCATTTGGTGGTAAACCCACCCTATCTATGATGTCAGAATTGTGCCCTGGAAGTTCCTGTGCGTTGTCGCCATTTCCAGATTCCTTATTCTACCATTGGGTCTGAAAGCATGACTGAGGAGCTCCAAAGAACTTTACAGAAATGGCTGAAAACACTGAGGATTTTAAATGAAAAACACTGAAGATCACTGGAGACCACGAAAGATCAAACAGCAGAGGAGGAGAGCCTTCTCAGCCACGACTGAGCAACACCACATGGCCGTAGATACAGAGGAGGGAGGCAGCAAGTGAGATGAAGAACATCCTTTTTAAATTCTTCCCCAACTACGACCACAAGTTTGTGCAGAGAGATCCCCACAAGTTCTGCAACTTGTTCCTCCTGAAGGACCACAGTGCCAAAGACTGCAGAGCCTTCGCAAATGCTTAGAGAGCATCTGGCACACCACACCATAGTAGACACTCAGAAGACACTGGAGTCCCTGAAGAACCTGTTTTTCTCAAGCAAGGAAGAAGGGAATGTTGAAGCTGAACCAACAGAAGTAGGAGAGCTAGTAGTAGTGGAAAGTGTCTTTGACATCAGGAAGCTGGAGGGTGGCAAAAGACGCCAAAAGAAGAAGCGGCAAAAGTAAAAAAATGACAAAAGACTCAGATGCAAAGGCCATCTGGACGTCAAAACAGGTGTAGGACAGCATAAGAAAAAAGAGCTGCACAGGTCCCGATCAAAGGACTCCAATAGGGGAAAGTCTTCGAACCAATCTTCCATGCTGGCAGGTACATGATAGGGGGCGAAGGAGAAAGAGTCAAAGGCAAAGGAGCTGCTGACCTCGAAAATGATGCTATTGGTTATGGTCGAAGCTGAAAAATGAGGGATTGAGGCCGAGTGAAAGAAACACCTGCTCAAAGATGAAATGGTGGCACTCACAAAGGAATATGGAGTTCAACAACTCACTGAAGGGTTTTCACATCCCGCTGTCATCCTCAGAGCAGCAGGAGACCACGCAAGATTAACAGAGGCACTCTTCACACTGGAGCCACATGAAGAGGAGCAGGAGAAGTTATTTGAAGACAAATAGACTACATTTGATGGTCAGGGTCAACACAATGACATGTGGCAAGATCTATATGATGACAAACCCCTGAGGAGGGTATTGACAACTATTCCTGGAGGTCTTTACCACCAGATGACATGTCCTTGTACAATGGACTATTAAGAGGGCAGCAAACACCAGTGGGGTACAACTGAAAGAGGAAAACTGGGATTCATATTTCCTCCTCGAAACACTCATGACATCACAAAAAGCTTACCTCTACCTGCCCATGTTACCCAGCGTCCTGGACCATGGTGAGAAGGTCTTTCTGGAGCCAGTCACAGCAAGGGCTGTATTCCTCAGAGTGGGGAAGAAATGTAAACATTCCACACAAGACCCTTAATACATCAAGGAAAATGTGACTGACTCCATAATCATGGCAGTAGCTAGGAAACGGAGCAATGCACTGACATCAATTGGGCCTCCAGCAGAGAAGGAGAGCGAGGGTGGTCCTGTCGGACAGAAAGTTTGAAAGAGAGGTGGCCACACAATGGAGTATTGCAAACTCCAGTGCCCTCCTAGAACACTACAGCCATCAGCAGTGGGATAAAATGGTCTTGTGTAACACCCCCCAAAGGAATTGAAGAGAGCCAAGGGAGGAATCCAAGAGGGCAGGAATCTTGTGAATTTCTGCCTCAAGTCAGCACTGAACGAGGTGGATAGAGCCAGCAGGCAGATGTGCACAGGTGCATCCCTCAGGGGACACTCCCGACTAAGAGTCTCAGAGTTGAAAGTAGGAGTGTAGGCATCGATCATCAACATCTTTTCAGGAGAAGCGACCTTCAGACCGACTGTGGATGGGGCACTGCAGCAAATTAAACAAGAATGAAACTACAAAGGCAATGGGTGCACTGCTGTTGAGGGATCCTTCACGAGAGAAGGCATGCCTATCAGGAGACTGGCAGGCAGGGGAGGCTTCCCACCAGGAGACTGGCAGGCAGGCAGGGCAGGCTTCCCACCAGTCTCCTAACAAGAACAACAAGAATAAGGATTCAGCCAGCAGGCTACAGTGGCAGCACCCAGAAAGATTGACCTTTGGCTGAAAGCTGCGAGGAATAGGCCAACGCGCAAGTGGTTGGCGGAAGGGGTGCACAAGCAAACAAGTGACTCTCTTTGCCCACAGCTCCACCACAGAATACCAGTGGGGGAAGAAAAGTGAGATTCCTCCAGGAGTGGAGGTCAGTCACGTCAGAGAATAGGATACTAAACATAATAAAACACAGTCACTGCATAGAACTCATCAAGAAACTGCTTCAGCCCTCCACACCCAACCTCCCCTAAAGAGAAGACCATTAAGGGACCAAGGACTCATACAACTAAAACAGGAAGTCAAAGAACTCATCAATGAACAAGCCATAGAAACAGTTCAGAGGGTGCATCTACTCAACGTATTTCCTAGTACCAAACCGGGACCCAACCCTTACGCCAATAATGGGTCTCAGATATTTAAACAAATTTATATGAACACTTCAAAATGACAACACTTCAAGGAGTAATCCCACTCATAAGGAAAGGAGACTATGGGGGTTATTCTAACTTTGGAGGAGTGTTAATCCGTCCCAAAAGTGACGGTAAAGTGACGGATATACCACCAGCCGTATTACGAGTTCCATAGGATATAATGGACTCGTAATACGGCTGGTGGTAAATCCGTCACTTTTCCGTCACTTTTGGGACGGATTAACACCTCCTCCAAAGTTAGAATAACCCCCTAAATGTCCCCCGTGGGCCTAAAGGATGCCTACCTACACATAACAACGAACTGAGGACATAGGCAGTATCTCTGATTTATTTTAGACAAGGCACACTACAAGTTCAAGGTGCTACCTTTCAGCTTAAATTCAGCACCAAGGGTGTTCACAAAATTTCTGGTGGCAGTGGCCACACACCTGAGTTAACAAGGAGTACATGTCTACCCATACCTTGACATGTACTGGCTAGTAAAGGCACGTTTGAGACAGAAGTACCAATAGGACTTACAAGCTGTAATCTCCATGCCACAACAGATGGAATGCACCATAAACCATGAGGAATCATATGTCACCATGTGCAGGAGAATATATATCTGGGAGCGACACTGAACTCAAAGACTGCACATGCCTTCTCAGTGCCCAAAAGGGGAAAGGCAGTAACAGAACAAGCTTGCCTCTGGCACAACAGTCAGTCTGACAGTGAGGATAGTAATGGGACTAATGGGCATGATGGAATTTTCATCACACTCATACGGCAGGCATGACTGTACATGAGACCCATACAGGGAGAGCTATGCAACAGATGGTCACAAGGAGATGGGAGGATCTAGTGGTTGTCACTGCAAATTTCATTAAGAAGCAAACTGGTGGAAAACTAGGAATGTAGCAGTAGGGAGACCTTTCAAGTTAACTCCCATGGTGACTGTGACATTAGATGTATCCCTCAAGGAGTGGGGGGTGCACATGGTCAACCTTAAAGTTGAGGGTCTTTGGACTCCTGCAGTAGCAGTAAGACACATAAACCTTATGAAACTCAAGACGCACATGTAAGGGGAAAGTGCAAGTCCAAACTGACTATAAGATAACAAAGTTCTACCTTAACAAACAAGTGGGGGAGGTTTGTTCCAACTCTCCTAACTAGCATATGAGATATGGAAATGGGCACTCCAGTGAGACACAGCCCTGGTGGTGATACATCTCCCAGGCAAGCAGAACCTCACAGCAGATAGACAAAGCAGGCAAGTAAATGCATCCTACAAATGGGAGCTAAAACAAGAGGTGCTGTACGATGTTTTCAGGAGATGAGGCACACTAAGCATATACATGGTTGCAAGCCCAGGACACTCAAAATGCAAAGACTTTGCTTCCAGATACCCACACCACCAGCCCAAGGGAATGCCATGTCGATAAACTGGTCAAGGACATTTGTATATGCCTTTCCACTGATTCCTCTGATCCCAATAGAGCTAGACAAGTTCAAACAACCCAGTATGACACTCATGCTCACCACTTCACACTAGTCCAGACAGACATGAAACTCAGACCAACTAGAGATGTCCAGAAAACAGCCCACCCCTGTACGTGGCTTAGGCAACTTGCTAACAGTGCAGAACAGGATAATATGTCATCTGCAACCAGCCACATTCAACTTAGCAGCCTGACTGAGTATGTAGTGTTCAGTCACTTGCAGCACCCGCACCCTCCATGACAATGGAAATACTCAAGGAGGCAAGAAGACCTACTACATCAAAGTGCTACATGGCTAAGTGAGCCATCTACATCCACTGATGCAAGGACCACTAGAAACTAGAGACAAGGACAGAGGACAATGTGGTGCTAACATACCTCACCCATCTACTGGACAGTGGCTTGACCTACGCATCACCAGAAAGCTAATGGGGAACAGCTTCTTCACACTACTTATGGTGTAACAATTCGTAGAAGGACAAAAGAAAGTAGCACCACTAAGAGCTGCACCAACACCAATGTGAAACTTAAACATTGTACTCACATAGCAGATGACCGAACCCTTTAAACCCATGCCCTGGCAGAACGAAAATTTCTAACTCTAAAAACTGCCTTGCTAAATGCAATCATATCACTGTGCAGAGCGAGCAACTTACAAGCACTCCCAACTCTAGAGCCCTACCTACAAATCCACAGGGACTATGTGGTACAAAGAACAAACTCTCATTTTCAACCAAAGGTACTGTCACAATGCCTTATCAACCAGAGTATCCAACTAAAAATGTTTTTTCCATTACCCAAAGGCCAGCACGGGGAAACCTTTGCCTATGTGGTCCACAAGGAAGAAAGCAGCCCTGGCCTTCCAACAAACTTGCCCATCAGCGACATCTGCATGGCTGCTACATCGTCGCCCACACGCACTGTCACACACCTTCACAGACTACTACTCTGGACACCCAGATAAACAAGGAAGCAGAGGTAGGACAAAGAGAACTTCAGCACCTGTTCAAAAACTCAAGCATATTGAAACCTGACCTCCGCAGGGAGGCAAATACTGCTAAAAAACACAATTCCCAGCATGCAGGGAAAGGATTTGCTGCTTTAAGAGTTTTCTAGATTCACATGCGACCCACCTGCCTCCCCAGAATGTTAGGGGACAAACAAGCGAGCTCAACAGCAAATTAAGATAATAGAAGGTTTCAACTACAGAAGTCTCCAAGGGGGGGAAAAGTATCTGAAGATGGCTACCAAGCACAAGAAATTCTGGGGTGCATGTCTAAATCTCGCAGAGGATAGATTTACCACCAAATGGTGGTCGACTAAGACATTCAAAAAATAAAAAGGAAAGAGGGGGAACAAACAAAATTCTGCACCGAAACACTAGATTGTGCAATATATGCACAGCATGCAAATCCAGAAAACTCTATAAACTGCCAAATTACTCCTACTGGTAAGTAACTGTTTTGTTGCTGGAATCATCTGAATTATGTGACCCGCAGGAACAGAGTGGGTCTGTTTACTTTTCTCTCACAGATTTCCCCGAATAGCTAAAATCTTCGGATAAAAGTGTGGGACAAAAATCCACACTTACACAGGGTGTTAAACCGAGATTTTTTGACTCTCCTGTTAATTTCACATTTCCTACAGAAAGCTCGGATTCCAACTCATAATGATCTGAATTTTGTCCATCCCTCAAAGTTTGAGTAACTCTGAAGATAGGGGAATGCTAGCCCATTTTGTAGACGACTTCTGCTAAGGGTCAGTGTTTATCTTTACAGGAAAGGCAACTTTAAATTTCACCACCTTTCTGATTGTGCCTGGACAAGTCCCTTTCAGAGGGTTACAAAGCTTTGTGCAGTAAATTGGACAAAATAATATTAAAGTAACACAATCTCTACTGAATATATTTTTGTATTTATCCAGTAGCAATATAGTATACTTTGTATAGTGTAATCAGGGCCACTGGAAGTATGCAATTTTGTGGCAGCAACATTTTCCTCATAATAATTCAATTATCTACATAATCTGCCGATTTTAACATAAAACATTGTTTCTTGCTCAAATGGATGAGTTACTAAAAATGTGGCAACACGTGTTCCTGCCCAGTAGACGGGGCCACCTGTCATCTCTCTGTTGCTTATTGCTGTATTTGGGTCTCAGACTACTACTTATAAGGTGAACCCTTTTCCCAAATACTGTTAATATGTGTAAAATGGCAAAATAATGAAGTAATAGTATAACAGTATATGCAACATTGTGCCACATCATTTGCTTTTCTTGCTGCATAACGTAGTAAATTCTGCCACATAATTGGGTCCTCCTCTGCCGCCTAATTCTAAAGGTCCTGACTGTATTGTAGATCTTTTGTTCCTCTTCTGTTAGTGTTGCTCTCCCATTATGTGTGACAAGTGCTTCATTAGCAGTAAACTCGGCTGCCTCCTCCCAGTCAGTCAGTGCTTAATTTGTAAATGAAAGAATGCCGGTCCCCAAAGTCTGCTCCAAAACACGCACCCTGTGCAATTAAATGTGCGCGCTTCGAATACTGCGTAGTCCTAAATCTACCTCATTCCCTTTTAATCCACTAAGAGACGCTCCCTTTCCCATTGTCTCACTCCTGTAGACTCCTGCTTTCTTCCTTTGTGGTGCGATTTATTTTTCTTTCTCCGTCCTTGTGCGCTCTGCTGGCAATTAGGTACAGACTACACATGATGTATTTTTAAAGCGGATGGAATTTTGTACCTTACTAACAAAGAAAATTCCGCAAGATTTCATTCTATTCCTCGTGGACTAGAATCATTTTGATGGTATACTTGGACCACATCACACACTTAATATGTAAATGTTGTTCCTGGGCAAGAACTCCTGTATGGAGTGTTAGAGGGAAATCTGTTAATAAAATAAAACAAATCATTTTGACACAATAATATAGGTTTAATCGATTTTCAGCTGGGAACAACAGGCAGTCTCACATAGAGGCCATGACTGAAGTTCAAAGTTCTGGTTCAAACACCAGTAGCATTTATACTGTAAAAACCACAAAAAACTGTGGTCAAGAGTTCAGCATTTACGTAAGCAACTACAAGCAGTACAGATAAGGTAATGAGGTGCCTCTGGAAAGAAGCACTTGCACTTGTTGGCCTCATGGGTGGGCAAGTTACACTGACGTCATTCACCATATCTATCTTTCTGCACAACAAGAGATTATGGGCCTCATTCAGGGTGGAGGCCGGCTGAAGCACCGCCAACAGGCTGGCGGTGCTTCATTTTGTATTCCGACCGCGGCTGTGAAGCCGCGGTCGCCCAGCCGGGTCCGGCGGTTTTCTGCCCGATTTCCCCCGGCTGGGGGAATCCTCCATGGCGGCGCTGCTTGCAGCGCCGCCATGGGGATTCCGACCCCCTTCCCGCCATCCTGTTCCTGGCGGTACAGGATGACGGGAATGGGTGTTGTGGGGCCCCTGGGGGCCCCTGCACTGCCCCTGCCACCGGCATGGGCAGTGCAGGGGTCCACTAACAGGGCCCCATAAAGATTTTCACTGTCTGCATTGCAGACAGTGAAAATCGCGACGGGTGCAACTGCACCCGTCGCACCCCTGCAATTCCGCCGGCTCCATTCGGAGCTGGCTTCATGGTTGCAGGGTCTTTCCCGCTGGGCCGGCGGGCGCTCCTTTGGCGGGCGCCCGCCGGCCCAGCGGGAAAGCCAGAATTGCCTCCGCGGTCTTTTGACCGCGGAGCGGCCAAATGGCGGATTCCGCTTGGCGGGCGGTGCCCGCCGCCCGCCAATGTCGGAATGAGGGCCTATATGTTGCGTGCTGCTCATGGTAGCCCTCCCTTGCAAATACTTATCTGACCCTTTACACAGTTCCCCTTAACACGATATGAATGACTTGTGGTTTTTAGGATCCCTGTGCTAAGGAAGGATACACTCTTCTGTTCCACCCTGTTCATGCTAAGTGAACATTTTGAAAGCAACAGTTGGTGCAGCTTTAAAGAAAAACTCTCATTCTAATGTGGCTTGGGCCTCTTGTGTGTTTCAGCACAGCTAACTTAACAATGCAGCATGTGTATATGTTTCCTAAGTAATAAGTGTTTGTTTGTCCTAAATATGACCTGCCTTTTCTATTGATCCCACAGTCTGTCTTTTTTAACATGTCATGTATTAAACCTTTCACTACTTACATTGGTTTACAACTATCTAGCCTAAAATGTTTGTATTGGGATTTGGGAACTTATGTTTGTTTGTATGTGATGTATTCCTATTCTTCCTACATCAGGAGATATTGTTCAGAATTTGAAAACATGCATTTTACATCATGCTGTTCTGTGACGTATATGTGGCCGACAAAGATGTGTGAGATACAGACTGTGGTGAGTGCATTAAACAGTTTGTGGGTCCTGTAAATGCCACAGAGTAGGGTAGATGGTTAACCGCCTCGCCAGTGTTTGTAAGCAAGCTACTTAGTGTGCACAACTGAGTATCCCAGATTCACATCAACAGCGGTGAAGCAATGCCAGCCTTTGATTATTGGGTTCCGTGTTCTGCCCGCAGATGTTTATAAGGGATTTAGCTACTCTTACGTGTGGTTTACAAGGGCTGCACTTACCTCCTCAGGACGTAAACGGAGATGTCCCTTCAGGATAGCTTTCATACCACAGAAAATGATACTAACTGAATAGTTACAAAGGAAACACTGTGATCTCAAGGGAAGATGGTTAATTAAGTAATGTATGTGTCCTCCTCGTGGTGGCGACAGCTTTGATTCTGCCTCAACAGGATCCTCTGAAGGGCTGGCTCTAAAACAAGGGAACTTTAAGCAGTTGCCCATGGCGCGAAGGGCACCAGATGCCAGGATGGCCCTCGATGCATCCAAAATGGCCGCCTTGCCTGGTGCATAATAAAATGTGCCTTTTGCTTCGGACCCCGGAAAATCCTAGCGCTGTCCTTGAAACTATCCAGAAGATCACACTAGGTCCCCACAGGCACAGCTCATACCTTTTAACCCGAGTTCTATATTTCCTGCTAGCACAATTTTATAAATATCCATTTGTATTTTTTACGTGGAATCATCTTTGCTTATGGGATATAACATGTCTCGTGTAGAATGCTCTAATGGAAGATCTAAAACATACAAAAGAACTCCACCACTACAACCCCTTCAAAAAAAGCTTCAAAAGCGAATTTGTTTTGATTTCGAAAAGTTGCATAACTAGCAAGCAGTGGCGAAACCAGTAGATCTAATCTCTAAAAGGTCGAGCTATTGGTTTGCCGGTGCTTTTATTGGGCTGCTTGCCACTGCAGGTGTCGTGCGTGCACAAGCAGGGCTGGCAAATTGTCTATGTTGCCAGGAATTACCACATGTGCCTGGGCCAACACATTGCATGGAATCCCACCACTGTGCCAGATGCCAGCATAATCCTAGTGATTACCACTATTATTGAGGGTTAGCTTGACGGCAGGAATAACCACCATTGTGTCAGGTTCCGCATTTTACAATGGATAACCACCATTGTGCCAGGGCCAACATTTTACCAAAAGTTACTGCCATTGTGAGTATGTTATTGAGGGTTACCACGACTGTTCCAGGACCACCGTGTTGACAGAGGTTACCACCTGGTACCAGTGTCAGCATTTTAACAGGAACTACTACTTTTGTGCTAGGGCCAGCAGGTTGCCTTGGAATACCACCATTATGAGTGGGCAAGCATGTTGCCAGGAATTACCACCCTTGTGTCAGGGCCGGTATGATGCCAGGAATTACCTCTGTTGTGCTAAGGTCTGCTTGTTACCAGAAAGTAACACCGTTGTACCATGGCCAGTATGGTGCCAGGGGTTGCTTCCAGTGTGTCAGTGACTGCATTTTACCAGAAAATGCCTGTGTTTTACCGGGAATACCAACATTGAGCCAGGGCCAGAAGATTGCTGGGAACTTCTGCTGTTGTGCCAGATCCATCATTTCACGAGCAAGGCACTGGACAGAACAGTCACTCCTCGCTCGCACTCAGGAATGTTCATTAGCACACAGCGACATACGTGCACACACACTACCATCACACACAAGCATACACACATGCTTGTACACAGACATACGTGTAGACACAGCCAGATGGACACACACGCTCGTGCACACAAAGTGCTCAAATATTTTTTAATGACCTTTCTTCCCATCTTCTACCAAAGCTTCACTGGGCCTGCCCCATCTCTCCTCTCCCTCACGCAGCTCATGGTTAGTGCTCCCGGGAGGGGGAGCAGGGTCGGACTGGGAACCTAAGCAGCCCTGGTAGTTTTGTCTGACCAGCCCCCCACGTTAGTTGTGTTACATTTTGTATTTAAAAAAAAAAAATAAATAGTTGAGTGCCTGGGTGAGTCTGGAAACGAGAGTGAGGGAATTATGGTAGCTTGCTGCTTTTGTTACTGGGTGCCGATAATGCAGCGCTGTTGCAAAATCGGCCCCCACCTTTCCAGCCTCCTAGGGAAATGCCCGGTGCCTGGTACGGCCTGCCTGGTTCGGCCGGCCCGGCCCGGCCCTGAAGAGGAGGGCGGACAGAGAAGTGCCTAGGATAGATAAGAGTAAGGGGGTGGCAAGCAGGTTACTACTGATAGAGCGTTCCAGCCTAATAATTTACCTGTAGTTTGGACGCTCTTTAGGCCGATGAATCTTTTGGCTAAGTGGGACTCTCCGCACCCTTAATCGGTCAATTTCATTAAATCAATAATCAATAACGAACATAAGCAATACCTTGATCAACATAACACTTAACAATTAATCCAGAATACATTTTCGACGAACCCTGACCTTTCAGTCAGGAATAACCACACCAGTTTATTCAAAGTTAGTGAATTTATTTCCCTATATTAACAAAGCTAGCACAATATAGATGTGTCTCAACACCAAATGATAAACATAAATGAACATTAATAGCTGTCCATAGCGGCGAAACAAATGTAATCTATGCAGCATTTGAATAACAAGGCATTCGATAATAGCAATGCAAATCACTAATACGATAATCTGTAACGAACTAATTGCATACATTTAGTCAGCATAACAAGGTCTCAAATTGCATCGTGCGACAAAAGGAATCCTCATCTAACCGCAAATTAGCATCAGCATGTGGGACTTCATGCAAAAACAATTTAGCAACATAAATTTGGAAAACTCCTAGCTAGGGATCTCATCAAAAATCAGCAGTTGGTTACCTAAAAGAAACACAATGCAATTGTACAATTTCCTTTCATATTTACCAATTACCATCAGCATTCAAGGAAGTCTTCGTCTCACAGGTACCGTTTCTCGATCAGCATGGGACGGGGCAAAGGGGAAGGTGGACGGGGCAATTGCCTCGCGGCGGCAAGGTAAAACTACTACTTCATGCAAAGGGATCAAAGTTAAAGTCTCTAGGGCAAGAATCATTAAAGTCTCTTTCTCTCGATTAGAGAAAGCATCAAAGTCTCTCAAAATGGCGTCGCAGCAAGATGGGCCATAATAGCTGCAATGTCCTGCAAAATGGCGGGTATCGGGCTGGTAATAACTGCAATGTCTGGGTAATGGCCACTTTCCTCTCGTGCACCTGGTTTTTATAGACAACAGTTCAAATCCAGTAGGGTCTTCCATTGGAGGGTTCATAGGTTAGCTTCAAATTATCCAATCAAAAACAACAGTTCTCAAGCTTTTACTTAAGCATACATTATCCTTGGAGACGGGTACGCAAGTTGCAACATTTTATACCAATTAACTCACTTTCAGAGCTTCCATTGTCCGCACCTGCAGATCGACCTTGGAGTAAAGAGAAAATATGCCAGGCTGGCACGAAACCTTAAGATAAGCATGTGAACGATCTCAGTGGAAAAGTACAGCTTCAAGCAAAAATACACGTTTAATAGCACATTGGAAAAAAATACGAGCATCTAAACCGTGAGACCAGGCAACTAGGCCGAAGCCTCTACTAAAGTAATGCTAAGCTAAAGCATTTCAAGCAAGCAAATCATAGCACACGTTTACGATTATGTCGGATTAGTGAAATTCTAATACATCACGTTATATAAAGCACGCTTATAAATGTTGGCAAACTACTCTGAGGGCACATTTTGTCCCCGTACAATCTTTATTCGTTCGGTTAAAATCACACATGATTATTTCACACTACGTTTATGCGCTAATAAATGTAAAACCTTCATTTCTGCTTCATCAATCCCTCCTCTGATGACTACTTGTCATCACACCAAATCATGCCCACAAATTTTATTCCATTAAAATTCTGTCAGTTCTCTTTTCCTTTTAATTCCCCTTGTTTTCGCCTTGTATTCTTCTGCCATTCTTTTCATAATTTTCTCTTCCTTTCTTCTTTTAATTCTCTCCATAATCATTATTATTCCCCTTTTTATTCCCCAAATTCCAAATATGCAAATCAGTACTATTAAAATTCCCTGTATTATTTTTAGTAATATTCCATTCCAAATTCCCCCAAGCCAATTTCCCACTGAAGCAAGTCCTTTTCCAACCTTCTCCCACACTCCTGGTTCCTTCAATTCCTTCAAATCTGCACTCTCTTTTGTTAGATTAGCAAGCATAGTTTTAATTTTCACACTGTTATCAGGAATATACGTACAACAGTGTCGTGCACCAAGCATTTTACAAACACCGCCATCCTTTGCTAAAAGAATGTCTAAAGCAAGCCTATTTTGAAGAGTCATAGCTCTTTCCGCTGCAAGTTCAGCATCTATCAGGATTATAGCACCTGAAAACTTTGTCAACATGTTATCCACTATAGTAGACAACTTTCTTATTTTGATGGAATTCAACACAACTCCCAATGAAGGAATCATGGCTCCAAATATATTTCCTACCACAGCAGCTGCGGTCTCTCTTTTCTGGATACGATGGGATCCAGATGTCTTTGGAATCATCGATAGGTCATCCAGTTGATAAACCTTTGGGAACACTATACCCAAATAACATCTCCCCCACCATCCCTTCGGAAGACGATAATAGGCATTATACCCACAAATGTAATATACACCTGGAATGACAGGGTCAAGTCTGTTCATCATGAATGTCCATTTGGCCTTAAAGATAAACGTATGTTTACACTCACTCGCTCCTACAAAAATGTTGTCATAATAAGATTCACCTCGATATATACAAAATTTCCCTACATGCCAAGCATCTAAAGCTATTCTCCCTTGTGTCTTTATTGCGGCAAAATCATAATTATCTACTGAAGCCCTTTTATGTAGCTCTTTTTCTAATTTCGCATTCATTTGTGCCCTTCTATCATCTGTGCGATCTAAAAAGCTTATTTCTACTGCAGAGAGCGAGCAGGTAAGGTTTTCCCTATGAGCGTGAGCCGTTTCAAAAGGTTGCATTGGCTCGAAAAATTCCCTCATTATTTTAGCATCCCAATCTTTAGCAATCTGACTTAGCTGCGCTATTATAGGAACATATGCAAAGGTAACATCATAATTTGAGTAAAAATACTGTATGTTAGTTTGACCATAAAATCTAGACATTACTATACTACATGTAATCCCGTATGTAAGAGGCATATGGTGATATGTCACCCCTTCCTTTACTGATGTCGGTATCTGTGTACACACATAACAATCTTTCGCATCCATAGTCTCAACATATTCTGTTAGCAAGCGATAGAAAACATTATACGAAAGCTCCTTCTTATCATGCAAGTGTCTCTCATCTAATTCTAGTCTTTTCAATGCGGTTAGTTCAGTGACAGTAACAGGAGCAAAAGTAGAAGCCTCTATTTTCTCATTCTCACCCTTTCCATGCATTGCAAGCACTATTGCCATTATTATTAGTACGCATGCAATTATCAAGCCTATACACACATATTTACAATATTTCTTTCTACTGTTTTGCGTCATGATCTGTATAGAATCAGAGAGCTAGAAGCACCTATTAAGAAACTATTTAGCAATTCAGTTACAAAGCTGAACGAGCGCAATGTTCACACAGTCTTCTTCAAGAGGCCAGTCACTTATCTGTTAGCAACAACTCAGTCTTTATCGGTTTAGCAAATGTCTCATCCGGTTGTTTGTTTCACGTTATATTGTAGCAAGCGATATCATTTATCACCCTTTCAATCAACACTGTCCATAAAACTTTTCTTTTCTATTGGTATCTCTTCTTCTTCGTTCTCGAGGCTTAGAGATACAAACTCGTCAGTCCAATCGTCATTGACTGCATATGCCCATTCTGGACCGGAATATCTCCTATTCGGTATCCTTTTCCTTTTCAATTTTGCTTCTCTTTTCGATTCTGCTTCGCTGGTACTTTCCTCTTTTGTCAAGTCTTTTTCTTCACTCGGGGATGGTACCACGACAGTTACTTCTTTTCTCTTTCACTTTTGGCCTTTCTCCGTCGTTCAAACCTTCTTCAGTCCTTTGTTTTACTGGTGATATACTTAGTCTCCTCTTTGCACCATGTCCATTTGATGGACCTGCGACCCTTTCTGTGGAAGCTTGAACTTTTTCGTTCTGTCCTGCCTTGTCCCCTCCTTCTGGGGAATCGATCACGTTCTCCTTTTCTTTTTCTGTATCGTCTGCTTCTGGGAAAGCCCTCCTCTGATCAGGCTCTCCTGCTTTTTCACCTTTTTCGAGCCCTTCGTCACCGTTACTTTCGTCAGGCTCTGTATCACTTTCAGCTGCTTCAGGTTCTTTGTCACCTTCAGCTGCTTCAGGCTCTTTGCTACCCTCAGCTGCTTCAGGTTCTTTGTCACCTTCAGCTTCTTCGTCGCTGTCTGAACTTTCTCCTTGGTCTTCCCCAAGTGAGTTGGTCTCTTCGTCCTCCAATAATATCTCTCTCTCTCCTACTTCTGCCTGTTCGCTTTCAGTTCGGTTTTGTTCTGCCTCAACACTCAGCACTGTTTTATCAGGCACTGGCAGTTTCAGCGCTTCAACTTCCTCATCTGTGGGACACAACACTTTCTTTGTGTGACTGGCGTGAATCCATTTGGGAACCCCCGCACACTTCACAGCGGTAGTTGTCGTCAGGATCACTTGGAAAGGGCCTTTCCAACGGGGTTCCAGACACGACTTCCTCACGTGCTTCTTTACCACGACCCAGTCACCTGCTTTCAGTGCGTGTCCTGGACCTTGGATCGGTGGCAAGGTGGTTGCTTCCACCTGGTGAGAGAAAGAGCGAACCACGTCAGCCAGACCTTTGCAGTAGTCTAACACCATATCATCTGTAATATTCAAAAGCGCGTTTGCGGGAACTGCGAGAAGTCTCATGGCCCTGCCCATGAGAATTTCGTGCGGAGACAATCCAGTCTTTCTATCAGGGGTGTTTCTCATTGACATTAACACCAAGGGCAATGCGTCAGGCCATTTCAAATTTGTTGATGCACATATTTTCGCCATTCTTGATTTCAGTGTACCATTCATCTGTTCCACCAGTCCTGATGCTTCAGGGCAATAGCTACAATGCAGTTTTTGCTCAATGTTCAGCGCTTCACAAAGTAACTTTATCACCTCGTTATTGAAGTGACTTCCCCTATCTGATTCTAAAGAGATCGGGAATCCGAAACGTGGTATCAACTCTCTCAACAATAGCTTTGCAACTGTAAGGCTGTCATTTCTACGTGTGGGGTATGCTTCAATCCAGTGACTAAAAATGCACACAATCACCAACACATACTTCAGACCTCCATGCACAGGCATCTCAATGAAGTCCATTTGCATTCGACTAAACAGGCCACTTGCTCTACCAATGTGGCTCGCGTTCACAACTGTTCCCTTTCCTGGGTTCATCTGCTGGCAAGTGACACATCGATGGCAAACTGCTTCTGCAGCTTGACGAAATCTGGGGTTAAACCAATCAGTTTTGAACAATCTTATCATGGCATCTCTCCCTAGGTGAGCTTGCCCATGATAGAACCGCGCAAGCTGTGATAAGAGACTGTTTGGCAAAACAAATTTTCCCTCATTTGAAACCCATAACTCGTCTGGTCTCTTTATACATTGTGATTTAATCCAGGAATCTCTTTCATCCTCCCTGACGTTATTCTGTAATGCTTTTAATTCATCTATTGTATCTACAACTTTCAAGGCAAATGCTTCAGCTGGTTCGAGTTCTGGTTCACTTATCGAATTCCATTCATCTCTGAGCAATATACAATTCAAGGCACAAAATCTTGCGACTTGATCCGCATATGCATTTCCCAGAGAAACATAGTCCTGTCCTTTTGTATGAGCACTACACTTTACCACTGCAACTTCGGCTGGCATTTGGATGGCGTGTAACAATTCCCTTATTCTCTCCCCGTTTTTCACTGGGGATCCTGAAGAAGTCAGGAAACCTCTCTGTGACCATAGTTGTCCAAAGTCGTGCACAATCCCAAACCCGTACTGACTATCAGTGTAAATGGTGACTTTCATCACTGCAGACAGTTGACATGCTCTTGTAAGGGCTACAAGTTCTGCTACTTATGCAGAATAGACTCCTTGAAGCCAGCCCGCTTCCAAGACACCTGTTACAGTACATACAGCATATCCTGCTTTCAAAATTCCCATCCCATCTCTTAGACCTGAACCATCAACAAAAACAATTTGGTCATTTTCATCAAGCTTAGTATCCTTAATGTCAGGTCGAGGTTTTGTGCAAAATTCAGTCACCTGGAGGCAGTCATGCTCGACGTCTTCAGCGTTCTCAATTTCAGCATTTTCACCAGGAAGCAAGGTTGCTGGATTCAACGTAGTGCACCTTTTCAGCTGCACATTCGGGGAGCCCAGAATTACCGTTTCATACCTTGTGAGCCTTGCTCCAGTCATGTGTTGTGTTCGGGAGCGGGTCAGAAGTATCTCAACTGAGTGAGGGACCATGACTGTTACTGGGTGTCCCATCACTATTCCTTCACTCTGAGTGAGGCTGATACCAACTGCTGCTACGGCGCGCAAACACCCTGGAAGTGCTGCTGCGACCGGATCCAAAGTAGCTGAAAAATACGCTACTGGTCTGTTTACGCCACCATGGGCTTGGGTCAAGACAGACAAAGAACATGCATCACGTTCATGGCAAAACAATGTGAAAGGCTTTGTGTAATCAGGCATACCTAAAGCTGGAGCCCTGCACATGCATTCTTTCAGTTCAACAAAAGCATCCATCTCCTCTCCTTTCAGCTCAATTTGATCCAAGGCATCCTTCTGGGTCAGCTTCAGTAAAGGCTTTGCTAGAGTTGAGAAGTTGGGAATCCACTGGCGACAGTAGCCCACCATTCCCAAAAACTTCCTCACCTCCCTCCTTGTCTTTGGTGGACTCATTTGAAGTACACTTGTTATTCTTTCCTTCATTATTCTCCGTGACCCTTTCTCTATTTGGTGACCCAAGTATTTCACTTTCTTCTGGCAGAACTGTAATTTGGAAGGAGACACCTTGTGTCCATTCCTTCCCAAATGGTTCAACAGAGCAATGGTATCGGCTGTGCAGCCACTTTCTGTCTTTGATGCAATCAGTAAGTCATCAATGTACTGTACTAGGGTTGACTCGAATGGCAATTCTAATGCTTCCAAATCTTTCTTTAGAATCTGATTGAATATTGACGGCGACTCAGAAAACCCTTGAGGAATTCGACACCAACTGTACACTCTGTCTAAGAATTTGAAACAAAAGAGAAATTGGCTGTCCTCATGAAGAGGCACCGAGAAGAATGCTTGTGACAAGTCGATGACTGAGAACCACTCGGCATCGCAAGGGACTTGAAACATTATCACAGCTGGATTCGGTACTACAGGGCAGCATTTGACTATGATGTCATTTATTTTCCTCAGGTCCTGCACAAGTCGGACCTTTCCACTCGGCTTTATTAGTCCCATGATTGGTGAATTACATGGACTGCTTAACACTTCTTTCAGTACTCCCTGTTTTACAAACTCGTCAATGAGTTGGGCAACTTTCATGAGGGTGTCTTGTGCCATGTGGTATTGTGGGGTCTGGGGAAAGGTTGCATTGGGCTTTACAGTCACTTTCACTGGTTCCACTCCTTTCATCAATCCCACCTCTTTCCCTGTCATATCCCACACTTCCTTTCCGACTGTTTCCCGTAATTCAGCTGGAATATCTTCTTCAGTTATCATCGGGAAAAGACAAATCAGAGGATAGTCTTCATCGACAGTTTCCATCTCATCCCCCTCTACACTGTCCTCTTCTTCCCCATCACTGCTCGTCTGAATTGTTATTCCCTCGTTCGAGCACATAATCGAACAACCCAATTTGCACAACAAGTCTCTCCCTAACAGTGCTATCGGGCTTGAGTCACATACCACAAACTGATGCACCCCTTGATAGTTACCGATGCTGACTGGTACCGGATCTGTTATTGGGTTCGTCAGGTGCCTATTTGCTACTCCCACCACTTGAACTGTCCTCCCTGAGAGTGGCAAATTTGGTACTTCACTGCTCTTAACGGTTGAACGTGTTGCTCCTGTGTCAACCAAGAATGAGACACGATGACCCATTACTCTTCCCTCTACGTACGGACCCTTTTGATCAACTTCCAAGGATGCTGCAAGCACACAATCTCCTTCTTCTTCTGAACTTTCACTCTCCCATACATTGTTTATTCCACTCTCACTGTGTAGTGGGAACTGTTGTACTGTGCCATTTGTACTCATTACCTGACCCGAGACCTGTGGAGGAACCATCACTTGCTGCTGACTCACTGGTGCCAAAGGTATTTGCTGATTAGGTACCATGGGTAACTGCTGTTGCATTGGCTGCATTTGCGTCACCTGCATACGAGGCATCTGCATCTGCTGCGGCTGCATAGGTTGTAATCCCTGCAACTGATTTACGGTCTGAAAATTTGGGTTTGGACCTCTTATTTTCGGTCCCCTCATTGTCTGAAATGCATTGACATCATTGTTTTGCTGACTAACACCTGCACCTGCACCTTCCTGCACCACCATCGGGCACTCGCGTTTCCAATGTCCGACAATTCCGCACACGTGACACGGCATCACCTTCTTCATTGCCTGCACACCATTCACAACAGTGTTCAAATCCGGACCATTATTCACAAAACCTCCTCTGCCTCTGCCTCTCGCCTGTGGCTGAAACATCATATTTCCCTGCAACTGCGGCTGCGGTTGCGGTACCTGCTGTTGGAACCCTTGCATCCCTTGCAAACCTTGCAGACCTGTCTGGGCTGCTTTAAGTTGCATCATCATCACCTTCTCTTTCAACCTTTTCTGTTTCACTTCAATTTCGTCGCTACAGTATTTCGCATAATTTAACACCTCATCAATCGGTTTCGACTGCCAACAAATCAAATGCGACTTTATCATCTGACTTATCTCTGGTCTCAGCCCTTCCACAAATCTAAACACAAAATGAAGCATGTCCTTCGCCTCTATTGTCTCCGTGCCACTGTAGTTTTTGAACGCCTTCAACAATCTCTCATAGTAACTATGAATCGACTCTTTAGCCTCTTGGGCAGTTCGATCGATCTTCTGCCAATCCACATTTTTCGCGGCAACCTTCGTCTTCAAATGCTCAATTACCTTATAGTACAAACTCATCACCATAGGTGATGGTGCACCCGTGTCCCTGTCTCTCTCTGGTTCACTTGTTGGCCAACCTACAGCTCTTTTGCAATCCTCCCACAAATCTGCCGGAACCACAATCTCAAAGAGAGTGTTCAGGTCTTCCCAAAGGCATTTCGCAAGCTTCACAAACCTATCAGTCTGTTGATACCATTCAATCGGCTTCTCTCTCAGTTTGGGGAAATCATCCGTAAAAGACTGAATGTCGCTTCTGTGCCATGGTACATGTATTAATTTTCCCCCTGCTGTCTCCCTCATTGGTAACATGGTTACTGCCTCGCTACTCTGTGGTCTTTTCTCATTGAGCTCTGTAGCACTGTCCCTCCTCTTTTCCTTTCTCTTTACCCACCTGCTTTCCCACTTGTCTAAGCACCTCCACACGTGTGCACTCTGCAGCAATTCTCTAAGGTGTGCCTTCATGCCTGCTGATCTCATGTGTTCAAAATCTGTGGTCCCGAAATCCAAACTGTAGCTCCTGCTCAAGTGTTTCATCTTGTCTATCTCCACCCCGTTCTTGTCTGCTATTTCTTGTAACCTTCTATGTACCTTGTCTACTTCCCTCGTAATCCTGGGACATAGATATCTCAGCTCTTCTTCCGAATAGGACTCCAACCTATTCACACCCATAGTCCCTTCCACCAATTCATGTGCTTCCATGCTCAACCTGACCCTATTCAGATAATCTTCTCCCTTCCCACTACCTGAGCTTTGTGTGGAATTCAGACTGTTAAACCACTGTGTCAGCTGTTGTGCATTCAACCCCATCAGTGTAGCATTCACATCGACTGCCATTGATGGTTGCGGCAACTTTTCAGTGTTCGATGACAGCGGTATCACCAGTGGGGGACTTGACCTCACCAGTGTTGACTGAGCACATATGGGACTAAACTCCATCAAGGTCCCAGATCCAGTTGGCTGAGCCGCTATCGGAGTTATCCCTGGAGTGTTTTCTATGCACCTCCTTTCGGTCCCACTCTGCAGCATTGATCCCTGACCGCTCATACCTAAGTTAGGCTGACTGTACAGAGGTACTGGTGGACCTACAGTAATGGGTAGTGATATCGCATCTGGGTTCTGTCCATTTCCCATGTTCTGAGGCATGTTCATTCCCACACTATGGGTCATCATTGCCGGCATGCCCATTTGACTCCCCGTCATCTGAGCATGTGCATTTCCCCCTTGCATCTGCTTTTGAGGCATCAAAAACTGGGTTGATTCAGCTTGTGCCAGTGTTGGGTTGTGACCATTCTGTCCTCCCAGTGCGGCTGGATCTAAAATCATTCCCGTACTGTTATCGCTGCTGTAGTACCTTGGGACCTGCGGCTGATAATTTTCTGCTGGTTTCAACATGGGCACATCTGGATATATTCTCCTAACCTGCGGTATCTGTGGGGTGAACAGTAAACTCGGGTCCTTAGATCCCGATGATGCTCCTGAACTCTGGGTTTCACTATTCTGTACCGATGCCGGAGGGGCAGAACTGGTACTTTGTCCTTGTCCACTCTCTGCATAAGGTGGTGGACTGTCGTTCAGCAATTGCATGATTAGCTCCTCATCCTCTAACTCCTCTTCTCTTCTCAACTTTTCCTCATCCTCTCTATCCTTGGAACACCTCCTGTTTGTCTTACAGGAAGCTTTCTTACCTGTCTCCTCTTCTTCCTTAGTAATCGCGGGAAACAATTTTATCCCCTGCAATACATCTGACCTCCACACCTTCTGTGCATTATCCCACCTAGCGTCCGCTAGTGTCTTTTCTACCTTCCTTATCCTGGTCTCGAACGTATTCTGCTGTTGCTGTCTAGCCATCAGTTCCCAAATCGCTAGAGCCTCAAACTGTGCTGGCCTTGGAGGTACCTTCATGTCGTACATCGCGAATCTCAAATTCTCTAGAATCCTTATATTGAATGTCCCATGTATCGGGAACGCTACGCTCCCATGTTTCTCTGTCAGCTTGTGCCATTGCTTTAGCCAAAGACACGGAGCTACCCCTTTTTCCTCCATTACAATGTAAGCTGGTGTGCCTTCGGGTGGCGTTTCCTCTCCTACGCTCGCTTTAATGTAAGACTCCCCCTTCATCGCACTCCTTAATGCTTTAAAAAATTTCATTTTCTCGTCTTTTATTTCACAAAGTTTGTAATCAATAGGTGACTTTAATTCCCGGAATACTCTTCGCTTGCCTTTCCCCTTCCAATCGAGCCCCACGGACTGCGTCCAGTCCGTACGCGACCCTTCTCTATAACCAACCTATCCCAGCGCGGCTCCTAGTGACGTCACACTCACACACACTGCGGCTGACAAAGCCTCGCGGCTAGTCTTCCTTCACTCAGTTCCTCTCGTAACAACTTCTTGCATGTATCGCGAGCTACCAAAAATATAAAACAGATCTGTCGGTTTACTACAGGAAGGGTAACACAATCGCTTCAGGACCTTAGGGATTTTTCACTAGCCTCAGCAGTTATTCCATCTTTCTCGGTCCCCACGTTCGCAAGCAAATCTGACCCGCAGACTGCTCTCAACTTGTCAGTGATCTATTCTAGTGCACTTAGAATTTTGTCAAAGCCCGAAGTCGAAGTTCCTTTCACTCCCTTAACACACGTACCGACCCGTTGACCACGCCCGATCAACCTACTAAACCGCCCAGACCACAACATAAAACAACATACTCCGGAGTCTCTTGACCTCGCAGGGCCCGTCTCAACAACAACAACCACGTGGACCTTTTTTATGCACAAAGCGCCACACGCACATGAAGTTCTACGACTTCCCTACTCTCACACTCTGAGTCGCACCTCTGCTATTTCTACGAAGTTCGACGACTTCCCTACTTCTACACTCGGAGTCGCACCTCCGCTATCCTCTAAAAGAAAAAAATTCCTCGCAACCTTTTCACACAATCTGCGGCAATAAGCTGTGCAAGCGCAAAACCCTAATTTCTCTCATACCATCACTAGTACCGCCAACGCCGATTCCACACCTCCGTTCTCTCCATTCGCAAGCTCCGAGATCCCGGGAAAGTCGCGGTGGACCTAGCCCATCATCATTCTGTCAATCAGTTTTATCCTAAAAAAAAAAATCTAATTCAACTTCTCGAGTGGGGTCTCAAAGGGCGTAACCGTTAATTCAACACCATGTACTTTAACGGTACGGAGTCCCAAAAGGCGAAACCATCCTCTGCTACCATCTACTGATAGAGCGTTCCAGCCTAATAATTTACCTGTAGTTTGGACGCGCTTTAGGCCGATGAATCTTTTGGCTAAGTGGGACTCTCCGCACCCTTAATCGGTCAATTTCATTAAATCAATAATCAATAACGAACATAAGCAATACCTTGATCAAAATAACACTTAACAATTAATCCAGAATACATTTTCGACGAACCCTGACCTTTCAGTCAGGAATAACCACACCAGTTTATTCAAAGTTAGTGAATTTATTTCCCTATATTAACAAAGCTAGCACAATATAGATGTGTCTCAACACCAAATGATAAACATAAATGAACATTAATAGCTGTCCATAGCGGCGAAACAAATGTAATCTATGCAGCATTTGAATAACAAGGCATTCGATAATAGCAATGCAAATCACTAATACGATAATCTGTAACAAACTAATTGCATACATTTAGTCAGCATAACAAGGTCTCAAATTGCATCGTGCGACAAAAGGAATCCTCATCTAACCGCAAATTAGCATCAGCATGTGGGACTTCATGCAAAAACAATTTAGCAACATAAATTTGGAAAACTCCTAGCTAGGGATCTCATCAAAAATCAGCAGTTGGTTACCTAAAAGAAACACAATGCAATTGTACAATTTCCTTTCATATTTACCAATTACCATCAGCATTCAAGGAAGTCTTCGTCTCACAGGTACCGTTTCTCGATCAGCATGGGACGGGGCAAAGGGGAAGGTGGACGGGGCAATTGCCTCGCGGCGGCAAGGTAAAACTACTACTTCATGCAAAGGGATCAAAGTTAAAGTCTCTAGGGCAAGAATCATTAAAGTCTCTTTCTCTCGATTAGAGAAAGCATCAAAGTCTCTCAAAATGGCGTCGCAGCAAGATGGGCCATAATAGCTGCAATGTCCTGCAAAATGGCGGGTATCGGGCTGGTAATAACTGCAATGTCCGGGTAATGGCCACTTTCCTCTCGTCCACCTGGTTTTTATAGACAATAGTTCAAATCCAGTAGGGTCTTCCATTGGAGGGTTCATAGGTTAGCTTCAAATTATCCAATCAAAAACGACAGTTCTCAAGCTTTTACTTAAGCATACATTATCCTTGGAGACGGGTACGCAAGTTGCAACATTTTATACCAATTAACTCACTTTCAGAGCTTCCATTGTCCGCACCTGCAGATCGACCTTGGAGTAAAGAGAAAATATGCCAGGCTGGCACGAAACCTTAAGATAAGCATGTGAACGATCTCAGTGGAAAAGTACAGCTTCAAGCAAAAATACACGTTTAATAGCACATTGGAAAAAAATACGAGCATCTAAACCGTGAGACCAGGCAACTAGGCCGAAGCCTCTACTAAAGTAATGCTAAGCTAAAGCATTTCAAGCAAGCAAATCATAGCACACGTTTACGATTATGTCAGATTAGTGAAATTCTAATACATCACGTTATATAAAGCACGCTTATAAATGTTGGCAAACTACTCTGAGGGCACATTTTGTCCCCGTACAATCTTTATTAGTTCGGTTAAAATCACACATGATTATTTCACACTACGTTTATGCGCTAATAAATGTAAAACCTTCATTTCTGCTTCATCACCAGCGCGTACAGGGGAACGTGCATGACTGGCGTGCATGGCTCATGGGGTGGGGAACAATTAAGTTAAAGCAGGAGCGTGGGACTGGGTGAGAGACTGGTTGCAAGTGCCCGAAGGTCCCAAACCCAGAGCAGAGGGGGTCTCAGCAGCCGTCAGGTGAGCTGGGAAGCAGGTTACGGTGACCAGACGTCCCAGATTTGCCCGGACTGTCCCGGTTTTCCGGTGACTGTCCCGATGTTCCGACACTGGTTTGAAAAATTACACAAATGTCCCTGTTTTGGGAGATGATCAGGTGAGCACTCACATTTATCACTGTGCACTCTGTAAAGGGTGTAATGAGAAGGCCAGTGTGGACAGAGTATTGTTTAAAAAGCTCTCCTGCTGTGCTGCAGGCTTAATTCGGGCAGCACAGCAGGATTTAATGGAGGCGAATAAACCACTGCGAAGCCCATCACCCGAAGCAAGAATAACAAAGCTCCCATTGCAATACGCTGGATCTTGGCCAGGGAGTCTTTAATTTTAATGCTACAGAGGTGTGTGTTTTGGTAGCATGAAAATTAGACTTCCTTGGCCATGATGTGATGTGTTCCATATGGCTGCCCTGATATATAAAACGGAAAAGCCATCGACATAGAAATAGGACTAAATGTTTGCACTAGTCAGTGCAGTGTCAACATTTAGTCGTATTTAGGTGGGATTTGCGTCCCGCCAGTGACTGGCCAACAGCCCTATTTCCCCCCCTAAAAAAATGTATTAATAGATGCTTGCCTACGAGCATGCGCGTGCTGCATTTTTTAGAATTGAAAAAAAAAACTTTTAAATGGTCGCCTGTCGATGGCATTGCAAGTGGCAGAATCAGCAAGGGGGTTGGGATGGCAAACAGATGCTGCGTCGAGGAAGGTAGAGGAAGGATTAAATAGTCAGATGAGAGAGGAGCAGGGAGAAATAGAGACACAGGCATAAGAACTTTTTACATGCACTGCAAAGTAAGTCTGATGTCTGCAGTGGAAGGATGCATCAACCAGTGAAGATAAGAGTGCTGTAGCGCTGGAGAAAATCAAGAATATGGAGGAAAGCCATTGAATCAGGAGTAGGCAGGTGAGGCAGACAACAACTCGATTCTGTATGTGATGTATTGGAAACAATAAGTCTGCCTGTATAGAAGTAAAGCTGTCTATAACTTAGACCTAAAATGCACTTTGAGTGCACTTTTATTTTGACATAATATACATCCAATGATTGTGGCGTGTTGCTTGACATATCACGAGTGCATCATTATCGCATCTGTCCAGTTTGCTCAACTGAGACAAAAATGCAGCTTTCATGGTGTTTAATTACACATATGTTTTTTGCCAGTGTTCTCTCCCAACATATATTTTGCTCAACTTATGTGTAGCTTTATGATTATCACAAAGTCCTCTCAGAGACAAAGTGCTGCATGCAAGTTGTTGGGATATGAATATGTGCTTTTCTATAATTTATGAGGCCGAAAAGATGCTGAAATATATGCACATTTTTTTTTAGGAAATAAAAGCTGGGTAAACGATGAATGCGAAGACCTGACCGTACCCCAGTGTCCTAGAGGGTGAGGCTTTTTTTAATCTAACCGTTATGCATGAAGTCTGAGATTTATATTGTAAACACACTCTTTAGTTTACTGGAAATTATTGTAAAATCAAGTAATTTTATGAACTACCTAGAAATATTGAACCGAAAGCAAGCATGCACACCAATAATAAATACTGCGTACACGCGCACGGCTCGGTGATCAGTAGGAGAGAAATAAACTTATAGAAAACTAAAAGGCGCGCTGCGGGTATCCTCCCAACATTGGCAAACACAATTTGACACACCGCGGGTATTTTGGGTATTCTTCACCTGCCTCCCCCAGATGCATCCACATTTGCATTAATTCGTTGTTTATGACTGTAGCAGCTTTGCCTTTCTACATATGATAGCCCCAGGGGTTTTTAGAATCTTTATTTTTGGGGTTTAGCTGGCATTTTTGCTTAGGGCAATTTGAGACTGCCATTCATTTTCACAGCATGTGTGCTCTGTCCATAAAACCTACGGTACAATTTTGTAGAATACATTGTTTAGTCGTTAAGTAAAACTACAGTAAGGTGGCACAGGAAATGCACCAGTGATGAAAAAGTTAAGTGACACGTGTGGGCTGCGGTGTATATTTATTTCCTCAATTTGTGGAGACAGTAAAAACAAGACTTCAGGTTCACCCTTGTGGGCTGCCTGGCTGCAGCATTTAACCCTTCATTAACACACAGAATAGGAAGGTGCTCTGGGATATAGGAAAACTTTTTTTTTTTAATGTATTAGTGGGGTTGCCAGTCGGTGAGTATTGTACCTAATCTAGAAACGTGTCAAAGTTAACAGTGTGTCCCTGCAGTGAGTAGTTACCAAACGCTGTTTTAGTTTGTATGGTTAATTTGTAATTTTCCGTGGCAAGGAATTGTTGTCATTTTAGTTTCTAGGCATGCTGTTAAAGTTTCTTTTTAATATTTGTCACAAAATCAAGTTCACTAGTGAAGGTCGATTTTTGAATAATTGGCATTGCTTCTCTTCAACTGGACTTCCTCCGACCGTTTACGCTCCAATGAGTCAATGAACTACCCCGTGAGAATAATAGGACTGCTTCCATGATATGAAATGTTGGGGACTGGTATTTACTGAACACTGATCTTGGAATGTGATAGTTTGGAGTGTACATCTTAAACAAATGTCCAAAGCTGAATTAAGACTTTTGATATGATCAAGTAAGGGCTTATCTGGAAGAAGCCCTTAGCTAATGAAGTAACATTTGTCTCTGCTCGTAGTTGGAAGAATCTTGTTCCTGGTGAGTTGGAGCGAGCGGACCCTGATTTCCTTAGGGCAGAACCTGAAAGGAGTCTGGGAGCTTTGAATCCAGATTCCCAATGCTATCTTGAATAAAGGCTTATTGGCGAATTTGTAGATACAAATGCCAGAACTGTTGCAAAACAATGGATGTATAGTTGGACATTTTTGGGGGAAGGTGGTGGGCAGGGGTCAGGAGCTGCCACCAATCACAGATTAGTGCACAGGATAAAACTGGCATAGGATGCCTGCTAGACCTGGCAGCTTTTTGGTGTGTCTCTCCTGTCTTTTTGCCTTCTGAACTTCTGTTTTTATGGTGTACTAGACTTTGTTTTTGCTGGTTTATTGTCTCGCCACACTTTACTATTACTAATTAGTGCTAAAGTGCAAGTGCTCCCTATATAAATTGTACTGTTGATTGGTTTATCCATGATTGGCATATTTGATTTACTGGTAAGTCCCTAGTAAAGTGCACTAGAGGTGCCCAAGGCCTGTAAATCAAATGCTACTAGTGGGCCTGCAGCACCTACATGAGTAGCCCTGTAAACATGGATCAGACCTGCCACTGCAGTGTCTGTGTACAGTTTTAAACTTCCAATTCGACTTGGCTAAACCTTCCCTTTCAATACATGTAAGACACCCCTAAGGTAGGCCCCAGGTAGTCCAATGGGCAGGGTGCAGCGTATGTTAAAGGTGGGACATGTACTGATGTGTGTTACATGTCCTAACAGTGAAATATTCCTCAATTCAGCCTTTACTGTTGCGAGGCCTATCTCTCGCGTAGGTTAACACGGGGGCTGCCTTCAAATAACTTTAAAGTGGAGATTCCCTTTGAGAGCAGATAGAAAAATGTAGTTTGGGGTCTCTGAACTCACAATTTAAAAATACATCTTTTAGTGAAGTTGGTTTTTAGATTCTTAGTTTGAAAATGTCATTTTTATAAAGTAGGCATGTTCTTGCTTAAACCATTCTGTGACTCTGCCTGTTTGTGGATTCCCTGTCTGGGTCAGTTTGACAGTTGGACTGGTTGCACCTCACACTAGACAGTGACACAAAGGGAGCTGGGTTGTAGCCTGCATATTCTGATGAGCCATCTGAGCTAGAGTGGGGAGAGGAGTGGTCACTTACACCTGAAAGGACTGTGCCTGCCCTCACACAATGCAGTCTCCAACCCTCTGGTGTGTGTCTGGGGCCTGGCCTAGACAAGGAAGGATCTTGCAACCAACTGAGACTTTCCCTTGAGGTTTGCCAACTTCAAAGGCAGAAAAGGGTATAAGTATTTGACCCAAACCCCAGACTTTTAGAATCTTTCTGAATGAAGAGGAACCTCTGCCAAGGAGACAAGCTGAAAAGCTGGAGGAGGAGTACTGCCTCCTTTGCTGTGTTGGCCTGCATTTGCTGCTTCTGCCTTTAAAGAGAGCAAAGGGTGAACTTCGCTGAATATCCTGCTTGAGAAAGTTCTCCAAGGGTTTGGCGTAGAGCTTGCCTCCCGTTGGAAGTCTCAGGGATCTAAAAAACGTAATTTTCATCTTCCTACAGCATTGGGAACTGTGTGTTTTGTGCTGTTCCAGGAGAAAAGCCACTGCAACGCTGTCAACGATGCCGCTGGCCTGCACTGTCACCTGCTGATGCTGCATCGAGCATCACTGCCAGCTTTGCACTGCAACCGTGGTCTCAATGACGCCATCATCGGACGACTTCATCGAGCCGCTGCTCGCACCGTGACCTGTGGGCCCCACATTCCGGCATCACCTTGCTCACACCGCAACCTGGGCATCCCAGAGGATGATGCTACTGCTGACAGCGGCGCCGCTGCCTGCACCGTGGTTTGTGGACACCGCTTGTGAGGAATACGAAGCACCATCCCGTCCTGCACTGCAGCCCCAGTCCACCGACACCAGCACCATTGACTCTAGTGTCATCACCAGGCATCCCAGCCTGCACCGTGACCCGGGGATGCCACACAGAGCCTGTCCTGCACCGCAGCACCAACTCTGGCCTACCGTCGACAGCCCTTCAGCAACAATGACGTCACTGCCTGCACTGTGACCTGCTGACACCGCATGTCATACCGCCCCACTTCAAACCGCAGCCCTGGTCTCACCGACGCTGCTGGATGCCGCCATCAAGCCGCTGCCTGCACCATGACCTGTGGGCAGCGTACGCCGCATCGTCCCGCTTCGCACCGCAGCCCCAACACCATCCACGTCAGTGCTCCTGACTTCATCAGCCCGGAGTATGATTTGCAACACATGTGACTCTGCATCCATTGTTGGCATTGTGGTCGCCGTGATGACGTCTTGATCAAATATAGGCACCACCCCGGCACTTTCACAGCAGTTTTTCTCTTTCTGCGCTAGCCTATGCGCAGATCCAGAAAAGACCCTCAGTTGCTTTTTGACTGACTTTTTTGACCGTTTTGTCAAACATTTTTTACCTTCTTGGTGCGTCAAAATGTCTTCCCGTAGGACCAGATTTAAGCCGTGTGACTCCTATCGCCGCATGATGTTGATGACAGATCCGCACCTTGTCTGTTTGTGGTGTCTAGAGCTCGACCATGACCAGAAGTCGCGCTCTGATTGCTGGGCCATGAACCTGAAGGCTTTGAGGGAGCAGTTCCTAAGGTTAATGACGGCTCACGGTCAGCTCCCGGTCTCGCTCAAGAGGAGGGTCATGAGACCATTTGCAGAGCCTTCACCACTTGTCCTTGTCCTAATTTAAGTCCTCTTGACATTCGGGTTGTAAGAAGAACAAGTCGAAGAAGAAGAAGTGTTCTTCAACTTCACCCTGTCGCTCGGCCGATACGACGTGGGAGAAGCATCGTCCTTCTAGGCCTCTGTCCTCATAGCCTGCTTCTGGGTCAGCTCAGCACCTCCCTGAGTTTCCGGGAGCCAGAGCCACCCCATGCCAACTCAAGGAGTTTTATGATGCCATGCGCCTCATATTTGGGCAGACCGACTCTCCTGTGAAATCCTCAGGCCCAGTAGAGTCGGCAGGGGCCCCCTCGGGTTCCACGCCGTTGACTTCAGCCTCGGCTCCTGATAGCACCCCAGGATCTGTTTCCAGATACTAGCTGACACCGGTCATGCCATTGCGACCTTCCGTTGCGCTGGTGCCGTGCATACTGCACAGCCTCTGTGTGGCCGAGGACACTGGATCCAACATCCAGTGGATCAGGGAGCCATTGGTTGGCCCAGTCCACCGTCCCTGCAGCCTCCAAACCTTCCTAGTCCGTCATCCCATTACAGACCAGTTAGAGGCAGGATCCACCATCATCTGCCCACTGTGAGCCTACCACGACTGACGGGGGTTTTGCAAATAGTCTGAAGGGGCTACCCACTCCCCTTCGAAATTACACCTCCTGCCATGCCACTAGCCTACGATAAGATGTTGGAGGATTACTTGGCTTTTCTCTGCAAATAGGTTATGGCTCTCTTGGCCAAGAGAGCCATAGAGAGGGTCCCTGTTCTAGAAGTGGGTTGTGGTTGTTATTCCTGCAACTTTCTGGTGCCCAAAAAGGACAAGGGCCTTCATCCTGTACTAGACTTCCGTGCCCCCAATCTGTTCCTCAGGAAGGGGAAGTTCAAAATGCTCTCTCTGGCTCAGGTCCTTTCTGCCCTGGAGATTGAATGTTAGCAATGGGCTTGCAGGATGCCTATTTTTCATATTCCCGTCCTGACTGCCCACAGACGTTACTTGCTGTTAGTGGTAGGTCACGATCATTTTCAGTTCATAGTGCTCCCCTTCTTCCTTACCAGGGCCTCTCAGGTGCTCACGAAAGTGATGGCGATGGTCGCAGCTCATCTGCGCCGGCTAGGGGTTTCAGTTTTCCCCTACCTCGACGACTGGCTGTTGAAGGCGGGCTCTACCCAGGCTGTCTTCTCCTACCTCCAGACTACGGCATACCTCCTGCATTCGCTGGGGTTCACTATAAACGTGCCTAAATCACACCTGACTTCCTGTCAAACACTCCATTTCATCGGTGCTGTTCTGGACACAGTGCAGTTTCGGGCCTATACTCCAAAGCGGGAAGTCCAGGATATTCAGGCTATGAGACTGATGTTTCAGCCTCTATCCTGGGTTTCGTGTGATTCTTGAGGCTGCTGGGCCTCATTGCCTCTTGCATCCTGCATCCTGCTGGTAACACATGCCAGATGGCATATGCGGGCTCTGCAGTGGGACCTGAAGTTCCAGTGAGCGTAGCATCAGGGGAATCTCTCCGACATGGTCCAGATCTCAGAGGGAACTGTGCAAAATCTGCAGTGGTGGCTAACGAATCAAGATTGGGTCAGGGGCAGATCCATCTCCCTGCCAGATTAGACAGTAGTGACAGATGAGTCACTCGTGGGATGGGGCGGACACAGGGGAGAGATGGAGACCAGAGGTGTTTGGTCTCCAGCGGAGTCCGGCCTCCACATCAACGTTCTGGAGCTCAGGGCATTCAAGCTTGCATTGATGGCATTCCTTCCCTCTCTAAAAGGAAAAGTGGTGCAGGTGTTTACAGACAACACAACTGCCATGTGGTACTGCAAAAAGCTGGGTGGGATCATGGACCCTTTGTCAAGAGGTCCTGCATCTCTGGACATGGCTGAAACATCAGGGCATATCCCTGGTGGTTCAACATCTGGCGGGCTCTCTGAACACCATAGCAGACAAACTCCGCCATCAATGCATGGTCGATCATGAATGGCGTCTCCATCTGGAGGTGGCGCAAAGTCTCATTTAACAGTGGGGAGAGCCCTGGTTAGATCTGTTCGCCTCCGCAGAGAATACGCAATATCAGCTGTTTTGCGTGTTATAGTTTCCAAGGTGGCACTCACTCGGTGATGCTTTTCATCTCGAGTGGAACTCATGCCTTCTGTATCCCTTTCCATCAATACCATTTCTGCCCAGAGTTCTCAAGAAGATCAGAACGACTGGGCCCAAGTAATTCTTGTGGCTCTGGATTGGTTACGGAGCATAGGGTATCCAGAGCTTCTGAGCTTGGCCATCGATCCTCCACTCGGACTGCTTCTTTGGGAGGATATTCTGTCGCAGCAGCAGGGGAGGGTACTCCAATCGAACATGTCCAGTCTCTGTCTTTCTGCATGGAGATTGAGCAGCTGCAGTTCACAGCTTTCGACCTTCCACCCGAAGTCTGTGATGTTATCTTAGCAGCCAGACATGCCGCCAGCAAAACTGTATATGCCTAACATTGGCATGCATTTGTGACATGGCGTACCAACAAAACTGTTGATCCCTTTTCTGCACCTCTGTCCGAGGTTCTTTTGTTTATTCTCTTTCTTGTCCAGCAAGGCCCTGCTTTGGGCACCTTTAAGGGTTCTCTGTTTGCAGTGTATGCCTTCCTCATACTTCCTGTTCAACCCTCCTTGTTTAAATATCCTATTGTTGTGAGATTCCTCAAAGTTCTTACCCATATGTTTCCACCTACCCAGTTCATAATGCCCCAGTGGGATTATAACCTGGTCCTTACCTTTCTCATGTGTGCTCCTTTTGAGCCTCTTCATAATTGTCCTCTTCGGCTCCTCACTTTAAAAATGGCCTTTCTTGGGGCCATCATTTCTACATGGAGAGTGAGTGAGCTACAAGCCCTTTCTTCAAAGCCACACTTCATCTCTGTTCATCCTGACAGTGGTGCTTCGTACTAGGGCCTTTATCCTTCCTTAAGTGGTTTGCCTTTTCATGTAGGCCAATCCATCACCTTCCTTACTTTTTATGCACCCCCACATCCTTCTCGTGAGGAGGAGAGATTTCCACTGTCTGGCTCCAAAAAGAGCGTTGGCATTCTACCTCAGTCGTACTAAAGAGTTTCAGGTGGATGTTCAATTCTTTGTAGGTTATGCGGGTGCGAAGAAAGGACGGTGGGAAGAAGAGGGCCATCTGCAGATGGGTTGTTCTTTGCATCAAAATGTGCCATGCTTTGGTTAAGTAGCAACCCCCTTTGGGTTTGCATGCTCTCTTCACCAGAGCAGCAGCTGCAACCACTGTGTTGGCACACGTAGTTCCAGTCCCGGACATCTGCCAGACAGCAATGTGGGCATCCCTGCACATGTTCACCAAACACTACTGCCTGGACAGTCAGGTCCGCAAGGACAGCTATTTTGGCCGTTTAATCCTGAAGGAGTTTTTAGTATGATCTTGGTTCACACACCCTCCTCCAAGGAGGGTATCTATTCTAAGGTAAGAAATCTGCAACTTGAAGTCTCTATCAGATAAACAAGTTACTTACCTTGGGTAACAAATTATCTGGTAGAGACATATTCTAGTTGCAGATTCCTTACCGAACCAAACAGATTTCTAGGGACCGGAACTCCCTTTCAGTGCCCTAGTTCTGGTGCACCAGCCTCAGTGTTCTTCATCTCTCTGCGCTTCTGTTGTGGAAAGTCGTGAAAGGAAACGGACGTCAGCATGCCGGGTTTGTACCTATATAGGACCACAACATCATCACAATGACAACAATACCAAAGATGGATGCAGAGTCGACCTATGCCACCTGATGGCGTGCAGGGGTACTGCTCGAAGAAAAGTCTCTGGATCTAGTCTGACACCTCAGTTCATCAGAATGCCCATAGGCTCAGAATAAGGAAGATTATGTACAGACCTGCTTGCAAATATGACCTGCTCTCCATCTGCACCCAAGTGGTTATTGCCAAGAGAGGTTTCTAGGCCTGCATTCCTGACATGGTATGGGTTATTCTTTTCAGATTAATGGGCATATTTTATCTACAGATAAATCTAGGGTGTCACACTGAGAACAAGAAGGAAGGCGATGAAAGAATGCTTGAAAAAGTGGCACGTATTCATGCTGAATTCCAGTCCATTGTTGCCTGCAGTGAGGACAGACCACACATTTGGGTATACCTGTTAGATTTAGAACGTCACACTGGGAAAAACAAAAATTGTGATAGATGGAATTCTTGCAAATGTCCCAGCCACTGACAGTTGCTCAGGTAGCCTTTCCAAACCACAAATCGTTGCCCATTATGCAGTTCCAGATGGAGGTCAGTCTTATGCAAATCAGATGGTGTCTTGCACCACCAAGAACTGTTCAGCCCAAACCAGGTTTCCTCTGCATGAAAAAACAAGCAATCTCAGACTGGTTTCAGACTTTCTGAGCCTCATCAGTGAGGTGCAACTTCAGTCCTGTGTCACAGTCAGTAGGATCTGCAATCTAGGCATCATGCTGAGAAAAACAAGAGGGGTGATAAGTGGAATGCTTGAAAATATCACAGCCACCTGTGATCACCCAGGGCTCCATCCAAGTGCATTGTTACTTTGCCCACAGAGTAAGTAAAACAACACAGAACTAATGCAGAATATTTGGTGGTATAAGTTCCATGTTATACTTCTGTGGCATCTTCTTTAGCCCACCCAAACCCACCACAAACACCAACACAATTTATCTTACTTTTTCAGAGGAAATACTGTTTTTGAAGAAACTGCAGGAGCAGGCCATCATCAGATATGTAATTTTCTTCCAAAGTCGGCAAAGAAAGACATGACTAATGGGCTAAGTGGAACAAGTACCGGGAAATGAGTTTAATATACATTGAGTGGACCATTTTAACATTTTCATGGGATTCCATTCTGCATGATGTAGTTACATTTGCTTGGACAATCAGAAGGTAGATTTTGGCTCAAGAAGTTTAGTTTCACATCTGGACCAGGCTTGATGAGAAGACATTTCTGGAGCTGAGATCTATGCAGTGTCTTCTTAATGATTTTGGGGGGCCCGGGAAGACAGGTTTTGGGAGCACCTGTAAAGAAAATCTTTTGATTTTATTGCCCATTTCTGCTAGTTCAAGCTAGCATGATTCCAAACAATGCCAAATGTGTAAATTTTCAGAATCAGATTTACACAAAAACGATTGAAATAGCTCTTGCCGGGACTCCCAAAAATGTTTTAAAATTAAAATGACACTGTGGAGAGGGAGACAATTATAGATTGAGTCAAAGAGGGAGAGGGGTTTAGATGGAGAAATAGACTCGAAAGAGATCACATAGAAAGAAAGTTCACTTTCTCAATAGGGGCTCTTTGAAGGTGGGGGCTCTGGGCAAATGCCCACTTTTGTTAAAATGTTTCTGTTCTATGTTATTAACCCACTCTAATCTGCTTCTTTGGTTATTGTCATATACGAAGCTATTTAGTATTTTGTAAAAATGTCTTCCTTTTAAAGTCATTCCAAGAGTAGAAAGTGACTGGAAACCTCAATCACGAATTCGAGATCTGTCAGTATGCTTCCTTCATAAAGCTAATGGTCTTCAAAATCAGGTCCTTTCGACATATAGGGCCTGATTACAACTTTGGAGGAGGCGTTAATCCGTCCCAAATGTGACGGATATACCACCAGCCGTATTACGAGTTCCATAGGATATAATGGACTTGTAATATGGCTGGTGGTAAATCCGTCACTTTACCGTCACTTTTGGGACAGATTAACACCTCCTCCAAAGTTGTAATCAGGCCCATAGTTTGGAAAGGCTGGTTTGGCATTCTGATAAACAGTCAGATATATTGAACTTTGCAGATTTTTTAAAAATTAGACTTAGTATGTTGGTTATGACAAGTGGAGGAAGTATGGTTGACCAGTGGAAAACCATTTTTGTACGATTGGTGGAGAAATGTACCGCAAAGAATCAATCTAAGGCAACCCCCTTAAGTTCTACCACTAATAAATGGTATAAGCCAAAATTGTTCCATCTAAAAAACGCTCTAAATAGGGCCTCAGGGGCTGCTTTCCAACAATGTCACTGGTTAGCCCACCGCTCCCTTGAGGAAAAACTAAGGTTAATAAGAAGATCGTACAGACAAGAAGTTTGAAAAGTGAAGCTACAGTACCAAGAGACACTATGGATTAGGCTATTAAGTACCACCAAGTCTAGTAATGCCGAAGCTCTTTGGGGTGTTATTAACAAATTGGAAAAAGAAGGTAATAGGGCCTATTGTGTTAACATTACGGAGAATGTGTGGGTGAGAGATCATCATTAATCTGTATGATCCTAGTTCTGTTAACCCACCTGGGCCAATAACGAACCGTCCTCCTGTGAATTATTATCCTGCGAAGAAAAATATAACACCTGAAACTACTGGGAGCAGTCAGAGCACATTCTTGACTTTATATGATCCCGAACTGTTGAGTAAAAAAGAAATAGTCACTTTTATTTGCCGGATTTGATCAGATGGGGCCCCCAGCCCAAATACCCTTCCCAGTGCTGTATTTCATGCAAATCCAGACCTGTGGGCTCAAGTAGTGACTCCTTTGTATAACAAGGTTCTATCAATGAATATCATTCCAGAGTCCTGGCTTGGAAGTATCCTGCAGCTAGTCTATAAAAGTGGCTCATTAGACAACTCTTCAAACTGTCGGCTAATTGCTTTAACTGATGTTGAGGCAATGGTTTTTGCTTCTCGTTTACTGGTTGATTTTGCAAGAATGGGCAATAGCACAGGAATTGGTTCCAATCAACCAATCGGGATTCCCTAAGTGCTAATGTACTATTACTAATTTATTGACCTCACCCTGCTGGCAGAGAGAGTTGTTTTAGATAAAAAAAACACAATGTATATATTTGTTTTATAGATTTAAAAGCTGCATTTGATTCTGTTCCACTTGCTATATAATGGAGAACACCTACAGGCTGGGAATCCTCAATAAATTGCTGTATGCTATAATGCTTTTGTATTCAAATACATAGGTGCAGGTTAAATTAGGTGCGGTTCCAGCCTGTCTCGAAGAATCAAAACTTGCAAAAGCCTTACACAAGACGGTGTATTGGCTCCGTGTCTTTTAAAAAAAAATGTATGTCAGATTTGTTCCAGCACTTAGATGTCATTAATGGCCACACTCCTAAACGTAACAACTGCCGTCTAAAATACAGGGAGTGCAGAATTATTAGGCAAGTTGTATTTTTGAGGATTAATATTATTATTGAACAACAACCATGTTCTCAATGAACCCAAAAAACTCATTAATATCAAAGCTGAATATTTTTGGAAGTAGTTTTTAGTTTGTTTTTAGTTTTAGTTATGTTAGGGGGATATCTGTGTGTGCAGGTGACTATTACTGTGCATAATTATTAGGCAACTTAACAAAAAAAAATATATACCCATTTCAATTATTTATTATTACCAGTGAAACCAATATAACATCTCAACATTCACAAATATACATTTCTGACATTCAAAAACAAAACAAAAACAAATCAGTGACCAATATAGCCACCTTTCTTTGCAAGGACACTCAAAAGCCTGCCATCCATGGATTCTGTCAGTGTTTTGATCTGTTCACCATCAACATTGCGTGCAGCAGCAACCACAGCCTCCCAGACACTGTTCAGAGAGGTGTACTGTTTTCCCTCCTTGTAAATCTCACATTTGATGATGGACCACAGGTTCTCAATGGGGTTCAGATCAGGTGAACAAGGAGGCCATGTCATTAGATTTCCTTCTTTTATACCCTTTCTTGCCAGCCACGCTGTGGAGTACTTGGACGCGTGTGATGGAGCATTGTCCTGCATGAAAACCATGTTTTTCTTGAAGGATGCAGACTTCTTCCTGTACCACTGCTTGAAGAAGGTGTCTTCCAGGAACTGGCAGTAGGACTGGGAGTTGAGCTTGACTCCATCCTCAACCCGAAAAGGCCCCACAAGCTCATCTTTAATGATACCAGCCCAAACCAGTACTCCACCTCCACCTTGCTGGCGTCTGAGTCGGACTGGAGCTCTCTGCCCTTTACCAATCCAGCCACGGGCCCATCCATCTGGCCCATCAAGACTCACTCTCATTTCATCAGTCCATAAAACCTTAGAAAAATCAGTCTTGAGATATTTCTTGGCCCAGTCTTGACGTTTCAGCTTGTGTGTCTTGTTCAGTGGTGGTCGTCTTTCAGCCTTTCTTACCTTGGCCATGTCTCTGAGTATTGCACACCTTGTGCTTTTGGGCACTCCAGTGATGTTGCAGCTCTGAAATATGGCCAAACTGGTGGCAAGTGGCATCGTGGCAGCTGCACGCTTGACTTTTCTCAGTTCATGGGCAGTTATTTTGCGCCTTGGTTTTTCCACACGCTTCTTGCGACCCTGTTGACTATTTTGAATGAAACGCTTGATTGTTCGATGATCACGCTTCAGAAGCTTTGCAATTTTAAGAGTGCTGCATCCCTCTGCAAGATATCTCACTATTTTTGACTTTTCTGAGCCTGTCAAGTCCTTCTTTTGACCCATTTTGCCAAAGGAAAGGAAGTTGCCTAATAATTATGCACACCTGATATAGGGTGTTGATGTCATTAGACCACACCCCTTCTCATTACAGAGATGCACATCACCTAATATGCTTAATTGGTAGTAGGCTTTCGAGCCTATACAGCTTGGAGTAAGACAACATGCATAAAGAGGATGATGTGGTCAAAATACTCATTTGCCTAATAATTCTGCACTCCCTGTATTTACAGTATGCTGACAATACAATATCACTTAGCCAAACCCATACAGGATTACGACGACTAATTGATGGATTAGATGCATATATTACAGAAAACCGTTTGAATTGAACACCAAGAAAATTAAGGTAATGGCAATAGGCCCTTATAATACCAAATGTTGTTCATGGCAGGCAAGGGGAAGGCCATTTGAGTTTGTAAAGTCATATAAATATTTGGGTTTCCGATTTGATAACAAAGTCTTGTTTAAAAAACATTTTATCATTCTAAGTGCAAAACTTCATCTTTAATATTTGCTTTTAAGTCATTATGTGATTCACTAAAATTCCAATCATACGATCATCTTAAAGTTATCAAAGCCAAGCTGCTTCCAACTCTTTCCTGTTGCTCCCCTGTCTTTAAGGGAAAGGATGCCAAACTATTGGACATATTGTTAAAAAGGCCTGCAAGTCTTTTTTTTTTTTTAAATCTGAAAAGCTATTGGCCAAGCTGAAATACGTTTGGAATTTGGTCTTCGAAGAAAATTTATAGTGAGGCGTGGATCGTTTTTTTAATGTATGCATTCACTGTGTTGAAACAAATCACTCTGAATATGCAGGTGCTCTTACTTTTTAGAGTGCTTCCAAAGTTTCGATTTACAGTCTGGGTTTCTTGATATGAATACGTTTTGTTTTAAACAGCTTTTGAACAGAAAGATAAAGGGTAATTCGTTCATTGCTGAGGAAGAGACCTCAGCTGCAAAGAAGCATGCTAGGACTGTGATAAAGTCCCATCAGAGACTGGAAATTCAGTCTTATTTGACCTATTTTCCATCTCGTATGAGGACACATTTCTAAAACTGTGATTTGTCAGATATTCCATCAAGGATCACACCCCAAAATGGATTCAACAATGGTCATCTAGTGCATGTAGACTGTGCGGGCACTCACAAGAAACTTTATTGCATATTGTGTGCATCTGCCCAAACGTGCTTACTGCTCGCTGCATATTGTTAATGCCTTTATTTCGTGATGCTGGGGTGAGATCTGTCTGCCAGGCCTTTATTTTATGCTTATCAGGCACCTTAATCACATTGACTCAGTTGATAAAGTTTTTGACCATGGTTGAAAGAATGTTTGTATCCTTAACATCATGACTTTTTTTTGCTAGTTCAGCAGTTTATTTTCTGTAATAAGTTTTATACTTACTCTCTGTACATTTGTCTCTGCCTAATAGGTTATGGTAATTAACAACATATACTGTATTGCATCATATGGCACTCTATTATACCTTCCAACTCTGATGAGTCTTATATATATGTTTACGAGCACTTGGCACTTTGAAACAACCAGTATGGTTCTGTGTGAGATAGGATAAATGCAGGTTCCATGGAACTTTGATGGATATTTTAATTCTGAAGGCTTTTGTATATAATGGTTACAAGCACTTGGCACGTTTGAGGTAACCAGTGTGGTTGTCTGCGGGTTAGGTCAAATGCAGCTTTGTTTTTAATCTTCCCTGCTTTAAAGTCTCTGCCGGAGCAGGTCATATTTTTTGATAAGGACATATGTTGTATTGAAAAGTATGGCACTCAGATATATCGTCCAACTCTGTATTTTATGTAAATAATGTTTATAAGCACTTTGCACTTCGCAGCAACCAGTATAGTTCTCTATGGCATAAGATAAATGCAGGTTCCATGGCATTTTGATGCATATTTCAAATCCTGAAGGCTTTGTATGCTTATAGGGGGTAATTCTGACCCCGGCGGGCGGCGGGAGCCGTCCGCCTGGAGGGAACCGCCGAATGACCGCACCGCGGTCAAAAGACCGCGGCGGCCATTCTGGCTTTCCTGCTGGGCCGGCGGGCGACCGCCAGAAGGCCGCCCGCCGGCCCAGCGGGAAACCCCCCTCAACAATGAAGCCTGCTCCGAATGGAGCCGGCGGAGTTGTAGGGGTGCGACGGGTGCAGTGGCACCCGTCGCAATTTTCAGTGTCTGCAAAGCAGACACTGAAAATCTTTATGGGGCCCTGTTAGGGGGCCCCTGCACTGCCCATGCCATAGGCCCCCCAGGGGCCCCACGACACCCGTTCCCGCCATCCTGTTCCTGGCGGTAAAAAACGCCAGGAACAGGATGGCGGGAAGGGGGTCGGAATCCCCATGGCGGCGCTGCTAAAAGGATGGCGGGAAGGGGGTCGGAATCCCCATGGCGGCGCTGCAAGCAGCGCCGCCATGGAGGATTCCCTGGGCCAGGGGTAAACCGGTGGGAAACCGCTGGTTGCCCTTTTCTGACCGCGACTTTGCCGCCGCGGTCAGAATGGCCCAGGAAGCACCGCCAGCCTGTTGGCGGTGCTTCCGCGGTCCCCGGCCCTGGCGGTCATGGACCGCCAGGGTCGGAATGACCCCCATAATGTCTACTAGCACTTGGCACTTTAGAAATAACCTGTTTGGTTATCTGCAGGTTAGGACAAATGTAGCTCTGTTTTTAACCCTGATGAGTTTTATGTGTATCATTTTACTGAATATTGTTGAAGATTTATGGCTTTTATAGAAAAAAATAATATGATAAGTGGTTGGAAATGTTTTGCACTGTATTTCTTTGTGATGATTATAATTAGTCAATAAAGTTTGTCACATTCATATTAGTATTTTGTAGGGTGTGGCAGCAGTGTAGCCATGTATATGTCCATATTACTGTGTGGGGGGGTATGTGGTGTTACGTATGCATTTTGATTTTGTCTGCTTCTGCTGCTAATTTAAGAATTTTGTAATATTTACTGCTGAGTATATTGCATTTGGGTTACATCTGTACAAAAAATGCAACTATTCTCACTCACTCCTGTCCTTTATGGATCTTAGTCCAGTGTTTCATCAAGTGAACAGGACTAAACCTAAAAATCAGTGTGCCTAAATTTCTGAAACTGTTGCATTTCAACCTATGTACCAGTGGGAGATGCGGCCCCATGGGTGAATGCACCAATAGGTTTGGTTTAGCTAATGGAGTTTGACAGGGCTGAGCTCGTTTTCACCCTTTGCTCTAACCGACTTGATTAATGTTTAAAAGGGCATGAGCAGGACAGCCCTAGCATGGGTTCAAAATGTATCCCTGTCTTTCTTAACAATGACAATGCAGATTGTATAACTAGAACCAATAATTATTTGATTAATGGGTATGTTTCCTTCATGGATGAATAAAACTTGGATACTAATGTATCCATATCTTCAGTGTAACAGTGGCCCAAATCCATGAGGTTTAGAACTTTCACCAGTAAAGAAAGTTTGAAACCATGTAACAAGCATTCCTTATTAAAGGGTTCCATTTCAGAAGGGTCACAGGTGAAGCAATTTAATTTATTCTACAAAGCGTTAATGTATGCAATCAGTGGGTGCAATTTATAATTTTGCAGCCTACGTAGCGAGCAATCTATTATATCTAAGGAAATCTGCATACTATAATACATTTGTCACTGCTGTTACCTTTGAAGCTTGTATTTGCGGTACCATTCACATTGTTAGCTTGCAAATAGAAGACAGATTTTGCCTTTTCCTACCTGGACTATTCCACAGCACATTACATTTTATTTGTCATGAGGAAATTGGTTCGGCTATCTGGAGGAGAAAATTAAATTATCCTCGAATCTCATATAGATTTCCAGCTTGAACCACATCGTTATGATTTTTCGGAACACTGATTAAAACTATACATTTATTTGGTTAAACATATCAAAATGACATGTCATGAATTAGATTTTCCTGAGACTTGTTATATATCAAAAAATCTCTCCAAAGTGGATAGAGTTTAGGTGAGACGTGTGTTTTAAGATAGAGGCAAATGCTTCGGGAGAATAGTGAGCTTGGGTAATCATCTATCGGGGCATTTGCTCTGTAGCATGTTTTTGTGTAATGGAAGTGGTGCTCATGTAGATCAGTCCAATACCTTCGGGTCGAGTTTGCGAATTATAACAGCACCCCAAAAATTAATTAAATAAAAAACATGTTAGAACACTGCTAGGTAAAATATTTTTAAACACAACACAACAGGAGCTTGATGGACTTGCATGCCTAAAAGGCACCGTGAAGAACTTGTTAATCCGCTCTAGGTGGGGTGAACTTGAACAATGAGTTAAAAAAAAAAAACGTGCTTATGAACAAGACGCTGATGGTGAACAAAGAGCTTCCATATGAAGTTAAGGAAACGGAGACGAACACACAGAAATAAATACGCAGAGCTAAACAAACAAGTACATTGCATAGAGAGGTAGGCAGAGACACATAGGCATGTAGATGTGTTGACATAGGTATGCAGAAAAGTACAATCAGGACCAGCATACCCTCCTGGGTGATAGTGCGTAATACAAATCTGTATAACATCACATATGCAGATTTGCATACACACAACGAGAGACAGACTACTTCAGACATAGACAAACAGCTATATACGAAACAGACATATATTTTGTGTTTAACTCTTTATATTGTATTTTCTTTTAGTTCAAGAAAACATTAACCAGTACATTACTTGCATTAATCCTTCACATACACTATATCACATTCATTATTCTAAATCGAGCAGACCATCCACTATCCCTGGCAAAAAAATATATTAATAGTACAAACAATAGGAAAAACAATCAGTACTACGCATATAAAGTATCAAACTGTAGCACAACCTAAAACAAAACCATAATCCTTTACGGTTCCGTAATCAGTGACAAAACATGAATAAAAAAATACAATTAAATAAATAGAAAACATGGTACAGCGCTTCTATGTAAAATGTTACTTACTTTTAAAACATGCTACACAGCAGCGCGAGCTGCTGTGGCTCAGAGTTTAATAACAGCCTTAAGGCATGGTCAACACTGGCCATACCATAGCCCTTTTGTGAAAAACTGTCATGTTGTATAGCAGTTTGCGCTGCTGTGTAACATGTCTAACTAAACATTGACAAACCCACTAGAACTTGCAACGGCAAAACCTATTGACTTTGCTAGTGCTTGTTCTATTTGCCAGTGCTGTTGTGCCCATTGGCTTGGCATACTGTGGGACGTTTTTTTTATCCACAGCCGTAAAATTGAGATCGGTTTTGGATGTCTCACATGAATTTTAATGAATTTGTGAATTGCTTCTTTATTCTGTAGAGTTTTATGGTGTTTTTACCGAAATAATAATAATAATGATATATATATATATACAATTGTTATTATTATATAATTGTTATTCATGGGATTCTGCAATAATTGAATAAAAACATGTCTCTAATTTCTTCATAATTGGTGACTTGTGGTGCACCCAGTCACCTAACATGACGAAATTACGTCAAAACTCAACTGTAATAATTTACTACAGTTGAGGTCTGACATCACAATGCCTACTACCAGCGCGAGCAGCCGGGGGAGAGGCAGGTCACGTCATGGAGCATAATTGAAGCAGTTGTAAAAGGAACAAAAAAACTGCTTTTCTTTCTACTGCTCTGTATTTCTGCTGCATAGTGACTAGCAGAAATGAGATACTTAAAGGCAACATGTTTATTTTTTGCACTCCTTAGGTCAGCGGTTCCCAAACTGTAGTCCGAGACCCCTGGGGGTACCCAAAACCTCCTCAGTGAGTCCCCAACTGCTTAGAAAATGGAATAATATTAACTGATTAATAAAGTGTATTTAAATAAAGTAGCTAAATGTACTGTTACAAATTTTAAAACGTACTGTAAATGTCAAGGAGTTCTAAATTGGAGGCTTAAAATCTAATTAGTATCCTCAGATTAATTGTGGGAGCAGTGCAGTTACATCAAACAGAATATAGTATGGACGATGTGTATAGTATGGACGATGTGTGGCTGCAATTACATTTAGAAAAGCACCAACCGTCCTACAATGTTTTTGTTTATATCTGTTTGCAAATTAAATAAAATGTTTTATCATTTGTGTATGTGTTTGAACGCTGGTTTCTGTATTTTTTGTGTATTGTTTTGCGGTTCAAATCATCAACAATGTTTAGGCCGGGGTCCCCGGCTTCCAATAATGACTCGGTGGGGGGTCCCCTAATTCTATTAATGATTCGGTTGGGGTCCCCGGGATCCAGTAATGATGAGGTGGGTGTCCACAGCAGTCAAAAGGTTGGGAACCACTGCCTTAGGTAACTATGGAAAATTTTGAATATTTCTGCATGTTACTATGCATTCCGATCTACTACTCCTTTCTTTAAAAAAACGGGCTTGTCTTGGAACAAATCAATGCACTATGAATGCAATCTATTTTGGTAACATTTTTGGTTCAGAATCAGTATGTCTGTGTGCGTGTACGTGTGAGTGTTTGTATATATACATATACATACGTGTATTTTGCCTATATATTTAGAATAAATGATCCATCATTGTGTTCAGTGTGATGGTGATTCTCTAAGTCTAGGGAGATATATAATGACACCTGGCTACACTAGCACATTCCGTACACTTAAAAAAAAAAAATACTAAAAGGCAGGGACTTGATGCCAGTAATGAGACTACTGGCAGTCAGAAGTTGGTGGCACAATGTTTTCATACCTTCATTGGAAAAGGTGTGTTCCTTTCCTTCGACCTTTTAAATCTTCTCTTGCCTCTCAGAGATATCTCCTTCTAGGGGATGCATATACCCCTCATAATGTTCCAAGCTCACCTTCTATTACAACAGGAGAGGAAAAGCAATCATTAGTTGTTGATTTATGTAAAATAGAAGTATTACTTGCATATTTAATCAATAGAATTTTTTTTTCATTCTTTTCAAATTTTCAACACACATATGTATACATTCATATTTATTTTTACAATATGTGTTTATACACGCACACACAGTTATGTGACAATGAGAGCGTGCCAGCAGCATATGGTATGGTTTTGCATATTTGTTAGAAATGGGGTTTCTGGTTGGCTAGGGTATCACCTAAGCCAGGCAGAACCCACCCACTCTAGTCAGGACAAGGGAGTTACACGTCCAAGATAACCCCTGCTCAGCCCCTTGGTAGCTTGGCACGAGCAGTCAGGCCTAACCCGGAGGCAATGTGTAAAGAGTTTGCGCAACATACACAACACACGTGACCCAAAAATGTACACCACAGAGCAAACACAACATTAAGCTATGTAAAAATAAACTGTATTGCACAAAACATAACTAGACCAACATTACACATTAGTAATACCCTGCTACCTTAGCAGTTGTCAAAACGTTACACAAGTTACTAATAATCTGCAAGGATAAGCAGTTGTCACATTAGAACAGGTTAAGTACTCAGAATTCTGCAACATAAGGAATAGTCAGGAATTACAGTAAGAATTCTATGCACTTGTCATGAATACCTCATAAATACCCATAAAAGGAACATTAGAGAACATATCACAAGTCATACAAAATACATATCAGCAGGTCATGCCCATAAAAGGAACATCAGCACATATATGTAGTGGCAGGAAAGCAGGTAAAAACATATAAACCCCCCCAAGGTTCATACTAGGCTCATTGAGCCAATACTTTCTCAAAAGTACCTGGTTTCCTGTAGAAGAGGAGGCACTCCCTGTGCCTAAAGGAGGAGCATAGGGGGGCCCTGGCGCTCCGGTGCACTCAACGGGGGCCATGCGGTGCTCCTGGGGGGGGAGGGGCAGTTGGTACCCTCTCCTCGTGATAAACGGGTCCCTCTGGGGGCCCGTGATCATGGTGGGGGCCTGCCTTGGCCGTCTCACACCCTGTCCGTGGGGTGGGGGCCTGGAAAGGCCCAACAAACAAGTAGGGGCGAGAGGAAGGGGGCCTCCGTTGAGGTCTCCCTTCCTCGTGTTAAAACAACAAAAATGACCGGTTGAAGAAAAAGGAGTGTCCTGCTCCTAGGGCAGAGACCAGGGGAAAGGAACTCCCTTTCCGCCCCTGGGCCCTGCAATGCTGGAGGCAGCCGTCCCCGTCCCCAGTGCAGCTGCCTGTGGGAAGGAGGGAGAGGCCGCGCCTCTTCCCCACTTGCTGGGCTCCTCTCCGGAGCCAATCCTGTGCCTCCCGGGTTGCGGCGGTGATCCCGTTGACAACAGGGGAGCTGCTGTGTACCCCGGGGGCATTGCTCAGGTTGCCGGGTCACGGGGGCACTGAGAGGAGCTTGCCGGCTCCTCTCTTCGTCTTCTGAAGTGCCCTGGGGGCACAGAGTACAGCGCGGTCCGGCGTGCTTGGGTAATTAAAGAGGCCTGGGCTGCGGCGGTGATTGTGTATCGCGAGGAAGCGCTTTCCCCGTCAAACGAGGAGCCCTTTAAAAAGTGCAAAGGCACTGTACTTCGGCCCGGCTGCAGCGGTGATTTTCCCCAGTCACCAAAAACGTGCTTGTGGAAAAGCACTTTTATGGTCACAAAGGAGTGCTCCCAAAGCACTAGGCAACAACAGCAGCACTCCTCGTGCTGGAAGAAATGTACAGAGGTCAGGGGCCGCTGCACCCTGCCTCTGGAGACAACTGATGAAGAAGGGGGCACAGGGCTGGAAAACCCAGCAGCAGGTCAGCACAACAAGGGGGTGCAGGCAGTGGCAGTTCCTCCTTGTGACCAGGCAGGACAGCAGCAGCAGTCCAAGGTGGTCCTGGTGAGTCTCTTTACAGCGTCCTGTCCAGCTCCAGGTAAGGTTCCTGGAGTTCCCAGAATGTCCAAAATGATGTCTAAATTGTGGGGAAACCTCCCCTGTACTTATACTAGGTTTACAGTGTGTTTTGCAATGGGGAGGAGAGGGGGTTCCAACCAGTTACAACTGGTTCTGGGAGTGCCCTTTCTCTCCTCCAGCACAGGCTCCAAACATCAGTGGGGGGTAAACAGCCCTATTGTGTGAGGCCAGGGCACAGCCTTTGCAAATGCAGGTGTGCCCCGCCTCTCCCTTCTCTCAGCCCAGGAAGGCTTTACAATATGTAGATGCACCTCTGTGACACCTCCACCCTCCCTGTGTTGAGGTTGTCAGAAAAGTATGCACAAAGCCCCAACTGTCGGTCTGCCCAGATGTGGATTGGAGGCAAGCTGGAAAACACCAGAGTCATAAGCACAGATAAGTGCACACTTTCTAGAAGTAGCATGTCTGTGATAGTAATATAAAATACACCTACACCAGTAAGCAGCATTTCTCATCACTATCACAACCATACCAAACATGCCTACGCTACCCCTCATAAATCAGACAGTACCCCTTACACCTAAGGCAGGGCATTTCCAATGCAATCCAATGAGAGGTCAGCACTCACAGCAGTGAGACACCAAGTTAGGCTGTTTGTCACTACCAGGACAGGCCACGCAACATGGCACATGTCCTGCCTTCTACATACATGGGACCCTGCCAATAGGGCTAGCTAGGGCGTACCTTAGGGGTGACGTACATGTAGAAAAAGTGGAGTTCTGGGCCTGGCAAGTAAATTTAGATGCCAGGTCCCTGAGCAGAAAACTGTGCACACAGGTCCTGCGCTAGCAGGCCTGAGATAGGTTTGACAGGCTACTTCAGTGGGGGGCGCAAGCAGCGCTGCAGGCCCACTAGTAACATTTAATTTACAGGCCCTGGGTATAGGGATACCACTTTACAAGGGATTTATAGGTAAATTAAATTTGCCAATTAGGCATAGGCCAATTAAACCAATTTTGTAAGGGAGAGCACATGCACTTTAGCACTGGTTAGCAGTGAAAAAGTGCTCAGAGTCAAAACGTCAGCCAACAAAGGTCAGAAAAATAAGGAGGCAAAAAGCAAAAAGTCTGAGGAATGACCCTGTAAAAGGGCCAGGTCCAACAATATTAATATATGTCACCTTTATCTAGTCCCCAGCAAGTCCTTGGAGTAGATACATCTATTCTCATGTGACAAATAACACACAATAATGTCACTTTGTCATAATTTATTAAACAAAATACAAAGGTTGACTTTTTGTGAATCACAGACTTTACATCCACAAATTTGTGTGGTTCATTTGACCGTGAGTCAGATTAGTAGGTTAAACTGAAGTTAGGGTCTGTGAAAAAAGTAAACCCATCAACCTACCCTCATGACAACCTCAGTCCTTCTTCATTTTCGGTACTCACTATTCCTCAAAGGTACCCTGAAGCGGACAATTGCTGGCTTTGAACTGAATACAATGTGGTTTATGTGCCTGATCTCTACTATTCAGCAGGATAGCCCCTGATTTAGTGAGGAGTAAACCCTACGAGGGGTGATTTTAATGTTCATTACATAAGCGTGGAAAGATAAACATATATTCAGGTTTAAAAAGGAGATAATGCCTGGAACACATAAATGGACCACTAGAGTAGTAGTCTTTCTCAAGCAATAAATATCAACTATCTCAGATGTGTTGCATGCTCCAAATGGAACCAACCTGCCATAGGTGATCCTGTCAACAAACAAGGTCTCCTGGAGGCTGTGTCCGGTGCCAACATTCCGGATAAAAATCTTGAAAAATTAGAAAATGAGGAAAGGAAGGAAATACAGAAGAGAAAGAGACTGTTATGTTTCTGTTATGGCTTGTTATGGCTCACTGGCACAGACACAAGACATAGCAGATTAGTCCTTTAGCTCCTAAATCAGGTTGTAATGCCATGGGACAGATTTTAAGAATGCTGCTCATTGTTGATGTCACCACATTTTACCAATAAAAGAGAACCTGGTGACCGGAACAGTAACTTTGAATGTAATATCCAGACTATAGTATAGCTTTAATACTGTTGATGATAATATAGGTTTCAGTATAGGGCATAACATTAAACCTCGTTGCCTTTGAATTAGGTAGAGAAATGCTAAATCTAAATATGGTTTTATTGACCCAACTTCACACTTTCTTTACTGTGTGTGGCAACATATAATTTGTTTAAAATTTCATTTTTTTTTTATTAGGTGGAACACTTTTTATTGCTATTTTACTAACTTGTTATCCTTTTTCAAAAACATTTTTATGCATAAAGAGGCTCTTTTGCTGGTGAGTTTGAAGACATGGATCTAAAGCAATGACGTTTTTTCTATGCCATTTATTCAAAACATGTAGTAATAATTGTAAAAGTGATTCGACATGTTTCCATCCTCTTTTTCACTTGGATTTGTCATCTAGGTTCACAAAGCCCCCTGTCCTTGTTTTTTCACTGGATGGCTTCAGAGCTGAATATTTGCACAAATGGGGTGGATTGCTTCCTGTAATTAGCAAGTTACGTGAGTACCATTTTATTGCTACTAACTAACATTTGCTTGCACTAATGGCAGTGGTTTACAGTGTGAAAACACTTTTGGCTGATGGGATATCAAGAGATCTTTAGAAAGGGTTCTTTGTGACTTTGGAAGTAGCCAATATTAAGACAATCTAGCTATCTAGCAATCTGTGAATGGAAATGCATTTTGCAATACAACCTAAGGAATTATGGATCTTGTCACAAAATGTCAATTTGCAGGGAAGCATAAAAAGACCTACTTAAGTAATATTAATTAGTCAGGTCACCCTCTGTAATTGGCTGCCAGTGCTAGGAAGGAGGCCTGCCAGGGAAAGTAGACCTCTCACAACATTTGCTTTTCAAAACAGGAAACATATTTTTAAAACAGCCAGTGTACATTAAAGGCACAGCTACTTAACAAAATCAGTTTCCCGTTTGAAAAGACATCAGGCAACCACTAAGATTATGTGCCCTGTGATATTGTAACTGTAATGAGGCTCCACTCCAAGCATGGGATTTGTATAGATAGTTGCAAGTTAAAAGCTTTCTGTAAAACATCTAACCTTGGCTAGATATGGATCCATACTAATTCTGCTATGTTACTTAAATTCCATATTTGGAAATTATATTGACATTTGTACGTTTGGATAACATCTAGAAACAGGCTGCACACACATGTGAATCATGAGTAAGACTGTGTGTTGTTAACTTTATGCCTGACAGTTTTCTATCCTTAGAATCTGGTATGTGGGATAACGACAGATGTCTAAGAGTGATAGTAGAAATATCCTCTAGTTAAGTACTATAGCCTTCAATTTGAGTGGTGTGGAATTGGCTCTGCTATGTCTGTCCCCAGAGTTACAATATTAAAGGCAGCCATATCCAGGTAGCTATAACCTTGAGAGGTGGAAGGCGAATTTCTGAGAATAAATTAGAAATTATGGGGGGGAATATGTATTTCCAAATCCAACTTTCTTTTTAAGCCTTCACCCTGAGTGTCACCCGGAAATTTCAGCTGAAAAAATCTGGATGAAGAAAGCAACTCTGCATTGTTACTCACATATCTCATAATCCTGATGGGGCCAGGAATTGCTTTGACAACTCCAATCAGAATTAAGAAGCTGCACACTGTGAGATCTATTATAGGCGTTTATTGATTTAACTCATGAAATTTTGTATGATGTATGCAATGGTAGAGTGATATTAGGAAGTTGTGGATTATCTAAAAGATTCTGAAGGATAAGGGAATACACATGTAATGCCATGCACTGGCTTCTGTAGCCTGAAGTTTGCAGTGTGACTTGAGTTTGAATGATGAAAGTTTTTTTTTTTGCTAATTGAAGATCTTCCCCCTCCTAGAAAAATGTGGAACCTACACACGAAACATGAGGCCTGTGTACCCATCAAAGACCTTCCCCAATCACTACACCATAGTCACAGTAAGCATTTTATATACTTACATTTCTGAGAGGGAGGGTCTATGGTTCCTTGATTTTCAGTTTTCGTTGAAACATCACCCTCTCTTGTCTGCAGTTACTGTGCAGATATGGGGATGTCCTTACTACTGGTGGTTGTTGTGATTCCTATGATACTACTGGTGTTTTTCTCTTTGAAAGGTTGTTCTAAAGCTTAGACCAGAAGACACCTCTAATAAGGTCTCAAGTTTACATTCAATTAATTGATAATGATCAGACAGACTGGAACAGTTTCATAGCATTCATAGGAAGAAGTTACAGTACACTATGCAGATTTTGCTTCTGCCTAGGATTTCTTCCCTTAGCAGCCTAGACTGCTTGATGGTACAGTGTCTGTGTGTGAACAGAGAGCACTAATACTTTTTCCATCAGCAAAGATGTTGCCCTTCTCTCTGTTGGTTGGTTGTTGTCAAGGGGCGAGTTTAAGAACAGGGCATCCAGATGCAAGAACTGAAAGCTTTGGCAAGTTAGCTGTTTGTTCCTCCATGCAATTGACTGTTGTGAAGGTAGGTTTTAAAGAAGGACTTAGATACATGGCTGCAATAATTATTTTCCTGGTTGTTATGGATCCAGTATCCACATTTTCTGTTTTTGTAGTCAGCGCTCAGCCAACAATTACATTTTACAGGCCTACCTAAATACAAATGTTTTGATTTAACTAAGTAAAATACTGTCTTAGGCTCACAGAGTTTTGAGACAGAATTCAGGTAAGTTCTCCTTGTCAATCACACTTGTTCACCGCCAGTATAGTGCGGCCTTTAGCTCTTGCCTGTCCCTCCTCTCCAGATCCATGCTTATCAAAGAGGGAATGGCTTCTGCTTGCCAGAGATTGGGGTTCACAGCTACACAGGTAAACCAAACACAGGCCAGTCAGAACAACAACATTTTGTAAGTGACAGCCACATTTGAAAGCTCTCATTGAACACCACTCACTTACTCAGCCATAGTTCCGTATTGGTACCTTTCTTTATTTGATTGCTTCTTTTATTTTTTCCTGTTTTATCTTCTTCATATTTTTTTTCTTTACATATTTCATTTTCTCCTTTTTTCATTCTTTGTAGCTTTTTTAACAAAATCTTTTCTGTCTTCCACCTACCTTTTGCTTTTGACGCGTTTTATTCTTCCTCTCTTTCTCTATTACTCTTTCATTTTGTACATTTCTTTGCTCACTTTTCTCTCTTCTTGCTTTTTGCCCCCTCTTTCTCACCTGGCTATCTATCCCTTTATCGGTCTCTCTCATCTTCCTCTTCCTTCCTTTTTCCTTTCCTTCATACTACATAACTCTCTCTTATTTGTTTTTCACTGTCCATCCTCATCTAATCCACCCTTCTTGTCTCACATCATGTCTGTGTACTATTCTGTGTGTGCCTGGTGCTTTCAGTCTCTCCCATTTCTTTGTTCTGCGCAAACATACTTCTCTTTCTAGAACTGTTGTCCCTCAACATAGGAACATCCTGTCATCGAGGTGGAAGAAGAAGTCCTCTTGTGAGTGTATATGTAGGGAGCCAAGGTCTGGGTGATGAACAGTACTTAATTTTATCCGGTGGTTGCCAGTGGGTCCAACTTGCACTCATTTCAAGGAAGTGGCACATTTGTATAGAGTGCCCAGTGGAGTCATTCTTGCCCATACTGCATGATCTGTCCTTTAAACCCAAGCTGTCAGTTGTTGCTATTACTGCCCATACTTCCTGATTCTGTAATAATCAAATTCCTGTCTTAATGTTTTTGTTGTTACCTATTCTGCCTCTTAAAACATTATGGGGGTCATTCAGACCTTGGCGGACGGCGGAGGCCGTCCGCCAAGGTACCGCCGACAAATGACCGCACCGCGGTCAAAAGACCGTGGCGGCCATTCAAACATTTCCGCTGGGCCGTCGGGCGCTCTCCAAAAGAGCGCCCGCCGGCCCAGCGGAAATGCCCCTGCAACGTGGACGCCGGCTCAGAATTGAGCCGGCGTAGTTGCAGGGGTGCGACGGGTGCAGTTGCACCCGTCGCGTATTTCAGTGTCTGCAAAGCAGACACTGAAATACTTTGTGGGGCCCTCTTACGGGGGCCCCTGCAGTGCCCATGCCATTGGCATGGGCACTGCAGGGGCCCCCAGGGGCCCCGCGGCACCCCCTACCGCCATCCTGTTCATGGCGGGTTTCCCGCCATGAACAGGATGGCGGTAGGGGGTGTCTGAATCCCCATGGCGGCGGAGCGCGCTCCGCCGCCATGGAGGATTCAATGGGGCAGCGGTAAACCGGAGGGAGACCGCCGGTTTACCCTTTCTGACCGCGGCTGAACAGCCGCGGTCAGAATGCCCTTGGGAGCACCGCCAGCCTGTTGGCGGTGCTCCCGTGGTCGGTGACCCTGGCGGTCACCGGCCACCAGGGTCAGAATGACCCCCTATCTGTTCATTTTATGAATCTAACATTACCCATACTGTCTTTTGTCATCATAACATATATACTGCCAGATAACAAAATTAACTAAAGTATTTTATGGAACCAATTTGCTGTGTGGATATTATTACTTTTCCTGATCATTTGTCTTTATTACGCATACCCTACAGTAAGGCAAGTGTGGCTCATCTTGCATCTTGATCATTTTTACTCATTCTGCCTTTTGGGAACCAATTTCTCAAGGTCAAAGTCAGCTCCAACTGATGCATCTCCAAGTAGAGACATGATGAAAGGTAAAAAGAGTGCAAAGTTCCAAATGCAGAAACAAGTTCCCAAATGAAGTTCAAAGTCAATCAAGGATCAGCGAAAAAAAACAAAGTGGACGTAGGGAAAAATCCACTAACAGAGAAAAAGCAAAAATCTCAAGACAAGCAGCATGTGGTCACGTAGTGGTCTGAACTCAAACAGTAGTGTATACTTAATTACTGTATGTCAAGTACAAATACAAGTCCAAATCCCAACCGCTGATCACCAATGTTAGAAATGGGGTCTTTGGTTGACAGTCAGGTTATCCCCTGTTCAAGCAAAGACCCTCACTCTAGTCAGGGTAAAAGAGAATCACCTTCAGCTAACCCCTGCTTACCCCCTTGGTAGCTTGGTAGAGCAGTAGGCTTAACTTCAGAGCGCTAGGTGTAAAGTATTTGTACCAACACACACAGTAACTTCATGAAAACACTACAAAATGACACAACACCGGTTTAGAAAAATAGGAAATATTTATCTAAACAAAACATGACCAAAACGACAAAAATCCGACATACACAAGTCACGTTCTGAATTTTTAAAGATTAAACTCAAAAATAGCGCTTAGAAACAAAAATGCTTCGATGAGATGTTAACACGGCGTCGTGACGGAGTCGTTCCCAACAAGCCGACACCAGCGGCGCCGGACACGGAGTCGTGTAGTCCCCCAAGTACAGTACCTTTGGTGAAGAGTGAAAACAAGCCGATGCGCGAAGTCGGGGATCGCGGCGTCTGCGCGAAACATTGAATCCGTGCACTTCGAGCAGCGTCGGTCACGACGTGGTGCGGCGACTTCCACAGAGTCGCGGACTTCAGTGGGGCTGCTGCGGCGTCGGGCCTGCGAAGAGCGTTGCGTTCCAGCGAAGGTCACGGCGTCAGGTGCAGGCGGCGTTACCGGATTCAGCAGCGGCGGCGGTCCGGAGTCGTCCGAAGTCGATTTCTTTGGATTTCCACCAGCTTTCCTTTCAAGGGCCCAGGGATTGGATAGGGCACCACTTGTCAGAGTAGGAGTCTCTCCAGAGACCCCAGGTGCTGGCAGAGAGAAGTCTTTGCTGTCCCTGAGACTTCAAACAACAGGAGGCAAGCTCTAACTCAAGCCCTTGGAGATTTCTTCACAAGATGGAAGGCACACAAAGTCCAGTCTTTGCCCTCTTACTCTGGCAGAAGCAGCACTGCAGGAAAGCTCCACAAAGCACAGTCACAGGCAGGGCAGCACTTCTTCCTCAGCTATCAGCTCTTCTCCAGGCAGAGGTTCCTCTTGGTTCCAGAAGTGTTTCTCTAGTCTGTAGATTTGGGTGCCCTTCTTATACCCATTTTAGTCTTTGAAGTCACCTTTCTTCAAAGGGGACTCACACCTACTTGTGAAATCCTGCCTTGCCCAGGCAAGGCCTCAGACACACACCAGGGGGTTGGAGCCGGCATTGTCAGAGGCAGGCACAGTCCTTTCAGATGAGAGTGACCACTCCACCCCTCCCTCCTAGAAGAGATGGCTAATCAGGAAATGCAGGTTACATCCCAGCCCCCTTTGTGTCACTGTCTAGTGCGAGGTGAAAAACAACCCAACTGTCAAAGTGAACCAGACAGGGAATCCACAAACAAGGTCAGAGTCACAGAATGGTTTAAGCAAGAAAATGCTCACTTTCTAAAAGTGGCATTTTCAAATGCACAATCTTAAAATCAACTTTACTAAAAGATGTATTTTTTAATTGTGAGTTCAGGGACCCCAAACTCCACATGTCCATCTACTCTCTAGGGGAATCTACACTTTAATCATATTTAAAGGTAGCCCCCATATTATTCTATGAGAGAGACAGGCCTTGCAACAGTGAAAAACGAAATTGGCAGTATGTCACTGTCAGGACATATAAACCACATTACTATATGTCCTACCTTATCCATACACTGCACCCTGCCCTTGGGGCTACCTAGGGCCTACCTTGGGGTGTCTTACATGTAAGAAAAGGGAAGGTTTAGGCCTGGCAAGTGGGTACACTTGCCAAGTCGAATTTACAGTGTAAAAATACACTTACAGACACTGCAGTGGCAGGTCTGAGACATGATTACAGGGTTACTTGTGTGGGTGGCACAACCAGTGCTGCAGGCCCACTAGTAACATTTGATTTACAGGCCCTGGGCACCTCTAGTGCACTTTACTAGGGACTTAACAGTAAAACAAATATGCCAATCATGGAGAACCAATTACGTACACATTTTAAACAGGAGCACTTGCACTTTAGCACTGGTTAGCAGTGGTAAAGTGCCTAGAGTAACAAAAACAGTAAAATCAGAGTCCAGCACACATCAAAAACCTGGGGAACAGAGGCAAAAAGTTAAGGGAGACCACGCCAAGGATGAAAAGTCTAACACGTGTCCCCCCCAGCTAAAAGTGGGGAGCAACTATCCAACCTCATGGGAGTTCTCATCACTAAGGCGGAAGAACCTGGACAGACCATCAGCATTGCCGTGCTCTGTACCAGGACGATGTTCCACCGCAAAGTCCATCCCCTGTAGGGAAATGGACCACCTCAACAGTTTTGGATTCTCACCCCTCATCTGCATTAACCATCTGAGGGGCCTGTGGTCGGTCTGAACTTGGAAGTGAGTCCCAAACAAGTAGGGTCTTAGCTTCTTCAGTGCCCAGACCACAGCAAACGCTTTGCGTTCTATGGCACTCCACCTACGTTCCCTGGGTAGTAACCTCCTGCTAATGAAGGCTACGGGTTTATCTAGGCCCTCTTCATTAAGCTGTGAGAGTACTGCTCCAATACCATGCTCTGAGGCGTCTGTTTGCACAACAAACTCCTTGGAGTAGTCAGGTGCCTGCAGCACAGGTGCTGTGCACATGGCAGCCTTCAGGGCATCAAAAGCGTTCTGGCAAGCCTCTGTCCAGATCACTTTCTTGGGTTGCTTCTTAGAAGTCAACTCAGTTAAGGGGGTAACAATGGTGCCATATCCCTTAATAAACCTCCGGTAATATCCTGTGAGACCTAAAAAGGCTCTCACTTCAGTCTGGGTCTTAGGAGTCTCGCAAGCCAGAATGGTGTCAATCTTAGGCTGTAGGGGTGCCACCTGGCCACCCCCTACCTGGTGTCCTAAGTACACCACAGAACCCTGCCCTATTTGGCACTTGCTCGCCTTAATAGTGAGACCTGCCTTCTGCAGGCCCTCTAACACTCTCCAGAGGTGTTGCAGGTGTTCCTCCCATGTGGAACTAAACACAACAATGTCATCCAGGTAGGCGGCACTGAACTCATCCAGTCCTGCCAACACCTGGTTGACCAACCACTGAAAGGTGGGAGGGGCGTTCTTCATTCCAAAGGGCATCACATTGAAGTCGAAGTGCCCATCTGGGGTAGAGAATGCTGACCTCTCCTTTGCCCCCTCAGTTAAGGCAATCTGCCAGTACCCAGATGTTAAATCAAGCGTACTGAGGTACTTGGCAGCTCCTAACCGATCAATGAGCTCATCAGCTCGGGGGATGGGGTGTGCGTCAGTCTTGCTGACCGCATTGAGACCCCGGTAGTCCACACAGAACCTAAGTTCTGGAGTGGCACCAGGAGCAGCAGCCTTTGGGACCAAGACCACTGGGCTGGCCCAAGGACTGCTGGAGTGCTCAATAACCCCTAGGGTTAACATTTTGGAGACTTCCTCCTTAATGCAGGCCCTGACCATGTCAGTCACCCTGTAAACCTTATGTTTAACAGGTGTACTGTCCCCAGTGCCCACATCATGTGTGCACAGGTGTGTGACTCCTGGGATCAGGGAAAACAGCGAGGCGAACTGTCCCAGCACGTGGCGACAGTCCCTTTCATTGAACACCACTCACTTACTCAGCCATAGTTCCGTATTGGTACCTTTCCTTATTTGATTGCTTCTTTTATTTTTTCCTGTTTTGTCTTCTTCATATTTTTTTCTTTACATATTTCATTTTCTCCTTTTTTCATTCTTTGTAGCTTTTTTAACAAAATATTTTCTGTCTTCCACCTAGCTTTTGCTTTCGACGCGTTTTATTCTTCCTCTCTTTCTCTATTACTCTTTCATTTTGTACATTTCTTTGCTCACTTTTCTCTCTCCTTGCTTTTTGCCCCCTCTTTCTCACCTGGCTATCTATCCCTTTATCGGTCTCTCTCATCTTCCTCTTCCTTCCTTTTTCCTTTCCTTCATACTACATAACTCTCTCTTATTTGTTTTTCACTGTCTATCCTCATCTAATCCACCCTTCTTGTCTCACATCATGTCTGTGTACTATTCTGTGTGTGCCTGGTGCTTTCAGTCTCTCCCATTTCTTTGTACTGCGCAAACATACTTCTCTTTCTAGAACTGTTGTCCCTCAACATAGGGACATCCTGTCATCGAGGTGGAAGAAGAAGTCCTCTTGTGAGTGTATATGTAGGGAGCCAAGGTCTGGGTGATGAACAGTACTTAATTTTATCCGGTGGTTGCCAGTGGGTCCAACTTGCACTCATTTCAAGGAAGTGGCACATTTGTATAGAGTGCCCAGTGGAGTCATTCTTGCCCATACTGCATGATCTGTCCTTTAAACCCAAGCTGTCAGTTGTTGCTATTACTGCCCATACTTCCTGATTCTGTAATAATCAAATTCCTGTCTTGATGTTTCTGTTGTTACCTATTCTGCCTCTTAAAACATTATCTGTTCATTTTATGAGTCTAACATTACCCATACTGTCTTTTGTCATCATAACATATATACTGCCAGATAACAAAATTAACTAAAGTATTTTATGGAACCAATTTGCTGTGTGGATATTATTACTTTTCCCGATCATTTGTCTTTATTACGCATACCCTACAGTAAGGCAAGTGTGGCTCATCTTGCATCTTGATCATTTTTACTCATTCTGCCTTTTGGGAACAATTTGTTTTTGATGCCGCATAATTAGGCCATTAATGTCAATATTATTTGAAGGGGGCATTCTGTTTTTTGCCTGATCTGGACTCATCAGGCAACATCACCAATCATGCTCATTAAAGAAGCATAATAAACAAAATGCCCCAGATTGATTTGATGTTACTTAAATGTCACCACTAAGTTGTCAAAGGTCCATTGGTTGTCTGTTGGGATCATCAGATTCCATCAAGTACTCAGCAACCATCAAAATCTGTGATTAAACATCAGAGATGTATATCTCAAAAGTCACATGATGAGAACTCACAGCCCCCAAATTCTCAGCTGGGTCGGCGTTGTAGTCTATATTAAGACTCTACTTCACTGACTGGTGCTTACCATTCACATATTCACTATGGCTTCTAAGTTGTATTTTTATCTTTTACTATATGAGCTGCAGATATATGATATTTAAAACACTCAGCTGCACTTTGGCTAGATCTGGACTATATAACCACTACAAATAATAAATACGTAAGTAACCCAGTTAAAATGGCTCAATTTTTCATTTTATTTTCCGAAGCCTCATGCAAACGGTATAATCATATCACATTCTGACCAATATTACTGAAGTTTTTAGAAGTGTACAATGTCCCCAAAATGTTTATAGGGATAAAAAATGTAAGACTCGCCAGGCGGGATTAAATGATAGCACGAATGTCATCATTTTATTTATGAAACTTTGATAGTTATGTACTATTTTGCAGTTGTCTTAACAAAGCAACCATAGACCTTAACTGTACTGCAGCAGTATAAGTTGCAGACCAGGATTAGCAATGGATTTTTAGCTTTCTCCTTTCTTTAACAAGACCATTGGCCCATGTTAGAAATGGGGTCTTTGGTTGACAGTCAGGTTATCCCTTGTTTAAGCAAAGACCCTCACTCTAGTCAGGGTAAAAGAGAATCACCCTCAGCTAACCCCTGCTTACCCCCTTGGTAGCTTGGTAGAGCAGTAGGCTTAACTTCAGAGCGCTAGGTGTAAAGTATTTGTACCAACACACACAGTAACTTCATGAAAACACTACAAAATGACACAACACCGGTTTAGAAAAATAGGAAATATTTATCTAAACAAAACAAGACCAAAACGACAAAAATCCGACATACACAAGTCAAGTTATGAATTTTTAAAGATTAAACTCAAAAATAGTGCTTAGAAACAAAAATGCTTCGATGAGATGTTAACACGGCGTCGTGACGGAGTCGTTCCCAACAAGCCGACACCAGCGGCGCCGGACACAGAGTCGTGTAGACCCCCAGGTACAGTACCTTTGGTGAAGAGTGAAAACAAGCCGATGCGCGAAGTCGGGGATCGCGGTGTCTGCGCGAAACATTGAATCCGTGCACTTCGAGCGGCGTCGGTCACAACGTGGTGCGGCGACTTCCACAGAGTCGTGGACTTCAGGGGGGCTGCTGCGGCGTCGGGCCTGCGCAGAGCGTTGCGTTCCAGCGAAGGTCACGCCGTCAGGTGCAGGCGGCGTTACCGGATTCAGCAGCGGCGGCGTTCCAGAGTCGTCTGAAGTCGATTTCTTTGAATTTCCACCAGCTTTCCTTTCAAGGGCCCAGGGACTGGATAGGGCACCACTTGTCAGAGTAGGAGTCTCTCCAGAGACCCCAGGTGCTGGTAGAGAGAAGTCTTTGCTGTCCCTGAGACTTCAAACAACAGGAGGCAAGCTCTAACTCAAGCCCTTGGAGATTTCTTCACAAGATGGAAGGCACACAAAGTCCAGTCTTTGCCTTCTTACTCTGGCAGAAGCAGCACTGCAGGAAAGCTCCACAAAGCACAGTCACAGGCAGGGCAGCACTTCTTCCTCAGCTATCAGCTCTTCTCCAGGCAGAGGTTCCTCTTGGTTCCAGAAGTGTTTCTCTAGTCTGTAGATTTGGGTGCCCTTCTTATACCCATTTTAGTCTTTGAAGTCACCTTTCTTCAAAGGGGACTCGCACCTACTTGTGAAATCCTGCCTTGCCCAGGCAAGGCCTCAGACACACACCAGGGGGTTGGAGCCGGCATTGTCAGAGGCAGGCACAGTCCTTTCAGATGAGAGTGACCACTCCACCCCTCCCTCCTAGCAGAGATGGCTAATCAGGAAATGCAGGTTACATCCCAGCCCCCTTTGTGTCACTGTCTAGTGCGAGGTGAAAAACAACCCAACTGTCAAAGTGACCCAGACAGGGAATCCACAAACAAGGCAGAGTCACAGAATGGTTTAAGCAAGAAAATGCTCACTTTCTAAAATTTGCATTTTCAAATGCACAATCTTAAAATCAACTTTACTAAAAGATGTATTTTTTAATTGTGAGTTCAGGGACCCCAAACTCCACATGTCCATCTACTCTCTAGGGGAATCTACACTTTAATCATATTTAAAGGTAGCCCCCATATTATTCTATGAGAGAGACAGGCCTTGCAACAGTGAAAAACGAAATTGGCAGTATGTCACTGTCAGGACATATAAACCACATTACTATATGTCCTACCTTATCCATACACTGCACCCTGCCCTTGGGGCTACCTAGGGCCTACCTTAGGGGGTGCCTTACATGTAAGAAAACGGAAGGTTTAGGCCTGGCAAGTGGGTACACTTGCCAAGTCGAATTTACAGTGTAAAAATACACTTACAGACACTACAGCGGCAGGTCTGAGACATGATTACAGGGTTACTTGTGTGGGTGGCACAACCAGTGCTGCAGGCCCACTAGTAACATTTGATTTACAGGCCCTGGACACCTCTAGTGCACTTTACTAGGGACTTAACAGTAAAACAAATATGCCAATCATGGAGAACCAATTACGTACACATTTTAAACAGGAGCACTTGCACTTTAGCACTGGTCAGCAGTGGTAAAGTGCCCAGAGTAACAAAAACAGTAAAATCAGAGTCCAGCACACATCAACAACCTGGGGAACAGAGGCAAAAAGTTAAGGGAGACCACGCTAAGGATGAAAAGTCTAACAGCCCATTTTTCTGCTCACAACATTTTTTAAATCACCATTTTTTCCACAAAATTCTGCTGTCCCTTGCACTCAAAAGCCTTTCTGTGAATGAATATTGTCTGCAACAGCTGTGCCCCTCTCCCTGAGGTTCATATATCTGCATCTGTAATTTATTGGAGTTAATATGGTAGAAAAGATAGCATATCTCAGTGCCCGAGAACCATAATTTCTACGTAGCTGTGTAGGAAAGAGTTGTTTCGAACTTGAATTTGTCACTAAAAATTACTACAGAAATGTCTACAAATGCAGGACAAAGGTTTGATTTGCTCACTTGCTCACATTGTTAAACTACACATTGAAGGGGCCTCATGGAGACAATCTGCCCAGTACTCAGTACTCTCACTGTTCCTCCTAGCTATTAATACCGCTTGTACACTCACCTCTTCTTTTAGACCTAATACCAGTCTCTCCCTGTGCTGCATTCTCTAGTACATACTCTCTCCTAACTCAGTACTCTTGCTTTATTATGTTACAGTGCTATCGTAGGTTTTTATTATGAGTCTGCAGGCAATCCCAATAAGGTTAGTAACCAGAGCTGTCAGCCCTATTGGGATTACAGAATTTGCTATAACTCAGGTGTGGAGTTTTTCACCAGTACACTTTGCCTGCCCATCTCAGGAGCTATGTTGAGGTGAAATACTGAAGGGAAGGGGCATCACATTTTATTCTCCAAAAACCTGTAATGATTATGGTATTGATAATTCCAGGAGGAATTACTGGGTACAACACACTTGTGATATATCACTTCTGTAGCAGACTGCTGTTCTTTGCTTTACTTGTTTTCTGGGCCCATTAAACTCATATACTGTATCCTTGCAATAGCCACTGTAAATATAAAACCGGAAAGTTAATTACCTCTTTTTCCCAAAGTGCTGTAACAATCCCTTGGATTGTTTAATCCCATAAAAAAACTAAAAATTCTAAATAAATCAATAAATGAAATAGAAATACTAGCTGTATATTCATGTGAACTGTTGGTTAGTGATGCTGTCAAATTTGCTGTCTCAAGTTAAAGGGTATAGTAAGTATAGTTTATTTCAATCACTTTTTGATTTATATGGTTGTCATAAAAAAGTCTATATTTCAATTACAGGGACTGTATCCAGAATCTCATGGGATTGTTGACAACAAGATCTATGACTATAAACGGAATGCTTCTTTTACATTGAGAAATAAGGAGAAGTTTAATCCTGACTGGTATCAAGGAGAGCCTGTGAGTACACACATGTTGTTAAAATGCAACAGTTATTACTTTTCACTGGTAGCCAAGCTACACTAATGAGATCTATCAGTCGAATACCAGTGAGGCCTTGGGAGCCAAGCTACGCTAATGAGATCTGTCTGTCGAATACCAGCGAGCCCTTGTGTTTTTGCTAACCTCATAATTTTGATGGGCTCATTAACTCCGGCTACCAAGCCCATTTGAATAAACAGGCTGTGTGCAATGAGGACCTTCATAGGTTATCTTTAAAATGTGTGTATTAAGTGGCATTAAATACACTATTATAAAAACATGTGGAACCATTTTTTAATTCATTTCTCTTCATAATAAATTAAACTCTATTCAAACAATCAGTGTGGCAGTTAAGGTTCTACACAGATAGACATATATATTTTAAATTTCCTTTAAAAATGTAGTTGCTCATCATGACTTCCAATAAGAATTGCAGTGCTTCTGACAGAATGCATAAACCTGACACTTTGGATTTGTTCTTTGTTAGCTTTGGCGGAGTAAAGAAATAGAGATCCAACTGAGGCAGTTTTGACAATGAAAAAGATATTTTGTGAAATGTCACCTTGTGGAAGAGTCTGGCAATCACATTGTCACCCTACGCTTGTTTTTTCTCTGACGCTTACATGGAGAGGTGGGGTAAATGTGTGTCGCCCTGGACTTGGGCTGTGCAGGACTGGGTAAAGTGCCATTAAAAAATATGAGTTGTCTGGGACCTAGAACGATACATCAAGAGGGTCATCCTATTCAAAGATTTTACCATTAGACTTATTCTTTTTTTATGGAGGTCAGAGTCTTCCAGTGTGGCAATATCTAAGACTGTTAGTCAGATATATTATTGTGAAGCTCTAGCTAAAGTTGTTGTTTTTTGCTTCAAAAGCTCAGATGGGGACAAAGACATATTTTGTAGCCTTCGATGCTGCTTTGCTCTTGGATCAATTCACCACCTTGCCATGCTCCAGTGAAATACCTTCAGACTTAGGGCCTGATTATGTTTTTGGAGGTGTACCAAAGCCGCAGGGAGGAGGCCACCTTCAAGCCGGTGGCCTCACCCCCGTCATATTACAATGTTGCTACTGGGTGGACCGGCATAAATGTCCTTATTACAACGTTTCTGCCGGTCAGCCTGATGGAACAGTGCAGCAGCATTGGCCTAGTCTCCCTTGCACACAAGTGGTTGCACACAGTGCACAGCATAGCAGACAGTGTGCATTCCGAGGGTGCTTTCAGGGAGGCCCCTATACTGTCCATGACATTGTTGAGGGCAGTGCAGGCCTCTTCCCTCCCCCCCCCCCCCGTAGTGCCCAGCACTGCCTTTCATCCATGGAAAGACTGGCAGAAAGGAGAGCCATGATCAGCACAGGGGTGCTAAATTTGGCACCAGACGTGGCTGACCACGACTCAGACTACCGCTAACCCGACGTCTCTTGTATTTACCGGAACCTCCATCATAGCAGTTCCTGTAAATCCATTGAAAGTTGGACGGATGGCTCATAAACATGATTGAGCCACGCAGCAATGTTTCAATGCTTTTTTTGAAATTATTTGCAGAAACAAAATCTCACAGTGAGATTTTTTTTTTATAAAAAAATAATGACCCCAAGAGCATGGGATTTTCTTGCATGGCATGGAGGTAATTTTACAGTTTTTGCTGTCCCTTACTGCCAAGTGAAACCTGGCAATGATACATAGTGAAAACTTACCATGTGTCTCCCCTCTCTAAATAGAGTGGGATTGACAAATGACAAACCTCCTATAACCCTTACTCTGTCGGGTGGTCTGAGGAGTATGTTGGTGTCAGAGACTGAGTAGTCTCTGCTGTTGACATACTGAAGGTCTGCCTGACTCTAAATGATTGAACACAAGGGGGGTAGCCCAAAGAAACCCAGAATTAGGAGCAGTAAAATCTGAACAGAGGTTCCAGTGAAGGAGTATTTGTTTCAAAATTAACCAATAAAAATAAGAAATTGAAAATAACCATTAAAGACTAAATAAGGTACTTTCACAGCAATTAAAAAACAATTTAGAGCCTCATTATGATTTTGGTGGTCGGACGAGCCGACTGCCAAACTCACAGGGAAGGCGCTACTGTCATCCCAGTCCCCCCCCCCCCCCCCCCCCCCAAGCGTATTACAGAGTTCCCACTGGGCTGATCAGCGGGAACATTGTATTTTGCGTTCCCGTCGGGCTGACCGGCAGGAACCGTGCTATGATATGGCCAATGCTGTAACACCCCAGCACCATGCAAAGCAGACAGTGTGCATTCCGATGGTGCTCGGCATGTGGGACCCTGCACTGCCCACGCCACGGCCCCCGGTACTGCCTTTCCGCCAGCCTTTCCAGGGTTGGTTACAGCCATAGAAAGGTTGGCAGAAAGCTGAGTTGGTATCAGCATGGAGGTGCTGAGTTAAGCACTGCTGTGGCTGAGTACAACTCAGACTGCTGTCAGCCCATCAGGAACAATGTTACTGGTGGGGACAGTGGTCCCCTGGTGGGTCCTCCTGCCAGGGTTGTAAAATGGCAGTTGGATCACTTGAAGTGAGGTGGTCTGACTGTCACCGTGAGTGTGGCGGTCCTCGGGTCGCAACACTTGTAATGAGACCCTTAGTCTGTGTCATTATTACAGGAAACAGTAACAAGACACAAGTAAAGAATATATCAGTGATTAGTGCTCAAGTGAATACATATTGTATAATACATAATGTGTTTAAAACAAAAGCTGACTTCGGAATAATAAATTCACTGAACAATGCATCAATTTTAATCTTATATGAAATACAAGGATTTTAATTCCTCTCAAAGGTTAGAAGCGTTGATTACGTTTCGACCCCACGTGGTATGTAGGGTCATTATCAGGGCAAAGATATTTTAATGAGCAAAAGGAAATATCTGAAAAATCAAACAGTAAGTAAGTAGAAAGAAAAAGTGGGTACAGAAAACCAGGACCAAAATAGTAATCTAATACTTACATTATTACAAAGCACAAATTGAAATTACAGGACAGTACCCACAACCAATCGGGCAACCAAGAAAATAATGTGGGGTAAGCTTGCCTCTAAAGAAACAGGAAAACCAAAAAAACATAGACCAGAAAATTATATGAGTTAGTAGCTTAACAAGCTTTGTAAAATAGTTTGAAATGATTTACCACCAAAAATAACAAAAATAATCTACTTACTCGAACCACGGAGTCAACTCGCAAATAATCAGGCCACCAAACAATAATGTTTTTGTAGCTATCCCTCAAAAAACGGAAACAGTTGGTTACCAAATAAATAGTAGCGTATGACAGTAACTGAAAAATACTAACCAGACCGAAAAGAGAGGGGGGGGGGAGAAAACTTCCAAATTAATTAAATAAACAATCTATGACACTGGGCTTATGAAGTTGCAATCACACACAGTGTCACAGTTAAAGGACTAATTGTATAAAAAGGCAATAGTGAATGAAAGAAAATGTCAAGAAGTGAAATAAAGTATTAGTAAATTAGGTGACCCTCATATATAGGTATGTCCAGTATCAACCTATAGTTCTTTATTGATGACAACATTTAAAACGGTATGCACAAAATGTTCATGAACAAATATTTTTTAGAAATATAGAAGTAAAGCATTGTACAATTTAATCAATAGTGACTTTCCAAATTTCCACTGAATAAAGACTGTTTACATTTGTAAAAGAAAAGGCTCAGAACCAAAGCTCAAAAAGAGGCTCTTGCATCACCATCACAGAATTACATTCAATTGTATTGAGCCCATGTGTTATGCTGTCACATCTGCAGATCAAGTGACATTCAAGTCCATTAAGGTGTCCTGGGTTTCACCAACATGTGGAGGTCTAATGATCAAGTCAGTAATCTGACACTAAATGTAATTTGCGGAATTATTTTGTTCAAGAAAATGGGGTACCAATGGGTCTGACATCACCTTGCATTGAATTCTACTTTTGTGCTGTGATAAGCGTGATTTGATTATTTGAGTAGTTTTCCCTATGTAAGTCCAATTACACGGACACTAAATAGCATAGACAACATTCTTTGAATCACAATTAGTATGATCCTACAGGGTATGCGTAATGTCACCATCTACAAATCGTTTGGTGTTATTTATTTTACACAATCGCCACATTTGAAATGGTCTACAATTTGTATTTGGCCCCACAATAATGCGAAGTATGATTATGTTTTCAGAATGTCTGCATTACCAAGTGATCGCTACGATTTCTGCCCTTTGTATATGAAAACAATGGTCGTTCATTAGAAATTTCAATAGATTCGATCATTGGCCAATATTTTATTCACAATTTTAGTAATTAATTACTCTGTGTACAGAAAGTAGTGGCACATAAATTTTTCCCATGTTCCTTTACTTAGGGGTCAATAGATATTCCCTACACTTGCCCTGTATTAAAGTTTTCTGTGATCATTGCTTTTTTACAGTAGCCACCACAATATTTGTTTCAGCTAGTAAAAACGGGTGCAACAACACAATCCTGCAAGGAGCTTTTTTTACATTTGATTTAGAGAGCTGTGCTGCTGTCGGAGAACACTTGCAAATGGCAATCACACCCCTTTTGCTGCTGACATTGTACCACCAAGAAGGATGTGGTGGGATATAGCTGCACAAACACAAGACTGAGCACAATTTGAGTTTTGAGCGCACTTTGCGCTTAACCCCTTAAAGGTGGTAGTGCTAAAATAGGCACAACTGTGTTTGTACCCATTTCACCAGTAGCACACCGGTTTCAATTACCTTGAGAGAAGATTGAGTAGCAGTGGCTTCTTTTATCCATATTGTGTTTAGTTGTTTTTGGAACAGGGCAGAGGAGAGGAAAAGGGAATAGAGTATACCCATAGATCTCTTAGAAATACCCTTCAATGTAAAGGTGAGCTAAATTGTGACTGCTCCCTTAGAGTACTGAACTATTGGTACACATTCTTGAACTACTGGTACACATTGAAAGAGCTCCGTCAGTGTTACTGGCCATACATCTTTAGAAACTTATATTAAAAAGTGGTTTTGTTGGTATAGTGTGTGACTTGTTCTCAGCCACTGTACAACAAAGAAAACAAATCTACCTGCTGTTTTTCATAGTATTGATGCCCAACATATCAAAACTGCTAATGCAAATACTATGTGGTGTTGCACACCCTTAAAACTGTTTTCTTATCGCTACACTGTGGATACATTTAGCAAACCTACTAACATTCTCCAGTTGTGAAAAACTGCAATTCATTCATCACTTGCATTTGTTGGATTCTTCACAAAGTGAGCGTTACGTTCCCCTTGCTTTTTTTTGCTTCTTAGCTAAATGAACAATGACACCAGATGTGGACTTCCTGCTGCACGAGAGGGACATGCTACATTTGTAGACTAGCTTGTAATATCCAAGTTAATATACATCTATGGATACAGATTGTACATCTGTGGACAATCTTCCTTGTTTTTGAAGTGACAATGATGACAACGAGGTTATGACTGAAGGGCTGATTCAAAGGAAGACAGTAAAATGACCTTAGGAAAAATCATTGTCCGTACCATCTTCTGTCCTCCACAACCAAAACATCTTCATGTGAAAGCACCATCCTGTGGTACTATGTTCAGTACCCCTTAGTTAAACAATCAGATGCATAATGCATGCATGATGGAATTGGATGCCACAGAATTTACACTGCCTCCTTCTTTGAGGCAAATCCTATCCTGGCATCAAAAGCCACCCTAGGTTAGGGTGATAGGGACACCCGGGCCTCAAAATATTGCTGGTCCTAATTCTTCCACTGTCTAATGTGGCAGAGGTGTTTATCTCCTCACACTGTCAGATGGAACGTCTGCCTTGAAACTTCATAAACACACTAAAATAGTAATGCATGAAATACACTAAAACTGTTTTGTTCTCTTACAGATCTGGCTCACAGTGATGCGCCAAGGTCTGAAGGCCGCTACTTTTTTCTGGCCTGGGTCCGATGTCGCAATTAATGGACTCTTTCCAAATTATTACAAAGTCTATGATGGGTAAGTAAACCTTGCATTTCCAAGTTTTTTTCAGGAACAGCTTTAATGTAATGTGTGTGAAAGTGCGCTTGATGCAGCTTATCCTACTTGGTAGAAGCCTAAGTGACTAACAAAAAGAGCAAGACAACTTTATTCACTGTTAGAACTTTTATCCCAAATAATGTATATGGCCATTGCATCAACTGTATTACTTTGAAAGCACATTCTAAACCTCTTGGGGTAAAATATGGGTAAGATGACATTTTTAATATGCTGTAATAAATGCTTGAATGATTCAACTTATCGACATTGTGTTTTAGTGACGGAATCTCTGCTTTATGTTCAATATAGTTTGACAAAAATGGGATTTTAAGTTGTTTTTTCATTTGAGTTCAAATATCCTGTTTGTGTTGATGATACTTTATCAGATAATCTAGGCTAAAGTGTCTATGCAAGGTCGAAGATAGAGTTAAGCTCAACAACACATGAAGCAATGTGCCCATTCAGATAACTGTTAGAAAGCGAGTAAATAAACCCTAAGTCTCGACTCAAGTCCAGTGAAGTTTTGAAACCATGAATGTTTATTACATAATTAACGTGCAATACTGAATCCAAAAATATAAAAGTTAGTTAAAAAAGCATGAACCACTAATAGTGCGGCAAAGAGTCTGACATGAGGTCAAGTCTCAGAGCAAATATATTCCAAGTCTTAAAGCAAGAGCATGACTGACAAGAGTCTGGTCTCTAAAGACTAGGCAAACCACACTTGGCTCACCTGCCGTTTGGGAGTCCTTATATTGCAAAGTCCACAGTAAAAAACACATTTTCAGCATAAAGTGATCACACCATTACACAAATTGACAAGTTTGAATACATAATGTAATGCATCATCATCATCATCATCATCTAAGGGTCTCCGACCTTTTCTGTAGGGAAAGCAACTTCTGATCAGTGAAAATGTCATCAGCTAGTGCAGGCTAAACAACCCGCGCAATGTTATCAGACACCCCGACACCCAGCTTCATTAATTTTAAGCCTAATGTCCATTGAGCCAGGTAGTATGGATTGAAAAAAATATTTTGACTGCAGCGATATTACAGGGCTGCCATATGTGTCGGAGAGAGCTTGGTCTTTAGTGATGTATGAACATGTGTGCATATGAATGGTATATATAATATACAGGTGACTCAGAGCCTGTGCCATATGTATTCCTGGCACAGGACATATCGTTTGCCATATGATACACTGCTACATGTATAACACAAGCATACAACTATTTTTTAAATGGGAGAACTTTAAAGTGCAAAAATGTTCATAATATCGAATGTTTTTCTGCACTTGAAATTTCAACCATTTAAGAGTGTCTGTATTTTTCAGTTATTTATGTGGCACAGTGCTTTACTGGCCAGTGGGAGCAAGGGGCCTGATGTTTGTAATTGCAACAATTTAGAAACAAAACGAGAAAATCAAAAAGGAAAGTTGACTTAATGAGTAAGGTAACTTTTCATTCACATTTCTTTTATTTAAAAGCATTGAGAAACATCATTTTGTTCTCATATCCAATACTGAGTTGACAAGGACTTTTATTTAAGAGTTAAAAACATTAGTGCTTCAATTCATCACCTTCTGTGCCTCACCATGGGTCATAAATCTGACTCCAGCACTGCTCATTATCAGGCCTTGCTATCTGAAGCCTGATGACAATAATGTAAACTAAGCACAGCCTTCCCTTGACTTTAAAAGGAAAAAATGTGACCCTGTGCTTATTTAAAAAATTACATCAAAGCGGTGAGCTACTCTGAAGGTGCCTGGGAGCTAATGGCAACTTGCAATCATCTGGTTGGAGACACCATCCCAATACCATTCGCTAACTTAATTTTAATATAACCCCTTTTGACCTAATGTCATCAGATGTGTTAGTACAAATCTAGATACGCTCTAAACAATGACACGCTCAAATTATAAATAGGCCTTCGATGGCCCTGGCAGGAAGAGTCTTGAATGTAGTGAAAGGCTCCTCTGAAGTTCTCTGAGAACAGTAAGTCAATACAGAACATTTCATAATTGCATATTTTGTTACGTGCAATGTAAAGAAACAATGTCTACAGACATCATGGCTGCAAGGATGCAAAAAGTAGCGTAAGCCAAGCTCGGGCCCAGTTCAATCAAAAAAAGGAAAATGCAGTTTTGCATAGTGTAGTGTCTTTGGTAGAGTGTGAAATTGTTAATAATGTTAGGCACACAGTGGTAATAAATGATAATAATCTCTCTCATTTGTATGTAATACTCCAGTCAGCTATTGCAGATACTTTGACATGTGTAAACAATTGCTTTTTCTTTTTTATTCTAATGTCATTATTTGCTCCAAATGAAACGTTTTAATAGTTACATTCATTTATATAATCAGTCAATTATGTACATTGATAGTGCTTACAAGATCATTTCTCAGTGAGATGTGGTAAATGTGATAGGTCGAAAATGACATATCAAAAAGAGCAAGTTGTTTAAATGATTTATTCAGTCTCTTTCCCCCAATATTTATAAAGCGTAAGGACCTGATTTACATAGGCATTCACAAAATTTAGTCATTTATACAATTTGGCTACTTGTGTGATGCATGACTAATTTTCCTTCCTGGAGAACTTCCTTCTTGTACACCACCACTAATTTTGGCTCTGCTCCCTTCACAATCCCTTTCTGGAACAGGCTGTACAAGTGCCCTAGACTAGATAAATATCCAACCATTTCCAGAGTGAGAATGAGTCAGAGAAACCTTTGTGGGTGTCCACAAACACTTGACTTTATGCATTTTTGACTCCCTCTAGAGTTATCCCAGCCTTTTAACACATTCCTTGAACATAGATTACCCATGTGTAATATTACACTTGTGAAGTCCAAGTTTACTTGTTCTACATTCTGTGACTTTTTCTAATCAAATTTATTTATGTAAATTGATTTTATAAGCACCAATGGCTTTCAGAATTATTGCATGCTAGTTTTGTGTATTACTTCAAACATTTACCGGTGTCCAGCATGAGTATCAATCACAATCCATGTCTAGGTGAAACATCAAAGTCACTAAGTTAACCTGAGTTCAACCCACTTGTCGCTATGGACTCAGAGCAGACAGGCTTAATAATGTGTAAAGCATTTATGCAAGCCCAAAAACCGTAATAAAGCCAAAACACAACATGTTAAAAATCCCAAATCAATTTAGAAAAAGTAAATGTAAATAAATAAAATGACACCAAAGCTTCAAAAATCCATTAAAAGGAATTTGAGCTATGAATGTGTAAAGTTTTAAATTAAAATAATGCCAAAAAGCATTAAGCACCAACCAGGCCCCATGCACGATTTGGGTAGGATATAGTACCATGTTCGACTTGGTTGGACGTTTTACCTTAGGAATTATTCTCATAACTGGGAATATAAATTCTTCAGTGAGGCAAGGCAGTAGGCTTTAACAATAAGGGCCCCCGCAAGGTGAAATAGTAGTTGGACGAGGTCCCTCACTGGCCGGATAGTTTTGACGGCTTAGCCCTGTCAAAATTTCTACGTTTGTAGCTCGAAATCCTTCTGTAAGAAAGGATGCAGACTCGAGCTGAAGAGAGATCCCTAAGGTTGGATACTTTCTTCATGAGGTCTTGCTGAATTGGATTTGCTGCTGCAAAGAATCTCTGATCAGTAGAACCCTGAATCTTCAGCCCACAGGAACGTAACTCGGTCAGATCGGCATGGGAGGTTTGGCCCAGCCTGTTGGAAGTTTTGAAGTTGAAAAAGGCTTGAAGTCCCAGGTTTTCAGGGGTGATAGGAGAGGTTCAGCAAAACAGCCAACAGTTCCTGGACCTCTGCAAGAGCACTTTGGTATCAGGACTCACTCCTGCAGGGTCCAGGGCAGGTCCAGTTGGAACTGATCAACTAGGCAGTTATAGGAAAGGCCTCTTGTAGCTTGTTATATCCCATAGCTTGAATAGGACGTCGGCCTTATGACTCATGGAGTCTAGATCTTTGTCCTAAGTACAACAAGAAGCAGGTAATTTCCTTCAGGGCAGGTCTCCTCTCCGGTCACAGACAGCAGGTCCAGTCTTCTTCTGTTCTTCCTCAAGTTCAGAAATTGTTCTAAAAAGTATGCCAGGGGATGACCTATTGGTGCCTGACACTTGCATCTCGGTGGGGATAACTCGTGGTCTCTCCCTAACCAGTGGGCTAAAGGTTCCCAGGGCTAACCCTGCCCACTTCTGTAGCAGTTACTGTCTTCCCTACTGAAAACAATCCCACATTGCCCTTTTCTGCTTAAATCCAAGATGGTGAAACCCTTCTCTGTTTGTGCAGAGCCTATGCCAGAGCCAAGGCCAGGGAAATGAGAAGCCCCTCCTATGTGGTCACTCCAAAACCCATTCTGGGGACAGCTCCCCTCCCACTGGGATTGGTATCTGCCTGACTGAAGGAACAAAAGAAGGGGCTTGTCCAACTCTCACCTGACATCTACCTACAAAAAGACTCCTAGTATAATATATTTAGACCCTCAATAAAAAAGGTAATACTGGAACTTGGAACAAGACACAGTTAGGCAACAATTAGTACAGTTTGGAGAGGTTATAAAACAGTGAAAAGATCTAAAGGGTGTTCCTTCCAGTGGCATTAGTGATACAACTGACCAGCAGCAGAAAATAACTCAGTATTTTTCATGAAGTGATTAGTTAAAAAACCTTAAAAAACACATGCACCTTGAATAACTGCATCACAAGGATCTTCTTTCCTTTCTTAATACTAAATGAAATAAAACCCACTGTTACATATCATTAAGGACTCCTTGTTGCCTCTAATATAGCATCCATCAAATGTATCAAACATGCCCCCAGATCAGCATCCCCAGCTAATGAGCTGCCTCCTTCTCTATAGATGATGCATTGTTTAGCTACCAGTCAATGTCACAACACAATACCATAGTGAATATAGTGACTAATCAGGTTGTGAACAGCAACCACACATGCAGATATCATGGAGTAGCCTATCTTCTCTAGATGAAGGCAACTTTTGGTGTGATGTCCCTCTTTTTTTTTATTTCAACCAGTTTTATTGAATTTTTAAGTAAATAAATGATACACAGTGCAGTTGTCTATAAAGAATCAAATATAAATTCCACAAAATAAAAGAGCTATAACAAACATGAAAAAAAAAATTATAGTCTAGGGTTGTCTCATATATGACAGAAGATTGTGGGCAATCATAAACGAGTCCGTGAAAAATACTTAAAAAAACCATAAAAGTTGCATAGAAATAGCTCTTCAATCAAATAAAAGAACATATTCAGAATTTAAATGTTTCACCTTTGTGTTTTTTTTCTAACTGGCTTAAAAATATTTGAAAAATGTTATAATAATGTTTGTTTTATATTTTGTAAAACAAACATTATTATACATTTTTTCTAATATTTATAAGCCAGTTAGATAGAAAAAAAAGACAACGGCTACACCTGCTGGATGTGGCTTAAAAGAAAGAAGACGGAAGATGGGAGATGGCATGCGGGACAGAAGATGGGCGCAAAGACAGAAGAAGGCTTGAGGTAAAGAAAAAAGAAGACAGCGAAGAAAGAAGACAGAATACGGCATGTGGTAAAGAAGAAAGGAGACACCGAAGACAGAAGACCACAGACTGCATGCAGAAAAAAAATAGACGGACAGCAATAAAGAAAGAAGACCGAGAAGAAGACATAGAAGAAAGAAGACGTCAGTGAAGTAAGAAGATGACATGCAGGAAGGGAAAAAAAAGACTGCAACGAAGAAAGAAGACGTCAGCGAAGAAAGAGGACAGCAAGCAAAAAAAAAAAAAGTAAATCACTCAGATTAAACATATACACAGAAAACAGATTGAAAAAAAAACCTAGCCCATTGAGTTCATATCAAGTTACCATGTCTGTCTGGGAAGTATTGTCAAGGAACATTCAAAGTTCTGCAGGATTGTGGAATAGCATGAGCTCAACTTTGAAGACGATACGAAATCTGGCCAGACCCACAAAGGCGAACAGAATTGATTGTTCATGTAGTGGTTGATGTAGGGCAAGAAAACCGTTCCTCATAGGTATTTATAGCTCCTCCCAACTGGCCATCGCCACTGTCCCAAGGATCCGTAAGACCTCGGCCGGAGGAAGATCGTTCTACCTTGCTATGAAGACCTGGAACTCTCTACCGCTACATCTCAGATAATCACCTTCACTGCCTCAGTTCAGGAAGGAGCTCAAGACCTAGCTCTGCAACTGAACTGCACAACCCCCCATTCATCTCCCCCACCAACCCCTCACCCCACAACAGCGCCTTGAGATCCTAACGAGTGAGTAGCCTTGCTCTACAAGAACCCTGATTAATTGATTTATTGAGTGTCTCTTCAGAATAGTCTTGTGCAATAGTTATTCTGGCCCCATTCCTTTGTGCCTGCTGTATCTTCTGCATATGGGCAAGATTTGATTCCGTCTGACGATAGTATAAATGGCGAAAAATCATCTTTCTCAAACGTTCAGGTACGTTAGAATGAGTAATAGGAGGTCTGTCATTGGGACCCCTGTGGGCTCTCGATTTCAAATTCGTTGTTAAACGAGATACCCAACAAACGTGGAATCCATGCTTCCAAAAAGTCAGCACACGATTTTGCTTCCGATTACGCATTTTCTGAAAGACTAAAAATTTGCAAGTTCCATCTTTGATTGTGGTCTTCAAGTTCTGCAAATTCTCGTGCCATAACTCATACCTTACATGACGAGGAATCAAGATATTGCCTGGTTGAAGTTGAAGTATCCTCAAGGGCTTTAACTCTTGATTCCACTTCTGTGGGTAAGTCCTTTAAAGTCAGAACAAAGTGACTGTAGGTCCTGATTCATCACGTCAGTATTCACTTCAGTTTCTTGAGCAAGGTCATGCAAGGCTCTCAAACATTGAATAATTGTGTCAGTGCTCGAGGAACTATCTGCTTTAGGTTTAACTGGCGACTCCGCAAGAGGTGGATCAGCTTTAGGATGCTCCCTAGTGGCTTTTCTATGTCTAGAGTTTTTAGTTTCATGTCTCTCTCTCTATTTCTGTGCTCGGCCGTGTTGATAAACAGTAGAACCACTCACAGAATTTATACACCAGAAGAAAAGTATTGAGTAGAACTGGGTTCAAGTAGGTAAGTAAAGTAGACCAATACGCATGTAGTTGGAGATGGATACCAAAAATGTATATTTAACAGAAAAGAAAATTCTCTTAGTCTCTCTCAACACAAAGAAGATTGCTAAGAAGAGTCATTTATTATCACTGCAAGTTCAAATTGCACAAGATTAGTCAAGATAACTACCATGCAGCACTGATATTTACCAAGATGACAGGCAATGTGTGATGCAGGTGGAGTTGGTTTCAAATATTATAAGAGCCAAAGAATTACAGGGTTAAACAAAATAATAGCCACTGTAAATGGAGAGAGTGCACATGTATTTAAATTGTTGGTGGAACCACCACAGCAAAGTGCTGGGATCCTTTATTTACAGTATAAGATGCAGTAGTATGCAGCAATGTTAGGAGCATCAGTTGGCTTCATTTAAGTGAGCACATGTCTCTCTATGATGTGTTGTGCAGCATTGAAAGGCTTTAAAGCCCCACTACTCCAGTTAGAATAAGCACAGTGATGTACATTTAATAGATGTGGCAGGGCATTCACTGAAGTATAACAGTTATGTTCTTAGATGATGAAAGATAAAAGCACCGGAAGAGAGGAGAGCCATCATTTTCAATCACAGACTGAGCGTATCTTCAAATACGGTTGTCATCTTGAGTGCGCCACACACAAAGGAGGACCTGTTGTGACATCTCATAAAAAAATTGACGACCATCATTTGATTAAACAAATTGATAGAGCGGATTTTTCTTAATGTTAGCCAAAAATGAGAAGTGGGTCCATGTAATAATTCAGTTTAAGGTTGCAAAACATTATTTCAGAGGGTTTACTATACTCACAGTTAATCCATATCTGCTACAGGTACTCCTAAAACACGGATTGTGAATCCTAATGTCACATAGGGATTTTACTAAAAAATTTACTGGAGAGCCAATACGCATCCTGATGTTCCTACATCACATATACTGCTAGATGAAAAAAAGTTACATCTGTTTAAATTGTGCCAAATAAAGATTATGTTCCTGAGTGTCACTTTGGCCAAGTTGATGCAGTGAAACTGAGATTTAATCCTTGGACAGTCCTACATCAATCCTACATCAGTACCGAAAATAAGTACCCTGTGCACAACCTTCAATTTCCATCTAAGTTGCACTCTTCAACTAAAAAGTGTTCAAATGCATCAACCATGGTCTGTAATACTTCACTACTCCAACTAACCAACCACCAATTGGAACTCATAAGCGTCCGGAGGATTTTATTTTAGTGCAATGTAATATGTAGAGAAGTCAGACAGGCTGCAGTCAAAGGAGCAGAAGATGGAGTGGTGCTCATATCCTCAAGGATATAAGGGGCCTATTTATACACCATTCTCATCCCCAACGGATGATCAGTTGCCGGCTTATTTTACTTGCTTTAAGACCTGTGGTACACTTGTCAGGCCACTGCTGCAACTATTGCAAATCCTAGTGCCCAGATTGAACTTTTTGTTTTATCTGAAGGAGCAGGACAGTGTGAACCCTGCATGTGACCTACTCCAGCAAGAGCCCAAGTCTGCAGAAACGAGATTATTACAAAAAGACTCACACTTCTCTTTACCTCAAAGCTTCTATTGCTGTTGATGTGGTACTTTATTGTAATTCTTTTTTTTAAATGTCCCTGACACAGCACAAATAATTTGTTGCATACTTGTAGTGTCCCATATATAGATAGTAGCACTTTATTGCATCCTGAGAATGGCTCAGCAAATTAGAATGCTGGCACTAATAACTGTAATTTGCCTGCATTGTAGGGACAAGTGGCAGATAGTGACTTTTGGAATGTTTATTGGCTTGTGTTAAAAGTATTTAAAGGGTGGGGTAAGAATAGTCCCATTGCTTGCGGGCTGTCAGGTGTTAACAACTCTCAGTTTCCTTTCCATTCATTATATGCTATCGCCTTATTAGAGAAGACAACAGTGGTTATCACCTGTTCCATGGGTTTAACTTCACAAGCAGCATGCAATAACCATTAAATATTGGCATAAATGAAAACATACATGAGAAATTAATTCTCATGTCATTCATACCAGCTCAAGGACTAACGGTGTTTATTCCATGTGTGCCTTAACATGCAGGTGAAATGCATAGCCATACAGCTATTTGTCAGCTGGCGTCATTCCATATAACAGCCACATCAGTAGCCTTGTAGTGTCTTCCTGGAGGTGAAGGAAGGCCAGGCCCTGCACACCTTAACTTCGTACTTCTTGTGGGGCTAGTGGTGTGGGGGAGAGTCGACATGGGTTGCACCAAATGCATGGTTGATACAAACTACGTAAAATACTGTCTAATTTTAAGTTGCGAATCAGTGAAAAAATATAAAGGTTGGAGAATTAAAGCTAATGTTGTTTCATGGTAGAGAAGAGTTGGACAGGATTTCTTCCCTTCCTGTGGGGTAAGGAAAGTCCAATCACTGTTGTACTGGAAGTGAAAAAACCAAAAAACCCACACCTGTAACTGAGAAGGGACTGAGGACGCAAACAGGTTGAAATCAGCAGACAAACTATTTGCTAGTCAATTCAATTTTTTATGTTTTGGAACTCAACTGAGGTCCACATAAAAGAGAAAAATTATACAATCATAATACATCATCAATACAGCAAAATAGGAAACAAAACCAAGTGAGCACATTTTCAAATATGAGAGAAAATTCAGATAACTGATTTGTAAGAATATGGTATTCTATCCGTATATCATATGAAGTCCATAAAAATCCTCAGGCTTACTATGTGCAAATACACAAAAACAAAATACAGTATTCCATTATAAAGTGCAAAATCCTAAATAGTGCAAATGTACAAAACAGTCAAATAAAGTCCATTAATGTCCAAAAGTGCTAGAACAGTAAAAAGGTCAATACACTGTATATTAAAATACAAAAACAAAGTGCAAATATGCAGGTAAACTGATGTAGGGACAAATAGCTGCAACAAAGAAATGCATAGTTCTGTACCTTCAAATAGTAGAGTACAATAATACAAATCTGTAAAATGAACATTCAATCTTAACTCATAACATATAGATGCTCATATAACCTGCAATTGCAGAATAAAGTTTGTGATCCTCTGCAAATTAAATGGGGTACGAAGAGCTATTGCACCTCAACAACCGTGGTTATATTATTTTCAAAAAAAGTGGTCTAAAAAAGTGGCAACCTGCAGAATGGAGATATGGGCATACAAAAATCACATGATTCAGATTTTGAACATGGGTGAGGCAAAGATCACAAAACATCTCATACTTCTGAATATCTACCCATGCTCCTGTGATACCTCAGAGTTGTAACAGGTTTAACCTTAGTAACAGGATGGATCTACATACACCATGTGGGAGATTCCACAGGAGATAGGGTTGGGGTTGTTTACAGATGCTACTTTCTATTATGATCTCATTCCTTGCAAACTGTCAACAAAATGAAGTATCCTTTTTCCTACTCACTGTATACAACATCTTTTATTACAATTAAAATAAAAGACTTTGAAAGTGGTAAACCCCCACTCTGGACAATCTCCAACATTTCCATGGATTTTATGTAAGTAGAAAGAAGAGCATGTCTTCCTTTCATGCTTTGAAAAATGTCAAGGTTCAATGCAGTTTGAATGGAACCCATCTCGCTACCCAGTAAACTATTCCCCCACCTCGGAGCTGCTACCATAGTGAACACAAATATGGAGGGTAACCCAAAGAGCAGGTGAGGAAGCCAAAGAGTTACAAATTTGACACCAAATGCACCCCTCCACTTTATTAAAAAGAAAAAAGCCCAATACCGCACACCCATCACGTCATAAGCATAACTCAGTGTGGGTGGAATTTGTATCTTATAAACAGATAGAACATGTGCAAAATGCTTCTGCCCACTGCACTTGTACAGTCTGTGAGTAGCAGAGGCCTGCGGCAATGCCTTACTTTTACAGTGATTTTATATGATCATTATTTTGGAAATAACTAAAAAAGATTCTACTGCGGTAAGGATAAAACTGCACTATTTCCATCGCAGAACCCCCCAAAGTACAGTTCAGATTTTTCTTGATTCTAACTCCCTTTGTTCCAAAAATCATGACACTGCTCTTAAATATATTTATCTCTAAAAAGTGCTCTTCTGCATATTTTTCGAAAGCACAAAGACAGCTTTGGATGCCAATTGGGGTTAAATCCATCAAAATAACGTTGTCCGCATAGAGGAGACAACCAGCATTCATTGAACCAAGTTTAGGGGGATCTCTCTTCACCAGACAGACTCTTCAAGGCAAATCATGCATATAAAGCGAGATGAGTAGAGGCACAATGCTTTAAGCCATTATGCGTCACTACTGTCCTAGACAAACCTTGGTACCCCCCCATAAAAACCTGAGTGCAAGTGGAAGAATGCAAGGCAATGATTAACCTGAGAAGGTGAGCAGGGATCCCTAGCACAGATAATTTCCTCCCAGGTCAACCCTGTTGAATGCCGTGGATAAATCAATAAAAGCAGAGTGCATGGGCATGCCCCTAAACTGGGGGTGCTTTTCTATTAAGGTTTGGAGGGCCATAATGTTATTGAGAGTACCACAATTCTTACGAAAACCTACCTGCTCAGCCAGTATATGGTTGTTGCCAAATGCCCATTCTAGGAGCTGAAGTAGTATACTTTTGGCAAATATTTTGCCTTTCTTGTCCAGAAGGGCAATTTGTCTATAACTGGCAGGGGAGGCATTTAAACCATTTTTATATAAGGGTACAGTGATACTTCCCTTCCAGTTAGATGGAATATCACTGGACAAACAACACTGAAATAATAGGCATACAAAATTTGCCCATAGAGAAACCTCTTGACTAATAAGTGCTGTCAGGAATTCGTCAGGGCCCATAGCACCTGACGTTCTAACACCTTTAGTGAATTCCTTGATCTCCTTACAAGAAAGCAGACCAAATGACTCTATAGCATCTATTTCAGCGCTTTGAGCAAACTAGTTCCTGCCACTTGAGTTTCAGGCATATAGGTGAGAAATGTACTGCTTCCATACATCATCCAAAATCGGGATTGCCTGGGCTGTAACTCTCGAGTTGCAGTATTAGGCTAGTAAAGGCCAATATTTATGAGAATTATACAAAGTAGCTGCTTCGCTTAAATTGATTTGTTTTCTATCCTCCTCCTTCCTATGTTCTACAGCCTTCAGTCTTGTTCTTTTCTTCTTAAGGCGGTTAATTTCTCTCTGTCTCAAAATTGAGAACATTTTAAATTGTTCACTAATGAGGAAGTTTTTTTCTTGATTTACCTTTTTTACAGCCCAAAGTTTCCTAATGGGTGATTTAGGTCTTTTACATCTATCTTTACTCTCAAAGGCTCAGAAGAAGGTCAGCTTCTTTTCGAACTAGGAAATGGGATCATCTAAAAACAAATCAGGAGGACCCAAACTTGCTATTTTCATACTTTGGCCCAAAGTCTCTATATTATCACAAGACCAGAAAGTGCACCCATTAAATTTTTTACAGACAACTATGCCCTTACCAGAATACTAGGCGTCAGCAGCTGTAAGCTCTAAATCAACAGACACGGAAAGAATGCTATCATCACTTAAGTCAGTCACCAAAATCTGCAACTGAGATTATGGAACATTTGTTGGGATACCACCACATAGAGATTGACCACGAGGAGAATGAAACTTGTAAGAAGCAGGGAAGTCTTTGGGGATTCTACCGTTCAAAAACACTAGTTTATATAGTCTCAAACTTTTTAAAAAGCATAAACCCCTCCTATCTGCTCTCACTTTTTCTGTAAAACCACATCAGGGATACGCTAGACCTCATCCATTTCAGTATTGCACAAAGTTATACAAGCTGAGTTAGATACTTTAGCATTAAGGTCCCCTACAATTATAACCAAGGACATTCCTCCAGATTACTGATGTTTTGGACAAAAGAAATGCATGGAGTTGACTGAGGAGTCCTTTGACATACCTGGGGGGATATAAACATTTACAAGAAAGAATGATGCCAGACCTCCACTCTTTTTAAACTTTGCTAACTTTAGGCAAATGCACACATTTGAGGGAATAAACATACCTTTGGATTCCAATGTTATTTTGGAGTAAAATTGCAATTTCTCTGCTGGCATGGCCTTTCACGGAAGCTTTTGCTACACAGGAAAAAGCGAAATAATTCTCATATGTAAAGTCGGTACAATCCCATGTTTTCTGCAGACATATCATTAATGGCTTAAGACGCGCAACAAAGTTCAATTAAAATGGATTGACCAAGGCCAGCCATGTTCCAGGATACTAGTTTATCCCGTGGGAAGCCTCTGCAACACCACAAGCTTTACAGTGTTTCTAGCCTCATCTAATGTGCCAGCTACTCAACTCTAATTAGATGACTCATCTCCCCTCTTAGGATCCCAACCACTCGTTTCCTCCATTGCTGCAACTCTTACAGCTCTCCTCCCCATAGCTTCCCTACAGATATAGTAATGCTCTTCAAAATAACGGACCCCCTTCATGTCAAGTCCTGTGCATTGCCCTGAAAATTCAACATTAGGCTATGACGTTTTGACTCTTTCAGAGGTTCTACACAAAATAAAGAAATCAACATTCTCTAGGATCAGCATTGCAACAATCTTAGAACATTATGTTACCCTTGAGTTTGGGAAAGAAGCAGAGGTATTTATATAAACATTATCAATGTGTTTACTTGTTACCCATCTCAGGACCTCAGTTTCCAATAATGAGTGTAAAATAAATTGTGTATTCAACTGGCCCCTTTCACAGTCGAACAAAGTTACAAATCCACCATATTTGGAACTGAAATGTTTCCCTCTGGGCCCTCCACGGATTACCAGAGTTAGTCTTAAGCCCAACATAAGAGTTCTGTGTGTGGAAAAAAAGGTTGTGCCTCCCCACTTAGGGCTCTATTGAGCCTAGATTTATGCCATGTAGGCATTTTCCCAGGGGAGGTGACTGATAAAGGCAACTCTAATTCCCATCTCACCACTTGAGAAACCCTTCATCCTACTTCATCCCTTAAACCATCATGACCACCAACCACCCTGCTCCTGTGGCCACCATCTTCATACATCATAGATTCATAAGCGGTTTCCCCATTAATGGGAACTGGCCCCATTTCCTGACATGGAGTATTAGAACCTAGCTCCTCCAATACCTTAGAGGGTGGAAGTAGGATGGAAGTTTCTGAACAGCCAGGCACAAAACCTGGGTAAAGGGGGGACATTGTTCAACCGTTCAGAATTTACAAGAGGATCCAAAGGTGCAGGCTTAGCAAGAATGCTTGCAAACCTTAATTTTTTTGGCTTACGTTTTGTACTATACAGTTTCTTTTTCCTCTTTACCTTTGGGAGTTTTACCTTGGAACACCCTAGGATGGCCCGGCCCCCTAAGGGGTCCTGTTGACGGGCATTAAGGGAGAGTAAACACAATTGATTCATAATTTATTACATTCAGTGAATTCAACAAGATCGAAGAATGCCTCAGGGAAGGTGTGCTACAATATAAAGCAGGCAGAGATGAGAGGCTGGGCAAACACTGCAAGCACTGGCCCAACTCACCCTCGACTCCTCTCCCCAGGCAGCATTGATTTCAGATACACCTCCCTCAGCTGATTCTTATCATTATTAACACCAATATCTGGCATAGTATAGTCCTCCAACATATTGGGTCCTATGCCAGGCTCCTCGATATTGGACCCAGTAAATTTTTCCCAGTAAATCGAGTTTGTTAAAACTTGAGAAACATCTTGAGAGGGTAGCGAACCATAGGGTCAACCTGAACAGGTCATAAGCCCAACTCCTGAATTTCGGGCATGTATCAGTTCAGTATAACTATTAGAAAAAGAACCCAGCTTTGCAGCCTCCAACTCCAGAGAGCCCACCTCTAAATCACTGCATGGAATAATTTCCCTCGGAACAGCCGCTTCTTTAGCGAAACCAGGAGATCCACAGGAGGGTGATGGTCTAAGATTTGATATCAGGAGAGACCTTTGGCCAACTTGAACTCCTTAGTGTATGAGTACATTGTGAGGGAAAGGAGTCCGAGAGAGAATCAGTGACTTGATCCAATCAAGTAGCCATCTTCTTTCTTTACTGCTCTTTACCACTCATTAAAAAGAAGTTTGAAATGGAAGGATTGGACTTCAAATAAGACAGTTGAGGCTTCCTCCGACAAATAGATTTTTCTTTTATTTCAGGAGATTATTAGATGAATTAGATGCACCAATCAAACGACCAGAGCGATGTTTCCTTAATGTCATTTTAACAAGGGAAGGGGCGAACAAACCCCACTGTCCCAGGTTTTCATACTTCTGACTAGAGATACTTCACAGCTATGTATACTAAATAGCTAAAACCAAAGACTGATGTTAGACTCAGGTGATCAATTCAATTAGTTCATGAAAACTTTGTCAAGGTCAGCACAAAGCAACAGAAGGCCCCAGCAATATTCAGCAACATCCAAATGAAAAACACAACTGAGAACAGCCAACTTTCATAATCAAGTTTCACTGCCACAAGCTTCCCCTGACAAGGATTTAACAAGCCAAGATGCTTAATTAGACGAATTAAGCCGGCAGGTGGAATGACCAGAATAATCATTACTGTGCAGAAAAGAGTTCAAACACTGGTTTTAGATAAATTCCACAATTACTTCACCTAAGGTACTGACTTCAGGCCAGTCACTTCAAACTCCGACAAGTTTCGGCAGTTTGGGCACCAGACACAGGCTAGCACTAACAAGCCACACCCAGGCCACCAACTGACCCTTCCAAAGCATCCACCACCTCACCTTATCTCCTACTCCCATGTCTTGAGTACCATGCATCAACTGGCTGTTCCCTGCCATCTATACCATCGCTTCATCCAACCCTACAATGCCCAACCTTATCCCACTCGCCTCACCTCAGATGTGAGAGGGGCAGTGCAGTGGAAGGGCCAAATGGCTGGGAAGGACTGCAGCAGTGTGCATTGGTGGCAGCAAAAGACAACAAAAGGGGAGAAAACTGAGTCAGGAAAGCCATGGGGATTGTGAAAGGTGAACCCTGGCCGGTTCAGTGGGCCACCAACTCACTTATGTGGGCCCTGCGGGCCCCATCTTTCTGCTTCTGGAGCGGCCAACAGGCTTCTCAAGCAGCTGCTGCTAATTGCGAATCACAGCTGGGCCAGGGCGGACCAGCCCTACTACTCTGTTGCCAAGACCTGCGTTCCTCAGCTGGCCGCCTCTTCTTCCTCCTGTCTCACCGCATCTCTCGCTGCTTAGCGTACAAAGAAACTAGTTAGCACCTACTTGTCTTCATAGCCATACATTGACATAATGGTGCAACCAGGGACCTAGCTTCGTGGGGGGGGGGTGTTTAAGATGTTACACCCCCTAAGCAATGTATTTAAGGCACATACTTGGGTACAGGTGCTTTCTGGTGCGGTGTCTGCCAGATTTCACCAGGAATTTGTACATAATCATAGACACAAATTCCCACACACTCACTCTCCCTCTCTCTGTTTTTAAAGCCCTAAAAACATTGATTATTTTCTCTGACTTTGTACTCCGACCTGTCTGCATTCCTGTCATGCACTCTGCTTGCCATATAATGTATTTTTACATTATATGCCGGTGTGATTGTTGGAAAATCTGAATCACCAACCCCCCTTCCCGCTCTCCCTCCCCCATTCCTCAGTCTTACCGACGAAGCTTTGTCCCCTGGGGCCAACCGTAGTGTTAGTACAAATGTGCATCATCAGAATGAATGACTGAAAATCATAGAATCAAAGAACAGAAAATATCAATAAGTACCACCCACAATTTTGACACTCAAACCAGATTTATGAGGTTTGATAATAGAAGCACTTCAAGTTCGGAATGGCTGCAGAAGTGTTTTACACTGAAATATGAAACTCTCTAGGAGCAACCCAAAGGGTCACTTTGGAATAACCCACATCTATAACTTTGGGGCTGATTACAACTTTGGCGGAGGGGGTTAATCCGTCCCAAATGAGACGGATATCCCGCCCGCCGTATTACAAGTCCATTATATCCATTATATCCTATGGAACTCGTAATACGGTGGGCATGATATCTGTCCCATTTGGGACGGATTAACCCCCTCCGCCAAAGTTGTAATAAGGGCTTTTATGTAGCAATGGGTCCCTTCTGTGCTCTCCCACTTGCCTTGTGACTGCTTAGAAAGTACATTCCTGTTTTACCTAGTTCCCCTTCCATACTTCGAAGATCATCTGCCCTTCTGGCTCACTCTACCCATCCTTGCTCACCTCCACCAGTGCGTGCCCTGCAACTGCTTCTTGTGATCATCCAAGTGTTCCGTACTCTCTAAATATGCCCTCCAGCGGCATGTGACTACTCTATTGGAACTTTCCTATTTAGCACACTTCCTTATCTCTTCCTACTAATGTTTTGATCTTTTTCAGGCCAAAGCTGACCATCTGTGCCTGCCACACACCATGCAACTGTTTAATATGCATTCACCAATTAAAAAATAATGAACAAAGTTGTGCCTCCTTCTTTGCTTCCAATCACCTAATTCTAAATCTGGCCTGCACCTGGGCTTTCTTCAGTTAAGTATGTTCGAGGTCAGCTGTGACCCCCTTTTGTAGAGCCTCTGTTTGGGCTGGTTATGTCTTGTGCCAGGTACATGGCCCAGGAATAGACTTTTTAGACCTTATGGCACTAAGGACTTTGTCAGTGTACCAACATGAGACAGAATGCCAGTTGGACTGATACCACGCCACAACCCACTTAGCAGTACTTGAGTGATGTTAGGTAACGATCTATTCTAGAAAATATCAGAGAGCTGGTTAGTGTAATCCAAACCCTATTTTGTGATAGAAAGGCACGCCCAAGCACATTAGGAAACAATGGGTATATTTCAAAGAACTATTTTATTATCAAAATCCTATACACATCACACAATATGTGTAATGACTATTATAAAAACAGAATAGTAGCTGCATCATTTGCAAGAAATTTATAACAGTAGAGAACATTACTGCGTATTGGCAGTGTAACTTTATATCAACCCCATCCTCATATCTTTGAGTTACTATGTGAAAATCAGCACAGATAGGAAGATTTGGGGGGGTAGAAAGAGAAAAGAAATGAGACAAAAAAAGAATAATATAGTAAATGGCTAGACTTCGAATTGCTTCAATTAATATATGCAGATTAAACGACCCTCGTAAAAGAAGGAGAGTGGTTGAAGAGTTAAAGACCTTTAAGGCAGATATTTATTGTCTACAGGAGACACATGTGGAATATAAAAACCCTGGAATTCTTGGCTCGCTCGGTATGAGAGTGATCGTTCGGTCAGAACAAGAGGTTAGAACCAAAGGGGTGGCAATATTAGATCGGACCAATAAATTAAATTTTATCAGGCAGAAGGCGGACAGGGGTGGGAGATGGGTAATTGTAGAGTGCAGCTATGGGCAGGGTAGCTTTACATTATGCTCTTTATATGGAGTAGTCACGGACGACCCAGTAGTTTTAGATACCCTCGCTATTGAATTAACGGGATAGGCCCCTCCCTATATTCTATGTGGAGACTTCAATTTCAATGGCTCTTGGGAGGGATTACAGGATTTATTAGCACCTACAACTAAGAAGTACCAGGGCCGTAAACCTCGGGTATATAAGGCAATGGTCGCCATTCAGAAAGAATTAGGACTGGTGGACGCTTGGGCGAAACTATGTAAGCCAGACCCTGGATATACTTATTATTCGCCCCCATGCGAAACTAGCACGACTCGATTATTTTTTTATATCTCCTGTATTATTAAAGCAGGGTAGGATGGAGCCATATCCACGGACTATATCAGATCATAATCCCTTAGTATTCGATCTGGAATTGGATGGGCTTGAATTGAAGGGTAGAAGATGGACATTTGAAAGAGGGCTCCTTAAGGACCCGGAATACTGTGAGTATATGACAAAGTGGATAGTTGAATTCTTGGGGTTTAACCAGGGGTCAGCTCCAGTAGAGATAGTTTGGGATGCCTTAAAGGCAGGAATTCGAGGTGAAACGTTGAATTTCAGTCTTAAAAGGCAGAAAAACTCTCAAGGCAGAATAAAAGATTTGCATATGAAGCTGAGGGCAGCAGAAAGACAACTGATCATAGCTATAGAAACTGGGGTGGATATAAAGAGGGCTCAGGAGGAAGTCGCTATAGCTAAAGCAGCAATTAATGAGGTTATGGCTCAAAGAACAGCAGAGAAATATTTAGCACAATGCTCACAAGGGTACGAGTATGGAGAAAAATCCGGGCGCTTGCTGGCAATAAGGGCAAGTCAGAAAATAGCATCCGGGGTTATTAGAGAGATTAGAGATTGGTAAGGACAGATTGTATCAGACGTGGATGGAATTAGGAAGATGTTTCACAGATACTACACGGAATTATATAATGATACATCTGTATATCCGGAGGAAGAAATGCTGGAATTTTTATACCCCATTAAGGTCGATAAGCTGGCCGAGAGTGATCATTTATATATGGGAGAACAGATAGATATCTCGGAAATCGATAAGGCAATGAGCGAACTTGCTACCGGGAAAGCCACAGGCCCTATCTCGATCCTCTTAGAATTTTATAAAACATTTAATGTATTATTACTCCCGATGATGATAGAGCTATTTATTCAGGTACAGAACGGAGGGGCAACCCCCTCATCATGGGATATGGCCAACATAGTAATGTTTTTGAAGAAAGGGAAAGCCCCATTAAACCCGGTTTCATATAGGCCGATTACATTAATCAACAGTGATGCTAAAATATATTCAAAAATATTGGCTGCTCGATTATCTCTGCTGATTAAGAAGCTAGTTTCCCCTAGGCAACAAGGGTTTGTCCCGGGAAGGGATACTACCGATCATATTCAAAGAGTCCTCGCACTCTTTGATGCTACGGAAGTAGCAGAGGAACCTATGGCAGTCGCATTATTAGATGCAGAGAAGGCGTTTGACCGTGTCAACTGGAATTACCTGTGGTATGTAATGGAGTATTATGGGCTAGGGAAGAAATTTATTGTAGCAGTAAGGGCTCTATATAGATCACCGGCAGTGAAAATTCAACTAATGGGAGGACAATCCGAGGGTATCCAGGTCAGGAGAGGTACTAGGCAGGGTTGTCCATGCTCTCCGCTCTTGTTTGCTTTATATATAGACCCCTTGCTTAGACAGTTGGAAGAGAATAGCAAGATTCCACCGATATGCAGGCAGGGATGGGATACAAAAGTCCTAGCATATGCAGATGACATAGCTATTTTAACCCCCTCCCCCGATTCGGCATTGAGAGAGGTCAAAGAGGTGACGAGGAAATTTTGAATATTTTCCGGATACCTGTTAAACAGAGCTAAAACGCAATTACTGGCTAATCAATATATAAGCACCCAGGATACTCGGAGGGTGGATCACGCAGTATATCTGGGTATAAATATTACACCAAACGTAGGAGAAATTGTTGATCTGAATTTGGATCCCATACTTGCGAAAGCCAGAAAAGATATGTGCAGATGGAATAATCTACATCTGACTATTATGGGGAGGTGTAATATGGTGAAAATGATCTTCCTCCCTAAGCTGTTGTATCTGTTTCGTGCGGTACCATTGAGCTTTACAAATCTTAGATTCAAGGAGATAGATAGAGTGGTTATGAGATTTATATGGGCATATGGTAAGTGTAGAAGAGCAAGTAAATTTATGTCTCTTCCTCGAGAAAGGGGGGGGGGTGGTCCTTACCGAATATAAAATTATACCAAATGGCAGCAGCTTTTCAGTATATGCGCCCATTATGGGGTCCTAAGAAAGAAGGGACTGTGGAGGAGGATTGCCCTAATATATACGAGTTGCAGATAGGAGTAGCAGCCAATGGGTGTTTGGTAACATTTCATGAGCTGGGATATTATAAGAAAACTCGATATAAGGTACTGGAGGCGGCCTATAAGTGTTGCCGATCATGGTATAAAAAGAAAGGACTTGGTAGATACAATTACTATACCATGATTGAGAAGAATCCATTGCTCCCCGAAATATTTAAGGACAGGTGTATGGCAAGTTGGGCCTCTTTAGGTATAGTGAGGTTAGGGAATTGTTTCGACAATTTTGGGATCAAGGCGTTCGGGGATCTACATGAGCAGTATGGCCTAGAGCGAAGGGACTTCTTTAAGTACCTACAGATACGAGATTTCCTCGCAAGGAAAACAGGGTGTGTGCAGGGATTCAGAAGTAATCAATTGCTGAATAACATTTTGGCCAACCCCAATATAGCAATCAGGTCGATTTACCCAATATTGTTGGCAGAACAGCCCGACGATTTAGAGAAGAATAGGGAGAGGTGGAGAGAGAAGCTAGTGGATGGGAGTAATAACTTTATAAGGTCACTGGAGCTGGGATACACTATTTTACTCTCCTCTTCCTTGCAAGCACAACATTATAAGACCATGTTTGATTTGTATCATACTCCAGCTCATCTTGTCAAATGGGAGAGCTTGTCGGAAATAAACTGTCCGAGATGTGGGATGTATGGAACAGACATTGTACATATGATGGCTACATGTGGGGAATTAATGGCTCTGAAGGAGGGTATTCAATCTGTCTTGAAAGGGGTTCTGGGATATGATTTGGCTCTCACCCCTGAGATCATGGTCCTAGGGGTCGCTGGAGAAGCGGGTGGTCCACATGGAGCATTTATCTTTGTGGCCATGGAAGTGTATCGAATATGTATATCATCTGCGTGGTTGAATGTACGACCTCCGTCTTGGCAGCAATGGTTGGCTAGATTGCTGTCTGTTTATCATTTGGAGATGGCACTGTATGAACGCAAGGGGAAACGCGGTAGGAGGAAAGGGAAGGCAATATGGGGGTCATTCCAGGACTGGATCGTGGCCCATAACGATTAATGTTCAAATTAAATCCTGACTATTCTCTCCCAATTTAATTTAAATCCCTGGAAATCTATCCCCGTTTGGATTGGCTGGACTGCTGAGCTTCCCATTATTTAGCAGGACTTTTCTTCTAATGTTCTTTTTTTCTTTGGTTTGAATCTCTTTGGTGTAAAGTGATGTAAGCGTACATTCGCTGTATGATTCCTTTCCAATAACATTTAAAAAAAAAACAAAACAGGAAGAATGTGGTTTTACATTCAAGAGAAGTGATTAATTAAAAGTGCAGAGTTAGTGAAAATTACGGTGAACCCAAATGCAGATTAGAACTCCTCAGTACAAGTTTACACAGGAAGCAGAGGAGGGTATGAAACCCATCATTGATTTTTTTTTTTGAACTGGGCATTCTAAGAGAAGTCCTAGCCCATGCAACTTACTGGTGATAGGCAAATGGAGGGTAGTCCAAGACCTGAGAAAGATTATCCAAATTGTAGTTCCATTTTGTCATGTGGTACTAAATCCTGCTGTCATATTGTTCCATATTCTAGTGTGTGCAGAATGGTGCACAGTCATCCAACATTATTTTCCATTCCTTTTCATAAAGATAGTTAATATCTTTTCATGTTCCTTATTAATGTCCTCATTTGGTTACAAGGAAAGCCCCTTCAGTTCGATACTGAAGAAAGAATTTGAAAGTCTGCCGCTGCCCTACAATTCAGTGCTAGTGCATAACCTACACAATCTCATAGTCACATATAAAGTGAAAGAGGCTTGCAAGTTGGATACAGTTGCTCTCTTGAACCATCTGCAGACAATGGTAAAGTGGCTCCCACTAAAATGCAATACTGTTAATGAACTACCTTGCTCACCATATTGAGAAAGGGGAGAGAAAAGGGAGAAGAATTAAATTTCTGAGAATGAATCCTCCAAACATGCAAAGAGAACGGAGGATGTTTCTGGGATAGTTGGCTGCCATAGTGTAATACTATTTGTATTTGACCACCAACTCCATCTTTACCAGTGACTCCATAAATCATTAAAAAAAAAAAGAAACCTTGTTCACAACTCAAAAACAGTTAAGAACAGAAGATCAAATAGTGTGAATATATTCAAGCAGACTTGATTATCACATTACAAAGAATAATGACAATAATAAATGTGCATTCTATATTTGCCACCTATCTAAAAAATTACCATGTGTAACTTAAAAAGAACAACCCTTAAAAGGGAAAATCATATTGATTAAAACAGATAAATACAAACCCTCTGTGAAAGAAGATCAGAAGAACTATGTTGAAAGGTTCCATCCAGGAGACTTCCTCATCTTCTTCTTTCTCATGTGCTTGCGTGACAGGGACAGTAAATGATTTCAGTCATAACGCATAAAAGTATGCCACATCTGTTGTACAGCACTGCATACTGACTAACACCTAATTGTATTAATTTAACAAGCCTGACTTGACTTTTCTTGTTAGTATTTCACAGTTCAGCATTATCGTGAGCCACATAACCTTTATTTCCACAGTTCCCATTCACTCTTCAGAGCTAACTCTGACTTAAATAACAAATTCAACGTTCTTTATTGCTCTATTCAATATCTTATCAACATGACTAGCTTAGAAGCTACAACACAACCAGGCTTTTTTGGCAAGTATTTTGAGGGAACTCAGTATATCTCTATGTTCCATGTAGATTTCACTAGGGAAATATTTCCAGCTGTTTTCTGAGAATTGAGTTACACTCTGGGTTCCTGGAGTCCATCCTGCGGTAGACCGTCTCAACTATTTACATATGAGAATGGCTCTGCATTCCTTGTACTCATTATCTAGGTGGCCCTCAAAAATATTGGACCTTTCTGTATTTCCTGTTGAATTGTATTTGTGAGGACCCATGTATATCTTCCTGGGAACTGAGGAACCCTCTAGTCCGTGTTCTTTGTGTGCTAGGACCAAACAACAGTTTTCTTTGGAACAATATAGCTATCTGTATTACTTGTTCACCCTCTGGAAATGGACCTCAGAAATACCCAGCTGAAGACCTGAATAACTGTTTTAAAACATGTCTGACAGAACTCATTATTTTTTCTTTCATATCTTGAATACCACATTTGGATGGCCTCTGTTAGCACTGTATTCTCATTTCTGGATCAATCCTTTTTTTGTATACAACATCAGTGTGCAGCTACAAAGTTTGAGTACACAGTCCACAAAATAATTAGAGCTTTACATTTCAAACAGACCCAGCCCTCATTTACCTGTGACCAGTCGTCTACCAGTCAAGGCCCGTTCAGACCCAGCTCTTTCACCTTGAGGCTCCTGCCTTGCTCTTATAGCTCTCTCGTACTTCTCACTTCTCGCTCACACTCTCTCACTTCTCTCCCTCTCTACCTGTCTCTCCCACACCTCTCTTTCTCTCTCTCACCTCTCTCTCCGTCTCTCACCCACTTGTCTCCCTCTCTCTCGTTCTGTTCACCTGTTTTTTCTGTCTCTTTCTTGGGCCCGCTTTCTCTTAGCCTCCATTGTAGCTCTTTTGCCCTTCCCATCCCTCTTTTTGCCTCCACTGTAGTTCTTTCTGCTTCTCCTTGTTTCAGGACCTCAGCTCTCCTCTCTCCTCTGGGCGCTACCTTCAGTGCCCGCACTCGGCTCCACCCCTCCCGCCTGCCTTTCTCACCATCCCTTCTCCTTATTGCTTTTTCTTCCCACGTCTCCTTTCCCACGCTCGCATAGTCCTGCACCCTGCACTTCTCCTACCTCTCAGGACTTATTGGTGTCTGTTGCACATGTGCTGGCACCCTAAAGGCAAGTCTATCTGTGACTACACACGCCTGGACTGTGCCGAGCGCTACAAATCCTGGTCCAGTCGCCCCCCAGCGATACACCACAGCCCTCTTCACTTCGCTTGACTTGGGATGCCTCTCCTCTGGTTGCAGCTGCACCACACCACACACCAGAGTAAGAGCCTGCACCCTCTGCCACTTTACCTGCATGAGCCTACACACACATCCCACACCAGTAACAGCAAAACAAACATCCCCACACAACACCACAAACTACCTCAACTCGCACTCCAGTACTTACTCACATATATGCTGTTCAACACCCCCTCGTTTATCAAACAAGCAACTGAAATCTAGGAACTGCTGAACAGTGACACACCGGACCTCCTCTGCCTCACGAAAACATGGCTCCACCTAGCATTGGCAGCCAAAATTTCCATGTCAATCCCAGTAGGGTACAAGATTGCTTGACAGGGCAGCATTCACAAGCCAGGAGAGGGGACTCGCAATTATCTACAATAGATCCATCAAGTGCTCAATGACAACAGAAAATGCAACACTGTTTAGGGAACTCCTGCTATTCAGACTGCAAAATCTCCAAAAACTTCACCCTAAATTGAACCTTTGCCTACCGACAACCAGGATCGTAAGCTACCTTTACCAGCCTCATAACCGACTTCATTGACCCATTTCACCATCTACGTCAAAGCCTTCATACTCCTCTTTGACCTCAACTTCCACTTAAAAGATAGAACTCACCCCTGCTCCACAGACCTCCTCAAAACTCCGGGCAACATTGGACTAACTCAACTCGTGATAGATCCCACACACATCGCCAGACTGCCTGGATCCTCATCTTCACCATGTGCAACAGTATCAAGTACAACTTAGCCTCACCAGGACCGACCATGCCATAATCTACTTCCAGATTAACACGCCGCAAACCTTTGCACCCATGTCAGCCTACCCACCCATAGCTGAGACAAAACCTCAGAACCAGTCTGGCTCTACACCTCCAGCGCTGATCAGCCGAAACCTACAGACGACCTCCACAATGACCTTGACAACTTCAGTGACTACATCAAGAATGACACTGACTCCCTCGCACCCATCAAATTCAACAATCGAAGAATCAACCAGCAAGCCAGCTGTTACACAGAGGCCCTTAGGGACTCCAAATAGCACGGCAAACAACTAGAATGAAAATGGAGAGTCAGCCGTGAAGCTATTGACAGAACCATCTACAAAGCTGGACTCAGACGCTACCACCAGCAACTAACAGAAACCAAAAAAAGAGCAGTAGCTGAACCTTTCAAAGGGAGCTCCAACAGCTGCAAACAATCTTCTCTTTCAACAAGGACTTCACCTGAGCCACAGCCTCAGTCAGCAACATCTCCCCCTCCCAAGAATTCTGCTACAACCTATCCAACTACTTCTACAGCAAAATTGAGAACATCCACAGCAACTTTACACAGCAACCACACAATGGTGAGCTCATCCCCAACCTGCCCATCATCAATCATGACAGCCTCCTGACTGCATGGACGACACTCTACTATAACCAAACAATGGGCCACCTCAAAAATCCCTTAGTAGCATGTAGTGAAAACATAAAAACTATATGATTTAAATACAATAATGAACATCTCTTGAGCCCAGTAAATAAATATAAAGTACCTATTTTATTAAGATCTAAACAAAAACAAATTCTATCATAATAAATTAGATACTAACAAGTTCTAAATAAAACACATGTGAATATAAAGATACAAAAAAGAGAATCCCACCCATCACCTTAAACATAAATCAAAAAGAAACCCAGCACACTCACTAATAAGCTAACTTCAGCCATACCGACTCACACACATACACAAAACCACTTACTCCCCATAAAGGGGCCTAAAACAGGTAACAACAAAAAATCAAAACAACATTAAATATTAAATTATCTTCAATCTATACCAAGATGGTTCCAATAAATTTCAAGGTCTATTTGTTTCAATCTGTATAAAATTAACCATACATTCATATATATATACACAATCTACTAAAAATTACAATCAATTTATCTAGGTTTCAAAGATATAATGGCTTGTAAATATAATGTGGATTGGATACGCCAGTGCGCGTTTCAGTGTAAAACCACCTTCTTCAGGGCTGTCCAATTCCAAAGGTTTCTTTGAAGGATGCTTTTTAAGGTGACACTCATCAGGGAAGAAAGTCACAGTTATGCAGACCATCCACTCAGGGGCCCTAACAGATCTGTTCTTCCACATCATCTACAACTCAAACGCATCATCATTCGGCACAGCCTTCACCCTCATCAGCACCTCCATCACCTCCTAGAAAGAGTGGGAGCACTTAGCAGTCAATGCACTCCTCAAAAAATCTTCATCCAACCCAACCCAACTGGCCAACTTCCACCCTATCTCCCTGCCCCTCCAACCAGCTAAAGTAATTAAGAAGACCATCAACAAGCAACTCACAAACCTCCTTGAGCTCCACCATCAACAGGAGCACACTGAGTATGGTTTCAGAAAGAACCACAACTCAGAAACTGCACTCCTTGCAGCCACCTACAGCATCAGGACTATAATGGACTGAGGAGAAACAGCATACTTCTCAACCTCTCTACGACATTTGACAGTCTCCGATAACACACTCATCAGAAGACTCCACAGAATCGTCATCCAAGGATGCTCCTTTTCATGGAAAGAACTGAAAAGTCATACTGCCTCCCTTCACGTCTGAGTCCAAAAACTTCCTCCAGGGATCGTCCCTCAGCCCGACCCTGTTCAACTTCTACATGACACCACTTGCCTACACCATCCAATCCCAAGACATCACCATCATCTCCTTTGCAGATGAAACCCAAATCATCCTCTTCCTGACAATTACCACCAAGACCATCTTCACCAGGTGCATGACTATGGTGACAGAATGAATGTGAACTAACTGCTTGAAGCCTAACTCCAACAAGTCAGAAGTACTTTTCTGGGGAACAAGAACTTCATGTGGGACGGCACCTGATAGCCAGTTGAACTAGGACCAACGCCCATTGAACATAACCGAAAACTAGGGATCATCCTTGATGACAAACTTTGAGCTCTGCATGCCTCACATCCTGGGAATGCTGCAGAAAATCTTGAAGTCGCTGCCACAAAACACCAGATACACCATCACACAAACTCTTCTCACAAGCAGTCTCGACCACAGCAACACACTCTAAGCCGGAATTGCCAAGTAACTCCTGCACAGACTTAAGACCTTTCAGAATGCCGCTTCAAGACTCATCCTCAACCTCCCATACCGCACTCACATCTCATCTCACATCAGAGAGCTAAACTGGCTCCCCATTCCAAATGCAGCCAATTCAAACTCCTCACACACACCTAGCAAGCCCTGCAAAACACTGGACCAGCATACCAGAACAGCCTCATACACTTCAACAATCCTGCCAGACACCTATGTTCAGCCTCACTCTCATTTGCACAGATCCATGCCTTATCCACAAAAGCAGAGCAGGAGGTCGCTGCTCCTACATCGCACTCAAAACATAGCACAATCTCCCACAACACAGTAGAGCCTTCACCTCGCTTCTTGTGTTTCGCAAGAAGTTGAATACTTTGCTCTTCGAATAAGTCTGTGGGGACCACACGTCTAAACACCTGCTCAAGTGCCTGGATACTGTCATGGGTGATAAGTGTGCTTCACAACTCAACATAGTGTAACATCCTCTCAAGTTACATTGATCCATAAAAATGCTTCCCATAGTATCTAAGCAGGCTGACGCCAATGAATTAATGTTATCTGTCCATTCTGTAATTATGTGTAGGTATCAGATCTACACACAGTACCGCACTCTAAGGGCACTTCATGCTCATCGCCCTCCTGCAAACTTCCTATCTGCGTATTTACTTCTTGTCTAGTTAAATAGTCACTAAAGGGGCCCTTTATTTCTTTTGACCATGAAGTTAGCGGTTACATTATAGCATATGTCTCTGTATGATCATTGAATAGAGCTAAATCTTTAAACACTCTCTTCAACCTAGGTAGACCCACAATACTTATGGCAATGAAAACTGTCATCAACACCTATGTTGCTAAAGCCACCTTCCTAGATGCTTGCAAACACTCTAAAGTCATCCCATTCCTTAATAAAATGTCCTCTTACCCCAAAATTCTCAGCAACTACCAAGCCATCTCCATGCTCCCCTGCCCAGTCATAGAAAAGGCAATCAGATGTCAGCTCTCCCGCTACCTTGAACACTACGAACTCCTGGACAGCTCACAGTTAGGCTTCCGCAGTAACCACAGCACCAAGACAGCCCTCATTGCAACCGCAGATGACATTCGCACTATACTAGATAACTGCCAGACTTCTGCACTCAAGCTCCTGGACCTTTCCGCCCCTTTCGACACAGTCTACCACCACACACTCACCTCCAGACTCCACAAAAATGGAATCCAAGGACCAACTCTCAAGTGGATAACCTCCTTCCTGACTGGAAGAAAGCAACCAGTTAAGCTCCGTTCACTCACCTCAGAACACCGGGATCTCATCTGCAGAGTCTCACAGGTTCTTCAATCAGCCCTGTTCTCTTGAACATGTACATTACTCCGCTAGGAAGCATCCTCTGACCCACAGACTCAACATCATCGCTTACGAAGAAGACGCCCAACATCCTATCCCTCTCAGAACACACAAACACCACCAAAAGTAACATTAAAATTTGCACGACCATCGTGGTCAACTGCATGAGAGATCACTGCCTGAGACTCACCGCTGACAAGACATATGTTCTGACAATCAGCAGCAAGAGCTCACCCTGGGACGCCACTTGGTGGCCCAAAGAACAAGGCCCCACCCCCATACCCTCTGACCATGCCAGTAACCTGGGAATGATCTTGGACACCCACCTCACAGTGAAACATCAGTTCAACGCAGTCACCTCTGCCTGCTTTCACATACTCTGCATGCTCATAAACATCTTCAAATGGCTCCCTTATGACACCAGAAAGACCTTCACCCAGGCACACATCACAAGCAGACTGGACACAGGCAATGCCTTCTTCTATGGTATCTCTGCACACCTGCTGTACAAGCTGCAAACCATCTAAAATGCCGCCAAACTAGCATTCAGCCTTCCTTGCTGCACGCACATCACACCTCACCTCCAACATCTTCACTGGCTCCCCATTCAGAAATGCTGCCAGTTGAAGATATTCATGCATACAAGGCACTATTCAACTTGGGCCTCACCTACCTCAACGACTGACTACACTTCTATCAACCAACGAGGGACCTCTGCTTGGCCTCATTTGCTCTTGCCCACTCAGCCCCCACGACCACATCCAGAGGAGCAGGGCATTCTCTTACTTGCCAGATAAAACTAGGAAACAACCTCATCCAGCACATTTGGACAGCCGTGTGTCAAATGGAGTTCCACAAGAAACTGAAAACCGGGCACTTCAACTGAATCTGCGTACATAGCCCGCATCTACTGATTGCCTGGAACTCTTAAGGGTGACAGGTTTGCGCTCTACAAATTGACGTTATGTTATATTACATTGATTGTGGGTACCCTTCATCTACTCCAGTTGATGGGCACCACTGTACGTTTAGCCATCAGTAACTCCAGCAATGTCGGGCCGTTGAACACCCAGAAGGGAGTCCTTCATACATCCTAGAAGCTCAGTCTGTGGTTTAACCTCCCAAGTGTTGACCTGTCATTTCACAAGCACCTTCATTACATGCTGTCAATATTTGTGTATGTTGGGACAGTGTCAGGCCAGATGGCCCAGCGTACTGCTCCCTGCAGCATACACAGTTGTTTGAGTGCGTCAGGCCAATTCTGTTTTGTATGCCCAGTGAAGAAATTTGAAATGAAGCAACCTGTGCTGTAGTTCATGGAAAGGAGCCCAGTTTATGCATAGCAGTATTTCCATAGTGTGTCCAATATGGTCAGCCCTCTAGTCTGTTCCGCCCCATCTTTTCTACACTCTAACACTTATGGATATAGTTTGGATACCTATTTTGTTTTGTCCAGGAAGTCAATCAGTTGTTTTAATGGCAATTTTCTGGTAATTTATCTTTAACTGTATTTTGTGTAGGCTGGCATATATTAAAATGTCTAATGTTATGGGTTACCCTGTGAAATGAAATTGTTCCAATGTGATAAATCGTCCATCTAAATATAGATTCCCCAGCTCAGACATTGCTATTGTATTTAGTGTCCTCTCTACTGTGTGCTCTGTGGTTAAGAACAGCATGAGGGTTTTGTAGGAGTCATAGTGCTGGTAAATGTAGGAAAGAACTTTGTGCCTGGATCAACCGTTAACCCAGGAAATTACCATAATCCTTTTATAAACTACATCTGTACTACCCTCATGGACTCTTTCCACTAAAGCAGTGGTTCCTAACCTTTTGATTCATGTGGACCCCCATTTTAACATTAATGGAACCCAGGGACCCCCACTGAATCATCATGGGAATCCAGGGACCCCCGCCTGAGTCATTACTGGAAGCTGGGGACCTAATTTGTCAATATTTGCTAATATTTTTTAATTTTCTAAGCAGTTGCGTACCCCCTGGGAAGGCTTCGCGGACCCCCAGGGGTCCATGGACCACAGGTTGGGAACCACTGTACTAAAGGATACATATCATCCAGGATCTTTACTGCTTCACGTCTGACTAAATGGAATTGATAAAATCTACACATTACGTCAACTTGAGGACATAATCTTGTAAATCAGCTATGTTTTAACGAGCCTTATACTCTAGTTAGAACCCTTCACATTTTGAGTGTCCAACAATCACAAAGTTGCTCATATGTGTTTTATATATTGCATATTTACCTAAATTCACTTACTGAACACTAGTCCAATGTATTGGTGACCAGGACTCGGTAGATGTACTGCCAGCATCAAATGAGTTTTCCTTTTGGACAAGAGAAGAAATACGAGAAAGTATTTAGAAAACGTAAATAAATATCTAGTAGCAATGCAATGTACAGTGTGATCATTTGTGGCGGTCTTACCAGAAACTAAGAGCCCGATGCACGATCCCCTTTGCAAACCAGGCATATGCACATTGCACACGGACTTCTTTGTGCATGAGGATGTAGTTTGTGGTGCAAACTGTGTACTGATACGTCAATGTCAACTATTGAAACAGCTCACAATTTGCGACCCCCTGTAAATGGCTGTGAATGCAGTAACGATGGCCTGCAGGAGACATAAAACCACAATACTTTTTTTATTTTTTTAAAAAAGTTTCCCTCATATGAACACCTCAGGGAGTATGCAGTGGTTCACTGATCTCAGGCTGCTCTTTCTGTCAGGATTCCCAAAGGGGGGCTGTTCCAAGAGGGACGTCCCCTCTACAAACAAGTTATTACTCCATTGTGAGGGGTGGTACCTTTTCAATGCTTTGCAAAAGCAAATGAGTTCATGAACCATTGATACGTTCCTCTGCACCTTGCAAAAAGGAGGATTTTGCCTCTTTCCGCTCCTAACATTTGTGATTTACGATGTCGGAAATGCTTTCTCAATTCATAAAAGTGTTTGTGTGCACTGTTAAAAGGTATTTTGCAATTGCAGACTCTGTGAGTTTGTGAATTAGAGGCTTTGCGACTGCAAAATACTTCTGTACACATGGCCCTAAATGTATTGTCTTACACAACACGTAACCCTCAATCTCAAGGAAATAGTAGTAGTATTCTTTCATTTAGTAACTTGTTGATCACCCACTCAGATAAAGAACTTAGGGCCAGATGTAAGTAGATTCTGAATTGCGACCCGTAAATTGCGAATCAGAGCGACTCGCAATTTGCGAGTCGCAATTCAGAATGTATGATGGTGTCCCTGACACCATTTGTGACTCGCAAGGGGGGTCGCAAAGGCCCACCTCATTAATATTAATGAGGTGGGTCGCAATTTGCGACCCCCTTGAGACTCACAGCACTCACAGGGATGGAGACCTGCTAGAGACAGCAGACCACCATGTCTGTGACTGCTTTTAGATAAAGCAGTTTTTTTTTTTTTGTAATGCAGCCCGTTTTCCTTAAAGGAAAACAAGATGGATTACAAAACTAAAAAATGAAACGGCTGCTCTGGAAAAATGTTTTTAATGCCATTCACAAAGGGGAATTCCTTTCACTTTTGCGAAAGAGTTAGCACCCATTTGAAATGGGTGCTAACTGCGATTGGTTTGCGACCGTTTTCACGGTCACAAAGCAATCTGGCATTGCACTGCGACTCGCAATTAGGAAGGGGACTTCCCTTCCTAATTGTGACTCGCAAACCCGTTTTGCGATTCGGTATCCAGGTTACCGAATCACGAAAGGGGTTTTGTGCATTGCCAAGTGCAGTTTGCACGTCGCAAACAGCGGAAATCGCTGTTTACGACGTGCAAACTGTGTGCTACATCTGGCCCATAGTATTGAGCATTATGTGCCAGATGTGCAAAGTCACGGGTTTGTGATTTCCTAATAGCAAATTTTAGCGATTCGCTATTAGGACATCACATAATACGATGTACATCAGTGTGTCTAACACTGTTAGCGACTCACAGTGGGTCGCAAATAGACATGCCTCATCAATGTTTATGAGGAAGGTCGCAATTTGCGACCCACTGTGAATGGCTTCAATCACAGGGATTGTGGCTTGGTGGGGTCAGCAGACCAGTATGTCTTTGATTGCTATTTAAATAATGCATTTTTTTGTAATGCAGCCCGTTTTCCTTAGAGGAAACTGGCTGCATTACAAAAAGAAAACTGAAAAGTTTTCTTTTCATTTTTTAAGAGTAGGCGGTGGTCTGTGGTGGTACCACTGCCTGCTCTTAAAACATGTTTGCACCCCCATTCTGTTCTCTTCCTCTTTGTGAATGGGTTACCACCAACTTGCAGTTGGTGGTAACTGCGAATGTTTTGCAACCGTATTCCCAGTTGCAAAACATTCCTACAGCCTCCCTGCAACTCGATATTAGGAAGGAACATCCTTGACACGTTCCTTCCTAATACGACTTGCAAACCTATTATGCGGTTCCATAATAGATTAATGAATCGCAAAAAGGCATTTATACATCCCAAAATGCATTTTTCTGTTCTCAAACTGGCCAGTTCTGTGAATCCGGTCGTTAGCTTACAGAAATAAGATTAGTACATCTGGCCCTTTATGTCTGTGTCTGACTGGGCACTCCAAACCCAGCTTGACTGAATTCACACAATATGTTACAAACATTCAATATGGTCCAGGCAATGTCAGAAAAAAATCTTTAGAGGGTTCGTAAAACACTCACTTCTAAGAAACAGCACTTCCAACAGAACCTATTAGACAGAACACCTTCCATACGCTTAACACAGCACAACTATGCCATGCAACTGCTTATCATGTACCTCTGAACGGTACTAACTGCAAAGAGACAACACATACAGACGTCCGACATAAATCTTTAGAAAGAGCACTTTGCATTAAATTAAGCACAGCTCAGATATACAATTATAATTGAATATCACTGCTATATTACTTACGCAACGAATGTCATAAGTAACACATAGAACACATTAGACAGAACTCCCTACATTCAGCAAGATCCAAATGTGTCAGATTGTTTTCTGGCATGGCATCAAAAAGGGCTCACAATAGGCAATCTTCATGCAAACATCTCCATCCCCCCGGTGTCTAAAACTCTTTCTAACTCTTAAACTTTAAACTTTAAAACTAAACACCCAAATCTCAGAAAAGACATAACCGCCTAATGGAGACAAGAACAAGAGCAGCCAAAGCACATCATACTAAGGCGAATCAGTTTCAGTCAGCAATGGTGACCTCAGAACCAAATGAAAAATCATTAGACTGCTGATGGCTCCTCCAGGCCAATCTAGTTGTACAATATGCTCTATAAAAATGCTAGAACCATAAATTAACAACTTAGGCAGGTGGATTCTGCAGCTCCTATCGAATTTCTCCTTTAAACCTAGGAAAACACTTTTAGATAGGGAACTCGAGGGTAGCTCACGTTGCATGCTTGAAATATAGGAGTTACAGATAACTCTTTAAATCGTACTGCATCATTCTTGCCAGTTGATGCACTTCTGCCTTGTTCATGAGACCAGTTTTAATGTGACAAATATGGTAAGGATAATTCAGTTATCAGTCTGCGATTCTTAAAGCTTCCAGTAGAGAGATCAGTAATCGCAGCATGCACTTCTTCAAAACGGTACTAATATTTTTAACTATTTCAAAATTATAAACATGCTTTTTGAGTGTCACCTAACCGGGGGCATCGCTTTGGAGAGGTACATTGATTAGCATAAGTGGGATAACTCACCCTTTGACCACCAGAGACATCATAGGCTGACCCATTGACCAACTATTCAAACACTTATATACCTCCTATTTATTTCTTTGCCTACTGTCAAGGAGTGGACATTAGACGCCGTAAACAGTTTTTGAGAGTACTCTTTACTTTCGGTTCCTGACTTCTTGAGATGTGATGTTGGGGGTAGCAAATGCAGTGCCACCAAAGGACAGTTATGTGTAGATAATTGCTTTGCAATCCTATACAACAGTGAGTCAATGTGGCCTTGAACACATGATGCACGGATGCAGCAAGGGGATTTGGTCCAACTGATGATCGCTTCATGAGCGTCTTTGGTCAGGGATCTGACTTAAACCCAAACTGCCCTAAGGTTAACCCTGGTCTAAAGATTCAAAAGTAGGACCTTGTTCGAAAAGAAATTAAAGGCATAAGTGTGACCGTTGAACACTATTGATACATCGCTACGAAACCGAATAATCTGAACTACAAAACAGATGCATGTTTTATTATGTGTTTTCAATTTTAATAAACTTTTCCTTCCGGAAAGCCTACGTGTCACTTAACGAGTGTCTCAATCCTGTTTTAGGAAAATCCCCTTTGAAGAAAGAGTCGTAACTGTTCTGCGATGGCTGCAGCTACCAGAAGAAGAAAGGTTCGTAGAGTGTCAAAAAGCAAAGGGATGTAACATGATGGGGTGATTTTCCAATCTTCTCCAGTCAGCAAGCAAACTCACAAACTGAAAAACAATGTATTTTTCACTTGCAATGTAGTGGTACTTTCACAGCATTTATTAATTTGAATAGTTTTTTTTATACAATGTGAAATACAATTAAAGAATTCTTCACTGTTTTTGAAAGCCATGACAAATTCTCAATAAATATCGGACAGACTGGGCTAAGTACATTCCAAGATGGTGACACTTGCTACATTTGTGTTGACGACACCTGTAACTGGCCTGAGTATTTGGAGGGACCATTGCTTATAGTGATACCAACAGTGGTGTCATGATGAGTGCTACTAATAGCATTAAAATGTTGCATGATACTCTGTGCTGTGAGCCTATAGTTGGTGCTTTTTAAGAGGATGGCTGTGCTCTAACTATGCAGAGGTGTAGAACCTTGTCTGCTACATCTATTGAGCCTACAGAGCGCGGGCATTCAAGCATATTAGGCAGTATTTCCAGGCAGTCTCAGAATAGATTTCAATGGCAATATACCTGGACGCAGTTTGTGTAGCTACCCTTTGTTTGGCCTACACAGTGGAATGGAGAAGAAGATTAGAATAACTTTGTTGAACTGTACTATTAAAACTATTCTTTCGCTAGGAAGAAAGTGCTGACAGATTTTGGCAATGAAAGATTCTCAGAGTACTATTACGCTGGTAGATAGAGCTGAATAGGCACAGGAATGTAAGATGGATTCCAGTGCAGACAAACTTGTGGTACTGGCACAATAGAACACTTTCTCCCTCTGGTATGAAGGAATGTGACATGCAGTTCAACAAAGAACAACTTGAGAGGTACCACCGGTCTTAGCTTGCTTCTTCCTATCTTGGTAGTCAGTACGAGCCATGCCTCCTACTAGTGCTATGAGAAAAAGCTATTACAACTGCGGGACATTGGAGTCCACTTTCTTTCATCACACCCCTTAGTGAGATTTTAGGCTTAGGGGCATCATGGGAGGAAGGTGACGTGGGTTTGTCTTTGTTCACTCAGAGGGTGGTTAGGTACTGTCTAACAGGTAAGTTTTGCATACAACCTATTTGGATAATACCCCATGTGTTCACAACTGTTGTTTATAGTTATTGCATACTAAACGGTACACTTCCTGTTTGTGTTACTTGTTGCTGCAGTTTTGTTTCTAGTTCTTTTCAGTTTTTACTTAAAGGGAAGCATGAGCAGGTTCATGCAGTGAAAGATAATATAATTATCTATTTGTTTTTCACTGCCCTCCCCCTTCTACAGGTAAGTTGTTAGCAACCCACTCCCCAGGTGTCTTCTACCAAAATGAAAAAAATCCAAAAGAAGCAGAGGAGATCCTCTTCCATGAGCAAACAGCCCCACTGTCAAGACTGTTTGGATACTCAACAGTGTCTACACTAATGCTAGTCTACTTATTGTATGATTCAATCCCATTTACTGGGACACTTATGCTGGAGTTCCTGGTTCCATCTGTCGATCTGTCACAGGTTGAAGCATTTCATCAGGACATGTTCTATATCTTCACGACTTCTCCTCTTTCCTCTGGGCTAGTTCCTGAGGGTAAGCCATATCCTCCTCTCTCTGCCTTTGCAATTCTTGTGGCCCTGACCCAGTTGGCACCTGAGCCCGTCAATCTAGGGCTCTTGCCTGAGAGCTGATTTCTAGGAAACCTTTTCTGATGAATGTGCCAGTTCTTTTTGTACTCTACACCAATTCTCACATTGCCTTTGGCACCACTCTTAGAGCTGGTTTCAGCACCACCTCCACTTGCAACCTGCAGACATTATTCAGAATGCTAATGAAAAAGTGAATTCTTTCTGTAAGAATCACCGTGTTGCACACTGCCTTCTCAGAGCTCAAAGGTTTGTACGGTGGAATAACTCTTTAGCCTGGGTGTGGAAGGTTATGTTTTACTTGGATTTTAAGTGCATGGAGGATAATTATTCAGTTGCTGACATCCACTTCTTCCCATTTACCCAGATGCTGGGCTGTACACTCTGCAAACAACTCATGACAGTTCCTGTCTTGTGAAAATGGCAAATCTGGCTGTGATTCTTGGCTCTCACTTGCAGTATGGTTTTTCAGGGTAGTCCACACATCGTGGAGTGGTACATGACGTACTTAAGAGATACTTGGTGTCTGTGTAGTTGTATCTAAAAAGGACATTTTGGGACAAGTGGTAATGTTTCCTCTGTGGAACACTTTCTTGACCACTCAAGTGTCCATATGTGTGCATGAAGATCTGTAGTTCGAGCCTTTCCTTTTCTTCCTGAAACCACTAAAACCAAGTACTATTGCAAACTCACTCAATTGCAAGTACTTCTATTTAGGCTTCGACTCCAAGGGGTAAAGAGGTTTAACAGCTAATGCTTACTCTTGTAAGTTTGGTGGTGGAGGATAAAACTCACATAAAGTAAACCTTTAAATAGTATACTTACTGATAACGTGTTCGAATTACACTATAATAGAATCCAAGTTTTAAAAAGAGTTCAAGTTCCCTATACACCTTCCTTAACTGCGCTCTGGTGACTTGTATTTAATGAACCCCCCTTGTTGCTACACAGCACCCTGGAAGTGACCTAACTAGCTAGGGGTTGGTATGCTGCCCCGGATCTAGGTACTGTATGTGCCCTGGTGGCAGGGGACGATGGTGGGGGGGTTGTAACAGAGGGGTGTGCAGTTGAGGAATGCAGTGCTAAGCTACTACCCAACAAGGGGTTGTATTATGTGCAATGCCGGCAGCTATATCCCTGATTCCTAATGTTGTATTATTGCCCTGATGATGAGGGTCTATAATTGACGTCATTGGTAGTCTCCCTGTGTGCCAGTGCGCGGTTTTAACGCCTTGTTATACAACTCTAGTAGACAGCTTATTATGATCATGGGCGTAAGAACTGTGGGGGATACTGTGGATTTATCCCGTCCCAGATTTTGGAGGTGATAGGGACACGGGGGACAAGAGTGGGTCGGACAGTGGGACAAACGACCCTGAAGTTTAGAACTAGATAGCGATCCAATCCCTGTTTAAACTTCATTCGTTTTTCAGTACATTATAAGCATAAGAACTGAAAATGAATTAAGTTTAAACTGGGCTGCTGACTCTTTTCTGAATCAAAGCTCGCAACCCCTATTGCCCAGGCTGCTGCAGCTTCCCTGACACTGAGGATTCTTTATCTGATCTGTCAGCTGGACTCGAGTACTTCCCAGGTCATTCAAAGGCCTTCCTAATGTAGAGGAGGCTTTGTTTTTTGAATTGCTTCTTGTGCCCCCTGCAGTATCATCCTCTGTTCAGCCCACTTGCACGGTGTAATTTAAGGACTTGGTGGGGATAGATAAACAGGGATGAACAGCTCTATTATCATATGTCTCCCCATTGACTAATACACTGAAAGAGAGGTTATGCAAGTTTCCTTTAAAATATAAATGAGCAAGACCGTTACATTGTATTATATTTGTATTTCTACAGCACTTTCCTATTCCTTGTGAGTCCCGAGGTGCTTTAACATAAATATTTGACAGAATATAAATGCCAATGCCTTTTTAGGGTCGAGCCTGTGAGTGCATGTGCTTGCGCATGTGTCTTGTGTGGAAGATGCTGTTGTGATCAGTAAAGGGTTCGGAGCCCGCCTGTCCTCACCATTTGTTGGCTTGCGTGGCACTCTTCTTTACAGCCTCCTAATTTGTCCATGCATGGCTGGCATCACTTCCGTTCCCTTGTGTAGAGCAGGGGTCAAGCACTAATTGATTTCAACTTAATCAGTGCCCGTCTGCTGCTCCCGACGTGATCGAGGTAATATTTTGTTCTGACTTCGAGTGGCCCGCGCACAGAAGGCTTGTGACTGGCAAAAAAGTGCCTAGAAGGCACAACATTGCAACGTTTTATTTTTTTAAAGTTAACTTTATTTTATATGGTTAAGTCGTCTTTTCTCAGTTTTTACTCTTTTTTTTTTGTGCTCGTGGGTGCTACTGTCAGAACATGACAATTAACTTGTTAAAGTTGTGAGAGCCAGAGGGATGGCAGCACCTTGCAATACATCACTCACATGCCTCAGTTTTCAGCCTTTATCCTTAATATTAGTCTACATATATTTCAGACACGCTCTGAAAACTGTTGCTGAGGAGGGTGAAAAAAAAAAAGCTGAAACGCTGCCTCAGAAAGTGTGAGCAGCAGAATGTGAAGCATAGGCGTATTTAACAAAAGATGTGTAATACCACCCTAATGCTGCAGCACAGCAGCTTGACTGTACAAAAACTCTGTCTTTTTCTCCATCCATCCTTCCATTTGTTCACCCAATCATTCTTTCACCCGTTCATCCTTCCTTTCAACTGTTATGCATCATCCATCCTTTGACTCTTCCAAACAGCCATTCACCCATATTCACAACAACTAGTCCATCCAATCATCCATCCATCCATTCTTTCACCCTTCCATCCATTCATTCCGTTAGTCAGCCTTGCATCTTTACAGCCATCCACCCATTCAAACTTTTATCCATCCATCCAGCCTTACATCTTTCTGTCCATACGCCCTTTCCCCATTGATTTTTTTCATCCTCCTATCCATTCTTTCACATTTGTTTGCTTCCTCTTTCCAGCCTTCTTTCCTTTTAGCCCTCTGTCCTTTTGACTCTTTTTCCTTTCTTGTTATCTTTTCTTTCTTCTTTGCTGTCTAGCCCTTTCTCACTTTTCACCTGTTGCACTTTCAATTAGTCTCTCTCTTGCCTTTTTATACATTTTCATCATTTTGCCTTATATACTTCACTATACTTGGCTCATTGGCAGCACTGACCCCTATGCGCCTCAGTTCTGTATTTGCTTATTGTGTTACATATCAACTTTTGTCTATAGATCTGATGTCAGAATAGACCCATAAATAAACAATTAGCATTTTAGTGAGGCCTAGTTTAGCAGCAAGAATAAAATACCTTGTGAGATATGAACCTGTGTCTCTCAGGCACAGACACACACTCTTGCACAGACACACACCTCTTGCAGAACAAATGTTTTTCCTGGTACCAAACTGAACAAAGTTACCACATTTTGTTGAAGAATGCTCCAAGCCAGATTTGGGCTGCTACCATCACTCAAAGCACTTCCAAAATAGCACAAATTTATAAAAAAACAATGAGTGCAGGCTTTGCCAACATCCTCGGAAGACTTCCTGCATATATTATGCATCTCTCCAGTTTTATTACATTGGCACAAAATCTATCTTCGAAATATCTTTAATTCAAACAGTATCAGATCTTGTCACCAAGCAATCCTGATCTGCATGAAAGGGCTGACACTACAAACCATGGCATGTTTTTGCAAAATTTCTTTCAAAAGCGAATTCTCTTATCAAACCAACCACAAATCAACCTTTAGTAATCATGATGAAGTCCTTAAATAACCTACTTCCATGATTGCTCTCCCACCGCCATCATTTAAAACTTGACAAATGCCAAGTACACTGCACTTTAGCAACTTATCATGTAATTAATGAACCACAAAGAAATGCACGTTGGCCCTTGCGACAAAATAAAAGGACGATTTCAGAATGTATGCCTCTAGGATCTGCGTGGGCCAGGTGGCACACACCCCTCAGTTGCATACCTCCTTAAGAGGAAGCATTGCACTGCAGTTCTTTTGCTTCTTTTGGATATGGGCTAGGACAATTATGGTTGAACTGCAGTTTTAGATTGAGCGTGCTTCTGTTGTAATCTATATGTGGACTTTTAAGCACACCCACCTCACACCCATCACTATCAGTCTTTCGTGGGCTTGCCTTTTAAAAATCCTTTGTTATCATTGGTAAATGCTTTACGTTTGTGCCTGCTTGGGGTGGTTTGGTTATCGCCTTGTACATCGCTCCTTTACATGGATAATCACACGTTTGCTGATACGTTTGACTGCAAGCATACTTCCTTTTCCTTTTGTGTCTCTCCCTTGCGCTCATGCTCATGGCGGCCATGGCGCTTTGAGTCGTCTCGCTTATGTCAACCGTTTTACTTTTCATTTTCAATTAGATGGCAAGAAAAGTCCAGTTAGGAATTTACAACGTTAACAGCTCTAACTCAAGCAAACATGAGACCCATTACATTGCAAATGCTTGTTTTTATTTTCTTAGCACCCTGAAACCATTAATAACGTATTACACTATTTAATCAGAATCATTAATGAAATAAGTTATATTCTATCATCAGGTTCAATAACTGACTTTATTTTATGTCTCAGCCTTCCTTGTCCATCCATTCTTCTTCCAGGTAATTGTTGCATTTAGCAAAGTATATTATGAGTGCTATAGGCCCGGTTGCACTGTAAGGTGCATGTCTTATTTTCCTTCAATGGAAGATGCTTTGAGAGGGATTGGATGAACTTATGGGCCTTTTAGCTGCACAAAACACTGGTTTTGAACCTCTGAAGGTTGGTGCTTTTCAACTCCTACCAAAACAGTCCAAACATAGGCCACAAGGCACTCACACACTTCCATCCGTATATTAGAATCAGCTGAGAGCAACCTATCCTTTTCACCTCAAATTCATGCATAAGAGCAGTGAAACCACATGGTAGGACCACAACTCTGATCACCACATACAACATATATGCAACCTTTGGGTGTTAAGCCTGTACTAATGAAGTGAAACATTTGCCCATAAAGTATTAGGATTGTAAAAATGTCAATATAATGAAGTAATACAATCACAAAAAGTGTCACAGTATGTAGCACAATTTGCTTTTTATCGCTGCATAATTTAGTCAATACGGTCACATAATTTGGTCCTCCCTGATCTGTGGGCAATCCATTGTTCTGAAAATAAACCTCAGTTGGTTAATTTGGAGGTTGAGGAGCCAACAAATTGATAGGAAGAGCTGAGCTAAGGGTCTGGCTTGCTTCTTAGAGTCCCAGCATGAGCCAGACCCTGAACATATTTGGTATGTAAATCATGCAACAAACATGACTAAAATATGAAAGTCTCAACAGGTAACATTTTAGCACTCCACCAGGAAGTACTTGTTAAAAGTGATAGTTTTCTACCACTGGTAGTCTGAACTTCCATATTTGAATGTGCCCTCATTGTGGATAATGAAGGAAAAATAGTTTTTTTGGAATAAAATATTTGCCTAAGATCAGACAATTTAACCAGGGAAGCTGTGGTTAATTCAACTTTTTTGGTTTAACTTTGTACATATCAGCCACTAAATGGATATTTATTTGTTCATCCTTATGGCCTCTTAGTGCATTTTTCTGTAGTTTCTGAAATATATTTCAAACTCAACTTGAGGTATTGGAGTGCATTTTGTGAGCACCAGTTACATTATAGAAGATCACACTGGCATGGGGAGTTTAAGTGACTGGCCCAGAATCACAGGATGTTGAGCTAGTGTGAGACTCAAACCTAATTCCCATTCTCCAGCTCCGACCATAATACCACATCTTGGGTAGAGGGAGGGTGGCAGACAGAAGCTAATGTTCAGCTTGTTATGGGCTTGAGGTCCCAACAGTACCTAGAGGTGAGCCAGAGCCAGGCTTCCAGCTTGGGGCTGGCTTGAGCTTTCAGTGGCTCGCCCATCTCTAATTTCCATTCAACCATCAATGGTTTTTGGTGCAAAGCCTTATTTACTTAAACTAAAAGGTAGATAGGCCTTTGTGCCAAAAATGTACACCTCCTCGAAGCAAGCATAATGAATAAGTAAAGTTTTATTTTCCCTAAACTTTTGGAACTTTATATATGTACAAAACTTTACAGAATACTTACAGTGGTCAAAATGTTAAACTATGTTAAAGCATAGTATTTGTACAGAAGGATACCCTTACACTACAAAAACCTATGCTTCCCATCAAACACACACTCCTGTACACTAAAGTGCATGGCTGTGTGCACTGGTGCAAGGCAGACAGATTTTTGCCGGGGGGAGAGTGAAAACTGATATCATATCTTAGTGGATATGGTGCTGTTCTGCTCTGTCCTATTCATGCAGGAAAGCAACTTTGGTTTCTGTGCTATGTGGCATCCAAAGTTACTAATTTGCCCCTCAATGTTTAATTGCTTACAGTGCTTTCAAAAATGTTTTTATCACAACACATTTGGATTTTACCTAGTGCAAACCTTTCCTGGACTGGTAATAATCTTAGAGTGCCTTTCAAAAAAGAATAACTCTCTGACATCATGAAGATTCAAATGATTCTATGAATTAAAGCCTTTACTGGCTCTATAGGAGACCACAGATGTGTTTATTAACCAAGCATCACCCACACTCATCTTGTTTAGCGTATTTTACTATACTGAATTTCTGTGAGCATCTCACAAACCGGTCCCACATTTCTCATTGTTTCAAGTATGTCACGACATATGGTACACTGCGCCTCATACAGCAAGCGTTGTAGACCAGTCTCTCAAACACACTTCATCTCGTCTTGCAAACATATTACACAAACACACACACATACATGTACACTCTGCATCTTGTTTTTTAAGGCATCTTACGAACGAGGCTTTATGTAACTTTCTTTCACATCAGGTTTTTCACATTTATAAAGCATCTATCTCCAGTACACACACACTGTGCATCTCATGTTGCAAGCATCTCATACATAAGGCATATTTCATTTCATGCTTATCTGCATCTTCAGCTTTTTAGATTGTGACCACTCTACACTCATGGCATCCATCTGCACTAACTTTTCCAGCAGATTTAACAGCAAAAGTTTAAAAAGTTTTTTTGTTTGTTCTGTTTTATCTTTTGTGGTGCTGTATTGAGTGCATACAGCACCTCGATCTCCACCTTGCGGCCACAGGAGAGCAAGCATTACACTTCAGCTGTCTGTGGTTGTATCCTCACTCCCCCTCCTGTGCAATGATCAGGCAAATGGCAGCAGAGTTATATGTTGAAAATATGATTGACCATGAACACACCATTGTTTAGTAGGGAGGCTGGGATTAATAAACAATTTTCCTGGTTTCATATTCCCCACAGCCCTGCAGTGATGGTGAGGTAGGTCCTGAGGAAAATTCTCAGAGATTGCCCTTGTGGACAAATGCCGATGTTGGGAGTCTTATGCAGATTTTAATGCAGTGTTTATTATATAATACTTTTATTAAAAAGGGAGAAAATCTTGGATTACAACTTTTATAGGTATTTGGCTAAAACATACACACAGGACCACATTTAATGGAGTGGTGCTGTCTGCTAATGCCAGTGAATTGCTAACTGGGGGTCTGGTCAACAATATTTTAATAGTATTGTTTTTAAGTGCTTTCATTCTCTGACATGCCTCTTTTAGAGGCCTTGAGGGGTAGGTGGCTATTGAGTGATGGATACTGTAAGAAATTGGGTTTTTGATTGAGTGGGGTGAAAACCCTTCTCAAGAAACAATCACAAGCTTGGTCAGGGTGAACCAAAAAGTCACTAAATTAACCTGTGCTTAACTCTCTGGTAGATTTTCAAAAAATGCAGTCAAGCTCAACTCAGAGGCACTGCGCTAAGTACTTATGCAGCACTCAAACTATACTAAAGTGAAAACACAAGACAAGACAAACCCCTTATCAATTTAGAAAACAAAAGTAAAATTTAATAAATAAAATGAGACATAAAGACAAAAATCCTATCAGTGGAACTGGAGATATCCAATTATAAAGATTTAATTAAAAATAGCACCAAGAAACAGAAAGCTCTAACTGTAGCTATCTGGTTGGTAGACTGGGACAAAGTCATACCATCAGACTGAACAAGATGGAGTGTGGGACAGATACTGGGACAAGGCTAGTTCTGCTGAAGAAGGGTACCGTCTCAAAGTCATGCATACAGAGTTCAAATAATCAGGATTTCACAGGAGCAGCTCAACTAATGCCAGCCAATGGTCCAGGACCTGAGGTGGGCACCTTTTGGGGATCAGGAACTCATTCCAGCAGAAACCAGCAGTGCTCAGGCAAGTCCAGTTGCAGATCCAGGAAGGTCCAGTTGCAGCAGGTCAGTTTGGCAGGTGCAGTGAGGACCCTGGAGCTTGTTGTGTCAGTGTAACTCCATAAAAGGAGGTCAGCCACCTTACCATTAGAGTCACTCTGGTAGTCCTGGGTTCAAAGAGATGGCCCTCTCTCTTTCAAGCAACAAGGCAGGCCTCAAGAAGCAGGGCAGTTTTCTCAAGAACAAGCAGACCTCGAGCAGCAGAGCAGTCATCCTAGAAACAAGGCAGGCCTCAAGCAGGAGGGCAATCCTTTGCGGAACAAGGCAGGCCTCAAGCAGCAAGGCAGTACCCTGGAGTACAAAGCAGTCCTTCTATACCTTTCCACAGTACCAGGAGTGTATTGAAGAGTTGATCTGAGGGTCCAGTATGTATAGCTGGTGCCAGACTTTGAAGTAGGAGATCCTTCTAGACTTCCCCCCACATCTGGTTCTGGACTTTTCTTCCTTCCTCTGCTAGATGCCAAGGGATCTGAGGTGACAATAGACTGGTGTCAAGTTATTCGTGAGTGTGCGGAGGCAGCCCCTTCGAAATGTAATTGGGCCATGGAACAGCTCCGTCCCTCCCATTGTGCCAACAACGAACCCCCCTTTATCTTACTGTCTGGGAGGAATACACAAAGACCAACTAGCAACTACATCCAGTCATGCAACCCAGGACACAGACTGCAGGCACCAAAGGGTTAGGACAAAAAAATGCCAACTTTCTAAAAGTGGTATTTTCAGAATTGAGGCTTAAAAACCAACTTTAACATTAAAATTGGGTTAAATTACAATTCTTTAGACACCAAACCTGACCTTTCAACCTGTTCCCAATTGAAGTTATCACTTATTAAGAGTATTAAGGTAACCCAATGTTATCCTATTGGAAATGCAAGCCTTCCAAGCCTTGCAGTAGTGAAAAATGAATTCAAGAGTTTCTCAATACTAGGTCATGTAAAACTTAAAACAACATGGCCAACATTTTAAACACACTTCACCCCACCCTATGGTCTGTTTAGGGCCTACCCTTCGGGTGACATATAAATTAATAATGAATGTTTAGGCCTGGCAAAAGGTTTAAAACTATACATGTTAGAAATGGCTACATGTGTGGGTGACACAATAAGTGCTGCAGGCCCACTAGTGGCATTTAATTTGCAGGCCCTGGGGACATGTAGTACCCCTTTACAAGGGACTTCTAAGTAAATAAAATGTGCTAATTGGATGTAAATACCGTTTTACCATGTGCCAAGAAGAAAGTACAAGCGCTTTACCACTGGTTATCAGTGGTAAACTGCACAGTCCTAACGGCTAGCAAAAACAGGTTCAGGAAACAGGAGGGGTGAAAGCAAAATGTTTCAAAGTGGCCCTGGATTGAGGGCCAAGTACAACAGATAGTTATTGGTGTCTCGTTGCCTAAGATACTCGTAAATTCCAATCCACTAAGCCTTTATGCAACTCACTCTTAAAGAGTAGCAACTGTGAGCAGTCAAGTTTAGTTGAGATAATAGAGGGATGGTGTCTTCCTTACAGTATGATACATTAATCACACACATTAAACTTCAATGAGTGACTACAGCTTAGTCTTTCAAAACATTGAGTGCTTATTGTAGAGAATGATGGCATGGACTGAAACCTCAAAAATGGGCACAGAAACACACACTAGTCACCGTTGCTCACTACTAAGAAATTGACCATTTGCTACCCTTACCTCAGTTAACTGTACTATCAAGTATATTTAAGTACTCATCAAGGCCAGTACTTGCAGTCATACTTTGAAAGAATGCTTCTAAGAGAGAGAGCTTTTTGAACCTAGGTTGAGGACCTAAAACAGGTCATCTTAGTTATTCCATTATCTTCTTTTAGGCTGAGAGAAACTTCATTGGTCTCCAAAGATGGAACACTTTATTAAGGTCAATTATGTCCCAGAAAAGGCCGAATCATGCCATGTGCAAGTTATATAAAGAAATGATGAAATCATTTGACATACAGACAATAGCAAAATAATTTGTCCTCCACACTAAATAGCACAAGAAAATATTTGGTTTTTCAAACATAAGTTCGGTATTTTATTATAACTGCCTGCAGTAGAAAGAATGGGTTCTCATTAATCCAGTTGCATTTTGAGGTTTATGAATGTCACCAAGAACATTTTGTTTATTCTTTCTTTTTTTCTTTCCCACCCTCATTGCTTGGTGCATAAAGAAGCAAGGACTGTGTTTTTTCACATATTTTCTAATTGCTTTCCAGAATGTAAATAGCAATGAAGCATACACTGCAATGACATGCCATCTTTTCTTGCTATTGTACTTCAGAACTACGTGACTGTATGCATTTATCGAATCCTGCTGCTCTTAGAAAATAGCGTGACAGATGGTTAGAAAGTCATTATTAGCCAACATACATTTATAGATTTTGTCCTAATTTTTGATTGCATAATATGTTCCACGTCTGAGTGCAAACTGAATGGCACTAAAGCACATTTGTGAAATCTACATCACAGTCCTGAATCTTGTCATGTTAACTATGACTTTCAAACATACTAAGGATCGTCTGCAAGTCAGCTCATTTATATACGTGCCTATGTATTTATTTAGGAATATTTTAAAGTGCTGCACCCGTTTGTCACTTCACTAAAGTGGTGTATTTCAGAGCAGACATTTCACGGTTGACGTCAGAGTAGTTTTCAGTCCTCAGCACGTTGCCAGGCCTAAATTTCAGGGAAGGGTTTGATAGTTTTAATTTAGATAAAATCATGTTTTTCTTTAGAAATGTTACCATTCTTCCTGTTTAAAAATCCATGTTGTTGATCTTGTAGAGTCCGAAGGAAGAGGTGGAGGGGTGGAGGCAGAGTTCACAGTGTGTGCATGGCTGATTTGGTAAGCTGCTTGCTTGGCTCAGTGTGTGAGCACAACAAGTCTTCCATTAGGAAGGAAATGGGTCCACATGTGCCATATGCGTGGACGCCCCGAGCCAGCACGCGCTCTCTAATAACTTTCTGGAGCAGTGACAGAAGAGCGCTGAAGTGTAGAAAAGGCTGAAGTGTTACGTGGAGTTAGAGAGCTGGGTGAAGAAAGGGGTGGAAGAAGAGATTGATAAAGGAGGGGAGAGGGCGGGGTCATAACATTTTTCAAAGTCTATTTCTTGTTTTGGCAATAGTTAATGGAGTAGGTTGTTCTACTGTAATGACTTCAATGTACTATTTGTGAGTTTATCATTCATTATTTTCACAAAACGTGACATATTTTGGTACTGTTTGATTTAGACCAGACTTTTACACTCTGTATTTAGAAGAGCCAGATTCATCAGGACACATGTCAGGACCCGTCAGCAGTGATGTAAGTAAAGTACCCTTTGTATTGGTAATCAGTAGTCGCACAGTGATGTGTTTCTTATGATATCCAGCACGTTATTGATTTTGTTTTTTTGTCTAAGTTGCTTTTAGCCATTTCTATAAATTTGGAGCCAATGCTAAGCTCATAAGAAAAACCTCACCCCAATGCTACACCACTCCAAAGCTCTCCCTCCATGGGGGCAGTTAGCCCACTTGAGATAAAAACTCCCCCCAAAAAATTAAAGGAGATGGTTCTTTAGATGTTGGGCTGTGCCACACCCTAGAATGGGTGTAGTAGTTTTTGCTGTCCCCTGGTGGGCAGATTGGGGTTGTTTACCCCCACTGTGCAGCCCACAGGGAACAGAAAACTGAGTAGACTTCAGGTCAAAAAAAAAAAAAACAGAAGTGTTGAGAGTGGCCCTCCCATGCTTTGGGCATCGTAGAATTGGCTAACATTCTCTTGCCTTTCCTGACAGCTGATGGGGAGGTGCAGGGCATTTACCCACCAACTGCCTTCCAAAGGCAGAAGGCCCAATAGACATGAGGGGGGAAAAATGGTGAAAAACGGATTGAGGGAGACTCACCCAGGCATCGGGCCATACTGCACCCCTAAGGATCCACTTGCGCCCATGGGGACTGATTAGGTGGGGCTATTACCAATCTGATCTTTCGGGGTGGGGCAGAAAGCCCATTAGACACCAGGGATATATACATTTTTAAGGACTAAATATCGGATAAGAAAGCGCTGTTTAGTCACGAGACTTATCGCTAATAAACTCAGGCATTTCAAATAACTAGACACTCAAGAAGGTCCCTCGTGGTGTGACTTGCATAGATTCCACTATGTTTTTCTACCCAGAATTCACTGAAAACCTCAAACTTTGTCTGAAATCACACATTCTTTTCAGTTGTGGAAAATGCAGCTATCCATCCCATCCCTCTGGGAAGATTGATGCGCTTTAGAAAAACCATAAATAAATTAATAAATAACTAAACAAATGAATCCACAAAATTCCAGCCAACCAGCATTCTCACTCTTTTTCCCCCAATAAAAATATTTCCCCACTTGTGTGGCTGGGCCTAGTGGCCGCCACAGGAAAGGCCCTAAAATGCAAGGTGGAGGCATCAAATATTACCCATTAAAATCACCCCCCTTTGACAGATTTTGGCACCGGGTTAGTCATCACCCAGAGAAATCCACTAAACCCAGACATTTGTGAAAGCTAAACACCCAGAAGAGTCTAGGTTGCTGTGATCTGCATGGATCCCACTAGGTTTTCTTATACAGAATGCACTGTAAACCTCAAATATTGGTTACAATTACACATTTCCTCACAGTTCTGACAGGGAAAGTTATAAAATCTGCAGAGATCCACAAAAGTCCTACCACCCAGTGTTTCCACACTTCACTCAATAAAACTGGCACCCCACATGTGAGAGTGGCCCTAGCACCTGCGTCAGAAACTGATCAAACCAAGTTCCTTCTGCTTTTAGCTGTCTCTTTTCAAAATACCTCTTGGAGACAATAACAAAGAGTTACACTAGGCTCAGAGCCAGCCCATTGCTTAACATAGTTGCCTTTTTAGTTCATGGTCTGTAGGTGAGGCCTAACAGGCTATCTGTTGTGAAGTTTAATGGTCAGTTAAGCTGGACACAGTTACATGTTTCAGTTGATAAAAGGTTGGTAAAACATTTATAATGTCACGTAGTGGTCCAAGAGGGATTCAAAAGAAACCTGAGGAAGTCAGGTATTAGGGCAGTGGTTTCTTAGAGGGGACATTACTGAGATCTCTTTGCTTACTGTAATTGAGTTTCTCACACCATAAATGTTTAAATGAAGTGTACAGAAGCACCGGCTATCATAACCATCTAACAGTATTCGTGACAATGTGTTGCTGAGCAGCACCTCCACTCCAATTACTCCACTTTGTGGCAGAGCACCTTAAGGCACTTGAAGGAATCTATGATGTAGGTAATAATCTGAACAAATATTGTGTGGTATGAGGTGTATTAGAGTAGCTGAAAATGCACATTGCCACCCTGGAAGAATATCTCCTCCCTCCGAACTGCATATGGGCCTAGTGCCTTCGATATTCTCAAATTGTATATGAAGGCAATGTCTCTTTGTCCGTAGTTAATAAGTTAACTGGAATTTCCGATATCTGATTGGAAGTGCCAGCACCCATGGAAGCTTAGACTTGATTTGTTTTAAAAGTGCTGCATCTGTAGAAACGTTTTTCATATGCTGATGCTTTTGAAGGTCATCTTCTTGCTACCATGACCTTCGCCCTGCCTTTTACAGTATTAAACTCTCAGACACGTGCCTGACTCCAAATGCTTCTAAAATAGGCATAAATGTGTATGTTAAATCAACCCAAGGAGCTTGAATCCTTAGTGCATGGAAAACCACACAACTCCAATTTCTGTGGTTCACAGCTTTTATAAATGCATTTTCAGACACCCAAAATCTGACGCTTATATTTTCATCCATAACTCCATCATTGGTAAACGAGATTGACTGGCAGTGCACAAATGAAAGTGTAGACTTTACACATTGACGATTCAGTGAGACAGAAACTCTTAACTATAGATTTAGTGAAGTTTTGATTGCAAACTCCCAATGTGTACAGGGTGACTCCTATGAGTGGGATGCATTTTTACTGAAATAAAGCATTGTTTACAGAAAATAGCATTACTAAAATTCAAATTTCCTAAACATAGGTTTGGTAATGTATGATTGTGTTTATTATGCACATGATGACTTAGGAAATAAGGCTCAAGCCATCACTGTCGTTTATAGCATGCTTATGTTTAGAATGAAAAGCGGGCAATAATATTTGAAAATTCATAATCCTTGCCCAAGCGTAAATGTGTATGATAAATTTTTCTGTTTGCATGCATGATTCATTAGCTTTGTGTAATTGGCACTTTTTTAATGTAAACTACCACAATGAACACAGAGACTTTTTTTTTTCTTGTTTCCAGGTAATTCGCGCCCTGATGAGGGTAGACAGCATTGTTGAAATGCTCATGAATGGTCTTAAACAAATGGGCTTGCACAGGTGTCTGAACCTTCTGCTTTTAGCAGATCATGGTAATCACGTTTACATTTATTTTTAAGGTTTTCAGTTTTTAAATTAATCAAATGATCTTATCTTTGATCGTCTTATTTTTCTTTTTTTTTTAATTCATTTCTTTCCTCCATTGCTTTATAATTTGTAAATCACAAGATAAACTTTTTCGTTTGTCTCTAGCTTTTGTCACTCTGGAAAGCTATTTGAGCTGCAGCCAAGATTGTCAAGCTGTGTGCCTCTTGTCATAACATCACAGGCACAGATGTTGCTCTTAGATTAAGCAGTTTGTGTTCATGGTCACCTTGGTCTGGATTTCTTTTCAAAACAGAGAGCCGAGCTGTAGTATTTGTTTTTTTGATGATATGTGCCCTTTAGTTGAGAAATGTTAAACCTGTTCTTTGTTAGTGTGTTTTTTGGCAAGATGACTAAGCGCAAGGTGTACTAAGCATTTTAGCTGGCACAAACACTCTGGTTTGATGCCTGTGCTCACTAACATATTTCTTGAATAAACTAATCCACTTTTAGTAATTAATAAACTTTTACCAATTGGTGAAATGAGATTATGAGCTGCACTTAATTGATATTTTAAAAGGGGGTTTTGTAGGCAGCCCTCCAAATATAGAGTCGGTATGATAAGCAGAATGTTTTGCAACCAAAATCCGGTTGCAAAATATTGAAAAATTACTGAATTCCAAAATTAAGGTGATAATCTATTCTCAAAAATGGAATGGGTCCAGAGGACCACTAACAACTCTCAAACAAACTTAAGAGGAACAAAAAGTTCACTTTTTTATTTATTTTTATTATAAAAGCACCCACATTCCTTTAAGGAAAACGGGGTGCACTTCAAAGAAAAAATATACTTTATCAAAACATGACCACAAATATGGTGGTCTGCTGAGTTTACAAGGCGACCATTCAGGTGGTAGCTATAGTGCTGGTGGTGCCCAGTTCAGCTCCCCCCCTCCAGCACCAGGTGCTTCTGCACCAGTCGCACCCCCCTCAAACTGGCCCTGCACTCATCCATGTGATTGCCTCAAATCATGGTGATTCTCAAATTATGAGTTACCTCATTAATATTAATGAGAAAGGTCAGATTACCACCCACAGTGATTCAGAATTTTATTAACTGAGCTATTGGTATGTGAGTCAGTCCATAACATTGTTTACCAGTGTCAAAAATTCTGGTTGCAACTTTCGATGAGTACTTTGCAGCCATTTCTTTGTACATCAGTCTCTTTCTTATGAGTCAAGTTGTCTTTGGGGTAATCAATTTAGAATCAGTAGGGAAGACTTCTCTAGGTCTTGAGCAATTCAGCTGTAATAATCCTGCTTGACCGAGCTACTACTAATGAAATAGTTTAGCCTTTTTGGAACACCAATAAAACTGCTTGTGATTCAACCCTGGAAAGTAAACAACAGATGGGGAGAAAATGGCAGGCTGCAGAGGACTAGCAGCGTGCTAGAACACTCACCATGGTTCCTGGGTGGCGATGGTACTGTGACGCCTTCGAGTTGAGTTGAGGCGCCGAAGTGCTGGCTTGCTTCACATGATTTGTGGGGGCCGGGGGTGTCTCTGGAGGGCTCCGACGGGCTTTCTGGAGCCAGGCGCTGGTCCAGATCCACCCCGGAGCTCCGTAGGTCACACTGAGCTACAGCACAGGCTCCCCTCCAAAGGGGGGGGGGGGGAGTTCGGGGGGACAATCACGTCTGCCGGATTATTCAGGAAAACGGTTGGAGACGCGAAGGAGGGTGAGGAAGGTAGTAGAGTTGGCAGAGGTGGCTGGAAAGACAGTAGGTCCTTGAGAAGGGGGGGTGGGTCCTGGTCCGGCCCCCCCAGAGCAGAAGAACGAGACTGGTGTGGGCAAGCAGGAAGCTGTTTTAATGGTAGGTTGGAAGGAGTCTTGAAACTTACTAAAGCTGATCCTTTGAGGTGCAGTAGGGGTCAAACTAGGCAACTGGGCACAACAAGTGAAGGTAGTAGTGAGAATACATTGTGTAATGCAAACAGATAAAAGAGAAGAAACTCAGCTACCAAACTTAAAATTAAAATTGCATCCTCATTGGGATCCTATTTTAAAATCAGGCCAGAAGTAGCAGATTCCTCCCCTAGGATGTTGGGGGATGAACAGGAAGGGCGTGACCTTGCCCACAAGTTATGGAGGCTGAGGAGGTGATTGGAGAGAGTGAAATTAGGGTAGGAGGTAGTCCCCAGGTATGCCAGCCAAATCTAAGGGTCTGTGAGAAACTGAGTGGGGGTAGCGAGTGGTGTTCCCTCACACAGCCGAATAGTGAAGTGGTCGCTCCTTCTAAAGGTATTGATTTACGGTCACCAGAGGTACCAGCCTCTGGCCAGGTTACAGAATGCTCCATGGTCAGGTCCCAGTCTGGCTCTACGCAAGATCCCTCAGTGGAGACAATGATTCTTTCTCTTTCTAAAGACTTCAGAAAGGGCTTTGTGACATCTGAAAGGAATCAGGGAGAGATAAGAGAAGCCTGTGAGGCATTGGAGAAGATTTACCTCCTGACGGTAAGAACTTAGGTCCTTGAAGAAACTGTTGAAGCCATGAAGGATGAACTGAGAGTACATAAAGAGGAAATTCAATTGCTGAAGGCAAGCAAGCAGGATCTACAAAACAGACTGGAACAGCTGGAGAATAGCTCGAGGAGAAATAACCTGAGAGTTTTAAATGTACCAGAAGGAGTGGAAGGGGAAAACCTTACAGCGTTTGTGGTTTCGCTTATCTTGCACTCTCGTTAGATGAAAGTAAAGGAGAGATCATAAGAGACATTCAGAGAATCCATAGAGATCGTTTTAAGAGAAACCCCAACAGCAACAAGCCCCGGAAGATTCTGATTAACTTTCAGACATCAGGGTTGAAAGAAAAAATACTCTTAAAAGGTGCTAAAGCTAAAAACTATTAGAGATCAAGAATTTTCTTTTGAGATTAGGTCAGACTTGTCCAGGATAACCATAAATAAACGGTGGAGCTAAGGAGGCATTTGGATGAATTTAAGAAGCTAGGCGCTTCAGCACAACTTAGTTGTCAGCACACTAAGGTGGTCATTACAACCCTGGCGGTCGGTGCTAAAGCGGCGGTAAAACCGCCAACAGACCGGCGGGAAAAAAAATGGAATCACGACTGTGGCGGAAACCTCCAGCAAAGACAGCCACTTTAACACTCCGACCGCCACGGCGGTACAGACAAACAGCGCAGCGGTCACCGCCAACAGACAGGCGGGAGTCAAAGTACCGCCCACAGTATCACAACAGTCCAATCCGCCACCTTTTCCGGGGCGGATTCACCGCTGATAAAAACACGGCGGAAAAAGGCATTTCGAAGGGAAAACGCTCACCTCTACACACCCCACGAGGAACGAGGACACCATGGACCCGGAACTCCAAATCCTCCCAGCTATAGTCTTCCTGCTCCTCTACCAGGAGCACGTACGCCGGCGCAGAAGACAACGGTGAGTCCTGCACCTACGACACAGGGAAGGGGGGAGGGAAAAAACAGTGACACACACACGCAACACCCCCACCCCCACCCTCACCCACTACAACACACACACTAATACATATCTATACATCACAGTTACACCCCCCAGACCCCCTGGAAGAATGCAAAGACAAAAGGAAATGACTGTAACCATTGAAATATATTGAAATACAGCAATCAAAAATATATACACACTAAAAACTATTATATACACCAAATTCACAAGTCCAGGCATTGTACCAGGCATTGTCCGTGGACCACAGGGCCCAAAAAACATGGGCAAAGCCCACACCGGATACCTGACTTCAACGGAGAGAACACTGCAGGGGCATCAGATCGCAAAACTACAGACACCTCAGGGGGAAGGAAAGGGGGGGCACCTCAGCCGGATGAGTGCACCACGCCAGATCTACGAGGGGGCTCCATGCCCACTGTTCCATCCTGGGGAGTGCAAAGCCACAGTCTCAAGTCTCTACAGTGGGTGGGTTTCCCACTGTTCCATCCTGGGGAGTGCAAAGCCACAGTCTCAAGTCTATACAGTGGGTGGGTTTCCCACTGTTCCAACATGGGGAGTGCAAAGCCACAGTCTCTCAAGTCTCTACAGTGGGTGGGTTTCCCACTGTTCCATCCTGGGGAGTGCAAAGCCACAGTCTCTCAAGTCTCTACAGTGGGTGGGTTTCCCACTGTTCCATCCTGGGGAGTGCAAAGCCACAGTCTCTCAAGTGGATAACAGTGGGTGGGTTTCCCACTGTTCCATCCTGGGGAGTACAAAGCCACAGTCTCTCAAGTGGATAACAGTCTCCACTGGTTCTGGGGGGGGCCTGGTGCCCAGAGTGCATCGTGCAGCCCTGTCCGACACAGATGCGGCACTGCCCCTGCCGCTCATGGGCCAGCGGTGCGTGAGATAGCGGTCCCCTGTTCAGCGGTGCTTGGGATAGCCGTGCCCTGTTCAGCGGTGCTTGAGATGGCGGTCACCTGTTCAGCGGTGCTTGAGATGGCGGTCCCCTGTTCAGCGGTGCTTGGGATAGCCGTGCCCTGTTTAGCGGTGCTTGAGATGGCGGTCCCCTGTTCAGCGGTGCTTGGGATAGCCGTGCCCTGTTCAGCGGTGCTTGAGATGGCGGTCCCCTGTTCAGCGGTGCTTGAGATGGCGGTCCCCTGTTCAGTGGTGCTTGAGATAGCCGTGCCCTGTTCAGCGGTGCTTGAGATGGCGGTCTCCTGTTCAGCGGTGCTTGAGATGGCGGTCCCCTGTTCAGCGGTGCTTGAGATGGCGGTCCCCTGTTCAGCGGTGCTTGGGATAGCCGTGCCCTGTTCAGCGGTGCTTGAGATTGCGGTCCCCTGTTCAGCGGTGCTTGAGATGGCGGTCCCCTGTTCAGCGGTGCTTGAGATGGCGGTCCCCTGTTCAGCGGTGCTTGGGATAGCCGTGCCCTGTTCAGCGGTGCTTGAGATGGCGGTCCCCTGTTCAGCGGTGCTTGGGATAGCCATGCCCTGTTCAGCGGTGCTTGAAATGGCGGTCCCCTTTTCAGCGGTGCTTGGGATAGCCGTGCCCTGTTCAGCGGTGCTTGAGATAGCCGTGCCCTGTTCAGCGGTGCTTGAGATGGCGGTCCCCTGTTCAGCGGTGCTTCAGATGGCGGTCCCCTGTTTAGCGGTGCTTGGGATAGCCGTGCCCTGTTCAGCGGTGCTTGAGATGGCGGTCCCCTGTTCAGCGGTGCTTGAGATGGCGGTCCCCTGTTCAGCGTGCTTGGGATAGCCGTGCCCTGTTCAGCGGTGCTTGAGATAGCCGTGCCCTGTTCAGCGGTGCTTGAGATGGCGGTCCCCTGTTCAGCGGTGCTTGAGATGGCGGTCCCCTGTTCAGTGGTGCTAGGGATAGCCGTGCCCTCTTCAGTGGTGCTGGCCGTGCCGGGGTGCTCATGTGCCATCTGGCTTGGGCCTGGCGGGGCCCTCCTGGCCACCTGTCCTGTGGGTGCCGGGGCCCTCCTGGGCAGCTGTGCTGGGGCTTTTGGTGGCCTGGCCAGCTGGGATGGGGCTTGCGGGCCCTCCTGGCCAGCTGGGCTGATGGCGGTGTTGTCGGGCGTGCTACCCTTCCCAGCCTTTCCTGCTCTCCTGTGGCCCTTCCCCACCTTGGCCGGTGTCCCAGCTGCCTCGACACTCCCGCCGGGACCCCTGGTAGGGGTTTTTGTCCCTGGTGTCCTGACCCTCTGCCGCCGTGCACTGTAAATTTTTGGATGTTTCTGAGGTGGGGGGGCTGGCTGTGCTGTGACTCCGTACCAGACTGGCTGCCCTGGTGGGCGGTGCACTCCAGTGTCCATGTACGACACGCACCACCGGGCCCGGTGATGTAGTGGCTGAGGTGCTAGCTCTGGGCCTATGACATGGACGGGGTGGGGGAGTTGAGGGAAAGAGGTTAAGTTTCGACAGGAAAACATTTTGGGGAGTAGTGGGACGGGTAGGTGTAGTGGGTATGGGAGTGGAGGAAGAGGTTGTGGTTGTAGGAGGTGTAAGTGGGGTGGCTTTGGGTGCAGGTGCCTGGGCTGTAGGCTGTCGTGAGGTGGATGGCTGTTGGGTGGGTGGCTGCCTGCGTTTGTGTATCTTGGGAGGGGGCGGCACAGACACACTGGGAGAGGACACAGGGGACGTGTAAATGGCAGTGGGGGTGGTGAGTGCACGTGTGCGGGGTGTTCTGGTGTGTGTGCTGCTGAGGGACGTAGTGGCTGAAGATGCTGTGCATGCAGGTGTGAGTGGAGACAACACTGGCAGGGAGGAGGGAGACGTGGAGGAGGGGGACACAGTGGAGGCAGTGGATGTTGGTATGTCTGTATGTGGATGTTGCTTGTGTGACTGCCTGTGGGATGTGTGGTGCTTATGTCTGCGTGAGCTGCCCTTGGGTGTTGAGGTGTGTGCAGGCTGGTCTGATGGTGTGCTTGGGATAGGCAGAGGTACAGGGGATTGGGTCTGGGTGGAGGAAGTTGGAGGGGGGAGGCTAGACACAGGGACAATGGCTGCCATCAGTGCTGAGGCCAGAGATTGCAGGGTTCGATGAAGGGCAGCCTGACCAGAATGAATGCCCTCCAGGTATGCATTAGTTTTGTGTACTTCCCTTTCTACACCCTGGATGGCATTCAAAATGGTAGACTGCCCAACAGTGAGGGGCCTGAGGAGGTCAATGGCCTCCTCACTGAGGGCAGCAGGGGTGACTGGGGCAGGGCCTGAGGTGCCTGGGGCGAAGGAGATGCCCACCTTCCTGGGTGAGCGGGCACGGGGCAAACGCTGAGGGGCTGCTGGGAGGGCGGTGCTGGTGCGGGGGGTGGCGGCTGTACCTGTTGTTGCGGGGGGCAGAGATGTTGCCGCCACCACAAGGGAGCTCCCATCAGAGGACGAGTCCGATCCACTAATGTCCGCTCGTGTCCCCGCCGTGGAGCTCCTCTCACCCTCCGTCCCACTGGCGATTTCAGAGTCGGTAGTGTGGCCCTCCATGGCCATGTGGGATGCAGCTCTCTCGTGCTCCGGTGCCACTGCTCCTCCGCCTGATGATGCTAATGCACACATGAACAGGAACACCACAAAAAGGGGGCGAGGGAAACAGAAGAAAGACATGTTGAGTGCATGCATTCCCGCTTCCGTTGGCGGACAGCACAGACACAGAAGCCCCCTGCACTACGCCGTGCACTTGGGGTCCACTTTGCTATCCCTGGGACATGGCCTACAAGGCTATGGATGACATCTGCACACATAGGTGACACAGGGCCATGAATAGCTGTACTTGGCACTCTACAGAGGTGGGGAGCGGGGGCACAGGGCTGTGCCTTACGGAGGGGCCTCGCCTACGGGACTCGCCCTGGCCTAGGGATACCCACAGCCCTCCTCCCCCACCCAGACACCTCCTCAGCGCGCAAAGTTAGCAGAATGTGAGAGTACTCACCCTTGTGTCTGCTGTGATGCCCTCACGCGCCCATCCAACGCGGGTTAGGCCACCGCCAGGATCCGGAACATCAGGGGGGTCAAGGTCCGCCGGGCACCCCTCCCACGTTGGGAGGCCATCCCCAGCTGAGCCTCCGCCATCTTCCTGCTCCAGCGGCGAATGTCCTCCCATCTCTTTCGGCAGTGGGTGCCCCGTCTGTGGTGGACCCCCAGGGTCCGGACGTCCTTGGCGATGGCACGCCAAATATCCGTCTTCTGGTGGGCGCTGACCTATATGAAATGTACAGGGGGAGGAGAAAAGTAGTTACCTTCTGCACCATCCATGTGAGTGGCCCCACATCCCTACCCTTGCCATGTGGCACATGCACTCACCGTCGTTTCAAGCATGCCTCAATCTCTCCCTTCCCCCCCCATCTTTCATCCGCCCCACTCAACACAAGCATAGCCCATACAGCATGCTCCCAGTGTATTTACCTGTTTGTCTGGAGGACCGTAGAGTAGCGCGTACTGGGGGAGGACCCCATCCACAAGCTTCTCCAACTCCTCCGATGTGAAGGCAGGGGCCCTTTCCCCAGTCGCATGAGCCATTGTCCCTTCCAGACCGAGGTCACAGCAGCACTTGCAGTGTAGGTGCTCTCCTGTCGAAGATCAGGTATCGAGTGAATCAACTGAGAGAAAATGGCGGTCACGTCCGCGGCGGTGCATACCGCGACCGCCGGCGCACATCGTCATTGGCTCCTGAGACCCATAGGGTCCAATGTTAACCAATGCAGCATTACGCCGCGGTCTTCGACCGCCTACTGCCACGATGTACAACGCCAGCGCAGTTACCTCACATCCCATTGTCACACTTTACAGGTCAGGCAGCTGCCATTTCAGGGGCCTACATGCCTTACTTTTTGTACTGCGTCACACATACCTAGGCCTTGCATCCACACTCATACAAGCCATTCGATGGGTTAAGATCCGTGTTTTTTTAAAGCTGGGGTTACGTACCTCTGGGATGTTTGACTCTGTGGTCGCTGTTGTCCCAGCGGACGGTGCCTATGAAGGACATGTGAGGAGATGGCGGCATCCTCCGGTGTACAGACCGCTGGTGGACTTGTCGACAATGTAGGAGAGACATCTCATCCTGACATACAGGCTTGACCGTGCCACTATTCTGGAACTGTGTGCCCAGCTGGATCCAGACCTGATGTCACCCATCCGCCATCCCACAGGAATTCCCCCTCAAGTGCAGGTGCTGTCAGTACTCCATTTCCTAGCAAGTGGGTCATTTCAAACAACAGTGGCCATAGCATCAGGGATGTCCCAGCCTATGTTTTCCAACGTGTTGTCAAGAGTGTTGTCTGCCCTGCTGAAACACATGCGGAGCTACATCGTTTTCCCTGAGGTGGAGGATTTGGCTACAGTGAAAGGTGACTTCTATGCCCTTGGACATATCCCCAACATCATAGGTGCCATTTATGGGACCCATGTGGCTTTGGTCCCCCCACACAGGAGTGAACAGGTGTTCAGAAACCGGAAGAATTATCATTCCATGAATGTCCAGATGGTATGTTTGGCAGACCAGTACATCTGCCATGTGAATGCCATGTTCCCTGGCTCAGTGCATGACGCCTACATCCTGCGGAATAGCAGCATCCCTTATGTGATGGGTCAGCTCCAGAGGCACCGTCTGTGGCTAATTGGTGACTCTGGTTACCCCAACCTGTCATGGCTACTGACCCCAGTGAGGAATCCCAGGACTAGGGCAGAGGAACGCTACAATGAGGCCCATGGGCGAACTAGGAGGGTGATCGAGCGGACCTTCGGCCTCCTGAAGGCCAGGTTCAGGTGCCTCCATATGACAGGTGGATCCCTATTCTACTCACCAAAGAAGGTGTGCCAGATCATCGTGGCCTGCTGTATGCTTCACAACCTGGCTTTGCGTCGCCAGGTGCCTTTTCTGCAGGAGGATGGTCCAGATGGTGGTGTCGTAGCAGCTGTGGAGCCTGTGGAGAGTGAAGAGGAGGAAGATGAAGAAGACGACATAGACAACAGGAACACGGTGATACTGCAATATTTCCAATGAACAGAGGTAAGAATACAAACCGGCCTACTACATGTACTTAAACACTACTACCTCTGTACTGTCAGTCCTTTTCACCCAGTGTATGGTAACTGAGTTGTCACTTTCCCTTCCGATTTCAGAGATCTGGGTGCCACAGTGTGACATCTCCTTTGTTCCCCCATGGACTACAGCTGTGTGACATTGGTATGTTGGCATCACAATTTAAATAAGCATTTTGGCACTGGAATAACAGATAAATATATTCACATTCACAGACAGACTCCTGATTGTTTTGTGCAATAACGGTGTTTATTAATGTGCTAAATATTGGAGGGGGGTTGTAAATAGGTGAGGGGTGATGGTGGAGGAATGTCCATGGCAGAGTCCAGTCTATTAGTCTCACAGGTGCATTGTCCAAATGGGTCTGGGAAGTGGAGCTGGGGCCGTTTAAGGATAGACAGGGTGACAAAGTGGGATGACTATCAGGGTGGTATCCTTTCTTGGCGGGGGTCTTGGCATCTTACTCTGTCCTCTTCCTGGATCTCTGGGACCGCTTGCGGGTGGTTCTCCTTCTGCAGGGGGTGGGGTGCTGGTGGCCTGTTGGTCCTGTGGCGGTGCCTCCTGTCCACTAGCGCCGGCGGAGGTAGTGGGCAGTTCTTGGTCCATGCTAGTGTCAGGGGCCCTTTGTGGTGCCACAGTGTCCCTCAAAGTGGTCACTACCAGATTCAGCACCCCTACGATGGTGCCCAGGGCGGAGCTGATGGTTCTTAGTTCCTCCCTGAAGCCCAAATACTGTTGCTCCTGCATGCGCTGGGTCTCCTGAAACTTGGCCAGTACCGTAGCCATCGTCTCCTGGGAGTGGTGGTATGCTCCCATGATGGAGGAGAGGGCCTCGTGGAGAGTGGGTTCCCTGGGCCTGTCCCCACCCTGTCGCACAGCAGCCCTCCCAGCTCCCCTGTTTTCCTGGGCCTCTGTCCCCTGGACCGTGTGCCCACTGCCACTGCCCCCAGGTCCCTGTTGTTGTTGGGGTGGTGGGTTAACCTGGGTGCCCTGTAGTGGTGAACACACTGCTGCTTGACGTGTCCTGGAGACAGAGGTGTGGGCCTGCTGGGTGGGTGCTGTGCTGGTGTTTCCAGAGGGGGGTAGGTCTGCAGTGGCCTGTGGCTGTGTGAGGGTAACTGACTGTCCTGAGGTCCCCAATGGGCCGGGCTGGTCATCTAGATTCAGGTCGACAGAGCTGCTGTCATCACTGTGGGCCTCTTCTGGGGGGGGGTGGGTGGACCCTCCTGTGCGGTGACGTTGCGTAGGGGTCCTGCAGGGGTATAAATGCATGATTATTGCATCTGTGTGTGCCATGGTGTGCAATGGGTGGGTGCCCGTGTCCCCCAGTGCTTGCATTCCTGTCTGGGGGCTTTTGTGTCGGTGGATTGGGGGGGTATGGGTATGTGCAGTGGGCATGCTTTGGTGATGGGTGTCCATGCTTTGTGGTCGCATGCAGGGCTTGGTGTTGGGATGGGTGGGTTGTGATGGTGGGACATTTGCAAGCAGTAGGAGTGATAGGGGTGAGGCTAAGGGTGGGGGTATGTGTTGGCATGCAGGAGGGGTGGTGGGGATGAAGTAGTGAAGATGTGACTTACCAGAGTCCATTCCTCCAGATACTCTGCCGAGGCCCTCAGGATCGCCAAGACCTGCTCCTCCCATGTCGTAAATTCTGGGGGAGGAGGTGGGGGTCCGCCGCCAGTCTTCTGCACTGCAATCCGGTGTCTGGATACCACGCAACGCACCTTCCCCCGTAGGTCGTTCCACCTCTTCCTGATGTCATCCCGATTTCTTGGGTGATGTCCCACTGCGTTGACCCTGTCGACTATTCTGCTCCATAGCTCCATCTTCCTTGCAATGGATGTCTGCTGCACCTGTGCTCCGAATAGCTGTGGCTCTACCCGGATGATTTCCTCCACCATGCCCCTGAGTTCCTCCTCCGAAAACCTGGGGTGTCTTTGCGGTGCCATGGGGTGGTGTAGGTGATGTGTGGGGTGGAATGTGTGGTGATAAGTGTGGTGATGTGTATTGGTGTGTTGTGTGAAGTGCGTGGTATTTGTGTGGGTGATGGTAATATGTGCGCCTGGGTGCTTGATTCTTCTATATGGTCTCTCCCGATTTTTTTGTGGTGGGGGTTTGTGGGTGATATGGGTGTGTGTTTTATATTGTATTGGGTGTGTGGGAGTGGTGTTTGTATGTGTATCAGGTGTGTGTATTTGGATTTGTCCAATGTGGCTGTGTTTTGTAGTAGTGTGTGTATTTTGAGCGCAGTGGTGTGTACCGCCAATGGGATACCGCGGTTGAAAGACCGCCGCGTGGATTCGTGTGTCGTGATAGTATGGGTGTATTTCTGTTGGCGTGACGGTGTCGGTTTTGTTTTCACCAGTTTATCGCTGGCCTTTGGTGTGGCGGACTTCTGTGGGTGTCTGTATTTTGGCGGTTTCCGAGTTGTGGGTCATAATGACCGTGGCGGTTTACCGCGGCCGCGGCGGTGTGTTGGCAGTCTTCTGCACAGTGGTAAGCGGCTTTTACCGCCAATGTTGTAATGACCCCCTAAGTTTCCAGCCTCCCTCCGAGTTATGTAAAACAACAAGATGTTTAATATAAGAGATGGCAAAGCAGCGGATGAGTTGCTGGTGGTTATTAAGAGGGGGAATGTCGAGCAAAATTAAAGGGTTTAATGTTGTAAGGAGGGTTCTGCCTGGGAACCTTTGGGTGCTCTAAAATTGGACTAACACCAGTCCACTATACAGGGTGGGGGGTTCTCTAATGGAAGGGAGTAGAGGGTGGTAATGGGTGATGGGGGGCACTGGGTGGGGAGCATGTGGGAGAAAAAAAAGAAAAAAAAGAAGCTGTTTCACCTCAGTTAGTTTCGCACCCATTTAATATGACTGTTAACATCAGCAGGGGCCAGGGACCCTGTAGCAGATCCATCCAGATCATATCATGGAATGTTAATGGTCTAAGAACCAAAGGGAGAAGAGACAGGGTCTTACATTAATTAAGGGACTCTCCAGCACAAATATTAATTCTGCAAGAAACCTACTTAACCAGAGAGTTATGTGTGAAGCTGTTCAAAACACAAAAATGGGTTCAATATTGTGTTTTTACCAAGCATAACTTTAATACTAAGGGAGTGGCAATTCTGATTAAACATCAGGTTAATGCAGAAATACTGGAAGTGAAGTCAGATTCAGTAGGAAGGTGGATTATAGATAAGGTACAGATTAGCAGTACGAAGATTCTACGGCCCAAACTGCGAAGATATAGAACTACATAGAAAGTTGTTTCCACAGCTATCCATTTATAATGGAAGGGGACTTTTACATGGTTTTAGATAATAAGACGAACAAGTCCAAGGAATGTAGATCTATAGGGACCCCAAAATCCCAGCGATATCGGAGGGGGATGATGAAGGAAACTTGGGTTGTGTGACCTATGGAGGCAGAGAGTTGGGGCGAAACAAGTATAGTCATGCCTCCCATATAGACTACTTCCTAGTTGACTTGAAGCTGTGTGAACTATTAGAGGCAATAGTCTACCTGCCAGCTCATCTATCGGATCACGCAGCTGTAGTTTTATAAATTAGGTTAGCTCAAGAGATAGGAAGCAGGAGATGGACTTTAGATCATACAATGCTGCTAGATAGTGAGGTTGTTTCCCAATTACGCGTAGAGACCAAGGAGTTCGTCAAGATCAATTTGGGGTCTGCTCCGGTAGCAGTGGTATGGGACACAATTAAAGCGGTCATAAGAGGGAAAATTGTGAGCCTAGCAATTTAGAACAAGAAATGTTAAAGTATAAGAACCAACTAGCAATGAATACAGAGAGGGAGAAGAATAAGGCTTTGACTTTTAGGTTGAGATGTTGATGCAGCAGCTTGTTGAAGTATTACAAGCCAGAATTTTAAAAAGATGGGAGGCTCATTTCGAGAATGGAGAAAATGCAGGGAAATTCTTAGCTTGGAAGAGCAAATGTGTCCAAGTGCGGAACCATATTAAAGAAATTGAGCTGGACCAGTCAGGTGAGAGGACAACGAGCAGCAAGGCTATAGAGCATGCCTTCCAAGAGTTTCTTTTACACAACTCTATATAGAGGAGTCAGAGGTGTCAGAGGTGATAGAGGAAGATATAGGAAGCTGGGTAGGAGAGAACATACTCCTGTGTATCACACGAGAGGAGCAGATCCTTTTTGAACAAACCAATTTCTTCTGTGGAAATTAGGACTGCTCTGATAGGACGGTATTCTGATGGATCACTGTAAGGCCCTGGGTGAGTCAATAATATCAGCCTGTCAGAATTGTTTTGAGGGATCCTTGAGAACGACACTCCCATTCAGACTTCATGGAAGGAGACGCCCATTACACTGATTTTGAAGCCTGCCAAGAACCTGGCGAAGTGCGAATTGTACAGGCCTATATCTTTGCTAAACAGTGATTATAAATTATTTGCTAATATATTAGCGGATAGATTAAGTGGACTGGTGAGTGGTCTGATACATCCTGATAAGAAAGGTTGTATGAGAGGAAGATTTTTACGCGAATTGACCTTTAATTTGATTGGGGCAATAGACATGGCTACAACCTTTGAAGTCCCTTTAGCGGTACTAACTCTGGATACAATGAAGGACTTTGACAGAGTCAACTGGAAGTACTTAAGTAGGATTTTGTCATTATGCAGAATGGGTGGAAAATTCTGTAGAGCTATAGGGTTGATTAATAATGGTCCCTTGGCAAGAGTATTAGTGAATGGGAACCTCACAGAGTGTTTTAGGATAACCAGAGGCACTAGGCAGGGTTGTCCCCTGTTATCCCGATTGTTCGACCTCTATATAACTCTTTGCTAGGAAAATAAGGCTGGACCCTTCAATATCTCCTTTTAGCTGTAACATTTGGGAGAAAAAGGTAGCTTTATATGTGAATGATCTCCTGGTGTACAGTGTTGATCTATCAACAGCACTCCCCGCATTATTGGCCATAGCAGAGGACTTTGGTAGAGTGTCTGGATACTGTGTGAATGCTGGGAAGACAGAGATCATATCATGGAATCAGAAGAAGGAACAAACACAAGGGAAGAGTGAAATGAGATACCTGGGCATAACGATGACACAGGAGATTGAGCATCTCTTAGCGAAGAACCTAAAATTACTTTTGGGTGATTGTAGTAAGTTAATGCAAAGATGGGTTCACCGTCCCTTGACAATAGTTGGTAGAGTCAATCTGGTTAAGATGGTGATCTTGCCTAAGCTGAACTTTCTATATAGTTCCCACCCACTTCTAACGCACAAATGTTACTTAGAAAAAATTCAGCATGCTACAATCTCTTTCATATGGGCGTCTAAAGGTCCTAGGATTTCCTGTAAAAAGTTGCGTAGAAGGAGAGACAAGGGAGACTTGGCACTGCCAGACATTATGCCTGGGCATTTCAATTTAAAAATACAAAGATGCTTTTTACATCTTCGGACTCAACAGCAGTTGGTGAAATGTTTAAAGCTATGGTTGCTACTGTCAAAGGGGCAGCAAAGTGTTTTCTTTATAAATTTGGGTATCCAAAATTCTTAAAAAAGGTAAAATTTAAGATATTGTGTGACCTCGCTAAGGGCTGGTTTCAGTTAAGATCGGGAGCGGGAGCTAGCTACTACAGCCAAAAAAACAAACATCTGGGAATCACTAGGTACTCCGGAGTGACTGAACAATGTTTTAGCCTTGCCAATCAGGAAGGCTGGTAAAGAAGCCTGGGGAGACCTCTTTGGGGACGGAGTCCTGCTCTTCTGGGAAGACCTAAAGGATAAAACAGGGGGGACCCTATCCAGATTGAAATATATCCATTTAAAAGGTTGGTCACAGAGCACCCGAGTGAGTTTGGGATCAGCAAATTTCTTGGAAGACTGACTACTCGAAGATTCCTCTGCCCCTAAGAAGATATCGGACTGATACTGGGAAATCTTAGAGGGATTCAACAGTGATTTTGTACTGGCTGAATCCCTTTGGGGAGACACCATGCCTCAGAAATGGGTGAAAGTAGGGTGGAAAACGTCAGTGTGTACTTTGTTTAAGACAGTAAAGCCTGCTCCACTATGGAAAAATCATCTCTTCTCCAAACATAGAGCCTACATATCGCCGGATAGGCTCTCCAAAATGAAAAAAGGAGGAGAGGTAAATTGTCCCAAATGCAGTTTGCGGAGTGCAACTGACATCCATATGTTTGTGTAGTGTCCATGTGTTTATGTTTTCTGGGCAGAAGTTTGTAAAACACTCTTGAGTATATTGAGGCGAGAAATTACGATAAGCCTCCCCTTGATCATATTTGGTCAAATAGAGGAACCCGAACTGAGGGGTAGAGATGGGAGTAGAGATTGGAGGAACCGACTCTTTTACTCTGTTCTACTGGCCAGAAGAGAAATCTATCGAATTGGATGGTTGGGGTCCCCCCTTTGCACTCGGAGTGCCGTAATGTTCTTTTCCATATGTCAAAAATGTATTTAGTGGTGGGTGGCTCAAAAATGAAGAAGTATAAATTGTGGGCTCCCCTGGTAGAGTGGAGGAGGAACCAAGGGTGTCTGTAAAGACCATTTATGGGCCTAGGATCTTGGTGTAAGAAGAAGTCCAATGATTATACACCTTTTTCCCCGCTCTCCAGCCATGTTGGTTGGTTTTTTCTCCAAGTGAAAGCGGAGTGAGAGAGAAGTGGTCTCCATGGCATAGGTCATCTCCATGTACAAGAGGGTGCAAAAGGTCAAGCTTTAGAGTTGGCGTGGTGTCTGAGGTGAATGAGGATAAGAAAAAAACAGCTTGTGATGTTTAGGCATTAACTTGAGAGGAATTAAATCCCTTTGCACAAGGAGCAGTCAGAAGGTGAAAACGGGAACAGCAGAATTTCCAAGAAAACAATAATTTGTGCCATTCCCAAAGCATTTTCTCTGTCTTCCTCCAGTGTAATGGTTATGTACAGTGATAGATCACTATTGTCTGCAGTTTCAGATATACTTTAGTTAAACCTAAATCCTTCTCTGACTGAAAGGTAGTTTGGTGACTCAAGCAACATTTCTGAATGCTTGAATGACATCTCTTGTTAGGATGAAAAAGAGTCATCTACTCTTGAATGTCTCCAAAATTGCAGCAAGGTAGTAGATACGAATAAAGATTCCATCAAATTTGCCCGCCCCTGCTCCTTGAGTCTACTCTCTGCTCAGGTTCGAAGAGCAAACCATCCAAGTTTTATGTTTGATTAGAATCTTCCATTAACAGCGACGGTGCAAGTATTCTGGCTCATTAATTGAAGTAACATTTTGGCAACACCTTTCTCTTCTATTGTTTGCAGCCAGTATTGCAATGCCAAAAGATTGCCCTATTCTTGTGCAACACTGTGAAAAAAAGCATGTATGTATATTGTATTTCTATAGTGCAAACCTAGCCAAAGGGCAGCATAGTGCTGTACAGGTTCAAGGAAAAGCATAAAGTTAAGTAGTGAAAGGAGATGTAGCTGGGGTTTGGATGATGAATGCATTGTAATGTAGTTTTCTTAAAATAACTGAGTCTTCAACTCTTTCCTAAACTGGAGCAGCCTTATGGTGGTCTTGATGGATACAGGAATGTTGTTCCAGATCCCAGGCAGGTGCATAGATAAAAAAAGGCAGGCTTGTATTTCTGTTGTTTACACTTCTTAATGTGCTGTAGTTTATTGGAATCCTGGACGTGGGGGTGTTGAGAATCACTAGAGATAGTGAGCCTGTCTGCCGGATGAGCAATTCTGCTGGTGTGATGGATTTATAAATGATGGAGCTGGTTTTGAAGATGTTGCAAGCAGACAAGGTAATCTCTGGGAGTTCAATCTCAGTGGGGGTGATGTGATCATATCTCTTGAGACCCTTGAGGGGAATGTGCTGTGGTGCGTAGGATGCCCCTTAGGGGTGTCGTCATGGAGTCTGGGAGGACATGGAGCATGGCATTACCACAAGCAAATTTTAAATTCACCTGTGCTCAACCCTGTGGTAGCTTGGCACAGAGAAGTAAAGCTTAACTTAGGGGTAATGTGTAAAGTATTTATCCAGCACTTCAAACTATAATAAAGTGAAATCCCACAAAAAAAGTAGAGTGAAACTTAGTAAAGAAATCAAGACCAAAACAACGAAAATGCAATCAGTAGATCTGGAGATATGCAATGGTAAACATTTAAGTGAAAATAGGGCCAAAAAGCCCAAAGCGCCACTCATGGCTATCTTGTCTTGCAGGACCGGAAACAAGTTGCCAGCTCAGGCCCACTGCAATGAATTGCATGTAGGATACAGTGATCAGGTTAGTCTCACTGACAATTTACCTTCTCAGTCCATTGCAAAGAGTTCCCCTTGTGGTGTAGGAGGCTGTGAGGAGCAGGGAAGCATCATAGATGGTCGTTGATGAAGCATGAAGAGCAGGTCTGGTGTTGCAGACGGTCGTCACTGTAGCATGAAGATCCTGTTGTTGTTGCAAACGATTGGGCCAGAGCTTGCCGATGGTGCTGTCCACAAGCAGTTAATATTGTTGCACGAAGTCAGGTTGACGGAACTTTGCGTTTGCGGGCACAGCGAGCAACAAGAATATAACATAATACAGCAGAAGCACTCTGTATATTGCAGTTTGAGATAAAGAATATTTATATTACCATAGCCAAAAGTAAAAGCATATAAAAAAATCAAGAAAACAAAATCATAAATTCCCAACGAATCAGGTAAGTCTGAATAATGTATAGACGCCAATCAATTGACTCCATTTAATGGACAACAGTTATTAAGAAACACTGTTGACGAAAGCCTCTATCAACTAAAAAAGGACAATGAAACTGCAAATTCCATGGGGCCAGGCTCTCAGCAACACGACCAACTTCTAGGGGTAGCTTCCAGTCGGGGAGTACTCATAAGGGCTTCCACAGTGGCACACAAACCACCTCCTCACAGCAAAGCTGACAGTACCAGTAACAAAGAAGAAATTCCTTTCAGGGAAGAGCCAGATGAAGAGGACAACCAGCTAGAGGAGGTACAACTCCTGCAAACAAATGTCTGCACTGCAGCTTTGACAACATCACAATTTACCATCAGTGAAATAAAACAGCAAACATTCAGAATACTATCACAACACACCAACTGGTGGAAGCTTTCAAACGTTTCTCCAGGAGTGGAGAAAAATAACTTCAGATAAACGGGTTTTAAACACAATACAATTCAGATATTGCTTAGAATCAATTAAATACCCACCAACAAGGGAAAAGGATTCATTCAGAGGAGGAAACAAAATGAGTTCTAAAGATGTCGAAGAATTGTTGGCCAAGCAAGCAATAGAATTGGTGCCAAATCAAGGAATCTACAAGAGAAATGACTCAACATATTTCATATTACCAAAGGTTGACAGATCCTTGCACCCGATCTTAGAACTCAGGTTCATCAACAAGTTTATGAAAACACAAAAGTTCAAGATGACAACTCTTCTGAACATTATTCCACAATTGCAAAAAGGAGATTATATGGCAACTATAGACTTAATGGGTGCTTACTTCCATACCCCTATGAATGCAAAGCACAAAAAATAACTAAGGCTTGTGGTAAACAAAAAACATTTCCAATTCAAAGTACTAGCTTTTGGAATAAAATCAGCTTGAAGACTATTCACAAAGTGTCTAGCAGCAGTAGCGGCACATCTCAGAAGAATGGATATACAAATATATCCATACCTCAATGATTTGTTAGTAAGAGCACACTCTTACCTGAAATGCAAACATTCTAATGTTGATAGAAACATCATCCACTTTAGGTTTCTCATTAAATGTAGAGAAATTGTCTCCAGAACCAGAGCAGGAGAAGATTTTCTTGGGAGCAAGATTACATTTGATTCAAGGGAAACCATTTCATAATGAGAAAATAACTTAATCCCTTCTTCCCTTTTACTGGAAGAGGCAAGCTCTGACAGCTAGGACTTTGGACAAATTATTGGGAAAGGTGGCATTATGCATTCCCTTGATCCCAAATGTGATGCTTCATATGAGACCAATCCAGGAGTGGCTCTAAAATCAATGGTCCCAAGCAACGGGGAGTTGGGAATATCTAGTGGTTGTCACACAGAGGTTTTACTAGGAAATTGTGTTTTTCAACAGGGAGAACATTACACAAGGAAGGCCTTTTCTGCAGCCATCTCTATCAGTGACAGTAACCATAGACGCCTCACATATAGGATGGGGAGTATATATGAGATACCTGAAAATAAGAGGAATCTGAGAGATCAGGATGCAGTACAACACATCAACACACTGGAATTAAAGACCGTTTTTCATTTTCCAGAATGGGCAGGACTAACGTGATAAACAGAGATAGTACAGCTAACTCAAAGAAGATTTCAAAGACTACCAAGAAGAAAGAATCTGCTTTCAGTGGAAAGCGGAACAGTGTCACACCCAGAACTAGAATATTTCAAACTAACAGCATGGCTCCTGAAGACTTAGAATTCGATTGCGTGAAGTTACCAGAAAATAAGAGAGGCAAGAAAACCAATAACTAGAAAATGTTATATGGCTAAATGAAAAAGGTATTCACTTTGATGTCTTAAAAATAAGTTGCACAAGAAAATCACTAGGGAAAAGACAATATTAAAATATTTAGCTCACCTTTACAAGACGGTCTTACATATGCATCATTAAAGGTTCATCTGACAGCAGTAGTGGCCTATAGAAAAGGACAAATAAAGGAGATTTTTTTTGACAGCACCAGTGATTAAAAAATTCTTAGAGGGTGCAAAAAAGATAGCACCACCAAGAAGGGTACCAGCACCCGCAAAGAACCTAAATTGAGTTCCTTTGTAACTCATAAAAGAACCCTTTGGGCCATTACACCAAGTTATGTTACAGATGCTACCTCTAAAGAATGCTTTTTTTGTAGCTATTACTTCACTAAGTAGGGTTAGTGAGTTACAGGCACTCACAATACAAGACCCCTATTTTCAAATCTACAAGGACAGAATTGTCTTGAGAACAGATCCACAGCTCATACCAAAGGTGGTTTTACAGTTTCACATTAATCAGTCTATTTAAATCCCAAGTTTCTTTCAAAACCTAAAGACACACACTGAAAAAAAGCTGCACATGTTGGACGCAAGACACTCCATTATGTATTACATTGAAAGGACGAAACCTTTCAGGAAGACTCAGCAATTGTTTGTATCTTTTTCAAAAAGTTATTTGGGAAAATCTGTTACAAAAGTCACAGTAGCAATATGGATTGCGCAAACAATTCAATTATGTCATATCTATGCAGGTGAAACATTACCAATTCCACCTGAAGCATACTCCACATGGAAAAAAGGAGCAACCATTGCTTCTCTTGCAAACATTGCATTACAAGAAATCTGCATGGCTGGAACATGGTCAAAAGTGCACATCATGAAAAGTTATGGGGGGACTGGATCACATACTACTCCCTAGAGATATAGTTCAGACAAGAATATGGACTCACGGGAGACAAGAGAGATATTGGACTATGGGCCGTTCATGGAGAGATTACAATGACTGATTGGGAAATGAAAAGAAAAGAACAGATCTATGGGACTGCTCCAAGTGATGATGGGTGCCATGAGGGGAGTTGGGGGAAGGGGAGGGGGGTTTAGGAGTTTTCTCTATTGAGAAATATACATGTGCACCTTTTCCCTCAGAGACACTACAGTGTGATTCTTATGTGTAACTCTTTAGAAATGTCATGTCTCGGTTTAAAGGTAAATATATATATATTTTTTTTTTAAAGTGTACATCATGTTTACAAAACATTTTTGCATTGACATTCAAATGAACAGAGAAGCTCAGGTGGGACAAAGGATGCTAAAGCATCTTTTTACAAGTCAATGCCCATCTTCAACCCAGCCACATCAGGAACGAAACCGCTATAAATTCAGTGCACAGCATGTGAATACAGAAAAGATTAAATCTTCAAAACCTAAAATTTCTTACCTATTGGTGTAGTTTTGCAGCTTGAAGAATTATCTGGATTCACAAGCAACCCACCCACCTCCACCGTGAAGATGAGAGTGAGAAAAAGAAAATGAAAAAAAGAAGGAAAAATAAATAAATCTGAAGATGGCGAACTCGCAAGGAGACACCAAATGGTTCAGTTGTAGTCTATCAACAAAGAAACGTAGGGAAAGAAGACTGACTTAAAATTTGGTGAAATAGTAGAAAATTCCAGACCCTAACACTAAATGGCGGAATAATGCACAGCATGTGAATCCAGAAAATTCTTCAAGGTACAAAACTACACCTACATGTAAGGCACTTTACGTTTCTCCGGGATTTGCCTCTATGCTCTTAGTATGCCTCTCCCCAAAATCAGACAAATTTGGAGTACCAGATTTTTTTTTAATCATTGGATGGATGTTATTGAGATTTATGTAAAGATGCCAAGCGTAATTCTATTAGATCCAAACAGGCTCTGATAGGTCGTAGATGAGCATCTATGATAGTCGCAAGCCAATTAAACCTTTCCTCCTCGTCGAAATTTCCCAATGTCAAGGGGGTTGTCTCCTTTCAATGGTCTGCTGGATCCAGCTGTGATTGTGCCCCGATGGAGCAGCTACAACATTTCTTTTGCTTGGTTGCCAGTTCAAATGGGGATGGAAGGCTATTGGGCCTCAGGGGTACCAGAGAAGGGCCCATGCTAACTATGAACTGGGTCACACCATGAGTGGGCGCTGGACAACAGCAGCTGTTACTCAGCTTTCTCTTAAAGAGTTCTCCTATGTCAGGCCATGGTTGCCTGTTAAATTCAGAGTAATCTACCACTTCCCTGAGGCTGTTTGCCTGCTCCAGCCACAGCCAATGTTCTGTCAGATCAATTAGTTGGTCACAACACCAGTAACTTGCTCCAACATTGTGTCAGTGCTAGTGGGGTTTTGTTGCAATGCACGGCCTCTGGCTGTTTTGTGCCCACCAATACTGCAGAATAAGGTGGGGAAAAGGAAAATGACTCACCAAACTGGAGCAGGGGCTAGATGGACCGTGCCAGAGGGGTAGACTAACCCAGCCTTGCCTATCTGCGGATGGGCGCAGACGGGTCCACCCTTTGCCTGGGCTTTGTTCGCGCATGACCTGCGGCTGCACACTGGACTTTGATAGTGTTATTTGTAGCACTTGGGGTCCACCAGGCACTAGCAATCATCGTTGCAGGTCTGTGCCTCCTGCTCTCATACTGTCTGGGGCAGGTAGGCCCCCAAACTAGTGAGAATACGGCTCTAAGAGTTTTTCATGTAAAACTAAAATGCACATATTCATAAATACATTTCACTCTGCCCTCTGGGCTGTTTAGAGACTACCCTAGGGGTGACTTCCATGTATTAAAAAGGAAGGTTTGGGCCTGGCAAGAGGTTTATTTTGCCAGGTCGAAATGGCAGTTGAAAACTGCACACCAAGGCTGCAAGTAGGTCTGAGACATGTTTAAAGGGCTGTTTAAATGGATGGCACAGTAATTGCTGCTGGCTCACTAGTAGCATTTAATTTACAGGTCCTGGGTACATGTAACACCCCTTTACTTGGAATTTATAAGCAAATGAAGTATGGCAATTTGGCGCAAGCCAGTTTTACCATGTTTTAAGAAGTGATCACATGCACTTTAGCTCTTTATACTGTGGTACAGTACACAGTGTCCTAAGGCCAGGAAAAACGAGATCAGCAAAAATGGAGGAGGAAGGCAAAAGGTTTGGGGAAAGAGCATCCTAATGCTAACAGGTCTGAGAGGCATGGTTCTCCAAAACTAGGATAAACCTGTTGCCCGGGGTGGTTTTGAGGTCCAAGGGTCAAACAGTGTTGATGCCCACTCTTCCAACAAGAGGCACGGGATTCGGGGGAGCATTAAGCTTTTTAGCTTATTTCCCACTGGCTTTGCAAGTGCGACCTGTCCTGCAGAATGTATTTGAGGATGACTTCATCCGGGGCCAATAAAAGTGGAAGACAAGTCTTGCAAAGGTCTTGTCCTGCCCCAGTTGTCCTGCCGGATGGCCTGCCAGGGGTATCTTTTGAGCCAGGCTTAGTAGGAAGCCCGTGTAACACTGGGCGACCATGTGTAGGTGCCTTAGTCTCACTATAAAGTAAGTCATCCTTTCAGGAAAATAGGTGTCAACAGCTGCCTAGCATTTCTCCTACTGCCGCATGTCCTCCAGGTTTAGGCACTCCTTCTGAGCTTTGCAGAAATCTTTCCTGGAGGGCCCAGCCTCAACTTCTCATCCAGCAAGCTTCGGTAGTATCATGGGGAGGCAGTGTCCTACCCAGTAGGCTTAGGGGGGGCCTCCTCTGGCACCCTATCTGCCTGCGACTCGGGGGTGTAGGGGCTGGTTTCCCATGCACACTGCCCTTCTTCTTCTTGGTATCTCCCTAGGCCAGTCTTCCTTGACTCCCCTCCTGGACAGCCATGGACCGTGTGGTCATATAGACCTGCTGTGGTAACCTCAACATCTCCAGGAGTGACCTGAGCTCCAGGTAGTATGCTGTAGGTCATTTCCTAGCAAACAATCCACAGGCTTGGCAGTGCTCACAACTACATTAAGAGAACCTGAAATCTCCTTTTCCCACACTGAATGGGAACCAGGGCCACTGGGTAGTGACTCACGATTGCCTATTACTACAGCCTGGTAGAAGGTGTTGGTTATTATCTGCTCTGAGGACATCAGATGACACCTTACCCTAGTCATGCTGGCTTTTGTGTCTCTGAGCCTCGACCCTCTGCCCAGTGATGGTGACCCACTGCCTATACATGGAAGTATTGGAAAAAAATGTGGGCTTTGGGCACTATCTCTTTTTCACCCAGGGACACTTTGGTAACCTAAAGTGCTCCTTCCCCGATATTAACTGGTGCCATCTCCTACCAAAGCACTACACTGGCCAAACCTTTTTGCTCCTCACCCCCAACAGTCATGCTCGGGGACCTTGTAAGTCTCAAGAGCAACCTCATAGGCTTCTACACATTTATGTATGTCATCCCCCACAACAAAGTTAGCCACCAGATCCTTGGGGACATGAACCTTCCTTTCTCCAGTGGACACTTTGGTATTGTTGCCACCATTGCTGCTGGACTCCAAGGCTTGTCTGTCTGTGACCTCCAGCTCCTTCATGTTCCAGCAGTAGTTTCGTCTTAGCCAAGGACCTCTCAGCCTTTCTCTCCTCTGCCTCTATTTTCATCTTGGCCAGCTGCAGTTGGAGTTCCCTTTCTGCCTTTCTGTCCTCCAGCTCCTGTACGGACAGAGCATGGAAAGACACACTGCCCTCGCCCTGGCAACTGGCTCTAATTCAGTAGGCAAGTGGTGCCCCTCTTCTTGGATCTGTTGATCAGGGCATGCCGCCAGGCCCTCGTCCTCTAAATCCACTCCCTGTTCCTCCTGATTGGTATCCTCTGGCTCCTCTAAGTTAGTTTTGCTTCCTTTTGACCTCCTCATAGGCAAGGAGGGCTATTTGAAGGTCCAGCTTTCTAGCCGTTTTTCATGCGTTCTGCCATGTTTCCTTGCAGAGCTTCTTCAGCTCAGCCCTGCTGAGGTTATCAACGTGGAGCCGCTCCATCTCCATTGTGAAACAAAGGAGGTAGGGAACAACTGTAGTGTCAAATTATCTAGGATTTTATTGTTACACTAATTGCTGTATGGTACTACACAAACACAAGTACTGATTCCCACCACTGAACACCAGTGTGAGAAATTGGGTGGTTGGGTGAGAAGGGTGTGAGTCCTTCTCAAGCATTTGCCAAAATCTCTGTCAGAGTGAACCACTAAAGTAATTACATGAATTGGTGCTTAATCCTCCAGTAACTTGGTGCAAAAGCAATTGGGCTTAAGGTGGGGGCAAGGTGAAAAAACACCAGAAAAACCCCACATCAGTGTAGAAAAATGGAGTACATTTTATGGATCAAATCTGTTTATTATTAGTTTAAGATGCAAGAAACACATTACATAGCTGTGCGTCTACAACCTCATGGGCCGGCAGCGTATAGCATCATCTGTCAAATAGCCCCAAGAAGTAGCTCCAGTAACGAAGGCTATACAGCCAGAGCAAAATACATTCTTGTCCTTCCTGCATCAATTAGCCACAAACCAGAAAGAAAACCATCAAAGTCAGATGGCTCGCCGAAGAGAACAGACAGAGAATAGAGGGAAAAATCAAATACAATGAGAACAAATAAAGCAACATACCCCCCACAGCTCTACTCAGCCATACACCGTCCTGCGCCCACCCAAACCTTACCCCCATCCATTAGAATCACCCCACATGACTCCCCCCGAGCCCTACTATCTCCTCCCCGATCAAGCTTTGCCAAGCAACCTCAGTACCTTCAGATATATGGGGCATGTAAGTTTGTTAAATTCAGCGGATAGAATCTGGATAAAGGGTCTCCACAGCTCAGCTATTTCATCTGCCCTCTGACTGGCCGCTAAAATTAGTTTCTCCATCGCCAGAATATACGAGAGCTTATAAAGCCAGGAGTTATAACTCGGAACCACGTCCGTGCCCCATAAGCCGAGAATCACCTGATGTGCTGCATTGAGAGCGAGGGCAATCTGACGACCCTTCAAAGAGCGGAGGGGAAAGGTAAGAGGGTTAGATAAACCCAAAATGGTGTACGTCGGGAGCCGTGGGATCTCTGTGTAAAATACTCTATCAATTTCATCCAAAATGCTGTTCCAGTATCTTGTCAGCTTCGGGCAGTGCCACAGCAGGTGAATGAGCGTGCCCGTATTTCCACAACCCCTCCAGAAGAGCCTAGATTTAGTGGAATCCCACTCTCGAATCCTCGCAGGAGTATAGTACCGAGAAGTAGCTATCTTATAGGCCGTTTCAACCCCTGGGATATGGTGAGCTGTGTGGTGCGCCCTGAAATAGATTCCCTCCCACTCCTCCTCCGTCAATTCTCTCTCAATCTCCTTCTCCCATCGCTTCTGCCCCCTCGTCTTAGCAAGTGGTATGGCCCTGAGGAGATGTGCATTAATTTCCGATACCAACCGCTTATCATCTTTCTTCCCCACAAGCCATTTCTCAAATGCAGTGAGTGATCTGGCAACTAGGGGCTTAACTGTTGGCTGTAGCACCCAATGCCGAACCTGGTAATAAGTCAATCTGTCTGCTTCTGTTAAACCATAGGTCTCCCTCAGCTGGTCAAAGGGAATAATACCATCTTTGTTAAATAGGCTCCCCACCCTTCGGCACCCCCTAGCATGCAGACGCCGAAAGCCACCCGAGTTCAGGCCGGGAGCAAATTCTGGGTTCGCGCATATCGGTGTCATGGGGGAAGGGAAAGTTGTCAGGCCGTATCTGAGCGCCACCGCTTCCCACACCCCTAAGGTCGCGCCCATAATAGGAGAGGAGTAGAGCTCCGCCACTCTGTGCCTGTGTCGTAACCAGGGTTCCCTCCAGATATGGGACCCAGCAACCGCCTGGTCCATTAAACACCAGTGCTTTTCTGTCAACGGGCGGCTCCACTCCACTAAAAATCGCAGCTGAACCACCTGATAATATTTTAACAGACAGGGCACCGCCAACCCCCCCTCCAACTTGGAGTGATATAAAGTGTGACGGGATATCCGTGCGGGCCTCCAGTCCCAGATAAACTTCAAAATCGCTGTCTTAAGTGTAGCTAGAGTGCTAGGTGGTGGAGTGAGAGGAAGTGTCCAAATAGGTATAGTACACGTGGCAAGATGGTCATTTTAATTGCAGGAGTCCTGCCGAACCAAGATAGCTTATGCTTCCCCCGCGTCTCTAAGTCCCTGAGTACCTCCCTGAATAGGGCCGCGTAATTCACGCGGGCTGTCTTTCCAGCCGTCTTCGCTTAAATAATGCCCAGATACGGGATGTGTGATGACGCCCAAATAAAGGGAAATCTAGTGCGCAGCTCTACCTCGTGGTCCGGAGGAACCGACAGATTCAAGGTCTGTGGCCTCTGCGCATTCACTCTGAACCCTGAAACTGCACCAAATGCATGTAAAGCATCCGTAAGCGAGACCATGGTCTCTGCAAGCGTGAGAATCGCGTCATCCATGTACAGACTGATAAGGTGGTGGTCACCCCCAAATGTAATGCCCGTGATATGAGGATCAGCTCGAAGTCTCTGTGCCAGGGGTTCCATACAGAGAGCGAGCAGGAGCGGGGAGAGGGGGCACCCCTGTCTCGTTCCTCTTCCTATTGGGAACGGCAATGATACCGTTCCATTAACGCGTACTGCCACACTGGGCCCGCTGTAAACACACTTGATCCAGGTCAAGAGTGTCGGCCCCACACCAAAACGCTCCAGCACCCAGAAAAGGTAAGGCCAATGCACTCTGTCGAACGCCTTCTCCATGTCGATAGTAAGATGGAGTGCCTCCCTACGAGACCTATGCGTTTTATCTATCAGATGCAAAATCCACTTTGTATTGTCTCCACACTGTCGATGGGGTATGAAACCCGCCTGGTCTGGGTCATTGAGCCCGGGCATGTACGGGGTAAGGCGCTGCGCTAGTAAGCCCGCAAACAGCTTGGCGTCTATGTTGAGGAGAGAAATGGGATGATAAGACCCACATTCCTCCGGGTTCTTCCCAGGCTTAGGGATGACCGTGATGATGGTGTTGAGCATACTAGGGGCAAGAGTTTTGGTCTCTGTGAAAGAGTTGAACAGCCGGGTGAGTACCGGGGCGAGCTCCAGACAGAACGTTTTATAGAAAAGCAGAGTGAAGCCGTGTGGGCCCGCCGACTTCCCAACCTTCATGCGCGAGATCGCTGAAATCACCTCCTCCAACCGAATAGGTTGATGGAGGAGAGCTGCATCCTGCTCCCTGAGCTGCATGATTACGCAATCAGAGTGGTAGGGAGAGGGGTTGCAGTCAATAGCCAGGTCCTCCATATATAGTCCCCGGTAGAAATCGGCAAAGGCCTCTGGGATCTGCATGTCAATGCGCGCCTCTCCCAAGGAAGAGGAACGTACCATTCGCACCGCAGTGGCGTGTCTCTGGGCCCTCAATTTCGGAGCTAGGAGCTTCCCACATCTATCGCCCTCTACATAATACTTGTGTTTAAGGTGTGCAAATTCTGCCCTATCCCAGTCCAATCTCTTCAATTGTAAGCGTATCTTCTCCAGTTCCCTCCAAACTCTGGGAGCTCACGTACGCTTATGGGAACACTCCAGTGCAGTCACTCTCCGCTCCAGGGCCTCCCGCTTATCCCTCCGGGCCTTGTTTTCTCTAGCCGAGAGTGAAATCACCTCCCCGCGTATGACCACTTTAAGCGCCTCCCACAATGTCCCCACACTAGTTAATCCATTATCGTTCTGATCAGGATAATTCCTGATCGAACGGCGCAGAGCGTCTGCCACATCTCGGGACTGCAGCATCATGTCCTGAAAGCGCCATCCAGGACCCCGGACAGGACCGTGATCCATGCGGGCCGTCAACGTTATGGGAGCATGATCTGCTAGGGCCCTTGGCTCTATCGAAGTCTCCTGAACCCGTGCGTGGAACTCCGAGGTAGCTAAGAAGTAGTCTATGCTTGCATAGGTCTTAGAAGCTGCCGAGTAAAACGAGTAGTCTCGCAAACTCGGATGAGCTGCCCGCCAGATATCTTCCAAATCATAGTCAGCCAGCCACTGTAACCCTGCCGAAGTCAAAGCCCCAGTCTGCCCATACCTGTGCCCTGATCTATCTAAATCGTTGTCCATAACAATATTGAAGTCCCCACCCACAGGTAAGGCCCTATCCGAAGTCGTACACGTCGGGGCGAACACCTGCTTAATGAAACTTTCTTGTTGAGTGTTTGGTACATAGATATTGACGAGTGTGAAATGAAAAGAGTCTATGCGGACTCTCAGAGCTAGATACCTGCCCCTGACCTCATGAATCTTAGCAACAACCTCTCCAGGGAAGCACCTCGAAAATAAAATTGCCACTCCACCCTGCTTAGTGGAAGCGGAGGACCAATACTGCAGGGGGAACCACAGAGAACGCATGCGATAGGTATCAGTAGCCAGTAGATGCATTTCCTGTATCAAACAAACCTGACTCCCAGAGCGCTCCAAGGAAGACAGGACCGCCAGCCTCTTCGAAGTGTTATTAAGGCCTCGGACATTAAGGCTAATACACTTAAACATCAGACCCATGGAGGAGGACGAAAAGCCATGACAGACGGGCCCCACAGTGGGGCCAAGCTCGGGGGCAGCCGCGGATAAAGCAGACAGGGCATCCCTTAGCAAGCCCCGACAAAGAGCAGAGTTCCTGTAGAGAGGGTACAATATAACTAGACAAGAAGGCACAACAGGTGCAGAACAACCAACAATCTAGTCCTCTGTGAAACGTCCACATCGCGGTAGAGCTCCAAACCAACGTCGGGGACATACCGCCGGGCTCACTCCTTATTTCCAGAAGCCCCGCCACCCAGGCTCGGCTCCAGTCCCGTTCACCTCATCTCCGCCGGGTGGTCCACGGGCACCTCCCACCGCCAGCAGCAACCATCAGGGTCTATGGGTCAGCACCGGCAGCGACACTATTCAAAACAGCCTGTCTCTCCCGTGCTCGTTCCTTAGACGATGGCCGCGACGGCCTCCGCTTCTTCTCTTTGCGCCGCCATCCCGGTCGGCGCTCAACAGGGCCCCCCCCGGGGGATCCCGTACTCTGCTCCATCTCCTCCAGACCCAGCACCCGACGGGCCTCCTGGAACGTCTTCACTTGTCTCATCTGGTCACCCCATCGGAACACCAGTCTAAAAGGATGACCCCGTAGTAGGAGGGGACTTCAACGCGGTTCTAGATCCCGGACTGGATGTGTCAGGGGATGTCTCCGCGGGCAGGTCCACCCGAGCCACAGGCCTCAAGAGCTGGGCTGATAGCCTTGGCCTATGTGAAGTGTGGAGAACCTGGCACCCCATGGAACGTCAATATACGCACACCTCGGCCGCCTACCGGACACACTCTAGAATTGACTTAGTATTTATGCCGGCCCTGGACTTCACCGGTGTCACGGGGGCAGAGATACTGCCTCGAGGGGTGTCGGACCACGCACCGGTGCGAGTCCGGCTGGGCGGAGTGGATCTCACTAGACGCCCGGTGTGGCGCCTGAATGCTTGGCTCGTGCAGGATGATGTTTATACCCTCAAGATTAGGGATCATCTCACGCAGTACTTTGAACTGAACGTGAGAACGGTCCAGTCGTCTGGCGTACTATGGGCTGCCTACAAGGCCACCCTAAGAGGGCATGCTAAGTGCTTCCTACGCGCGCGCGCGCCCGCGACTCACGAGTGTCCGAGTTGGAAGCTGAAGCGTTAAAACTGGAGCGACAACAAACGGCTTTATCCGAAGCCTCCGCATTGAGGCAGCTCACCAGGGTCCAAGAGGAAATCAAACACTTAGCACTAGAGTCAGCGAAGTATATGTGGAGGGCATCGTCCGCCCGAACATATGGCTGGGGAGACAAAAACGGGAAGCTCTTACACTGGTTGGCCACCCGGCCATTAGTTAACAGAATCATTCCCGAAATTAGAGACGATACAGGCACCCTCTTCAAAACACCCATCGAGATTGCACAGAGTTTTGCTTCTTATTATGCACGCCTGTATGCAGAACACCCCCGGCCCACTGTTGAAAAAGAATCCCCCCTCCTGAATGACATAACGCTCGCCAGAGTTTCTCAGGCGACCAATGCCAGGTTGGACGAGGCACTTGACCTCACAGAAGTAACTAATGCGATCGCCAACCTGGCATCAGGCAAGACACCAGGACCAGATGGGTTTCCAGCGGAGTTGTATAGGAAATGTGACATTTTGTCCCCGCACTTACTTGAGATGTATAAAGAAGCTGAGCGGAAAGGTCACTTCCCTCCAGGGATTGACCCAGCTACAATAGTAGTAATCCCGAAGACCCAACCCCCGTCGCCAAACTGCTCGGCCTACCGACCTAACTCCCTCCTCAACACTGAGATCAAGGTGTTAGCCTCAATCCTTGCCACTAGATTAAAAGAGGCAATGCCCACCTTGGTGCACCCTGACCAATGCGGCTTCATGCCTACGCGGAGCACCAGGCACTGCATTAGGCGATTGCATCTTGCCTTAGCACACCGTAAAACTCTGTCACACACCCCCCTGGCGCTGCTTTTACTTGATTTTGAGAAGGCCTTTGACACAGTGGATTGGTCCTATCTTGAACAAGTACTAAAAAAAAAATGGACTTGGACCTAAGTTCCGGGGTCTGGTGAGATTACTCTACTCTAATCCAACGGCTCAGGTCCAAGTAAACGGAGTAGTCTCAAGTGTATTCCCGATTGGTCGTGGCACCCGACAAGGATGCCCGCTATCCCCCTTACTCTTTGCATTAATAATAGAACCCCTGGCGAAATTATTTCGAGAGGACCCTCTGATAGAGGGATGGTCTTGGCCTGTGTGTCCGGAAGATCGTGTGGCACTGTACGCGGACGACGTCCTACTATACATTGCTAACCCGGCCAGGAGCGACCCCCGCATCATTCAAATTCTAGACATCTTCTCGGAGGCTTCAGGTCTCACCCTAAACCCCAATAAATCCCTGTTGGTTCCCCTCCACCAATCTAGAGACTGTATAGATTGGCAACAAAACCTACCAGTGCGGAGAAATAGCTTTAAATACCTGGGGGTACATGTCGCAACACTCCCTATTAACATGGGAACTTAACATCACGCCCTTAACCAGAAGAATCAAAGATGATCTTCAACAGTGGAAGGACCTCCCCCTTAACTTGCTTGGAAGAATCGCACTGTATAAGATGATGGTCCTTCCCAGGCTTCTCTATCTCCTCCAAAATTATCCACACCCTGAAATGGTTTAGAGATATGGACTCGCTAGCGCGCCAATTTCTGTGGAGTGGCACCCGTCCCCGGCTGGTGCTTAAAACCTGCCAGAGAGACATCTATGAAGGGGGTCTGGGAATGTCCAATGTCCTTTACTACCACCTGGCGATGCAACTGCTCGTGATTAATGACTGGTTGGGGGGGGGGGATGGACAGACCCGGCGTACCGGCTGGAACTCCAGACACTGAGCTACCCTAAGATCTTTGACGCCCTGTATGGCGGCCCGATCACACGTGGGACTCCCGGGGTGACAGGGGTGGTGTTGCAGGGATGGCGGACGGCCCAAAAGATAACAGGATGGTGGGGGCGCCCTACCCAGCAGACCCCACTGTGGCATGGGACGTGCTTAGGAGAGGTTGGCGGGTCTTGAGGGATTCCAGAAATGGGATAAAATAGGTATCTCTACATTGGGTGATGTTTGGGAGGGCACACACATGCGCTCCTTCGAGGACCTCCAAGAAACCTTTGCACTAAATAAGACACAATTCCACAGATATCTCCAGGTACGACATGCCCTACTGATGCAGGTCCAGACAGGGGACAACATACCCGAAAGCAGCCCTATGGAGAGGAGGGCTCTGATGGGGAATCTGGGTAGGGGAGGCGTTTCCCAGGTATACCGCACATTAATCACCACCACCGCCTGTTCCCTGGAGGAGCTTCGTCGGAAATGGGAGGGATGGGTGGGCCCTGTGGTAGAGGAGGACTGGACTGAGGCATTGGCAGCTCCCCACACCCTGACCATGACGACACGTCTCTGACTAATACAGACTTATTACCTCCACACGGCATACCTTACACCCTCCAAAATGCACAGGGCGGGGCTCCGATCCACAGCTGACTGTCCCAGGTGTATGAAACCAGACGCTGATTTCTTCCACATGGTGTGGACATGCTCGATTATCAAAACCTACTGGAAGATGATCTCGCGGGAGATCTCGTTGACCCTGCAAGTGGACATGGAGCTGACACCCTTGACATCCCTATTAGGGGTCATGGGAGATTCGGGATTACGCAGAGCAGAGCGAACCTTACTAGGGATGGCGTGCCTAGTGGCCAAAAGAGATATCGTGACGGACTGGAAAGCCAATAAGGCACCAGCCCTGACCAAATGGAGAAGGGGGATGGACTGGTGTGCCCAATGTGAAAAACTCGTATATGAGGCTAGAGGATGCCCGAATAAATATAACAAGATCTGGGGGAAGTGGGAGGATATGACAACTTAACCCCCTATAATGCAGACTGACACAATGAGAGGAAGACTCCAAACACATTCCTCCAACCCCTCTTGAGTGGGATGAGGCACCTACGTGACACACCAACATAGACGTGTACAATCTACTCATTCAGGGTGTTGTCTGGGGCATTGGAGTTGACCACTGTTTGGTGCCCATTGGCGCCTTGTTACCTATGTATACAACTGTTTTACTTGTTTTGTTTTATCTTATTTTATTGCAAAACCAATAAAAATTCTTTGTAAAAAAAAAAAAAAAGGATGACCCCAGGTATAGGACGTGGAGGCAGCCCAGAGGTGATCCGTGATAGGTTTAAACTCTCTGCGCCTCTGCAGAGTCAGCACGGAGAGGTCTTGATAAAGCTGCAGGCTATACCCCCGAAACTGGATCTGCGGCAGGTTCTGCGCCTTCTGGGGTATAGCTTCTTTGACCATACAACTATGGACGCAGGCTAAAATATCAGGGGTTTGCACCCCGGTGCCCCCCACTCGGCCCACTCTGTGGACCCGGTCCAGAAGGATCTCCTGCGAGTTCTCAGGGGACAAGAGGGAGTGAAACAGGGCAGTGACAAACTCTCTAATGTCCTCTCCCTCAGCCCCCTGTGGATCCCCTCTGGTGCGTATATTATGGCGCCTAGAGCGATTTTCCAAGTCGTTGGTCACGATCTGCAACTGTTCCTGATGTTCACGCAAATGGAGTATTTCCTGTTGGAGTTGTTCGACTTCCTCCCCTTTGGAGATCTCATTATTCTCCATACTGGACACTCTTTCTCCCAGTGATGTGATATCAGAACATAGGTCTCGCATTTCCTGGGAGATATCTCTTCGAAGCTCCTGTAAGTCTACCCTTAATGAGTCGAACAGAGAAGTAAGGAAACCCTTTGTAACCGGGGCCTCTCCATCAGCCTCCGCTTCGCCCAGGCTTTCGGACCCCCGCGCCGAAGCTGTGGCCTCAGCCTGCCTGCTCTGCATCAGGTGCGATTGTGTTAGCATCTCTCTGACCGACTGGTCCATCTTAGGCTTAGTAGCTGCCATCGCCACACTCTCAGTGCCCACAAGGCCTCTGCTACAGTCTCCACAGGTGAGCTCACTCCGCCGGATCTCTGTCCCCTCACCGCGGGCCGAGCTGTCCCGCCGAACTCCTGGCGCCAGACGCAGTGCCGCTTTAATGCCTCTGGGACTGCTGTTTGCTGCTGCAAGCCACGACCTGGGCTGCCGCCAATCGCTCCCAGGCCCCCCGGGTCCACTCAGGGCCAGCAGGCCCTAACTGCATGGCGTCACAGTCCACGTCCTTCTCGCAGTTCCTCACTGCACCTCCGAGCGCTACGCCGCGGGCCGAACAGTCCCGCCGACCACCCTTTATACCGCCATCATATCGTGCCCAGCGGGTCACAAGCTCATCACGCTGGGAGGGGGCAAAGCAGCCTCTGTCCTTGCTGCCAGCCCATCAAGGCCTCACAAGGCTGCGCCAGTGATGGCCTCCAAGCTCTCTCCGGTATCACTACGGCCCCGCACTCACCACTGCCTCCAGGAGCCGTAGTCCGCGGCCACCGCTGCTACCGCTGGTCCAGGGCCCAGCCGTCCGCCCCCTCACTGTCCTCGGCCCGGAGGCCCGACCGGTAGCACCAGCTACACGCGGCTTTCCTGCCGCCGCCCGAACAGCCCCGGTCCCGGGGCCCGCCCCGCAGACACTCTGGGCGCCCCTTCCATCCTCCATGCACCGTCCGTGACCTCCGCCACTCGAGGCCACCCCGCTATTTCTGGCCCGGGCGGCGGAGCTCCGAAAGATGTGTCCGTCTACTCTGCCATCTTGGCCACGCACCCTCTGCCATCTTGGCCATGCCCTGTACATTTTAATAAAATGATTTGACACCATGATAAATATCCAATTAGTAGAACTGGAAATATGCAATTTTAAAGGTTTTGCAGAAATCAATCACTAAGAAGGAAAAAGCAGCAACCATGGCTACCTGGAAGCGGAAGACCATGCTCACGTCACTGAAAAGGATCACACGCCCATGTATGATTTTCTGGTAAGTTTATTCGGCAAACAGCAGGAATGGCCTTCATCCCAACACCGCTGTACCGCTCTCCCCGGTCCTTGCTTCCCTCATAACTGCCACCATAGAATCCCTGCCCACCCGCATTCTCATGCCCGTTATCATCCCATCACACGCGAGGCACGCAGATGAGCGCGAGCAAACAAGATGAGACCCAACAGTCACAAGTTCAGGAAGACTGCAATGAAGCACGAGACGGATACAGGACTGAGTTCAGTCCACTGACAGACTACCTATGGCCTGGGCATTGAGATTCAAAATCCTTGTTTCGAGCTGCACAGGCTGGGATGGAGAAATCATCAATGAGGAGCTGTGATGCAAGGCCCTGTGTCGAGATGCATCATATAGCAGCCAGCCAACGGACCCTAGGAGACTTCCTAGAGCTCTGGGTCCACACAGGCAAGCTGGATTCAGCAGTGTAGCTCACATCATCATAAGCATCCTTAGCACATCAGTGCTTGAGCAGCAGAGTGGGCTTCACAGCTGGGCAGTCCATAGGTCTAGAAGTGTTGGGTCTGTCAACTACACCCAATCATGTGACTGAGGAACCGGCTGCAGGTATTAAATAGGACAGTAAAATGTCACCTTTTTACAAGTGGCATTTTCAAAATTGAGATTTGAAATCGACTACCATTAAAGAGGGTTTTAAATTACAATTGTTTACATACCATACATGAAGTTCCTGTCTGTTCCCAATCAAAAGTTAGCATTTATTAAATGTAATAAGGCAACTCAGTGTTAGCCAATGGGAAAGATAGGCCTCGCTGTTGTGAAAAGCGAATTTAGGAGTTTTTCACCAGGATAGGACATGTAAAACTTAAAAGTACACGTCAGACTTTTTAAATACAATGCACCCTGCCTTATGTACTGTTTAAGGCCTTCACTAGGGGTGACGTATGTTTTAAAAAGGAAGTTTTGGGGCCTGGGAAAACATTGAAATGGCAGTTTAAAACTGAACACACAGGCTGCAATGGCAGACATGTTTTAGGGACTGGTTAAGTGGGTGGCACGATGAGTTCTGTGGCCCTCCTAGTAGCATTTAATCTACCTGCCTTGGGTATGTAGTATACCACTTTACTAAGGATTTACAAATAAATACACTGATTGGGTGATACCAGTGTTACCATGTTTAAAGGAGAGAGCACAGGCACTTTAGCATTGGTTAGCAGTTGTTAAGTGCAGAGTCCTGAAAGTCAACAAAAGCAGGTTCAGAAAACAAGAGTCGTGAAGACAAAAAAGTTTGTAGGCGACTGCACAAAATGCCAAGCTCAATAATCAGCCTCAGTGATAGAAGATTAGCTGCAGTGTTACAGTTCATGGCAGATCCTCAGCCTTTCAACTGTGTTCAATATTAAGTACTGCTCACATTGGGTAGCAGCAAAGCGTTGATCGATTGAGGCTTCTGTGAAATATATAAAATTATCACTGTTAGAATGGTGCACCCCTGTGGCCATGTTTCTGATCATGCAAAGTTGGGTTTTAGTCCCTAATTGTCTGTGTCACCCTTTTCCACTGCTTAATTAGAGCTGGTGGGAATCACCAGCACTTTTTGGGGACCGGCAATTATTGTTCCTCATCCAACATTTCCTAAGAGCAAGAGAGGAAAAAAACACTCAAAGGGCAAAGCATGAGGAAGAGAAAGACTGCAACAATGTCACAATGGGAGAAAGCAGGGACCTGCGGGATTGGGATAAATGGGGAGGGAGTGCCTGACAATGAATTCAAGAGTCCTGAAATGGATTTAAGTTTACACAACCTTGATATTCGGTGCGCAGCATTTCATAGCACCGGCCACAACTTCTGAGCAGAGCTTTGGCCACCAGCACTCATTATTTTACAAATCAAGCACTGCCGTTTTTCCCTTTGTTGTGTGGTCATTGGTATCTGGCGGCCGTTGCTGGGCATTGTGTGGGCATTCCCTAACTTAAGACAGGATGTTTGCTAGCACAGGCAGCCGTTAGATGAGACAGTCTCTTCAGATTGTTCAAGTATTTTCAGCCGTCACTTTTTTTTGTTTGTTAAAATGATCCTTTCTCATTATGAAGGGTATGTCCAGAAGTAAGCTCTGACCTTGCAGTGCCTTATGGACCTCACAAAGGATGGCCGTCCAGATATTTATCATGACTAAGGCTCTATTTTAGAGTTTGGCAGAGAGGTTATTCCATCAAAAACGTGTGGGAAATTCTATCTACAATCCCATAATAGCCTATGGAGATTGTAAAAAGGCAGACAGGATATCCGTCACATTTGTCACTGAGTAACCTGTCTGACAAACTCTCAATCAGGCCCTAAGTTTGCCTATGGTTGCTTTCGGTAGGAATGTGCACTGCGGTTCTGAATAGACAGCCCATTTTTTGGCCAAATGGGGGTGGATTTGAATGTGATTTATTGCTGTGTTATGGCACAAAGGAGCTACAAAGCGATGAAGTGAAATGAACAAAGGAGTGAATGTAAAGAGGTTTTTGGAAGTGTACAAATAGTATTTCCTTTGGGAAACAGGTGTCACAGTTACAGGATCATCATCGTAATAATGATTGTTTCAGAGGTGGCATGCGTTAAGATTTATCTAGACCGCAACATCTAAGCAAGCAAATCTGGTTTTGTTTTTTGCCTTATGTCTAGTTGATTTATTTTTTTCTGTGGCATTTGTGGTTTCTTGACTCTTAGGTGGTAAGCATTATTCAAAACTCTGTGATGTTCTGCTCTGGCAAATGTTGCACGTCTGATACAGAGGTGTAATTTTGTTTCCTTGTTCCTAATCTAGCAGGAGGAGTTAATGAAAAATTTCCTAGCTATCGTAACGGAAAGTTTCAATTCTATTAAGGACTCGGAGGCGAGGATTATGCCTTGCTTTCTCCACTTTATTAAATGAGCAGCCACGTAATTAACACAACTACAAGTCCCATGAACAGTTGGGAAAAATGAGTACAGTTATAACCAATAAAACGTAAGAATTTTTGTCCAATTAAAGAAGGCAGTCCATAACATAGTCCCTTGTTTGTGTTGAGTCTTCCTCTTTCGAAGCGCGAGCCAGTCAAGAACCGTCTTGTTTTGTGGCATCAGAACCTATGAAAAATAAAACAGATTTAAGGAAAAAACTCTTATTCAGAAAACTACTCAGATTGTTGTTTAAGTTAAACAATACATATATTTTTTTTTATTTTTTTTAAATGCAGTATGAGAATGAGAAAAAACTTGAAATAGATAAGATAGGATATACTTACTAAATACGGGGTGGGTTCACCTAAACTTTGTAGTATTATAAAGGTGAGGCGGGTGGGATAATCCTCGCCTCCGAGTCCTTAATAGAATTGAAACTTTCCGTTACGATAGCTAGGAAATTTTTCATTCTATGTCAGGACCGGAGGCGAGGATTATTCTAGTTTAAAGCTCGTTGACAACCAATTGTGCTATATTCAGAACTGGTTTGAAGTAAAACCTTTTGAAGGTAGAATCTGATGACCAGTCTGCTGCATTAATGATGTCTTCCAGACGAGCACCTAAGTGGAATGCTTTAGATGCCATAGCCCCACGAGCAGAATGTGCACCAAAAAGGGAAAGATCAATGCCTGCTTCATGCATGACCCAACGAACCCAGCGAGCAATAGTAGGAGAAGAAACAGCTCTATGAGGTTTACGTAATGAGATAAGGAGCTGATTTTCACCTGGAGGACGGAGTTCGGAGGACATGTCCTCATATGCTTTAAGGCATTGAACCACACATAGTTTTGGAGCGTCAGGAAAAGCCGGATAGGATATAACTCTGGTATTGGTTTTTGTGCGTCTTCCTACTGTAAACGAAACCCCTGAAGGAGAAAAAGATCTATGGGAAACGTCGAGAGCACGAACATCAGAGACCCTTCTGCAAGAAATGAGACAAAGCAACATGGCTAGTTTAGCCGACAGCTCTTTTCTGGAAAGATAGTGATTATGTTGCCAAGACAGGAAGAGATTCAGAACTTGATTAACGTCCCAGAGGAAAGAATAACGGGGCTCCGGAGGCAAAGAAAGTCTTATACCCCGAAGAAGACGACACACCAGTTTATGTTCACCGACAGGGAGACCATCAACTAGTACATGTCCAGCTGAAATCGCGGATCGATAAGTATTAATAGAACGATAAGCTAGACCTTTGGAAGCAAGGTCAGCAAAGAAGTTCAGGATATGAACTATATTTGTCTCCACAGGATTAAAACCCCTTCGCAAACACCAACGGGACAATCTTCCCCACGCAGATCTGTAGCGTTTACAAGTGCTGGGAGCCCATGCTTTGGATAATAATTCCTCAGCCTGTCGCGAAAGTCCCGACACCGACCAGCCTCCCCGGAAATCCGCCACGCCATCAAGGTTAGAGAACCTTCGAGGACCATTTGATGAGGAGCACCATTCAGACTGAGAAGAAGCGAGGGAAACAGGGGGAGTCGGATTGGAAAATCCCAGGAAAGTTCCAGAAGAACCGGAAACCACACTTGAGACCTCCAGATTGGAGTTATGATCACAATGGATGCCGATTGACGACGTACCTGTGCGGACGTTCGAGTAATCATCGCAAAGGGAGGGAAAGCATAAGCTTTCTAATGACTCCAATCTTGTAGAAATGCATCCGTAGCTGTCGCTAAAGGGTCTGGTCTCCAGCTGAAAAATCTGGGAGTCTGATGATCCAACCTCGAAGCGAAGAGGTCGATCGAGAACGGTCCCCAAAGATGGGACAGAGAGGAAAAAACTTCCGGATTGAGTTTCCATAGACTGGAATCCTAGAGATGTCGAGAATGAAAGTCCGCAATCTGATTCTGGCTTCCCGGAAGATACTGTGCTGTCACAGAAACCTGATGATCGAGGCAATACTGCCAAAAACTGGACGCTAGATTGGAAAGCGTTTCGGAACGAGAGCCACCTAGATGGTTGATATACCGGACCGCCGAAATATTGTCCATCTTCAAGAGGACGTTCGACTTCGTTGGAGGCACATCTGCAAAAGTATCATTAGATGCAGGAGGGGCAGAAGGAATAACAGGAGGGGATGAGAATTTTGCGCATTCGCGCGCTATCTGTTGCGATAGTCTGTCCTCAAGGGGACCAATTGCTTCCGAGACGGCCCTATAAATGGACGCATCCACAGCATCAAAGAATTCCTCTTCTTCGTTAGGATCCATATCCATTGTAGAAAAAATATATGGGAACAATAAAAAATATTAAACAATAAAATAGTTTCAGAAGTTCTTTCCTTCTTTTTTTTTTATTTTTTTTTTTTAATTAGTATATATTTATATATATACCGATATCTGTAAGCAACTGGGCGTTAGTTGATAAGAAAAAGAGTGTCTGAGCACTCAAGTTCGGGAGGCTAAAGCCCGGGACAAACTACACCCCAGTGCACCAAAAAAATGATTAAAAGGGGTTAATAGCAACCTTTGTTGCTTGCCTGGGAGAAATGTCCCAAAAGGCTGTTTAATAATAAGAACCCAAAGGGTTAAGTAAGAAGAAAAAAAAATATATATAATGTATACTGACTCCTGTAAAGGAGCGTCACAGCCTTTCTTTTTTCCGTTTCTTTGTTATCATTTACTGACCCAGCAGGGCGTCGCTCTCCAGGCAGAGGAAAAAATGCTTAATTGGGCTGTAAAACAAACGAGCGCGTCGAGGGAAAACACCTCACTGCGCTCTGAGGAGAGAAATACGCGCGTCTGATTCAGCGCGTCTCTCTTCGTTGCCACGGTTACTTTCCCGGCAAGCGCCCTCTGACGGTTGCCGGGAAGGAATGTGCACTATAATAAGAAACGCTCGCGAAGGGGCGAAAAACGCTCCCGCGAGGCAACAAATGTAAAATAATTACAGTAGATACAAAAATACAACGAAATAAGCATAAACATACAAATACATGTGACAAATATAGAGAGCAGATAAAAAACGACTTATCTCGGCTGCGAGCAGCGAAGAAAGAGGAAGACTCAACACAAACAAGGGACTATGTTATGGACTGCCTTCTTTAATTGGACAAAAATTCTTACGTTTTATTGGTTATAACTGTACTCATTTTTCCCAACTGTTCATGGGACTTGTAGTTGTGTTAATTACTTGGCTGCTCATTTAATAAAGTGGAGAAAGCAAGGCATAATCCTCGCCTCCGGTCCTGACATAGAATTGTTATTCGCATCCATGTGCTTGCATGCCATTCTACACATAGTGTAAATTTAGCCATTCCTCAAGCCGAAAAGTTAGTTACTCTTCCTTTGAAGTTTTGATCAGCTAGTCTAGTACATCTAAGTTTGATTGCTTTGTTACTGCCGACGTTCTCTGTGCTGTTGCGTGGGCAAACTATACAACGTCGTTGGGCAGGGACTGCTCCTGCTTTTGAGCTCCATCCATTGGATTTTGTTATTGTACTTTCCTGAGAAGAATTCCTGTTTAATCTTGGCTCAAATGGGGAGTCTCTACAGCGAACCCTTCCTTTGCTGCTCGACGTGGTTGAGGAGTGTTCTACTACTCTGCCACCATGCCTGTCAAAACTTGGGTATTTTAGCACATGTGCCAACAGAGCCGACTCAGGTGGGAAGCTCCCGATATTTTTAGCAAAAAACACAAGGCTTCATTTTAGGTGGCTACCGACTGAAGTTGCCTGTGCCCCAATAGAAATCAATGGGAAAAATATATTCCCCTGATTGTGGTTTTTCAAAATCTCTCACTTTCCTGGTGTAAAATGTTGGCATGTATGCGTAACCCATTACTTTCCAACATTGATAACCAGCAGTGGAGAGATCGGCTCCTCTTTGTAGACCTAGGCGAGGTCACTTATGGATCGTACACCATCTTTTTCCCTGATATGGTATTTGTTTTCTTATTCCTTTTTTTTTGTAATGTGTATGGAATGTGTGTGTGCGCCTCTGAGTGGGGCACTTGCACTTTTTCTGTTTTCGTTGTTTACAATGGATTTCTTTTGTACTCTGGAGATCACAATTAATTATGAAATGTGCATCACTGATGTATATGAATTAGGCCTCTACATATTGTTTTGTATCTTAGAGTCAGCTTGATGGAAATTCATCAAACCAAGAAGAAAATTTCGCTATTAAAGTTTGGTGGGCCCATGCTCATCAGTTTTGGACTTCTGTTTTGCAAATGAAAACCTATGTTAAGTAAAAATGTGGCAAGATTTGCAACTCCCTTTCCCCATAACCTTTGAACTCTTTGACCAATGTGTGAGCAATTAGGCACTCTCAGAGATTGCTAATCCTGTTACCACAATACGTTTGGTGCATATTGGTCCAAAGGAAGGTGGAAAAGTTAAGTGGAAAAAATATGTGCTTTCCTATGAAGTAATGTGTCTGCCTTAACTACACACCATTCCTATGTTTATATCAGCTATTACCTTCTGGAGGTCGCCAGTAGGTAGTTATAGTTAGGATCTAGGTTCCATAGGAAGAGCATTTTTTATTTTGCTAATAACTTTGACACCGTTTGACAAATCTTCACAAAATGTCATATTTTGCTACTTACTTTAGCTGCTGTCCTGAAAGTTTAAAGGTGATTGATCAAGCGAGGGCTGATAAAAAGCCTGATAAAAAACCATAGAAATTCAGCAGTTATAGTTGCATTTATAGCAAGAAAATATAACTCTTGCCCTAAGGTAACCGTAACTTGTGCCCTCGCCATGCTAATTACCCCCATTACATCACTAATGACATCTTCTATGAAGTAATTAATTATATCACTGCAGCATTTGCAATAAAACTATTAATGAGAAAACTGTGCATAGCGGGGCGGCAGGTATATAGTTACCTTAGGGCACAAGTTATAGTTTCTTGAGATACGTATAGCTATAACTGCTGAATTTCTATGGCTATGTGTGTGAGTACATTTTCAACCTAAGTATAATATCCCTGTAACCTTTGTTTTTTTAGTGAATAGATATACAGAAATACATATATGAACGTATAGATTATATTTTGTAGAGATGAGAACATTCATTGGGTTGGAAGCAGGTCCGATTTTCTCTGATGTATGGCTTTTCCTCAATTAGTATGCACTTCGAAAAGGAAGAATTGGATGTCGCATAATGAAGGTTAATGGTACGTAATCAGGCCCTTCCAGAATGCCCAGTTAACACTCTTCACCATTAATGTCAGTCAGCTTGTCCTGTTGGCATACAGTACTAATCATTCTGAAACAAGAACCATACCTGACACTGAAACTGTTGGAGAGTAGTGCCTCATGCAGCATGTCTATAGTGACGGTGATATTTCCAACCTCCCATGACATAGTTTTGTGTTGTCACTGCTTTATACCCAACAGTCTGATATTGTCAGGTGAAAGATTTTCAGGTGCAAGACCCTCAGTCTCCTTTCAGAATTGAGAAGCACATTTAAAGGTTTTTTCAAGTTGTCATGTAGGCCTAACTATTTCCCCTTCAGCAAATTAGAGGATTTATTGAAAAGTTGTGATATTCAGCGAGCTAGAATTCGAATATGCATCAAAGCCTGCTGGGAACTCGTTAGGCTAATGGATGTTTAATTTTTTTACAAAAGTAAGTTGCTATGAAGAACTGTGGTCTTGGGTAGTGTTCTATAATGCTTCACAGTTATTATGTAGTGTACCTCTTCACAGAATGAACTATTATTCCCTTTTATGGTTGAGGTAAGAGACTAGGCTCAGTCTGCAATCATTATGGAATTCTTACCTTCCCTCATAGTGACTGGAACAAAAGTCGTGAGGATTGGAGAATCCTCAGCTAGCTTTTTGAAGGTGTCATAATATCAATGTGCACATGCTGAAGAAAAGTTAATAATAGTTAACAAAGGCAGCCCACGTTACTAGTTTATAGTATTTACCACAAATGTAACTACTAGAGCTATCTGCTCCTCAATGAAGCTTCTTTTTCTCTTCAAAGTTTTGGTCTACCTTATTCAAGAAGAATGTGGTGTCAGTAGAATCTCAAAGGAGAAGGGGAAATAAGCATATCCTATGTTGAGGGCAGCATTTGTTACAAGGGAGTGTGTTTTGAATGGAGGAATTAAATACACCAGAACTAAATAACAAAGGGTTATTTAGTTCTGGTGTATATAATCCCTTTATTCGATTCCATGCTGAGCTCTCCTTTCCGCATGCAGAGGTCTCCGGCCTGATTGGGATGTCCCAATCCAAGATGAGGAGATCTGTGTTATATGTGTGCAATGTGAAGCACACTCATAAAGTTGCTAGTAGTAACTTTACAGTAGATAGTGACATTTATGCAGCCTCTACCCCCTAAAACGAGGTTGTGGAGAAATGTAAGTATTTACCTAGGAGTAGCTCTATGCTTGTAAATGGTGAATCGTGAAAATCAGTTTTAGGTGTATGAGTACATTTGCATGTGTGTAAACTGTACCTAAATCATGTTTTCTGTATCCTTCCACAAACTTGCCTTCTGTTAACAGGTCTTTAAATCTTGTTCTTAACTCTTCATCGTACAATGGAATATCGAGTGGAGTAAGGTTGTGTAAGAGTGGAGCAGCAGGGTGTCATTTATTGGAGTGGATGTGTGGAGTTGCCTAGAGTGGCATACGCTGTAATGACAGAGAGTAGAGTCAACTGGTGTAGAGTGCATTGGAGTCGAGTGTTGCAGAGTATAGTGGCGTACTGTGCAGTGGCATTGAATTCACATTTAAACTTATGTTTGTGAATAGGTTCCTATATGTCTGCTGCATATGTTTGCAAAACAAAATCACATGCTTGCCAAGGCAAAGCCCATTGGCTTTGCATATGCTTGTTTTCCATGGCTGTACCTCGAAGAAATAAAAAATACTCTGACTCGGAGATCTCAACTTTCTGTGTTTTCCCTCCTGTATTTTCAGCCTCTTGTAGATTTTTGTTTAGGCTAACTTTGGCAGGGTTCAGCAAATCCCAGTGAGGCAGCTAGTATCAAAACGGCAAACAACACTTGGGACCAAAATGTAAGATGGCATACAGAACAAGGTGTTAACAACTTCAACAGATTGGTTTCGCCCATGCAAGAGCTATTGGCTTTGCCAATGTTTATTAGCCATGGTGTTCAACAGGGTGGCTGTTGTTCAGCATGGCTAACAGTTAAGGGCATAGAGGAGAGTGGCTTGGGGTGTCATAATGGAATGGCGAAGAGTGGAGCAGAGTGTTGTAGAGTCGTGTATTAGAGTGGCATAGTGTGGAGCCACCTAGAATAGCATATGCTGGAGTGGCATAGAGTAGAGTGGACTGGTGTAGAGTGCATTCACGTTGAGTGTTGCAGAGTAAACTAGCGTACAATGCAGCTGCACTGAGTGCAGTGGCATCAAATTCAGTGGCATACAGTGCAGTGTCATAGAATGCAGTAGCATAGACTAGAGTGGTGCATAGTAGACTGGAGTGGAGCAGACTGGAGTGGTGCACAGTGGAGTGGAATAGAAAGGTGAAGAGTGGATTTCCATAGAGTTGAGTGATGTAGAGGGCAGTGGCACAGATTACATTTGAGTGGCATAGAGTGCAGTGGTGTAGAGTGATGCACAGTAGAGTAGCATTGAGTGGTGCAGAGTAGAGTATAGTGCTATAGAGTGATGCAGAGTACAATATATTGCCATGGAGTGCAGTGGCCTAGAGTGGTGCAGAGTAGAGTATAGTTCCACAGAGTGCAGTGGCATTGAGTGACACACAGTAGAGTAGCATGTAGTGGTGCAGAGTAGAGTTCAGTGGCGCAAAGTTCAGTAGCGCAGAGTTCATTGGCGTAGAGTTCAGTGGTGGAGAGTGCAGTTGTAGTGTCAGAGTGCAGTGGACTAGAGTGGCGAAGAGAACAGTGGCGTAGAGTGCAGTTGTGTATAGTGCATTGGTGTAGAGTGCAGTGGTTAAGATTAGAGTGGCGTAGAGTGACACAGAGGGGAGTAGAGTTGCATAGAGTACATTGTTTCAGAGTAGACTGAAGTGACGTACTGTGGAGTGGCTCAGGGTAGAGAGCAGTTGCATAGAGTGTAATGGCATAGAGTAAAGTGATGTAGAGTGCAGTGGTGCTGAGTAAATTAGAGTGGTGTACACTGGATTGGCATAGAATGCAGTGGCAAAGAGTGCGGTGGTGCAGAAAAGAGTGGATTGGCATAGAGTAAAGTGGTACAGAGAAGAGAGGCAAAGCATGAAGCGGCGATGAGTGCAGTAGTTTAGAGTGGAGCAGTGCACAGTGCAGTGGAGTGGTGTAAAGTGGAGTGGGGTGCAGAATAGAGTGCAGTGGTGTGGATTGGCACAGAGTAGAGTAGAGTGGAGTGGGATAATGTATAGTATTCATGGTGGTGTACTACATTGCCATTACAGACAACACATTGTAATTTGAAATGGCCATTACATTTGCACAGACATACAGTTTTACTAATACAACTATACAGTGTGCAGTAGAAAATGTGTAGAAATTGTATCACCTAGTTTCATGATTTGTTTTGACCATATTAAAGTATTTGTTTCCAAAAACACTTCAGAAATAACAAAAAAATGTGCTTCATTTGTGCATTCATAATTCGGATATATTCTGAAATAATTGCACAGTTAATTGAAAGGTTGTTGTGTGCTAGGAAAAAACTCTTTCCTACCCCGAGTATCCAGCAAGATTATCACATAAATCCTCTTGCTTTGAAGTCATTTAGAGAAAGAAAAGTAAAAAAGTGCCTTTGGAAGACAGTGCCTGACATTTGACCTTGGTCTTTGAAGGCACAGCACATGTGATGAGATAAGAACAAGTTTGTGCAAGAATACAGAAAATATGGTTTAGGAAACAAGAGGGACAAAGTGAACCTGGAGAGCCTAAAGCAAATAAAGCCAGCAAATGAAGAGCTGGAAAGTGATTTGCAAACCACAAAATGCATTCCTAGGTCTGATTTCTGTAAGTTCCAATGATATCTTTAGCAGACCAGACCACTGTGCTGTCTGGTGGGCTGCTACGTGAAAAGAGCCGTGAGAATAACATAATGAAAGGTAGAAGGATGCAAATGGGGCAAAAAACAATACAGGAGCAAAAATGTGTGAAGCTGACATTAGATTTCTACATTGACTGGAATGTGTATGACAGTAGTGTAAAGTGGCACCACTTGTGCGTCTAAAAGTGAATATTACATTTCATTGTGAAGGAAATAAGTGATTTACAACTGAATGGATTGCAATAAAACGCAAGTCAGTCTCCTTTAATTAATGCAACCAAAGGATGTGTGATCCAATGCAGTTTAAAAGTGTGTGTGTAATTGTTCACTCACCTTAAGAAGACAGTCAAATCACCATGCAAAACTAATCTATTCTTTTGTTGTTTGTATAAGTCATACGAGGAGCTCTGCAAGTTCATTAAGGAATTCAATTCTCATAAAGCTGTACAAACAATTGAGATTTGTGAGGTCTGGAACATCATTTTCAAATACAATATTAAAGTGTAGAAAAAAAGCATAAGTGCTTCTCCCCATATACCGAAATGTAATAATAATGAAAGACTTAAAAGATAAAATTTTGAATTGAGTCCCTGTTTAGTTCTTCCCCCTTTCCCCCCCAAATGCTTTCTACCTGACTGTTTCTCACATAATCTGACTCAACAACTTGCTCCTAAATAAACTATTGTAAGTATTTGTAAATTAGTAAAATGCCTTTTTGAGTGCAGGGGACATTGTGGTTGAATTTTAAATCGTTCATAAATTAGCTACTTACAAGTAAGCATTTGTAGATTGAGGAGAGTGTTCCAAGTCACAACTCCCTTTTCCAGCAAAGTGCCTTAAGCCGGCAGTAGCTAAAGAATTGCATAGATATGTTCAGTGAAATTCTTTTTCACCCCTTTCGGGTCGGCTAAAGGACTGAGTACAAAACTACTAGTATTAAATGAAAATGAAGGTAATATTCTCCTTCAATGTCTCTGTGACTCAGTGTTCTACCTTTGAGTCTAGACCTGTGTTGTGGGGGTGTGTCACAGACCTGAAGATTTACCTGTGTTGTTTAATTATTACATGATAGGCATGGCAGACATTCTCCCCTCAGCCAATGCCTAATCTGTATGTATCCTAATGACGCCCAAATGTATGACTGTTGTGAATACTTTGGATGTGTCGTCGGCTTCTGAGGGCATTTTTTATTTTATTTTTAATCATTTAATAGATGGTGGAAGGTCACTAGCTTTCTTAAATTTAATCCTAGCGAAACAGAGGTGGTGATCACAATTTTACGTTCTCGGCTTTAGGATGCTCAGCTGCAGCAGTGCTGCGTTGGTTGTTTCCCTGAGCTTACACAAGTGGTAAAGCATGACATGGTGATATATTTTAGACTTTTAACAGTATAACAAGTAAATATTGTTTCCAGTAACCGTTCCTTTCACCTGAAGGCAATGATTTATATTTATTTTAAATGTAAGCCAAGACTTGGGTGACGATTGCAAATGTATTTGTGTAAAATAGGGCTATTTATGTCAATAGCATTCACCTAAAAGCCTCGGGGAAGGTAGTCCATCGCCTTCAGGTGCTGCTGCAATAGAACACACCATGGGTTTTGATGGTTTTGCTGAAATTCAATCCTCCAGGTCTGTTCTTTCAGACTGCTTGCCAGTAGCAATCATTTTAAATCCGTTCTCCTGTTTCATAACGATCTGTATTCAGGCATTTTTCACTTCATTATTAGGTAATTTCAAAGGAACAACTATGGGTGTAACTTTAGATTTACCTTGTAGCCCAATATTGGTGTCCTCGGATTTCAGTTAACCTTTTGTAAAGAATTGAATCTTTACAAATCTGTAAAACAAAATGCTGAAAACGTGAATATTCACTTTGTGAATGGATGCTTCTGGGCGACAATTTTTTTTTTTTCACATTTCCATTTGTGGTGCCAATAAACGCCTTTAAAAAGGCACTTCCACAAGCCTAAGTTAAAATCCCCTAACAATTTCAAATGGGTCTTTAAATGACCCAGTGGAAAAAACTATCACTGCAGCTCTCCTGTTGATGCGCATTGGCTAGAAAAATAGCGTTAGATTGTTTAAGCTCCAAGGCTCAGGATACTTCTCCAGACTTGCCCATCTCTTTAATCCGGCCAGATGCCTAAAAAGAGCCTAAATAATTAATCTGTCTGGATAATAAGGAAGCAACCCCTTAGTTGTAGATCTTTGCACTTTGGAGTCTCTGCATGGTGGTCTGCAAAGAGACAATATGGAGGTTTACAAGCGGTGAAAAGGCATACAGCTCAGGAGTTTAATTGCTCTCCTTATCACAGTTCTTGTGAACTCCCTCATGAAATCATTCGATGCTAGTAGAGAACAATTATACAAACTCAATCCACAGAATGAATTCTTGAGCAGTCACTGATAGAACCAAGAAGCAGCTAGTGCTTTGCTATGGTGGTCCATGGGTTATTCTTGTATGTGATACTATGGAAGGATTTCAACTGTTCCATCAAGATTAAGTAGGGAATACTTTCTTCCTTTCAGACCTCCTTGTGAAGCTTCTGCTAATCTTCTGAAATCTCTGTGCCAAGATAGCAGAACAAGCAAGGGTATTCCTTGAACCCAGCATCATTAATCGGGAAAAGGAAATACATTTAATTGTTTCCCTAATTAAGGCTGTTTAGAATTCTGCTAGTTGTAGAGGTAAGGTAAGTGTGAAAGAGTAAGTGGAAATTTGTTCCTCCCAAGTCTAACTTGGCCACAAAATATGGGTCTATTGACAGGGACTCTCCATTGGCAGATGTTTTTCTAAATCCTGCGAATTCTATATGGGCATTCTGTTCTTTTGCTCACAGAAAATTCAGTTCCCTTCATGTTTAGGCACAGTGCTAAAAGAACTGGGCTGCAGATCCAAACCCAGTATAAAAGTACTCATATCAGTGTAGTCTAACATCATATCATTTCCTAGAAATAATTTTAAAAAAGCACACAGAACTTTCTGATCACCAATAACCCTTCCCTACCAGTTACATATGGTATCATTTCCAGAGGCAATGAATGTACAATGATACCATACTAAAGAAAATCAGTGAAATAAAAAATAAATATCAATATAATGATGTATGAATGAAATGCAGAGAAAACTATGACTGGTCAAAAATCAAGCTGAACCAGCCACCTAATTCCCCTCATGTTTATGACAAATTGATATAATCATAATTTTGTTTAAAATTTGGCTTTTACTACACAGTTGTACACTGAAATAGGGTGAAGCATTGTAGGTAGTTAGAAATGAAGACCAGAAAAAAGTTGAACCCAGTGGACCTATCACAGGTGGAAGATTTTCAACACTTATACCGCACTGAATCTCAGAACAATTAAAGGATAGTCCTGAAATTAGCTATGCTTTTGGGAGTTGAGAGGGAAATTATTTTCCCTGTACTCTGAATGGAGTTTTGCTGAACTGGACGCAGTGCATGCTGTCCTCTATTTTATGAAAAACAGCGTATTATTCACACACATTGATCTAGTGTAAAGTATTTTCTACATTGGCAAGTATTGACCTTGGTTAGAAAGTAGTTTAGTGAAGTAACACGTAATGTGGTAAGTCACTACATCAAAAAAAATGCCAGTACCTAATATATGTATCCTGTACCTGTTCTTCACGTTATGAATATTGTTTTTCGTTTTTGCAGGAATGGAACAGGGTAGCTGCAAAAAAATAGCCTTTTTGAGCTCGTACCTCGACAGCGTGGACAAGATCACTGTAATTTATGGCCCTGCAGCTCGTCTAAGGCCTAACAACCTCCCAGAGGAATACTTAACCTGTATGTAGTTGTTCTTATCACTAATTTTGCAGTTCTAGCCAGTTTTGCTTTTCAAACATCATATTCTTTTCTGAATCCCTCATATACCTCTCAGTTTCTGCATACCTAATCATTGGACTTTTCTACTTGTTGTAGGATAGATAAGACACACAAAAGGTGAGGGGAGGAATGCTTGAAAACAGTCTAACCATTGGCAGTCACTTGGGGTAGCACCCCAACCCATGGTTTTTCGTTCAGTGTGGCGTTCTAAACAAAGTCCCAGTGCGTATCAGTACTGACCCGACTTCTAATGACAAACAGTCTGTTCTGATCTGCCAAGCGAGGCCCACTCCAGAAGGGACTACAAGAAAACTTAGACTAGTATCAGCCTTCTTAGACCTTGTCAGTGAGCTAGGATCCTATGGCACAGTGAGCAAGAGACCCATGTGTGGGCATATTCTTAGCCAGTTAGTGAATATTACCTGCTAGTACTATTAACTACTGGCAAGCACTTGGATAACATTCCAACCCACCTTTTTGCCCACTGTGGCATTCTAGACAAAGGCCTGCCTTATATAAATGACTACTGACCCTGCTCCTCATAGGAACAGTTTATCCCGAAGTGCCAGGCAAGGCTCCCTCTGAAAAGGGGCACAGGTAACTCCAGACAAGTGTCAGTGTACATCATGCATGCTGGAAACAAACTACACTCAACCAAAGAGGCCCAATCAGGCAAAAACTGGTTTGGGTTGCTTGTGTGCCAGTTTACAGAAGATCAGACATGGCACTCTCAGCTGGACTGTTCCTGTTTGAGCAAGCCCAAGACTGATTTGCATATGTCTGGATCTATTCTAAAGTGTCGTGGTAGGCAAAAGAATGATGAGTTGGAATGTTGTCCAAGCGATTGTCAGTGGTTAGACTAATTGCAAGCCTTCCATTCCTTTTTGTGTATTGAAATGATGTTCTAAGTGGCGAAGGCTATGCCCTGGTGGGGGTCCCTTGCTCAGTGCCACTGGAATCAAGCTACACCAGACGGAAGAAGACCAGTCAGATCTAAGCCAACCTTCAGTCACTTGTGTTCTGGTTCAGAGAGACTTGGCTTGGCAGATTGGACTGGACTGTTCCTGTTGGAGCAGTAACAAGACTGATTTCCATATGGTTGGGTCTGATCTGAGGTGGCATGGTGGGCAAAGGGACTATGGGTTGGAATATTACCCTAGCAATTACCAATGTTTAGACTTAGTGCTTGTTGTATGCCCATCAACATTTGTGTATTTGATTTAGGATAGAAGAGGTCACACACTATATAAAGTTTTCAGTGAATTGATCAAATTTGCTGTTAGTTCCACTTTGGCTCACCGGCTGTTGCAGATACAAAGTAGCAAGACCTTTCTCAACTGCTGACTGAAATATGAAATTCAGGTATTAATCACCCTTTTGAACAGAATATTTTTTATGTTTGCAGAGGGGGGGGGTCAGTGAGTATGAGATTTGTGCATGATGACACAACCAATTTCTTGTTTGTGTCGATTATAATAAAGCAGGATTCTGTGTCAATCTGTGATGAGTTCATTAGAGATTTTTCTGGATATGTGTATACCAAATTTCAGTACTGAAAAGTCAGACCAGTTTGTTTTGTGTTATTGGTTCTGCTAGATCTGCTTCCTGGTTGTTGGCTGAACAGTCTTCAATGACTGAAGGAGAGTGAGCATTGTTGTAAAAATGTTATGTAATCTGATGTTGGCGTGCTGCACGGAGGGGCATCTGGCGACATTTCCAGGATTGCCGATTGGAGTATTCTGAATGATTTGATTGGGGCGGTGTGGGTTCGGATGGCATGTGACAGTGTGGTAGACATGCTCATTGTGGCTTACTTGAGAGATGTGACACAGGAGTTCTATTTTAACTACTGTGTAACATACCCATACTGGATTAGGTAAAGTGGTTGACCCTTTTTGCTAAGGACACTTAGGCAGGCACTCCATTTCAGATGCAGATATTTTGGTGATTGCATATGTGCATGGAGCGCCTCTGGAGATAAAGCTAGGAAACTTCTGACTGTAGTGTTTATCTTGCTTCTTCCAGAAAAAGCTCATGTGAGACCACAACAAGTATGCAATCGTTTTTGCAGGCTTTTGTCAAATAACTTTGGTGGTATGGCTTTCTGTGGTCAGTCAATCTGCTGGGGGCCACCTCTACAACAAGAGTCAGTAAGCAATTGCTGATGATTTTATTGCTTTTCCTTTGAAGGTTCTACTGTACAACCACATTATTTGTGAGATGGGTCCAATAATTGTAGTGAGCAATGAGCTCATCGAAATTCTCTTTAAAAAAAAATCTAAGTGGGCTCAAGAGGAGAGATGTGGCTTAATGGCCTGAGCAACCAACTTTGGGATTGGGGAATTACACAGCTAGTCCAGAAGCTCAACTAGTCTGTGCATGCAATAAGTGCAGAAAAGACAGAGATATATTAAAATCTGATACAGACTTCTAGCTGGAGATTCCACACCTTTGAATTCTTCCTGGGCATCACACTGGATCCGGAAGATTTTTCATGAGCAGTACCCCTGCACTCTGGAAGGTGGCATAGATTATCTCCGGATCGGAGTTGTTCGTGCTGGAAATGTCATCGCAGTACTTATATAGGTGCTACCCAGGTGCCGACGTCAGTTCTTTTTTTCAACACCAGCCAGTGCTGGTCCGAGAGAATAGCTACACCCAGTAATTTCTTGACAGGCCTTTTTGGAGTTTTTGTCGAATATTTTTGAGATTTACCTTCTGGTGTATCAAGGATGTCATCACGCAAGACGGGGGTTTAAAGCCCTGCAGAGCTCGTCAATGGCAGATGTCAGTGATGGATCTGCACATTGTCTGCTTGGAGTGTTTGGAGCATGACCACGAACCAAAGTGGTGCTACGGATGCCGGGCCATGCATCAGAAGGCTTTGAAGGAGCAGTCCCTACAACTGATTGCCTGGCACGTGACTCTGCGCAGGTCAAAGTTGTTGTCTTCCGACTCCAAGTCCTTGGGATGATCGGGTAAGTCGAGGCACAAGAAGAAAAGTAAGAAGTCAAAGCAGTCTTTGACTTTTCCTTGTCTGTCTGCCGAAGCAATGACAGAGCATCGGCATTCTAGGCCTTGTTCTTCGGAACATGCGACATAGCCAGCTCCGCACCTCCCTAATTTTTCTGTAGCCGGAGCAACCCCTGCCCAACTATAGGAATTTTGTGAGACCACGTGCCTCATTTTTGAGCAGTCTGACCATGTCGTCCTGCCTTCAGGTCCACTGGGGTCAGAGGGAGCCCCGTCAGGTTCCACGACGGTGGCTTAAGCATTGGTGCCAATGGGTCGTCAAGATCCAGTCCTGGATCCATACCGGCGCCGGATATACCATCTCAACCTTTCCTGGCACCAGTCCCGATGTTGACGCTCCCAACGCCCACTGGCAGCACGATCCTCATCGTCATCCTGACTCCGAAACGGAGCTGGATGAGCATCACACAACACCGACTCAGGCAGGAGCCTTGCCTCCTAGATCAGTGCCTGAGACCTATTCCCTTGGGTTAGGCCTTCGGGAAGACTGGGAGGAGTCTTTGGATCCCTTAAAATACCTGCCCAATGAAGAAGAAATGGACTGGCGTGAGGATCTGGGTGAAGCCAGTGGACTGGATGCTTCTATAGATGCTGATATGATTTCTCCCTCTAACATGGACACAGAGCAGGGAGCTTCCTTCACTTTGGTGGGGGGGGGGGCAGCTGGGTCCAGGACCTTCAACTACCCTCTGTGGAGGTCAAGACTAACATCTTGACAGAAGTGCTACAACCGGGAGTTTCCACTACCAAACCCCTGCTCCTTTTTTAATGATGCACTTACGGACATCCTTTTGGATACAAAGCCAGCACTGGGGCTCCCTTGAATAGGGTGATTACTTGCCACCATTGCCACTCTCCTGGGGAACCAAGATTACTCATGCAACACACTACCCCAGAGAATTTGGTGGTCCAAGCCTCAACTTCCCATTTCACTTTCCCTACCTCTCCCCTGGCTAGGGAATCTAAGTGGCTGGACTCATTTGGGAAGAAGATTTCCCCCGCTAGCCTAGCTTTGCAGTCCGTAAACACTGTATGCCTTTTGGGCCATTATTCACACACTCTGTTGGACACAGTTGTGCAAGTGCAGCCATGGGTTCTGGAGGAGGCTAAGGCCATACCTTCTCACACTGTTGCAGATGGGAGAGACTCAACAAAGCTCAGAAATTGTGACAGACTTGACACGACCGACTCGCTAAATAGAGCGGTTTCATTGACAGTGGCCCTGGGGTTTCATGCCTGGGTGAGAACATCTGGCTTTTCAGGGGATGTCCAAGCTTCCCTTATGGACATGCCCTTCACCCGTCTCTTTGGTGACAAGGCAGATTCGGTGCTTGAGTGCTTCAAGGAATCTCGGGCTCGGGCTGTGGAGATTGAGTGGTGTCAGTTAACAGCTTTTGACCTTCCTCCCAAAGTCTGTAACATCATCCAGGCATCCCACCACCAAAACGGAATACACCTGTCATTGGAAGAAATTTGTGGCATGGTGCATAGACCAGTCTGATGATCCCCGTTCTGAGGTTTTACTTTTAATTCTTTCCCTTGCCAACAGGCTTCTGCTTTGGGCACTCTTAAGGGCTATTTCTATGCCATTTCAGCTTTCTTGCAGTTGCCTGATCAATCATCCTTTTTTGTCTTGTATGGTACATAGGTTTGTCAAAGGACTTTCCTCTCTTTCCCCTTCATTATGCCCCAGGGGGGATATTAATTTGGCTCTGACCTTTTTGATGTGCACTCATTTCAAGCCTCTGCACAGTTGTCCCCTCCGTCTTCTCACTTTGAAAATAGCCTTCCTTATAGCAATAACATCTGCCCACAGATTGAGTGAGCTGCAGTCCTTATCTAAGCCTCATGACATCTCTATATATTCTGATAAAGTGGTGCTTAGCACAAGAGCCTCTTTTCTGCCAAAAGTGACCATGCCCTTTCATGTAGGCAAATCAATCACCCTTCCTATTTTTTATGCACCGCTAGCCTCCACCACCTGGACCCAAAAAGAGCATTTGTGTTCTACCTTGATCGTACTTGTGAGTTCCGGGTGGATGACCAACTCTTCGTGGAGTATTTTGGTGTGAAGAAAGGCCGGGCAGTGCAGACGCGAACCATCTCTGATCGGGTCATTCTCTGCATCAAGATCTACTACGCAGTGGTAAAAAAACAGACTCCCGAAGGATTGTGGGCTCATTCCACCAGAGCTAAAGCTGAAACCAATGTGTTAGCATGCAGATTATCATTTTGACATTCATCAGTTAGCAACGTGAGTCTCTCTGCCCATGTTTACTAGACATTACTACCTGGACAGTCAGATTTGTAGGGCTGGGTATTTCGCCTGTTCGGTCCTGTAGGACTTATTAGTATGTAATTGGTTTGCAGACCCACCTATGTGGATGGTATTGCTTGGGTATCTATTCAAAGGTAAGGAATCTGCAGCTAGAAGTCTCTATCAGATGAACAAGTTACTTGCCTTTGGTAACTCCTTCTCTGGTAGAGGCTATAGCTGCAGATTCCTTACAACCCCACTAATCCTTCCACTCTTCTAACGGATTTCTAGGACGAGGGACTTCCCTTTCAGGGCCCTCATTTTCACACACAAGTGGCCAGTGTTCTTCATGGCTCTGTGATTCTAGCGTGGAAAATTCTGAAAATAAACTGATGCTGGTGCGTCTGGGTGGTGCCTGTATAGATTCCACTATGTCATTTCCAGTGTGGACGATGCTGATGACAGACAGGGGTACTGTTTATGAAAAATCTTCCGGATCCAGTTGGACGCCTGGGAAGAATTCAAAGGGAAGGAATCTGCAGTTAGATACAGTCGGCGCTACTGAAGGTAAGTAACTAATTCCTCTAGCACATTGCTTCATCTTTAGAAATAAAATTACATTTTGAAAGGTTGCAACCGTCTCATGAAAATTAAACTTTTGACTATTGTATTTTTTTGTATAAACCGCTAAGGTAGGGGCCCAGCATCCAGTAGTTATTGAATGGTGTAGGGAGTTGGCCCTGGCTTCTAGTAGTGATTAAGTGGAGGTCTCTGAATTCAAAAGGTTAAGAACTGTAAATCTAGGTCACTGAAATTAGGTTTTCTGTTTGATGCAGATGTTTCTGTTGATTCTCTGTACTTGAATGGTCAGTGTTACAAGAATCAGGGCTGTAAACCAGTCCTGTCCTTAGGGAGTCATGGAATGGAATAGTTTTTTTCCTAGGGCAGAACTCACCGGTAGGTGACAGCGACTTGAGAAAATACTGCAGAACTGGCTAAAGCAGCAGCCAGGGATATGGGAAACAGCTAGACAGCAGAGAAGGAGCATCAGACCATTTCCTAGATGAGTATTTCTAGTAAAGGTAAACATTAATTTATTATTTCTTAAATTGTACATCCTACAGACTCTCCGTGAAAGTTTAAACCATCCATACATCTTCCCACACTTATAGCACCATTAAAACTAGGACTAGGACAATATTGGTTAAGTTTTAAAAGTGCAAATGTGTATGGCAAACGCATTGCAAAAACTTGTGGATATCCACAATTTTCTGCTTTTCGTGGTTCATCTGATTTGCTTTGCGGGATACATTCACTTTTATGCATTTGGTTTCACAGTTTTGGAAGCTCTGTCTGGGTTTCCTAACTTCTGCCATGGAGTTCCAGCCCTAGACTCCAAGTTGACGTGTGGTTTAGAGTGAAAAGAGAAGCTTTTCAAGGCTTTTACCTCATTGGTCAGATCTGCTATTTAAAAGCAGCCTTAGGTACCAGAGTGTCTTGCAACATTGCCTTTGTTACTTGAATTTCCCTTACACTGCCCTGCTGGTGGCGGTCATTTCCAATTCCTTTGTACAAAGTGCCACGGGCTCCAGCTCGGTCGTCTAGGTGAATTGGAGGGAAGTCTAGAAGAAAAAGTGTTCCAGAGCCCTGGGGCGATTGGCTGAATTAGCTACAAAAGCACTGCCCTAACAACTGAAAGAATGTGATGAAGATGTATGTGGAGTTGCAAAGTGTCACACTCTCATGCTGTTTGGATGGCATAACATGAGCTCTAGAGGTGGGTGAGGATTACACAATCAACAAAAACATGTGTTCTCTTGCCTGATGTTGTTTATATACTCAGGAATTAGGTATTTTTAGCCAGGAGTTGAAATTTAGTAAAGGGTAGCAGTGCTGAACATCTGATATGTTCTGCTAGATAGATGGAGGACTTTTAAAAATAGGCTAATGTTATTTATTCACTTGTATGTAGCAGCAGTTTGCACATGTTAAAGTTCAATTGCACACAACAAAGGAAGTAAGCATGTGTTTGTGTGCAAAACTGCTTTACTTGGAAGAATTCTGAAAGTCCCAAGGCTTTTCAGAAATACTCTTGAAAATGTGTGACTATTACATCCACTCAGGACTACTACTATTAGCCTCTGCTAATTCCACATATAACTGATAATGTACTCCAGACAAAGGAATCATTATATGGGATCATCTTTCAAACTGTTTTAAGAATTAGGCTCTGTTAAAATAAAATTCCCTTCCGATTAAGCTTCTTTGTGGCCTCAGAAAGGGCTAATAAATTACTGTAAGCTTGTGGGGAAAACGTACCCACTAAATCATCAGACTGTAACACAAAATCTGCATCCCTGAAGTATTACTTTACTAAGTATCCCCAATGAGGATTTTTAACTTTTTTCTCTTACTTGGTCTATAAACCATTGTACAAAAAGCCTATCTCTACCCACTTTGTTAAACAAGCTCACAGAGTAGGACCATAGGAGGAATTGATTCCTTAGGTTCTCAAAGCTGAAATCAGAATAACCTATATGTCAGATAAAGTGAATGTGTGGATTCATCAATATGGTTTAGGGTATGTTCTTGGGTATGGTTTTCATCAGAGGAGAACAAAGGCTTTAGTCACTCGAGTCCCTACTGTGTGCTGTTGTTCTGTGAGACAAGACTTACCAAGGTTTTGAAGCTATACTGCTGGATTTCATATAACTTTGTAGCCACCAATAAGAATAAGGGTGGTTTGGGGGATTGCTTCCTGTTTATCTCAAGAATGGAGTATGTCACTGTCATTGTAAAAATTAAAATATTGCAGTGTCATAACTGTTCAGCATACTACCCTGTTTATGTAGGGAGAAACCATAGACATCTAAAAGTCGGTAGTTCGAAAAGCTGTCAATAAGTATCTATTTAAAGATTGCATAGTCACTGTTGTCTTCCATTGTTTGAGCATGTATATGACTTTATTCATTTTGGAACTGATGACTCAGAAAGTGCCTGTGTTCATCAGGAAGTGATACTTAAAATAGTCCTGTTTGGTGTTGAGGAAAAAAAATGAAGTCAGGACAAACCTTATGTCATCTCTTATAGAAATTGGTATAATCATTCTAATTTGACTGAAGAGGATGGCTCTCCGATGTAGTAGCATCAGTTCCAGGGTAAATGCTGAAAAAATGAATTCTTAGATGTTCAGTTAATGGAAGGATCAAAAAATTATAATTGTTTTTCTGCATCAACAATTATAATGCCATAAGCAAATAGTAAGGAAATGGTATCTGCTAATTTAGAGTTTGTAAAATAACTTCACATCTGAGAAATTATATTATTTTTGTAATAAAATAAAAGGGAATCACGCAAAACTGTCAATTGAATCTTTAAAAAATAAAGCTAGTTATAACAGGATTATTGGAGGTGGTTTCATTGATTCAAAGTGGTTTTTAATAAGGAGATTACATATTTGAAGAGATTGGACACCCTCATTTTAGCATTCGGCCCGTAGCCTGTGCCTTTTATGTGTGCTACACATTTTATCAGCCCTTTGCACACATTTCACTTTGTGCCCTGTTCAAGGCTGTCGTGTTCGGTACAGGATATTCTACTTTGTATTACCACTTCAGTAGACAGTCCCTATTTCTTAGACATATTATCAGATCAGGCCTTTTCTTACTGCAGTATTTATTAAATGAACACCCCATATGCCTATGGGAGGCAGAGCACATTCCAGTCATGGATATCCTGCAACGAACCCCATTCCATTGACAGCTTAGCTGATCCAGGCACTGACACTTAAGCCAACTAAGAGGATTGCCATCTAGACAACAGGCAGACCCTTGCCAGCGTTTTCAGGTACGGGGTCAGAGTCCTTCTCTTAAACCGGGCTAGGCAGAAGGGTTAATACCACTATGCTGTCTGATTTTAGATATTGGGTGTAGGTAGGAATCATTTAGGTTTTTAGGATCATATAAAAATGGTAGGGTTGTTTATCCTGTTTACCCTAATTATAATGATGATCACTGTTTTATGATTCATCTGCCTTATTATTGCTGCCCATGCAATTCCTTCAATAAATGCATTGAAATCCATCTTGCATCTCTTATTTTGCTTTGGCATGTATGAGTCTTTTGTAACTGAGTGAAAGAGGTTTGATCTGTTCACCACAACTTCCCTTAGGAGTGAGAGTGTCATGTTTAGTTTGCCACAAATCACCTTTCCTTTCTGGAGTTGGGTGAGGTACTGCGGGCTAGCCAGGAATCAGGCTGATGGCTTCCATGCAGTGTAGGACCTACTCAGTTACCCTCTCATGGCAGTGCTGCCACCCGAAAACATGCGGTCTTATTATCATAACAGGAACCACACGACAATGGAAGCATAGTGACTCGATAAGCTGCTGAATTGGATCATAAGTGATTCTGCTTAAGGGTGTGTAATGCTGTTGATTGAAATCATTGAATCATGTTGATGTATGTATTATCACTATCTTGGCTGAATATCCTAAAGCTTTCTCTGCCTAACAGGCCTAATGGTGGTTCCCCCAATAGGGGACTGAAAAATGTCACTAAATGATATTGAATAATTTTGTTATTAAGTGCTTCTATTAGAGTTTTTGCAAGCCTTATTTTCAGTTGTTCATTAGCTTTGACCATTTCCGATAAATTATTACTGCCAGCCGAAGATGCATTTAGGAAGAACAACTCAACGTATCATCAGTTTTGTTTTAATGTTACAAACCATTTTTATGAACCCTATGGTGGGGGTCTTCAAACTTAATTAAATCTTTTGATAGCTATATGGAATGTAATGGTTTATGGATCTGTACTGGAAAGATTAAAATAATACAGTTTTCTGCAAAAATGCAAATATCAAAAGGATCAACGACTATACATATCAAGATAATTTCATTTTTCTAACCTTATCCTATTTCGGTATCTTAATTTAAAAGCAAATTAGGAATGGCCCATATCCATCACCATTAATGCTTCAGAGCCTTTTAATAGAAGGGAGGTAGATTAGAGACTTGTTTTAATCCTGTTGTCTGCCAAAAGCTTCATTCTCAGGTATTGAGTGTGCTTAAAATATTCAAAGCTCTTTTGCCTGGCAAACTGCCCCCACTAACCATAGTGATTGCTAGGGTCCAGCAGACCGAATGAAGCAGAAGACATTGAGATGGGACCATAGCAGGCTAAAGCTAGACTCGAAAAGACAGGCCACGGTAAAAAAAAAGAAAAAAAAAAAACCTCAGTTGACGTTGGAGAGCTGTGTGTGTATGTGTATGCTGCTTGCAAGAGTGTGAAAGTGCCGGGTATGGTGTCTCTCTTACCTGTGTGGTTTATCCCATCTAGCCACCTCCATCTGACTCTGTTGTCTCGAGCCATACGTACAACTGGTACCCATTCATGATTCAAGGATCTTTTTTAGTGTGATAAAAACCCACCCCTGGCATAGTGATGCTCATAAGTGACTGTTTTAGACCTCCTTGACAAAATGGTACACACAGCTGGCATAGAGCTAGATTTCCACCAAACAAAGTAATTCAAGCATTTCATCCTTCAATCTCAGCCACTGATGGTTGCTGGAGCCACATTCCAGTCCATTCATTTTCAGCTATTGTCCCATTATGGCCAGAAGAGCAATAAGTAAATCAGTTTTGCTTTATGTTAAAGGGAACAGTCTAGCCTGAACTGTCAGGCCAGTACCCTCCCCCAGACAGGAACACAAGCAACATCAGACCATTTTTAGCTTAGTTGGACCTCAACAGTGAGGTACTACTTGAGTACCTCACTGATGAGGTGAGCAGAGTCCTGACTATGCACACTTAGAGCACTTACTGGTATCGTACTGATGAGATGAGCGCAGGACCCATGTCTGAGAATACCCCTGCCTTTTAGAGCAGCTACTGTAATAAACAACAAACAGGTAAAAGAAATGCTTGAATTAATCTTAAGTCACTGACAATCACTTAGGTCTGCATTCCAGTCCATCGTTTTTTACCATCTGTGCTAGCCATCTACAAGTAAGTATTATTCTTGATTCTTTAGTAACAATTCAGCCATAACTGCCACACCAGGTCCCTGCTAAATAGGAGCACATTCAGCTCAAGACTGACATCTCCAACCTATCCGCATCAATAAGATACATGAGATCTACAGTACAGTGAGCACAGGACCTGTTTCTGGTCATACCATTCACACGTAGGGCAAACAAAAATATAATTGAAGGATTTGCTAGATCAGGCATACTGGAGTTCACTCTTGTCATAGTGTGAATTCCCTTTAACCTCAAATAGTCTGAATCAGGTGCACTGCTTGGAGTACCTTAAGTATGGTCTTTCTTGGCATATTGTGGCTATATTTGCAGGCTGAATCTCACACCTGGCATAATGGAGGCTATCCTTTGCACATAGTTGGTATCCTTGACGTTAGTGAGTTCATCATTGACATACTATAGACCACTACAATCATTCTTGACATGATTCCCAACCAGGCATCATGCAATAATATGGGCCTCCTATTCAGTTTATAGCCGAGCCTGGTCATAATGCCTACACATTATATATCCAAGCCATAGCATACCAGTGATTTTTCTGTGGCTTGATGCACTCATCCCTAGCATAATGGTTCCGTTTTTTTTTTAATTGAACAAATTGCAGAAAACATTATTAGACATTGTCATACCTCTGTGTTTCACATTTTTAACTTTCTCATCCCTTCCCATCTTTGGTTGCCATTGTCCAAACAATATTTGTCCCCGTTGTAGTTTTCCTTTTGTTTTTACAATGGTTAAACCTTTGTATAGTTTCCAAGGTGTCCACATATTTTTCCAAAATTTGGAAAACTTCTCACCTAGTAAACATTCTTCTCCGCCAGCATGCTCCAGTCCACATTGTTTTCCATTTGCTGTACATCTGGAGGATTTGATGCAGCTTAAAACTTCACAATATTTTGTCTAGCCACCATTAGTCCCTGATGGTTGATCTTTTAATATTTGTTGGTGGCTATTTTCTGCAGACATCTAGTATATAGAGCTTTGGAGTAGGCGTCACTGCGACAATTACATCATACCTGAATCTCTCTCACACTTCCCTGTAAGAAAAGACATAACATGAGGAAATCCAATATCGTATACCTATCTTCCCACATCCCCTAAACCATTTATTCATTGAAGCACTTTATCCTTAAGAGAAGGACCCTGCTCAGGTAAGCCCTTTGGAAGCTTGCCGCATCTTCCTATTCACCTATTTGTAAGTGTCCCACATCTTTCTCCCATTGCTGTCTCAACATCAGCAACAGGTCTGGTTCTTTGTTTAGTATTATTTCATATATGAGGGATATCTTTTTCCACTGTAAGGGTTCAAACAGTATCTGGCTTTCCAGGGGGAGATGATTCTTCCAATTGTGTCCTCTACGAGATGTGCATGACAAGTGCGCTTCTGAGGTGTAAGTGCCTGAATAACTCCGTGTTGGCAAGTCTGTACATGTTCTGTAGCTGCATCAATGGGACTGTCTCCTCCAATACCCTACCCCCATATATCTCCCACCTTACTAATTCTGATTATATCTCATTTTTTAATCCTGCAAGGCCACCTACCGTTTTCAGTACATCACTGTCCGATAGTAGTGTTTTCATCATTACAGTCCCTCTCGCCCTTTTGAGATGCTTGATGGCTTTCTCCCATGTTTACTGTGTCGCCTGTGATGTAGTAGAAATCTTAGTACTGTCCCATACGTCACAGTGATCATCTATACGTGACAGTTTATGAATTATGTAAATCAAAGTGCTAACAGTTTTATTGTAAAGTGATGCACTAAGAATCCATATTGGTGTGCATTCACTCTAGATTGGATATCAAAACCCATGTGGGATGGAGATTAAATTTCATGTTTGAAGAATTAATCGCTTATTATGTTATATTTATGGCATAAGCTAATAGTCTGCATTAAAACGATATTCGATTTCTGATTAAATGTGTTTTAAATATGCATGCAAAAAAAAAAATAGTTCTGCGCCATATGATCTGAAATGTATTAGCAGAGTTACTTTTTTTATATTAAGTTACTGAAATATGGATGCTAATGAAAGTTTATTAATGCTGAATTTATAGTTTGCATATTGGACGTTATTTTTAATGCATTAATGTGCTGTTTTAATTTACTTGCATTAGCCTAAGTGAGGCCTATCAAGCCCTGTATGTGTGACTGTGCAGAAAATGTCTAGTCATCTTGCTAACGTGCACCTTTCTTCCAGATATCATGAGAACGCTAGCTTGGTAAAAGATGTCTATTGTTCTATACATAGTTAGCCTTTCAAGTAATCCTTGAGAAATGTTCATTTAGGATTGTGGACTAACAAATTATATAAATGTAGCAACCTTCCATGGAAGAGTACAGATGAACACCGTTCTCATGACAAACCTGAAAAACCACACCAGTGTTTCAAGTTTGAGTCACAGGATCGGTTTCTATTGGATGTTACACCTTCAACATCATGTGGACTCATGGACTGATGAATCAACTTGCCCTATGAACTTTAATATACTGTTCCCCAGCTGGACATGGATCAGAAGATGCTGAATCTGCACTTTCTCTTGCAGAACCCTTTTGCCCTTCACCGCTGCTGGGAAACATCCTGAACAACTAGGTCTTAACCAATACTTGCCTGAACCACTACTGCTAAACAACTAAAAAGTCTCTACAACTAAGTACTGAACAACTACTGTCTAAACAACAATTGTGCCTGAATAACAATTGCCTGAACAACTAATTTTAAGGTAAGGTTTTCTTTTTGGTTTTTATGGTTTGTTAGTTATTTAGAATATATATATATATATATTAGTTGTTCAGGCAATTGTTATTCAGGCACAATTGTTGTTTAGACGGTAGTTGTTCAGTACTTAGTTGTAGAGACGTTTTAGTTGTTTAGCAGTAGTGGTTTAGGCTATAGTTGTTTAGGACCTAGTTGTTCTGTCACATATTCCCGCTGCTTGCTGAACCCTTTGGACTCTGAGGTATTGTTGATGATTTAAATTGCCTTAATGCGTATCAAAACTGAACATCGTTTGTTTTCTGGTCATCAGATAATTTCTTTTGGTGTTTTGTATCATATTCTTCAGGCCTGGGAGTGAGGATTGTCCCTGCACTGTTTGTAAAGATACATACATTTCTATAAAAGTGGTCCCAGATTCCAAATAGATGTGCAAGAGACTGGATGATCCTTATTGTGGAAACAGCTAGAGAAGTGGTGGTAATTCTCAACCAGGAGATCTTGGAGTTGGAAGAGAAATCACTCAATCAAGTTGCACTGGAAGAGGCGAAGAACAGATTGGGAGAGATTAATGGAGGACTGCAAGACTTTGAAAGAATAATTGATTAAAAATAAAGACTGACAAATTGAAAGAAGATATACGGTGGCATATACAAAAGAAGGTCTATCCCTACCTGATATCTAATTACAATCAAGAATGGAATCAAGACATTGGACAGTGGCGATTACCCGCAAAGAAAAGGAGGATGATCGTTACCTTCTCAAAAACATACTCAACTAACTCGGAAGTAGACAGATAGGAACATCTGACACACCAGCATCCACTCAACCACCGATATAGGGCATGCAAACAGAAAATTATCATCACTGTTCCCCCACTCATTTGTTTAGCCAAGGGTCAGGGAGATGATGTAATCGGTTCTAGAGCCAGTAGAAAGGGAGGTTTTACCACAAAGACCCTTAACATCACTATTTAAAGCTGAAGAATCAACAATATTGTAGGATAAAGAGCAGTGCAAGGATGGGAATAATGAGATCATTCCCATTTTCAACTTGTCAGAGAAGACTGGTAGTGAAGAATGTACATTATTGTCTAGAGGACTCTCCTTTGTCCCAGTACCAAAAGTGACACATTTAAACTGCATCAAGGTGTCTTTTCCTTCTTTAGGAAGGTAAGATTAAAACACTTTTTCATGCATAACCCAATGGTGAATAAATAAACCAATTGCTCAGGTTGTTAACTTGAGTCCATGTTCACCCCCACTTTAGAGATGCTGGGTCTGGAAGTTTCAGCAATTGAAAAAGCGGTACTGAGAGACCTTAACAACATCATACATTTTATTCCCCCTGTACCGCCAAACTCAAGTAAAAGGGAAATGAGTGCCCTAAAAAAATTACAAGAAAATCAAAAGCTCACAATAAAGCCAAGTAACAAGAGATGAGGAATAGTTGTAATCAATACTAGCAAATATATTGATAAAGTGCAGAAAATGCTAGAGGTTCCAGAGCACTACAAGCGAACAAACTAAGGAGTACTTGAAACCTTAAAAAAAGCCACATCTCCCAAATAACATTAACAGCTTTAGAAAATCGCGATATCTGCAAGAAGGAGTTTACTTCCTGTATAAGGGTAATCTGGTTACCTCTGCACTATAGAGGTCCTTAAGACTCATAAAAACATAGAGGACTCCCCACTTAGACCAATAATCTCCTCCGTCAATTTCGTCACTGAACCATTAATTAAATATGTAGAGAGTTTTGTCCTTTAACCAAAACGTATGCCTAGTACATTAGGGACATGGGATACATGATCTCCAAAATAGAAAATGTGCCCTCCAACCCCCAAGTAAAGATCTTAGTAACATTAGTCACTGAGGTGCTCTGTACCAATATCCCCCAGAAAGGAGCGCTATACGCAATGGCAGCTCTTTTGGAAAAAACACCTGATGATCACCCTAATGGTTTCATTTTGGAATGTTTGGAAATTGTGCTTTTTCATAATTTGTTGGAGTTTAATGGGAACACCTACCAACAAAACAAGGGGACCAGCATAGGGGCACTTTATACCCCCAGTATAACAAATATTTATATGGGTGAATACGAGCAAAAACATATATACAAAGAACCAGCACTGTTTTATGAAAATGTGGAGCATTGGGCGCGTTTCATAGATTATATATTTTTTGTATTGTCAGGTGAAGAACATGATCTCCAAGAATTCATCTTGTGGCCCAACTCCAGTAACAATAAATTAAAATTGACGGCTAACTAAAGCAGGGAGAGAGTCAAATTTTCAGACATCTGGTTTGTGGGACCGGGTTGTTGCCTCCAGGTAAATCTTTACAGACAAACCTACAGCAAGAAATACTGTACTCCAACATGCAAGTTTTCATCCCAACTGACAGAAGGATTCAATCCCTTTTAGAGATTTCCTAAGGATCAGGCGGAATTGCTCCACATGAATGAAATTACAAGACATGCTGAAGAACCTATAGCAGAGGCTCCTTTGTAGGTGGTAACCTAGATGCCTCATTAGACATGCTTTTAAAAGAGCAGAGATTTGCAATTGTGATGTTCTTTTTAATGAGAAGACAAAAACAAATGATAATAGGCTAGTATGTATTGCCAATCATTCCTACATAAACTATAAAGTGAAACGTATCTTTGAATGAAATTGGAGGACACGTAACACTAATGAGTAGTACACCAAATTTGAAAAAAACAACCTTTGCATTTAGGCATAATACTTATGTTAAAGACCAATTGGTGCGCACAAGATTAAAGCAGAATATGAGATACCAGCAAGGGACTATTGCAGGCACCGAACCAATAAAGGGAAATCATTGTTGCTGCACTTGCCATGGCTGTAACACCGCCATAACAACTGAACATTGGGAATATATCGTGAGGACTGGCCTTCTCAAGGATATGACTAACTGTAGAAGTTGCAGTGTTGTATATTTGAATATATGCCCATTCAATTTAGGTTATATTGGAGAAACTGAGAGAGAATTCAGAATTAGATATGGAGAGCATACATCAGCCATAAGAGCGAAGAAACTGCAGGCACTTTTGTTATCCCACTGTCTGGATCCTCAGCACACACAGAATGGTCTGAGATGGCTCATTTTGGAGAAAGTTAGACAAAGGCAGGGTAAGCTAATGTTAGAAGTGAGAAGAGAACTTGAAACCTTTTGAATATTCACACTCAATACAGTGAAAGAGGGCCTAAACGAAGAAATTGTGTGGTCTACCAAGCAGTTGGTAAACATTAGATCACTGTGCATATTTCCGGCAATAATCTTTATCAATTAGGGTTGGGATAGACTAGCTGACTAGACATGCCGCCTAATCTAAATGTCAGCTATTGGTGTAAGGGTGTCTGTAAGAAAGACAACAGTACCTTCCCAGTCTTGGGTACCAGTATTTCTTGAAGTACACCTTCGGCTAAATATGAGTTCCCCCACTCAGCTGTCAACCAGTTGGTAGTTTAATTTTAATTTATGAGATCATTAGTGTAACAATACAAAAGAGGTACTGAGCTTCTAAAGGTTCTCAATGTAGCTCTTTTCTGACAAACTGAGAGAGGTCTGACATGAACCCGTATGTTCTGAAGTGAGGGGAGCCTCAATGGTGTGTGGTACCAATAATGTTTGCTAATAGCTATGAAGATGGAGCAGGATATGTATCCGTCCCATATTATGGCGTCCGAAATAACATGGGCATTTAGTATCCGTTAGCCTCAGAACACATTTTTTTTTTAGGTTGACTCTTTTCACCCACATTAGTGCTTTGGATAGTTTGACAAGAACATTTAGTTAATGAAATATCATTTTAACCTGATTGTATTGTTCTCCTTATATTGTCCTCTGTCGTATCCACAGCCATCCATTTTCCTCTGACCTTTCCATTTGTGGGTGGTAGGCAAGGCCCATGACCTCAAAAGAAGAAAAAAAACAGCTTTCATGTTCTATGAGTGGGGTGATGATTGCTGTCAACGTCTTTAACTTTGTCTCCTCCCCAGTCCCGCTTCTTGGGTCAGTGTAGGGTGAGGTAAAGGTGGTGTCTTGTTGACTCTTCCTCTCTCCCTCCATGGCTCTGGATCAATGCACAGCTGGCCCGGAGCCCCGGCCCATCATCCAGGTTCCTGCATAGCTGGCCCCGGGACAACCCACAATTCCTTCAGCCTCTCCAACTTATCCTCTGACGCTTTAAAGTTCCAAATCTTGTATTTTGATATTACTGTCAACATTGCTGAAAACATCATTATGTATTTGACCCCATAATCTCCAAGTGCTATTTTAGCTGGCCTAAAACTTCGACTCCGCTTTTGCATTATTAGAGTACTGTCTGGAAAAATACAAATTGTAACATTTTCAAATTAAAATTTCCTGTTTTCCTGATGGCATTAAGGATGACATCTATGTTTGGACTCAATTGGTTCAAGGGAGGTGTGGTCCGTTTATTTAATCTTATTCATTGTCTAGTGATGGCATGTAGGTTGGCAGTTCCTGCTACAGTAGGTGGTCACTGTATTGTCCAATGTTAGCAGTTGCGGGAGGGTAAAAAGTTCAGGGGGGGCCGTGATACAAAGCATTAGTTTTAAAGCAGCAGGTGGGGATTCAGGAGTCAACTTGCTATTATTTGTGGCATACATTGCCTCTCTGGTACACTGCCCCTTTGGATGCTCAACTACTCTACAGGCAGCAGACCAGATATATCATACTTCACTTGTCAGGAGGGGAGCTTGCTCCTTATACGATTTCTGTTGGTTCTTAGCACCCCAGCTCCTACCGTCCAGCTACCTCCATCTGGGTATGTCTCCTCGATTCTGTCAGACTCCGGATGAAAATGCAGCAGCACCAGGCCCAATCTTTTCTCTCCAGTGTGGCCACACTGGTTGTGGTAACACACTGGACCGATCAACACCTCCGTTCAGGTCTTCGCTGCTGCACTGCTTGAACCCCCGGGCCAGACCTGCAGTGCATGCTTGGCTCCTCCTGTTAATTTGTCCTCCAGACGTACAGAAGGGTCTCGGAAGTGGAACCTCTTCCTCTGGTTACAGGGCAGCTGCCCCTTAATGAAGCACCTACTCTTTTTTTTGTCTGCAGCAGCATACAGAGTGTGCCAGTCCACCAGGCCTCCCAAGAGACAGCACCCCTGAAAGCCCATAACGCGACAGAGTACATATTTCCAGGTGCTTTTTCCCCTTCTTGAAACTAAGGGCCACATGTACGGAATCCAAAATTTGTTTGTAATTGTGAATCCATGCGAATCGCAATTACCGAATCGCAATTTGGGATGTATGTAGGAAGTAGCCACCTATTTTGTGATTCGGTACACAATTGCATCGCAATTTGCATAATCGCCAATTGCGATTATCTAAATTGCGAATAGGCTGGTTACCGAATCGCAAAATGCAACCCTGACGCAGTTTGCAACTGCAAGTCGCAAATAGTGAACGGGATACAAAAACAGGGAAATACTCTTCTTGGTGCTGGGTAATGAATCCTGAACCAGGAAGTGCCTCCCATGAGTATGGGAGGAGTCTAGCTAGCACACACAGGGGAGGCTCACCAAGCAGAGAGGAGCAACTGCAGCCATAGCCAGCCAAACTAAGGACACAGACCCAGCAGGGAGGAAGCAGAAGCTAAAGTTTTCAGAAAAAGAATTGGAAGTCCTCACTGAGGAGTGCTGTGTGCATCATGATGTATTGTTTGGGAGGGCAGCAATGACTGTACCTGACTCCCAGGAAAAAAAAAAAATGTTTTGAAAGACAGTCAAAAATAAATGCCATTGGAGTCAACCACCACTCAATTGACGAAGTGTGCAAGAGGTGGTATGACCTCAGGCTAAGGACAAAAGTAAAGGTTGCTGAGTGGATGAAGGAGTCACATGGAACCAAGTGGTGGACCATCCACAGTACCACCACCCACAGCAATAGAAAGCATGGTAAAGACCACACTGGAGCTGGAGGCTGTTGTGGGAATTGGGGACCTGGACAGTTCAGCACCAGGAACCTCCAAAAGAAAGTGGCACAGATTACCTTTTCACACATCTCAGGGCATCAAGCACACAACCACAGATCAACAAAAGCATGCCCCAGTCAGAAAATGAAATGCCTACAAGTCCTGGGCACGTATAGTGCACTATGGGTAATGCAGTCCAGTAGTCAGCTTAGGAAGAAATTGATATTTTAATGAGCTATTCATCATATAACGATTGACAATGTATCCCCTCTGTCCCACAGATCTCCCTCAGCTATCTATTGATGACCCAAGCGTGTAGAGAGGGGAGATGATGTCAACATGGCAGCAACTGACTAGTGCATATTTAGTACAAAATTCTCGCATTTCCAAAATATCTTTGAAGCTGATATTTGAGTAATTATTTGTGCTGGATTCTGGTGATAGATTGGTAGTGTATCCTCGGTGCCTGTTCCTGTGACTGCTATTTTATGATATATGCTTTCATTATCTATATTGATAAAGCTTTTTACGCCCATCCGTTTTTAGTAGAGGAGAGTGTATCACATAGGCTCTGCTTTTGTGTCTCAAATGTATTTGTCTTCAGTGCACCTTGGTCCAGATTCCTTAAAACTTTGCTATGTGTAGGCTGTACTTATGGCTTTCTCCTATGATTCAGGATGATGACCGGATTACTACAAGAGTATTTCATAGCAAAATCTTTGTGTTATGGACACCCAGTGTTTTGCGTTGGCCACACAATTTCAGTAGTGCTTTGTGCTCTATCTCCTGCTTACTGCTTGGAGTAATCTGTCTGACCTTGCAATCTGAGCTATAGCACTGTTATGAGTCTTTATGAAACTTCTAGTTATGCTTCCTTTGGCTGAGATTGTAAGAGTTGATTTTGTGTCTTCTGTTTTTAATGTAGATTCCCATTCCTAGCATACTGCTGAGAATCTACTTGAAAATGGCATAATGAAAATATAAAAGGAAGCAGAGTATTTAAGTGGCATGCTGAATCTCCCAACCCTATTTTGTGGATAGCTTATCTGATATCGGTATGTTGCTGCTGTCCCCTTTGTGATCCTTCGAAAGGGTATTTCATATTTAGGTCAGTGTTCTAATGAGCAAAGAGATACTCCATATTAGTGAACCAATGCAGTTACTTTAAGGCTCCGCTTCTGTGGCACCATTTGCCATATCTCTATAGAAATGTGCAGCACGTTTTGAAGCTCCCCACTATGCTGCAGTGACTGTTCTTTCCAGTAAGCCTTCTTCTGTATGACTGTTCCTTTGTGGAGCTGAAGGGTACATTTACTGCATTAACCAAGTGCACGGGAGGCAGTGTGGGTGCCTTTTGGCCAAACATATGGTGGTTCAGAACAAAGAACTAGATGATATATTCTTCATTGTACACTGTGAGCACTTCACAGGAAGCTGTGGTGCCCTTGTAACTGTGACCTTGTTTGTTATGGATCTTTGGCACAATACACTCCCCTCTTTTGTTTCACCAGATATTTTTGTGTTCCAATGCATTCAGCTTGCTAAAGTATGAGGATATGGTCCACCCTGATCCTAAATAAAAAGAGGACTTCAGTTCTATCTACAGGAAAATACAAAAGTTCAAAAGTTGAAAACTTGAAAGAACTTGTCTCCATATCATTGGTGTAGTTTCAGTTTATAGTTCGGAATGGAAAAGCAGAACCTGCACTGCTAGGATAACAGTGGTTAAGCTGAATAACTGCACTTCGAATCCACACTGAGCAGTTGCTTCTTGGTGTACAGCAATCACATTTTGATCACCCTACCTCAGCTTTTCATTTCCTTACTTAAAGCCAGCGATGTAGATTGTGACCATAAACTATTTAACTTTACATAATATGTAATTGTGTGTGTGTATGAAGACATTCTATATATAGTTTGCCTCTAAAACATAATTCCTGTTCTCTGATCTTCTAGTTGATTATGAAGGCGTTGCCCGAAACCTTACGGTAAGTACAACCACGTTTCTCAGTTCAGCTAAAATCATTTGTTGAGATTAGAGAGATTATTCCACAAGAAAGTGGTGTCTCGCAAATAAATTGTTAATATTCATGATATTGTTTATTTTAGGAGGTGTCTCTTATTTGAACCACATTGCAACTAAGGAGTTGAAAACTAAAAAAATAAAACATATATTGATCCAATTCTAGTTGTCTAAATCATTTTTTTCAGATGCAAAATTGGTAAAAATGTAATGCCATATTCACAAGATCATAAACTGAAGGAAATATGAAGAGACATGTAAAATGTTTGAAATGCTTATGTGCATGTTGAATTCTCAAACATTTGCTTGATGACGTGTACGACATCTGGCCATACCATACCATTACAGGTGTTTGTTTGTGTGGGTATGGCTATATGTGTAGGTAGTGCAGACAGGGAGCAACTATAGGCCACACCATGTGTAATCTTCGTATAAGGCAGGAGCATTGGCTAGGGCCTTTTACTTGTTTGCACCCAGTGCAAACCACAGACCTATCAGGGTCAACAAACTGGGCCACATGAGCGTAGAGAACAGTTTCAATCCATACCCTGTGCCAACCACAGTCGAGGTAGGGCAGAGGGTAATCTTTGCCAAACTATGACATAAGTAAAAATAAAATAAGTTAAGAAGTGAGGTTTCTATGCCATAAATATAACTTCCCTGTTCATAAAATAAGAAATACTGAAATTCCATGAGAAAATATATTATCAAGCAAATTTTAAAGTTATTACCTACTTTTACCTGCTAACCCCTAGTCTTAGCAACACTAACCAGAGTTTCATGCATGATATCAACACTGATTTTATCAAAGACGTCACTGATGGCATAACAAAATAACACATATATTTCCTTTTCGTGTCTCAATCTTCCACTATAGGTTCCGCTTGTAACCCTGGATTTACACCTTAATCAGATTGTTTTTATTCACATTATCATACTTTTTGAATTATCAAACCATATAAGGCAGATACTACTGTTAGTTTTAAAAAATTGTGTTGTCTTACAGATATATTCTTAGAAATTATATATTAATTTATCTTTCCATACAGTCACATTATAATCAAACATTCATAAAAAATCATTTTTTAATATACTTTTAAAACCTCTTTATATATTTTTCAATCAGTGACAACAATATACTTAACAGAATAAAAGATCACCAAAAACCCGCTTAATGAGAAAAAAAATGAGAACAAATCTGTCAGAGTCTGTCAAAATCTGTTTATGATAATGCGATAAGAAACAATCTGAATACGGTGTAAATCCAGGATTACAAGCGGAACCTATAGTGGAAGATTGAGACATGAAAGGAAAATATATTAGTTTTGTTCTGGGCCTGATTATTTGAAAACAGGCCACAGATCTACCAGCCATTAAGAGACCTGTGTTATGCTGCCAGCCCAATGTTGTGTAAATTGATCACAAGCCGGGACAAAGGGCTTCCCGTACAGAGATCAACAAGATGGAACAGTCTACCATCTGACCTCTGCTTATCTTAAGACCTACTGTCTTTCATAACAAGATTCAAAATCTACATCTTTTAAAAATACTTAGATTTGGATCCATGCTCAGTGGCCTCAAGGAAGCAAGCATTTTATAAACACAACCAAGTAGGTTTGGCCCGACCTAGTCCCTGATTGCATGTATAGGTGCTATATTTTGCATCTGGTAAATAACATTACTACGGGGTTCATTTTTATAATGTGTGATAAATAGCACCTATAACTAGTTTCTGGGGAATAACATGCAGGTTTTGGTGTTTAACATTCCAAAATCTGCATGGTACGGTACGTACCATACGCTTTTCCCTGTTAAGTTTCAGCAGGATTGACCTGCCGAAATTTATCAAGCGTTAAGTTATTTAACACATTCAATAGTTTTCGGGTGCGTTAAATAAAACCAAACTCAAATTTCCAGCCCATGCATAAACAGGGTGGCTTGGAATTTAAAGAGCATCACGTAATCAGGATCTTAGTGGGTTTAGTTAAAAAAAAAAAAAAAAAAAAATACAAAGGACTAAGAAAGGCCTACAGGAAACAGTAAGGGAAGCACAAATACAGAACTGATTGGATCCTAGTCTGTGAAGGAATCATTAACTCATTTGGAAGTTACCTAGACTCTAGTAGAACTTCAAGGTTGTACTAATTGCATACTGTGCAATTTGCACATGACTAGGAGTTCTGTCGATCACCCAACTGTTGCATTTCTGCTTAGCGTCTGTGCCTATCCGAGGCATATGTGGTTATTAAACTGTAAAAGGCCATATCTTTACATCCATTTGGATGTGCCTTATTCCATATTCACCGTCTCAGGATATTTATGTTGAATCAATTCAGTTGGCAGTACAAACATCATATATTGGGGAAACCACAGCCATTTATTAAATGAGCCCAAGATTCTGCTTTTTACTTTGTTATTGTCAGTTGTATAGTATAACTACTACAGTGTGGGTGTGCAGTGCTCCTTGTCTGATCGGATTGGGTGCAGGCTGGAGCCTCCATGCATGGTTATACGACTGTGTGGCAGGGGTGGCTCCTCTGTAATAGTAGACCTGTTAGTCAGACAGGCAGTGAAAAATAAAATTATGATGAATCATTTTTATTATTATATTATTTATCACCATCTCTCCGAGAGCCATGGAATCCAGGGTTGTGCCGGGCCATGGTACGGAGGAGTGGTGGGCACTGTAAAGTGCGCACGTTGATGTGGCTGGCCATCTTAGGATGGCCAAACCGAAATGCACACTTGCATTTCTCCAACCCAGCTGTGTTTGACAGCTAGGTGGAGAAATAGCACAGGCTCCCTGTGCCTGAGCGAGCATCAGACCAGCCCAGTGAGGCCAATCCCGGCACTGCTCTCATGCTTTGTGTAGCATGAGAGCAGTGGCTGGATTGGGAGCCTGTTCTTTTTTGCCCCAGTGACGTTCAGGAGGAGAGTAGCACCAAGGCGGCCGGCAGCGGGAGTGGCAGGTACTTTTATTTTTTTGTGTTGTTATTTCCCTAGCACTCCCAGTCCACCCCACCACTTTAGATTGCAAGTATCCGCCACTTCTTTCTGGGTGATGGAAGGAGTATCATGTGATTTTGTAATTAATGCAAGGCTTCTTGGTTTGCCAAACCTTTTGATTCTGATTTTGATAGGACCCTCTGTGTTATGACTATTGGAACTCTGTACTTAAATATATCTTTAGCAAGATCTCATTGATGAGACATATGTTGTCATCCTTTTTAGTGCAAGACCCCAGACCAGCACTTCAAAGCTTACCTCAAGCAACACTTGCCTAAACGTTTTCACTTTGCCAAAAATGAAAGAATTGAACAGCTCACTTTTTACGCTGATGCTCAGTGGCAGATTGATCGGTAAGATGAATAAATTAACATGAGCTTTTCCCATAGTATTTCTTTTGAAACTGTTAATCATTCAACAAACACATTTTCTGCTATAAGGAAAGTTACAAATATTGGTAGACCGATGACAAATTGTTGCTGATTCATCATTTGAGAGAGAGAGTCCTTTAACAGGTATTGTGTATGTTCGTTTTGCTCATGCTGGCAGATCCTTCTTGTCGCTTCCTACAAACCCTACACTCAAATTAGGTATTTTGAATTTACCAGTTGAATATTTTGGCCTTGCACGAGCTAAAGTGTCCAAAACATGTGAAAACCCCACATTCCAGCTAAAAAACACTTTGTGTTTGGCACTTTTTCAGTATTTTGCTTTATTTTCAAGAACACGCTAGCTGCCATCCTGAGGCTGCAATCTGTAAGCGGTGACTTGTATTGGATATTTATAACTTCCAAGGCACGAGATGAAGGTACCAATCTATTTACTTGCATAGGGACAAATAGAACCTCTGCTACACAAGTGTATGCCGTATAAGTGTGCTTTTAGGGCCCTGAGCTCAAAACTGGATAACACTCCCTCAATTTTCCTTGGTTGTTTCAAAGAACGTCCCACCCCAGTTGTTGAGAGGTATGATTAAGTCCTCACTCCTGGGGGGACAACTACACCAACTATGACTGGTCACTTCGCTGTGGGGTGACAATAGCCATAGTGCTGTTAACGCGTCCCCTTCTGATTATTTTATTCACTCTGGGACTCGTTTTAGGCCAATGAATCTTTTGTCCCTGATTGAAGACACCTTAGGACGAGAAAACTGATCAACATGTCAATCAATATGTCAATAACGTCATCAATAAGATTCAAGAACCACCATGACCTTGCAGTCATGAATAACCACACCAGTTTAGTACGATTATGTGAAGTTTATTCCCTATTGATTACAATTCTACTGGAAAGTTTGTTAATCTCAAAATCAAGAAACACATTAGCATAGTCATAATATGGCAACTCAAATAAGATTTCAATAAGGCGAGAATCACAAACATTAGAACATAGCACGACGTCAACATAGGTTAACCTTAGCAGAGCATCATTAGTGCATTATTCAACAAAGTATTGAACCAGTCATTTGTCTGTTTGCGTCCGTTTAGTGAACCCCTTAACTAACCTCGAATTAGCATTGGCATGTTGGGCTTCATGCAAAACAATTTGGTAACACAAATTTGGAAAACATCTAACTATGGTCCCTGTCAAAGAAGCAGTTGGTACCTAGAAAGGAAAGGCAATCAGACAATTACAATTTTCATCATTATAGTTACCCTCCGTAATGGGTCGGCATACAGATTCTGTCTTCGTCCACAGGACATCAGTTGATTCGCCGTCAGTCAGGGAAACACAGCAAAACGGGTAAAAAGGACACTTCCCTCATAAGGAGGAAAAGTATATATCGGGCAAGGCAAGGCAAGGATGGTTTGAAGAACCAAACAGCAAAGTGTCTATGCAGAGTGACAAAGTTTCTGGGTCATAACAAGTTCGCAATGGCATCTCTCCTAATGGTTCCTCGTGTCAAAGGGTTTTATCCCTTTTCTGTTTTACAGTCCCCTAATTCTTCATTGGTCAGGGTTGGCACCACATCATCTCCATCCAATAGGTTTGCAATGATTTCATCAACATTGTCACCCCATAACAGTTCTCACGTAGTTTATTGGTTTTTATGATTGACGTCTCCAGGGGGCAGAATGTCTGGTATGATTTCATACTCTGGTGGTCCTCTCGCATCTTCAGTCAGTAGGTCCATTGTCTGTACTGGTTCAGGTGAGCTTGTACCTGATACTAGTCTACAGTGTTGCATTTAGCAAAAATGTTTCTGCTAGCAAGTCGAATTTCATGACAACGGATCTACTACGGGTACATTCATCCTTTAGCTTTGGAAAAATACGAGTACATGTCCTTCAGCAAGTCAGCACACTGCACGTTAGAAAAACACATTTAATATGAAAAAATCGGGCAGCTAGGCCTCGACTCATGCTAACTAAAGCCTAATGATTTATTAGTAAAACCTTAACATATAATTCTTAATATTAGTGTAAAATCATACATTAAACATTTAATTTTCATTATTATTAGTCAGTTTCATTAGTCATTGTATACATTGGTGGCCACTCCCCGTGGGCACATTTCAAGCGCACGTTTAGCAAAAGTACATTAATACATTTTTTATGCAGCATTATTATGCATTAGTTCATAAACATTTTATGTTAATATTTGAGTATAAGTGCTACGCTCTCTCAGTACCTCCTCTGATAACACTTGTCATCACACAAAACCTTTCCCTTCACAACCCCTTTCATTTTTCTTAGTACACGCATTTCAACTTCTTCCCCCTTGTGTGATTTTTCCCAAATTTCTTGGAACATTTTCTCCTTTTCCTCTTTTCTTTTATTCCGTTTTGCCAAATTTCTTTGAAACCTTTTACTAATTTTGCATGATAACCATAGTCAGAATAAACAAGTTAGAACAATTAATATACCCCCTAATATTTTTGCAAGCACCCCATTCCAAATACTACTAAACCAATTCCCTACTTTAGTGATTCCTTTTCCAACCTTCTCCCAAACTCCAGGTTCCTTCAACTCCTTCAAATCTGCACTATCTTTTGTTAGGTTAGTAAGCATGCCTCTAATCTTTTTACTATTATCTGGAATGAATGCACAACAATGGTGCTCATTAAGCATCTTACAGACTCCGCCACTCTTCGCTAAAAGAATGTCTAAAGCAAGCCGGTTTTGAAGAGTCATAGCCCTCTCCCCAGCAAGTTCAGTATCCATCAGGATTATAGCCCCTGTGAAGTCTGTCAGCATGTTATCCACAATAGTAGACAACTTTCGAATCTTTATGGAGTTTAAGATAACCCCCACTGAAGGAATTATGGCTCAAAATATGTCACCTACGACAGCAGCCGCTGTCTCTCTCTTTTGTCTAGTATGATGTAATTCAGACATTTTAGGAAGTTGCTTTAAGTCATCAATTTGGAAGATCTTTGGGAAAACTATTCCCAAATAACATGTCCCATACCATCCCTTTGGAAGACGGTAATAAGCATTAAGTCCACATATATAATAGATCCCAGGGATTGCTGGATCCTATCCATTTAACATGAACGTCCATTTACTCTGAAACAAAAACACATGCCTGCACTCACTCGTTCCCACAAATAAAGTGTCATGCTCAGATTTTGGCCTATATATGCAAAGCCTTCCTACGTGTGACGCATCTATAGCTAATTTGCCTTGTGTCTTTATTGCACTGTAAGCATAATCATTTGCAAGCATTCGTTTTTCTAATCCTTTTTCTAGCCTTTCCTTTAATGCTTTTCTTCTATCATCAGTGTGATCTAAGAAGCTCTTTTCTACAGGTGTCAGTAAACAGATTAGATTATTGCGGTGCACATAAGCTGTCCCAAATGTCAGTGTCGGCTCAAAGAAACCTCTAACTATTTTTATGTTATGTTCTTTAGCTAATTTGTTTAGAAACTCAATAAGGGCACAAAAGAAAACACTACATCTAATTTAGAGTAGAAGTATTGAACATGTCCCTGATCATAAAATGTGTTAATAGCAAACTACAGCTTATCCCATATGTTAATGGCAGACTATGGTAAGTAAACCCTTCTTGTACTGACGAAGGTATTTTTGTGCACACATAGCAATTTTTTGCATCCATTGTGTCAACATACTCATTCAGCAAGCGATAGAAAACATTAGTAGATAGTTCCCCTATTGAATTAGTTCCCTCATGCAAGTATTTTGTATCCTGCTCAAACCTCTCCCATGGTGTTAGTGTAGCGGTTTCAGGAGTTGAAGCATTGTTAATTGCGCTCTTATCCACCAATGGCATTCCCACAATCACACCTATAATTATTACTACGCACGCAATGCCTAAAATAACACTCAAACAACCAAGCATCCTACCCCTATCATTATCTCTAGTGTTACTCATGATCTATAAAGAATCAGAGAGCAAAATAGGAACAAACAAAAAATCAATTTTGAGGTAGACTAAAAGCTCTTTTTTTCTTGTGTAAAGTCTCTTTCTCTTTAGCAAGTATTTACAGTGTTTTACTCACTCCCAGGACCCTTTGTCAAATCAGGTTAGCAGCTTGTCATAATCGGTTTTCAGAGTCAAATCAGGTTATCAGTGTCACATCTGGTAATTTATCAGTCTCTTTTCACAGGTTTCTTTCTTTATTCAATTTTTCCAAATTTTTAACACAGTCTCTTTCTATGGTTGAATTCAGGTGCCGTAGTATTGACCTGGAATTTCTCGATCAAAACAGAATGCCAGGAATTCTTGTTGCCATTCAGCTGATGTAGCATACGCCCACTCAGGACCTGCGTATCTTCTGTTTGCAACTCTTTTTCTTTTCAGTTTGCGATCACCCTGTAACTCTCCTTCACTGAGATCTTTTTTCCTGGTTGTGTCAACTTCTTCCTCTATTGTTTCGTTAGGAATCACTCTCTCCTTTGCACCTTGTGGCTCCAGCCAGTTATCTCCTTTAAGTGTTTTCTTTCCACTCGACCTTTCAGTGTGTTGAACAGTGCCCTCCTCTTGTGCTATGGTGTTTTCTCTTGATGGACCTGCATGTGGCCCAGGAGGAGTCTGGATACTCTGACCTCCTTCCGCCTCCCCTCCTTCGCCTTCAGGGTCAGTTATGGGCCCAACTTCAAACCTGTATCCGTCTGCTTTTGGGAGAACCTCTCTTTGTGTTGGTTCCCCTGTTACCTCAGCTGAGATAGGCTCACTGTCACCCCTCTGGATCTCGTTTACTGTTTGAGCGATTAAGCCGTCCTCAGCGAGCTCTCCTTCAGTCTCAGTTCCCCTTTGATTACTCTCCGGCCCTGAGACTTCCTTTTCTGCAGCTGTTGTTTTGGACACTTCAAGTTCCTCATCAGTTGGACTCATCACCTTCTTTGTGTGACTGGCATGTATCCAATTTGGAAGACCTGCACATTTCACTGCAGCAGTAGTTGTCAGTATTACTTGATATTGCCTCTTCCAACGTGGCTCCAAACACAACTTCATCATGTGTTTCTTGACAACCACTCAGTCACTGGCTTTCAGGGTGTGACCTGGATCACTTATCGGTGGCAATGTGGTAGCTTCCACCTGGTGAGAGAAAGAGCGGACCACGTCAGCCAGACCCTTGCAGTAGTCCAACACCATATCATCTGTGATATTCACAAGAACATTTGCAGGCACTGTGGGCAATCTCATAGCTCGGCCCATAAGAATTTCATGAGGAGATAGGCCTGTTTTCTTGTCATGTGTGTTTCTCATTGACATCAGCACTAAGGGTAATGCATCTGGCCATTTCAAATTGGTAGCTGCCCACATTTTTGCCATTCTCTACTTCAAGGTACCATTCATCTGCTCCACTAGTCCTGATGCTTCAGGGCGATAGCTACAATGCAACTTCTGTTCAATGTTCAATGCAGCACACAAGAGCTTAATCACCTCATTGTCGAAGTGTCTTCCCCCTATCTGATTCTAAGGAGATCGGAAACCCGAAACGTGGTATTAACTCCCTAAGCAGCTGCTTTGCTACTGTGAGACTGTCATTCCTATGTGTAGGGTAAGCTTCAATCCAATGACTGAAAATGCAGACAATTACCAACACGAATCTCAGACCTCCACACACAGGCATCTCGATAAAATCCATCTGCATTCTGCTAAATGGACCTCCTGCTCTCCCAACGTGGCTCAAATTCACCACGGTCCCTTTTCACACATTCAAACGGAAGTCCTCATCCTCGGCAACACCCCGTCCGCCTGGGACGACTCCTGGTGGCCCACGGCCCTCGGCACCGCACCGACCCCCGCAGACCACGCCCGCAACCTCGGCTTCATCTTGGACCCTCTTCTCACCATGACCAAGCAAGTCAACGCCGTGTCCTCCGCCTGCTTCCTCACTCTCCGCATGCTCCGCAAGATCTTCCGCTGGATCCCCGCCGACACCAGAAAAACCGTGACCCACGCCCTTGTCACGAGTCGCCTGGACTACGGCAACACCCTCTACGCCGGGACCACCGCCAAACTCCAAAACCGCCTGCAACGCATCCAAAACGCCTCGGCCCGCCTCATCCTCGACGTACCCCGCAACAGCCACATCTCCGCACACCTGAGACACCTGCATTGGCTCCCAGTCAGCAAAAGGATCACCTTCCGTCTTCTCACCCACGCACACAAAGCCCTCCACAACAAGGGACCGGAATACCTCAACAGACGCCTCAGCTTCTACGTCCCCACCCGCCCCCTCCGCTCCGCTGGCCTCGCACTTGCTGCCGTCCCTCGCACCCGCCGCTCCACGGCGGGTGGGAGATCTTTCTCCTTCCTGGCGGCCAAGACCTGGAACTCCCTCCCCACCAGCCTCAGGACCACCCAGGACCACTCCGCTTTCCGGAGACTCCTAAAGACTTGGCTGTTCGAGCAGCGATAACCCCCCCTTTCCCCCCTAGCGCCTTGAGACCCGCACGGGTGAGTAGCGCGCTTTATAAATGTTAATGATTTGATTTGATTTGATTCATCTGCTGACAGATGATGCACCTGTGACAGATGACTTCTGCAGCTTGTCTGAATTTGGGATTGAACCAATCGATTTTGAATAACCTGATCATTGCGTCTCTCCCAACATGCGCTTGACCATGGTAAAACCTTGCAAATTGTGACAAAAGACTGTTTGGAAAAAACCATTTTCCCCTCCTCTGAAACCCATAAGTCATCAGATCTCTGTATGCACTGCATTCTCTGCCAGGAATGTTTCTTCTCTTTACTAGCACGTCCTTGTAATGATTTTAGCTCGTCTAGTGTGTCAACCACCCTCAATGCATACCCTGAGCATGTTTCATTTTCAGTTTCAGGTAACAATTCCCATTGGTCTTGAAACGATATTCAGTTTAATGCACAAAACCTTGCGACTTGATCTGCATATCTATTTCCCATTGTAATAAAGTCTTGTGACTTAACATGAGCATTGCATTTCACCATGGCAATTTCAAGAGGTAACTGAATCGCATGCAACAAGTCCTTAATTTTCTCGCCATTTTTCACTGGTGAACCAGAAGTGGTCATGAAACCCCTCTTTGACCACAGCTGGCCAAAATCATATACAATCCCAAATCCATATCTGCTGTCAGTATAGATAGTGACTTTTAGGTTTTCAGCTGCGTGGCATGCCCTAGTAAGAGCAATTAATTCAGCCACTTGAGCAGAGTATACTCTTTCGAGCCAGGAAGCTTCTAAAATACCAGTGATTGTACACACAGAATATATCCAGCTCTCAGTACTCCTACTGCGTCTCTCAGGCATGAACCATCAACAAAGATAATGTAATCATTCTCTTCCAATTGGGTATCTTTGATGTCAGGTCTCGGTTTGGTGCACAGATCTGTTCCCTCAAGACAATCATGCTCTACCTTCTCAGCATCATCAATGTCTGCATTCTCAATAGGAAGTAAAGTTGCCGGGTTCAATACAGTACATCTCTTCAGAGACACATTTGGTGATCCCAGCATAATTGTTTCGTACTTTGTCAATCTCGCATTTGTCATATGCTGAGTCTTTGTTCGGGTCAACAGAATTTCAACTGAATGTGGGACCATTACTGTTAACAGATGTCCCAGCACTATACCTTCACACTGAGTGAGGCTTTGACCATCTGCTGCAACTGCATGCAAAGAACCCTGTAAGGCTGCTGCGACTGGTTCCAAAGTAGCTGAAAAATATGCTACTGGGCGGTTTGCACCTCCATGGACCTGTGTCAGGACAGACAAAGAACAAGCATCATGTTCATGACAAAACAGTGCAAAAGGCTTTGTGTAATCAGGCATACCTAAAGCTGGTGCCCTGCATATGCTTTCCCTCAATTCCATGAATGCCTTCATCTCTTTCTTGGACATGGTTATGGCACCTGGGCCATCCTGAACTTCTTTAACAGTCAATCTCACCAAAGGTTTAGAGATAACCGAGAAGTTGGGAATCCACTGGCGACAGTAGCCCACCATTCCCAAAAACATCCTGACATCTCTCTTTGTTGTTGGGGGATTCATCTGCAATATGGCTGTCACCCTTTCTTTGGATATTTTTCTCGACCCTTTCTCAATCAGGTGACCTAAGTACTTCACCTCTCTTTGACAGTATTGCAGCTTCTTTGGGGACACTTTATGTCCATTCTTTCCCAAATGGTTCAGTAAGGCAATTGTGTCATACCTGCAGTCATCTTTTGTCCTGGACGCAATTAACAAATCATCAATATACTGCACTAGAGTCGAACTGAAAGGCAGTTCTAATGACTCCAAATCCATCTTCAGTATCTGATTAAAGATGGAAGGTGATTCAGAAAACCCTTGAGGAATTCTACACCAACTGTAAACCTTGTCCAGGAATTTGAAACTGAAAAGAAATTGTCTATCCTCATGAAGAGGTACCGAAAAGAATGCTTGAGACAGGTCCACAACTGTGAACCATTCTGCATCGCATGGAACCTGAAACATGATCACGGCTGGATTTGGCACTATGGGGCAACACTTTACCACAATCTCATTTATTTTCCTCAAGTCTTGAAAAATTTGAACTTTCCCACAAGGCTTTTTCAGACTCATTATTGGTGAATTGCACGGGCTGCTCATCACTTCTTTTAGAACACCTTGCTTTATAAAGTCTGCAATTATCTGCGTCACCTGTATAAGGATATATTGTGCCATGTGGTACTGCGGTACCTGGGGAAACACTGCATTTGGCTTCACCTCTACTTTGACCGGTTCTACTCCTTTTATTAGTCCCACTTCTTTTCCTGTCAGGTCCCACACCTTTTCTGTCAACTGTTCCCTGTAATTCGACTGGTAAATCCATCACTGTGAACATCGGGAATAGGGTTATCAAATGGTATTCTTCATTTGCGGTCTCCGTCTCTGTCTTTGAGAACTGACCATCATCCCCTTCATCATCACTGTTTGTCTGCACCTCAATCCCTTCATTGGAACAGGTAATTGAACACCTTGTTTTACACAGCAAGTCTCTTCCCAGTAGGGATACGGGACTCGAGTCACAGACTACAAATCTATGTAATCCCTGGAAGGTACCAATCTCGACTTGGACTGGATCTGTAATCGGATTTGTCAGGAACTGATTTGCTACTCCTACCACCCTTATGGTACGCCCCGAAAGTGGCAATTTCGGAACCTCTGCACTTCTGACTGTAGAGCGTGTAGCTCCTGTATCAACTAGAAATGAAACCTTATGACTCATCAACTTCCCTTCTACATAAGGTCCCCTCTGATCTACTTCTAGGGACGCTGCAAGCCTGCACTCCTCACTATCTGAACAATCATCCGACCATTCATCGTTTATTTCATCCTCACCACACAGTGGGAACTGCTGTACTGTGTTATTTTAACTCACTGTTTGACCTGTTGAGGAAGCATCACCTGTTGTTGTCCCATTGGAGCTAATGGTATTTGCATTTGCTGTCTAGGTACCATGGGAATCTGTTGTTGTACCTGCTGCATTTGTGCTGGTTGAACACGTGGCATTTGCATTTGTTGCATGGGTTGGAGACCCTGCATCTGCACCATGTTATTTTGGAAATTCGGATTTTAGCCCCTCATTTGTGGACCCCTCACATTTTGAAATGTACCGGTATCATTGCTTTGTTGAACAACACCATCCTGCACCATCATTGGGCATTCCCGCTTCCAGTGCCCCACACCCCCGCACGCGTGACATGGTGACACCTTTGTCATCCCCTGCACATCATTTTGAACCACAACGGTATTGATATCTGGACCACGGTTCACAAAACCTCCTCGACCTCTTGGTTGCGCCTGAAACACTCCAATTCCCTGAGGTTGCTGCTGTAACATCTGCTGTATCCCATTTCCCAGCATCCCTGCTTGCGCTGCCTTAATTTGCATCACCATCACTTTCCCCTTCAACTTTCTCTGCTTCAATTCAATCTCGTCACTACAGTATTTCGTATACTGCAACACCTCATCAATCGGCTTCACTTGCCAACAGATCAAATGATTCTTAATCATCTGACTAATCTCCTGTCTCAGCCCTTCAATAAACTTGAACACAAGGTGATTCAAATCTTTCCGCTATATGACCTCTGTGCCACTGTAATGTTTGAGTACCTTCAACAAACTCTCATAATAAGCATGTATCGACTCTTTGCCCTCCTGTGACGTTCGATCAATTTTCTGCCAATCAGTCACTTTCGGCGACAACTTCTGCTTCAAAAACTCAATCACTTTATGATAATACCTCATCACCTCAGAAGACGGTGCTCCGGTAACCTTGTCCCTTGCCGGTTCCTCTGTCGGCCAATCCACACCCCTCTTGCACTCAAGCCATAAGTCAGCTGGAACTATTATCTCAAACAGGGTATTCAAGCCTTCCCAGAGACACTTCGCAGGCTTCACAAACCTGTCCGTCTGCTGGTACCATTCTTTTGGCTTCTCCCTCAACCTAGGATAATCATTTGTAAATGACAGGATGTCACCCCTAGACCAAGGTACATGGACTAGAACCCCTCCAGCTGTCTCTCTCATCGGTAACATTTTTATTGTCCCAGTGTCAGGTGCAGCTTTCGTCTGCTTTGGTTCCGGGCCATCACCTTTCTCTTTATCTCTCTTCTTTGCCCATCTGCCTTCCCATTTCTCTAATGCTCCCCAGATTTGAGCACTCTGCAGTATCTCTTTGAGGTGTGCCTTCATCCCGGTAGTACTCATGTGATCAAAATCTTTAGGTTCAAAGTCTAGCCTATAGCTCCTTTTCAAATGCTTAGTACTCTCTATGTCTATGCCGTATTTGTCTGCTAGGTTTGCCAACCTCTGATGCACCTTGCTCACTTCCTTGGTTATTTTGCGGCACAGATACCTCAATTCTGCTTCTGTGTATGATTCTAATCTGTTCACACCCATTGTCCCTTCCACTAGTTCCGTGGCTTCTACACCCAGCCTCACAAAATTCAGATATTCTTCCCTTTCTGACTTCTCTGCAGTCACTGTAGTAGTCTGCCGAGTGTTGAGCTTATCCAACCACTCGTTCAATTGTTGCGCTGTTAAGCCTTGCAACGAAACATTTCCAGACTGCATCATTGGTTTCTGTGTCGTATTTGTACTCATTATCTGTGGGGTTAGTGTTCCCAACCCTGCTTGCCTCATCGTCTCTAAAGGAACCCCAATCGGACTAAAGTCCAACAAGAATCTGGACCTTTCAGCTGTTTGTCCTCCCTGTGTCATTCCCTGTAAGTTTCCGGTAGACCCTCCTCTTATTACCTCTTGGGTCATTACTCCCTGATCACACATGCCAGGCTTACCTTGCGCATACAGCGGTACTGGTGGACCAACAGTAATTGGCAGTGATATAGCAGCTGGTGACTGTCCAATTCCCAAACCCTGTGGAGCATTAACTCCCATAGCTTGATTCATCATGGGTGCTGTAGCTACTGACTGCGGTCCCGCAACTGAAGTGTAATTCGGAACCACCTGTTGCTGGGATAGCAATTGCGGAGTTGGCTCAATCTGCACTAACTTTGATCTCGTGTGTACTGGATCAGGCGGCACCCTCAGACTCGTAGTTGTTTCTAATATGGGAACATCAGGATAGAGCCTCTGAATCTGTGGTGGCTGCAACTGTATCTGTGTGTCTGGCGCAGTGGGTACACTGACACCATTCTGTATCAAAACTGTATCACTTATCTGTACTGTACTCGTAATGCTCTTATTTTGTGGCAGGTCTTCAGAACCCACACTAGTGCTCGGTACATTATCATTTATGGAATATGGTGGTGGGCGATCATCTAACAATTGATTAAGAAACTCTTCATCATCTGAGTCATCTTCATCTACCCAAGACTTCTGAGTCTCTTTTGGCACACTGGAGCCCTTGTCTGTCTTACAAGTAGCTTTCTTTCCCTGTGTCTTATCTTCTTGGGTTATTGCTGGAAACATCTTAATTCCGTCAACTGTTCCCCTTCGCCACATCTTGGTCTCATTATCCCATCTAGCCTCAGCTAAAGTCTTTTCTGCTTTTTTCATTCTCCTTTCAAATTTCTGCTGCCTCTGTCGTATGGCCATCAAATCCCTGGTTGATAATGCCTCATACTGAGCTGGTCTCAGGGGCGGTTTTTGCACACTTAACATCATTCGTAAATTTTCCAAAATTCTCACATTAAACGTTCCGTATTCTGGAAACGCTAAACATCCCTCCTTCTCTGTCAGTTTGCACCACTGCTTTAACCAAAGACATGGCGCGACTCCCTTCTCCTCCATTACGATATAAGCTGGAGTACCCTCAGGCGGTGTAGGCTCCCCCACACTCGCTGTAATGTATGTATCTCCCCTCAAAGCACTCTTTAGAGCCTTGAAAAACTTCATTTTTGCGTCTTTTATTTTGTTTTAAATCTAATCAGGAAGTGACTTTAATTCCCAGAACACACTTTGCCTACCTTCTCAACCGATTGCCTCTCACAGACGGCTGGCAATCCGTGCGCGACCCCTCTTCAGCAACTGACCTATCTCAGCACGGCTCAAATGATGTCACACTCACACACACTCTGCAGCTGACCAAGTCTTGCGGCTTGTCCTCCTCACACAAAACGAATGCAAAATATTGCGAGCACCTTTAACAAAAACCCAAATTTGCCGGTTTACTACAGGAAGGGTAACACAATCGCTTCAGAACTTTACAGAGATTTCAATTGAAGCCTCGGCCGCTACTCTCTCCTTCTCAGCTCCCGCACTTGCAAGCAGAATTCGACCCACAAATCCAACTCTCGACTTGTCAATGGTTTGTCCTAGTGCACTTTAGAACTTGCCAAATCTCCATCGAAGGTTTCAATCACACAATTCGACTCAAACTCGACTTGTCAACCACGCCCGATTGACCTATTAAACCGCACAAATTACAACATAAACCAAGTGTCTCATACACTTCTCAATATACTCCGGAGTCTTAGACCACGCCGGGTCCGTGCATCACCAACAACCACGTGGATAATTTTTTAGCACAAAGCGCCACACTCACGTGAAGTTCGTCGACTTCCCTACTCTCATACCGCAGAGTACGCCCACTCCTACTAAAACAACATTACCTGGCCTAAAACCATACAAATTTCACAAAACACCTGCAATATGCATAAGCTGAGCAAGCACAAATGCTACACCATGCATACTAAAACGCCGAGAACATACCCAACTCACTTAGGCAAGCTCCGAGATTCCGGGGGAGTCATGGGGAATTTAGAGACACATCATACCTCCAATTTGCATTATTTTGAAAAACACTTTTAAACAACGGTCCCTTGTCCTAGGGCCCCAAAGGGCCAGAACCGTCGCTCTGCTACCAAAACTGTTAACACGTCCCTTTCTGATTATTTTATTCACTCTGGGACTCGTTTTAGGCCAACAAATCTTTTGACCCTGATTGAAGACACCTTAGGACGAGATAACTGATCAACATGTCAATCAATATGTCATTAACGTCATCAATAAGATTCAAGAACCACCATGACCTTGCAGTCATGAATAACCACACCAGTTTAGTACGATTATGTGAAGGTTATTCCCTATTGATTACAATTCTACTAGCAAGTTTGTTAATCTCAAAATCAAGAAACACATTAGCATAGTAATAATATGGCAACTCGAATAAGATTTCAATAAGGCGAGAATCACAAACATTAGAACATAGCACAACGTCAACATAGGTTAACCTTAGCAGAGCATCATTAGTGCATTATTCAACAAAATATTTAACCAGTCATTTGTCTGTTTGCGTCCGTTTAGTGAACCCCTTAACTAACCTCGAATTAGCATTGGCATGTTGGGCTTCATGCAAAACAATTTGGTAACACGAATTTGGAAAACATCTAACTATGGTCCCTGTCAAAGAAGCAGTTGGTACCTAGAAAGGAAAGGCAATCAGACAATTACAATTTTCATCATTATAGTTACCCTCCGTAATGGGTTGGCATACAGATTCTGTCTTCGTCCTCAGGACATCAGTTGATTCGCCGTCAGTCAGGGAAACACAGCAAAACGGGTAAAAAGGACACTTCCCTCATAAGGAGGAAAAGTATAAATCAGGCAAGGCAAGGATAGTTTGAAGAACCAAACAGCAAAGTCTCTATGCAGAGTGACAAAGTGTCTGGGTCATAACAAGTTTGCAATGGCATCTTTCCTAATGGTTCCTCGTGTCAAAGGGTTTTATCCCTTTTCTGTTGTACAGTCCCCTAATTCTTCATTGGTCAGGGTTGGCACCCCATTATCTCCATCCAATAGGTTTGCAATGATTTCATCAAAATTGTCACCCCATAACAGTTCTCACGTAGTTTATTGGTTCTTATAATTGACGTCTCCAGGGGGCAGAATGTCCGGTATGATTTCATAATCTCGTGGTCCTCTCGCATCTTCAGTCAGTAGGTCCATTGTCTGTACCGGTTCAGGCGCCCTTGTACCTGATACTAGTCTACAGAGTTGCATTTAGCAAAAATGTTTCTCCTAGCAAGTCGAATTTAATGAGAACGGACTACTACGGTTACATTCATCCTTTAGCTTTGGAAAAATACGAGTACATGTCCTTCAGCAAGTCAGCACATTGCACGTTAGAAAAACACATTTAATATGAAAAAAACGGGCAGCTAGGCCTCGACTCATGCTAACTAAAGCCTAATGATTTATTAGTAAAACCTTAACATATAATTTTTAATATTAGTGTAAAATCATACATTAAACATTTCATTTTCATTATTATTAGTCAGTTTCATTAGTCATTGTATACATTAGTGGCCACTCCCCGTGGGCACATTTCAAGCGCACGTTTAGCAAAAGTACATTAATACATTTTCTATGCGGCATTATTATGCATTAGTTCATAAACATTTTATGTTAATATTTGAGTATAAGTGCTACGCTCTCTCAGAGCCATAGAGAATCCACACCCTGAATATGTGCACACACACACATGTAAACACATGCATGCTTTGCATTCAGCTTTTCTCGGTAGCTGTTTCCCGAGGTGCACTTTCCATAATGGGAACATACAGTAATGCAGAATAAATCTGCTAGTCCGTGTTGAACGTTGGGGTTAAGTAGTGTGATCTCCTCTGTCGCTACAAAAATATGAAAACTCAGAACTGCAAAAAAGTGAGTTGTGAGAATTGAGCTTTGTACCAATTTCTGTTGAGTGGCTCTGCATGATCCGACATTTTTCCTGACATCCACCTTTTCTCCAAAAACTGTGGAAATCTTTCAGCTTCCCAACTAGTGTAATAGCAAAGTTGCCATGGCCCTTGTCCAAGCAAGGAAAATACCCTCCTGCCATAGTTTAGTAGCGAAATGCAGCCATACTTTGGGCTCATGGGGGCCCTCAGACCGCTGGTCTCTTGTACCAGTTGCACTTTTGACAGCTAATCTCTTGCTCTCAACATGCCACACTCAGTTCTGTTTTTTCAGTGGTTATCATCTGATGTTGAAGACCTTGAGTCTACCTCCCTGGATGTGTGATTTTCCGTGATATGGAGGTATTTATTTGTTTGGTTAAAACCAAATGTTTGAAGTTTTGGTAAACTGCCATTGCCCCATTGAGAAAAACCTGGATAACCAAGTGCCTTATTTGTAATAAATAAATGACTTAATAAGTAAACAAATAAAAGGTGTTGCAACAAATGCTGGGGTTGCAAAATGGCAAGGCTGCCTGGTCTTAACTGTTTATTACACCTTTTTCTTCTGCACCCTACTCTTCCTACCTCTCTTTCTCTCTCACTCTAGATGGGTTCTGGGCTGCCCACTTGGTCACGGTATTCCTAGCTTTCTGTTCCTCCTTCGTTCTCGCCTTTCTGCTTTTCTAGCCGGGTCAAAGCCTTATAATATTGTTGTTGTCTTGTTTTGGTCTCTCCCTGCGCCTACTACCAGTCAGACATGGCTGCGTCTTTAATTTGATCATTTTGTTTGAAAAACAGGTTGATGGGCAGCAACAAGTATTGCTCAGGGGGATTTCATGGATCAGACAATCGTTTCAAAAATATGCAGGTATGTTAAAATTGACATTGTTCCTTTTTACAGTGCGGTCTATAATTTTTACTCCTTTAATATTACTGCATGAAAATTGTAAAACACTGCGCATACGGTTGGAAATAATTTCATCTTTCTGCCAGACCTGAATTGGAATGTTTAGGGCCTCTTTCTATGACTAATATAATTACCAACAAATTGGTGGGGGTAAATCTGCCACGTGATAATAAACTAGAATTTGGCAGCTCGCTGCTAATAGCTTCCCGGGTATGTCTCTGACAGAGAACCGAGGGGCTTCATTTAGTTGTTCAATAAGACAAAAAAAGGGACCGTTTGTAGAGGTGCTGAGCACAAAGAAGATTAGAACGTGTCTTACGTAAAGATTATTTTTCCACTCGAATAGAGAAGAGCTTCAAACTGTTTGTCTTTGGTTAGTGAAAGACTGAAAAGCTGAACTAGCTTAATTTGTATAAAAAAGCAGGAGCCCAAAGGTTTTCTAAGCCTGCCGCGGCCTAGTGCCAAATACCAAAGCTGTGTAGTCTTGAATCCACCTCGTGCCTCTATTGTTTACACCACCAGACACTCCTGTCTATTTTACTTGTTGGTTCTTTTCCATCCTTGCTTCCCTTTTTTGTCACCGTTTTTCCAGATATGTCTTTTCCTGCACATTCCTACCTTAATGCCTTTTTTTTGTTGCTGTCGTTCTGGGTGATGAAAAAAGTCCCGGTGATGAAAAGGAAGTCCCGGTTTTCAAAAACGAGTGCCAGTGCCCACCACCTGCAATCACCTGCACACATTAAGCACTGAGTTGTGAGAATATTGCTGTAGCATTTTCTCATTTTGCTGGTTTAGAAAGTTTTTATTTGTTTCAATTACAGTGATCTAATAAATATTAAATAAGCTGTGGGAGGTGGTGGTGTGCATCAGCGACACTCCTCATTCACATCTCTTAACTCCACGAGACCATTCAGCAGCATATAGAGAAACACTGCCCTGCTTCCAGTTGACTTGTAATTGAATCTTTTTCACAGCATTAAACTTAGTATCAGCAGTATCTCACTCTACAATAAGTGTGACCCCAGCACTTTTATTAAGGACTTCAATAGAAGTGTAATATCCTCTCTGTTCTGTACTTTTATGTATGAGTGTGGTATTTATAAAGTGCAAACTTGGCTGAAAGGCTGCAGAGCGCTGTACAGGTTCTCATACAAAGAAAAAGCCAACGTGTAATAGCAGGAGTAGCTGGTTGGTGGACTGTTACCTCATCACAATGGACAGTTCTTTAAAAAGGTGAAATTATATCTATGTCTCAAATTGCAGGCAAAGTGTTTGATATCCTAGGTGCATAGGTGAAAGAAGTCTTGTTGCTGTGTATTTTCTTTTTTGCACTTCAGTCTGATAGTGTCCAGGCCGCATGTGTGCCTAGAGCCAGTGTAGATGGTGACTTTGTTAGCTAGGTATCAGAGGTACTGGTCATGATGCCATGTAGCTAATGCAGCTGGTTTTGAAGTTGGTGCCAGAAGAGTTATATCATGGTGGTGGTGATGCAATTATATATTTTTGAGCCTTCAATGAGGCATGCTGCAGCATGTCCTTAATCATAGCACATGTGGAATCTGGGAGGCCATGGACCAGGGCATTGCTGACATTAAGTTAGAAGAGTAGCAGGGCATGAATGCAAGCCCCGTAGCCAGTTTCTGAAAGGAAATCTCTTTATTTATTAAAACTTGGTACCTGTCTGTCCTGGTTTTTATTGGTGATGTGTTCCTCGAAGGTGAGTTTGGTGTTGGCCGGGCTGATCTGAGAGGCATGTCATTGGGTGAAAGTTGAGGTACGAATCCATCCAGGTTTGTTATTGAGCAACATTTAGACTAGGTGTTGCTACTTGTTCTTTGTGAACAGCAGGAATTCTGTTTTGAGGAAGTTAAGCTTCAGGTACGTGCTGAACATCCAGGCCTAAGTTAGGAGCAGGCAGTGTCTTAAGAGTTTGATGTGTGAAACAGAGGGGACTTTCAAAAGTAGTTGTTTCATCAGCATATTGGTGAATGTTTAAGTCTCTATCTGTGAGTAGAGCTCCGAGGAGCTGAATGTGAAGGTTAAAGATTATGGGGAACAAGTGTGGAACCTTGAGGTTCTTTGCTGGTGGTTAAGATTTTTGGGACTTTGAGGTGGTACTTTGATTAAACTTATTGTTTGGATAAATAGGAGACTAGGCGAATGGTGTTTAGGGAATCCCATTTGACATTTCGGGGTGAATAACAGGGTGAGCTGACTGTGTCAAAGGCAGCTGAGAGGTCGAGTAATATCTGAAGGAAAGGCTCATCTTTATCTGTGGTGAGGAGGTTGTCTTCTCTGATTTGTAAGGAAACCCATCCCATGCTGTGATATAAACTGAAGATGTATCATTAGTCATGAAGGAGATAGTTGGCACTGATGTGATCTTGAAATTGCACATAGTTTGCTTTCAATGATCTTGCTGATGAAGAATAGATGAATGATGGGCCTACAGCCTGCTATACCCTGAGGCAAGGTCATCAGGGTATAGCATGTGTTTCTTCAGCAGTGGGCAGATCCTGACTTTATTTAGAGCTCAGGTAACATACCATGAGTGAGGGGGATGTGCACAATGGTGAGTATGGGTGAGAGAGCTTCTCCAGAGAGAGCTTTGCTGATGGAAGAGGTAAGAAATATTCTTTGGCGGTGGTTTGTGCGAGTTGAGGATGTTAGATAGATGTTTGAGAAACATGGACTTGAAAGATAACCATTATGGCATATGGTAGAGCATGATAGAGTGGGTGTTGGAGATTAATAAGGTGTGATTTTGCGGATGTCCTACCATATGTTCTATTTTTTCATTTAAGAAACGTTTGATGGCATTGGACTTATCACCAGAGTTTGCAATAGAAGGGTCATGCTAGGGGCTGATTCATCAGTTTGAAGAATGTTTTACTTCTATTGGTAGCTGGGTCGATGATGTTGATGTAGTACTTTGCTTATGCTGATGTGGCGAGCTATCTTGTGTGGTAGCAATTTACTAGTGTGGTCATCAGGGATTCTGTTTTTTCCTTTTCCTTGCTGTATGCTGGTGGAGCATTTGGTTTCGACAAGGTATCTGGAATACCAGGGTGCTGAAGAGTTTGGCTTGCACTTCATATTTTAGTTAGAGTGAGGATTCTCATTAAGAGGCAGCAAAAAGATTCCCCAAATGGTTAACCACTCTCCGATCTCATATAATCACCTTCCTCACATAACATTTAGTGTTTGGTACTGAGGGCAGTGGCACCCTCTTCTCCCTAAGTGATGGCACTTGGTAAAACAAGCAGACTCACTGAACTCAGGACACACTGCTCTTGGTTGATACAATTTCATTCAAGCATGTCTAGAGACAGGCTTGCCTCTTGCACAGTGGGCTGCCACAGTAGGGTAGGCAGAAGGGGCATTATTCCCCAGATCCTGTGATATCCAATGCCCACACTCCTTCAGCAAAATGTATATCTAGAGTTTTAATTGAAAGCAAGCCTACTGTCTCAATTAGTAATAAGGTAGCTTTTGTGGACATACTATGAGATCATGCCATATATTATGTTTAGCTTCATTTCCTGGAGTACTTTTGCAGCAGTTAGACACAGGTGTTTATGGCACTAGTAAAAATATGTAAGAGTCTAAATAGTCCAACATTACATTTTTGCCCCATGCCTCATAAAAACATCTGACACCCCTGAGAGTGGATTGGATTCTCCTACCAATAGTTTAGCCACTGGTGATGTGATGTCCATAGCCGAAGATCAGGAGACTTTCCTAACAACCAGGAAAAAATATTGGGTTCAGAATCCAGAAATTCACAATCCCTTTCCAGGTCACACCTGGAAACCTGTGCAAAATGTTTGAAAGTTGACACATAGTGTAGTTTTTCAGATATTGTGGAACAACAGGATGGCATGAATGGATAATGTGTTTATTATTGTAATTGATGTTCTCATTTGTGTGTGTGTGTTTTGTAGCTTGGTGGTTCTTGTAAAAATTGCCCAGTTTAAGTGATTGTGAGACTGGAATGTAAAAGGAGACTAGCATACTGACTTGACACAGTCATTTCCATTTATGAGAAGCCACACCCTGCTTCCCACCAACGTTTTATTTTTAATAGTGTTTGACCAGAATTCCTCTGACCTTTCATTCTAATTTACATTATTTTTCAAATTATTCAGCTGATGCGCTACCTTGGTTAGCTGAGTGAAAGCTGAATCTTTTCGACCCCTGCCTTTTGGTGTGCTTTCAAGGACTCTTGTGCAGTAGACCATATGATCTCCTTGCTTCCCTAAAGAGTTTTGGAGACTAATTTTGCCATATGTGTAATGACTTCTTGTCATTAAGAACACATTATTTCTATCCTCATTGGTCAAATTGCGCCATTTACATTCCAAATGTGTTAAAACCATACTTTAGACACGTACATCTGTCTATCATTGTCTGGTAAATTTAGCAAATTTTTGCAGTGCCCTGCTATCATACAGCCTTGTCTTACATGGCAGAGTTCTCTCCGTCTCTCTGTCTTTCTCTCAAGTAGCAATCGTTTTAGTTGCCTTTATGAAGGGAGCCTTTTTGATCGGATGACTCGGGTATCTCTTGTGCGGGTGCAGGGTTCTTTAAATTCCAAAAACCCCTTGGTCTATCAATTGATGGGCGAAATCAGTGACAGAGCAACATTTGGGGGGGGGTTCAAAATACATGCAGTGGGTCCCTCACGCTCCGGGACCCAGTTAGGAGCTCTCATCCAAGGTCCCACCGCACAGTGGCAGTGGGGGCTGTTGGGCTATTGTTACGCCACTGAGTGGAATCCACCTATTCTATCTCCCGCAGCAAAGATATTCTCCAACCTGGGATATCAACTTGGCTTTTTTGTATGACCTGCTGGCCTACATTCACCTACCTTAGGGTTTTAGGAGCTCTATATCAAGCTGGGCATGTTGCTGAGCCTGGTTTCAATTAATAGTCTCGGTGACAGGAATTACTTTCACATAAAAATTGAGAGAAGCCTGTTCTCATGACTTCAAAATAATCCATTGTCCTCAAGCTTCCTCAACATAATATGCACCTGTTTGCCTTGCCATAAAATCTGCCAGTCTAAAAGTGACACAAGTGTACATTTATTTTGTCTGGTTGTCTGTTTTACCATGAGAAATCTTGTTTTTTTTGGATGGGCAAACACATCATACACACACAATATTTATATAAAATAAAGTTGCTTCCCCGCCCCATCTGCACTGTGAAAAGACATGTATTCTGTCCCTGACATGGATACATGTGCATGTGTTTTGAGGGTGGAAAATGTTTTGAGCACGAATACCCCAAACATAAAAGTTAGTCTGAGTTCACAAACTTCTAAAGATAGCACCATCCTCAAGCACCCGCAAACCCCTAACACTAAATTGCAAATGTGGAAAACCCACCCTAATAATAGAATTTCTCCTTTTGCAAAAATAACTTTTTGCTTAAAGAATTCTGCTAATTGTGATTCTGTGAATTGAGTTTGGTAATTTTCAGGTGTAATGTAAACATTCTGTGCAGCTGAGGTCAACACATGGACACAGAATGTTTTGTTGAAGCTTTCTATGAGTAGTTGTATCTTACTCCGTTCGTAGATGTGAATTACATTTGAATATCCAGACATGACTTAAAGCTTGGGTGTATCTTAACTTACTGTTATACTCCATTGGGTGGATTATCTCTCTTTCATCCCCTACTACCGGTCAAAACTAAAACTAAAACATTCTCACCTTAAAGATCATGTCAATGTTAGGATATTTAGTGTCTGCAAGTACCCTGCAGGGGTAGCAGTAATGCAGGAATCCACATTGAAAATATTTGTTTTATTGTTGAAGCTCTCCTTTTGACTCTGTTACCAGAAGATTCTAAGTATCTCAGCTTTACTTTGCTTAAATTGCAGGCACTGTTCATTGGATATGGACCTGGACTGAAGTCCAAGACTGAGGTTGAACCTTTTGAAAACATTGAGCTGTATAACCTAATGTGTGGTAAGAATGGATTCTAGGTTCTTTGCACAATTTTGTTGTGAAGAAAATAATTTCAAGAAATATCTCTTTTTGTATGATCAGCCCCCTCCTAAATGTTTGGACAGATACTGCTGTTTTTTTTACTCTGAAGTGCACTGGGCCCTGCTGACCAGGCCCAAGGTTGTGTGCTATGACCTCTCAAATGCATGTACAAATGGTTAATATGTGATTGGCATATTTAACTTACCTGTAAATCCCTAGTATATGGCCCCTAGTGGATGGTATCTTGTGTACCCAGGGTATGTAAGTTAAATGTCACCAGTGGACTACGTCAGTTATGTCACCACTGCAGTGACACGTTGGCTCTATGTTGTATTCTGCTGCCTAGTGAGGCAGCTTTTACACTTCCAACACAGCATGGCAAAATAACCCTTTTGGCGTAGTGCAGACCTTCCTTAAAAATTTTTACAAGTCACTCCTACGGTAGGCCTCAGAAACCCTTAAAGCAGGGTGCAGAATATTAAACAGAAGGGTGTGTAGCTTTTGTGTTTTACATGTCATCAGTGAAAACTCACCATTGATTTTTTCATTGTAGCAAGGCTGGTAGTCCCATTGGCTAACGCTATGTGCTAACTTTCATTTGGGAACAACAAATATAGTACTTAAAGGTATCAAATTAATTGTTATAGTAAATCCAACATGTTGCTAAAGTCAGATTTAAAAGTAACTCTTAAAAAGATCACTTTAGAAAGTCAGATTTCATTTATTTGTCTTTACTGATTAACTACAGCAGTTGTCACCTTATACAACTTTCTGCCTTGGTGCCAGGAGACATGAATTGATCTCAGGAATGGGTAACAAGAGGCCTGTTAGTAGGAGTAGGTGTGACCTCCTTATGACAGGATGGCCACACGGCTGTGTCTGCAGATGGCCAACCTTTAAAGGGCAAGCCGCCTGTCATAGGCAGCGCGAGTCAGTCTTTAACCTGCCCTCTCCTTTTGTCGAGGTAGACAGGCTGGCAACTCTTCCAAAAGGAGAAAGGTGTTGCAGAACCGGTTTTACAGGAGGAGTTCTTTATAAGGGACACACCTCAGGAGTGTGCCCAATGCACTGGCCAAGGGAGGAAAGGTTCTGGGGTCTAGGACTTGGTATAGCAATACACTGTGGGATTAAGTACCAGTTCCTCAGAAAGTTATGCAAGAACGGGTAGGGGTGCCCATTGAAATGTTATCCTCATTGTTAAGTATTTCCCACCTACAAATTCAAAATTAGCATAAAAGTGGCTCCCCTCGGTACCAGCCTCAGAACTATCCTGAACTCGTAAAGAACAGAAGAGAGGCTGCACTTGCTAAACCTGTGTACGTCAGAAAGAAAGGCTGCACCAAGAAAGATGGCATTTGCTGAACCAAGATGGGACTTCAGACCGCTCCTGCTGTTGAAGTTCTGGACTTCAAGGACTAGGCCTGCCCCAACGTGTGCCAAAGACCAGTGGTTGGCCTTCAAGGGGTAGTTTCCTAGCCTTAAGATAAGTTTGAGGAACACAAAAGCTAAGGAAGCCTGCAACTGCAAAATGCCATGCTGACCAGTTATAGCTGGAGTTTCCCTAGGCCCTGATGGTGCAGCCCGGGAGATGGAGACCTAACCCCCAAGAGGTGCTCTAATGTCCTGGACCCTTGAGTGATGCTAGATTGTACTCTTTCTCCTGAAAACAACTACAGCTTGTGAGCCTACAGGTCAAAGATATCAGTTTTAGAGAAAGAACCAGAGGTCACAAACTACTGCTACTCATCTCCCCATTATCGTCAAAGCCTCCCTGGCTGCTAAGCTCAGATTGCACCCACTGAAAAGGTGCTCTAGTTTATGTATAGCCTTGGACTCCTGTTGAGAACCAAGGCTCATAGTGTGCAGGACTCAGCCTGTCTGTTGACATCAAGTCCAGCACTGGATCCAAGCTGCAGAGGACCCAAGTCTGTGAATGAGAAAACGGACAAGGAAAGTTCTTGAGTGTGAAGGCAAAAGTTTGACCACAATCAACCCAGCCCTTACATCCGACCAGGCCTCCATTGCGGTCAGCCTATAATTTTGATTTTGGCACGGATCATCGTGTTCGAAGATTCTAGACTACAGCTACAAGTGAAAAGCAGTGATTTATGAATATTTTGTAATGAATTGCAGTGATTTAATGAAATCTTTGAAAAATCATAATTGTGCTTCCCTTTATTTGCTTTTTTGTAATTTTGGTGTCTATTTAAAACTAAAAATATAGACTATTTTTATGAAATGGAGTGGGTTTTTACTGTGTCTTGTTTCTTATTAACTGTTTTCGTACTGATAAATGCTTTAGACTTCTTTCCTTTGACTTAAGCCTGACTGTTCTGTGCTGTGCCACAACTCACTAAGGCTAAGCTAAGGTTTAAATTTAAGTAACTTAACTGGATCGTATAAGAGAATCGTGACATTATTACTTAGTGAGGTCTCATAATCACCCTAAATAATAATCCACTTTCTCACAGAAATCATCAATTCATGTAGAATTTCAACCATGGGCATGAGCATCTACTGTGTAGATTGTGGTTCTAATGCGAGAGGTGTTAAGAATAATATGTGAAAATAAATCTAGGATGTGCACAGAGGCCTAGGCCGGTCTCTTGAATGTGAGGTCCTGGACCTGTTCTGTGACCTGGATGGCCACTATGTGCACCCTCATTAAACAGACAGCAGACTATGGTCCCTGCTATGGGTTTACTACATAGAGTGGTGGTGGCACTGTTTCGTGTTTGTTTTTTTGTGCACAGTATGTTTGGTGAATTTATAGTTGTGTCCAGTCATTTATATCTTTGTCACTGACTGGAGACTGGACAATTCATGTAAAGATCTCTTTCTGTGAGCTTCCTGGTTGCTAGTGCTAACTTCCCAAATTTAGCTTGTGTGTGTAGCCTACATAATTCATGCAAGGTGTGCAAGTGAACTATAGTAATGGAGGCCTTTGTGATTCATTTTAGGTACCTCTAGACTTGCCTTTTACTCAAGGTCGAAGAGAGGTCATGAACTGAGGGAAGAGGAGACAGCTTCTTTAAAAGTTCAGTTAGATATTTTGCTGATTCCTTAAGCACTGGCATTGGGTAGGTTTAGGGGTGAAGGGTAGGGTTGTGGGCTGTTTTGCAAGGTAAAGGGCACCCTTTAGGGGAGGCCCAGTCTGCCTTGATCACTCTTTTTGGCTGATAATGGCAAGTTGCAGAAAGCTCACACCTCTCTGTGTTTCATTTGTGGTTGCTCCAGGCTAGAGATAACCCTACTGAGAGAAGGATCTCTTAACACAGGCTGTATTTGGAGAGCAATAGGGAAAGGACACTTGAAATGAGAACCACCCCAAACTTGTTCTGAAATTGCAAACAGTGGATAGGCAAAAAGTGGTACCCCATCCTCAAGGAAGTTGAGTGCTGAGGACTGCTGTGCAACAGGAGCTGGTATCTGCCCTACAACCAGCTTTCCAGAGATGAAGGGACATTGTTTGAGTTTAACCATTGCTGGTAGAACTGTATACTTGACCTGAAGTGCCTAGAAACCAGTGTGCCTGCAGAGAGAAGGAGATAACCACCCAACTCTGCAGGAGGAGTGACTGCCCAGGAGAAGTGAAGTGCAACATGACCCTTGAGCCAGTGGCAGGCTTTCTGAAGAGTAGGACTGTGAAGAGTGAGCAGTGTACCCTCCTGTCGACATGTTCAATCTGTCTAACAGTGGTTCCTGTTGGGAACTGTAGTAATGGAGTCACACACGGGGCAAGGCCAGTAAACGAACACATCGTTTATAGCCATAAAATAAATGCGATCCTCCTCCCGAGCCAGCTCAACACCAACTGACTCGGTCAGAGCGATCGCTGACATGACATTCCACAAAGCCCATACTACGTAAAATATAACACATCCCACTCCCTTCCAGCCTTTCCCAAAACAGAAAAAAAACCCTTAAGGAAAAACAAAAACTGACATGACACAAAAACACTACACTATAAAATTAAGAATGAAAGAGAAATAAAATCATGCTACAGAATAAATACATGACAGCAAAGTCGTTGAAGACACAACTAAACAAATTGTACGTAGTCTTACAAATAACATGGTGGTCTGAGAGTCCTCTGGCCACGACAACCATCTGTAACTCCATCACATGATACAGATTCTGCATCCACTTGTACATGTTCGATACCACCCACATCTGATTTAGGTATCAGATGTTCACCTCTCTCACAAACGTTTCCGTCTGACTTGGCACCCAAATCTTCATCACTCATAAACATGAAACTGTTGTAGCCCTTTCCAGAGAAAGAATTTCTCCGATCTTCCACATCACTCTCTTCCCTTCTCTCATAAACCTAAACTTTCTTTTTATTCCATTTATCACCATTCTCCAGTTCCACATGACTTACTCTCACCTTCTTGACTTTGAAAGGACCCCAGAACTTTGAAAGACCACCAATAACTCTACCATGTCTGATCTTCACCCAATCTCCTTAAATAACATCCTTTCCTCTTACAATTTTGTTTGCACAACTCGTATCACACACACCACCCTTCGACAACCACGCTGTCAGTAGTTTAGAACCAGATTTCCTTCCCCTCATCCTTTCAAATGGAGTAGTACCTGTAGCCTTATTTGTTGTGGTACGGTGGGCCCAGACCATCTCATCTACAGTACCTCTTATACTTCTTCCACTCTGAATACCCATCAATATCGTACCTTTTACTAGACGTTTATTCTCTCAACCATTCTATTAGCTTGGGGATTATAAAGAGCTGTACGCTTATGAATAATCCCACAGTTCTCTAAAAATGTCCTCATTTCTTGAGAGGTAAGTTAAGTGCCATTATCAGTTATCAAGACTCTAGGAAAACCTTCCTCCAGAAAAACTTCCTTCAACACCTCAATGGTACTCCTAGTGTTAATCTCCTGTACAAACTTTACGACAACCCATCTTGAGTACACATCAACCATGACCACAGTATTTCTGTATAAATCTCCCACACCCTTCATGGGACCAATAAAATCCAAACACACCGTACACCAAGGCAAACCAGGATCTTCAATATGTCCTTGAACTTGTCCTTTTTTCACTGTCTTTACATGTTGTATAATCCACAAACCCACCTTGAAATCATGTCATCCATGCCTGGCCACCAAAAGTATTCCCTAACTCTCTTCTTAGTCATGGTTTGACCCAGAACCTTCATGTGCCAACACAAAATTCTTATTTCTTAGAACCACCGGTTGAACAAACTTGTCATTCCTCATAACCAGGTTCAAATCTAGAACAGATAACTCATCCATTAATTTTAAATAGTGTCTCAAAGATGGAACCACTGTACTATCCCTCCTTTTACCTTCCACGATCATTCGCACAACACCCTTGAGTACAGAATCCTCCTCCATAGCAGTCCTCCATTCCTCCACTGAAAATGTGCCTTCACCCCAGTCCTCAATATCTCTCAACCAGGCTACTGCCCCTTCCTGTTCCTTGAGTAAGTCCTCTGCCTTGTCCACACCCACAGTGTCTAATGGCAGCCTGGAGAGACAATCTGCCCGGTCATTCTCCCAACCTGGAATATAGCTTATACCAAACCGGTATTCTTGGAGCCTGGCAGCTAACCTTGCAAGTCTAGCAGAACCTTTCCCTGCACCCCCCAGGACTCAGCACTTTAAGCAATGGTTTGTGATCCAAGCGTAAAGTGAAATTTTTGCCCCACAGAAAAGTCCTAAAGTACTCCACAGCCCAGACAGCAGCCAAAGCCTCATCTTCAATCACTGAATAATTCTGTTCGCACGCCGTTGAAGACCGTGAAGCAAAAGCCACAGTTGCCTCCTTCCCCTTACATACTTGAGCTAGTACTGCTCCTAAGCCACATGCACTTGCATCCACAGTCAGAACCGTCTTAAGATGAGTATCAAAAGGAGACAAAATACCAGCTTCACAAATGTCATCCTTCACTGTATCAAACGCAATCTGTTCCTTTCCCCACCTGAAGTTGAAGCCCTTCCTCAGTAACATTCTTAAGTTATCAGTTTTTTTAGCAAAATTCTCCAAAACTTGTTGTAATACTCTATCAGCCCCATAAGTTAACGCAATTGATCCTTGTTACATGGAATGGGTGCTGAAGGAATAGCATTTAACAAATCTTCCTTAGGTCTGTATCCTTCCCCACACACTGTATGACCTTGGTAATCAATTTCTTCCACCATAAATTTGCACTTGTCTCTCCTCAAAGTTAAACCAGCTTCCCTCAATTTGTTCAGAACAGATTTGAGAACAGCATTATGTTCCCTTACAGTCTGACCAAAAATCAAAATGTCGTCTTGGAAATACAACACTTTCTGCATTCCCGAAAAGAAATTGGACATAACTCTCTGTAACACACTTGCTGCAGAAGACAGCTCAAAAGGCATCCTGGTGAAATGGAATGTGGCTTCCATGGTTGTAAAAGCAGTAAGTGCACAAGACTCATCATGTAACTTGATTTGGTGATATGCACTCCTCATATCCAGTTTCGAAAAATACTTCCCCACCTTTGAGCAGAGACAAGATTTCATTTATGTTTGGAAGAGGGAAGGAGTCTGTAACCACAGATTTATTTAGACTGTGTAAATCCACACAAAAATGAAGCTTGCCATCACTTTTTTTTAGCAATGACTACTGGTGAAACCCATGGTGAGGCCTCAACGGGTTCAATTATACCCTGAACCATCATGTCTTGTAACATTTTCTTGACTTCCCCCCTTACCACCAATGGCACCCTCCTCACCTTGTGTTTCATTGCCACAGCATCTTTCTCCAGTATAATTTTGTGGACATACCCCTTTAATTCTCCCAACTTTTCATCAAACACCTCCCTAGCATCATCAAGAATTTTCTCCAAAGATTCATCTTCTACTAACAAAACCTTATTGTCAGAATGTGGATCAATGATGACATGCAAATCATATTGATGTTCCCATCCCAAAATCGGTGGTCCAGACTCTGCCACATTGATTTTCCCTTCAACACATCGATGTCCAAACTTAATGTGAGAAATAAAATGACCTATGACATCGATCTCTACCCCCTGATACCCTCTCGGATTTATATCCCTAGGCAGCAAGGAAATATCATGCCATAACTCAACCTACAATGATTTTGGAATAATAGTGTACAGTGAACCAAAGTCCACCATTAGCTCCACATCTTTGTCAGCGATGGTAAAGATTCCCTTCGGCCTGGTCTCTCTTCCTCTTCCTGTATCAGAAGTCTGAATTAGTAAGATGCGATCACTAACACAGCTTTCCTCCATAGTATCAGCTACAGCAACTCTTGATTTAAAACCGTCTTTGCACATTTGAGCAAAATGCCCCTTTTGACCACAGTTCCTGCAATCTTTATTAACAGCAAAACACCATTTAGCATCGCTGGTATGAGTAGAGCTCCCACACCTTGCGCAAAATTTAGACTTTGGCGAGATAGAATCTCTTACCCCTTGTCTATTGTGTGCAACACCAACATGCTTTGACAGATTTTGTTTTTTGAAATTTCTGGCACCTCTTCATCACCTTCAGTACTCCCACTCCCTTTCTTGCTCATTTCCCTCATGCAGATACCCGATTCTTTCACGATTTTTGCAATGGTAATTGCATTTTTCAGGGGCAGATTTTTTGCTGCCCATAGCCATTCCTCCTTTTTTTGCTCTTGCACTGTACAATAAGTTGGTCTCAAATTAGTTCATCAGACATGGGTCCAACTTTGCACTTCACAGACAATTCGCGTGAACTAGAAACAGTCTTCCAGCGACTCCATCTCTTTGTGGTCTAGTGTAGAATTTGTAACGTGACATTGCTATATTTTCCTCCTTAGCAAATCTCATCTCTAGCCATAATTTTGCTTCTTCATATACATCACCAGTAGGCTGCCCATTGTTGTTACAAATTTCCGTTAAATATTTAAATATATGATGAGCCTCTCTGCCAATTGTGCCCAAAAGCAATGCTTTCTTTCTGTGTGCTGAAAATTTTTGACTATCCAATGCTACGACATAGTTTTCAAAAAGAACAATCCATTCTTCCCATTGAATTGAAGGTTGAGACCTATTGTCCAAAAATGGTGAAGGAATATTAATAGCAGAAGCCATCCCAACTCAAAGGTAACGTTGTGTTATATTGTATGCAAGAAAGATATTGTGATTTCCTATCCTCCTCCCAAATGGTTGCTTGCTAAGGCCCTTTCCTTTCCTTTAGCTAAAGAGAAATTAAGGTATTTTCCTCTTATTTCCTGGTGGGCTGGGTTAACAGTCTCACTCGGCTCCTTTATGCTTTCTGAAACAATACGCTCACTTTCAGACCGACTTGACAACGCGGGCCTTCAAAACCAGTAAGTGTCTCCAGCAAATGTAATCATGCACGCGCCTCCATCCTCCCAAACGCGCTTCTCTATCTTCAAATCACCTTACTGAGCTCAAGGCCACAATGGTCCACACTGGACAAACAGGGCTCGTCTACCGTGACGCGTAGATCTGATCGGATCACGTTTATTCCACTTTCTTGGTCCTCCGGCTAGTGTAGCTGGCGCCTGTCCCCAAAATTGTAGTAATAGAGTCGCACACGGGGCAAGGCCAGTAAACGAACATGTAGTTTATTGCCATAAAATAAACGCGATCCTCCTCCCGAGCCAGCTCAACACCAACTGACTCAGTCAGAACGATCGCTGACACGACATTCCACAAAGCCCATACTACATAAAATATAACAGGAACCTGGCTACTGGACTTGAAAATCACTGACACCCAGTCAGGGCAGTGATCCAAGTCCAGCATGGCCTGTACTAAGCTGTAGTGCCCATAAGATGTGCATCCTGAACTAAGCCACATAGACTAGAAGATGTTAGACCTGTGCAAAGCCTTGTTTCCCAGAAGAGATTGGCCAGTGCATGGGCACACTGGCTACTGGAGATTGCCCTGTTTATGGCTGCAGTGCCAGCCAGAGATTTACCTGTGTATTTCGGCACTCCGAAGAGATCGGCCTGTGCGGGGCTGTACTGATACCGGAGCACCTGCCCACCAATTCTGTGTGTGATCCATTCTTCTGTGAGGACAGCCGTTCCAGATGCGATCAGCCACCTACAACCACTGGAGACCTGCAGCAGCAGAATTGCTGAAGACCCTTCTGCTAGATAGACACTTGCAGTCAAAGGGAAGAACCAAACAGAGCTACTAGTTTTCATGCTTTCCCTCCCAGAAGTGGGAAGGAGCAGATGTGCGGAGACAAAACCGGTAGCTGTCTGAATTGTCTGGTCCACCACATTTGGCAAGAACTGAGCAACTGAAGCAGGTAAGAGTTGAGCACCTGAACTGTGAGTGTAACTTATAATTGAATTGGTAATCTGCATCTAAGTTGTGATCATTCTAATAAATTAATCCCCGGGAGAACCGACTGGACTAGAAAAGGGTGGGCTTAGGGCAGGTAGCAGAGGCACAGACTGATCTCAGGACAGTATATAGTACATTGCATATATCCTCTATGTAGTCTGTTTTATTGTGCATTAAAATACTTTCTTTCTTGAAAGTAAAGCAATAGGTTGGACACTCAGTTATCATGCTTTGTGACTGAGTCCTGAGCTCAAGGAGGCCCACACTACCTCCCTAAGTCTGTGACTACTTGCCTTCACTACCACTGAGCGTGACGTGCTAAAGGGTTTGTACTTCACCCAGTTTGTAGAGCCACAGTAGTATAGACCCTGGGACATCAGAGGTAAATGACCTCAACCTCCGTAGTGTATGTCCAGTACTCCCTGTTTGACACCCATCATCCCCGGAAGGGAGTCTGACAACAGCCTTTCTACAGCTTTAACATGTTGATGTTGTTTGAGGTTATCTTCACAAGGATGTGTGAAGTTTTGGGCATTGCCCACAAGCGAGTAGCCAGAAAATGAAAATGCACCTCACTTTGAACTAAACTTCTAATGACACTGAATCAGCAAAGCAAATAAGTCCACCATTCCTAGGCTGGTCCCTGTCACTCTTTCATCCACCGTCAATCCTGCCATTCTTTCACACTTCCATCCTTATACCCGTCCGTTCTTTCACCTTTCCTTCCATTCTTTCACCCATCCATTCTCTCACCCATCCATTTTGTCACTGTTCTATTCATTCATCCTTTCAGCTGTCCATCCATTCATTCACCTTTCATCCATCCATTCTCACCCATCCATCTTTTACCCTTTCTGTTCATCCATCTATTTTTCATTTAGTTCACAAGTTTATCATCCATCCTTCCACGGTTCCATCGAGTCATCCTTTAACCTTTCCTTTCACCCACCCACCCTGTCATCTTTCCATCCAGTCATACATTTTCATACTGCCAATGATCTTTCGTTCACACGTTTCCATGCTTCTGGTGTTGTATAAGTTCATACTTTCTCCTGTTTGTAAATCTTTCATCCACCTACCAATACATTCTTTGACCCTTTCTTCTATCCCTTAAACTGGTCTTTTCACACTTCATTCTATCCTTTCTTTCATCCTTCCTACCTTCCAGTCTTGCACCCATCCTTCCTTTGTTCTTTTCACCCTCCCCCTTTTCATTTTACCTGTCCTTTTTTTTCATATTTTCTACCTTTCACCTTTGACCCTTTCTTCCTTCCCCCTTCTTTTCCAGTTTCTTTCATCAAATTGTTTTCTTTTTTTACCTTTATCTTCCCCTTTGCTCTATTTGCTGTTGTCTGCCCGTTTTAGATGTTTCACTCATTTCTGTTTCCTTCATTGAACTTGGCTGACATAGAAGCCCTTCTCTGCAGAGTGCAGACAGAAGAGTGGAAAGACACACAGAAGAGAACTTTAGTGGAGCACAGATTCCAAACAAGACCATCCAGTGCAGTTGCAACCCCACTATTAAACTGCTAAAACGGAGAGTTCACAATGCTTCTAGATTGTATTATAAACAGTCTGATGTGCGGACGGGTAGCAACCATTCCAAAGCATAATCTGAAATTGATAATTGAGAAAATGTTATGAACATTGATAGACTTGGCTTCCTTGGCGTGGTTTTCCCCTCTAACTTTTTGCCTCTCATCCTCCTGTTTTGCTGACTTTGTTTTTGCTGGCCTTAGGGCTCTCTACACTCTTATCACTGCTAACCAGTGCTAATGTGCTTGTGCCTTCTCCTTAGAGCATGGTAGAATTAGGTTATAGCCAATTGGCTTATTTAATTTACTTGTAGGGCCCTAATCAAGTGGCACTACCTGTGCATGGGCCTTTAAATTAAAGAGGTTACTTGTAGACCTTCAGCACTGATTGCCCCACTCACATAAGTAGCACTTTAAACATGCCATTGCAGCCTGTGTGTGCATTTTTAAATTGTTTTTTTCCCCGTTGCAGTCTGCCTGAATGTGTGACCTTGTCCCAGTTTGGTGTCACCAGTTAAGCATAGTTGCTGCAGTAGTACTTTTTCAGCTTTATTTTCGTAAAAACCCTTAACGTTACATATCTTCTGCTCTACTGATTTGATATTTATAGTTTAGTCTTGTTTTATTTGTTAAATGTTTTTTGGTGTGGTATCCTTTGTGTGGTGGTGTTAAGTTTCTTACTGTTTGAAATGTTGCCTAAACACTTTACCCATTACCTCTAAGTTAAGCCTGACTGCTCTATACCAAGCTACCAGTGGGTTGAGCACAGTTTAATTTAGGGTTGGCTTGTGCCTCACCGTGATAAGGATTGTGGTTGCTGCATGAGCAGGGCTCATACCCCAGTCAATCAAGAACCCAACTTCTTACAAACATCAGTCAGTAAACTTACCAAGATGTGAGACATTGGGTTTCTATACTTCTCTCTTTTTTATCTTTAAAATTATCTGAGGGGCTATTACTATTTTTAACTGAAGTAGGCATCTTTTTATATCTTTCTTCTTCCTGCTGTTATAACTCATAATTGTGAATAGTGTCTTAAATTTAGGTTTAGAAAATACAATCCTGAAGAAGCTTCATCAGTTGTTACTTAATTCAAAAATTTATTATACTAACTCAGCAGCAGTATAAATTGATAGACGTCACAAAATGATATTGACAGTGGAATCTGACCCAAAATATAAATTCCTTGACAGTGTGTAAAATCATTAAATCCTTTTGTACAACATGTCAGCGAGTTCTGCATCAGTTGTAGAACTTGTGCAGTAAGCCAGTTTTTCCTGTTTGGTTGTGTAGCTGTCAGTGGCATAGTAACATTTTAGTAACTCACAAAATTAGTGCAGAGAATAATTATTCTAAGGTTAATTTTCCCCAGCCTCTGTGTGCACACTTTTTGTCACCTACATGCACTGGATTAACATAAGAGGAAAAAGTATTTCATTGGATAAATTAATTTAAAATGATGTATACTTAACTTGAACCCCCTTTTCTTTCAAAGATTGGTGTCATAGAAAATGGACAACCTTTTAGCACCTGGGGACCAACTTGAAAGCTATCAGAAGTAGTACTGTAGTCAGTGATGATTTGATCTCAAATTTGATTGTAATCACTATGCAAACGGCAGAATGCAGTTGGAAATGGAGATAATACCTTATTTATTAATTGTACAAGATCACATTAATTACTTCTGACTGTGCATTGAACCGAAGAGCCAAAATGCTAGGCACAACAGAACCCAACCTTTGATAGCCTATATAAAGAAAAGTATATTTGAATGGCTATTCCTGCTCCCATCTTAATGTAATTTGCAGCCTCGAAGAGGCATTAACAAAGAATGTGGAAGTTTTATGAGACGTGAATGTATTGGGTCGAGTGAATGTTCCAGTCTCCAGAAAAAGACCAAGAAGTAGCAAATTAAATAAAAAATACCTTAAGAAAAATATCAGCTCTTAGGGCCTGCATGCAGAGGCCTAGGGTGAGGTCATTGAAGATATACATAGCACTTTCTGGATGGTGATGTTTGAGGCGGATTCAAACACTGTGACATTGTAAAATGTATACATAGTTGATCTTCAAAGGAAAGGGATGGATGTTACATCATAAGTAGTTCTGGCCTAATTCCACAAACACAAAACTAAGGAGGTAGTCATTAAGGCTGCCATGGACTTGGTGAGGACATCTACAACAACCACTTAGATGCTCAGTGACTGAAAAGTTGCAAAGTGAAAAGTGAAAATACCTAATTACAGGAGAGAAAAGATAATTTGTGTGTCTGTGACATGTATACAAATCTCCTTACATGAGAAGGGGTAAATATTATTCTTTTCTTTATCAGCCTATATTGGTTTGGTGTCTTCAAAAGCAACCCAAACCCATGCTTGCTTTAAGAACCTGGGTGATTGATATGTATGAAAATCTGGAAAGTTAAATCTGTATCTGATAGAGACATCTAGAAGATTCCTTACTGTAGAATTTCCCCCTGGCGTCAGTCTAGATCTGGAGATTTTTCTCGAGCAGTACCCCTGCACACCGTTAGGTGGTATTGATTGGCTCTGTGTCCATCATTGGTGTTGTTCATGCCAGATCGCCAAATATGATGTCACGGGTCCTATATAGGCACCACCCTGGTGCACTGACGTCAGTTCTTTTTTTTCCATGCCAGCCAGTGCAGATCCGAAGAGAGCTACCCCTCAGTCATTTTTTGACTTGCCTTTTTTTTTAAACTTTTTGCCAACGTTTTTTCGAGTTGCTAACTCCTGGTGCATCGAAGATGTCATCTAGGAAGACCTGGTTCAAGCTTTGCGAATCCTGTCATCAGGCGATGTCCATGATGGATTCACACCTCACGTGCCTTTGGTGTTTGGAGCCTGACCACGACCCAAAGTAGTGCTCCAACTGTTGGGCCATGCATCCCAAGGCTTTGAGGAAGCAGTCTCTGAAGCTGATAGTGGCTTGATGCTCAACTCTGCACAAGTCGAGGTCCTGGTCGAGAAGAAGGTCCCGGGAGTGGTCCCGGAGTTCTCCATCATCGTCATCCCACTTCAAGTCCTCTAGATGATCGTATATGTTGAGGCACAAAAAGAAGGAAAAGAAAGCAAAGGATTCTTACACTTAACTTCGACCGTCGCTTGACGAGATGAGGGAGCATCGTTGTTCTAGGCCTCTGCATGCAGAACCTGTTTCTGGGCTAACTCTGTGTCTCCCCGAGTTTCTGGGAGCTGGAGCGGACCCTGCCCACTTAAGAGTTTTATGAGGTCATGCACCTCTTTTTTGGACAGTCTGACAACATTGGAGAGCCTTCGGGCCCATGGAGTTGGAAGGATCCCCTTCGGATTCCGCACCGGTGGCTTCGGCTTTTGTTCCAAGGGGCACCCATGGATCCATGCTTGGATCCAGGACGGCGTTGGTCATACCATCTCATCTGTCTCTAATGCCGACGTTCCCAGTACTGCCCATACCCCTGGATGGCACCATCCACATCCTCATGGTCGTCGTACGAACCAGATTCCGGTGTCAACAGGAACCATGCCTCCTATGTCAGATCCTGAGCCCCTTTCCCATGGGCTAGGTTACGGTGAGGAATGGGAGGGGTTGCTGGACCCTTTGGAATACCATCTCCAAAACTCTATGGACTGGTTTATGGACTTGGGTGAAGCCAGTGGACTGGATACCCCACCCCAGATACTGGCATGCTTTCTCCCCCTACCATGCCTACGGAGGAGGGAGCATCCTATTCTGGGATGGTGCAAAGGGTAGCTAATGTCTTGGCATTTGAGCTGCCTTTGGTGGCAGTTCGGACTAACCCCCTGACAGGGGTGCTTCAACCTGGAGTTTCATCCTCCGAACCCCTGCTCCCCTTCAATGAAGCCCTTAAAGATGTCCTACTGGGTAGCGGATACTGATAATGATTATGATAAATTTTATTGTTTCAGTTGGTTGTTTTGAGAGGGGGCCGGGTGAATTTGCCGAAATGGCACAGATGGTTTGTGATGAAAGTGCTGGTCCAGTATTTTCACTCAGAAGTCCTCCCAAGCATCCACTATGTATTTGTGGGTTTTGAGGCTCTCCAACATCTGTAGTTTTGCAGCTAGAGATAAGGCTCCTATTGTGGCAGATGACCAACATAATCTCTTCAAGCTTGTTGACTTTGTTTGCCCTTTTTGTGCCGGGACAGGTTTGTAGACAGGTAAAGAGGACCTTAAGGTCAGTATTTACTACGAGTGATCACTGGAAATGGTGTATTTTATTTGAAATTGCTGTACCAAAGGGATCAGAGGTAACATGACTAGGGTGTAGTCTAGGATGGACTGTGAGGAGGGGCTGAGAAATGTGTAACTTGGTGGAGAGTCGCCAGTGAATCTCCCATTTAATACCTGAAGTTTGAGATATTCTACTGATGTCGCCAGTTGTGCTCCCTGCTGGTCACAACGAGTGAAGGTTGATCACACCTGTGTTGGGACGTTCCAGTAGGAGTTGTCGGCGCTTAGTATTTCATCTGCCTCTTGAGCCTTAAGTAAGTTCAAATTAAAGTCTCCTGTCAAGATGATGTCCCAGTCGGCGTGGGACTGGCAATAGTACCTGATGACCGGTGCTGTCCTTGTTATAGAGATCCCCCCAGGTCTCACAGCGGGAGGCGAACATCAGGATGTAATCTGCTATTTCTGTTGTTTCCCAGGTTGTTAGGGTGGCTTCTGCTCGGTTGTTTTCCTTGTCAGGTTGGAATTCCACAGATATTAGATCCGCAGAGGACAGGGTGCTGAGGTTTGGGACTGCTTCTATGCGCCTCATGATGTTCCCTTTGTTTAAGATGTTGTGATTCCCCTGGGAGATGTAGTGTGGTAGGAATCACAACTTGAGGGGGAGTTCATCTTTCATTGCTAGCTGCAATTGTCGTGGCAGTGTGTTGTGTGCAAGTACCGTGCTGGGGTTTCTGTGGCAGGCAGGCGAGTATGGGCGGGGTATGGAGCCTTCTGAGTTGCGTGAGCTGTTAAAATTTCCTGGAGCTCAAGATGGCAGGTTTTGAGTCCATGAGCTATATGCATGAGTGGCCCTCGTCTTAATGGGGTAACTGGTTTTACCACAACTGAGCGGCCGTTGGGGCCTGTGTTTACTGTCAGCCTGATTTTTGAGGGGAGGCTGGATGCTTGTTTAACTGTGTTAGTTCTTTGGGCATCTAGTTTGGCGGTTCAGCGGCTTGGGCCAGGTGTGTGGCCTGGAGCCAGTGGGTTTGGGGTTTTATGGTCTAGCGTGCGTTTGACACTCGCATGTCCTCGCCAGGGGAGTGAGCTGTGTGGAATTGTTATAGGTGCATTGCTTCGCACCTGGTCGGAGGTTAAGGGTGAAGTCTGATGCTGCTGCGATTCTTGACCCAGCTGTCGGCTGCCGATGGTTGGATACTGTTGGGGGAGTATGGGCTGAGTGAGAGTGTGAGGAGGGTCAAGGCCTTTTACCATGAGGAGAGGCTGCTTATCAGTGGTGTCTGGGGCTCTGGTCCTATGATTTGAGGATGTGGCTTGTGATTCAGGAAGAGCGCCCCGGGGTTGGAAGTGGGCTGTCAATAGTTTTTGATCCATTTGCAGGCCTGTTAAACCCCACTCTTGGGGCTTGTTCTTGTTCTTTAGCTTGGTCGTTTTGGAGAGGGCAGTGTCATTTAGCAAAGAGGATGGCAGGGACAAATCTGCCTGAACGGACAGGCTGCTGTGATCCAGTGTGCTGGTGTCTTTGTCTGCCATCTTTGGGGCTGCGTTGGTAGATTGTTTAGCAAAGATAGGGAATATATTTTTGCATGACCTGTCGTTATGGTCAAATTTGTTCTTTCTGGCTTTTCTTAAGCGTTTACGTTATATTTTAGTTAGTTTTAGGTGTGCTGTTTTGTTGCTGGGCCAGGTAAGCCCTTCTGGTACTGCTTCCCTAAGGGATAGCTCAGGGAGAAGGTTGGTCTGAGGAGTATTCTGGGCGTGATCACAGATCAGCTTGTGTTGGCTAGGAGGTCACACCTGGTTTTAGGGTGTGGCTTACAGTAGTGGGTGACAGTGTTTGCTTCTTGATTCCTGGTAGGTTGCAACAATGTTAGTATGTTCGACAAAATATCTGGAAGTACAACAAGGTTGTCAATGATTGGTCCGAAGGCACCATGCTCTCGGTTCGGTGTAGGGCATTCTGCTGGTTTCACTATTAGAGAGGTGATGGTATCCATTTTCTGGTTTATTCCCACATTTTGCTCAGCAATTAGGTTCATAATGTTGATCTGTGTATCCAGTTTGTCTGACTGAAAGTTTCAATAGATGATTCTAAGGCTGCGAGTAGACAGTCCCACCACAACGGGGTGGTTGGCTCTTGATTATCTACTTGATCAAGTGTCCATGATGAGGCTTTTCCTGTTTTTGGGTGAACAACCGTAGAGGAGAAGAGGTTTGCTGAAGGACTGGTAGGTCTGGGTCGTTGCTGTCTTGTCTTGGTGTGCCCTGCGTAAGGTGGTAATTTGTGGAGAACCTTGTATTGATGAGTGATGGCGTGTGACTAGCTGGAGAGGTTTCTAGTGTGTGATCCCCTTTGGTTCGTACAGGGGATGATGGAAACATCTTGAATTCACGTGCGCTGTGAGATTGAAGCGCCGATGTGTGAGTGGTGTTAGGTGGTGCATGACCTCTCAGGTGGATTGGGGAAGTTGGCATCCTCGATATGGATGGTTTTGACTTCTAATGCCTGTAGCAATTCAGCGTTGTTTGAGAGGGAGAGAAAGCGGGACCAAAGTTTGTCTGTGCAGGCTGAGCACAGGCTGCTTTTCTGAGTTTACAGATAAAGGGCTAATTGCTATGGGGGTCTGTGCCAGGGCATGAGTTGAGGAGGGTAGAAGAAGGTTGTCCTTTGTCGTTGCAGAGAACCGGTGGATCTGGGCCACCGTTTCTATAGTTTTGGCGAAGACAGAGGTGCCGTGATTAACTGGGGTGAGTTTTAGGTCTTGTTTAGCTGATAGTGATTTTGTAGGTTTCAACTGAGACACTATCATTTGATGTGGGGTGCGCACACCACTTATTTCGATTACAGAGCTCCTCTTGATTTGAATGATAGGGATGGGAATGGTGGAGGTGTCGTCTGAAATTGTATATATTGCAGCCATTGGATCCTTCAGGAAAGGGAACAGCTTTGATGTTGGCACCTGCGAAGGTTTCAACCCTCACTAAGCACTTCTCCCGTGGCTTGTTTACAGTTAGCGGCCGGTTCTTGCCAGATCGCATATCCCGTCTCTTGGGTTTAACTGGCGGGCTTTCAGGGTTGTTTGAAAAAGTGGAATTGCAGTAGGAGGAGAGTCACGGAAGGAGGGGGAACCCCTGGTCACAAGCTGCACCATGCCTGGCGGCTTGGCCGCTTCCGTGGCATGGGGTTCAACCTACTTATGGGGGACCTAAAGCCACTTGGGCCCTCCTGTGTCACCTTCAACTGTGGCCTCCAAGATCCGTAGCTTCTGCTCAGTAAAGTACTCAGCAGGTAGGTGGTTGGTGGGGCTATGTGGTCAAGTCCGATTTGTACGACCTACCCAAATACTGCTGCTGTGGTTGTGGTCTCTGCTTCCGGTTGGTCAGGGCTGTTCCTGCGCTGCCCCGCCTCCCTGGCTCCCCCTTTACCTGCCGAGGGGGTGGAAGGGGCATGAGCGCTCTGGGGCAAGCTGGGACTGACGCTGGTGAAGGCGAAGGGCAATGAGATCAGTGGGGGCCACAAGCCAAGTGGGGTCAGTGTTGAGCCAGGTTCCGAGGGTCCAGGCTGTTCCCAGATACTGCTATGGTTGTGGTGCGGGTGTACATTTATGTTCCGCGCAGCACCTAGCGCCGCCTCCCCGTCCCCACCTTACTGGTGCGAAGGTAGGGGGTGGGAGGGGCACGAGCACGCTGGTGCTGGGGTACTAGGGTGTCTTCTGAGATTCCCTAAGGTTGCCCAAGAGTGCCTAGGGTTGGATCTTGCCCATGGTGCACTGGCACGTTTTGTGGGCTTCTCAGCTTCTGGTTGGTCCGAGCTGTTCCAGCGCTACCTCCCCTCCCTGGCTCCCCCTTTGCCTGCCTGTCAGGGGGGTGGGAGGGGCACGATCGCTGGGGCTGGCTGGCGCTGAATAAGGCCGGTGAAATCACTGGGGGCCAAGCAACCCAGCAGGTTCAGAGTTGAACTGATGTCTAGAAGTCCGCTTGGTAAGTATGCTGCCTGGTGTAGTTGGGGTTGGTTGAGGTGGGGGGGAGGACTGAGGGAGCACAGCAAGGCTGCAGGGGTCTGCTGATGTATGGGCAGGCTGCAACCCGGAACAGTCAGTCAGGCACCCAGGTAGGCACACCCCTGCTCACTAGTGGGAGTTTTGGGTGCACTGAGGTAGGCTGGGGGAGGGGCAATCCACCTCGATCCCCCGACTGACCTCAACTCTCCCTCGTCGTCCCGGAGCCGACCCGCGTGCGTCCTTCAGGAGGCCGTTGACCGGAGACTGGAAGGTGTGTTGAAAGCGTGCCGGGGGCCGTCCAAACCCAACCCGAAATGCCATCAGCTCCAGCCGCCCTCCTGCCCGCCTGCTCCGACAATCAGTGCTGGCTCCTCCCCTTCCTGCCGACGTGCGGCTGAGTGTTCTCCCATGCGTCATCATCAACGTTCTCGGTCCCACCTCAGTGTTCTCTACTGGGTACCTGATTCAAACCCAGCACATGGGCTCCTGTGAACAGCCGCCATCGCCCTGATCCTGGGAATCCAGGTTTTCTTACAACACCCCACCACTAGGAACTTGGTCATCCAAGTCTCTACCTCCCATGGCCTACCTCCCATGGTGTGTTCCCTTCCGCACCCCCAGATAGGGTATCCAAAAGGCTGGACACACTTGGAAAGAAGATGTTTTCGCCACCAGCCTGACATTCCAGTCTGTGAACACTGCCTGCCTTTTGGGCCGTTACTCCCATATGCTGTGGGATACAGTTGCGCAAGTGCTGCCAAATGGTCCTGGAGGAGGTGCAAGCTATACTTTCCCAAGAAGATGCTGATGGGAGAGATGCAGCACAGTTTACAATCCTATGTGGACTGGACATGACCGACTCACTGGGTAGAGCAGTTGCATTGACAGTGGCCCTCCAGCATCAAGCCTGGTTGAGGACGTCTGGCTTTTTAGGAGATGTCCAAGCCAATCTTATGAACATGCCCTTTGATGGCACCCATCTCTTCAGAGAGAAAACGGACTCGGCACTCAAGCGCTTCAAGGATTCTTGTGCTACGGCCAGATCCTTGGGCCTCACGTTGGTCCTGCTTCCCTTTCAGTCTACGTCCCATACAGCCACATCCGTTCAGATCCAGCCACTGTGCCGCGCATGCTGCTCAGTGCCTGCGTGGCCGGGGATGTGGAATCCACCACCCCAGTGGTCTCACCAGTCTGCTGCCTCTCCCTTCTGCAGCAGCCTCCAAACCTTCCTAGTCTGACTCTTCCCCATCAGGGACCAGTTGGAGGCAGGACTTACGATCACCTGCTCCACTGGCAATACATCACGTCAGACAGGTGGGTTTTGCACATATTATGACTACTCCCTCCCCTTCGAGACTGCCACTCCATCCATGCCACCATCCTATAATCAGATGTTGGAGGATCATTTGGCACTTCTCCGAGGGGATGTTTTGGCCAAGGAAGCCATAGAGAGGGTTCCTCTGTCAGAGGTAAGTTGTGGTTGCTAATCCAACTACTTTCTGGGCCCCAAAAAGAAAGGCCTCCTCCCTATCTTAGACCTTCGGTCCATTAATGGCTTCTTCTAGAAGAAGTTCAAACTGCTCACTCTGATTCAGATTTTAGCTGTCCATTTCCTGTCTTGCCAGCCCACAGACATTACTTGCGATTCACAGTAGGAGACAAGCACTTTCAGTTCATTGCTCCCCTTTGGCCTTATCAGCATTCCTCAGGTGTTCACCAAGGTGATGGCAGTGGTTGCAGCCCATCTGCACAGATCAGGGGTTTCAATCTTCCTCTATCTTGATGACTGGCTGTCAAAGGATGGCTCGCCCCTGGCTGTCATCTCCCATCTCCACACTACGGCAGACCCTCTACATTGCTGGGGTTCACTATAAACATGCTGAAGTCACACCTGACTTCCTCTCAGACGCTCCCTTCATTGCAGCTGTTCTGGGCACCGTGCAGTTTTGGGTTTATCATCCCGAGCGACAAGTTCAGAATATTCAGGCTATGATACTGATGTTTCAGCCCCTATCCTGGATTTCGGTGAGAATGACTCTGAGGATGCTGGGCCTCATGGCGCCTTGCATCCTGCTGGTGACAGATGGCATATGCGGGCTCTGGAGTGGGACCTGAAGTTCCAGTGGGCACAGCATCAGGGGAATCTCTCCAACATGGTCCAGATCTCAGAGGGAAGTGGGTGAGATCTGCAGTGGTGGCTAACAAACAACAATTGAGTTAGAGGCAGATCCCTTTCCCTTTCCAAACCAGATCTGACAATAGTGACAGATGCATCCCTTCTGGGATGGGTCGGCCATCTGGGAGAGGCAGAGATCAGAGGCATCTGGCTTGATGTGGAGAATGGACTCCACATCAACCTTTTGGAGCTTTGTGCGATCAGACTAGCATTGGGCCATCTGGGAGAGGCAGAGATCAGAGGCATCTGGCTTGATGTGGAGAATGGACTCCACATCAACCTTTTGGAGCTTTGTGCGATCAGACTAGCATTGAAAGCATTTCTTCCTTCTATCAAGGGGAAGGTAGTGCAGATGTTCACGGACAACATCACCGCCATGTGGTACTGCAACAAGCAGGGCGGGGTGTGGTCATGTACCGTTTGTCAGGAGGCTCTGTGCCACTGGATGTGGCTGGAAAATCAGGGCATATTCCTGGTTGTTCAACATCTGGAGGGCTCTCTGAACGCCAGAGCGGAAAAACTCAACCGACAATGGTTAGTCTATCACAAATGGTGTCTCCTTCCAGAGGTGGTGCAAGGTCTCTTTCAGCAGTGGGGAGAGCCTTAGTTAGATTAGTTCGCTTCCCGAGAGAACGTGCAATGTCAGCGGTATTGCATGTTGGTGTTTCCAATGGCAGCAGTCACTTGGCAACACTTTTCATCTCGAGTGGAACTCAGGCCTCCTGTTTGCCTTTCCACCCATACCACTTCTGCCCAGAGTTCCCAAGAAGATCAGGAATGGCCAGGTCCAAGTAATCCTTGTGACTCTGGACTGGCCACAAATAGTCTGGTATCCTGAGCTACTGAGCATGGACATCGATCTTCTGATCATACTGCCTCTTCAGGAGGATCTTCTGTCCCAGCGGCAGGAGAGGGTTCTCCACCCGAGCCTGCCCAGTCTCCGCCTTCTTGCGTGGATATTGAGCGGTGGCAGTTAACAGCTTTTGACCTTCCACTGAAGTCTGTAACATAATATTGGCTGCCAGGTGTCCCTCCACCAAAATGGTATTCGCTTGTCATTGGAATAAATGTGTGACATGGTGCACAGATTAGTCTGTTGACCCCCCCTCTCCACCCCCTTCTCTGAGGTCCTTTTTGTCCTTTCTTTGGCCCAGCAGGGGTCTGCAGTGATCACTCGAAAAGGTTATTTATCTGCTGTCTCTGTGTTTTCGAGGTTGCCTGATCAACCTTCTTTGTTTAAGCCTCCTATTTTTTCTGGGTTCCTTAAAGGTCTTACTCATATGTTTCCTCCATCTCCATTCATTATGCCCAATGGGATTTGAATTTGGTTCTGACATTCCTGATGTGCGCTCCTTTTAAGCCACTCCACAATTGCCCTCTCAGGCTTCTCACCCTAAAAACATGCTTCCTTGTGGCTATTACATCTGCCACAAGGTGAGTGAGCTGCAGGCTTTGGCATCTAAGCCGCCCTACCTTTTCAACTACCCTGACAAAGTGGTGCTTTGCACTAGGGCTTCCTTCTTGTCAAAAGTGTACACGCCCTTTCATGCAGGCAAGTCCATCACTTTGCCTACTTTTTACTCATCCCCACTTCCTTTTAAGGAAAAGGAGAGACTCCCCTGCCTGGACCCAAAAGTAGTGTGGCGTTCTACCTTGATCATACTAAAGAGCTCTAGGTTGATGACCAACTCTTTGTCGATTATGTGGGTGCGAAGATCGGTCGGGCAGTGCAGACGCAGGCCATCTCCTGATGGATTGTACTGTTTATTTAAAGCTGCTATGCACTGTCAAAAAAAACAACCATCTGTGGGTCTGCATGCTCAATATACCAGAGCAACAGCTGTGATCAGTGTGTTAGCAAATGGAGTTCCAGTCCTTGATATCTGTTAGGTGCCAAAGTGGGCATTCTTGAACATGTTAACCAAACATTTCTGCAGGGCAGTTGGGCACGTGGGGGCAGGTATTTTGCCTGTTTGTCCTACAGGACTTTTTAGTATGATCTTGGTTCGGAGACCCACCTCCGGGGATGGTATTGCTTGGGTATCTATTCTAAGTTAAGGAATCTGCAATTAGATGTCTCTCTCAGATGGACAAGTTACATACCTTTGGTAAAGCCTTATCTGGTAGAGACAATATCTGGTTGCAGATTCCTTACCGACCCACCCATACTCCCTGCTTTGCAAACTGATTTCTAGTGACAGGGACTCCCTTTTAGGGCCTTAGTTTTGACTCACCAGTAGTCAGTTTCTTTATGGCTCTGCGCTTCTGGCATGGAAAGTCGTAAAAAGAATCTGACATCAGCGTGTCGGGGTTGCACCTATGTAGGACCAGTGACATCAAATCTAGCGTGGACGACTCTGACAACAGACGAAGAGCTGATTGATGCCACCTAGAGCCGCGCAGGACTACTGCTCGAGAAAATTTTCTGGACCCAGACTGACGCCTGGGGGAAATTTTAAGGTAAGGAATCTGCAGCTAGATATTGTCTCTACCAAGTAAGGCGTTACCTAAGGTAAGTAACTTGCCCATTAGACTTAGCATTTTTCAATCTAATTAATTAAACGCTAGTTCTTTTCTTTTGTCCACAAGAATCAAAAATCACACTTTCCAAAGATTTAAAAATTAGTTTGGGATATTACAGGTGAGCATAGATAGGGGTAAGCTACTATAGGTAACAGCATAGTTTTATGAAATTGTAACCAGCCCATCATGAAATATTACGGAGATGATTTCTCAATTAGGCCTAGATTTCAGGTTTAATAGCTTCTATTTTATATTTCATGTTATCCTTGAAATAGTCAACCAGAAACCTAGATTTTCAGTAAAGAAAAAAATAGATAATTTGTTAAGCAAATACTGGCATAGTGGTGGTCAGGCTAATTAAATACAATAAAATATCATCCGTTTACAAATTTAGAACCAGAGCTAGAATCATTACTTCTAGTCCTGCAAAAATGATTCAAGTGCCAATACCAAAAGAAGAGACACTGAACTCCTTGTCTGAGGGCATTACCCCGGAAGAGAAAAAGAGGAGAAATCCCAGTAACTGAATTGGGAATGTAGGAATTATGATATGATAGAGAAATAATCTGAATAAACGTTGAGGCAACACCATGCCTTTTTTTTAATTTCTGAACATATCACCCTCACGTCCCCTGTTGAAAGCTTTCCAGTATTCAAACCTGTAGCTTCCACGGGTAATCTAGAATTTCAAATTTATATAAAATATTGAAAAATGTCCTGAAATGTACTCTAATGAATCTACACATAATACAACCTGGTTGTTCTAAACCAACTTGTATATTTTTGAACAATTTAACTTTGCAGATTCAGTGTGAGCTGTTGAAGGATCAATAGCACAGCATTTGCCTGCCAAAAGGAAGGATCTCTCTCCACCAAGGAAACTAAAACAAGTTGTGTTTGCTTGCTATCACTGTTAGCCTGACAACCACAAACAAAAACATGTGCCACAGGCTCCATAAAGGAAACAAGCATTTTCAGTGCAACGGGGCTCGCATGTGCTCGAGTTAGAGCTATTTGCATTGTAAACTCCTAACCTGACTTTTCTTGACACAAATTAAAAGAAAAAAAAACACAGCGCGATCGCGCTATGTAAAATGCAGCACGATCACGCTGAAATTGAAAACGTAAAAATGGAGCGCGATCGCGCTATGTAAACCCCAGCATGATCGCGCTGCAGGGAAAATAAACAGATAAAGTAGTCCAGAAACCCGGCCTGAAAACATCGAGCCTTGAATGGTTTCAGTACTTAACAGGTGCTGTGTAGGTGGGCTAAACACCGGAAAAGGCACGACATATGCATGTCTTTAACAAATGAAAGCTAGCGGATGTTAAAGAGCAAGCCCAGGAACCAATGAAAGTGACTGACATGACCTGGGCGTGGTTTCAAGCCCAAAGAGAGATTACATCATGGACGGAGCACTTGGCACTCACCCATAAAAATAACAAATTCCTACAACCTCTTTTGCAACCACACCACAAGCCTGTGCTTATTGGTGTCTAAAATAGATCACTTCTCCTTGGAAGTCAGATTATCAGTTCATTTCATTTACTAATGTTTACTTTTAAGTCAGAAGAAAAATACCATGATTAGGCAGAGACGCACAATGAAAGTTCAAGTGGAGCTGAAGTCAAGAGTATTTTCACATGCTGTCAATCAGGTGTGCAAGACAAATGTCCCTTGCAAAATGTTCCCCTAATTGTCTGTGTCTTTATCATTTATCACTAACAGTCGGTTTGGTTCTGTTTTTAGATTTGTTAGGGGTGACACCGGCACCGAACAATGGAACTCATGGAAGTCTCAACCACCTTCTAAGAAATCCAGTTTTTCAACCTGACCATCCGAGAGAAATGTCAATGCCGTCCTTGTGCGTGTTTAGAAAAGACGTTGGTTCAGGCAGCTTAGGCTGTTTGTGCCCTTCCTCTGTGAGTTAGTTACTCAAATATCCTGTAAACATTTGTATTGCTTCTGTTAATTATAATTTACTAAACATAACCATTGTTGCTTTCCTCAAGGTCTGGTCAACCGAAGGCTTTCAGCAACAGCTTAATTTAACAAGCATGCAAGGTAAGAACATGTTTCTCAGTTATTCTTAAAACGTATTTGTTGGCAGAAGAGCATGGTGGAAACGGTTTTAAAGTTGCGAATGGATGTTGTATTCAAAATATTTTAAAGATGCCTTGGACGTCATGTTATTCACAGACGTGGTTTCAGACTTTTCTGTGGCTAGGTTGTGTCAAGTGTCCAATCTGGAACATCGTGGAACGACGTTAGTCGTCTTGTTCTGGGGCAGCAATGAATGCATAATAAAAATAATAGTGCATTTGCATTTTATTTGCCACAAAGGCTAACAAGAAATCTATTACCTCGATTGAATGTGACCTCTGAGGAAAAGCAAGCTTGTAATATCCCATCCTTGTCACCTTCCTCTTTCCTCAAAATTTCTTCATCAAATGACATTCACCAAACGTGAAAATCAAATTAAGCAAAACCTTTTGTCTCATGATTTAATTATACAACTGTACTTTTGTAACTCACCTAAATCGTTATTTTCCTTTAGATCTGCGCTTTTTCTCTTCCTCTGTACTATTGCCCCCACCCCAATTTTTGCTCTTGCTTATTCCAGACCCTGAACCCTACTCCTTTTCTCCTCTGCTTTTACTTGTCCTGCTCTTTTTTTCCCGTCTTCCTTTACTCTGATGTCTTAGTTTTTAGGTCTGGCTTGTCAGTGCAGCTCTGCACTATCCTATTGTTGCCAATGCTTCAAAATACTATTATAAAGAAGACTGACAAGGCACCCAGGGAAGTTCAAACAAGGTTAATTTTGTCCAACTGGTAAATCTCCAGCGCGCCTCTGATCTCATCCTGTTCACTCGTTGTCTTTCACCAACATTCTAACTTGAACGCCCACTCAGGATTCCAAAGTTAAATACCATGCGATAAGGAAATAGGAGGGGTAGGGAGGACTTGCAAAGACTACAGGGAAAGGATGGGAGCTTCGAGTAAATTACAAAAAATACATAAAGTGTGGGTTTGGGCTCCACTCAGAGGAGTATTTCTCTTTCATGTTACTGTACATTGTTAGACGTACGTTTTTGCCTTTTTTGGGGTAATTGCTTTGAAATACATGAAGGACTATTTTACGTCTTAAGAAATGCACTATATCATCACATATTATATTCATCTCTTGCATATCTTCTGCCCAGAAAATGTTTTCTGTGATTTTTTTCACAGCAGCGTGTTTTTTCAATGTTTTAGGTAGGAGTTGTGTGCAGCTCACTCACACCGATATACGTATATATTATTAACATCTACAAACACCACATTGCCCAAAGACAAAGTCCAGCTGTTTAAAACAAAACAACAGCTGACTAAGCTAGCAGGTCTTTCTTCACTGTGGCGTTACTCAGAAATTCTGCCGTGCAGAAATGCGGCTGGCATGATGTGGGACATTAAAGCTAGATATATGCCAGTATTTTTTTCCTGTTTTTGTTTGGTGAAGGAAACCCTCCTTCTCACTTCTGTTTCTCTTAATCTTGCCTTTTCCCTCAAATTTATTTTATCCCTCTTCCATTATTTAAAACCTAAAGGAGGAATCCAGTCCATGCATCAGGATTATTTTACCCCACTCCACCTTGCCCTGCCATACTGTTTCCTTGTACCTTGCTCCTCTTCTGCATCTGTCTATTCTTATGTGTTATGATAGACATAGAAAAGGACTATGAAACTGCAAGCCTTGTTATCGTCTATTTTTATTCATTCATATTTGACAAATACAGTTTTCCAATTTTACCTGTATTGAGAATTGTATTTTTAAATGTATTTTCTACATTCGGGCCAGAATTTGATATCAGGTCTACTACGTCTTCTAATATTTTTCTCCTGTTTGAGCATTTTCAATGATTGGATTTCTCACAATTGTTTTACTACTTTGTTGATTCTTATATGTTACGTTCTGCTATGTCAATTAATAAAAATCTCAAGGATCTTCATTCTTTAAGCGCTAGTGGAAGGCTGGCGAGTAGCCTTTTTACGTCAAGTGCAACCTTTCTACCCTACCATAGGTCAAAAGTTTAGATTTTTTTAAATCTAAGGTAAATACAATTACCTGCCCTTTTGTCTGAGTTGGCTGTTATTTAAGCAAAGGATGACTATCTCCCTAACTATAGCAATAAACCATGCTACCACTTAAACGGGCGGATGTACAAAGCCCTTTAGCATTTCTTAACGGTCCAAACCGGTATTTTGGGACATTAAGAAATGCAAAATGGCCTTTTTGTTTGTATAAAGGCCTTTAAGAAATCACAAATAAAGATGTCTACCTTGTAGAAATCGCAATTTGTGATTTCCTGAATAGGAAATTGCAAATAAAGATTTCCTATTTGCAATTCCCATACTGATGTACAAAGCATTTCCTAAATGCGACTTGGGAATTTAGGAGATGCAGTTACCAACGACTTGAAGCTGGTGGTAACCAGGTGCAAAAAGAATCACCCCAAGGTGCTTTTTTTAATTGCAATAGAGCACACACATGCCCCTCAGGCTAATGTGTGCTCTGCAGGTACACCCCTATTTTTGGGGTGCACCAAGGGGGTCCTTTTGCCATCCCTGGTTTTGCATTTGCTAAATAGTGACTTCTTAATAAGGAATCGCTATTTAGGAAATGCAAAGCCAGCCCATTGACTGATGGGATTTCTTAATACCTATTTACTAATAGCGATTCCTACTTTGTAGGAATCGCTATTAGTAAATCGGTATCTTTGTCCATACCATTTTGCATTTCTTAAATAGCGAGTTCTATGAAGTCACTATTTAAGAAATCAAAATTGCATTTTTGTGCATCTGTCCCAATATCCTCAATCTGTGTTTAGAAGAAACATTGAACCCAACTCTCCTGTATGAATAAATGATCATGTGCCACCTGATCATTCCCAGTCTCTGCACTTCAGTGGCAATTATCTTTATCCTTTCATTTGTCTCTCATGGAAGTCCCATTCTGGATTTCCAGTGTTCGAAAACGTCCTCTAATTTCTCTAAGTGTAAAATACTGACACTCAATAAAAAAAAAATGCAGAACTCAAACCCTTTTGATGTGCTAATTCATACTATCTACAGCAAGGTTTCTGTTTTGAGATCCCATTTTAACTGAAGATCCTAAAGTTGAGTCTCCTATTGTATGTGATTTATTTTTCCCTAGCTGACACAGGTAGATGTATGTGTTTTTTTTCCCTACCAACAAACTACTGGCTGGTTGTTAATATAGCACTGTTTTGGAGTTAACGGTCTGCTCGTTTTTCTGTAGTACCTTGGGCTCGGTTACACTAGAGTCATGGCAGTCGCACAGGAGTCTCTTTGCCAAAACAGGGATAAACATCTCGTGTCCACCTCTAATTTGGTAAGCTAACTGAGTCAAACAGCTTATGTGTGTCACCGTAACTCAGCTCCTAGCTGCACTGATCCCTGAACCGAAACACTTGAAATGCAGTACTGGTTTTGCCCTAGTTATGGGCTCATCAGTCCGGTACAACTTGATTCCACTGACAGTGTGCACGGGACCCACATTTGGGCATACCCTTCACATGATGGATTGGGATGGATTGGAATGCAGCTCCCAAACATCCTATCCATCACCTTGTTGTTGCAGTTGACGCCCTAAGTGCGACTGGTATGTTCAAACGTGGGCCCCATGCTCCCTGTGCCACCGGAATCTATACTTGGCTGAAGAGCCCATAATAGGGGCAAAACCAGTCCTAGGTTGCTTGCATTGTGTTTATGGGAGGACCTGACTTGTCAGTTCAGGGTGGACTGTTCTAATTGGAGATGGGTAAAGATTGATTTGCATATGGCTGGGTCCAAACTGAGGTGGCGTGGTGGGTGAAAAATAATGGATTGGGATGCGTCACAAGAGATTGCTGAGATTAATTCAAGCTTTCCATCCATCACCCTATTGTTGTTGCAGTTTATGCCCAAAGTGCGAAAGGTATGCCCAGATGTGGGTCCATGCTCACTGTGCCACTGGAATCAATCTATACCTGGCTGAAGAGCAAAACTGGTCCTAGGTTGCTTGTATTATGGTTTAGGGAGGATCTGGCTTGACAGTTTGGGCTGGATTGTTCCAATTAGAGCAGGGTCAACACTGATTAACATATGACTGGGTCAAAACTGTGGTGGCATTGTGGGTGAAAATTATGGATTAGGATGTGGTCCTTCGGGATTGCCAGTGGCTGAGATCAAGTCAAGCATTCCATCTGTCACCTTGTTGCTGTTGTCTGTGTTGCCCAGGCGTCATGAGCAGAGCGAAATAGCATCCACGATGACCAATAGATGAATGATCCTTTATGCTGTAGCCTCTGCATGCAGTAGTGACTTAGTTTACCTGCAATCAAAGGAATTATTAATGTTTATGATTTCTGCTACTGAGGGAGAGCTCTGAGGAGAATTCACTGCATCAAATAGGCCACTCCTGTCTTGTAATTGAGTCTAAATTTAAGTACAACTGCTGATGTGTGAAGCACGTAAATGATGCCTGAGGCACATTTGTCATAGCCGTAACCGGTAATGTATTCCTGTAAAGGTCAGCAAGTAAGTCGGCAGCTTGCACGCACGATAACGTCTTAAGTTGGAAGGCGCCCAGCTTTCTTAATCGGGACTGAAAGAATTGTGGTTACTTGCACATTCTTTCATGCGTTTGTGTTGAAGCATAAACTGAACAGACAATGGGTTTTACTTTGTTATCGTTTAACTGTAAAGATTCTTGTGCCTGCCTATTCATAGAGGCAGAATGTCATCTGCACCTCAGAGCGATTCGGTAAAGAACCGAGTTTCTAGGGAAACTGTTTACAGAAGATGTGTCACAGGCAGGTGGTTGAGGTACAGGAGAGATTGCCAGTGTTAAATCAGGTACTAGTCACATAGGAGACCAGTGATAAGGAACCGGAGGTCTAAAATAAGACCTGATATCTCACACCGGAGCAAAGAGGCAGGCTGACTGCCTTTTCGCTCAGTGTGCAAAAGGGGAGCCCCACTCCATCTATTGTCTATATGGGATTGCAGGTAGTCGTGTTAATCTACCTGCACCAGGCAAACCCTGGTGGTGGTGCCACTTCTGATTGTCTCATACAGCCGTCGGAAAGGAGGCAATAGCGGCGGTTGTGTGTGTCTTATGTATTATTGTCATCTCTACCCAATAGGGGCGGAAAATTTTACTACTGACCACACAAGGAGAACTGTTCATGTGTGTGGAGTGCGATACGGCAACTGTTTTCGTTGTTAAATGTGATCATTTGTGTACTTTATCTCCGCAGCAGTGCTTCCCGGAGCATTTTGTTTGCGTGGCTCCCTGCTGTTGAAATTAGGTGGCTGTTAAACATTAAGGCCTCTAATTGTGAGATTATTGGTGCAGCTGTTTGTGGAATAGGAGGCCCTGCGGATACCTTCCAGGCCTTTCCCACCTCAGTACAAATAGTGAAATACATTTCCATTCTTGTAGAGCCCCGAAGCTTTGTATTTTTCCTTCGTCTATATTTAGGTACTCCTTCAACAAGAAATGAAGTTAACAGGCTTGCCACAGTCTTTCACATTAAGCAGAGTTTCTATTATATAAACTGCATATTAATTTTTAATGATACCTGCCTTGTTCAGAGACGAAAAGCAACAACAGGAAGTTACGAGTGGCAAACATTCATAACTAAAGTACAAAGAACCTAGTTTCGTTAGTCTGGATCCTCCTGCAGATGCGCATAGATCCAAGCGCAAGCTCTCACCAGATTATCCAGGTTAAAAAGCACAAAAGGTAGCCAGGAACTGCTTTAGATACAAATTTGAGTACGAAATAAATAGGCATAATAAAAAAAAAAAAAAGTAAAACAATCTCAAGCGGACAGTTGGTGGTTCAAAGGCATGCGTAGTTATACAGTGTACATAGTGCAACACCGGAGAACACCAGTTTTATTTATTTCAGCATTTTCGGAAACTAGATGGAAACTAGGAAAAATTCAAAGGTAAAGAGTCAGCAGCTAGATATATTATCTGCCAGACAAGGCGTTGCTGAAGGTAAGTAACTTGCTCAGCTTGCAAAACCAATGGGTTTCCCTCCAGCTAAACCTCTTACCCCCCCCCCATGGTGGATGGTCATAATGTCAGCCACCCAATGTGTAAGGTCCTTGCTGCATAAGGTAAGTCTGTTATTCTTTGATGACGTGGTGACGTGTTAGATGATTGTTGGAAAGGGGTTCAGAAAAGCTAGGTTTTACACTACTGCAAGGGTCAAAATGGATTTAATGGGCTTGGTCTCTTGGTCTCATTTTCCACTATCCCTCAGCTTTGGTAAGTAAAGGTTTGATTGTTGCCATTATTGTTCTCTACAGAGCTTGTTACCATCTCTTAGATGCAGCAACATGATAGAGAAATATTAATGTAATAGAAAAAAGCGTAAAGAAGAGTAGCCATGGAAACAAATAGGTAAGACAAGACAGCCTTATGAAGAGGGGCTATAGACAGTCTGCCTTTTCTGTATAGTCAAACTGGACTTCCTATGTTAGGAACACTGTTTTTACTGATAATAAGTCCCTGTGTGCAGCAACACTGCTATTCCGTGTTACAGTGCGTCTTGTTTAGACTTAAATTTGCACTGTCAAAATTGGTTACATCCAGTTGATTAACTTTCTGACAGTGGTATGGAAAATGGCGCGAAAATGCACCAATGGCATGATGTCTTAATGTCTACCCACATTTATTACAAAAAGTTATGGTTGTCAGGAATACCCTTGTAGTCAGGTTGGTTTGCTATTTAAAAGCACTTCAGGGGTGCATGGAAAGAAAGTGAAAGCCTTGCAGGAAACACTATCTATATTTAGTCTTACTAAGGCATACCTTTTTAGGGCACAGAGTTGGATGCTTAACAATTTTACTTCGAAAGGTAAATTTATAAAAATAAATTTGATTTTTGCTGCTAGAGCCAAAACTATATTTGAACCATAATTGCCAATCGTCTCACCTCCAGAGGTCTAATACACACTCATGGCTGGAGTTAATGACTTTGCTCTCCAGAGGAAATTGCTTGGTCTCTGGTCCCAGGAAGGCTGGGGTGTTGTCAGCTAATGGCCACTAAACACTGATTAGTCATTTGTGAGAACATAGGGCACAATTTACACTATGTTTTTTTGACTCGGCGATGCCAACTGAGACTGACTGGATCTCCTCCTGTTCGTTTATTCCTAAGGCTCTTCTAGACTTTTTAATTCCTATCACTTAAAATTGTACTGTCAAAACTGGTTACACCCAGCTGATTAACTTTCCGACAATAGTATGGAAAATGGTGTGAAAATGTACCAATGGCATGATATTTAAATGTCCAATCACATTCCTTACAAAAAGTTATGGCTGCCAAGAATACCATTGTACTCAGGTTGGTCTGCTGTTTAAAAGCACTTCAGGGATGCATGGTGAAGAAAGTGACTCTCCTTTGCGGAAACGCTGTTTATATTTATTCTTACTAAAGCATACCTTTTTAGCGCACAGGGTTGATGCTTAGTGTATGAAAAATGATGCAGAACTTTATGGAAGTAGGGTGCCCTCACAACGATTAAGCATCTAAAAGTTGTTTTCACTGTGTAGATTAATCTAACTTCTCTATGAACAGACTGAGGTGTAATTAAAGCCCTTTTTTATGCTTGCTTGATTGGGAAAATGCTAGCAAAAAGATTATTCAAATTTAGTTTCTACTCATTTTTAAACACTTAGTTACAAAGTGAATTTAAGATTGTTAAACATTTTACGTGGAAAAGTAGATTTATACAATTTTGTTTTTTGCTGCTAGAGCAAAAAGTATATTTGAAGATTAATTGCCACTCGTCTCACCTCCAGAGGCCCCAGTACACAATCATGGCTGGAGTTAATCACCTTGCTCTTCAGAGGAAATTGCTTGGTCTCTTGTCCCCGGAAGGGTGGGGTGTTGTCAACAAATGGCCACTAAACACTGATTAGCTAGTCCACGGAAGGGTGGTGTGTTGTCAACAAATGGCCACTAAACACTGATTAGTGATCTGTGAGAACGTGGGGCCCAATTTACACTATGTTTTTTTGACTTGGCGATGCCAAATGAGGCTGACATGATATCCTCCCGTTTAGTCATTCCTAAGGCCCTTCTAAACTTTCTGGTTCCTATCACTTGCAGTTCTTGCCCTCATGAACATCAGCAGAATAGGGAAGTGTTTAGGGCTGGCTTGAGCCTCTTCTGATGGAAGAAGAGGTAAGCTGTTTTGAATTAGGGACCTTGATGGAAAGAAATTACTACAGAACACCCAGCCCCTTCTGGCACCCAGAGACGTGAAGTGCTGTCTAGGGGGCAGGTGGCGGACCTCATGTTTTCCTTCTCCACGGACAAAAACACCAGGATGATGCCTAACTCCCTGCGGATATGGAGAAAGGGGACAATTGAATATGGAGAACTGGTGCAGGGCGATAAGAAGAAAGTGACAGGGTCTCATGGAGAGAAGGCAGCGTTTTCTGCATACTGGATGACAGAAAGACATTGAGACTAGGAGATGGGGACCGTGGCTTAAGAAGAAAGGGGATCAGGGAACGGTGAATCATGGAAACATCCATTTATGCACCAGCTGAAGTTAGATGATGCACAACGCTTACTTTTCTGATTGTCAATCTGATCGTACAATTGACTTATGGCAATCTAGCTGCCACTTTTAGCCTAATTTTTTAGTTAGCTTCTTCTCTTGCTGCTCCCACTTTTTTTCTATCGCCTCATTGTCTGCATCTCCACCGACAACACATTTGTCATGTTGTTTATGCCCTTTTACTTAGCCTGCTTGATTGTTACACTTTGATTAAATTGAGTCACATTGAAAATAATTGAAACCTAATTTGTGAAAAACGTCCTGCCGTTTATTGCTTTAGGATATATCTTGCCTTGCATTCGAGGTCTGTGCGCAAAGTCAGCTGGAGGTACAGATCAAGACACAGTGAGTCTGTGTTCTTCCTACTAAATGTATTGGTAGGTGGCGATAGATGTCAAATGTTTGTGAAGATTCAGTTGTGAAATTTGTTGTTATATACAGTAGTTCAACAGTGATATTTGTTTTGGCCACATTATACCTTAATGAATGGAGTAATGGGTACAATGTCTTTTCTGACATTGTAAACAAAAGTCAAGCATACTTCTGTCACTAGAATTCTATGTACTTAGATATGACCATGTAGATACATACAAAGCATAGTTGTGCTGGAATGCATACATACATGGTTATCATACCTTTCACATTGATTGTGATCCATACTTTTGTGCCATTCTGATCCCAAGGCGTGCTTTTTAAAGAAATTGTATCTTACTTGTGGCCTACATGTGACTTATTCCTGACTATTGAGGCATGATGCACAACCTGATTTCTGTGTGGAGTTGTGTGTTCATGCAGGTTTAAGACTTTTCAGTAATTTTCAAGAGCAAAACATCTTGACTTGTGAAAACATTGGGATTCATGAAACGTTTTTGCCATGAGGAAGCAATGTTTTTACCCTTAAAATTACAAAAGGAGAGGCCCCCAAGCCTATAGTAAGAAGCAACTACTTAAAGGAAATGTTTTGTCAATCAGGCCTTGATATTTGGTTGTAATTCATGTAAAAGACTGAACTAACTCTGAGACTCGTGCTAAGCTTTGCAAGCCATACTTTTCATTTTAAGAGTCTCTCCTATTAATTTTTCCATTGGTGTATTTAATTCTGTAACTGTGTGTTGGAAATTACCCTCTCTAAAAGGTCACCTCCAAACATGTTGCCTTCCTCCTCCTATTTGTATCTGTATTTTTGCTGTGTTGGCCTAATGACTTAGTGCACTTAACCACTGCTAACCAGTGCTAAAGTGCTTGTGCTCAATCCCCTACACATGGTTTGATTGGCATACACTTGATTGGCATATTTAATTTACATGTAAGTCCCTTGTAGAGTGGTTTACCGTATACCCAGGGGCGGTAAATTAAATTCTTCCAGTGGGCCTGCAGCACTTATTGTGCCACTCACTTAAGTAGCACTCAAAACATGTCCCAGGCCTGCCATTGCAGCCTAAATGCAGTGTCCCACTCCCATGGCGACTTGGCATTTGAAACCCCTTGCAAAGCCTTAAACTCCCCTTTTATTACATATATACCCCTAGGGTAGGCCCTGTGAAGCCCATAGTTCAGGTTGATGTGTAATTAAAAGGTAAGACATGTGCTTTTAAATTTTACATATCTGTTAGAAATGGGGTCTTTGGTTGACAGTCAGATTACCCCCTGTTCAAGCAAGGACCCTCACTCTACTCAGGGTAAAAGAGAATCACCCTCAGCTAACCCCTGCTTACCCCCTTGGTAGCTTAGCAGAGCAGTGGCCTTAACTTCAGAGTGCTAGGTGTAAAGTATTTGTACCAACACACACAGTTACTTAATGAAAACACTACAAAATGACACAACAAGAATTTTTAAAGATTAAACTAAAAAATAGCGCTTAGAAACACAAAATGCTCCGATGAGGTGTTAAAACGGCGTCGTGACAGTCGTTCGCAACAAGCCGACACCAGCGGCACCAGACACGGAGTCGCGTAGACCCCCAAGTACAATACCTTTGGTGAAGAGTGAAAATAAGTCGATGCGCGAAGTCGGGGATCGTGGCGTCTATGCGAAACGTTGAATCTGCGCATTTCAATGCGTTGGTCACAACATGGTGCGGCGATTTCCACGGAGTCGCGGACTTCAGCGGGGCTGCAGCGGCGTCGGGCCTGCGAAGGTAGTCGCGTTCCAGCGAAGATCATGGAGTTGGTTGCAGGCGGCGTCACCGGATTCAGCAGCGGCGTCGGTCCGAAGTCGTCCGAAGACGATTTCCTTAGATTTCCACCAGCTTTCCTTTCAAGGGCCCAGGGACTGGATAGGGCACCACTTGTCAGAGCAGGAGTCTCTCCAGAGACTCCAGGTGCTGGCAGAGAGAAGTCTTTGCTGCCCCTGAGACTTCAAACAACAGGAGGCAAACTCTAAATCAAGCCCTTGGAGATTTCTTCACAAGATGGAAGGCACACAAAGTCCAGTCTTTGCACTCTTACTCTGGCAGAAGCAGCAACTGCAGGATAGCTCCACAAAGCACAGTCACAGGCAGGGCAGTACTTCTCTTCTGCTCTTCTCCAGGCAGAGGTTCTTCTTGATGTCCAGAAGTGATCTAAAGTCTGTGGTTTTGGGTGCCCTTCTTATACCCAATTTCTCATTTGAAGTAGGCCTACTTTAAAGTAAAGTCTCTTTTGAATGTGAAATCCTGCCTTGCCCAGGCCAGGCCCCAGACACTCACCAGGGGGTCGGAGACTGCATTGTGTTAGGACAGACACGGCCCTTTCAGGTGTAAGTGACCACTCCTCCCCTCCCTCCTAGCACAGATGGCTCATCAGGAAATGCAGACTACACCCCAGCTCCTTTTGTGTCACTGTCTAGTGTGAGGTGCAATCAGCCCAACTGTCAAACTGACCCAGACAGGGAATCCACAAATAGGCAGAGTCACAGAAATGGTATAAGCAAGAAAATGCTCACTTTCTAAAAGTGGCATTTTCAAACACACAATCTTAGAATCAACTTTACTAAAAGATGTATTTTTAAATTGTGAGCTCAGAGACCCCAAACTCCACATGTCCATCCGCTCCCAAAGGGATTCTACACTTTAATCAGATTTAAAGGTAGCCCCCATGTTAACCTATGAGAGGGACAGGCCTTGAACAGTGAAAAACACATTTAGCAATATTTCACTGTCCGGACATATGAAACACATTACTATATGTCCTACCTTAAGAATACACTGCAACCTGCCCTTGGGGCTACCTAGGGCCTACCTTAGGGGTGCCTTACATGTAAGAAAAGGGAAGGTTTAGGCCTGGCAAGTGGGTACACTTGCCAAGTGAAATTTACAGTTAAAACTGCACACACAGACACTGCAGTGGCAGGTCTGAGACATTATTACAGAGCTACTTATGTGGGTGGCACAACCATTGCTGCAGGCCCACTAGTAACATTTGATTTAGAGGCCCTGGCACCTCTACTGCACTTTACTAGGGACTTACTAGTAAATCAAATATGCCAATCATGGATAAACCAATTACATAAAATTTTACACAGAGAGCATATGCACTTTAGCACTGGTTAGCAGTGGTAAAGTGCTCAGAGTTCAAAAGCCAACAGGAACAGGTCAGAAAAAATAGGAGGCAGGAGGCAAAAAGATTGGGGATGACCCTTCATAAGCAAAAAAAGTCCAACAAAATCCTAGTAGTAAAAAACTTGCAAATTATTTTTTTCACTAATGAGAGGCCTACCCCTCCCAAAGGTTAACACTGGGGATTACTTATTATTATATTTAATTAATAAGTTGTCATTCCTAAACCAAGGGTGGTAGGTATGCCATGTTTGGTATCTATGAACTTGTAATGATAAACCCGATTTCCTGGTAAAGCTGAATTTATCAGAAGTTTGAAAATGTCACTTTTAGAAAGTTGGCATTTTCTGCCCTTAGTCCTCTGTGCTTGCAGCCTGCCTTAAGTCACATGACTGGGTGTAACTGACAGGTGAGACTTTGTGAATTCATCGCAGACAGTCACACAAGTGGGATTAGCAACCCTGAATAGCTTTCCACTGGCAGGAATTGGGGGGTGGAGAGCAGCCCCACTTGCACCTGAATAGAATGTGCTGTGCCACCACACAGTATGCTTAACATCCCTGTGGTGTCAGTGCAGCCAGCTATGACCCTGGGCAGGGCAAACAGGAAACCCCTGGGACTTCAAAGAACCTTTGAGGAAATTGCTCCTCCTTCCTAGGAGAAGAGCACCAGGGTATAAAAATAGGGTTTTCGGACCCACTCTTCAGTTCACTACTGGACTGAAGTGGAACGCCTACTGTTATTACCTGCTGTGCACTCTTCCAGACTGCTGCTGTACCTGGAAGGACTGCTTTGCTGCCTGGAGCCTGCCTTGAACCCTCAGAGACCAGCCCTGCTGTTGAGCCCTACTTCTTCACCTGCACCCAGGACTTTCAGAAGTGACTCCAAGGGCTAATTTGCGGCCTCCTGGGCACAGCCCAAGGGACATAACAGGCTCCCACCATCTTAAACCCGCACCCAGACCCAGGCCAAGTGAGTCCTAAACCCCCACAAGGTCTCCATCCACTCCTGGACCCTTGGTTGTGGTGATAAATTTGCCCAGATGGCCAATTTATAAAACTGAGGACTTGGACAAAATTTGGCAGAAAAGTGCTTTGAGAACCAGGAGGAGTCTGTGACCGACCTGCTTGCTTGTCTGCCCAAGGTGCATCACTGGTTGGTTTGACTTTGTGGCTTCTCCCACTATGTTCTTCTCCACTGCAGCCAATGCATTTCAGCAGACCTTTGCAAAAGGGGTATCCAACCTCGTGGAACTGTCTTTGGCTGCAGCCTTCTGCTTTGTCCCACTGGAGATTTTCGACTTCCATCTTGATGACTAAGTCCAAAGGTAAAAGTCTTTCCTTAGTCTTTGCTCCATGGCTATCCGGTGACGATGCTCCCTCCTTGGACACTCCTGCAGCCTTGTCACACTGAATTTCTACTTTGTCGGAGACTTTTTCTTCAAAAATGTTCTAAATCCAAAGGTAAGCGCTGACTGGGACCAATCCACTTTGTGTATTTGAACCGTGTTCCATCGCTGCCTGCCTTAACTTTTGACTTTGCTCCAATTTAGTGTGACCAGATTTCCGCAGTTGACACTTTTGCTATTTTGAACCTTAAACTATAAAAATTCATACCTTCAGTTCTACTAATTGGATTTTTATGGTTTTGGGGTCCAATACTTGTAGGAGGCTGGACTGGCTTGTAGTGAGTACCAAAGGGTACTTGCACCTTGCACCAGGCCCAGTTATCCCTTATTAGTGTATAGGGTGTATAGCAGCTTAGGCTGATAGATAATGGTAGCTTAGCAGAGCAGCTTAGGCTGAACTAGGAGACGTGTGAAGCTACTACAGTACCACTTAGTGTCATATGCACAATATCATAAGAAAACACAATACACAGTTATACTAAAAATAAAGGTACTTTATTTTTATGACAATATGCCAAAGTATCTCAGAGTGTACCCTCAGTGAGAGGATAGGAAATATACACAAGATATATATACACAATAGCAAAAATATGCAGTATAGTCTTAGAAAACAGTGCAAACAATGTATAGTTACAATAGGATGCAATGGGGAAACATAGGGATAGGGGCAACACAAACCATATACTCCAAAAGTGGAATGCGAACCACGAATGGACCCCAAACCTATGTGACCTTGTAGAGGGTCGCTGGGACTATTAGAAAATAGTGAGAGTTAGAAAAATAACCCTCCCCAAGACCCTGAAAAGTGAGTGCAAAGTGCACTAAAGTTCCCCTAAGGACAAAGAAGTCGTGTTAGAGGAATAATGCCGGAAAGACACAAACCAGCAATGCAACAACTGTGGATTTCCAATCTAGAGTACCTGTGGAACAAGGGGACCAAGTCCAAAAGTCACAAGCAAGTCGGAGATGGGCAGATGCCCAGGAAATGCCAGCTGCGGGTGCAAAGAAGCTTCTACTGGACAGAAGAAGCTGAGGTTTCTGCAGGAACGAAAAGGGCTAGAGACTTCCCCTTTGGTGGACGGATCCCTCTCGCCGTGGAGAGTCGTGCAGAAGTGTTTTCCCGCCGAAAGAACGCCAACAAGCCTTGCTAGCTGCAAATCGTGCGGTTAGCGTTTTTGGATGCTGCTGAGGCCCAGGAGGGACCCGGAGGTCGCAAATTGGACCAGCAGAGAGAGGGGACGTCGAGCAAGACAAGGAGCCCTCTCTGAAGCCGGTAGCACCCGGAGAAGTGCCAGAAACAGGCACTACGAGGATGCGTGAAACGGTGCTCGCCGAAGTTGCACAAAGGAGTCCCACGTCGCCGGAGACCAACTTAGAAAGTCGTGCAATGCAGGTTAGAGTGCCGTGGACCCAGGCTTGGCTGTGCACAAAGGATTTCCACCGGAAGTGCACAGGGGCCGGAGTAGCTGCAAAAGTCACGGTTCCCAGCAATGCAGCCCAGCGAGGTGAGGCAAGGACTTACCTCCACCAAACTTGGACTGAAGAGTCACTGGACTGTGGGGGTCACTTGGACAGAGTCGCTGGATTCGAGGGACCTCGCTCGTCGTGCTGAGAGGAGACCCAAGGGACCGGTAATGCAGCTTTTTGGTGCCTGCGGTTGCAGGGGGAAGATTCCGTCGACCCACGGGAGATTTCTTCAGAACTTCTGGTGCAGAGAGGAGGCAGACTACCCCCACAGCATGCACAAGCAGGAAAACAGTCGAGAAGGCGGCAGGATCAACGTTACAGAGTTGCAGTAGTCGTCTTTGCTACTATGTTGCAGGTTTGCAGGCTTCCAGCGCGGTCAGCAGTCGATTCCTTGGCAGAAGGTGAAGAGAGAGATGCAGAGGAACTCGGATGAGCTCTTGCATTCGTTATCTAAAGTTTCCCCAGAGACAGAGACCCTAAATAGCCAGAAAAGAGGGTTTGGCTACTTAGGAGAGAGGATAGGCTACTAACACCTGAAGGAGCCTATCAGAAGGAGTCTCTGACGTCACCTGGTGGCACTGGCCACTCAGAGCAGTCCAGTGTGCCAGCAGCACCTCTGTTTCCAAGATGGCAGAGGTCTGGAGCACACTGGAGGAGCTCTGGACACCTCCCAGGGGAGGTGCAGGTCAGGGGAGTGGTCACTCCCCTTTCCTTTGTCCAGTTTCGCGCCAGAGCAGGGCTAAGGGGTCCCCTGAACCGGTGTAGACTGGCTTATGCAGAATTGGGCACATCTGTGCCCAACAAAGCATTTCCAGAGGCTGGGGGAGGCTACTCCTCCCCTGCCTTCACACCATTTTCCAAAGGGAGAGGGTGTCACACCCTCTCTCAGAGGAAGTTCTTTGTTCTGCCATCCTGGGCCAGGCCTGGCTGGACCCCAGGAGGGCAGATGCCTGTCTGAGGGGTTGGCAGCAGCAGCAGCTGCAGTGAAACCCCAGGAAGGGCAGTTTGGCAGTACCAGGGTCTGTGCTACAGACCACTGGAATCATGGGATTGTGCCAACTATGCCAGGATGGCATAGAGGGGGCAATTCCATGATCATAGACATGTTACATGGCCATATTCGGAGTTACCATTGTGAAGCTACATATAGGTAGTGACCTATATGTAGTGCACGCGTGTAATGGTGTCCCCGCACTCACAAAGTTCAGGGAATTGGCTCTGAACAATGTGGGGGCACCTTGGCTAGTGCCAGGGTGCCCTCACACTAAGTAACTTTGCACCTAACCTTTACCAGGTAAAGGTTAGACATATAGGTGACTTATAAGTTACTTAAGTGCAGTGTAAAATGGCTGTGAAATAACGTGGACGTTATTTCACTCAGGCTGCAGTGGCAGGCCTGTGTAAGAATTGTCAGAGCTCCCTATGGGTGGCAAAAGAAATGCTGCAGCCCATAGGGATCTCCTGGAACCCCAATACCCTGGGTACCTCAGTACCATATACTAGGGAATTATAAGGGTGTTCCAGTAAGCCAATGTAAATTGGTAAAAATGGTCACTAGCCTGTTAGTGACAATTTGGAAAGAAATGAGAGAGCATAACCACTGAGGTTCTGGTTAGCAGAGCCTCAGTGAGACAGTTAGGCACTACACAGGGAACACACACATATAGGCCACAAACTTATGAGCACTGGGGTCCTGACTAGCAGGGTCCCAGTGACACATAACAAACATACTGAAAACATAGGGTTTTCACTATGAGCACTGGGCCCTGGCTAGCAGGATCCCAGTGAGACAGTGAAAACACCCTGGCATACACTCACAAACAGGCCAAAAGTGGGGGTAACAAGGCTAGAAAGAGGCTACTTTCTCACAATACTTTATTAAAATGTACTCTTTTTTTCCAAATTGGTTTGCTATTTTTATTATGTTGAGGTTTCAATTTATTGCTTTTTGTGTACTGCATACATTCTGTACACATTGCCTCCACATTAAGCCTGACTGCTTTTTGTGTCAAGCTACCAAGGGTTAAGCACAGGTTAATTTAGTATCTTTTTGTGGTTCACCCTGCAAGGGATTGTGACTGTTGCTTGACCAGGGATTACACCCCTGTCAACCACCAACCCAATTTCTCACACTGAGGAATTGCTTTTTTTCAGTAAACTCTTGACAGGTCTTTCTTGGAAGACAGGAAATACCATGTTGGAAGGACTAAAGGAGCCAGGCCTTCTGCTGGCTCCTTATTGCAGTTCATTATTACTGTAACTATTGTCAAACCCTATGGGTGATATGTTACCATTATGTCCATATTCAGTTCAGCTTATGATATTGCTAACAACACCTATAACAGTTCAAGTGATTTAGTGTGTTCCACTGAAATATAAAGGAAAACATACCTACAGCTTTAATGCTGACGGTTATGGGCCTTTTGAAATGGGGATTTCTGTAGTTTAGCCAACCAGGCATCCACTTGTTAGGAAACAGATGTGTTTACATAGGTAACCATGTTTTTGTGCTTATAAACTGTAATAATAGGCAACAACGATTGATGTGTTTACATAGGTAACCATGTGTTTGTGCTTATAAACTGTAATAATAGGCAACAACGATTGATTGTTTTATATTACTCTGTCTCTTCAAATGATGACGTACAGTTTAGGGAACAGCCATCTCTTGTGTTAACCAGAACTCAGAGATGCCTGAACCAGATATGAGATTGTTGTGCCTCAGAATATAGTTTTATGATTTGTCTATTGCTTACCACATTTAGGAACCTGCTGTGTAAAGGTTGGGAGCTTAAGGTAGTCACTGTTTTTGCACCGCAGCACAAAATACCCACGTCGTAGTATATTCACAATAGTTCCTTATTTCTGCCAAATAATGAAGATTGAGATTTCGGATTCCTCTGGAATCCCTATGAATTGAGAGCCGCTGACCGTATTATAGTTGCAACAGACATTTTGCTGCCTGCACTGCAGTGCCCAATTAACAACTGCTGCAGTTGTAAGTGGGAAAATGTTTGTCATCAGGGTGGGAAAGGGTATGCGGCAACGGAGGCACCCCGTAAAAAAAATAAAAAAAAGAAAGCTATGCTCATTGCAGGGTAAACTCCTGGCATCAAGAGTAAGTCAGTGTTTGTCCTGTGGTGAAATGTCTGCAAATCCAATTTGACAGCTTGCAGGAATGGGGTGGAGCTTGTAGTGTCCTGCTGGACATGCTCTATTGTTTTGCCAGCCACTCGGCTGAGGGCTGGCCTTCTATCTACACCCCACACCCACCCAACACAGGCGTCACCGGTCAGGTGACCTTGCCAATAAAAAGGGCCGGGCGCACGTGCCCAGGGCCAGTTCTACCAACCATGCCACTATGTCTACGTGACTTCTTGTTAGTAGTATGAGGGCCTAGGGCCCCAACACTACAGAGCTGACAGTGGCCCACAGGACCACTGTATGCCTTCTATGATGCCCCCTTGCAGCATCCCGTTTATTTTTTCCTGAGTTCAGCTCCTAGCTTTTTAATGGACCAGGGCTTCAGTGATTAGAATTTACAATTTTTGTGATTACTCTGAGTTATACACATCAGGAACTGTGTGACACACAGAAGTTTCAGAATAGTAGGGCCTTTCAAATCAACTGCGTCTCCCAGGAGGCTGTTTGTTTTTTAATTAGAACTTTCAGCCTTCATGGGGCATAATGTTCTAATAGATTTATAGCCTGCCGCATCGGTCATCGGTTTCCTTTAAAGGCACCTTCTAGTGTAACTGGCCTGAAGCCAAGGCTACGGCCTACTATAGGTCTATAACGGTGCCAAGGTAACAAAAAAGCAAATACAATAAATTACACTTTTATTTTCGCATATGCAGTCTGAAATAGTCATGCAGTGAGGTGCCTCACCCCCTGCCTACCTTGCAAACCTCCCCACAAGTGTAGCACTTTGCATGCCACAAGACATAGCTATGACAACGGCATTATGGAATTAAAATAGAAATATTTCCATTCAGGTGTGTCCTTGAGTCCCGCTTCTTTCACTGCTCTAAAGAGCACTGCAACACGTCTGGGAGTTTGCACCTAGTGAGCAACGGTGGGGTTTAGTAATTTCACCCAATGCCAAAAGCACGCTCCTGTAGACCCACTAGGAGCATAAAGACATGATGCTATCTGCACCACGTGAAGCAGTGCATCAAAACATTTTCAAAGAGATCAAGCTGGCTCTTTTCAGATTTAGGTAGCTCTGCACTCCTGTATCTTACCCTTTATGTTTTTATTAGTAGTCCTGTATTTGTAATGGAAAAATGGATTACTAGTTTGTTAAGAAAGGTCAGGAATGGACCATGTCACTTGCACCTGATAAGCAACAGTTTGAGAACTTTGACTATTACTGTGCATTTTGTGAGTGGTAAGTGACACATTGCATGGGTAGAAAATGCCCTGCGGGTAGTAAGCTAGAAATAAAAACATAGAATTTAAGGGTGCCAAAAAGAAGATTTGGAAGTCATTGTTTGAGGAGTTAAATTTAATTGCTCAGAATACTTAGTGTTTTTCCATACACAAATAAACAGCAGCAGTTGGAGAATTTTTGAACTTCTCTGGAATGAGCCCCCGCCCCTCCACACACACACACACACACACACACACTCCAGATTTCCCAGCACTCAGTAGAGCATTACTGAACAATTAACTTAATTCAAAAATTAAATAAAGAACATGAACCTAAAGGTCAACGTGAAGTCTCCCACAAAAACACTACAGTATAAGGCAATGAAATATATGAACAATTTGGGAGGCAATAATTAGTATGTTTTATAGAAACGTTAGGACGAGTTTCCTGATTGGAATTTTGAAATATGACATGGTTTAGTTGTCTAGTAAAAATTCAGTGTTCGGGTATGTCGCTCTTAACGTCTGTTATAAGGAAAAGCCAGAGTGGTTGCTTCAAGAAAAAGACAGAGGATGAGAAAAAAAGAAGCATGCTGATCAAAGAAAAAAACAGTGTGGTACTTGAGTAATTACGGGGACGACAGAAAGATTGAAAGAAGTAATGCAGTTTGGAGAAAGAGAAATATTTAAAGGAAAACTATGATGGAGACAGATAAAAGGTTTAACTTTATAAAGCACAGCTTCTGATGTTTTGTCCTCCAGTAGTCGACTTGAGCTTTGAGGTATTACTAAACACAGATGATGAAGTAGTTGGAATCTATGGGGCAACTATGCACCCATACTTTTTAAAAAAAACATTTTAGAGAGTTACCTTTCTTTTTCTCAAAAACAACCATCTACGAGCAGTTAATGCCTCCGGCTGAAAGGAACGGAAGGGGTCTCCAGTACTGTGAAAAAGTGAAACGTGCCTTCTAACCAGGGTGCTTCCTACCTGAAAGAAACGTAAATGTGTGCAATTGGTTGTAAGTATATATGTGTATGTATATATATATATATATATATATATATATATATATATATATATATATATAGCGCTTGGGTGCAACACGTAGGCTTTAATTGATAGAGTTACTTGACGCTGCATGGTAAAAAAGATTCTTGCTTTTTGAGCGACAGTGTAAGAGCATTACCACCTGAGCTCTGACGTGCATCCTTATGTACAGTCTGTTTATTACTAAAATATAGATTTTGGAAGCACTTGTTTTACTTTGAGTGCTAGATCTTTTTGCACATTTTGCAGCTGCCTTATATGGCGAGTGGTACAATTTTCACAGTGCTTTCTGTCACAGACTTGGGCCTTATAGCAATATAAATACACAAATCATTATTCTACACTGTGCCAACCAGGAATGAATTATGTAACTGTCTGGTTACACACACAGAAATATGCACTGATCCCATTAACCAACTGAGGTTTCATAAGGTGAAACCAAGTATTTTCCACTGATTAGTTCTGTGTGCATTTGTTTATATGTAGTTACCGGAAGAGTCAGACCATCAAAATAGTTATGAATATTATGTTGTTGAGACAGCTTTAACGCCTTGGGTGCCGCAGATGAGCTGGTTATGTCCTCTGCTACAGAACTAATGTGCTGCGGATGTAAGCAGCTCGTCCTCGACCCAGCCCATAATAGGGGCACAAGCGCTCCCCCCGTGGGCCACCCATCCCCCTCCCCTTGGCAGGGATGGCGCGGGGAAGCGCTCCCCTGCTACCCTGACCCCCCCACCTCCCTTAACTCCTCAGTGACATTTGATGACGTCAACACGCGATTAGAGGTCGCCCCCATCGCGCCCAGCTTCAAGCGCGATCAGAAGAAAAACACTTTAGTTTCTCTTCCAATCAGGGAGTAGGAGAGATCGGAGAGGCATGCCACTAGACACCAGGGATTATTATTTACATTTAGTAAACAAACAAATAAGGGGAGCGGCCCCTTAGGCAAAGGTCACTCCCCCATTGGCATGTTTTAAGCCCTTTTCTGCCCCCTAGGGGGCAGATTGGCTTTTTTAAATATTTTGTTTTTCTTTTTTACAGATGGGTAGCAGCCCCTTAGGCAAGGGGGGCAGAAATCAGTAGACACCAGGGATTTTTTATTTGCGCCAATTTCACGCACCTCTTAGGCAAGTGTCGCTCCCCTGGGGTCCATTTTATTTTAGGCCATTTCTGCCTCCTTCGGGGGAAAATCGGCCTACTTTTATTAGGCCAATCTGCCCCCACGGGGGGCAGAAACCACTTAGGAACCAGGGATAGGGGGGGGTGTGTGTTTTGTTTAGGGGTGCTGCCCCTTGGGCAAGGGTTGCTCCCCATGGGGGCACATTACTGTTGGTCTTTTCTGCCCCCAGAAAGCCCACTAGACACCAGGGCACCAGGGAAGAATTTTGTTTAAAAAAGAGGGTTGGGGTATGGTCATACCCCCACCCCAAATAAATGGGGACAAAGTTGTTCTGCCCACCAGTGGGCAGATGGGGCAATTACCCCAATCCACTCCCCTTGCAGAAAGCTTACTAGATGCCAGGGAATAAAAAATAAATAAAAAATAGTGGGGTGGTGGCTACCAACCAGTAGGGGCATGGTTATATCCCCACCCCAACTGAAGGGATAACAGTCTTTCAGCTCTCCCCCTGCACACTAAAAGGTCTTATCCCAATGGCAAGCAAGAGGACAATTGATTATTCTGGGTTTTGATTTTACATTTGGGTCATGGGAGCTTGGCTAACTCTCAAAATCGTCCCACTTGGAATAGTGAGGGCTGGACTTTTTGGGACCTTGGGACGCTGCCATCTAGAAAAGTCTACGAGACCTAGACGCATCTGAAAACGAAATATCTGGGTGAGTCCAGGGTGGTGTGCTTCACATGCACCCGCACCATTTTCTTAACCACAATGCCCTGCAAACCTCCAACTTTGCTTGAAATCACACATTTTCTCCACATTTTTGTGATGAAATCTTCCAGAATCTGCAGCAATCCACAAAATTCATACTATCCAGCATTGTCACATCTATACCAATACAAATTCTGGCCCACTTGTCAGCCTAAAAACATTTTTTTTCAAACTGCCCTTTTGGACCGGCTTTGGTCCCCCTCAATTTCGACGTGTTTTTGGCTTTTCCCTGTCACAGGCACTTGGCCCACCTACACAAGTGAGGTATAATTTTTATCAGTAGACTGAGGGGAACGTCGTGTGATAGGAAATGTGTGCCAGTGTGGTGATTCCACACAGAGATGTGGGGAAAATGTGATTTGTTAGCTAAATTTGAGGTTTGCTGAGGATTCTGGTTAAGAAAATACTGACGGATCCTCACAAAACACACCTCCCTGGACTCCCTCGGGTGTCTAGTTTTCGGGAATGTCTGAGTTTGGTAGGATTCCCTAGATGGCTGCTGAGCCCAAGACCAAAACCACATGTGCCCCCCCTGCAAAAACGGGTAGTTTTGTAATTGATAATTTTGATGTGTCTACATAGTGTTTTGGGGAATTTCCTGTGGCAGACACTAGGCCTACCCACACAAGTGAGGTATCATTTTTATTGGGAGATGGAGGGAATGCTGGGCTGAAGGACGTTTGTGGCTCCCCTCAGGTTCCAGAACTTTGCAGCACCGAAATGTGAGGAAAAAGTGTTTTTTTGTCACATTTTGAGGTTTGTAAGGATTCTGGGTGACAGAACCTGGTGAGAGCGCCAAAAGTTACCCCATCCAGGGTTCCCCTAGGTGTCTAGTTTTCAGAAATGGGCAGATTTGCTAGGTTTTCCTATGTGCCTGCTGAGCAATGGGCCAAAATCCACAGCTAGGCACTTTTAAAAAAAGATATCAGATTTTAATGAAAAAATGTGATGTTTTTTTTTTTGGGGGGGGGGGGCGATTCCTGTTGCGGGAACTATGCCTACCCACACAAGTGAGGTACCGTTTTTATCAGGAGACTTGGGGGAACACAGAATAGCAGAACAAGTGTTATTGCCCCTTGTCTTTCTCTACATTTTTTTCCTTCCAAATGTAAGGCAGTGTGTAAGAAAGAAGTGTATTTGAGAAATGCCCTGTAATTCACATGCTAGTATGGGGACCCCCGAATTCAGAGATGTGTAAATAACCACTGTTTCTCAACACCTTGTCTTGTGCCCATTTTGGAAATACAAAGGGTTCCTTGATACCTATTTTTAACTCTTTACATTTTACCAAATGAATTGCTGTTCACCTGGTATACAATGAAAACCCATTGCAAGGTGCAGCTCATTTATTGGCTCTGGTTATGTAGGGTTCTTGATGAACCTACGAGCCCTATATATCCCTACAACCAGAAGAGTCCAGCAGACGTAACAGTATATTGCTTTAAAAAATCTGCCTTAGTAGTAAAAAGTTACAGAGTATAACATGGAGAGAAATGGCTGTTTATTTCAGCTCATTTTCAATATTGTTTATATTTCAGATGTTATTTTCTGTAGGAAAACCTTGTAGGATCTACCTAAATGACCCCTTGCTGAATTCAGAATTTTGCCTGCTTTTCAGAAATGTTTAGCTGTCTGGGATCCACCATTTGTTTCACACCAATTTCTGTCACCAACTGGGAGGCGGCTGAAAGCACAACAAATAGTAAAAATGGGGTATGTCCCAGTAAAATGCCAAAATTGTGTTGAAAAATGTGGTTTTCTTGTTCAAGTCTGCCTGTTCATGAAAGCTGGGAAAATGATGATTATCTTAGCACTGCAAACCCTTTGTTGATGCCATTTACAGGGAAAAAGACCACACGCTTTTCTCTGCAGCTCTTTTTTAACATTTTTCTGAAAAAAAAACACATTTTAGCTGTATTTTGGCTAATTTCTTGGTCTCCTCCAGGGGAACCCATAAATTTCGGGTGCCATTAGAATCCCTAGAATGTTAGGGGAAAAAAGGATGCAAATTTGATGTGGATAGCTTATGTGGACAAAAAGTTATGAGGGCCTAAGCGCAAACTACCCCAAATAGCAAAAAAAAGGCTTGGCACAGGAGGGGGTAAAGGCCTGGCAGTGAAATGGTTAACTGCTTACCTTTTGTTAAAAAACAGAAACAAAAAAAAGTAATACATAACTGTAATGATTATTATAATGCATACTGGGGCTTTGGTCAGCCATTGCTTGGTCGAAGTGTTATTCACATTTTGGATCATCTCATGATTCAACATACCTGATTTTGTCAGTGGGTCGTCTCCTGTCTATCACTGACTTTGTTTCCTGGGTCACTCACATTTTTGGTATGCCCTCAGGACAGGTATTCAAGCGTTTGGATTGTCTGGCTGTGTGAGTGATGGCATCATCCTTGTTAGGTGCCATTTTTCACAGAGCTGAAGGGCACATGCTGTAGTCTTTTGAGTCATGGATTTAGGGATTGATGGGTACTTATTTGAATTGGCTGCGTGCATACTCAGCTATTGCTGGTGATAGATACCCAATGTTGGTTTGTTCTGTTTACCTGTTATAACATTGCACATTCTTGAACATCGTTTTACTGCTGTGTCCTTAGTGACATATTTTTTGGGAAGTAAAGTACAGTCTAACTAAGTTTTAATATTTATTTTAAAACACTAGAGGTGCCAGAATACACAAATCAAGTTGCGGCCAAACTAATAAATGCACTCTCTGGGATGAAGCATAGCCATGAAGTTTTAATTTACACATAAGGAAAAGTTGTGACTTTGCATTCTTTATGGAAACTTGGTTGCATGAATTCTCAGGGCCTGATTTAGCTATTCCATAGGGTTGCTCACTCTAATGCTCTAACAAAAAACAAGGAAATTGTGGTGGAGTGGCTATAGCGTGGGTCAGTAAGTCAGCCTTAGGCATTTTATGGGCGTATGGGTAGGTACTGGAGGCATTGATATGATCAACAGTTTCTTCATGGGGGGACAATTGGCCAGTCAGAAGAGGTGAGTTGTAATGTTTTTCCTCAACCTTCCTAAATTTTGTTTGAGCCCCAAGGAGAGGGTTAGTGAGTTGTGGAAAGTTGGTGAGCTGTTGGAGATTCAAGGTTTAGGCCTTCAATTAAGGGTTATTTGGAATGGGCAGGTGGCTGATGGCTACGTTTCAGTGTATGAGCTTTTTTCCTGAAAAAAGGTGTGAAGTTTTCCCATAACAATCTGCAACTTATGTGTGTAGTCGGAGAAAGATACACAGACTCTCAATCTATCTACACCTGAAATAGACAAGTAGTCGCACATGTGGCTTCAGTGATCTTGGCTTGGAAATAGGAAGCCTTTTCTAAGCCACAGGACTTTGTTACATATTTTTTGTAGTGTACATGAAGTGAAAACTTGTTAAATCATTACAAAAGCTCACGACTTGACAATTAACAAATTGTGAATCTTTTTATGGTTTGTATTGAATGTATCTATTGCGAAAGAGCCAGCTGATTAAAGGCATCTGTGACTTGCATTCTGAAGTGGAGATGGGTATCTCCAGGATTTTATTGTTTTAAGTATTGAGGCTCTGGCTTTAAGAAAAATAGATGGGATACAATGAAGTTTCTCTCTCGGATGGTGGGAGCCTCACTATTGTAGGAAAGCACCCTCTTTCTTGGCATAGTTACCCACTTTTCTGCCCGATGTCTATTTGACTGTGTTCACTGGTGTCCTGCTAACCAGGACCCCAGTGATTATGCTCTCTCTCCCAAAACTCTGTATTTCATCCCACAATTGGCAGACTGATGCCCCCATGTAAGCCCCTAGTATATGGTACCCAGGTCATTAGAGTTCCAGGAGATCCCTTCAGGCTGCATCAGTTATTCTACCTCCCATAGGGAGCCCATGCAAAGGGTTCTGGAAGGCCTGCCATTGCAGTCTGTGTGAACTGGGTACATGCACACGTTTTCACTGTAGGTCACTGTAGCAGGTCAATATAAGTCACCCCTAAGGTAGGCCCTCCCAGCCCAGAGAGCAGGGTGCATGTACCTGTGTGTGAGGGCACCCCTGCACCCCTGCACTAGCAGAGGTACCCCCACAAACTCAAGACCTACTTCCTGGACCTTCTGAGTGTGGGACGCCATTTTACACATGTACTGGACATAGGTGACTACCTGTGTCCAGCTACATAATGGTAACTCTGAACCTTGGCATGTTTGGTATCAAACACATTGGAATCATACCCTTATACTTTTGCAAGGATTGGTTGTATGATTCCATGCACTCTGGGGTCTCCGTAGAGGACCCCCAACATTGCTTCTGCAGCCTTCTGAGGTTTTCCAGGCAGCCCCAGCCGCTGCCATCTCACAGACAGGTTTCTGCCCTCCAGTTGCTTGAGCAGCTCAAGCCCAGGAAGGCAGAACAAAAGATTTCCTTTGGTAGAGGGGTGTTACACTATTCCCTTTGGAAATAGGTGTTACATGGCTTGGAAGGGATAGCCTCCCCAAGCCACTGGTATGCTTTGAAGGGCACATTTGGTGCCCTCCATGCATAAACCAGTTTACACCTGTACAGGGACCTCCAGTCTCTGCTCTGGTGCAAAACTAGACAATGGAAGGTGGGAGTGACCCTCCCCTGTCCATCACCACCCCAGGGGTGGTGTCCAGAGCTCCTCCAGAGGGTCCCTGGGTTTTGCCATCTTAAATCCAAGGTTGGCTGGGAACTCTGGGTGCATCTGAATGGCCAGGCCAGGCAGGTGACATCATAGCTCCCTCCTGATAGGTGGTCACCCAGCTAGGTGACCCATCCCCCTTTCAGGGCTATTTAGGCTCTCTCTTTTGGGTCGGTCGTCAGATTTGGTTTGCAAGATTCCAGCAGATTCCTCTGCATCCCTTACTTCGACTTTTTATCAAAGAAACTGCGTCTGGACTCTCCAGGACCCGACAATCAGCAACAAACATCAAGACTTCGCCTGCAACATTGTTTCTCTGGCTCCTTCCAGCTTTTACAAAATTTCGGCAGTCGTGCATCCTCTGAGGACAGCCTGTCTTAAGTCTGCACAGGAAAAAAGAAGGAATCTCCCTTGGAGTGAAGGATTCACTCCCCTGCAACTGCAGGCACCAACAGCAACGACGACCAGCTGCGTGGATACCCTCTCCTGCTGGGCTGCGTGGATCCTGCAGCACGGGTGGGGGTCGGAAGTGGTCCAGACAGTCCTTTCTACCAGCTGTCCAACTTGGGTGGAGGTAAGCGCTTGCCTTCCCTCTCTGCGACGCTGAGGGCCCCCTCTGACACCCCCTTATGGGTTAAGTCCTCCTGGGCCTTGCCGGTCCCCGGCAGCACCACTTTCTGCCAACCGTGAGTTTTGCCTGTGCCAAGGCTAGTTGGTGGAATCCGGACTCGCAAACCCAACTGCAATCTTCCTTCTGGCGTGGAACATTACCTGCATCCTCCAGGAACTCAACCCCAACTCCAGGGATGCAGTTCTGAACTTCCGTCTTCACTGTAGACCAACTCATGCAATCCTCAGCTTGATAGGTAGGGGCTCCAGCCACCACTGGCCTCTCCTGTGTCTTCTGGACTTGATCCTCTCTTTCCACAGGTTTTTCTCTTCAGGAATCTACCATTGGTTTCTTGCAGTCATCGCTGAGTTTTGCAGTTCTCTTCTTTTCCTCTAAGTGGGTGTTCTGGGGAAATTCTAGTAATTTTCTCCTGCTTTCCTGCTTGCTGGGGAGTGTTGTGGTACTTACCTTGTGCTTTCCTGGTACCCCCAGCTACCCTCTACACACTCCACTTACCTGGGGGTGTGGGGGGTGAGGTTCTTGCATTCCATTTTTTAGTATATGGTTTGTGCTCCCACTAGGTCCACTATTCTCTATTGTGTTTTACACTATTTGCACTGTTTTCTAACTATTCTTATGCCTATTTCTTAGAACTAGTGTATATATCTTGTGTATTACTTACCTCCTAAGAGAGTATTGCCTCTATAGTAATTTGTGATGGTGTGTTACCGTAATAAATACCTTTATTTTTGTAACAGAGTGTATTCCTTCATGTATGTAAGTGCTGTGTGACTATAGTGGTATTGCATGGGCATTGTATGTCTCCTAGATAAGCCTTGGCTGCTCATCCACAGCTATCTCTAGAGAGCAACCTTTCATTATTCGATAATTTGATTCTTTAATGGTCAGACACTGGGGTAACACTGATGAAATGATATTGGGTTTTGAGTCACTTTGTGTCCGGTTGTCTTTCTTACTGGTGAGTAAATTAAGGGTCTAACAGTTGACTTCAGATTCCAGTAGGAGGCTATGATAGGTTGCAGCTTTATTCCCCCTTTCCATTAATAGGATAGGTTTAGTTAATAATAAAGAATGGGGTGTTCATCCCGAAGCCTCCAGCAGTGACCTTGGAGGGTACAAGCAGTTCTAAACTGAATAAAATCAAGTCATTGATAGGTCTGTCCTTTTGCAGCCAATGGTAAGTACCACGATTAGAGGTTCTGGGTTTTGGCAACAGACAATGAATTCAAGCGTTTCCTTGCAATTATTGATTAACATGACATTTCACAACCAATTAGCACATCTAAGTGTGGAGGTTAAATGGAGGTTTATTTGTGCTATTTGGGTGTGGAAGTTAACAATGGCATTGTTAACGCGTCCCTCTATGTTAATTTATTACACATTAGGACTTGTTTTAGGCCAATGAATCTTTTGACCCAGATGAGAGACACCGTAGGACGAGATAGCTAATCAACATGTCAATCAATATATCAATAATGTCATCAATATTTATCACAACAATACATCTCACTTTAGTCAAAGTCATTAATCAAAATTGGCGACGCAATCATGACCTTTCAGCCATGAATAACCACACCAGTTAATAGAATTTTATGAGTTTTATTCCCTATTAGTTACAATCTAAGATTAAGTGCATTAACCTCAAAGCCAAGAAACACAACAGCATAGTCACGATATGGCAACTTTGATAAGATTTCAATAAGGCAAAAATCTTAAACATTAGAATATAACACGGCGTAAACATAGATCAGAATATAGCAGAGTATTGATATCACGTCAGTTCAACAAAGCATTGTCTCAGTCGTTTGTCTATTTGCGTCAATTTGATGATCACCTGTCCTAACCACTAATTAGCATTGGCATGTTGGGCTTCATGCAAAACAATTTAGAACACCAATTTGGAAAACATCTAGCTATAGTCTCTGTCAAAAGCAAGCAGTTGGTACCTAGAAAGGAAAAGCAAACAGACAAATTACAAATTGCATTGTCATAATTACCCTCCAAGGATTAGGTCAGCGCACAGGTTCAGTCTTTGTCTTCAGGACATCAGTCAAACCGCCATCAGTCAAGGCTCAACTAAAAGGGCATAAGGGCACTTCCCTTGCAAGGAGGAAAAGTGTAAATGGGCAGTCTATGAGTGAGGATGGTTTTAATAAGCCTCAAAGTCTCCAAACAGAGTGACAGAGTTTCTGGATAAAATCAATAGCATTCCCTACCTAATTCTAATGACCCTTCTGTGACATGGGTTTTTATCCCTTTTTCGTAGTAAATTCCCCCAAAATTCTATTGGACACTTACTATACCCCACTATCTTTAACCTATCAAATTTAACATTTGGTAATCCCAATTGTCACCCCACATTAATTCACGGGTCTTTGATTGGTCTTCATAATTGACGTCTTCAGAGGTGGCACATCCGGCGTTACTTCATTCTTTGGCACGTCTTTTGGGTCAGCAGATTCCTTGTCCATCGGTCTAAGTGACCTTGTACGTTTCATTAATCTACATTTGTTTCAATTCACTCATAACATTTTAAACCAAGGCACCGGATATGCACTTGGGAACGGATTTAACATGGTTACATTCATCTTCCAAGTTGAAGAAAAAGAACATTTGCAGGGTCATGGCCCCTTGCGAGTCAGCACACTGGAAAAACAGAAAAATGCATTTAATATGAGAGCTGGGCAACTAAAACCCGCAGCTCACGCTAACTTAAGGCCTATAAAGATTTTCAATACAGATTCAACAGTATGAATGTTAATATAAGCTTAATTGATCATAACATAAACATTTTTATTCATCATTATTATTTTGCGTATACATTGGTGGCCATTCACCGTGGTCACAATTCAGGATCCAGGCTTAAGCAAATTGCTATTATTATAGTTTTCTATGCAGCATAATCACACATTGATATAAACATTTCATTTTAATATAGGGTATGTAAGCTACGCTCTCTCAGTCCCTCCTCTGATGACGCTCGTCATCACACAAACCTTTCCCTTTAACCTTTCATTTTTAATTGTTCACTTTACGCATAATGCGCATTTCAACATCTTGTCCCTTATGTGAGCTTTCCCAAATTTCATTGAACATTTTCTCTCTTTCTCTTACTTCATTTCTCCTGGTTGTTTTGGTCCAATTTCTTTAAATTTTATCATTAATTTTACATGCCCCCCATAATCCTAATAGACAGGCCAAAACAATTAATAGACCCATTAGTATTTTTGCAAGTACCCCATTCCAAATGTTGGTAAACCAGCTCCCTACTCTGGCAATTCCCTTTCCAAATTTCTCCCAAACTCCAGGTTCCTTCAAATCCTTCAAATCAGTATTATCTCTAGTTAGGTTAGTAAGCATACTTCTAATCTTTTTACTATTGTCTGGAATGAATGAGCAACAATGACGCTAATTGAGCATCTTGCAGACCCCTCCACTCTTCGCTAAAAATGTCTAAAGCAAGCCGATTTTGGAGAGTCATAGCTCTTTCTGCAGCAAGTTCAGTATCCATCAGGAGTATAGCCCCTGTAAAATTTGTCAGCATGTTATCCACAATAGTAGACAACTTTTGAATCTTCATAGAATTCAAGATAACTCCTACTGAAGGGATTATAGCTCCAAATGTATCACCAATGACAGCAGCCACTGATTCTTGTTTTTGTCTAGCATGTTGTAATTCAGACGTTTTAGGCATTTGCTTTAAGTCATCAATCTGGTAAATCTTTGGGAAAACTATTCCTAAATAACATGTCCCATACCATCCCTTAGGGAGACGGTAATGAGCATTAAGTCCACAGATGTAATAGATCCCAGGGATCTCTGGATCCTGTCCATTCAACATAAATGTCCACTTACTCTGAAACTCGAACACATGTCTACATTCACTCGTTCCCACAAGCAAATTGTCCTGCTCAGATTTCGGCCTATATATACAAAGCCTACCTACATGTAATGCATCTATAGCTAGTTTGCCTTGTGTTTTGATTGCGGTGTAAGCATAATCATTTGCATATGTGCGTTTTTCTAACCCTTTTTCTAATCTTTCTTTTAATGCTTTGCGTCTATCATCGGTGTGATCTAAAAAGCTTTTCTCTACAGGTGACAGTAAGCAGGTCAGATTATTGCGATGTGCACAAGCAGTTCCAAATGTACGCGTCGGCTCAAAGAATCCTCTAACTATTTTTATATCATGTTCCTTAGCTAGCTTGTTCAGGAATTCAATCACAGGCACAAAAGAGAACACAACATCCAGGTTTGAATAAAAGTATTGCACATGCTCTTGATTATAGAATATGGTTAGTAGCAAACAACAGCTAATCCCGTATGTTAGAGGAAGGCTATGATAGGTAACCCCTTCTTGCACAGATGAAGGAATCTTGGTACATACAAAACAGTATTTCACATCCATGGTCTCTACATACTCATTCAGCAAGCGATAGAAGACATTAGTAGAAAGTTCCCCTTTTGAATTAGTTCCCTCATGCAAGTGTCTTGCATCCTGCTCAAACCTCTCCCACAGTGTTAGTGTTGTAGTTTCAGGTTTTGAAGTAGCGTTAATAGTCTTTTTATCCAACCACGGCATTCCCACAATCACTCCCACAATTATTATTGCACACACAATACCTATTATAAGGCTTAACCAACCACACACCTTACTTTTCTTGTTACTACCTCTATTATAAGCCATATCTGTATAGAATCAGATAGCAGAATAACAATCAACTCGAGGATGATATAGAACTCTCTTTTTTTTCTTTCTCTGCGTGTATTTACAGCGTTTTCACTCGCTCCAGGACCTCTTTGTCAAATCAGGTTATCAGCTTGTCGTAATCAGGTTTCTCAAAGTCAAATCAGGTTCTAATGTCACATCCGGTAATTTATAAGTCTCTTTTCTTAGTTTTCAGTTTCGATTTTTTAACCAAGTCTTTTTCTTTGAGTTAATTCAGGTACCGTAGTACTGACCTGGTACTTCTCGATCAAAACAGAATGCTAGGAATTCTTGTTGCCATTCAGATGTTGTATATCTTCTGTTTGCGACTCTCTTTCTCTTCAACCTGCGGTCACCTTGCAGTTCTCCTTCACTTACATCTTCCACTCAGGATGTATCAGTTTCCTCTGTTATTGTTTCACCTGGTATGCTTCTTATCCTTAAAACTGGTTTCTCTGGCCAGTTATCACCCTTATGCGTCTTCTTCCGATATGTCTTTTCAGGACGCTGGACAGCACCCTCCTCTTGTAATATGGTGTTTTCACTTGATGGACCTGCAACTGGCTCAGTGGATGCCGGTACACTCTGATCTCTTTCTATTATTTCCCCTTCTTCTTCTTCTTCTTCTTCTTCTTGATCTGTAACGGGTTCAAGTTCTAACCCGTATCCGTCTACTTCTGGGAGAACCTCTCCTTGACTTAGTTCTCCTGCCGCCTCTACTGAGATAGGCACTCTGTCACCTCTCTCGAACTCATTCACTGTTTGAGGGATGAGGCTGTTCTCAGTGGGCTCTCCTGCAGTCTCAGTTCCTTCTTGGCTGCTTTCTGGCCCTGAGACTTCTCTTCCTGGAACTGTTGTTCCGGAATCTTCAAGTTCCTCGTCAGTTGGGCATGTTACCTTCTTTGTGTGACTGGCATGTATCCAATTTGGAACGCCTGCACATTTCACAGCAGTGGTTGTTGTCAAGATTACTTGATACAGCCCTTTCCAACGCGGCTCCAAACACGACTTTCTCACGTGCTTCTTGACAACCACCCAGTCACCGGCCTGTAGGGTGTGACCTGGATCTCCAATCGTGGCAATGTGTTAGCCTCTACCTGGTGAGAGAAAGAGCGAATCACATCAGCCAAACCTTTGCAGTAGTCCAACACCATATCATCTGTGATATTCACTAGAACATTTGCAGGTACTGCTGGCAACCTCATAGCTCTGCCCATGAGGATCTCATGGGGGTACAGTCCTGTTTTCTTATCAGGGGTGTTCCTCATTGACATCAGCACTAAGGGCAATGCATCTGGCCATTTCATATTGGTAGCTGCGCACATCTTTGCCATTCTTGATTTCAGAGTACCATTCATTTGCTCTACTAGTCCTGATGCTTTAGGGCGATAGCTACAATGCAGCTTTTGTTCGATGTCTAGTGCGGCACACAGAAGTTTAATCACCTCATTGTCGAAGTGTCTGCCCCTATCTGATTCTATAGAGACCGGAAACCCGAACCTTTGTATTAGTTCCCTAAGTAGCAATTTTGCAACTGTGAGACTGTCATTTCTACGTGTGGGGTAGGCTTCAATCCAGTGACTGAAAACACACACAATCACCAACACGTACTTCAATCCTCCACAAACAGGCATTTCAATGAAGTCCATTTGCATTTGCTGAAAGGACCACCAGCTCTCCCAATGTGGCTCAAATTTACCACAGTCCCTTTTCCGGCATTCATCTGTTGACAGATGATGCACCTGTGACAGGTAACCTCTGCGGCATGTCTGAACTTTGGGTTAAACCAATCCATTTTGAATGACCTGATCATTGCATCTCTCCCAAGGTGAGCCTGTCCATGATATAACCTTGCGAATTGTGACAAAAGACTGTTTGGCAAGACTAATTTCCCCTCCTCTGAGACCCACAAATCATCAGCCCTCTGTACACACTGCATTCCTCTTTGCTAGCTCGACCCTGTAATGTCTTTAGCTCATCTAGGGTATCAACCACCCTTAATGCAAGGTTCAAACATGTGTCATTTTTAGATTGCGGTAACAATTCCCACTGTTCCTTGAACGAAATACAGTTCAATGCGCAAAACCTTGCGACTTGATCTGCATAACCGTTTCGAATGGACACAAAGTCCTGTGACTTAACGTGAGAATTGCATTTCACTACAGCAATTTCAAGAGGTAACTGAATCGCATGTAACAAATCCTTTATTTGTTCGCCATTTTTCACAGGAGAACCAGAAGAGGTCATGAAACCTCTCTGCGACCACAGTTGGCCGAAGTCATGTACAATTCCGAATCCATATCTGCTGTCAGTATAGATAGTGACCCTCAGATTTACAGCTGCATGGCATGCCTTAGTAAGGGCAATTAATTCTGCCACTTGGGCGGAAAACACTCTTTCGAGCCAGGAAGCTTCAATGATACCAGCTATGGTACATACAGCGTAACCAACTCTCAGTGTTCCGACTGAATCTCTTAAACAAGACCCATCAACAAACATAATGCAATCATTTTCCTTTAACTGTGTATCTTGAATATCAGGTCGTGGTTTGGTACATAATTCCGTTACCTCAAGACAATCATGCTCAAATTCTTCTTCATTATTGACTTCAGTACTTTCAGCAGGAAGTAGTGTTGCCGGGTTTAACACAGTACATCGTTTCAGAGAAACATTTGGTGACCCCAGTATAATTGTCTCATATTTGGTAAGTCGAGCATTTGTCATGTGCTGAGTTTTGGTTTGAGTCAACAGAATTTCAACTGAATGCGGAACCATTACTGTTAGGGGGTATCCCATGACTATGCCTTCACACTGCGTAAGGCTCTGACCAACTGCTGCAACTGCGCGCAAACAACCCGGTAAGGCTGCTGCGACGCGGTCCAAGGTAGCTGAAAAATACGCTACAGGGCGATTTGCACCTCCATGGACCTGTGTCAAGACAGACAAAGAACAAGCATCACATTCATGATAAAACAGTAGAAAAGGCTTTGTATAATCAGGCATACCTAACGCTGGTGCCCTGCACATGCACTCTCTCAACTCCATGAATGACTCAATCTCTTCTTTGGACAAGGCTATGGTATATGGCTCATCCTTGATCTCTTTGCCTGTCAGTTTTATCAAAGGTTTTGAGATGATCGAGAAGTTGGGTATCCACTGGCGACAGTAGCCCACCATTCCCAGAAACATTCTGACATCCCTTTTTGTTGTTGGAGGGTTCATTTGCAAAATGGCTGTTATTCTTTCCTTCGATATTCTCCTGGACCCTCTTTCAATTTGATGCCCTAGGTATTTCACCTCTTTCTGACAGTATTGCAGCTTCTTGGGTGACACCTTGTGTCCGTTCTTTTCCAAATGATTCAGTAAGGCAATTGTATCATATTTACAGTTATCCCTTGTTTTGGATGCAATCAGCAAGTCATCGATGTACTACACTAGAGTCGAGTTAAAAGGCAGTACTAAGGATTCCAAATCCTTTTTCAATATCTGATTGAAGATGGACTGTGATTCAGAAAACCCTGGAGGAATTCTGCACCAACTGTACACCTTATCCAGGAATTTGAAACTGAACAAAAATTGGCTGTCCTCGTGAAGAGGTATCGAAAAGAAAGCTTGTGACAAGTCTATAATGGTGAACCATTCAGCATCACACGGAACCTGAAACATGATCACTGCTGGATTGGGCACTATGGGGCAACATTTTACAACAATATCATTTATTTTCCTCAAATCCTGTACAATTCGAACCTTCCCACAGGGCTTTTTCAGACCCATTATCGGTGAATTACATGGGCTGCTCAACACTTCCTTCAGAACTCCCTGTTTCAGAAAATCTGCAATTATTTGTGAGACTTCAATAAGAACATCTTGTGCCATATGATATTGTGGCACCTGGGGAAACACTACATTTGGCTTCACTTGTACTTTAACTGGTTCCACACCTTTTATTAGTCCGACTTCCTTTCCTGTCAGATCCCACACTTTCTCTGTCACAGTTCCCTGTAACTCGACAGGTAGGTCAATCATTGTAAGCATCGGAAACAAGGTAATCAAAGGATAATCCTCATTTGCTGTCCCTGTCTCTTCCTCAGAGAACTGACCTTCATCTCCTTCATCGTCACTATTTGTCTGTACTTCGATTCCATCATTGGAACAGGTAATCGAACATTTTGTCTTGCACAGTAAATCCCTTCCCAGTAGGGATACTGGACTTGAATCACAGACTACAAACCTATGCAGTCCCTGGAAGTTGCCGATCTCAACTTGCACTGGATCTGTAATCAGGTTTGTCAGGTACTGGTTTGCTACTCCGACTACCCTTATGGTATACCCCGAAAGTGGTAGTTTTTGAACCTCCGCACTCCTGACTGTAGAGCGTGTAGCTCCGGTATCGACCAAAAACGAGACTTTATATCCCATTACCTTCCCCTCCACATAGGGAAGCCTCTGGTCCACCTCTAGGGATGCTGCAAGCCTGCACTCTTCACTATCTGAGCTATCATCCGACCATTCTTCATTCATGCCATTTTCACCTCATAATGGGAATTGCTGTACTGTATTATTTTGACTCATTACCTGACCTGTGACCTGTTGAGGAAGCATGACCTGTTGCTGTCCCATCGGAGCCATTGATAATTGCATTTGCTGTCTAGGTACCATGGGAACCTGCTGTTCTACTTGTTGCATTTGTACTGGCTGGACACGCGGCATATGCATCTGCTGCATGGGCTGTACCCCTTGCATCTGTACCAGGTTATTTTGAAAATTCGGATTTTGATGTCTCAGTTTTGGACCTCTTACATTTTGCAATGTACCGACATTAGTGCTTTGTTGAACGACACCATCCTGCACCACATTCGGGCACTCCCGTTTCCAGTGCCCCACGCCCCCGCACGCGTGACATGGTGACATCTTTTTCATCCCTTGTGCGTCATTTTGAATCACAACGGTATTCAAGTCTGGACCGCGATTCACAAACCCTCGGCCACGACCTCTCGGTTGCGCATGAAACACACCATTCATTTGCGGTTGCTGCTGTATCATCTGTTGAATTCCATTTCCCTGTATTCCTGCCTGTGCAGCCCTTATGTGCATCACCATCACTTTCTCTTTCTGCTTTAACTAAATTTCGTCGCTACAGTATTTCGCATACTGCAACACCTCATCAATCGGCTTCGCTTGCCAATAAATCAAATGATTCTTAATCATTTGACTGACCTCTGGTCTCAGCCCTTCAACAAATCTGAACACGAGATGGTTCATGTCCTTCGGCTCGATGGTTTCAGTACCACTGTAATGTTTGAATGCCTTTAACAACCTTTCATAATAAGCATGTATTGATTCCTTAACCTCCTGCGAGGTCCAGTCGATTTTCTGCCAATCAGTCACCTTCGGCGACACCTTTTGTTTCAAAAACTCAATCACCTTATGATAGTACTTCATCACCTCCTCAGAGGGAGCTCCGGTCACCTTATCCCTTGCCAGCTCCTTCGTTGGCCAATCTACCCCTCTCTTACACTCGAGCCACAAATCAGGCGGAACAATGATCTCGAACAAGGTATTCAAGTCTTCCCAGAGACACTTTGCAAGTTTCACAAACCTGTCTGTTTGTTGATACCACTCGATCGGTTTTTCCCTCAATCTGGGATAATCGTTAGTAAAGGATAGGATGTCTCCTCTGGACCACGGTACATGTACTAAAACACCACCAGCTGTTTCTCTGATGGGTAGTATTTTTACTGATTATGTATCGGGTGAGGCTTTGGTTTGACTTGACCCTGGACTGTCACCTTTTTCCTTATCTCTTTTCTTTGCCCATCTGCCTTCCCATTTTTATAATGCACCCCAAATTTGCGCACTTTGCAATAGTTCTTTTAAGTGTGCCTTCATTCGGGCAGACGTCATGTGCTCAAAGTCTTTTGAATCAAAGTCTAATCTGTAGCTTCTTTTCAAATGTTTAGTGCTTTCAATGTCAATATTGTATTTGTCTGCCAAGTTTGCTAATCTCTGATGCACCTTGCCCATTTTTTTGGTGATCTTGGGGCACAGGAATCTCAGTTCTGCTTCAGTGTATGACTCTAATCTGTTTACCTCCATGGTCCCGTCCACTAGTTCAGCAGCTTCCACTCCCAGTCTTATAAAATTTAGGTAGTCATCTTGCCCTACCTTTTCCGGTTCCACTGCAGTCACTGTAGTCTTTTGTGAAGTATAAGTTTTTTCCAGCCATTCATTTAGCTGTTGCACTGTAAAACCCTGCAGTGAAATGTTCCCTGCATGTGTCATTGGCGACTGTGAGGTGTTCGTACTTATCGTCTGTGGAGTTAAAACCCCTAACCCTGTCTGACGCATTGTTTCCAAGGGTGCTTCTACTGGGCTAAGATCTATTAAGGACTTCGGCTTTTCAACTGCTTGTTCTCCTGTGGCCATTATCTGAGGAGTTCCTATAGACCCTCCTCTTATCGCATCTTGGGTCATTCCTCCCTGATCACATACGCCAGATTTGCCTTGGGCATATAATGGCACTGGTGGACCAACAGTGATTGGTAACGATATGGCAGCAGGTGTCTGACCTGGTCCCAAACCCCGTGGAGCAGTAACTCCATAAGTCTGTTCCAAAGTACCCAGGACAGGCACTAATGGAGGACCAGCTACTGGGTTGTACCCTGGTATCAATGGTGGTTGCGGCTGGGACAGCAATTTCGGAGTTGACTCAATCTGCACTAACCTTGATTTTGTATATATCGGGTCTGGCGGCACTATCAGAGTTGTAGTAGTCTCAAGTACTGGGACGTCTGGATAGATTCTCTGTATCTGCGGTGGATGTTGCAACTGTATCAAAGTCGTATCACTAGTCTGTACCATATCAGTGACTCCCTTCTCCTGCGTCTGGTTCCCAGGACCCACGCTAGTGCTTGGAACACTGTTGCTCACCGCATAAGGTGGCGGGCGATCATGTAATAATCGGTCCATGAATTCTTCATCGTCTGAATCGTCTTCCTCTTCCCAAGGTCTCTTATTCTCTTTAGACTTACTAGAGTCCTTATCTTCTTTCCCTGTGACTCTTCTCCCTGAGCTATTGCTGGGAACAATTTTAATCCGTCAACAATTCCCCGTCACCACATGTTGTTCTTGTTATCCCACCTAGCTTCTGCATAAGATTTTTCTGCCCTTTTTAGCCTTCTCTGGAACCTTTCTTGTCTATGTTTAAGAGCCATCAAATCCCAAATCGCTAAAGCCTCATGTTGAGCTGGCCTCGGAGGTGGTTTTTGTGTACTTAGCATCCACCTTAAATTCTTTAGCACCTTCGGATTGAACGTCCCATGTTCTGGGAACGCTAAACATCCCTCTTTCTCTGTTAATTTGCGCCACTGTTTCATCCATAAACAAGGCGCAACACCCTTCTCCTCCATAACCATGTAAGCTGGAGTACCCTCAGGCGGTGTAGGCTCCCCATCGGTTGCCATAATATATGCGTCTCCCTTCAGAGCGCTCTTAAATGCCTTGTCAAAATTCATTTTGGGATTTTCTCTTATTTGTATTTAATCAGAAAGTGACTTAGTTCCCAGGACACTCTTCACCCACCTTTCTCAACCTATTGCCTCTCACGGACGGCAGCCAATCCGTGCGCGACCCCTCTTGACAACTGGCCTATCTCAGCGCGGCACCACTGACGTCACACTCACACACTGCAGCTGACAAAGTCTTGCGGCTCGTCTGCCCCTCACTGAATCCACTCTAACTAATGCAAAATTATTGCGAGCACCTTTAATGACAACACAAATCTGCCGGTTTACTACAGGAATGGTAACACATTCGCTTCAGAACTTTACAGAGATTTCACTTGAAGCCTCGGCCGCTACTCTCTCCTTCTCAGCTCCCGCATACTCAAGCAGAATTCGACCCGCAAATTCTACTGTCGACTTGTCAATGGTTCGTCCTAGTGCACTTTAGAACTTGCCAAATCTCCATTGAAGGTTTCACACATACATTTTGACTCAAACTCGACTTGTCAACCACGCCCGATTGACCTATTAAACCGCACAGATTACAACATAAACCCAAGTGTCAATATACTCCGGAGTCTTAGACCGCGACGGGTCCGTACAAAACAACCAACCACGTGGATAATTTTGAGCACAAAGCGCCACACTCATGTGAAGTACGCCGACTTCCCTACTCTCATACTGTGGAGTACGCCCACTCGTACTAAAACAACATTTACCTGACCTAGATACACACAAACCTCATCAATCACCTGCAAAAAAGGCATAAGCTGAGCAAGCGCAAAACCCTACACCACACACATTATGACGCCGAGAACATCCCCAACTTATTTAGGCAGGCTCCAAGATCCCGGGAAAGTCATGGTCAATTTAGAAACACATCATATCTCCAATTTGCATTATCACAGAAAAACAATTTAAACAATTATTTTCCGTCCTAGGGCCCAAAGGGCCAAACCGTCGCTCTGCTACCAGAACTGTTAACGCGTCCCTCTATGTTAATTTATTACACATTAGGGCTCGTTTTAGGCCAATGAATCTTTTGACCCAGTTGAGAGACACCTTAGAACGAGATAGCTAATCAATATGTCAATCAATAATGTCATCAATATTTATCACAACAATACATCTCACTTTAACAAACAATTGTCAGGGCACTCATGAATAGAAAGTTCATTCCTCCATGTGTCTCGTGATTTGGTAGGTCATCAAGTATGGAACGGACCAGGAAAATAGGCAATAGTTCAATTTAATTTTTGAAAATTAAAGTCCATTAAAGTCACAAAACGTCCTTGAAACAATTCTCCATATTGCAACAACAGTCAACACGTGTTTCGTCCTATGAGATGAGCAATCTCAGAGACTTCATCAGGGCTTTCATATTAATTAGAGGGACTTCTGAACTGTATATTTAAAGAATGTTTCTGGGATCCCCATCGCAAGCAAAGTGTAGTCCAGTGTCCCATATAGCATCTTCCAAATTTTCTGACATGCCGCCTATTATAGTAAGTAGACAGTCCGCTTTAAGTCTTATTCACTCTACAATATGTCACCGTCCTACCCGCGGCGTTCACCTTGCCACGAGAAACCAACGAGGCAAAAATCATAAACATTAGAATATAACACGGCGTAAACATAGATCAGAATATAGCAGAGTATTGATATCACGTCAGTTCAACAAAGCATTGTCTCAGTCGTTTGTCTATTTGCGTCAATTTGATGATCACCTGTCCTAACCACTAATTAGCATTGGCATGTTGGGTTTCATGCAAAACACTTTAGAACACCAATTTGGAAATCATCTAGCTATGGTCTCTGTCAAAAGCAAGCAGTTGGTACCTAGAAAGGAAAAGCAAACAGACAAATTACAAATTGCATTGTCATAATTACCCTCCAAGGATTAGGTCAACGCACAGGTTCAGTCTTCGTCTTCAGGACATCAGTCAAAACGCCATCAGTCAAGGCTCAACTAAAAGGGCATTGGGGCACTTCCCTCGCAAGGAGGAAAAGTGTAAATGGGCAGTCTATGAGTGAGGATGGTTTTAATAAGCCTCAAAGTCTCCAAACAGAGTGACAGAGTTTCTGGATAAAATGAATAGCATTCCCTACCTAATTCTAATGACCCTTCTGTGACATGAGTTTTTATCCCTTTTTCGTAGTATATTCCCCCAAAATTCTATTGGACACTTACTATACCCCACTATCTTTAACCTATCAAATTTAACATTTGGTAATCCCAATTGTCACCCCACATTAATTCACAGGTCTCTGATTGGTCTTCATAATTGACGTCTTCAGAGGTGGCACATCCGGCGTTACTTCATTCTTTGGCACGTCTTTTGGGTCAGCAGATTCATTGTCCATCGGTCTAAGTGACCTTGTACGTTTCATTAATCTACATTTGTTTCAATTCACTTATAACTTTTAAACCAAGCACCGGATATGCGCTTGGGAACGGATTTAACATGTTACATTCATCTTCCAAGTTGAAGAAAAAGAACATTTGGAGGGTCATGGCCCCTTGCGAGTCAGCACACTGGAAAAACAGAAAAATGCATTTAATATGAGAGCTGGGCAGCTAAAACCCGCAGCACACGCTAACTTAAGGCCTATAAAGATTTTCAATACAGATTCAACAGTATGAATGTTAATATAAGCTTAATTGATCATAACATAAACATTTTTATTCATCATTATTATTTTGCATATACATTGGTGGCCATTCACCGTGGTCACAATTCAGGTGCATGCTTAAGCAAATTGCTATTATTATAGTTTTCTATGCAGCATCATCACACATTGATATAAACATTTCATTTTCATATAGGTTATGTAAGCTACGCTCTCTCAGCATCTTTCAAGGGAGTGTAATGAAACGAGCACTCACAGCAGTGCAAAAACCACACATATAGGGGGTGATTCTAAGCTTGGCGGGCGGCGGTAGCCGCCCACCAAGCGGGAACCGCCAGAAGACCGTACCGCGGTCAAAAGACAGCGGCGGTCATTCTGGGTTTCCCACTGGGCTGGCGGGCGACCGCCGAAAGTCCGCCCGCCAGCCCAGCGGGAAACACCCTTCCCACGAGGACGCCGGCTCAGAATGGAGCCGGCGGAGTGGGAAGGTGCGACGGGTGCAGTTGCACCCGTCGCGAATTTCAGTGTCTGCAAAGCAGACACTGAAATTCTTCGTGGGGCCCTCTTACGGGGGCCCCTGCAGTGCCCATGCCATTGGCATGGGCACTGCAGCAGCCCCAGGGGCCCCGCGGCACCCCCTACCGCCATCCTGTTCCTGGCGGGAGTCCCGCCAGGAACAGGATGGCGGTAGGGGGTGTCAGAATCCCCATGGCGGCGGAGCGCGCTCTGCCGACATGGACGATTCTCAAGGGCAGCGGGAAGTCGGCGGTACACCGCCGACTTTACGTTTCTGGCCGCGGCTGAACCGCCGCAGTCAGAATGCCCAGCGGTGCACCGCCAGCCTGTTGGCGGTGCTACCGCCGACCTCCGCCATGGCGGTAATTACCGCCAGGGTCAGAATGACCCCCATATTGTTAGGACTTCGAGTGGACATCCAGATATTCATAGGTTTTTAATCAATAAAATTTAAAAGCTTTATGAAACTCTCAAGCCTAACCGATGACTTGTAAAGCTCCTAATGTTTCTGTGCCTCTGACCTTGTATAATATGAACGCTTCGGTCCTAGATGGTCTACATTCGACAAATTGGGTTGTGCATACTGTAAACATGTTGTGCTACTCAACTTCTATTCCCTAAATACATCTAAAAAAAAACAAGAATGGATAAACCACTTTTCATTGGATATTCTAAATGACTGAATGGCAAAAATGCACCTGGTGAATATTCTGCATTATGTGATACCAAGTCAAGGAGACATCTATCCTAGAAGGTTTAATTCGTAACGAAAACAAAGGCAACCCAATATGCGTGCTAGGAACCTGGGTCAAAGTAATTATAAATAAAAATGGTTGACGAAGGACTCGCTCTTCTGCACACTTGAAAACATTTTCGGTAATTCAGTACGCATTGCAATAAATGCTTCCAAACAAAGCTATTCAGCAGAGACGTATTTATCATGAATAAGATATAAATATATTTCAGAAAGCAGCGAATAGAGAAGTCTGTCCTTAGGATATATAATAATGTTAAGTACTATATACAAAACGATCAACTTTAGTCAAGTTAGTAGTTCTGGTTTTTGAAATGTTGATATGTGGCAAGATCTCTTGGAATCAGGGAAAATACCTTGCGTGATTGTTGAAGTTTTGATTTTGTATGTTATTTCTGATGTCATCATCCAGACATAGGCCCTCATTCTAACCCCGGCGGTCTCAGACCGCCGGGGCCAGGGTCGGCGGAAGCACCGCCGACAGACCGGAGGTGCCCCGCAGGGCATTCTGACCGCGGCGGTTTGGCCGCGGTCAGAAAGGGTAAACCGGCGGTCTCCCGCCGGTTTACCGCTGCCCTTAGAATCCCCCATGGCGGCGCAGCTTGCTGCGCCGCCATGGGGGATTCTGACACCCCCTACCGCCATCCTGTTCCTGGCGGTTCGATCGCCAGGAACAGGATGGCGGTAGGGGGTGCCGCGGGGCCCCTGGGGGCCCCACAAAGTATTTCAGTGTCTGCCTAGCAGACACTGAAATACGCGACGGGTGCAACTGCACCCGTCGCACCTTCCCACTCCGCCGGCTCAATTCTGAGCCGGCATCTTAGTGGGAAGGTTGATTTGCCCTGGGCTGGCGGGCGGCCTTTTGGCGGCCACCCGCCAGCCCAGGGCAAATCCCAAAATACCCTCAGCGGTCTTTCGTCCGCGGAGCGGTATTTTGGTGGGGGAACTTCGCCCGCCCGCCGAAGTTAGAATCACCCCCATAGTCATTGTCTAAAACAAAAAAGCCTTCTATTAAACCTCTTCCGTCTTTTTTCACTTATTTCTAGAGTATATAGGTTCTGTAGGGAAAAACGGGTTTAATTAAATCCAATAGCTTTTATGTTGCTCTTCTAAGCTTCCTCATTGTATATCTCTTATTAGCTTTTTTATGGTGTTCACACTTTTTTTAGTGACAGACAAAATGTCATCCTCAAAAGCAGTTTTTTTAAGGCAAAATATTTTTTTTATGGTGTTCTCACTATGTGCTGCAAAGTTTATAGCTTTTACCACTCATTTTATATATTCGTACCCCAAAGATATGGCATTCCACATTTTTATATGAGTCGGTTTGTATTTTTGTTGTGCATTGCAGTGGGTAATATTACTGATGAAAGAAATTGGCAAATCCAAATGTAAAATATATTCTTCTGTGTATCTTGACATTTTAGTAAATGGGTAATATTTGTTTTAGTAATAAACACAGAAGCTCAGAACTTGCCGTTCGGGAGGCCCAGGGTTCTTCAGAAGAACAGTAGCTACTGCCTTCTACATCACCATAAGTATGTGAGTGGATACAGCACGGATATCAATATGCCACTGTGGAGCGCATACACCATCAACAGAAATGTAAGATGTGCTTTGTTATCATTTACGCATGATTATCATTTTTTAAATGCATTTGATTGAGTTTCTTAGTTTACAGATTTCATCACGGCATTACACATTATTCACAGGTATTTTCAACAAAAAATAGTGTGACAAATATAATTTGCAAATTTTGCCAAATTTGTGTTTTCGCCCTTTACTGTTAATTTAGAAAAGTATTTATTTGTTCTGGCATTACCATCTCATCATCTTTGCTATGCATAAAAAGAAAAATAACTATCTTAACTAAAACCATGTCTAGGACCTATGTGGTCTTGTCAGACATTATTAGATATGCAACACTTTTAAATTCAGCAACTGGTTTCTAAAACAGGTGTGTGCGTGTGTGTGGGGGTGATGTTTCACTCACAAGAAATATTACGTACATTTTACACACATCTCTTGTTTGAGTCCGTGCTCCTCTGTTTCATTAGGAGATGGCCTACATTTACACCTATGCAGTCATTCCGTGTTCACATATTGCTTTTCTTATGTGCTTTTGTCTATTTCAAAGAGTATAGAATCCCAAACCTTTACATATTCATGTTTTTCTTGTTCCCCTTTTGACGTACATAAGCATGATCACACTTTTGAATTCTGCCAGTTTTATTATATTCTTTCTTCACTCGTTCTTATTTGGTCCACCTTTGTTGTGCCAGCTCAGCGCTGTTTGCCCTTGGGCTATTGTTAATGCTAGATCTACCAGTATGCTGGAGGTCGTGTATGCTTTGTTTCTGCCAGTTGCTGTGTTTGTCAGTCACGATCCCATTCACGAATCTGTCAATTTTTGACATCTCCAAACCATGTGGAGTAGATCGAGAACCTGATCATCAATTAATCTAGAATATTGAAGTTGCGTCTTGGATTTGTGTGCAGGATAGAGAGGTGTGGCAGGGTAGTGGTCAGGGGATCATCATTAGAAACAATGTAAGTGTAACTTCTGTATGTATTCCTTGACTATTTCAAGCACGCCTCTGATCTGACCAACACCATCTGCTTTTATTTATCTATTTAAATTTAGGCACTAGCAAGAGTTGAGTGAGAAATACGCAAATGACTTGCAGACATCTGGAGACGTAGTTAAGAAAGATAAGAATGTAGGAGGTTCAGTGTTTAAGCAGAGGGCTAATGTTCAGAATAACAGTGGCGTAACAAAACTTGAGGGGGCCCTCCTACAAAGTACCTGGCGAGCCCCCTCATCCCTGGACCCAGTCAGGGGCCTGCCACCCATGCACAGTGTAATGGGATGATGAGCTCCCAGAAGCTTGGGTGGGGGGTGTGCACAGCTGGGCTGCAGGGGACTTTGTTACGCCACTGCAGTATAGGGGTCCTTTCAGGTTTTTTTCCCTGAAAGACACTTTGAGGCTGTAACAGGACTTGTTTACTTTACGAAAAAAGAAATCCCTTGCAGGCGGTAGCTGCCACCCAAAACCAGTACATTTATGCAAGGTAGGGACAGTGCTCACTGTTTTTCTCACTTGTGGGTTCCCTGACACCATGCATCACAGCATCATTGGAGCCTAAGTGAGAGGATGCGTATCCATTTCTAGAGAAGACAGAAGACCAAGAAGGCCCAAGGGGAGTACTGGAGGTAGAAGCAGATAAAGCATAGCAGTGAGCGGAGGTCAAAGTGGAGTGGGAGAAGAGATAGAGCAGAGAGAAGTGTGAGGAGGAGAACTAAGAAAAGTGATGGAACGGAAAGAGAACAGCTAGGGTGTGGTTGCAGTAGAGCATGAGCAAAACAGCAAGGTGGAAGGAGTGGTGCAGAGATTGAAAGTTGTTGTACAAGGGACAAAAGGAGAGCCAGCAAAACAACTCAGTGAAATCAGAGTAGTGGAGAATAAGAGGTTGAATAAGCAAGAAAACCTAGAAAACAGACATTTGAGAATCTCCGTGGTCTGATGCATGCGTCGGGGAGTTGGTGGAAATTATTTCACTTGTAGATGTGATTGAAAATCCTTTACAGTAAGCGGACTTTGGGAATTTTTGCCAGTTGTATTTTCATTCTTCGAAGCGGAATTGGGGCTGGTCCGATGCTCCATGGTCAACATAAAAAACAGAAAAGTGCAGTTGCATTGATAAGGGAGCTGGCATTGCATTTACCTTCATGCTAATTACATTAAGGCAAATGCATTGCCTAGATCCCCCTGGTCTGGGACTTCAAAGCAAATTCACCAGCAGCGATGTCTTTGTGCCACATCTTCCTGCAAGGTCCTCCTGGCAGGCAGACATCACATTCAAGATCCCCTACTGGGAAAGGTTCTTTGAAGAGCACTGTCAAAGTAATCAAATGAATGTGATTGCCATTAAGTTAATTACAATATCTGGCCACTGACTGTGCTGGACATCAAACAAATACTGTGCTCTGTGCATTCCACACTGTGCACAATGATCTATTTTTGTTTTGTGGCACACTTTCTCTGCATTACTCCCTTTTTTCATTCCAGGTCAAGTGACTGTGGAAATGGCAGAATTGCCCACAGGGTGCATCCATTCACTGCGGTTTGAAAAAATTTAATTTTGCCTACTGCTAGTCACATGTCTTTTTCATAGTTTCATGGTAGAAATTGGGTTTCTGGTTAGCAGAGGTATGCACCCTGTCCAAGCAGGAATCACAATCCCAATCAAGGTAAATCACAAACACACCCTAAATTAACCTATGCTCACCCCTGGTTGCTGGGCATAGAACAGTCAGGCTTATTTTAAGAGGTAATGTGTTAAGTGTTTGTGCAACACTTCAAGCTGTAGAACAGTGAAAACACCACATAAAAAGATACCACACCTGATTAGAATCAAAGTCAAGAGTTCAGGCCGACCACGATAGAGCACGGGCCGACTACAGGGACCCAGTTAGACTCACTGAATAAAAATACCTTTAATCCTGGTTGCATCTGTGAACATGCAGAGTGTGTGTGTGTCCCCTAAACTGTGAGGGCCGGGTCGGGTAAACATTGTCAATTTCAGCCAAACACTAACCTTGTTATGAACGGTGCTTTAGGAGGACCCATCCTCATAGTGTGTTTAGGTAGCCTCCAGAGAGTGCATCAAAAAACTAAAAGTGCAGTTATATTTGCCTCGGTCCACTTTATGACCTTCCCTACTATCAAAGCGCACTTGGAGTTAGAATAGTAAATACACACTTCATTACGGTCAATGGCCGGTCCTCATAATTGTAGGTATGTCATGTTTTTTGTGTGTGTGCGATAGATGTATGATAATGATAATCACTTGAGGCCAGAGGCAGTTTATCTTTTAGGGCTGAGGGGCTGTGCCTCTCTGAGATTCCTACACATTTGTATAAAAAAATATTAAATAGATCAATTTGTTTAGAGATACAATTGTATCTCTAAACAAATCAATGCATTTAAGTCTGGACTGCCTGTCCAAGACTGCCTGGCCTGCCTCCCTTTGATGTACGAGACGGAAGCCAGGCACTAAATCAGCTTTCTACACTGTGGCGCACGATGTAGGGCTGACTGCTCTAAAGCCTTCCATTTCCATAGTTGTTCATGGCAGTCTCAACTGTAAGCCAGTTATGCTTTTAGCCTCATGATTTTGGGCATTGAAGTTTGAACCCTGCTTGAGGGCAGCCAACACACATAAATTACACAAGCATAAATTCCACCTTTTCCCCATACGTCATGCAGTAGGAGTGGATGCAAGCATGTGTGATTCAGTGCATTGTCTTAGGTAAGATGTTATAATGCTAATCTTGTGTTATTTTTATTGTACTGAGATGCCTGGTCAATCTAACCTCCGCCATGTGACATCCCAGGCCTTGGCTGCAGATCGCTGGCTCCTTTAGAAGTGGAGCTGCTGTATTTGTTCCTCGTGAAATAGTTCCAAAAGAGGAGCAGGGTTCTTGTTCCCTTACAAAATTTATACAAATATCCGAGTCAAGGGGAGAAATACATGTAGGAAGCTGGCTCTGTATATACTATACTGTATAAGACCAGGACGTCCCCAGAGGCTTAACAGGGGCTAAAGTAGATAATACTAATGCTCTCTTTTGTGGTAGTATAGTTGAGCACTTAGGCTTATCAGAGGGTAGTGCAAAACATGTGCTGTACACACAGTCAAGAAATGAGGCACACACTCAATGAGTAACTCGTGGCCAATTGTTTTATATAGCAAAAATATATTTTGTTACTTTATTTCTAGAATCAGAAGGTCTTTGTTGCAGATAAATACAGTTGTTAATAGGTATCAAGCATATGCATCATATGTACTTCATTTGGTTTTTGCAGGTAAAGCAGTTTACAAGTAAGTAACACTTTTCAATTTCAAAAGTTGAAATTTTTCATTGGAGTCAATAGAGTCGGGTGTGGGGTGTTAGCACAGTTAACAGCTAAACACACAACTTACGACTCCAGTCTTCGGGGGTTAGTATGTCAACTGGTCAAACTTTAGGCTGACCCCAAAAGTGCACCACCAGCAAAAGGGGGCCGGCTGGGTGCAGAGGTCAATGTTGACGGTTGGTTTACAATGGAATCCTATAAGGACTGTGGTTGCTCAGTAGAAAGCGGATTGTAGGTAAGTACCCGTGGTTCCAGGGCACAGTCATGGGGGGTTTAGGTCAACACTGGGGAGGCCACAGGTTCACACCAAACACACACCTTCAGCAGCTCAGGGGCGGGTGAGTGCAGGGTGCGAACACAGAGCTGGGCGCCCAATGCTTTTATTAGGGGAACCCCAGGGGTGATAAAAGATGCTGCAGGCTGGGTCCAGGGGGTCGGGTCTGGGAAACTAAAGGCTGGAAAAGTAGGGGAGGTGCCTACTGAACGTTGCTGGACCATTGGTCAGATTCCTCAAGGCCAGGGGATTGCAGATGCAGGTATCTGTGGGATTCGATCGCAATCAAGGGGAGACTCTGGATTCAGGTTGCAGGCATCGTTGTGTTGGCCAGGTGGGGTTAACCCAGGGGGGACTTGAGGTCAGAATCGCCTAGGGACCTGCTTTGGACCGGTGAACCATCTGGACTCGGGCCATGTGTGTCGGGTGCAGAGGGGGCAGGGCTTGTGGATCCGCGACGGTTCTGGAGTCCTTTTGGCAGGTTTCTTCTGGACAGGGCCACTGTCCTTGTGAGTTCTTGGTCCTCTGCTGGGCAGGCAGTCCTCTGGGGGTTTGTAGAGGTCACTGGTCCTGAAGGGTTTGTTGCCTTCTTGGAGCAGGGGTCTTTGAAGCTGCAGACAGGCTGGTAGGGCTTGGGGCCATGTCATTTGTCGTCTGGAGTCTTCACTGCTGGGGTAAAGCTTGGCAGTCCTTCTTGTTTCTTCTTGAGATCACCAGGAATCTGGTGAGTAAGGTTCAGGGGTGCCCCTAAATACTAGATTTAGGAGCGTTACAGGGTTCAGAGTGCAGTAGCCAGGGCCACTGTCCCTGAGGGTGGCTGCACCCTTCCTGTGCCCAATCCCTTTGGGGAGTGGTCCACATTCCTATCCCTATTTGTCCCTTTCCTCCAAACCCACATGGACAATTCTGCAAAGAGGGGATCACTTCAGCTCTGGACACCTTAGGGGTAGTGCCAGTGGAAGTGGTCACTCCTTGTTTTCCCTACCTAATTTTCCCACAGGATCTACTGCCAAAAGTGAGTCTTGGTCCGGGGGGCAGGCATCTCTACTAGCTGGAGTGCCCTGGGGCACTGTAACCGGAGGTCTGAGTCTTTGAAGCTCACCACCAAGTGTTACAGTTCCTGCATGGGGAGGTGTGAAGCACCTCCTCCCAGAGGAGGCTTTGTTTCTGACCCCAGAGAGCACAAAGGCTCTCAAGCCATGAGGTCAGAAACATGTCTGTTAGTGGCAGGCTGGCACAGACTGGTCAGTCCTGCACTAAAGGGTTGGGTAAAATACAGGGAGCATCGCTAAGATGCCCTCTGAGCGCATTTGCAATAAATCCAACACTGGGATCAGTGTGGGTTTATTGTGCTAAGAGGTTTGATACCAAACTTCTGTCTTCAGCGAAGCCATATTGGGGCTGTGGAGTTTGTAATGACAAACTCCCAGCCCATGTACTTAATATGGCCACACTGCACTTACAATGTCTAAGAACGGACATAGACACTGAAGGAGCATATTGCTCATGCAGCTATGCCCTCACATGTGGTATAATGCACCCTTCCTTAAGGCTGTAAGGCGTGCTAGATGGGTGACTTACCTATGCCACAGGCAGTGGTTTGTGGGCATGGTACCCTGAACGGGGTGCCATGTCGACTTTGCCTTTTTCTCCCTGCAAACTCACCCAACCTGCAATGGCTTTGTGCATGTATTTGGTGAGGGGTCCCTTAGGGTGGCACAATGCATGCTGCAGCCCTTAGGGACCCTCCTTGGTCACAGATCCCTTGGTACCACTTTTACCTTTTACAAGGGACTTAGCTGTGTGCCAGTGGGGTGCAAGTTGTGGAAACCATGGTGCAATTTAAGGAAAGTACACTGGTGCTGGGGCCTGGTTAGCAGGATCCCAGCACACACTCAGTCAAGTTAGCCTCAATACCAGGCAAAACGTGTGTGTGTATATGTGGGGGTGGGGGGATAACCATGCCAAATGGGGCACTTTCCCACAATACGTGATTACAGAAAAATCTGTTATCTGCTGTATGGCGTTAAAACTGGGCCTATGTTCATGCCCTTGGCATTAATGCCATAAAAATGGGTTGATATGCAAACAATGAATGTTAAGATGTGTGTAATGTGTGTCAGCCTTTTAGTTCCTCTTTCACAAGTTTTACTTAATGTTGCATTCCCAAAGAGAGTTAGCTGTTTCATCATGCTGTATTTCTGTGCTTTGAACTACTTTTGCATAGTGCATACTTTGACTTGTGCCATGTGTTTATGGGGGACTTTGGTTAAGAGTGCTGGTGCTGAGGCTGAAGGGAAAACTAAGGGGGTTATTCTAACTTTGGAGGAGTGTTAATCCGTCCCAAAAGTGACGGTAAAGTGACGGATATACCACCAGCTGTATTACGAGTTCCATAGGATATATTGGACTCGTAATACGGCTGGTGGTAAATCCGTCACTTTTCCGTCACTTTTGTGATGGATTAACACCTCCTCCAAAGTTAGAATAACCCCCTAAGTGTCTGTCAGTGGGATGGTCTCTCTGCAGAGCACACAGAACAGTGGTCATGTATTCCAGTTGCAAATGAAATTCAAGTTAACTATGTGTGAAGGGGTGCAAAGAGGTCAAAGTATTTAGAAGGCAAAAGCAAAATGAAATAAAGTTCTTAAATGTGAATGAGTGCAGTGTAAGTTTGGGGTGTAAAATGAGGGAGATGCGAGGGAGGGCATTCAGGAGAGAGTGAAAAGAGGGTGCTGAAGACGAAAAAGTGGACTTTGAAAATGTGCAGATGGATGAGATGTGAAGAGAAAAAGGGCATACATATCTAATTCAAATCACACATAACTGAAGGTCATATTCCTTCCATAGGCCTCAATAATATTTCAGTCTCACAGTTTCCAAATTGAAACGTTTCCAATGTTAATTTTTATAACTAATCATTGCTACTCATTTATCCTAATCAGCTAACAACCATTGACAAACTTAATAGTACTGACAGGTTTTAGGTGTATGTCAGTTTTTGTGTTGTATTTCTGGATGCCGTAACATCTCAGAGAGAAACCAAAATACAGGCCAGGTGACGCACAATAGAAATCCTTCAAATGTATTTTACATGTTCTCTTTCAGAGAGCCCCCACTTTTTTCATCCCACTTAAAGACCTGTCTGAACATATTTTTGTATGATTGATTTCAGCCAGCAGCTGTGGGTGCTTCCTGATGCCTGGTTAGAGCATTTTCTTCCAAAGTTGATGCTGCATGCAGTGCAAGACACTAGGCAAGCACACACTTTAAAGGGCCTGAAGTTGTCATGCTGTACAATTTGCGCTTTAAAGTAACCGTTGAACGTATAATTGCATTGGGATATAGGACAGTTTTTTAATCTGTTCACTATTTCAAGACTATTCATCCCAGCTGCTTTATAAACAAACCTTGCTTCCTCACTAAGCTCATTTGTTTTCAAATGCACCATGTCAGTCTTTTTTCATTGTTTTTCTTGGGAGGAGGACCCAGTGTGGACCCCACGTTGTCCATTAAGCTTGCTCGCTTCACTCCGTACATAAGTCCCACAAAACGTTTATGCCACACCACTTTCAAATGTCACCAGCCGCCACTGCTTGAGGCCACCAGTATTATGGAGGACTGTTTCTATCCTCTTATGCTGGAGGCAGTATCATTGTGCAAGGTCCAGCACCTTTGTGACTCTAGAAAGCAAAAATAAAAGTAACCATTAGCTGCTTAGGAGGGTAAGGCAGATTGGAACGAGTTGTTGAGTACTCTCTTGTTGGTCCTACATGGAATGTGGTCTAAAAGAATTAGCAAAACCAGTGGTGTACCAGAATGTAGCTTTCAATAAGTATACGGATAATCAGCCTCAGCAAATAGTTTTGTTAATTTAGATATAGGAGTCAGTTTAATTCAGAACTTTTAGACATTAACATTCTAGAAATGCTAATAGTTTTTTTCCAGGCTGTAATGTTTTCAGTGTATATGTTGTAGTGACAAAGTTGTCTAATACTTAAAGCATGATTATAAAATTGAGTTTTTGTTTTTTAAAATTATGGAAATGTAAGCTGAAAAATTGCTCCACCGGACCTATGATGTTTAACCTTTGCCATACGTCTTTGTAATTGGTCTTTCTTCATATACCTTTAGAAGTCAGTGATTCAGTGTGACCTTTATAGGAGAGGGCTTCACATTACTAGTGAAAAAGAGAACTGTATAAACGACCTGAAAACATGTCACCTCCATCAATACAAGGCCGTCTTGTGTGGAATTGTTGTGGAATTTTTGTGGTATTCTTCTTGGGAAAGCAGACTGTGTACCGAGATGTGGTGCTGTTGTAAAGCACTGCAGTGCCCTTGGGCAAAGTTCGCACTCTAAATACTGCGAATCGTAAGCCAATATGGTTGTTTCTGTGACTGTGCACCTTGTGGAGTCGATCAGTCAACTCTGTTTAAGAGATGTTGCAGTGTCTGATTGATTCTCGACTGTGTGTGACTCAATATAGGCACAGCTTATCAAGTTACACAGTTCCGAAATAGGAGAGCCCAATCAGACCCCACTACTTAACACAGATCAACTGGGCACTTCTATAATTAGAATAAATAACTATTGTGCACCCAAATGGGTGTCATGCTTCATCATCGGGACTGGTGCTGCAATGCCCAACGGGCCCAACAAAGGGGCTCTTTGCCGGAAATCTTTTGATAAGTGCCGTAGTTGGATGTAGGAATAAACTTAGTCCTGCAAGTAGAGGGAGTGAAGCACTGGACAGTGTGTGTTAGCATTGACTATAGGCCCTAAAACATGTGTGTTCATTAATCCCTGAAAGGTCTATCTCTAGGTAAAACACTGAGGGGGGGAGGGGTGACAAAGTAAATAATGTTCCAGCGCTCACCAAAGAAGGAAAATGGGAAAACTATTTTGGAATCATGTACCTTGATGCGTTGTATTTGATAGATGGGAGGCTGTACACTGGACCAGTTAAGTCTCCCAGTCCCTCCATTGTATGAAGTACTCATGCGTAGGCACCCCACCTCTTTTTGTTCCTATCCTCCCCGTCCTCCTTCATCCAAAATCTATTCACCTACGCCAACCTTGATGCAACTGTAACTTTCTATTATTATGGGAGGCAACTTCCCTTTTTAATTTATGCTGAGCTGCGCAGTTCTGTAATGAACGTTCCTGTTTGAATAAGCCTAGCTATGGTGACTATTGAATTGAATTAACAGCAAGAATGAAGAAAAAAAGTGAGCCAGTGAAGCAGTTATGCTCATTTTAAATGGAAGAGCATCCTCTAGTGGCCGAAATACAGATTACATCTCACATGTTGGTATCGCAAGCTAATGAACAAGGGGCCAGATGTACGACAGCCTATCGTGGTAGCAAACAGCGAAATGTACCATCCCTATTTTGCGAGTCACTCTCAATTACTGACTCGTAAAATAGGGTTTGCGTTGCGCAATTAGGAAGGGGCGTCCTAAGAGCGTCCTTTCCTAAGTGTGAGTCGCTAGGGGATGTATGATTGTTTTGTGACAGCAACTGCGGTCGCAAAACAATTGCAGGCACCACCAATTTCAAATTGGTGGTAACCCATTCGCAAACAGAAAGGGGTCCCCACGGAACACCTTCCTCTTTGTGAATGGATGCAAAAATATTTTTTCAGAGCAGGCAGTGGTCCCACGGACCAATGCTTGCTCTGAAAAAAAGAAAAAAAAAAGAATTCATTTATTCATTTTCCTTTTTGAAATGCATCCCGTTTCTCTTTAACCCCTTCACTGCCAGGCCTTTTCCTCCTCCTGTGTCGAGCCTTCTTTTTGGCTATTTGGGTTAGTTAAATTTTTGTTCACACAAGCTATCCATGCCAAATTTGCGTCCTTTTTTTCCAACATCCTAGGGATTCTAATGGTACACAGAGTTTTTGGGTTCCCCTGGAGGGGACCAAGAAATTAGCCGAAATACAGCTAATTCTTTTTTTTTTTTTTTTTCTTTTTTTTTAGAAAAATGGGGAAAAGGGCTGAGAAGAAAGTGTGTGTGTTTTTTTTTCCCTTTAAATGACATCAACAAAGGGTTTGCGGTCCTCATATTTAACAATCAAAGCAGGGCCACACTTGGTAGCCTTGTATTTTTTTGTGAATCTGACTTAAGTATTGTATTGGCCATGTGACACGAGTGACGCAAAATACTGCTATCTAGTAATACAGCTAGGCCTTAGTTATATTTTGGGCCAGGGTTTACTGTGATAACTTTGCAGTATACCGTGGTACATGGCGATGAGAAGCCAATATATAATTGGGTAGTGGCTGTTTTTAGGGAATGAAAAGGCAGCCATATTGTTTTCACTACACTTTGGCTGTGTTCAATGTTAGGACCTTAGATGTAGGTCCCATTATTGAAATGGTAATAGGGATTTTTTATATATATATATATTTGTTTTTAAATACGTTTACGGCCAAGCATCGCAGTTGTGTCACAAACTTTTGTGCAATTAGGTGAAAGTACCTTGGTGACAGATATCACTAAGCTTATATGCCTTATGACAAAAAAAATAATAATACTTACCCTACTTAACTGTAGAAACAAAAAAGCATCATCTCTTCACCATAATGTATAATCCTGCCAAATGTCTTGTAAATCCATTCAGCCATTATCGCGCTACATCAAATATAATAATTTATGAAAAACGCATTGGTGGAAAAACACATTTTGGGACCATCTTTTATCTTTGCACTGCTTTAAGGATTCACCACAAAAATGTACAGCATCTGAAAATGTAGAAAGTGTTATAGGTCTGGAAAGTTTTGTGATTTTGGGATTGATCAAATGAGTGGAAAGTTATTAGGGAGCTAATAGCTGAGAAATTCCTATCTATTTGAATACCAAATATAACTACAGAGTGGCAATCGGATTTAACCCCTTCACTGCCAGACCTTTCCCCCCTCATGTGCTAGGCCTTTTTTTGGCTATTTGGGGCAGTTCACGCTTAGGCCCTCATAAATGTTTGTCCACATAAGCTACCCATGCCAAATTTGCATCCTTTTTTTTAACCTCCTAGGGATTCTAGAGGTGCCCAGAGTTTGTAGGTTCCCCTGGAGGAGACCAAGCAATTAGCCAAAATACAGCAAAAATGTCATATTTTTTTTTTTAAAAAGGGAAAAAAGCTGCAGAAGAAAGCTTGTGGTTTTTTTCCCTGAAAATGGCATCAACATAGGGTTTACGGTGCTAAAATCACCATCTTCCCAGCTTTCAGGAACATGCAGAGTTGAATAAGAAAACTACGTTTTTCAACACAATTGTGGCATTTTACTGGGTCAGACCCCATTTTTACTATTTTTGTGCTTTCAGCCTCCTTCCAGTTAGTGCCAGAAATGGGTGTGAAACTAATGGTGGATCCCGGACAGCTAAACATTTCTGAAAAGTAGACAAAAGTCTGAATTCATCAAGGGGTCATTTGTGTACATCCTACAAGGTTTCCCTACAGAAAATAACAGCAGAAATAAAAAGATATTTAAATTAAGGTGAATAAAACAGCCATTTCTCTTCACGTTTTACTCTGTAACTTTTTGCTGCGATGTCAGATTTTTAAAACCTATATAACGTTGGACTTTTTTGATTGCGGGGATATATAGGGCTTGTAGGTTCATCAAGAACCCTGGGCCCCCAGTGTCAATAAAGGAGCTGCAATTTGCAAACGGTTTTCATTGTATACCAGGTATGCAGCAATTAATTTGGTGAAATTTAAAGAGTGAAAAATAGTTATCAAGGAAACCTTTGTATTTCCAAAATGGGCACAAGATAAGGTGTTGAGAAGCAGTGGTTATTTGCACATCTCTGAATTCCGGGGTCTCCATACTAGCATGTGAATTACAGGGCATTTCTCAAATAGTCGTCTTTTTTTACACACTGTCTTACATTTGGAAGGAAAAATTGTAGAGAAAGACAAGGGGCAATAACACTTGTTCTTCTATTCTGTGTTTCCCCAATCTCCCAATAGAAATAGTACCTCACTTGTGTGGGTAGTTCTAATGCCTACGACAGGAAACGCAACATGGACACATCACATTTTTGTGGATTTTGGCCTCTAGCTCAGCCGGCACCTGGGAAACCTACCAAAACTGTGCATTGCTATAACAAGACACCTAGGGGAAACCAAGATGGGGTGATTTGTGGGGCTCTCACCAGGTTCTATTACCCAGAATCCTTTGCAAACCTCAGAATTTGGCCAAAGAAATACTTTTTCCTCACATTTCGGTGATAGAAAGTTCAGGAATCTGAGAGGAGCCACACATTTCCTTCTACCCAGCATTACCCCAAGTCTCCTGATAAAAATGGTACCTCACTTGTGTGGGTAGGCCTAGTGCCCACGACAGGAAATACAACATGGACGCATCACATTTTCCCAAAGAAAACTGACCTGTTTTTTGCAAAGTCTAGCTGTGGAATTTGGCCCAAAAAAACACTTTTTCCTCACATTTCGGTGAAAGTTCTGGAATCAGAGGGGAGCCACAATTTTCCTTCTACCCAGCATTCCCCCACATCTCCTGATATAAATGGTACCTCACTTCTGTAGGTATGCCTTGTGCCCGCATCAGGAAGTGCCCCAAAACACTACATGGACACATCAAAATGATCAAATACAAAACTACCTGTTTTTGTGGAGGGGGTCACCTGCGTTTGTGGTCCTGGGCTAAGCAGCCATCTAGGGAAACCTACCAAACCCAAACATTTCTGAAAACTAGGCACCCGAGGGAGTCCAGGGAGATGTGACTTGCGTGGATCCCCCAGTGTTTTCTTACCCAGAATCCTCAGCAAACCTCAAATGGTACTAAAAAAAATCAAATTATTTCCCCATTTCTGTGTGGGAAAACCACACCGGCACAAATTTCCTACAGCCAAAGTTCCCCTCATTCTACCTCACTTGTGTAGGTGGGCCAAGTGCCTGTGACAGGGAAGAGCCAAAACCATGCCGAAATTGAGGGGGAACCAAAGCGGGTCCAAAGGGGCAGTTTAAAAAAAATAAACTTTTTTAGGTTGACAAATGGGGCAGAATTTTTATCGGTATAGATTCGACAATGCTGGGTGGGAGGAATTTTGTGGATTCCTGCTGATTCCGGATGGTTCCATCACAAAAATGTGGGAAAAATGTGTGATTTGAAGCAAAGTTGGAGGTTTTTAGGGCATTGTGGGTAAGAAAATTATGCGGGTTGCATGTGAAGCACACCACCCTGGACTCACCCAGATGTTTCGTTTTCAGATGTGTCTAGGTCTCGTAGATTTTTCTACATGGCAGCGTCCCAAAGTGCAATAAGTGCAGCCCTCACCATTCCAAGTGGGAAGATTTTGAGAGTTAGACAAGCTCTCATTGCCCAGATGTATAACCAAACCACAAAATAATCAAATGTCCTTTCGCTTGCCGCTAAGATAAGATCTTTTAGTGTGCAGGGGGAGAGCTGAAAGACTGTTACCCCCTTCAGTTGGGGTGGGGGCATAACCATGCCCATACTGGTTGGTAGCCACCAACCCACTATTTCAGTTTTTTTTTGTTTTAATTCCCTGGCATCTAGTAGGCTTTCTGCCCCCCCCCCCCCCAAACGGGGAGTGGATTGGGGTAATTGCTCCATCTGCCCACCAGTGGGCAGAACAACTTTGTCCCCATTAAAAAAAAAAAAAAAATCTTCCCTGGTGTCTGGTGGGCTTTCTGCCCACCAGATGGGCCTTACAAAATAGGCTGATGGCCAACAGTAATGTGCCCCTATGGGGAGCGACCCTTGCCCAAGGGTCTGCCCCCCCAAACAAAACACGCACATAGTGCAATCCCTGGTGCCTAAATGGTTTCTGCCCTCCCCCACCCATGGGGCAGATCGGCCTTATAGAAAAAGGCCGATCTGCCCCCAAGGGGGGTAGAAATGGCCTAAAAAGAATTTGCCCCCCAGGGGAGCCACTCTTGCTTAAGGGGTCGCACCACTTAATTGTTTACATTAAAAAAAGTATCCCTGTTGCCTAGTGGCATCTCCCCTCCCTGGGGGCAGATCGGCCTAATTAAAATAGGCTGATCTGCCCCCACTGGGGAAGAAATGTCCTAATTAAAAATTGCCCGCCAGCGGAGCGATCCTTGCCAAAAGGATCACTCCCCTTCATTATTTATAATTCAAAAACAAAATCCTTGCTGTCTAGTGGTGTCGCTTCACGATCGGGCTGCAGAAATGCTCAAAGAGACATGAAAGGCCTTTCCTTTCATGCCTCTGCCTGCTCCCAACCACCGATCGGAAGAGAAATGCTTTGATCAGTGCTGGAAGCTGAGCTTCCAGCGTGGTGGGGGCAGCCTCTGATGTGGTCAGCGCGCTGATGTCATCAGACGTCACTGGGGTGGGGTTGGGGAGGGGGGTAAAGGAGAAAGCGATTCCCCTTCCACCCCTGCCCATGAGAGGGGGGGTGGGAGGCTCATGGGGGGAGCACTAGCACTCCCCCCATGAGCCAGGTCCAGGATGTAAAGGTTACGTCCTTGGCGGGGAAGGGGTTAATGCAATTCCTTTCTTTTTATATACTTGTATTTGTGATGTATTTGCTTATTGGCTCACATAATCATGTGACCATAAATATGTCTTTTAGTTGTTCATGTAGTAATTCTGAAACTTTATATATGCAATATAGTTTATTTTTTGGGCTCCCTTTCATTTTTAGTAGGAGTGTACTACATATGAAGGCCAAACTGAATGAAAGCCAGTCGTTGTTATAAAAAATTAAGGTTATTTTTTTTTTTTTTTTTTTTTTTTTTAATGGCCAATAATCATGTCTTCTATGTAAGTAGTTTGTGTAGCTCACTACTAGGTCACTTTTCCATGTTGTTGCACTGGAGTACATAAAAAGATGTTTTTTGTTTGGCTTTTTGGGCATAGTTTTATTTTGTGATTCAGAGAGCATGCAAAGAAAACTTGTGTACAGTAAGATCTGTTATATTTGTTATGTATTTGTTTATAGATTTCCATTAGCGTGTGACCATAAATCAGTTTTTCAGTTGTTCATGTAGCATATCTGAATCTTTACATATGCAGTCTAGTTTATTCTTTGGGCTTCTTTGCTACTTTTAGTGGGATTGTGCTACATATGAAGGCCAAAGTAAATGAAAGGCAATCATTGCTATTCACATTGAGATTTTTTACCTTCTGGACAGTTATCATGTCCTCCAAATAGTAGTTTGTGTGTCTCACTGTAAGGCAAATATTTCATTTTGTGGCATAGGGTGCATAAGGAAGATGGGTTTTGTTTGGCTTGTTGGGTCACTTTTATTTTGTGAGCCAGAGAGCATGCGAGGAAAACATATATTCTATTTGTTATGTATTTGTTTCTAAGTTTCCATTAGTATGCAACCATAAATTGGTCTTTTAGTTGTTCATGTAGTAAATCTGAAACTCTACATATGCAGTCTAGTTTAATTTTTGGGCCATCTTGCTACTTTTATTTGTATTGTTCTACAAGATATCACTAAGTTGAAAAAACGTATACCTTTCGAAATCCTTACTCTACTTTCCTGCAGCACCCAAAAGAATCATCTGCTCACCCTAATATCTAATACTGCCATTTTTCAGGAAAATCAGACTGGTTTTTGCCCTACACGAGATGCAAGAGTCTATGTAAAATGCATTGAATTGCAAGACTGTTTTGGCACTCCCCCTTTTTTTTCCTTTGAATTCCCTGGACCAAATGCTGAAAAACTTTCAGTATTCTGACAATACAGGTTCAAAGTTATTAATGTACAAAAATCCCCAAAATTCACATCTCTGGTCCTCTGGTCACCCTAACTACCGGTAAGGGGGTGGGTGTGTGTATATATATCTCCACAACACAAGCAAACACTAATTGGATACCAACAATCTTCACTTGGCAACTTAAATCGATTAAATTGATCCTTTGAAATGGTTTACAGATCTAATGAAAAAATTGCACATTCAGGGTCAGTATTCAGCTGTTCTAATGTCATTGTAAATCAGCTTATATAGATATTGGTAGCATTCTCATTTGTCTGACATGAGCGGAGCATTTGCCTTGATAGACGTCTGCAGCAAGCAAGGCAAAATCCACAAAAGGTCTGTGGACTAAAGTCATAAACTAAGAAAGCAGTTTGAGAAGCATTGCAAGGTGTATATCTAATAGAAGTATACTCTACTACCAAAACATGATTGTGAGAAATTGGGTTGTTGGTTGAGGGGGGAACAAGCAACAGCCACAATCCTTGTCAGGGTGGACCACAAAAAGTCACAGAATTAACCTGTGCTTAAACCTCTAGTAGCCTAGAGTACAAAAGAAGTCAGGCTTAACTTTGAAGCAATGTGTAAAGTGTTTATACAGCACATAAACAGTAATAAAGTGAAACCACAACACAAGACTAAGTTAGGTAAATAGAGTAAAATGTAATAAATTATTTGACACTAAAATGACTCAAATCTAATCAGTAGAACTGGAGATATGCAATTTCAAAGGTTTAAGGTAAATATAGCGTCTAAAAGCACAAAGTGCCATTCGTGGTAATCTGGTTGTGCAAGACCAGATGAAAGTCACAAGTTCAGGCCGAATGCAATGGAATGTGGGCTGGATACAGGGACCAAGTCATTCCCACTAAAAAACCTACCTTGTAGGGTCCAGTGAGAAAAGTTTAGTTTGCGATGGTAGAGGCCACAAGGAGCTGGGAGAGTATTGTGGAGGATCGGTGCTGTATTGCGAAAAGCACCCTGGGTGTCGTGGACAGGCACCACTGGAGCGTGATGATCCTGCCAGGCATTACGGATGGTTGTTGCTGGAGCTTGGCATTCATGGTCACTGTGAGCTGTTGACGCTGTAGCGCGAAGTGCAGATCTTGCATTGCTTTTGCTACTGGCAGTTGCTGTAGTGTGAAGGGCCGGGTCCACTGGAGTTTGTGTTTGTAGTGAGGGCAGGCGGCAAGATATTGGACCCGTTTGTGGTCGCAAAGAGCCACAAACGTCTGGATTTCTCTTTTTTGAGTCAGAGGCTTGCACTCTGATGCTAGCCAAGGGTCCAGAATCTGGGAAGGCACCTCTTTTGGTGGGGGGGGGGAATCAAGGACGTACAATAGCAGAGTCCAGCAGGGCTCAGGCAGTTATAGTGGCAGGTCGAGTGCAGGTCCAGGCAAGAGGTCAGCTGGACAGATGCGTTGAGAGCTCTGGAGCTTGTTATGTCCCTGTAGGTCAGTTAGCTGACCCTTAGAATCACTCTGCCTGGGATGAAACAAGCAGGTCTAGTCTTCTTTCTCAGCAAGCAGTGTAGGCCTCAAGCAGCATGGTAGCAAAGTGTCCTCCTGTGGTATCCACAGGTCCAGGAGTGTACTGAAGAGTGGGTCCCATTTTTATGCCTGGTGCTTGCTTTGAAATGAGCGAAGCTTCTGGAGTTTCCCTTCCCACACAGATGTTTGGAATTTCCTGCCTCTCTTCCCTGGCTCTACTGGGTTTGAGGTCACAAAAGGCTAGTGTGAAGTTCTTTGTGTGTGGGCTGAGGCAGCGTCTTTGAAGTGAAATTGTGGTAGGCAACAGCCCTGCCCCTCCCATTATATCAGGATGGCCCATCCTGGCAACATCCAGGCCCTCTCCATGGTGTGGCTGTCTGGGAGGAATATACTACAGCCAACTGCAAACTACACCTAGGCATGTGGCCCAGGGACAAAGCTGTAGGCCCCTAATGGTTAGGACAAGAAAATGCAAAATTAAGACTTAAAATCAAACTTTGCTCTTCAAGTGGGTTTTAAGTTACAGTTCTTCAGACACCAAACATTCCAACTTGTTTGCAAACAAAAGTTATCACTTAAATGTAATAAGGTAAGTTAATGCTATCCTATGTGAGAGGTAGGCCTTGCAGTAGTGAAAAAAAATGTAGGAGTTTTTCAGTATCAGGACAGGTAAAACTTAATAGTGCATGTCCAGCTTTTTAAATAAAACACACCCTGCCCTATATCCTTTTTAGCTGCTACCCTAGAGGTGATTCATAGGTATTAAAAAGGAAGATTTAGACCAGGCAAAGGTTTATTTGGCCAGGTGAAAATGGCAGTTTAAAACTGCACACACAGGCTGCAATAGCAGACCTAGGGCATATTTAAAAAGGTTACGTAAGTGAGTGTCACAAATCAATCAATCAATCAGAACATTTATAGAGCGCGCTACTCACCCGGGAGGGTCTCAAGGCGGTGGCGAGGGCGAGGCTGGCTGAGCGGAGCTGACGGGTGGGCGTGTAGAACGAGAGGCGGCTGTTGAGGTATTTGGGGCCCATGTTGTTGAGTGCTTTGTGTGCGTGGGTGAGGAGCCAGAAGGTGATCCTCTTGCTGACGGGGAGCCAGCGCAGGTGTTTCAGGTGGGCGGATATGTGGCTGTGGCGAGGGATGTCGAGGATGAGGCGTGCGGAGGCGTTCTGTATGCGTTGTAGATGTTTCTGAAGCTTTGCGGTGGTACCTGCGTATAGGGTGTTTCCGTAGTCCAGACAGCTTGTGACGAGGGCATGGGTGACTGTCTTTCTGGTTTCGGCGGGGATCCATCGGAAGATTTTTCAGAGCATGCGTAGGGTATTGAAGCATGATGACGAGACGGCGTTGACTTGCTTGGTCATTGTGAGGAGGGGGTCCAGGATGAATCCGAGGTTGCGTGCGTGATCCGAGGGGGTTGGTGCGGTGCCAAGCGCCGTGGGCCACCAGGAGTCGTCCCAGGCGGATGTGGATTGTCCGAGGATGAGGACCTCCATCTTGTCTGAGTCCAGTTTTAGGCGGCTGAGCTTCATCCATTCCGCGACGTCTTTCATTCCTTCCTGTAGATTGGTTTTGGCGGTGGTTGGGTCTTTGGTGAGGGAGAGTATCAGCTGGGTGTCGTCAGCGTAGGAGATGATGTTGATGTTGTGTTTGCGTGCGATGGCGGCGAGGGGGCTCATGTAGATATTGAAGAGGGTTGGGCTGAGCGAGGATCCTTGGGTTACGCCGCAGATGATCTTGGTGGGTTCTGAGCAGAAGGGAGGGAGGTGGACTCTCTGGTTTCTGTCGGAGAGGAAAGAGATGATCCAGTCTAGGGCCTGTCCTAGGATTCCAGTGGTGCGGAGGCGGGTTATTAGGGTGCGATGGCACACGGTGTCGAAGGCAGCCGAGAGGTCCAGGAGGATGAGGGCGGTTGTTTCTCCGTTGTCCATCAGAGTTCTGATGTCGTCGGTGACTGCGATGAGGGCGGTTTCTGTGCTGTGGTTGGCTTGAAATCCAGATTGGGAGGGGTCGAGCGAGTTGTTAGCCTCGATAAAAGCGGTCAGCTGCTTATTGACGGTCTTCTCGATTACCTTGGCCAGGAAGGGGAGGAGAGAGATGGGGCGGAAGTTCTTCAGGTCATTGGGGTCAGCCGTTTTTTTTTTCAGGAGGGCGTTGACTTCCGCGTGTTTCCAGCTCTCACAAAGAGTGCTGCAGGCCTACTTGCAGCATTTAATTTACAGGCCCTGAGTTCATGCACTACCACTTTACTAAAGACTTGCAAGTAAATTAAATATGCCAGTTGGGTGTAGGACAATTTTACCATGTTCAAAGAAGAGAAAGCAAGCACTTTAGCCCTTATTAGCAATGGTAAAGTGCACAGAGTCCTAAAAGTCAACAAAAACTAGTGGCCAAGTCCATCAATGCTGATCCTTTAAATGCTATATTATGAATCCAGGCTGTCCAAGTCTAGCCTTTCTTTCATATCTGTTTTACAAGTGACTAGCATCAAAATTGTGTTTTTAACAGCTCCTTTAGGAGTAGAGTGTTGCCAGCCTATTTATGCCTTTGTCAAAAGCATCAAAATGCTTAGGTGTAAGTGAAGTAATTATTAATTTCCTGAAAAATATTGTAGAATTGTTTAAGGCTTTTCTTGTATGCCATTTGTAATGAAGGGAAACGTTTGTGTGCATGGTACAGAATATACAGCAGAACATGTATTTTAATTTTATGGAGCTTGGCCTGAAATCCATGTTGCTATCCAACATTGAAGATGTTCTGTCAAATTAATGAATTGCAGTTTGTGATGTCAAGCACAGTCAAACAGCACATTTTAGTAGCGCGTTTCCTTCACCATCCATATCATGGATACCCCTGATGTGTACAAGTTAAATACAAGTTCCCAAAATATCTATGAATTCATTTTGAGCTCTGGAACCCATGTATGTAGCATTGGTGGAAACTTGTATTAAGTAACCTGCTGTTTGATGATGAGATCAAGGAACCTCTCACATTTACCATTTGCAATCTGTGTCTTCATCCCTTCCTCAGGGTTCATTTGCATATCATCAAAGATATTTTGTACAATCACATAGAATGAGTTTTATTGGGCAGTTTTCGTGATGGTTATGGCCAGGGACGGTAGTGTTTTGCTGTTTCAATCAGTCAGCTGAATGTTTGTTTGGCTGCATTTGTTCATGAAGACCTGATTGTTTTGCCCTGCTATTATGTGGTTGTTGCTGTAGACATTGATAGCCAAATTCCCTCCACTTTATAATACACATCTTTTCATTTTGTGCTGTTCAGGGATGTCACTCTAAATTAAGGCTGTTTTAGTGTCATCTTTCCCAATTGACTTGAGCAGAGCAAACAAGTAAAACAAAGTGCTGCGCCAGTTGTTTTTGCAATATATGACATAGTGACACTTCTAAAACCATTATTCGCTAAAGATATTCTCTTTCTTTGAGTATGTCTCTGAGTCGTGTTACAGTATAGCTGATTAAGTCCATTTTCAAGAAAGAATAGGATTTACATTTCAATTAAAATCTATTCTACTTCGCTGTTGGATCACGGCTTACAGCGCATCTGCTGGTCTATCAGATAAATTGATTGTATGCAAAACCTAACTGATACACAACTTGAAATTCTTATGTAGCCTGTTTTGCATCCGAGTAGCATTTTTTGGTTACATCTACCTAGATGTTTCACCAGAAAGTAGTGTTTTGCCACAGTGCTTCGTAATTCATTTTCTTCAGTCAGACTCGTAAACATGTTCTTGAGTAGGGCACCTACAGCAGTAATATATAATGTGAGGCTGAAACAATCCTGATCTTTTGGATAATGATTTTGCTCTGCATCTTGTGTCTTACCTAAAGTCTTGTGACATGAATTAGGCCTTGCTTCTTCATACTCAGTGATAGTTATCTCAGACTGGCACATCTGCAAGGTTTTAGATGTATAGATTAAAAAGATCCTGTGATGATTCTAGTTATCACTTCTGTTTGCGGTAGGATCAACTGTTACCTCTAGAGATTATTTCTGATGACTAAAGATGACATAGTGTCAAGTCATTAATTTATGAAGCACAGCCACTGGCAATTACTTGGGGCTGCATCCCAGTCCATTGTTAATTTTGCAAACCATGCCACCTCAGTTTGGATCCACCAAGGGCAAAACCGGTTTTAGATTGCATGTGTTCCGATTCAATGATTACCTGGACAGGCAGTTGGTGCTGGACTGTTCCTACTGGATCAGTATCAAGACTGGTATACTCGGTCCAAAGTGAGGTGGCATGTTGGGCGAAAAACAATAGACTGGGAAGCAGCTCGAGTGATTGCCAGTGGCTGAGATTAATGGCGCGTAGAGCAATCACCAGGGGCTCTAATGCCTTGAGAAAGTTTCTACTGATACCCATTTGTTCCACTGTGTGGAAAGGGTGCCCCAATATACCTAATTGAATGCCTTTTTGCTATTTAAGGAGGAAAGGAGGATCCTTTAATCTAAATTGTCTCTCTCATGGCAATATAAGGGGGGGAAGTGTTCGTACGTGATTAGTGGGTAATCTGCCAGTCACAAAGCCGACCTGGACAGGATAGATCAAGTGGGCAGTAACTTTCCCCAGGCCACTCACTAGAACTTTTGCCATTATCTCAACTTCAGCATTAATAAGGGATATCAGCCTGTAGCTAGAACACTCCAGATGGTGCTTGCCTGATTTTGGTATAACTGATATTCTAGCTCGCAACAGGTCACCATTCAGACACCCTTTTACCAATGCATCTGGGAAAGCGCTACCAGCATGGGGTACTATTGGTGGTTTAGTTATTTTATAAGATTTCACCAGGAAGCTGTATTCTCTGGTGCTTTGACAGTCGATGTGTCATCAATCTCTTGCAGTACTTACTCTGGAGATATTTTGCAAAATAGGGAATCTGCTTGTTCACTTGTCAGTGTCAATGTGTTTCAAAAAAGGCTGCTTCATGTGTTATTTGGGATCCTGGGCAACAAAAGTGTATAAAGATTCATAATACCTCTGGAATTGATCTGTGATTTCTTAGGGGTGCATAAGGAGATCCCACTCAGCATTACAGAGAGAGGATATCACTCTGGATGAATCCAGCAAGTGAAGTTGGAAGTCCTATACACACACCGCTTTCTCGCCCTTTTCGTAATGTTTGTGGTGGAGTCAGAAGAGAGATTTCTATTTGTCACTTGTATACAACACATTTAACGATGATTTACCTGCTAGTAATTCCCTGAAGTTGTTGTGAGAAGATGATTGGGAATTTGCATTGGTCAGATTTCAGATGTGTCCCCCCCAGATGCAAATTGTTAAGGTGTGATTAGGGTTTGCATTTTGTGGCGTTCCTCATCATCATACCCTGTATCTTAGTATTCTTGGCCTGCTATAATATCTGTGCAGAAAAAAACAAGGCCCTCATTACGACCCTGGTGGACGGTGCAATAATGGCGGTAAGACCGCAATCAGGCCGGCGGTCATTACCGCCCCATTATGCCAAACCGCCAATGTACTGCACCGTCTGCCACGGCGGTAACGACCGCCATGCTGGAGACAACGGTCTCCAGCCTGGTGGCCGTCACTAGTCCACCGGCGGTATCGGTATTTTGAACCGCCATGAAATCCATGGTGGTAGGAACTATCAGTGCCAGGGAATTCGTTCCCTGGCACTGATTGGGGTCTCCCCCTCCCCTCAGTCCACCCCCAACACCCACGACCCCCCTAGCACCCCCCAAAGGTAGTAGGACCCCCTCCCCACCCCGCCGCGACCCAAATATACCCCCCAAACATGCCCCCCACACCCCCTTCACGCACGCTCACACCACTCACACACATACACGCGCAGATACATGCACACATACATACACGTAACATTTCCCCTACACACATTACACCTCCTGCATACATACAAGCACTCACACACCCCTTCTACACACTCACACGCACACCCCTATGCACGCACACACCACACAACGCCCGCCACCCTCCTCCCCTAACGGACGATCACCTTACCTGTTTCGGTGATCCTCCGGTAGGGAACGGGATCCATGGGGGCTGCTCCGCCCCCAGCACCCCGTCACCAGAACACCGCCACGCCGAATACTGAGACGTAATTCGGTGGGCGGTGTTCTAATGATGTGGCGGTGACGGTGGAGCAGCCTCCACTACACCGCCGGCCGCCAGTATGGCTGCTGGCGGCTCTCCGTTCAAAAAAGGGCGGAGGGTCGCCAGCAGTCATAATCTGGTTGGCGGAAGACTGCCAACACTAGCGGTCGTTGGTCCAGCGGAACCTCGGCGGTCTTTGAAAAAGACTGCCAAGGTTGAAATGAGGGCCCAAGTCTTTTTGTCCTTAAATTATTGTTTGACATAGTAACACAAGGGAAGCTTATCTACATGGTCCTAATAGTTTGTGTTCATCCACCAGGGATCTGTTGAAAGGGGGTGGTCATATAAATTGAAGAAGATTGCCATGATCCGAAAATAATCAATTCTGGTTCGCACGTTATGAAGACATGATGTGAAATTGTAGTCATTTTATCAGGGGCTTAGTAGCCTCCATGGTTCCTGTAAGGTGTAGTCCTGTATGATCACAAGGAGGGCAGATCTATCCCTGTTATAACTTTCTTCTGGCTTTCCTAATCTGTCTGGGAGGTGTTTCATCATGACATTCCAGTCCCCGTCCAGTATCACTTTTGCTTTGTCAGAAGAGGAGAGCAGCCTACCAATCTGGGATAGGAAGTTGGAGCACCAATATGTGCATAGATAAACCCTACAAAGAGACCAGTATAATAGATACGGATCTTAGCACACACATACCCACCCTGCCACAACAGCCCAGGTATGCATTAGTTTATTAGGCAAAGATGTGTGTATCGGGATTCCTCCACCCCTCTTTGGTGTAACAGGAGTTCCATCCCTCGCAGGAGCAGTGCTGGTGGTAGAGCTGCTATAGATCACTCGTCCCATCCAGTCCCTTCAAAGTGTATAGGAATAAGGTGCTTCTCCTGTAGGAGAGCAAATCAGGTTCCCGTTGACATAGGAAGGTGAGCACTTTCTTCTGTTTAAAGGAATGTTTCAATTCATTAACATTAAGGAATACCAATAAGAGCCTTTGTAGCTGTTGAGACAAGAGGGAACTAGTATGCACTATGGAGGTAAATCTGAGGGAGCTGTGGGGAGTACAGTGACCCGCAGTGTGTGGAGGGCCTAGGGGTGGGGGATGGGGGGTTCCCAATCATTACACATCACCCACTGGGGGGAGGGGGTATGATATGTAGGTGAGTTCTAGAGATCCCAGTTGGCGCCAATACTAGGCAGTTCTCAGTGAAATGTGAGGGGATATTCAGTCTCCAAATAAAACTACAATGAGGGTAACATGTATCAGCTGTAAGCGGGAGGGTCCAATATATACCAATTCAGGGAAACTAGAGAACAGAGGGTGGTGCTCTACCGCTATCAGGAAATATCCTGGAGGAAAGGGTAAAATGCTTCAATCAGTGGAGACATGATCTCATGCCAAATGCAAATAAATCTAGGTAAGCGGCTACCTGGGGACCAAATATTTGTTGATCAGTCCTTGGGGCATTACTGTGTCCAATCGGTGAGGGGAGAGAGACACTTTTGGGATATAAAATACGGTTTTCCTATCCAATATCAAATCACAACAAAGTATATCCAATCTTCTAGAGTCTGTGGGTATGCTAGATGTCCCACATCAATGGTTACAGTTTGACCCACTTGATAAACCACGTTTTTCAGGACATTCAGAGTTAAAGCATTTTTTGCAAGAACTCCAGACCCTACACTAGACCCCACCCATACAGAGCTAAAAACTGAAATTCCTCTTCATTCTCCTTTCCTCTATGATCCCACCAGAAGTGTTGGTGTTTGAAAATGCAGTTACAAGGGATGTGGAATCTATCAACACTAAGATTCACAGTACCAGAACCTTACTGGAATGGAAAGAGATGTGTTAGGAGCACTAAAGAAAAAGACTCACTTGGTGGCAAGCTGATAAGGGAATCCTATAGTAATCCAAAATAAGGAAGATAACCATGAGGAAAGTATGTCCTTTCTAAGTAATGAGAGAAACTCCAGCAGATTGCATAGTGACCCCACAAAAATGTTACAGAGATGAGATCCTTAGTTGAGGATGCTAGAAATTGGGGCTGAATCATCACTAAATAGGCTGCCCTTCTGATCCTACCAAACAAAGACACCCACCTGTGGGGGTGCTAAATTGTGGGTGGCATCAGCTCTATGTTGGAACTGCTGTCTATCTTTGTAGATTGGTTCCTCTGACCCCTGGTTACCGAAATGACATCATACAACAGAGATACAAAACATTTTCTCAATATACTAGCTGGGATTGAGTTTGATGAGAGAACATGATAGACCTCGATGTGAAAGCCCTCAACATGAGCATTCCACAGGAAGAGACTACGTGTGATTGAGGAGTTGCTTGGAGGGCAAGAATGACCTTGTAAGGTCCCCGTGGTGTGGGTTATGAAATTTGCTTGATAAACACTCACCAGGAATTACTTTGAATTTGAAGGTGAAATGTACCTCCAACAACATAGAACATCTATTGTTAGTACTTTTGCCCCAACCATAATGTACCTACACATACAGCAATTTGAACAGAAGCATATATGGACCAATAGCCATTACCACAATGTGATATGTCTATGGTGTGGTTACATCGACAATGTTTTATTAAATTGGCACAGTAGTAGGGAGGCAGCAGTAGGTTTTTTAGAATGGCTTAATACTTGGAACCAATATTTGAAGTTCACCTTGATGATGAATAACAAAGATATACCTTTTTGAGTTGTTTCCATTAGGGCAGAACAGGACACACTAACAACAAAAATCTACACTAAATCAACAGACAAAAAAAACAGACTCCTATATTTCAAGATTGCAAACCCACACTTCCCGAGGGAAAATCTGCTGACAGAACAATTTCTCTGCATTAGGCTGAATTGTTCCAAAGTACAAGAATACAAAGAGGATGCAAAGAAAATATCCACTAAGCTGACTGAGAGTTGGGTATCCCTAGTCCTTGGTAAAAAGGGCCAAAAAATGGCACTCACAGTTACAGACAATCCCTTCTTGAGGACAATTTGAGAGATGAAAAGAAAAAGTTGATCTCTGTGAGTCATTTAGCCATGCCTCAAATGAAATTAGGAAAATTATTACAGACCACTGACGTATCTTAAACAGCAAGAAGCAACAAGCTCAGTCTAGAAAGATCCTTATTTTCCTCTAACAGGAACACTAGCCTGAGGGTCTCCTTTGTCCACAATAAACCAAAAGCAAAACCAGGTGATAATCAGAGAACATTATATAACCTTCTGAATCTAACCAGGCATTTACTGTGCGGACAGTTTACCATATGCCATTTCACCACCCATAGCAAGAGTCTAGATCTAGGACTAAAAATGTTTCACCAACTGTAACTCAGGTAATGTTGCCTAACTGATTCAGTATCTGTGTAGCTTAGAATATATTGGGATGACCTCAGGGAAGATAAGAGAAAGAACCGTGGAGCACCGAAGCACCATCCGGTGCTAGGAGGACTGAACCCTTAAAAAATAGCCCTTTGTTTGGCAATGGATCATACATTTATGATATACGCTGGACAGTGATTGAAAAAAATAACCACAAGTAATAACACACCGAAAGCACTACTAGCGCTCAAGCAGCGCTGGAGATACAGATTAAAAACCCATGAAGTAGGGCTGAATGATAATATGCCATGGAACATACTGAATGCCAATACATGACTTTAACTGACTGTAGCACTCCACATGGATGATGATGACACAATATACAGGATTCACTTTTATGAGCTGTCTGATCTAAGTGACGAAATTGTGTGGTGCTGCCTGTCCTGATGTGATATCATTGCAACAACCATTGAGGTAGTATCCATGGGATTCTAAACAAATGGTTCTGGTTCATATCCCTTGTGATCTTAATATTGGTTTAATAGGCCAGTTTATTTCAGTAGTGACCACTGAACTCAATACATTCCCTTTCTTATTTATTATCTGTCTTTCCTGGAACCGAGAGATATATGCCAGGCGGGAGTAACTCATATTGACCAAGCTTCTACTGCTTATGGAGTTCTGGTAAAGGTCAGTTTTTACATATTTTTATCTGTACACTTACCACGTATCACAGTTAGAAATCGTGTTGTAGACCATTGGTGAAAAACACTCCACTCCCAGCTGCAGTCAGACCACAATTCCCATGGGGCCTAACAACTGATGTGACAAAGGGAGGAAGCCCAGAATGGCATTACAACATTCGAACCCTACAATACTGTTACCACAGTATTACGCTGGGAAGAGTAGCTGACCAGTCACGGCTGGATGGGTGCGGCACGGCAACCAAGCTATGATGCAAAGAGGAGTAGCTGACCAGTCATGGCAGACCTGGCATCACATATCACAAAATGATGTGGGAAAGCGGTTGCCTCACAACCACGCAGTGACACACGGCATAACAGCAGGCAGTGTGGGTGACAGGGCATATATACAGGTGTATAATGGCTCTTCCTGATGAACAGACAAGAGGAGATCAGGGTAACAGATAGGTGTTGAAATTCACATGGTGCCCTTGAAGTTGTGAGTATAACCTTGACTTCTGAATAAGGTGAGTGGATGACACTGGACTTTCCAGTATCAGTTTGCATAGCTTTATTTTGACCGTGTTTCTCCTTGTGTTTCCTCTAACTATGTACTACGATCCATGCAATTTATAACTGTCACCCTTTCCAGTGTGTGGCTATAGAGGCATGCTCACCCTCTTTTTATACCCCTGATTGCAGTTCCCAAATAGAGTAAGAGAACAGTCTAATCTTGTATATGTATCACAACAGCTTTAGTTTAAATGCTTGCATTGCTGATTTGCCTTGACCCACTATTATGTTTGTCACATGTGTTTGCATGCTTTCTGTTGCACATCCTTATCTGATCAATTATATCTGCCCCATGAACTTGTGCCATTTTTCCTGGTGTTATATTGATGACAAGGTGTGACCCCACTCTTGACCATTTTTAATTTCGTAACCCGGGCAAACTGCCAAAATTAGCCGGGCAAGTAGCCCTGTGTGATATTTTGCACTTCCATAGTAAATAGAGTAAAGTGACATGACTGATGACATTCATTTAAGTTTAGTTGGTGCTTAGTATTTTTGTTCTGAAGAAATGCTCAGACCCGTAGGGGTCATCAACTAGGGCTGAAACATGTCAGCAAGAAGTTTGGGTAGAGAGTCATTGTATCCCATACACACCTTATTTTTATTCAGACACCCACTACTAAAAGGGGCCCAAGGTATTTTTATATACAACCCGACCAGGTAGAAAAATCTCAAAGTGCTGAAATATGGTCGAGCCCATCCTGGTTTTTAGGGCAGAGATGGAGACCTGATGATAAAGCATGTCATCAGTAGATTGGGTAAGGTTCTTTAAGCAAAACCTGATAGTTTACGAAGTTGGTCGAACTGTAACCATTGACATGGTTCATCTAGCTTAACCATGGACTCTAGGTGAGAGGCCGCACTTTTGTGTGATTAGCCAATAGTCCTGTCCCCAATCTGGCTGTTTATCCAGGCGCTGTTCCACCTCTGCAGTACGTCCTCCCATTGACTTGACTTGGCTCTAAAAGACATACATTTCTCTCCTCAACAATTGCATCTCGGAGTTAGTTATAGCTGCCACCGATGTAACAGTTCCAATGGAGTACTTGAATTCTGCCAGTTCTTTGAGAAGAACTGACCGGGCCAAGTCAGATGCATTCATGATAGATAAAGTTTCCAATGCAGGGTGTTTTGCCTGGACACAGTGAGCCACCACCTCTGAAAATATCAATTGCCTTGCAGATTTGTTCTTTGAAATTGGAGCCAGCAGGACAAAACTGGTGGTTTTGCACTATGGTTAGGAGGCCACCTGATTGCAGTAGGTCGTGTGGTCCCCTGGTGGCAAAGACAATGGGATGCTGCCTCTACAAAGTTTGGTGCAGAGTTGAGCGATGAAGCCAATCCCCAATTAAGGGGAGGTCAAAATCTACGGAACATGGTTTGCCACCACCCATGAAAAAGTCACAGTCCAAGTAACAGTGGGGGACAAAACGACAATGTACTTTGTTGTGGGTCTCGGGAAGGTTAGCCTAATCTAAGATGACCACCGTCAGAACACTGAGCCTGTCCCGTTTGTGTTACCAATAGTTAGTTAAAAGGACTCACACAGAGGTACACAAAACAATCCAAGTTGGCATGGCCAAAGACCATACCTTAGCAGATGTTCATACAAATCTCCACATTGTAACTGCTAGAGTTTGTACTTGCGCACAATCACCTGGCACCTTTTTCTTTGTTTTTTAACATTTGAAGAAGCAGACACATAAAAACGATTAACACACATCCGAATCAAATCCCCTGAGAGATGCAACATATTGAGTTTTACATTGCATCGAAAATTGTGTGCCTATTGAAAAGGTGAACAACACACAAGGGACACATAATAGACACCCTGAGTTTAATGAACACAAAAAGGTAAAATAGATGTTTCTGAACATTGAAAGTCACACAAAAACATTACACTAAAAAATAAATACAGCATTCTATTTTAGAAACCCATTTGGTGGCTCAGTGAGACAATATGCTGCTGGGAGAGGAGGTGGAAGCTACAATGTAAAGAGAGATTTGAAAATTCCTCTTTCCCTCAGTGTCCCTATTTGTGTAACTTGTGAGGCAATTGTTGAAGATAGTTTCCCACTCATTGTAAACTTCAGCACCCAAGCAGAGCATAGCTCAACAGATGTGCAGACCACAGATGCAATGGCATTCAAGCCATCTGCACAGCTGTTGTTTGACACAGAAGAAGACTCACCACCCAAGTCCACTATCTGGGAAGTTGTACCCATGCTGGCTGTAGCAGAAGACGAAGATCTAGTGTCATACTATGCCATCGCAGTATGGTGTAGTTGGTTGAAACCAACTTCACAACATCCCTGACTATGAGCATTTCTCTTACCAGTGCAAATATATTGGTGCATGCTCCACTGAATAAATGCCCAATACTATGATTGCATGTGTTGCAGAATAGTTGTTGCACCAAAATGGTATTTAGACATCAATACATATATTGCAAGCAACATATTCTAACAATGTATAAGGCATGATCATGACTGATATCCCAGCCATATTCTTTTGAAACTACCATATCACTCGCCACAAGGGCCCACCCAGGATAATTTCTGCAATACTTGCGGTTCCCCAGCTAGCTTAGGGGAATCGCCATTTCCACCAGTGGAGCCTTAGCTTGCTGTACCCATGAAAACCATTGACCTGGTGGCCAGTGTGCCGCAGAGCCAAAAGAACTTGGTGCTTGCTTGACTAACTGCTCTCCCTTCTGGACAACTAGTGCTCTAGAAGATGAACAAAGATTAGCGAGCCCTCCCACCAAGCTGGGAGGGATCCAATAATATAGCAGGACATGTACATGGCTATCTCTCTGCTGGCCTAGTGGGCAGACAGGCCCCACTAAAGGACCTCATCTTCTGCTGTTGTCATGTAGAATCTTGTCAGTATGTCTGGCAGCATTCAAAATGCCTTCTCTATTTTAATAATTCAGCATTCTGGTAAACACTGGCCTCAGATTTTGTTCTGGATCAAGTTTGTGTCCAGTGATGTGTGTGCTCTCTTAACAAAAATACCTAAGACCCCTTGGCCTCTATCAAGGTGCCTCAAAATGACATCTTGATGTACGTTTCCATGAGACCCATTTTTGACTTCTCTGGCAGCCCCAAAAAGTGTACAGTAAGACATCGGACTCTGCCTTCCTGTTGTCCACTCAGGTTAGTTACTTTCAAGTCTGATTGCAGTAAGTGCAAGTGGGTTCTAGGTTTTTCTATGGTCACCTCCTTTTCCAGCTAATGTACCCTGCAAGTGAGCAAATCTAGATGGCTCTGCATCACTGTAGCACCAAGAGCACGGAGCTCTCAGTAACTTTTACACCTTGTAATAGAGACAGCCCACCGACCGCAACCACCTCTGCACTCCAACCCACACATCCCCAACGCATCTCCGAATGGAAACATCTCTCTGCCCAAGACACTATTGCCATCATGACCTCCACCCACTCCGGATCTACCATGGACCCACAGCCTCACTGCTTTTACAACCTAGGAAGAGAAGTAATCGGAGCCTCCCTCACAGAAGTCCTCAACTCCTCCATCTCCACAGCCACCGTCCCCAATACCTGGAAGCATGCGGAGGTCAAGCTGCTCTTGAAGAAACCCTAAGCTGACCCTAATGAGCTCAAGAACTACCAACCTATCTCACTCCTCCCTTTTCCTGCCAAAGTCTTAGAAAAGGCCATCAATCGCCAGCTCATGGACTTCCTTAAAGACAGTGGCCTGCTCGACACATCCCAATCCGGCTTCTGGTCCAACCACAGTACCGAGCCCGCACTGTTTGCAGCAACCGTCGATATCAGACACCTCCTCAACCTAAGAGGAACAGCAGCCCTCATCCTCCTCAACCTGGCTGCAGCCCTCAAAACCTTCTCCCACCACACCCTCATCACAAAACTCCACATTATTGGCATCCAAGACAACACACTCCGAAGGATCGCCTTCTTTCTCTCCAGCCGTACGCAGAGAATCCTCCTACCCCACTTCGTCTCCGCATCCAAATACATCATCTGCAGTGTTCCCCAGGGCTCTTCCCTCAGCTTCACCCTCTTCAACACCTATATGACTACATTGGCCGTCATTGCACGCACCCACGGCTTGAACATCATCTCCTATGTAAATGACACCCAGCTCATCCTATCTCTAACCAACTACACCTCCACCACACAAAGGAACTTCCAAAACATGATGGCCAAAATTGCCAGCTGGATGAGGACCAACTGCCTCAAAATAAATTCAGACAAGACCGGGATCCTCATCTTCGGAACAAGCCCTCCCTCTGGGATGACAAATGGTGGACGGCCGCCATTGAAACCCACCTCCAGGCCCTACCAACCACACATGCAGTCTTGGCATTATCCTTGACACCAAACTCACCATCTCTTCTTCATGCTTCTACTTCCTCTGCATGCTCCGCAAGATCTTCAGATGGATCCCCATCGCAACCATGAAGTCAGTCACCCAGGCCCCCATCTCCAGCCGCCTTGACTACGGCAACGCCCTCTACGCAGCAACCACAAAGCAACTCCTTAACTGCCTCCAGACCATCCAGAACACAGCAGCGAGACTCATCCTCAACCTCCCCAGAAGAACCAGCATCTCTCCCCACCTCATGGCCCTCCACTGGCTCCCCGCCAAACAAAGATTCCACTTCAAGCTCCTCATGCATGCATACAAAGCCCTCCACCACATCGGACCTTCCTCGATCAATAAACGCATCACATTTCACTGACCCACTAGAGAGCTCTGCTCAGCCTACCTTGCCCTGACCTACATCCCCCACATCCATTGGAAACGCCTCTGTGGCTTCTCCTTCTTTCACCTCGCTGCCAAGTCCTGGAGCGACCTCTCCCTCCACCTACGCCCCTCCCCTTCTCTGGAAGACTTCAGAAGAGAGCTTAAGACTTGGCTTTTGAATGGGCACCACCAGCCAGCCATGGCTTGCAAACCACCCCACCGGGGTGACACGTTTGCGCTCTACACATCTCCATGATTGATGAGTTAATGGCATGTTTGTGAGCTGTCGGTGTGCAGTGGTGCTCAAACAATTTTAAGAGTGAAGATGTTGGCAAGTGACATCAGCTCACTAAAGTTGTTAGGGTTGAAAAAAATTTAAGTGTTACTCAAAGAGGGAATGTACCAAACAAGTCATCTTTTTAGTGGAGGGGTATATCTAATCTATTAGGTGATCTAATACCAACTACTGAATATCATGCTTTGCCTTTTTGTGTATTAATCAACTGCATCACATAAATCTCTTCACCAGTATCATACATCTTGAAAATTTATTGCAACTGAGAGGAGAATCTAGGAAATACTTGGACTGGCTTTTGAAGGGAAATACTCCCATTCAACAGTCCTCAAAACAAGTATGTTGTAGCAAAAAACAGTGTCCAGAGAGTCACTTACTCTTTCCACTGAGTGTGTGCAAAAATTATTTGCACAGTAATGTTGGTGAAGGTGTAATAGTTCTCTGGCCTCACTGCCCTGTCCCTTTTTCATCAGACACCATCCCTACTATATACCATTTACAATTTTCAAACATGTCTGGCATGCATTATTCCTCTGCAGTTTCAAAAAGTTTATATGCCCAGTAGAAACATATTCAAATCAAATCAAATCAAATCAAATCAAATCAAATCAAATCATTAACATTTATAAAGCGCGCTACTCACCCGTGCGGGTCTCAAGGCGCTAGGGGGGAAAGGGAGGGTTATCGCTGCTCGAACAGCCAAGTCTTTAGGAGTCTCCGGAAAGCGGAGTGGTCCTGGGTGGTCCTGAGGCTGGTGGGGAGGGAGTTCCAGGTCTTGGCCGCCAGGAAGGAGAAAGATCTCCCACCCGCCGTGGAGCGGCGGGTGCGAGGGACGGCAGCAAGTGCGAGGCCAGCGGAGCGGAGGGGGCGGGTGGGGACGTAGAAGCTGAGGCGTCTGTTGAGGTATTCCGGTCCCTTGTTGTGGAGGGCTTTGTGTGCGTGGGTGAGAAGACGGAAGGTGATCCTTTTGCTGACTGGGAGCCAATGCAGGTGTCTCAGGTGTGCGGAGATGTGGCTGTTGCGGGGTACGTCGAGGATGAGGCGGGCCGAGGCGTTTTGGATGCGTTGCAGGCGGTTTTGGAGTTTGGCGGTGGTCCCGGCGTAGAGGGTGTTGCCGTAGTCCAGGCGACTCGTGACAAGGGCGTGGGTCACGGTTTTTCTGGTGTCGGCGGGGATCCAGCGGAAGATCTTGCGGAGCATGCGGAGAGTGAGGAAGCAGGCGGAGGACACGGTGTTGACTTGCTTGGTCATGGTGAGAAGAGGGTCCAAGATGAAGCCGAGGTTGCGGGCGTGGTCTGCGGGGGTCGGTGCGGTGCCGAGGGCCGTGGGCCACCAGGAGTCGTCCCAGGCGGACGGGGTGTTGCCGAGGATGAGGACTTCCGTTTTTTCAGAGTTCAGCTTTAGGCGGCTGAGCCTCATCCAATCTGCGACGTCCTTCATACCCTCTTGTAGGTTGGTCTTGGCGCTGGCGGGGTCCTTGGTGAGGGAGAGTACAAGTTGGGTGTCGTCGGCGTAGGAGGTGATGATGATGTCGTGCTTGCGTACGATGTCGGCGAGGGGGCTCATGTAGACATTGAAGAGTGTCGGGCTGAGCGATGAGCCTTGAGGTACGCCGCAGATGATCTTGGTGGGTTCTGAGCGAAACGGAGGGAGGTAAACTCTTTGGGAGCGGTTAGCGAGGAAGGAGGCGATCCAGTCTAGGGCCTGGCCTTGGATCCCGGTGGAGCGTAGGCGGGTGATTAGGGTGCGGTGACAGACGGTGTCAAAGGCAGCCGAGAGGTCGAGGAGAATGAGGGCGACTGTTTCACCGTTGTCCATCAGGGTTCTGATGTCGTCTGTGACTGAGATGAGGGCGGTTTCCGTGCTGTGGTTGGTTCGGAATCCGGTTTGTGAAGGGTCGAGCAGGTTGTTGTCTTCCAGGAAGGTGGTCAGCTGTTTGTTGACGGTCTTTTCTATTACCTTGGCTGGGAAAGGTAGAAGAGAGATGGGGCTGAAGTTTTTCAGGTCGCTTGGGTCAGCCGTAGGTTTCTTTAGTAGGGCGTTGACTTCAGCGTGCTTCCAGCATTCGGGGAAGGTAGCAGAAGAAAAAGAAGAGTTGATGACGGTCTGGAGGTGCGGGGCGATGATGTAGTCGGCTACATATTTGTCTCTTGCGGGTAATTGTGTAAATTGACCGATAATGAAAACGTTGAGGCAAAGCAGAAATAATGCTCACCAGTATTACTGTGCATAAAGCAATAGTGATCATGGGCAATAGATTGTTATAAACTAAAAAGCACATGCAGGCCTTTTATGCCTGACCAATACAAATATCACAAATCTGACCATAGAAATAATTTCTGTTAGTGTTGCAATGCAATAGAATAATTTCTCTCAATACTATACAATGTACAATTACATTTTGTTTCTTAGAATATTGGTCACAGGCTAGGCATTCATCAGTTCTACAGGCATGACAGGTTTTCTGAAACTTTTCCAGAATATGACCCAAGCTTTGGAATCTCTAAACCCTCTAGCAGTTGTGACTTAGACAACATACCCATATGAGACAGAGAACCTGGTGGACTGTAACCCACACGCCATCCAACCAGTACATGAGGATAGTGCATTCTGGGCAATGATCACTCCTGTGAGACTCACAGGAGTACTTGTTGCTTGTAGGCACCAAACCTCCTTTCCCCATAAATACATACACTCAAAAATATGCACTTATGACATTCTTTCATGACTTTTATTAAAATCAAAATCCTACCGCAAACAATATGTACAGGGAGTGCAGAATGATTAGGCAAGTTGTATTTTTGAGGATTAATTTTATTATTGAACAACAACCATGTTCTCAATGAACCCAAAAAACTCATTAATATCAAAGCTGAATATTTTTGGAAGTAGTTTTTAGTTTGTTTTTAGTTTTAGCTATGTTAGGGGGATATCTGTGTGTGCAGGTGACTATCACTGTGCATAATTATTAGGCAACTTAACAAAAAAAAATATATACCCATTTCAATTATTTATTATTACCAGTGAAACCAATATAACATCTCAACATTCACAAATATACATTTCTGACATTCAAAAACAAAACAAAAACAAATCAGTGACCAATATAGCCACCTTTCTTTGCAAGGATTCTGTCAGTGTTTTGATCTGTTCACCATCAACATTGCGTGCAGCAGCAACCACAGCCTCCCAGACACTGTTCAGAGTGGTGTACTGTTTTCCCTCCTTGTAAATCTCACATTTGATGATGGACCACAGGTTCTCAATGGGGTTCAGATCAGGTGAACAAGGAGGCCATGTCATTAGATTTCCTTCTTTTATACCCTTTCTTGCCAGCCACGCTGTGGAGTACTTGGACGCGTGTGATGGAGCATTGTCCTGCATGAAAATCATGTTTTTCTTGAAGGATGCAGACTTTTTCCTGTACCACTGCTTGAAGAAGGTGTCTTCCAGGAACTGGCAGTAGGACTGGGAGTTGAGCTTGACTCCATCCTCAACCCGAAAAGGCCCCACAAGCTCATCTTTGATGATACCAGCCCAAACCAGTACTCCACCTCCACCTTGCTGGCGTCTGAGTCGGACTGGAGCTCTCTGCCCTTTACCAATCCAGCCACGGGCCCATCCATCTGGCCCATCAAGACTCACTCTCATTTCATCAGTCCATAAAACCTTAGAAAAATCAGTCTTGAGATATTTCTTGGCCCAGTCTTGACGTTTCAGCTTGTGTGTCTTGTTCAGTGGTGGTCGTCTTTCAACCTTTCTTACCTTGGCCATGTCTCTGAGTATTGCACACCTTGTGCTTTTGGGCACTCCAGTGATGTTGCAGCTCTGAAATATGGCCAAACTGGTGGCAAGTGGCATCGTGGCAGCTGCACGCTTGACTTTTCTCAGTTCATGGGCAGTTATTTTGCGCCTTGGTTTTTCCACACGCTTCTTGCGACCCTGTTGACTATTTTGAATGAAACGCTTGATTGTTCGATGATCACGCTTCAGAAGCTTTGCAATTTTAAGAGTGCTGCATCCCTCTGCAAGATATCTCACTATTTTTGACTTTTCTGAGTCTGTCAAGTCCTTCTTTTGACCCATTTTGCCAAAGGAAAGGAAGTTGCCTAATAATTATGCACACCTGATATAGGGTGTTGATGTCATTAGACCACACCCCTTCTCATTACAGAGATGCACATCACCTAATATGCTTAATTGGTAGTAGGCTTTCGAGCCTATACAGCTTGGAGTAAGACAACATGCATAAAGAGGATGATGTGGTCAAAATACTCATTTGCCTAATAATTCTGCACTCCCTGTATAGTTGTTACTATACACAAAAACAGAATTGTGGCCACAGTAGTACCTAATAAATTGAATCTTAAGAAAAATTACATTGTACAGTATTCAAGATTGTACCTGCATTTGGGCCCTTCCTCCTTGCATCTAACTAAGCTAATCCTGTCACGAAGAGGAGCCTGTGTGAGTTTCTTATGTGTCCTTGCCTTTATCCCACGTACCTTAGTGGAACAACTGAGTTACTGTTTTCTCTCTCCATCTGTTCAATAGATTGCGTCCCCAGATGGGACAATTTGGCTTGTCTAGCAGCTCAATGTGCCAGGCTTTGGCCTTCAAAAAGGAAAAGTTGTTTACAGCTTTCATCTGCACAGCCTTCCCCCTCTCCCCTTTCTGAAAGTATTTTTTCAACTTTACCTTTGTCTGTATTCAGCTTAAATACTCCTTACATCTTTTTAAATGGTGTCAAAATCAACAAGTAATACATGAGCATAAATGCATTTTCACCTACTTAGGCTTCTATGAAAGATAGGTGACTATATTAACGATTATGAAAGTACTTGATGCAAATATTAAACAACGTGAAACGTTGAATATTTGGAAAAACAATTGCCGAACTATCATATTGTCAAACAATACATGCCTGCAGACTGAGCTATCAGATCACTCTGAAACGCAAATTAAACAATATATTCGCTGAGCTCAATTATGAAACAAAAGTAAAACAATACTAAGTGCTGTGGATTTGCAACTGAAAACTAATTATACATGAGTGTAGAAACTATAATGGGAAATTGCTAAATAAGACAAATTTGAAGATTAAAGCAGGCCAGTGCCCGCAAAGCAGTGTTTTCTGGCTTGTGCTATGTAATTCTCAAAAACCAAAATTCCAAGCTCTGCAGAATACATTAGTTACAACTAGTTCTATTGTACACCTCACATAATCCACTGGTTTGTTAATCGGACGCCAGGAATTGGAAACATGATATCCTGGTGAAACAGAGTGATCTGGCAGTCCCTTTGAAAAGCAGGCAAAGACTCTTTACAGAGAAATAATTCTTGAACTGTAGATCCCACGCTGAGTACCACCGCTGCCTAATTGCTGATACTGCAAACTAGACACCTGCAGATGATGTATTGAAACCATAGTGTGGAGCAGAACCTTGCATTGGCAGGGTGAACCGAACCCAAGTTGCCACTAACCAACCAACACACATTTTTCTTCTCGGAGTGTTGTTTGTAATATATTTATATTAGTTGGTTAATATAACTTTACACATGAAATATATAATTGACATTGTGCTATCAGTTATTAATTTATGTATGATAATATTGGTAGCTAATGCCCCCCTGTTAAACAGGATTTATTTGACCTTTTCCTTAACCAGATATCAGATTAGAGGCACTGATTCGGCATTTAATATAAACTATATTTCTTATGACATACTAGCAACAAATAAAATTAGGCCATCTAAACATAGGATAGGAAGGGCCAAGAGTTGAATCTGAACCTAGCAATAAGTACCAATCAATTGTACAACAGTTTTCGGGTTTTGTACAGATCACAGAACACCACATGCAGAATAGATGTACACTATGGGCTTGATTCTCAAAGGTTAGTTTAATTTTTGAGTACATTTTTACTTTGTAGTACGTTTACTACTTTCAGAATTCATAAACTTTGAGAGTAAACATACTACTTTAAGTTAACTGTCTCCGTCCCCTGGGTATTGCAGTTAGTTGACTCTTGTGTGGGTGGGTGTCCCTCTCTAATCTTTTCCCTGGCCGTCACTCAAGCCCTCTTATTGCTCCCCAATTCCATCCCCTTCCGTAGTAAGTCTCCCACTTTCCCCACCCACTCCAGTGTGTCCCTTCCATGTTAACTACCAAAATCCATATTTATATGTGTAGAGACTGCAGATGGGGTGAGGTACTCTGCACACACAAGTATTGGCAAAACGTCTACTATATAGTACGTTTTGTATTATGATTGTAGTGCTACAACACATACTACAAAGTGCAGTTTAAGCATCAAGCCCTTCTTATCAAAATTGTATGATACATTGAAAAACAGTGGAGCATTCATTAGCATTCAAGAGCAGAAAGGTAAATGAAATACAATGGTGCTGAACTTCACACTAATTTGAAGGTAAAACTCTAAAACACAGATATTTACCATCAGCATTTTTCTTGTGGTAATGGACCATGGCTTTTCCATGCCGTTATATAATTCTATCATGTACAGATAATGTGCACACACACACCTGGTTTTACCACTAAACCCAACAGCTATGTACCAATGACATAATTGGAATTATATATAGAATATAATTTAAACCTGCCAGCATGCAGAGTAGTTTTGCCATTTTCTCTGTATTATATGGGACTAAGGGCACCCCTACTTCCAGCACCACTGCTGCTGCGGCTATTATGTTTGTTTTTATGTCATTTGTGATATATGTTTGTTTTTATGTTATTTGTAATATCACATGTTCATTTTAAGGATCTAAGAGGTCACGCTTCCAGACGAGGGATGACAGACAGGGAGAGACATTGTTCACAGTTTACGAATTCTGAAAACGTGTGAGGCATTTTTGTTGTAACATGAATGATAGTTTAAACAAAAAAATGTTTTTCTTCTGTCTGCAGGATATTTTGACCAAATCGGGGGAAAACATTTCAAACTGTGTCTTTGTAGATGTCCGGATACCTTCCAGTCATAGTCAGAGCTGTTCGTATTACAATAACCAAACTCAGCTAAAATATGGATTCCTTGCACCTCCAAGTAAATATAAATGTTATTGTGTTTTTTCGTCCACAATGGAATAATGCTTTGTTATATTGTGTTTGGATTATTTTGATATTACTATAATGAGTTTGTTACCAATGACTGCCTTTGTTGCGTAACCCCACGTCCAAAGTTGATAAATCCATCAGGTGCACCATACTGCAGATATCTTGGTTTCAGTTTTATACATTGATTTAACTATATGTACACATCCAGAGGATCTTCCTAACACTGTCATGCAAGCCTCAGTAGATCGTCATTAACTTACTGTTTTTGTTGTTTCGCTTTATAGCACACCTTGCCCACTTCCTTTCATCTGCTGTATTTTATTGAAAGAAATAGGGACTTTTGTATTTTCTGTGTCCTGGTTAGCTGCACTTAGTTTATATTTGTTTGTTGCCTAGAATGCTCCTTCTTAGCTAAAGGTTAATATTTAGCTTTTCATTTGTTACATCGAAACATTTCACTCTTAATTAGTTAATCGTGATTTGAGGTTTTTATCCTAACAGGTCCAAAATCAGACTCTGTGAGACATTTGTTTACAAATGACTGACCATATTCTCTTCAATATAATAATTCAATATGTTATATATGGCTTCCGCTGGAAGCCATTATTGTTAATAAAAATATCAAAATCCAGCTTAACACTACTATGTGTTAACAGTGCAAAATGAAGGGTGTATCCCATTATATTTATGTAAATAGAGGAAGTTCCCACCTCCACTTTGTTTCCCAGGCCTTGACCGGGTATGTGGAGGTAGTTGTGCAGTGGATAAATAGTGGTTGGCAGTCTCAACCACCTTTGTGCACCTCTGCCAGGAATCCACACGGAATCCATGGGTACCGACATCAACATCCACATTTCTCTGTCATTCTGGGTCTCTACGGACCCTTACTGAGAGGGGTGAAAAAGCAGCTCTTCTGTGTATTATTACTCCTTGATGATGTAATATTATGTAGGAGTAAATTTGATGCAAGAATTGAGAAGTGGGCATTTCAATCCATGGTTTGTGAACCCCCAAAACACTTCGATTATTGGTGTTCACAAACTTCTCTCCAAATCTTCCAGCAGTAGAAAGGGTAGGAGATTTCCTTCTCTTAATCACAGGAGTACATCTTTTCCCAGGGTGGTAAAAGGAACAGAACCTTTAAAAACGTATTGGTAATGTAAGTAAAAGGGCTGTCTCTATGAAGAACAGCATTTTCCCAGAGGACACAGATACATAAAGGAAAGGGTGTTGGCCTTTCAACCGGCATAATAATTGAACATCAGGTCAGGTACAGTTGACTGGTGGAAATGCTAACACACAGACAACCATAAATTCACAAAACGTTTCCTGAAGTACATTTGGATATCCTGGAAGAGTTTTGTAAATTGCTTGAAGCCTTACATTTTGTACGCATACAAAGTCATAGACTAGCATATCCAAAAGTATGACTTTCCTTTTTGAATTAGCACTATAATGTTGAAGTTGCTGAGCCATGTTTAGGAGTTGCATTAGGCCAATGTGTTCTCCCTAGGAAGTAACAGAGGAATGGTCATGCACATGAAATGCAAATGGGGCGAAAAAAACAAATGGTTATAACTGTGAGACATTCACAAAAGCAGTTTGAAACACATTTTGATACTTTTCTGCACATCTGTGGTTTAAGTAGGGGGGGTCAACCGGCAATGGAATAGGATGCATGGACGCACAGCTCCCAGCCGAGCTCTGCCATCAAGGCCCATCCTGAACAGTACACACTCATCTTGCCCCAAATATTTGCAGCAGGAAAACAGTTTAATATGCCCTCTCGACTGGCCTGAGTGGGAACTGTGAAATTTGGCGAATTGCTGAGATGACAGGTTGGTCAGGGCTGCTGAGAGGTGACCATAGACTACTGGCAGAAAGGGTTACCACCACTGAACGAACAGTGGAAGACCTCAACCCTGGGGTAAATCCATTGCAGGATAGAATGATAACTGTGTCGAACACTTGAGCTGCAGGCAGAGGATGCAAAGAATAGGGCAAGGAGGAATGATCGCAGAATGTTTGGATTGCCCCAGCATATTGAGGGGCCTGGAGCAGATACGGCTGCCTTCTTGGAAGAATGGATCTGCACTGAGATGGCGCCAGAGGGCCTCTCTCCACATTTTGCACTCAAACACTCCCAACTCGTGCCCTCCCGGACCCACCGCCTGGAGCCGGACCCCATCCTGTTGTGGCAGGGTCCTGCATTTCAGGGACTGAGATCATATTCTCACCTAGGCTAGAATCAAAGGGGAAATAATAAAAGAAAATCAGAAGGTGATGATTTTTCCTGACTTTGCCAAGGACGTGCAGCGAAAATGGGACTCATTCACTGTGGCTAAAAAGAAACTCCGGAAACTAGGTATCACATACGCCATACTGTTCCCTGCCCGGCTCCGTTTGGCCTATGACAACTATGTACAGTTCTTCTCCTCCCCTCCCCAGCTGTGGGGATGAATCGAGCAGCTCCCCCAGCAGAAGGACAGCTCAGTTGATGCCAGCATGCACAGCACACGTTGACCCTGAGGAAAAGTACTAAAACCGTCATAAAGGATCTTGTTCTGTTCCTAAGCCTTATAGGCATGACAAAGAGCAGTAGAGGTGATGTCGACCATCAGTGGGGTGGGTTCTGCGCCTACCCTGGACCTGGGTGAAGAGGAACTACAGGACTCTCACTCACAGTGTGTTTCATTCTCCTCTCATAATTCTGATGTTTTCCTTCCACAGGTCTCCCCTGGCACAGCAGATGAACTTATATAGGGCCACTACCTGAGATGTGATGTTAGTTCTACTTTGGGAATGTTTAGATGCCCCTCGGGCACTATGATAGTGAGCCTTGACAAATTGGGCAAGATTTATTTTTAAATAACCCCGCTATATTCCCTAGATGGCGTGTAGTGAGGCTGGGAAGCTCTCAGTTGAGCTCACCCGCAGTGTTGAGTGGTGCATATGGAACTTATGCAAATGTTACGTCATTGTTTACTAGTTTGGTTGGGGGTGACTTCACTTCTTTGGGAAGCTGGGATGTTATTTGTTTTACGGGGATTGCAGGGATTATGTCTTGGTCCATGCCTGCCTCCATTGTTGCACCTTCTGTGTGATGGGTTAAAGCCACTTAAGATCCAAGAGATATTGGATGTCCCTTCTGATCCTTACCATGGCGGCCCCCTTGACTTATACATTTGTCAGTTGTAACATCAGGGGTTTGAGTAGTATGTCAAAACGTTCCAAGATACACGCATATTTCAAGAGACAGGCAGTCCGCGTTGCCATATTCCAGGAAACCCACCTCACTGCCCCAGAGAGCGACGCACTGCACAGGCGATGGCGGGGACAGATATATGCCTCAACGTATTCTGCATTCACCAGAGGGTTCTGATCTAGGTCCGTCCTTGGGTCCCATTCCAAAAGACAGGGGAACTGATTGACCCTAACGGGGAGGTATGTCCTAGTATCAGGCAGACTCTCAGGCCGGGACCTGACCATAGTTAGGGTCTATGCCCCTAACTCAGACCAGGGGTGGTTTCAGTGACTTGTCTCGAACACCATCACCACACCTGACATAACCTATCATACTTGGCAGTGACTACAATAGTGTGACAGACCATCCACTAGATAAGTCCCATCCACCATTGAGGGATTCCCCTGCCCTATGACTGGTGCAAACGTTTCGAGACTGACAGCAACAATGGGGACTAGTGGAATCCTGGATACTGCTGCACCCAAGAACTAGAGACTATTCTTTCTTTTCCTGACTGCATGACCTCCATGTGAGGTTAGATGCATTTCTCTGCTCCCAGCCGTGCATGGATCAGTGCAACACTCAGAATACCTTTGTCTCACTGTCTCTGACCACAACCCAATATTACTTACACTAGACTGACACAGAGAATGGCCCGGAATGCCGGACTGGCACCTCCCAGTGGAGACCCTGGACAACCCAGCATTTAAAATGTCTGTTGGAGACGCTGTCAGAAAATACTTTGTGGATAACTCACCCTCAATAGCATCTCCTCCAATTGAGTTAGATTCTTTCAAAACAGTGATAAGGGGTAAATGTATAGCTGAAGTGGTGAGTGTTTGGCAAACTTTGTTATGTGAAGTAGATACCAAGGAGAGAGAACCCTTAGAAAGGTGGAGAGAACCCATCCTTGGAACTGGGGTCACCAACAGCAGTTACTAGATGCAAAAGACCACCTCGCAATATGTATGGAGAAGCTTAGATGCTTTGACCCTCGTGAATATATGATGAGCCCATGCAGAACGAGATAAAGCGGGTACACTTTTAGCATGGCTTGCTAACCCCTCTTCTAGAAGTTCCCTGATACTAGTAATAGAATTAGCCGTGGGCATGATAAGGAGGCCCCATAACCTTGCAAGTGTGAGCTGCCGTCCGTGGCGTGGTACGAGGCAAGGTACTTGGAATGGATGGCCTTCCAGTAGAATTTTATGCCACATACATAGAGAAACTAGCATATAAATAAGTGGACTTATACATTGCAGCCAGAGAGACCACCACCACTGGAGAGGCCCTAGTGGTCCCCCTTTTGAAACCAGGAAGGCCTCCTAGCGACATAAGGACACATTGCCCATTATCAATGCTCAATATGGACTACAAAATTCTGCATCTACTACTGGCCTCTCACCTCCTTCCCCACGTGACCGCGCTTATACATTTCAACCGAACCAGATTCATCCCTAGTCATAACACAGCGCTAACTATTCGCAGACTCCTCTCCCTTATGGATACTGCGGGCCCAGACGAGGACTTTAGAGTGATAGTCTCTATAGATATCGAAAAAGCCTTTGATAGCATGAGGTAGGACTACCTGTACCAAGTGATGGATAGACTGGGCCTTGGAATGGGTTTCCTCCAATGGACCAGGCTTCTTTCCCTGAGCCCACTGCTCGGGTCCGCACCGGTAGAGTAATATCCAACTCTTTTGTGGTAGGGAGGGGCACCAGACAAGGTTGTCCCCTTTCCTCACTTTTATTTGCCATGAAGATAGAGCCTCTGGCTAGCAGAGCAAGAACTGGGACAATATACCAGGGAATGAACTGTCGGGGAACATCCCACATGATAGCATTGTATGCTGATGATATACTACTGTTTCTCGCCAATGCCGAGGAGGGCCTACCAGGAGCAATCTCGCTATTGGAGCAATTCGGTGCCAGATGGGGCTCGTGTGTAAATTGGCAGAAGTCACTATTGTTCCCCCTAAAATACCAGATGCCTCACCTCCAGGATATACACGGGCTAACATGGGAGGGATCCTGCATGAAATACGTTGGGGTCAAAATATATCATAAATCCAGGGTTGTCCTCAATGGTAACATTAAGGCGGCTATCGGTGCATTTTGTGCAAGTGTGTCCTTCTGGAAAATCCTCCCATTGTCCTTGGTCGGCCGGATAGCAATTGCTAAAATGGTAGCACCTGTTGTACATTTTTGCTATGCTGCCAATGCTAATCTCTTGTGGACTCTCCCGGGAGATGAACTCGCTACTTATCTGGGGGAAGCTAGACATAGGGTAGCTATGACAAAATTGGGCAAGAACCACTTCAAACAGGCTACTAACAGCTCCTGACTTGGGAATATATTACCTGACCGCTCAGATACAGTGACTGAATCAATGGTTGCACACCCAGCTGCACCGTGGGGGTGGGTGGGGGCAGGTCCCTGAGGGAGTCCCGGGACTGCGTGTGCTGCTCTGGCTCAAAAGCTGCTGATTGTTCTAGCATAATCAGAACTGCAGTCTGTTCTATGTCAACCCTCATCCTCAACTCATCTATTGCCATAATTAAAGCCGATTGTGTGTCATGTGCTGGCCTAAGGCCCATCTTTTTTGGTTCGAGTAGTTTGTTAGATTCTAAAAAACTTTGCTAATATTTTACTGACATATTTTTCTATAATCTTAATGTGGTATGGGAGCTGAGAAATTTGCTGGAAGTTACTAGGATCCTGGACATCAGCTTGCGTTTTAGTAATGGTGTGACTAATGCTTTCTTCCAAGCTGATGGTACCGAACACATTGGTTACTGATTTTTCGTAAGTTTGTAAATAGTTCCCTCTCTCTTTATTTCCAGATCTTATGGGGTATTAGGTCCAGTAGTGAGCCGGACAAAATTGACATAGCTAACATACTAAATTCTTCCTCGTTCAACAAATCTATTTTGGCCAGCTCCCTGCTCGTTCCTTCCTGCTGCAAAGGGGCCATAGAACTGCAGGCGGGGTTAGTAGGTGTAACCTTAGTTTTAAGGTTTTCCCTTCGCTCATGCATATTCTCTCTACTTATGTATTTTAAGATTAAGGCGGTCATTCTGACCGCGGCGGGCGGCAGTCGCCGCCCGCCATGCGGTCACCGCCAAATGGCCGCTCCGCGGTCAAGAGACCGCAGATGCCATTCTGGCTTTCCCGCTGGGCCGGCGGGCGACCGCCAAAAGGGCGCCCGCCGGCCCAGCGGGAAAGGCCCTGCAACGAGGAAACCGGCTCCGAATGGAGCCGGCGGAGTTGCAGGGGTGCGACAGGTGCAGTTGCACCCGTCGCGATTTTCACTGTCTGCAAAGCAGACAGTGAAAATCTTCATGGGGCCCTGTTAGGGGGCCCCTGCACTGCCCATGCCAATGGCATGGGCAGTGCAGGGGCCCCCAGGGGCCCCACGACACCCGTTCCCGCCATCCTGTTCCTGGCGGTAAGAACCGCCAGAAACAGGGTGGCGGGAAGGGGGTCGGAATCCCGGGCCAGGGGAAAACCGGCGGGAAACCGTTCCCCTTTTCTGACCGCGGCTTTACCGCCGCAGTCAGAATGGCCCTGGAAGCACCGCCAGCCTGTTGGCGGTGCTTCCGTGGTCCCCGGCCCTGGCGGTCATGGACCGCCAGGGTCGGAATGACCCCCTAAGTCTATTTTATTAAATCAGACAGCTTATTACACAATTGCTGTGAAGGTGCTACTGTCAATTGTGTACAGTCTGGGTGAGCTAGCTCTTTTACAATAGCAAATACCTTTTTCGCTTTATTAGCTGCATTAGTAATAGTACTTGTATAGTAACTTTCTTTTGCCTTTCCAGTCTCATTTTTGTGATATTTTAAAGCTTCTTTCAGTAATAGCTTATCTTTGTGTATGCTCTATGTCTTTGCTTTTCCAGCTTTCTACACTTTTAACTTTTTTTTCCCCTCAAGGTTTCTGTATACTATGGGACTGAGGGCTTTTGTTTTGGTGTCAGCATTTTAACTAGGATAAGTTCATCTAAAGTCTCTGCAATTGCACCCTGTAAGTGGGCATAGTCTGTGTCTAGTGTCTCTTCTTCTTGAAAACAGTGTCAAGTATTGAATATTCTTCTTCCTTCCAGTTTCCTTAGTTTTGCCCAGGCTGTTGTTTTCTGTACCGCTACTCTAGTAGTTTTTAAATTCTCATTTTGGTTGGGCCTGGTTAGTTAAAATGTGATTAGGTAGTGATCTGACCAACTCACTGTGTTCACATCCTCTATTACCAACATACTTGGTGACACTAGTACCAGATCAAGTGTGTGCCCACCTTGATGTGTAGGACTCCTAACCATTTGTTTTAATCATAAATTATTACATGAGGTTAAAAAGCTATTACTTTGAGTCTGAGAATTGTCTTTGGCCCAGGTGCTAAAATCTCCTAACACTAAGAGCTTAGAATGTGTTAAGGCTAGATTTGATATCAAATTTAGGAAGACTTGAAGAGCGTTCTGTGAAGTACCTGGAAGTCCATAACAAAGAATCCCTGACAAGGCAATCACCCCTTTTTCTTTTAGTGAGAAACCTAATATTTCCATACCATAAATTTCTTCAACTGGAAGTAATCCCATTTCCCGTCCTCCTTTGAAAATAATTGCTACTCCTCTCCCTCTTTTGTTAGCTCTAGGCTGATGTATTGCTTTATATCCTGGTGGGTAAGTGAATCCTAGGTTCACCTCTGTGTCCTTGGGAAACGATCGTGCATTAATGAGTCCACAGTTAAGTGCCTTGCCCTTAGTCCAGTCCTCCTCGCTAGAGAGGATTCACTACACTCTTTCTTGTCTACCCTGATAGCTTAACCTAATTCTGTCTTTGTCAACATTTGGGTTCCTTACTGGAGTATATTATTTGTGGGGTTTGCTGAAGTTTTTCCTGCTTCAATCTGGCAGCATGGCTGGCACTGGCCTCTTTCGGGACTCTGACGGGCGCAGACAGGCTTGCCTTTGGCGCGCCTTTGGCACAGTCTTGCTGGATTGCTATAGCCCCTTCCTGTTCTTGACTCAAAATAACTAGACCACTCAACTCGGACGTACTGATAATTGAGGCCGTCAAGCGGTTCAGTGCACAAAACAGCAACAATTCAAATTAAAATAGTTTCAGTTTTCCAATTCAATATTAAAAAAATGATTCCCCCCTTTAAAAACAGTCCCCTGACCTTTCTGCAAAATTAGCAGTTTGTTCACAGTTACCATGCCTTACTTTACTGAGGAATACTGCAGGGTCTCACCAGATTGCTTTATATATAGCCATTCCTGTTTCTAACTGAAAACAACTAAACCACTCACCTCGGACGTTCCTGAAAATGGCGGTCGTCAAGTGGTTCAGTGCAAAACACATTAAGGTTTTAGTTTTCCAATTCAATAAAAAAAAAAAAAACGATTTCCCCCATTAAGAGCAGTTCCTCGATCTTTGTGCAAAATGTAGATTTTCCTAGTAATTTATGAAGGAAAGTCTTAATTTTATTAAAGACACGGTGGCGAGTATTATGCTTTTCTTTTCTTGTTTAATTCAATAGCAGCAGTCAAGACAGAAAAACTACAAATCCCAAAAGGCAAACGAACGTGGCTAATGGGAAGAAACATGTAGTCCATAGACATGCACCAATCACGGGCCAGAATACCCCTTAATACTCATTTTGACTGTGAACAGCCCTCTTTTCTTGTGCAAGGGTTAGAAAGAAAAAAACAAAGGTAAAATAGAGCAAAAAATGCAAATTGCTATAACTACGGCTAAAATGTCTTGTAAAAAGTTCACAAACGGAGACTTGAATTTGGAGAAAATTAGGACGTTTTGCTGCAGATGGTAGCACTGAAGAGCTGGGGCTGCAGGAAAGCTCAAATGGTGACAAACTGGAAGGAGGTGCTTAGGAAATCCTGTGAAGGAGTTGATGAAGCTTTTAAGGAAGGAAAAGAAACAAATTATCAATAAGTGTTGAGGCAGGATAATGCTCGACTCGGTGTCTTTATTAAAATTAAGACTTTTCTTAAATCACAAGGAAAATCTACATTTTATGGCAAGACCGGAGGCTCCTATTATGCTTGTTTAAAGCAAATTAATCACAGTTAAAGAGGCACGTTGTACTGGCTTACAATAAAACACTTTAAACACATTATCATTAGGCCCGTCAGCTGATTTGAGAATGTCCTCGAGCTGGGAACCAGACCAAAAAGCTTTCGATGCCATAGCACCCCTGGAAGAATGGGCCCCAAAGGAGGAGGTGTCAGTACCCGCCAAGGACACAACCCACTTAACTCAATGAGCAGGAGTTGGGGAGGAAACAGGCTTAAATGGTTTCTTAAAAGAAATAAGGAGTTGGGATGCTGAGGAAGATCTCTAAACAGCTGTCTTTTGTTCGTATATCTTTAGACAGTGACCTACACATATTTTAGGATGGCCAGGAAAATAGGGATGAAAACTGAAGACAGATTAGTCTTAGTACGTCTATGAATGTTAAATAAGACACCTGATGGGATAAAATGGCACACAGTAATATCAACGTCTCTAATATCTGAAAGACGTTTAAAGAAACAAGGCAAAGTAACATTGCAAGTTTAGCAGATAACCTTTTTAAAGTAAGCATGGAATTATCTGGCCAAGATAAGAAAAGATTGAAAACAACATTGGCATCCCACAAAGAACTGTATTTTGGTAGAGGAGGATTAGAAAACTTTACTCCCTTTAACAGACGACAGACCAGAGGATGTTCGCCAATCAGTTTTCCATTGATGTAAGTGTGAGAAGGGAAAATGGCTGACCTGTACAAATTGATAGTACGATAAGTCTTACCTTTGCTAGCTTTCGCCGCAGAGAAATTAATGATAAAAGTTACATCCACTGAAAGGGAATCAGTATATATTCCCATGCACTAGCTATCCCATAAGGACCATGCTGCTCCGTATGCCTTCTTTGTACCTGGAGCCCAGGAGTGTTCGATGAAGTTTGAAGCTTCTGCCGAAATTGAAGGGATTGGTTGGGAATCCCTGAGAATTTCCACGCTGAGAGGGTAGAAGATTCTCTAGAATCAAGTTGTGAGGAAGGCCGAGGGGAATTCAAGAGGAGGTCTGGAAAGGATGGGAGCAGAAAAGGGAAGTCTACTGACAACTCCAGAAGGGAAGGAACCACACTTGGGATTGCCAAAAAGGGGCTATGAGAACCACCACTGCCTGTTGATGTCTTACTTGAGCCAAAAGTCTGCTTATCATGATAAACAGAGGGAAAGCGTAGTTGAGAGAGATTGACCAATCCTGAGAGAAGGCATTGAAGGCTAACACTAAGGGATCTGGACGCCAAGTGAAGAATTGGGGCAGTTTAGAATTGAGAAAAGACGCAAATAGATTTTTCTGGAAAGGACCCCATTTCTGAAAAATAGCCTTGAAAATCTTGGGATGAAGTCTTCAATCGCTGAATCCTAAAGATATCGAGAATGCCAATCTGCCACTGTATTTAGATTGCCCGGCAGATACTCTGCATGAACCGAAATCCCTCTTACGAGGCAAAGTTCCCAAAACCCTTTCGCTAATTCCGCTAAAGGTTTGGATTTTGTGCCTCCCAAATGATTGATATAACGGACCGCTGGTATGTTGTTCATCCTGAGAAGAACTGAACAACAAACACTGTCTTTTGCTAGGCTTTTTATAGCAAAGGAGTCGGCAAGCATCTCTAAACTGTTGATGTGCAACTTCGACTCCTCTATAGACCATGTACCCATAGTCGAGATTGGACTGCACCGGTCTCCCCAGCCAGAACGTTTTGCATCTGATTCTAATAGAAGATCTGGGGTTGATGCAAAGATTGTCGTGCCATTCCAGGCGTCTAAATGGTCTATCCACCATTGTAATTCTGCGTGAGATTCCTGATCTAGAGTGATGCTGTCTGAGTAAGCAAGACCTTTTTGAAGATGATGTATTTTTCGTCTTTGGAGGGCTCTGTAATGAAGAGGGCTTGGAAAATGGCCTGAAATTAAGAAGAAAGGAGGCCTACAATCCTTGCTAAGGTTCTTATGGATATGAGCGATTTGTGCAAAGTTTGAAGAATCTCGCATTTCATGGATTTTACTTTTGTTGAAGGACGATGTAGAGTAGCAGAGACAGAGTTCACTAGAAAACCTAGAAACCTTATTTGTTGAACCAGAACCAGAGAAGACTTTTCGTTGTTGATGAGAAAACCGAGCTCTGATAGAAGAGAACAGGCTAGCTAGATATGAGTTTGAAGAGAAGAAAGGTTTTGGTTCATGATGAGGATATTGTTCAGGTAAATGATTAACCTGACTCCTTGAGCTCTGAGAAAGGCTACAACCAGGTTCATGAGCTTTTTGAAACACCAAGGTGCAGAAGAGAGGCTGAAAGGAAGAGAGGAGAAATGAAAAGTCTGGTTTAGCCATTGGAATTGTAAGTATTTCCTGGAATCTGGATGCATGGTAACAGAAAATTACGCATCCTGTAGGTCCAAACGAACCATCCAGTCGCACTGAAGGAGAGAATCCCGGAGATGCAACATGGTCTCAATTTTGAAATGGTGATAAACAACAAAATGAATGAAATACTTCAAGTTGATGACTGGGTGCATCTTTTTGTTTTTCTTTTGAACTAGAAAAACTGAACTGATGAAACCTGAAGGGGCAAGACAACAAGGGACAATTGCTTTTTTGAGGAAGAAGAGACTGAATTTCTGTTGAAATTAGGTTTGTCATTTCGACAGAGAACTTGGGAGGGGGAGGAACCACCAACTGAACAGGCATTGAGTAAAGTTTGATAGTATAACCTTGTACAGTGTTTAGAAACAGGGCATGGATCAGCAGCAATCAACTCGCATTTTGGCAGAAACAATAAAAGACGACCTCCTACAGTAAGAAGGTGACTTTTCGGGTTGGGATGAGTATCTGGGACCTCTGTTGCCCTTGTTGTGGAAACCACGGCCTTGTGGGTAGAACTGTGGTCTGTATTCTTGGTACGAGGTGTTGTGTGCACCACGGATACCCTGGTTGTTGTATGAGCGGCTGGCAAAGCGGTTCCTGCCTCTGCCAGCCCTGGCCAAAACCTGCCTGGCAAACATCTTTTTAAGGGATTTCTGGGCTTTGTCCAAAGAAGGGAAAGTTGCCAGATATTTACTAAGTTCCTTTATAAAGGAATCCCCAAAAAGGAGAATGTCTGCCTTGATGCCAGGATCCGAAACAGCCAGATTTACCAGTTTGGGGTCAAGCTTGAGAAGGAGGCCTTTTCTGCTCTCTTGCATGATTGCAGCATTGGCATTCCCCAAAAGACCTATGGAATGTTGAACCCATAAAGACAAATCAACTGGGTTAATGGAAGAATTGTCCAAACGAGCTGCCTCTGCCAAATCAAAAATGCGAGTCAACGGACCCACAATGTCCAAAAGTTTATCCTGGCATGTGGACCATGCCTTATCAACACCCTTGCGGGCATCCTTACCAAACTTGGTAAAAAAGGTAAGAAGAGAAGGATCAATGAAGGGAGTAGTAGTTATTTTCAAGTGCAGGGAAGGACGAGGGCACTCTGAGCGTAGTTTCTCCCTAGTTTGTTTATCCAGGGGAGTGCATAGTCTGGAAGCGATGTAATCCCCAACATGGCCTGCAGGAAACCATTCCGTGGAGTGTGGATGGTGTATATCATTTGGGTCAAACATAGGGACTCCTTCTGTGTCAGTAATTGTTAGAGGTTTTGAAGCCTCTTGTACAGAAAGTTTAGCTTTGTTAGGAGGGAGGAGGAAGACAAATGTCTCTGTTGTCGTTTTCCGATTTGTCTGCATCGGAGTCAGCATCTTGGATGTCATCATCATTATCCATAATATTTGATAGAACAATAGGAGAAGAAATGTGCTTGGATTTTTTCGTACATTTGAGAGACGATTTATTGTTTTTTGAAGACCCCTCACAGGAGGGAGGCCTATAAGGAGCCACGTCTTCTGCCTTTTGTGAGGAACCCTCATCAACTAATAACGCCACTTGGGAAGATTTTTAGATAATGGGCGTTTTCTGCTATCTCCCGCAGACTGGGCCAAAATCGCCTTAGATACCACACTTAAAACTGGATCTTCCAAATTTGTGAAAGTTTATTTATTGAGGCAGAAACAGCCTGCTCCACAGAACTGTGAATAAAGTCACTTAAATATTCCTTCATAACCTCCTCCTCCTCATTCATGGCCCTAGAAATTGGAGAACTAGCCATCTCCATAATAAACAGCAGGCAAACTGTATAGTTAAAATTATCTGGCTGGGAAAGGGTTAATTTCCCTCAGCCAGAGGAAAAACTAGCCTAGCTCCACCTATGGGCGGAGAAAAGGGATGGCCCAACAAGAGGGAAGGCAAACAAGCAACAGGAAAACCTTCCGGTGAAAGAAACGTGGACCGGAGGCTGAAAAGGCAGAGGAAGCGAAGCGGCAAGGTAAAATGTGAAGGAGCCGGCTAAGGAATTCAACGTTTCTCCTAACCATCGTCTGAAAATGGCGACCGCGGTGAGATAAAACGTCGAAGGTTCCAAGAGGTGAAGCGTGCACTAGGGGGCGGCGCGATGAGTGCGGCTGCAAGCCGTTCTGGGTGAAATTATAGATACAATAAGTGCGAGAGGGGCACCGCGCATAAAACTAAACAATAGAATACATATACAATAATGAAAAATGAATTCCTCAAATATACTTATCTTGACTGCGAGCAGCAAGAAAAGAGGGCTGTTCACAATCAAGATGAGTATTAAGGGGTGTTCTGGCCCATGATTGGTGCATGTCTATGGACTACATGTTTCTTCCCATTGGCCACATTAGTTTACCTTTTGGGATTTGTAGTTTTTCTGTCTTGACTGCTGCTATTGAATTAAACAAGAAATGAAAAGCATAATAGAAGCCTCCGATCTTGCTATAAAATTAGCAAAATTAGAAATGTGTTCAGTTAACACACCTTACTTTCCTGAGGAATGCTGCACAGTTGCACCAGATTGCTGCCTATAAAGCCCTCCCTGTTCCTGAATCAAAGCAACTAGACCGCTCACCGCGGAGTGCCTGAAAGAACCTGTTACAGATTCCCCTGAGAGATTCTTTCTAACAGACCAAGACCAGAGGGGTACTTTAAACCTTGTTGGTTATGAATGGAGAAAAGCCTTGGGTTGTACATGCACCTCAGATAGTGCGGAGGTCGGCTCCTTATTGTGCCGGGGGGATAAGTGGCACTGCAATCCTGAAACTGTTGTGAGGCATGAAAATGGGTTGGGGGAGGGGAAGGTGGGAAAGAGCCGTCCGTTTGATTTTTGTGCACAGAGCGGGCTGGCTTTGACACTGTGTTGTTTACAGACCAATTTACTGGACAGGCAATGCTCATGTATGAACCAATATCACTGTACCCTTATTGTGTATCTTCTGCTTTGTATATTGCCATTGGCCCGCATTCCACAGCTTATCATTGTATAAAAGCAATAAACCGTTGTTTACAAAATAAATCAAATCTGTGGTTTAAGGAGAGAATGTCATTTGTGTCGGACTTAATATACTTATGTCCACGGTGGAAATGTTTGCTAATAGGGAGAACATTTATAGGTTATTATCATGCCTAGGCACAGACTGTACATCTGGACTTTTACAGGTGTTTGAACTGGCCTCGTGTTGCCAGCTCGATTTTTCTTTAAACCAGTCATCCTTTGAAACTTATATGACAGGTTAACTGTTAATAGTTTTTAAATGAGCTTCAAAAAGTATGTTGACTCTCCCATTCTGTACTAATCCATTCTGCAAATTATAAATGGCTGATTGAAAAACCTTTCTTTCAGATGTCTTAAGGAGTACCGGAGGTAGTCCATACAGTGGGCTGATTAACAGCAACATGGTGCCAATGCATCCAGCTTTCCACGGTGAGTGTTGCTTTTAAACTGTTGCTGCTTATCACAAGATGGCAAGAGTGAGGGACAAATACTTTTTGCAATGATCTTTAAGCATTTGCAGCTGTTAAATTGCGGGCGTAGCCTTTCTATTGACTTTCCGTGAACTTGTTTTCTCAACAATTAAAACAAACAAAATTGGTGTGGGTTTTATTACCCATCAACTGCAAAGTATTACACACTTCAAATAAGACTAAGAGCTAAATTTAGAGATTGATGGATGCAGGATATTTTCTAAAATGCGGCAGATGTCTCGTTCTCCCTATATAGAGTGCATAGTGACCCTAAACGCTCTAAAAGGGGGAACCAGAACATACTCAGGTTTTGGGCGGTTGTCTTGGATCTGCTGAACTCTAAATAGGTCTCTAAGTCTTAATTTTAAGTTTGATAGCAAACATTCTACTAAATGACTTTCTATTAGATAGATCCTTGTCACTATTTCTAAACAGAAGTCAAATAAATATGCAAAGGGGCATCGCATAGAGAAGAGGTCAATAATCAAACTTTAAAAATAAATAAAAATGAGAGCAATATCTTAATAGCTTTTGAAACCCGTTTTAATATGGTAAAACCTGCTAATACCACAGATGTTTTTACAATAATACTACATTCATTGTTCTTTATATTCATGTATTAACTAATATTCCCATATTGTTAATAATGATTTTTTCACTTTGCACTTGTTTTGCTGATGTTCCATGTTTGTACATAGCAAATAACACTTATAACCATCACCCCTGTGTTGATTACCTTTATTTTTTATTCATAGACTCACTCTTCCTACATTGATTTAGGCCTGCAGCACAAAGACTGCATGGACATCTCTGCAGGACGTTCATTAAGTCACTGTTCTAACTCACCGTGATCTTCTTCAAACTTAGTTACATAGCTTTAACAGTTAGTAAAACAAAATCAATGTGTCAATTCTTTTGAGATAGTTCATTCTGATAAATTTGATTTCATCTTTATTTGACCTATATCTAAAGCCTTTGGGAAGGTTTACCTGAAAATATTGGGTCAAGTGCAGAGATCAGAGAAAGGTTCTGCAATGGAGTGCACATCACTGATTGTTCCATTTCATTATTCAATGCCTCTGATGCTTTTGACAGTCATATATCTGCTTTTGTTCTGCGCTGCTACAGAGGCTGTTTCTGAAGTGTTCACACCAAGTGATTTGTGTGACCACTGGGCTACACATTTTGCCCCAGATATCTCTATTAATGTTGATTGGGGTGCTGCATTTATACAAGAGGGCTCCTTTGGTGGTGGGCTAGATCTGCTGGTGCTCTTTGAGAGTCCTCACCAAAAACATATTGTTCTGTATACTTCCACTGACAGGTGGGTAAAAATGGAGTTGCAGGGACAGACGTGGCTGTCAGCAGCCTGGGGATGCGCATGATACTGGCAATTTTGGGGCCTGGCCAGGCCATAGAAGCAGGCACAGTGTCCCTAACTTTGGTAGTGGGAGTTGCTGCTCCCTCTGTCCTCTCTGGTATGGTTTCATTGGTTTGGAAGGCGGCACTGGCAGGTGTCATCGGGGCACATAAACAACACCCTTGAACCTCACTTACATCCAAAAACTGAGTCTTTGGAGGGCAGCCGACAAGCTGACCAGAACTGCACTAGAACTACCACTACAAGGATCTGCAGTAAACTCTCCATTCCCTATGCCTCCAATACCCAGTAAAATCAACACATTTGTATCTCATTCTTGCCATCTACTGGGCTTGAACCGGATTGTCATTCTAGTAAAACACATGAGATCAGTGCAACAAGACAGTTCACAAGACATCCCTAGGTCACTCAACCATCACCCTGAGCGCACAGATACTTGGTGTATATGTTATGGATCACTAGGGCCTGTTCCTTTCTGCCTTACCAAACTCCAAGGATCAAGCTTTCTTCGGTGTCACCTGCTTGTAAGGTTGAAAGCAACTGTGAGTTCTGTAACTTGCACACTATGGCTAGAGTGGCAAAGGTACAGTGTCAGCATTAGAAGGGCTTTATACAAGCCTGTGCTGAGATTTTACTGACTTCAAATTTGGCTCTGCTTTTCTACCCAAGGGAGCTTCCCAGAGGGTACTGATGCAGATGGTGGCTGTTAGAAATTAGGTTTCTGGTTGGCAGTCAGTTTACACTCTGTCCAAGCAGGGACCCTCACTCGAGTCAGGGGTAAGGGAGATACACACCTAGGATAACCCTGCTCACGCCTTGGTAGCTTGGCACAAGCAGTCAGGTTTATCTCAAAGGTAATATTTAAAGTATTTGCACCAACTCTCAGTAGTACAGTGAAAACACCACAAAAGAGACACAACAGCAGTTTAGAAAAATAGCTAATCTGTATCTAAAACAAGACCAAAATGACAAAGATCCCACATAAACCAGCAAAGTTACGACTTTTTAAATTAAAAGGAGTCTTAATCCATAGAAATCAATGGATGCGTTGCTTTTACACTAAGTACCTGGTTTGCATCAAAAATGAAGCTGCACGGGCGAACGTGCGTCGGAAAAGTCAGCAATGTATTGAATCCTTACTTGCAAGTGAGGCCTTGCACCGTTTCTTCTCCGTTTGGGTAGGCGATGGATCGTTTTTCTCTACTGCAAATAGCGATGCATCAATTTCCAGATTGGCAACCTCGGGTCCGCGCAGGTTCACTGTTGTTTTGATGCCCAGCGACGATGCATGCAAATTTCCGGCACAAGGTGATGAGTCGTGCTGCGTGGGTGATGCGTCGACTTTGGCAGCTGCACATGGGTGTTGCGTCGACTTCCTAGCCGCGATGAGGATGGTGCGTCGATATTTCAGCCCCAAAGCAGGTGCTGTGTCGATTTGTCTCCCGCACGGTTCCTGTGTGTGGGTTTCAGTCTTGGTTCCACCACCTTCTCCTTTCAAGGGCCTAGGGACTGTAGTAGACACCACTTGGCAGGGCAGGAGTCTTTGATAGCCAGGGGGCAATCTCAGTCCAAGCCCTTGGAGACACTTCACAAGCAGGAAAACACAGCAGAGTCCAGTCTGTCCTCTCAGGGGCAGAAGCAGCGACTGCAGGCCAACCCAGCAAAGCACACTCACAGGCAAAGAGGCAGTACTCATCCTCCAGCTCTTCTCCATGGCAGAGGTTCCTCTTGATCCAGAAGTAATCTAAAGATCTGGGGTTTCGGGTCCACTACTTATTCTCCTTTCTGCCTTTGAAGTAGGCAAACTTCAAAGGAAAGTCTGTGTTGTACACAGTATCCTGCCTTGCCCCAGACTCACACTAGGGGGTTGGAGACTGCTTTGTGTGAGGACAGGTACACCCCTTTCAGGCGTAAGTGTCAGCTCCTCCCTCCCCACTCTAGCCCAGGAGACTCATCAGGATATGCAGGCTACACCCCAGCTCCCTTTGTGTCACTGTCTAGAGGGAATTCACAAACAGTCAGTCTGACCCAGGCATGGATTCCACAGGTAGGCAGAGGCACAAAATGGTTAATCAAGAAAATGCACACTTTCTAAAAGTGGCATTTTCAAACTGACAATCTAACAACCAACTGTACCAAAAGACGTATTTTTAAATTGTGAGTTCAGAGTCCCCAAAGTCCATATCATATCTCTATCTACTCCCAATGTGAAACAGTACTTAAAAGATATTTAAAGCCAGTCCCCATGTTAACCTATGAGAGGGATAGGCCTTGCAACAGTGAAAACCGAATTCGGTAGTATTTCACTGTTAGGAAATGTAAAACACATCAGTACATGTCCTACCGTTAACATACACTGCACCCTGCCCATGGGGCTACCTAGGGCCTACCTTAGGGGGGTCTTGCGTGTAGTAAAAGGGAAGGTTTAGGCCTGGCAAGTGGGTACACTTGCCAGGTCGAATTGCCAGTTAAAAAACTGCATACACAGACACTGTAGTGGCAGATCTGAGCCATGATTGCAGGGTTACCCATGTGGGTGGCACACTTAATGCTACAGGCCCACTAGTAGCATTTGATTTACAGGGCCTGGAGACCTCTAGTGTATTTTACTAGGGACCTACTAGTAAATCACATATGCCAATCATGGAAAAGCCAATTACACATACAGTACACAGAGAGCACTTGCACTTTAGCACTGGTCAGCAGTGGTAAAGAGCCCAGAGTACCAAAAACCAGCAAAAACGCAGTCAAGCACACAGTCAGAACACAGGAAGTAGGGGCAAAAAGATAGGGGAACCACACCAAGAATGGTAGGTCTAACAGTGGTTTAAGTGAGAAATGAAGACCCTCTATTATGGGATTATAAAGCTGAAATACTTGTGACAGGCCAGCCGAAATACCCAACTAACTTAATCATAAAGTCCAGTAATTCAGACTTCTCCAAACTTTGAGCAAATTTTCTCTCTTTTGATACTGCATAAAGGAGTGACAAGCACCAACTTTAAGTTGATAACCAATGGCAGTGTCTTGAGTATAGAGGCATTTAACTATCCAGGCCAGCTCTTTGCCATCGTCGTTGAACAAGTGTTACCTCCACTATTGATGAGCTGAACTGCAGAATCAAAGATCTCAGTAACCTTCAACAGAAGAAGAACCTTAGCCTCCTTGGCATCAAAGGAGGATCTGAAGAATTAAAACCCACCTTTTGAGATCTTAGTTCTGTAGCAAACATTTCCGAAAGAGATGTTTATTTACCAAAGATGTTCACAAGGCATACTACTTCCCATTCAAGAGTATTACACATCAAAAATATTCTAGTGTTCTTTTTCAATGTGTGAAAGATTAACAACCACAGCATGGCTTGGTTAGATGGCACAATACAATAACCATGTTTTTTTCTACAAATCAGTCTTTGGATGTCACGCAATTGAGCGCTGCTGGCAAATTCATTAAAACCATTAAGAAGAGTAACACGATGATTTGTTTGTAGGAGATAACTGGGCTGAAATCATGTATGCAGGCTACACCTAGTTTTGTACGATGAAGGCCCAGGCTAAAGCAAAGCTCCACAGCATACAGACAACCTCGATCTCTGACACAGAAATGGATGCGTTCTCTGATGTCGAGTAATACAAGGGATGACTGGTTGACTTCTGACCTCTTTTACTTTTTCTTTGCTTTTTTCCCTTTATGTTTTTCCAGTAGTGTTAATAGGTTTGACAAGGCTGTTCTAAACTTCATAATGATTATTGACTTGATGTTTGTCTGCAAACTACAGATATATTAGGGTAATGTTATATATTTCACATATTGTATTCTCTGCTCTGTTTGGTCTCTGAAATTGTCCTCACTTATTTCTTCTCTAATGTGGTTCTAGGAGGGCAGGCCAATAGAATACATCTGTACTGATAATAAGAGTGGAGGCATTGTGATTGGGAGTGGAGGTGTTGGGGGACCTCCATTAGTTCATATAACTGTTATTAGGAGCCAGAGCGTGGGTATTGCTTCCCCGTAGGAAAGGAGGAGCAGTGGGGGATTAGGTTCATAAATTAAAGAAAGTAACAATGGAGCATGAGGTACTCCTTTACAGATCAAGTAAGGCCATGTTTTACAAGTTGCATATTAATACTCAGGTTGTTAAATGTCTAAATTGAGAAGTCTAACAAAAACAGGTTGGAGCTGAGCTGCACCGTAATAAGTAGTATATTACTTGCTATCAGGAGGCTTGATTCCTCAGTTTTCTCACATTTCTTTCTCATACAAATATATATTTAACCATGTAAATGCAAAACAAGAATATTAACTATCTCTCATTCTTACAGTCCAGCTAACAAGCAACAAAATTAAAAGGACGAGATATGTATCGGGTATTAGAAGTAAAGAAAATACATTGTTTAGGAAAAAGACATGCAAACATCATTACAACATATACACTAACATTTCCTTAATACTAAGGGCCTCATTGCGAGTTTGGCGGAAAGAATTACTCCATCAGAAATGTGACGGATATCCCGTCCACCATATTACAAGTATCATTATATCCTATGGAACTGGCAATATGGCGGATGGTATATTCGTCACATTTGTGACCGAGTAATCCCCCTCGATCAAACTCGTAATGAGGCCCTAAGTGTCTGTAATCCATTGAAGCTAAGTCAACATTGAAAACTTATATTACAAATGATGTCAAAAATGGGTTTTCTGAAATGTAGGTAACATATTGGTTGTCGTCAATGGTTCAGAATATTGCCTTTAATATTTTGCTCTGATAATATTGTATCAAAACTGGCAACAACCAAAAGAGGACATGGTTAGTATATACAAGTAAATACAGATTTACCATATTTAATTCTACATACACGCACCTTGGTAATATATGAATATAACTTTAAAGGCGACAGATGTGGAGTTGAGGACAGTATAGTAAATACATACTTGCCTATATATCATTAGCTTGTTGATATTTTGGTTGTGGTTATATTTGCTACAATATTATGGGGGCACAATATTAAAGTGCTGCTATTCTGTCATACAAGCTAACTGTCACAGATCTAGAAATAAAAGCAGTGAGCTCATTATGTTTCCTCTAACGGTGCTCCTTGGGCTGCCACTCAAGCATTTGAACAATTTCAATGCTATTTCATATATGTGAACCTCTGCGTGTCCTGACACCTGAATACGTGTTCAAACTCGCAGAACCAACTGTCAAAGTTCATTCTTACAGAATTATCTCCTGTTGTATATAAGCAGATTGGGAAGAGTTGCCTTTGACAATCCCCTGGAACTCATTATCCATTTTGCCTGAAGATGGACTTTAGAAAGTATCATAGATGTTAAAGACTTACCTCTTCCCCCTAAGTGTATGACACTGTATAAATGCTTCTGACTCTCTTCCTACATTTACTTTCCTTTTCCCCCACCCAAGTATCAGACTGAAAAAACTATTGACTGTGTGAGTGTTTTACAGGAACAAAAATGAAGCCCATAGGTTAGATACACTAATAATCCACACTATAATATTACCAAAGATGCATTATCTGGTATCATGTACTGCATCTTACGTATACAAAACAATTAACAATACTGCTGTTGATGTCCTTTAGCTTTCAGTGTACTGATATGGTTGACTATAGTCTCTCAAAAATGTTTTGCCGGTCCTTCTAATGCAAGACAAAATAGGATGTCAAAGAAACTAAGCACCATTTTGAGATTTCCCATGATATGTTAACCATGGTTAGCACTCTGCGTGAAAATGCAACATTTATTAATTAATCGTATCCAAATCCCATAAACTGCATTATCTTACTTTTCATTGTAATTGAATCAGTCTGATGATGGTCATTCATTCAAAGTACGACTCATTCTCCCTAAAGTATAGTAGATGGTACATTCCAGAGGTTTTATTTGATTGGCTTCAACATCTTTGAAGTCATGAGAGCGTACTTCAGTTACATTAGTAGTACCTCCATTAGTGTTCTGGTTTGCTGGACTTTAACTCCAGCTAACAGTTCACAAGTCGGTATTTTCTGTCATTTCTAACCCACGCAGTGGCATAAGAAACATCCTCTTTATAATAAGCATTTTCCATAACTGTATGGTTTCAGTTCCATTTTCAGATTGTGGTGTTCTTAAATATTTTAGTGTTGTAGTGCTATGCTGCATCCCCACACCACACTGGAAATTGTGCAGCATTAAATATGTAGTTTTGAAACAGAGCAACACACTTCTGAACGGCTTCAAGTTTTAACATTGACTGTTTTGCAGTAATGCCTCCTAAGCATCTGTGCTTTGTGAATGAACAGGGTTAGTGTGTAGAAGACGTCAATACTGATACTAAATGAACTTGAGTAGTAGTGGTGTTCAAGTAAAGCTTCTTGATATGTAAGCTCAAGAAGTGGTTATCCTGCCCAAATGTTGGGGACCATATTATATAACACAACAAACCACATGATAAAAAAAAAAGGTTACTGTCCCCAATTAAAGTAGCTAGGGAATTACTGTGTGCTACACCGGAATATGTAAGTTGCAGGTCAGTCCAGAAGATGATACACACTTCTTTGTAACGTTGCCTTCATAAAGTGCAGTCAGCACACTGTTGAGGGTTCTGCTTACCCATAGGTCGCACAAGATTACGCCAAGGAATTTGTGGGTTGGCATGAGTTTTTTTCATAAAAGGATGCAGCCACTGTATCCACCTCCCTCAAAAGGCTTCTAAGTTAATCCAGAAAATTTAAAGAATGAATGTGTTGGCCTCGATGTATAGCCCAGCACTTACAACAATCTTTCTTGTGGGCACGTTCTCCATTGCACACTGTTGGCCTCATGCTGAGTGACCTGCTTGTGGAGTGCAGTGTTGTGGCCTAACTGTGAACAACCCTGAAATAGGAGCCTCTCCATGCCACATGTCCTTTCATGCATGGAACAAGTGCAGTGAACCTAATTTCATTTGCAGTTTTAACACACACATGCAAATGCGTGAATACTCCCTTGTCAATGTCTCAGTACTTAAATGAGGGCTTCAGCTTTGAATCCGAGATCTTGGTTCCTTCTACTTTAATGCAAATGTGAGTTGAGCACACAAATACTAGTGGTTGTGGGAGTCTGTGCTGGTTTGTGTATCCAGCTAACGTGATAAGTTCCCTGGAGTTTAAAAGTAAGTGGTCATTGTACAGGAGATAGTTTGGTGTTTGATGTTGTATAAACCTGTATGTGTTATATCAATGCATTATGTTTAATTTTCCTCAATAAATATTCTTCTTTTTCTCTCAATTTCATTCTAGTGATATGGACCTACTTTCATGACTCCCTATTATTCAAATATGCCATAGAAAGAAATGGTGTAAATGTCATAAGTGGACCAGTGTTTGATAATAATTATGACGGTCTGTTCGATTCACTGAAACGGTAAACACATCTGTTAATTCATGCTTTACCCTTTTTGAACTTTGTCAAACTACAACTTCACATTTCATTTCTAACATTTTTGTGGTCCTATGGATTGCCCTTTCATCTAAGCACGTTGATAAAAACACAAATTGCAAGTTCCGGAAACAAACTGTACTTGAGGTGACAGAATTACTGCATTCGAAAAGGTCACTCCTTTTTTGAATGAGTCATGTACAGTATTGGTGGTAATTCCTGTAGTGTTCAGTATAGAAACCTCATTGATTCTCTTGATAGCTTCACTTCGAGGCACTCTCAATCTTTGGTATTCCATTGGCAAAGCTAATGAACGTACCAATCACATGGCACTTCCTGTCTGCTAAATGTCCCGTCGCAATCCAAAGAAATTTCTTTTGAGCATTACTAGCTCATATGTAATTACAAATAACATCCTAGAGATGAACATTTTCTCTAACATTATGCCAAATGGTTAGGTGCAGTATCTTCAGGGTATTCTGTCTTTATTTCATTATTGTCTGGTTATAAGACTATTTGCTCTTGCAGTGCTTGAATAATGTGTTTAATAATATGAAAAGGTCTATTTGGTCTGTTAGTGCCTGTGTATTAGGTCTACTGTGCTAAAATAAAAGTTCAAACTATATTCCAAGAGTGCCATCTAAAACCCATCACATGCTTAAAACTGCACCAGCAACTGTTAACATGTGAGATCTCTTAACTCCTTAAATCTCACTAAGAGGGCATTAAAAACAATACCCATGCCTCTAACCGTCAACATATTGGGCTTTCGACATGTTCCAAGGAGCACTTAAAAATGATCTGCTCTTTTAAGGACTGATTGATGCAATTAGAAATTCTTATCATTACAAACGCAGGTGTACATACTCCCTTATACTTTGTGTTGATGTTAAAGTTAATGTCGTGTATAAAGGTAAAATATGATATGCAATGTTGAATCTTGGTCCCCCTCCTTCCTCCCTGCAAAATTCCCATAGTGAAGGCTGCTACTCTTAACTTACTACTACACAGAAACTCTTTAGTTACAGCTCCATGTTTTCCCCAGCTCATTGCTCCAGAGCATGGGTACTCACAAATGTTTTGCTGGGGGCCAAAATTACAGTCTGGTTTGTGGCCGAAGGCTGCACCGATGGGCTTGTGGGGGGAGGAGGGCTGCGGGGAGGGGTTGATCCAGATGTTAGTCTGTTAGCTTACTTCTGAGTTTACTGTTCAACAGTCCCCTAGGGGAAAATGAACTTTCACAAACATATGTTGACCCAAAAATACAAATTACTTTATGGGCTACTGTGAAAATAACAGGACATTTGCCAGAAGGCACAATGTTCAAGAATTCTTCTGGTGCCTGCCCCAAAAAAAGATGCTTCGAGAGCTAAATTGTGCTGCATGTCTATCAGCTCCATTTGTGTTTGCACCCTTTTCATGCCAAAAAGTTCAACAACATCAATATTTTGTGCGCTCAGCATTCAGGGGTTTTCAACCAGCAGGAACAGAGGGGTGAGGGCTCTGAATTGAGAAAATCACCTTTTTATCTCCTCAGAAATTTCTGCAAGATATGCGCCAAGGTTTAGCATTGGCAGCATTTCTTGTGCATTTGGAAACCTCTCAGTCACAGCCTACAGTTTTGGGAAGTGGGTGAAGTCAGCAACATCCAGTTGTTCTTTGAATAGCATAAGCTTTCTTTCAAATGAGTAAATACCATTAATCATGGACCACACAAGCAGCTGTTTACCTTTCAGCATTGAAGTGTGCAAATAGATCTGAAAGAAAATGGAGCAATAAAAGCCATTTCACATCCTTTAGTTCTGGGAATGATTGACCTTTACTGTTTACAAAGTGTTCAATTTCAGGAAGCAAAGCAATGAACCACTCCGGAACTTTCCCTTTGCTTAGCCATCACACTTCAGTGTGCATCAGGAGGTCTGTCTATTCAGCTTCAGAATCCTGCAGCATAGCTTTGAAAAGTCTAAGGTTAAGGGCTTTGGCACAAATAAAATTAACAATTTTTACTGCAAGTTTTAGGACATTTATTCAGGTCTCCATTCTTCAGTTTTGCACACAAAACTGCCTGATGAATAATGCAGTGGTAGTCTATCACAGTCTGTCCGGTAAGCTTTTTTTTCAAGCAGATACAAAGCCTCTGTCATGGCCTACCATGGCAGGAGACCCATCTGTTGTGATGCTGACAAGAGTGTCCAGTGGTATGTTATATGTTTCAAAGTAGTTGCAGATGCTGTCCAGTATATCTTCTCCTCTTGTGTGTCCTTGCAGTGGTAGAAGGCACAAGAGCTCCTCTTTGGGGTGAAACGATTGATCTATATACCTCACCAAAACTAATAACTGGGCCACATCGCCTAAATCTGTGGAGGACTCCTCCATGGCAATGCTGAAGAACGGTGACTCTCTGACTGCTTTGATCACCTGTTCCTGGCCATTTTCACCCATTGCCTCTATTCTGCGTGCACAAGTGGAATCCAATAGCTGTAATGCATTGATTTATTTTACAATGCTGGCTTTATTGCTATAGTTTTCAAACAAAATTTTATCTGCTAAAAGGAAACATTTCTTCACCAGCTCTGTCTCTGTGAATGGCTTCTTATGTTTGGCAAGCAAGTAGCATATTTTGAACAATGCTTCTGTAACAGCCTCAGATTCCTTCATTTGGCAAAGGAAGAGCTTCTGCTGGGAAAGAAGAGACTTTTGCTGAACGCAGTTTTGACTGCAGTGGGAAGTTCTCAGTATATCTTGCGTGTTGAGTTTTGTTGTGCCGTTCCAGATTATGGCCCTCTTTATGACATTGGTGGTAGATCCCGCTTACGGCTGCGGTGACAGCCGCCAACATACTGCCGCTGTGGCAAATATACGTTCATCTTTTTATGACACACACTCACCAATCCGACAGAATACAGTCACATACACAAATCCGCCAGCCCAAAGGTCAGTGATAAAGTGGCGGTCCCAACACCCATACCGTTACGCCAACAGAACAAGGTCCATCACATTATCACCCACAAATCACCATGGCGGACATTGAACAGCGGTAAACTATTGGCAGTATACCGCCGGGCTCAGAATGGACACCCAGATATAAAACAACACCACATTGACCATTACTAAAGGCACACACATGCCACTCATACACACACCACACCCACACCACTATAAAACACACACCCACATTACCCAAAACCCTTTACGAATACAAATCATTGCCACGAGACTGACACCAAGACCACTGCAACAACTAAACACACACACCACTTATACCAATACATCCCTCACGTACTCCACATCACACACCACACCACACCACATTTCTCAACACACTCTCACCAACACACACCACACAATGCCCATGTCCCCACAAAGGCACCCTCATTTCACAGATGAGCAAGTCTTGGTGTTACTGCATCCTGAGGGACTCACTGGAGTAGCCGGAGGACTGGACACTGGTAAGTCAGCAATTATCACTTATCACCTCCCATACCTGCATGCCATCTCACCCCCTCACCCCCATCACTCCACTGCATCCCACACACTGCACATATGACTAACCCCAATACCAAGCCCTGCATGATATACCAATGCATGGACGGCCCTCCCAGCCCTGCATGGACACCCATCACCAAAGCATGCACAGCAAAGGGAGTCTAACAATCCCACAATACATCACCATACACAAGCAAAAGGTGGCAGGGCAATACCAACGATAGAGAGGAAGCCAGGGATGTACAATATTTCACACACATGAAGCATAATACATCACTTACATCCCCACAGGTACCCCAGCCAATGTCAGCGGAGAAGAGGTGCCATGACTACCCAGTCCCCCAACAGAAGATGCCCCCAGTGATGACAGTAACTCTGAACTTTAGGATCTGGATGACCTACCTGGCCCGTCAGGGACCACTGGACAGCTGGTCATCCAAGCCCACTCACAGTCCACCACAGAGCCTCTCCCATCAGGATCCAACACCACAGCACCCACCCAGCGTACCCACACCCCTGTCCCCAGGGCACGTCAGTCAGCAGTGTGCCCACCTGTACAGGGACCCCTGTCCACACCTCGCCCCAAGACCCTCATGGACCTGGAGTCAGTGGCAGTGGGCACACCATTCAGGGGACAGAGGCACAGGCCAGCAGGGACACTGGGAGGCCTGCTGTGCACCAGGGGGAGGACAGGACCAGGGAACCGACTCTCCAGGAGGCACTCGCAGAGATCCTGGGAGCCTACCAACATTCCCAGGACACGATGGGCCAGATTCTTGACAATGTGCAGGAGAACAGGCGGTTGCAGGAGGAACAGTATCAGGGGATTAGGGAGGATGTGCAGGCCACCCTCATCTCCATTGCAGGGGTGCTGACAGACCTGGCCAACATCATGAGAGAGGCAACAGCACATCAGTGGGCCCCTACCACTAGCCAGTCCACTGATCAGCCCTCCACTTCCGCTGCAGCTAGTGGGCAGTAGGCCCTGCCACAGGACCCACAGGCCACCAGCACCCCTCCCCTGCAGAAGGTGAACCACCCCGCAGACATTCCCTGTGAACCAGACAGAAGCTAGAGACAGTTGCCAAGACCACTGCCAGAAAATGAGACTCTCCTGATTGTCCCCCTTGTGCCCCAGTCACCTGGTCCATTTTGAACTGCCTTTGTTCCCCTTCCTATAGCCCCTTGGGCACTGCACCTGTGCTACCAACAGACTGGAACAATACCCTGGACTTTCCTCCATCATCACCCTATTCCTTTGTACTTTCCCCTCAATTTCTTAGCACTACAATAAACACCCTTGAACACAACTTGGCTACTGGTGTTTTATGTATTGAAAATGTGTATTTATGGAAACAGTCGCATCTAGTGCAAATAAACTGTACACTGTGAAAGCATAGAATTAATGTCCTGTAGCTGGCTGTAGTCAGCACATCAGTACACAGTTGTTATATCACCAACATCTGTAAAAAGTCAAACCATAGGTGACAGTAAGTTGAGATGCAAAGGAAGTTAATGGCATCATGCTACAGCCACACAGAATACACCAATAGTCATAGGAATGTGCAGTTGCACTGTCTCACCTGTGTGTCATTGGAAGTACTGGCAGATAACTGATATTCTGTTGTCCTCATCCTCACCCTCAGCCTCTTCATCCCCACTGTCCTCAGGGTCTGCTGCTGCCACAGGGGCATCTCCAGTCTCCTCCTCCTGCAGAAAAGGTACATGGCTGAGGGCCAGGTTGTGCAACATGCAGCATGCCACTATTATCTGGCAGACCTTCTTGGTTGAGTAGCACCGGGATCCAACTGTCAGATGGAGGATCCTGAACCTGGCCTTCAGGAGGCCGAAGGTCCTCGCGATGATCCGTCTGGTTCGTCCATGTGCCTCATTATAATGTTCCTCAGCCCTGTCCTGACATTCCTCACAGGGGTCAGCAGCCACAATAGGTTTGGGTAGCCAGAGTCACCTGCAAGTATTGAGGGACAACATTTAGCCTTGCACAATCCTATGGGGTTAACACCAGAAGGCATAAACCAACATACAGTGGATGGGGACCAAGGCTCACCGATTAGCCACACCCTGTGCCTCTGTAGTTGGGCCATCACATTTGGGATGCTGCTATTCCTCAGAACAAAGGCATCATGCACCGACCCAGGATACTTAGCATTGACGTGGGAGATGTACTGGTCCGCCAGGCACACCATCTGCACATTCAGTGAGTGGAAACTCTTACGATTCCTTGACACCTGTTCATTCTGAGCAGGGGGAGCAAACGCAATATATGTCCCGTCAATCGCCCCAATAATATTGGGGATATGTCCCATTGCATAGAATCCGGCCTTCACAGTGGCAAAATCTTCCACCTCGGGGAAAGAAATGTAGTTGCACATGTGTCTCACCAGGGCAGACAAGACTCTTGCCAGCATGATTGAGAACATTGGCTGTGACATTCCTGCTGCCAAGCCCACTGTCACTTGGAAAGAACCAGTTGCCAAGAAATGGAGCACTGATAGCACTTGCACAAGAGGTGGGATCCCAGTCGGATGACGGATAGATGAGATCAGGTCTGGCTCCATTTGGGCACACAGCTCTGTGATTGTGGCCCTGTCCAGTCTATAGGTGGGGATAATCTGCCTGTCCTCCAGTCTAGCTAAGTCCACAAGGGGTCTGTACACGGGGGTATGTCTCCACCTCGTACTCATCCGCAGCGGTAGGTATCTAAGGGACACAAAAGTGAGTAGGATGTCACAATTGAAACAATGGAACCACAACTTCCGTATAATTGGTGCACTTATGTAATGGGACAGTGTTAATGGTGTGTTATGTCCCAGTCTAATCTGTGATGCAGTTAATGTCGATATGACTGTCTCCCCCCCCCTGAAATGGTGACCGACTGTCCTGTATGTAGGTGGAAGTGAGGTAATTCTGCCGACGTTGGGCGTCGTGGTGAAAGGCAGTCTTGCACCACCGTGCAATTCCTCATTGGATAATATGGGGCTCTATGGAGGACAGTGGCCAATGGGGATCTGCACCACGGACGTGACCGCCATTTTCTATCTGATTCCTCACTTGTTTTCTGACCTTCAACAGGAGAACACCTACACTGTGTGTGCTGCTGTGACCTGTGTCTGGAACCCACCATGGCCCATGTGACTGGGGAAAGGGCCCCTGCCTTCACTTCGAAGAGTTGGATCGATAGGTGGATGGGGTGCTACCCCAGTACGGACTGCTGTATGGGCCTCCAGACCAACAGGTGAGTACACATTGGGCACGATGCATGTGGGAAGGATGCCTGGGGGATGTGTGTGCAAGCATCGTGTCATCAGGGGTGGCGGGGGGAATGTCTTGTGGTGTTGTACATGGTGTGCGCTGGGTGATGTGTGTGCCAATGGTGATGGAAACAGGTATGATGGGCCATCTGTGTGACAGGCTGGACTGTTTGTTTAATGGTGTTCTCCTGTATTGCCTATGGGGGTCTATGGCAGGCGGAGCACCCACTGTCGAAAACGGTGGGATGACCTGAGACGCTGGGCATGGAAGACTGTGGAGACCCAGCTGCGGATGGCCTCCCAACGAGGAAGGGGTGCCCGTCGGATCCTGACCCCCCTGATGGCCCGTATACTGGCAGTGGCCTACCCTGAGCTGGATGGGCGCCTGAGGGAATCACAGCAGCCACATGGGGGTGAGTACAGTGAGTATCATTCCAAAATTTGGCAGGTGGGGTGGGATCCGGGTGGTGGATGAGTTAGTGGGTGCCCTTAAGGCCAGGCCAGACACTGCCAAGTGGGTCAACTCTAGGGTAATGGGTGTATATCAAATGCAGGTAACCTAGCTTGTGAGCATTCCATTTCAGGCAGGGCTTCGTGGGTACCAGGAGGAGTGCAGTTGGCGGTGTGTGGCCCTCATCTTGCCTTAGCATCTAGCCTAGTGCTTAAGCCTGTTCCCTGTGTGTGACTGTGCTGTGTATGCCAAATGTGGTGTTGGTGCAGTCATTGACCCAGTGTTTCCTTTTTCTCTCTCCCCCCCGTTTTTTGTTCTGTCATCCTGTCCTTGTGTGCATTAGCATCACCTGGCGGATGAGCAGAGGCCCCCGGCGACAGAGGAAGCTGAATTCCATGGGACCCAGGAGTCAGAGTCCACCGAGGGAACCAGTGGGACGGAAGGCGAGAGGGGCACCACAGCAGAGACTGGAGGTGACAACAGAGACTCAGATACCTCCTTCAATAGAAGCTCCCTTGTGGTGGCGTACACCTCTGTGACCACCCCAGCTGCAGGTACAGCTGCCACCCCCGTACCAGTGCTGCCCTCCCAGTAGCCCCTCAACGAGTAGACCGTGCCCGCTCACCCAGGAGGGTGGGTATCTCCTTCGCCCCAGGCACCTCAGGCCCTGCCCCAGAGAGCCCTGCTGTCCTGAGTGAGGAGGCTATTGACATCCTGAGATCCATCTCTGTAGGGCAATCAACCATTGTGAATGCCATCCAGAGGATGGCATCCCAGATGCAGCAAAGTAATGTATTCCTGGAGGGAGTTCACAGTGGATTGGCGGCCCAACAGAGATCGATTCAGGCTTTGGCCTCCTCTCTGATGGCAGCCGTTGTCCCTGTTTCTACCGTCCCCCCACCAACTACAACTTCCCAGTCCCAGTCTCCTCAACCCATCCCAGGCACAGATACTGACGAGCATGCACACAAGACAACACCCAAGAGTGGCACAGGCAAACACAAGCACCACACTTCATCCCACAGGCAGTCATGCAAACACCAGACAGTTGGAGACACCTCCGTCCTAGTCACACCTGAATGCACTACATCAACATCCACCACCAGCATCATCACACTAAGCAGCACACACCCCTCACTAGCAGACACCTCCACAACATCCATGCACGTGTCCCCTGTGTCCTCTCCCACCCTGTCTGCCCCCCCTAAAAGACACAAACGCAAGCACTCACACACCCAACAGCCATCCACCTCACATCAGCATACTGCCCATGCACCTGCACCCAAATCCAGCAGACATACACCTCCTACAACCACTCCCTCAACCTCCACTCCCATCACTCCTCCCTCCTCCTGCCCTACCATCCCTAAGAAGCTTTTCCTTGCCCAACTGGACCTCTTCCTCTCCTCCCCCGTAAGAGCAGGGTCGCAACGACCCAGTCCAGCACCTCAGCCAAACAGTCCACGGGGACGGTGGTGGCACCACCTAGTCGTGTTGGGAAGGATACCACACCACCAGCCAAGAAGGGGAAGGAGCCTAATCCTCCAGCCAAGAAGGGGAAGGAGCCTGCACCTCCAGCCAAGAAGGGGAAGGAGTCTGCACCTCATGCTTTGAAGGGGAAGAAGCCCTCGACTCCTGCCCAGGAAGGCTAAGGACCACGTACAACCTGCCATGAAGGGGAAGAAGCCATCAACCCCTACCACAAAGGGTAAAGATTCCACGCCCCATGTCATGGAGAGGATGAAGCCCTCTACTCCAGCGGAGGCTGTCAGGGTGATACCTCCACCACCACTGCCAGCTGTGGAAGTGCAGCCATCACCACCTGCAGAGGCTGCCCAGGAGGCCCTCCATCTGCCACCACACTGCAGCCATCACCACCTGCAGAGGCTGCCCAGGAGGCACCTCTATCTGCCACCACAATGCAGCCATCACCACCAGCGGAAGCCATGTATGCCACCCTCCAGGGGCTGCTGTACGAGGGGCCCTCTCCAGAACCAGTGGGAAAGTCACCCAGCAGAGAGACTGTGGCCTTGCACTGCAGCCAGCTGGACGTATGTATGGTGTGTGTCAGGTGTGTGTTGTGAGTGTGTGTGTCAGTCTCCCTTTCCTCCCTCCCTCCCTTGTGTTTTAGGCGGTTGTACTTCACCGTCATTGTCTTCGTCGGCGTTGGTGTTCCAGGTGGAGCATAGCGTAGAAGATCATCGGAAAAACTTGCAGTTCGGGTTCCCTGTGTCTCCGATGTTGAGTCTTTTCTCTTCAGTGATGTGTTTCTGCCAGGCTTTTGATGGCGTTGGTACCGCCCTAGAAAAGTGGCAGATTGTAGGGTCTTAGTATGGTGGGCGGTACTTTGTCTCCCGCCTGGCTGTTGATGGCAACCGCCGACGTGCGTGGTGTTCTCGCCCTGGTGGATGGTGTGGTACATTGGCTGTCTATGGGAGTTATCACTCCCATGGTCATAATTTGGTGGTAATTACCACCAGCCTGTTGGTGGTATTACCGCCACTTTATCACTCACCTCCAGGGTCATAATGAGGGCCTACATTTCTTAAGAACATTTACTTTCTCTCTCCACAGCAAACAGGTGGGTTTCTCTTTTGGCCATTCAACAAACAAGTACTCTAAATGGATCTGGGTCATTTGCAAGGCTTGGTAACTGGACAGTAGGCCATTGCATAGCTCTCAAGCGGGTTTGTTACTGTGCAATGAGTAACAAGGACCTTGAATCAGATTTCTCCCTCACGACCGATGGACTGACACCGCCTCACAACCAATGAACCAACACCACCTCACGACTGACGGACTGACACACCTCACGACTGACGGACCAACACCACCTCACGACCAATGGACCGACACCACCTCACGACCAATGGACCGACACCACCTCATGACTGATGGACCGACACTGCCTCATGAGCGATAGACCGACACCTCCTTACGAACGATGGACCAACACCGTGTCTCGCTGCAGACCTCTGTGAGCAACACCAAAGTAATGTTTTGTTTAACCATACAAAGTGATGTGTAAAAAGGAAAGGATGCACATTATGATTAAACGTGCAATTGTTAGCGTGCTGGTCTTTGTCCATTCCCAGAGGAGCATGTTATAAAAAAGATTTTTTGCAATTATGCTTGCTACTTGCTAGGCATCATACAGTGATAAGGAGGCCAATGACTGGTAAGTAGGCACTTTTTTTAGATTTTTTTTTTCTAGAGTGCTAGGGGACGCAGCAATAGAAATCAACTTGAGCTAACTGTAACTGGTGAATTCCAATTGTTTGAGTTTAAAACGTTATGGTTTAACTAAAGTTTTCACCTAACCTCACTAACCTTTCTCATCCCTGTACCAAACTCCTTGCACCTGCCTAATGTGCCCCAAACCCCCTTTGAGATTGGCTGCAGTACCTTAGAGAGCCCAACCCCCTCTAGCTCAGAGTGGGGGAAGGACTAAATGCTTGGTCTCTTTCTAAGATATTTAACACTGCCACCACGCCCTCACCAGCTTATGTCCAGAGGCACAGCCCTGAAGTTGAATCTGCGTACAAAGCATGGCTCCAGAAGATGCTGCTTTGTGATACACCCTACAGGAGGTCTGGCTAAAACTTTCCTAAGCCGCAAATGTATACCCAAACCCGAGGTGGAGCCAGTGTTGGCTAGGGTTCTGTAGGTCAGGGTTAGATGTGGTATTTTAATCACTGAACTATTTTACTTACAAATATCCGGTGCCCCCAACCCATGTAGACAGTGCTACCCCCAGACAGGCACAAACCTGCCCAGCAAAACCAACCACCAACCCACCAACCTTCCCGCTGGTGCTTTTCACCTTTTCAGAGGAAATGGAAAATGTCACCAGTTTCCCCCTAAAATCTGTGAAAACTGCCTGGAAAAGGACCCCATATTACAGGGTTTGAGCAGTTATCCCCCATTCCAGGGAAAACCTCGTAACTAGCCGACATTGATGCACAGATACTACCCAGAATTGTAGATACCAGCCCACCAGTGTCCCCAAACCAAATTCCATGATACCCACAATGAGGGTTGCAAGATGCACCTGGAGAAAATATAACCGCTATCTGGGCTTCCCCCTTGTTTAGCAATTATTATGCCTCACTACTCTCAAAGCACCAACCTCCACTCATATAAACTGGACACCACCAATAAGTTTGTGAACCTGGCTTCCATACTGCTCATACACACTGACGTTCACTGTGCTGACCATACTGTCAAAGTTTTCCTATACCTAACCATTGCACACACTCACTCCATCAATCCCCCAACAGCCCAGAAACATAAAGAAACACACACACATACACACACACACAATACAAGCAAACACCTATGCCAAACTCGTACACATACTATACACACATAGGCACCTACACACCCCACAAACACATTCCACAAGCCTCCCACATACACACACACGCCTAACACAAGCACAGACACACTATACACACATAGGCACATACCCAACAGAACCACAAATATATACGCGGATACACACACACGCACACATTATTCACATGCAAAAGTGAGCATGCAAACAAACATTCTGTGCATTACACATGCAGCTCAATACTGGCTCGGCTCCTCTGATGTATGCCACCACTAAAGGTTTGTGCTCTAATCAAATGTACATTTTGAGTGCAGCCTGCTGAGCTAACCACCGAAAGAGCTGAACATTATTTCCATGAAGGTTTTGCTGAGCTGTTCACACTTTCCCACCTCACTCTGTGTTTGCGCAAATGAACACAGCATCCCCCTAATATTATTCTGCCCTGATAACTCAATCAGTGTTTAGGAGCGATGACCAGGAGCCACAGGAGTGGAGGAACGCTTTACATATAATAATGAGCCGAGGCAGGGAAGGCCCTGCTGATTGCTACCGCTTTCATGGGACTTCGGGTGGAAAATCCTATACATAAATATTGCGGAAAGATGCAGTGCTCGAGAATCCCACAGAAACAGAAGCACAGGTATACATACCTCTTCCCACTCCACATACACGAAGGCACACATATAAGAACATCAGGGGAACGCACACTCAAACATAATTACCCACACAGAAGTCACGCTTATTGCCACACAATCTGATGCATAAAACTGCAGCTTAACCCATTAGAACCCCAGCAGCTGCTGTGCACTTCAACCACCATTACTACCGTTAGGCTTCAGTTTCTAAGAATGCAAATAAATAATTAGGCAGACTAGGATTACGATCAGTGCTTAATTTGTGCTTGTTTCCAGTGCGGGCACTGGCACATATTTTTGAGGGTCGGCGCTTATTTTTCTGCCTCATGCATTTATTGCGAGCAAAAGACACATATGGGAAAGACGGAGGAAAAGAAATACGAAAAAGCGTCACCAAGGGAGAAAGCAGAAAGCTGCAAATGTGAGCTGAAGGGGGCAAGGAGTAGCTTTATATGGATTGAAAAGGCCCAAGATGGCTTCAGGATTACACTGCCTCAGTATTCCACGTTTGTACATTTAATTGCAGCAGCCGCATTTTTAAGAGGAGGGATTTGGGCAACGGCCTGTTTTTATTTACAAATCAAGCTTTGATTATGATATCACCCTCCCCCCTGACACGAACCCCTGACCACCCCCCTTTTTAATTGCAGCAGCCGCATGTTTAGGAGGAGGAATTTGGGCACCGGCCTGTTTTTATTTACAAATTAAGCACTGATTACGATAACCCACTCCCCCCCGACCCGAACCCCTGACCACCCCCTGCAACTGCCCCCCTCCACCCGAACCTCTGACCACTCATAGGGGAGCAGATCGTGGGGGGTTACTTAACATCAGGGAGAGTGAAGAGACTTTGATGCAGGCAGTGAAGGTAGCAGGAAGCTTCCAAAAGACCGTTTAAAAGTCAGCTGACTTTTAAAGGGTCTGTGCGTCGTGCTACCGCAAGCGTGTGATGTCACCCCAGCTCCGGCTCCAGGGCAGGAAACACAGAAGAGGGCCTCTGGATTGGGAGGCATGCGCAGAAAAGCTGCTATTGCGCATGCTCCAGAGGCCCTCTTTGGTGTTTACCAGCGGGACGTAGTCATAGACTTGTAGAGTCTACGTATAGGAAAAAAGGTCCATGGGCCACCACTAAAGGTCTGCCGGACACTGGCGGCCCACAGGCGTACTATGAGTACCACGGCTCCAGAGCAACCATATGTCTTTTATCAATACAGCAACATATCATACTCAGTTTAAGCCCCCTCTCCCTTTTACTTAAACCATTGTACTCCTGTTTCCGTAATGGCCACCCTAAATAAACACACATATAGTACAACACATCTTGCTTAACGGATCCACTGACAGGCCTTTTCCCCCTCAGGTGCCAGGCCTTTTTTTGGCTATGTTGGGCCTTTTGTGCTTAGGCCCTCATAACTGTTTGTCCACATAAGCTACCCACGCCAAATTTGTGTCCTTTTTTTCCAGCATCCTAGTGATTCTAGAGTTACAGAGAATTTGTGGGTTCCCCTGAAGGAGACAAAGAAAGCAGCCACAATACAGCTAAAATTTGTTTAAAAAAATACAAAACAGGAAAAAGGGCTGCAAAAAGAAAGCTTGTGTTTTTTCCCCTGAATATTGCATCAACAAAAGGTTTGCAGTGCTAGAATCACCATCTTCCCAGCTTTCAGGAACAGGCAGGCTTGAATCAGAAAACCCAATTTTTCAATACAATTGTGGTATTTTACTGGGACATACTCGATTTTTATTATTTGTTGTGCTTTCAGCCTCCTTCCAGTTAGTGACAGAAATGTCATTGTGTGCAACCAATGCTGGATCCTGAACAGCTACATATTTCTGAAAAGTAGACAAAATTCTGAATTCAGCAAGGGGTCATTTGTGTATGCCCTGCAAGGTTTTCCTACAGAAAGTAACAGCTAAAATAAAAACAATATTGAAATCGAGGTGAAAAAAGATCCATTTCTCTCCAAGTTTTCTGCTGTAACTTTCTCCAGCTATGGCAGATTTTTTAAAACAAAATACTATTACGTCTGCTGAACTCTTCTGGTTGAGGGGATATATAGGGCATGTAGGTTTATCAAGAACCTTAGGTCGCAGAGCCAATAAATGAGCTGCCCCTTGCAATGTGTTTTCATTGTATACCAGATATACAGCAATTCATTTGGTGAAATATAATGCCTGAAAAATAGGTATCAAGGAAACCTTTGTATTTCCAAAATGAGCACAAGATAAGGCATTGAGGAGCAGTGATTATTTGCACATCTCTGCATTCTGGGGTCCACATACTAGCATGTGAATTACAGGGCATTTCTTAAATAGTTGTCTTTTTTACACACTGTCTTACATTTGGAAGGAAAGAATGTAGAGAGAGTCAAGGGCCGATAACAATTGTTGTTCTATTCTGTGTTCCCCCAAGTCTCCTCATAAGAATGGTACCTCACTTTCGGGAGTATGTCTAAAGCCCACGACAGGAAACACAACATGGACACATCACATTTTTGCATTGAAATCTGATGTGTTTTTTGCAGAGTTCTTAGCTGTGGGGTTTGGCCTCTAGCTCAGCCGGCACCTAGGGAAACCTAGCAAACCTATACATTTTTTAAAACTAGACCTTGGAAAATTCAGAATGGGGTAACTTGTGAGTCTCTCACCAGGTTATGTTACCCAGAATTCTTTGCAAACCTCCAAATTTGGCAAAAAAACACTTTTTTCATCACATTTCGGTGATAGAAGGTTCTGGAACCTGAGAGGAGCCACACATTTCCTTCCACTCAGCATTCCTCCAAGTCTCCTGATAAAAATGGTACCTCACTTGTGTTGGTAGACCTAGTTCCTGCAAACAGGAACGCCCCAAAACACAACGTGGACATATCACATTTCCTAACTGTAGATTTTGACCTCTAGCTCAGCCGGCACCTAGGGAAACCTAGCAAACCTACACATTTATGAAAACTAGAGACCTAGGGGAACCCAGGATGGGGTAACTTGTGGCGCTCGCACCAGGTTCTGTTACCCAGAATCCTTAGCAAACCTCAACATTTGGCAAAAAAAAAACACTTTTTCCTCACATTTCGTGGATAGAAAGTTCTGGAATCTGAGGGGAGCCACAAACTTCTGTCTACCCAGCATTCCCCCATCTCCCATTAAAAATGGTACCTCACTTGTGTGGATAGGCTAGTGCCCACGACAGGAAATGCCCCAAAACACTATATGGACACATCAAAATTATCAAATACAAAACTACCTGTTTATGCGGGGGTGGCACCTGGGTTTTTGGTCCTGGGCTTCTCAGCCATGAAGGGAAACCTACCAAACCCATATATTTCTGAAAACTAGACACCCGAGGTATTCCAGGGAGGTGTGACTTGTGTGGATCCCCCAATGTTTTCTTACCCAGAATACTCAGCAACGCTCAAATTTAGCTAAAAAAAAACAAAAATTAAATTTTTCCCACATTTCTGTGTTTGATAACAGCACCGGCACACATTTGCTACCACCCAACATTCCCCTCAGTCTCCTGATAAAAATGATACCTCACTTGTGTAGGTGGGCCAAGTTCCTGTGACAAGGAAGAGCCAAAAACATGTTGAAATTGAGTGGGAACCGAGACGGGTCCGAAAGGCCAGTTTGGAAAAAACGTTTTTTGGGGCAGAATTTTTATTGGTATAGATGCGACAATGCTGGGTGGTAGGAATTTTGTGGATTCCTGCAGATTCCGGAAAGTTCCATCACAAAAATAGGAAAATGTGTGATTTTAAGCAAAGTTGGAGGTTTGCAGGGCATTATGGGTAAGAAAAGGGTGCGGGTGCATGTGAAGCACACCACTCTGGACTCACCCAGATGTTTAGTTTTCAGATGTGTCTAGGTCTCATAGATTTTTCTACATGGCAGTGTCCGAAAGTCCAAAAAGTGCAGCCCTCACCATTCCAAGTGGGACGACTTTGAGAGTTAGACAAGCTCTCGTGGCCCAAATGTAAAACCAAAACAACACAATAATCAAATGTCCTTTTGCTTGCCTTTGGGATAAGATGTTTTACTGTGCAGGGAGAGCTGAAAGACTGTTACCCCCTTCTGTTGAGGTGGGGGCATAACCATGCCCATACTGGTTGATAGCCACAACCCCACTATTTTTTTTATTTTTTATTCCCTGGCAACTAGTAGGCTTTCTGCCCCACCTCACCCCCGTGGAGTGGATCAGGGGTAGTTGCCCCATCTGCCCACCGGTGGGCAGAACAACTTTGTTCCCATTTATTTGGGGTGGGGGTATGCCCATACCCACACCCTCTTTTGAAAAAAAAAAACATTCTTCTCTGGTGTCTGGTGGACTTTCTGCTACCCTGGGGGGGCAGATGAGCCTTATAAAAATAGGCCGATCTGCCCCCAAGGGAAGCAGAAATACCCATCAGGGGAGCTCCCCTTGCCTAAGGGGTCGCTCCCCTTGCGTGAAATTGATGCAAAAAAAAAACCCTGGTGTCTATTGGTAAGACAAATAGGCCGATCTGCCCCTAAGGTGGGCAGAAATGGCCTAATATAAAATTGCCTCCCAGGGAAGCGACCCTTGCCTAAGGGGTCGCCGCCCCATCTGTTAAAAAAAAGAAATCTCTGGTGCCTAGTGGTTTCTGCCCCCCTTGGGGGCAGATTGGACTTATTTAAAAAGGCCGATCTGCCACCAAGGGACAGAAATGGCCTAAAATAAATTTTCCCCCTCGGGGAGCGACGCTTGCCTAAGTGGTCGCTCCCCTTTTTTTAAATTGTTGCAAACAAAATCCCTGGTGTCTAGTGGTTTCTGGCCCACTTGGGGGCAGATTGGCCTAATAAAAATAGGCTGATCTGTCCCCAAGGGGGCAGAAATGGCATAAAATAAATTTGTCCCCTTATAAATGCAAACAAACAAAAACAACTTCCCTGGTGTCTAGAGGCCTAATTAATATAGGCCGATCTGCCCCCGGGCAACGGAAAAGGCCTAAAAAAAAAAATGCCCCGGGTCACTGCCCTTATCAATGTAAACAAAAACAAAAAATCCCTGGTGTCTAGTGGCTTCTGCCCACCCTGGGGGCAGATTGGCCTAATTAATATAGGCCGATTTGACCCCCGGAGGGAGGGGGGAGGTGCAGAAATAGCCTTTTAAAAAATGCCCCCCTTGGGGAGCAACCCTTGCCAAAGGGGTCGCTCCCCTCATGCCAGTCTCCTGAAAAAAAAAAAAAATCCTGTTATCTAGGGACCTCCCCTTCCCCTTACCGAGGAGAAACTAATCTGTTTCTCCTCGGTCACACTGGAAGCTCAGCTTCCAGTGTGATGGGAGGTGACCTCTGATGAGGTCAGTCGCAATAGCGCACTGATGTCATCAGATGTCACTGGAGGGGGCGGGGTGGAAGCGAACCCCCTTCCATCACTGCCACTAAGCTAGCGCTCCCCCCACGAGCTGGTCACAGGACATAACGGTTACATCCTTGGCGTCTCAGTGCTGCAGCCAAGGATGTAACCATTACGTCCATGGCGCCCAAGGGGTTAATGTCCTTCTGTGGTTTCTCCCTGGTCATTACTTTTCTAAAATCCCTAAAACCACCACAGAATAAATTAATTGTATGGGTCGTGCTATAATGCCGCTAGCATCCTTGATGCTTTTGACCATGGTCTGTTTCTAAAACCTCCCAAGTAAGCACCACTTAGTATGTGTAATTGCCGTATCACTTTACTTCACTCATGAATACATCTCCTAATGTCACATCCTTTCACAGTCTTGTATCTAGGATCAAAATTCCAACTTTAGAGGTTTGACCGAGCCAAACTTTAGCCAGATAGCAGTGTGCTCCTTCAAAATGCAGCTGGTAAGCTCAATAGGTTAAGGCTTATTTTTGGAAAATAACGCCCCAATGATATGTTGGCTACTAAACCCCAGCATTCAACAGATACCCGGGTGCTGGTTCCCGGCATCTAGTGGGCTCTCTGCTGGCCTGGTGGGGCATATTAGGGTAAGCTACCTCCCCCATTTGCTACCTCAGAGGTCTGAAAGACTGTTGGGGTTATTTTCGGGGGTCTTCCTGTGTGTCCCTAAAGTTTGTTTTTAAAATGCTCTTGTGATTGTAGCAGGAGGATTTTCCTTTGTTGTGGGGTGGACGAGCCATTCATGTCCACAGCACTGTGATGACTTGAATGGTTTGTCCACCACAGTTTAGAGTGTGTGTGTGGTGTATCATGTTCCAATATGGTTAGAGCACTATGTGATGAAATGTGTTATGGGCTTATTGCTAAGATATACATTTGATCATTTTAAATGTTTTACGAGGCCACATTGGGGGTCGCTTATTGTCCACTCCTCTTTTTCCATTAACTTTCATACCATTTATATATTGAAATTTGGAATTTACATTAGAGCCTTTCTGTTGGAGGTATTGAGGTAACACCGTCTGCTTATGACATGACAGCTTTAGCACTGTCTCAGGTCGGAGTGTTTTCCATAAGAAAGTGGAATTTACTAAAACACCATAGCCTCTGTGACTTAAAATGAGGGATTCACGATTTTCACTAGTGCATAGTTTCTTTTGCCCCTGGATATTTGTTTACTTTCATTATATTGCACTGGATATAAGGAGCACGTTTTTCCTGGCCTGGGAGATCACAAAACATATCCATTCAGGTTAAGTGCTACTGTAGTTACCATGCAAATAAAGTTATGTTATGCGTCTTGGCTTTGCAGAGAGACAAACAACTCGGAAGACTTAATTCCAACACACTTCTTCATGTTGCTGACAAGCTGCAAAGATCGGTCTCAGACACCGCTGCAGTGTAAAGGGTCACTGGAAGCTTTGACATTCATCGTACCACACAGAGCAGACAACAATGAAAGCTGTGCCGTAAGTAACATGTCTTTTCAGAATGTCTCCTTCAGCCTTACCTCAAACGTGTATAATTATCTTCTAAGTAGCTTTTTGCGCATGGCCTGCCCATCGAAAGCAGAAGTTGAGAGCATATTTATGTTAGGTGATAATATGAAACAATAGTCTGGTACCAGACCTGGCTGTGGAACCCTTGGTTCAGAAATGTAATGAAGATTACCTTCTCTTGTTGACAAAGCATATGTCATCTACAAATGTGTGCCTTCAATAAGTTAATCTGGTGCAGTTTGGAAAAATAAAATACCCCAGTCTGCATCTTACTCCATAAGCCATATATAACAATCTTCAAAATGTCATGTTCTTTCTGGTCTTGAGAAAAATAGCTCCACAATTTAAAAACAACACATTCTGGGTATACTGTAATGTAATTACATATTCACTAATCCTGGTTAGGTTGCATCAACCAAGAAGTCGAAGGCGGGTCCGATATTGTTCTTCTTTTCTCCCCATCCTTTTGTACTTTTTTCCTCCCTTCATTCTTCACCTTTGTTACACACTAGATTTTGAAGGATGTCCTTCTTCCAAGCAGTTCTGATGTGTCTCTACCCCTGCAGGATCTTTTATCCAGTCTCTGAAATGACGCCTCCATTCACCCCTTGTTGATTTGAAGTGGCTAGTCCGTTCACACCCTTGTTACTATAGGCCTGGTGCATTGAGTTTTTTTATGTTCACAAAGCGTGTGATTCACAAGACCACAGGCTTTGCACCAGCAATATTGCAACTCATGTGAGCGCGTCTGACCTTATTTGGTCTTTTATCATTTATTCATAAGGGGACGCGTTAGAGGTTCAATAGATCTTTTGACTGCGCTTAGAGGAATCTCACCATCACCCTTTCAATTAACAGCTGAATCTAGTGACAACAACTTATGCAACAAGCGATTTGTCAAAATCTTGGCAGTAAACTTCACGCACCATGACCCATGTAACCATGAATAACCACACCTTTAGTAAAAGTTAGTACGTTTATTTCCCTTTATTAACAATGCTAACATCACGTATATTAGTCTCAATACCAAATGATACACATATATGAATAACAACGGCTGACCAAATCTTCTAGAAAATCTCAATTTAAGTAATTCATTTACAATTAAGCATTCCAGAGTCACAGTACAAATCAATAGCAACAGTAGCTGAGCAATAGAAATTACATACATCTAAATTCAGCAGGTGGACAAGATAAACTCTTAATTAATAACACTTGTCAACATGGGATTACTATCTAATCCTCCAATTAGAATAGTGTGTTTGGACTTCATGCAGAAGTAATTTAGTCAAAGGTTTGTTTGGAAAACATCTAACTAGGGATCTATCAAAATAGCGGTTGGTACCTAGAAAGCAAAGAACAAATATCTGCAACGATCAATAGCATTTTGTTATACCTCTCTTTATTGGATCGGCAAGCTGCGATTCTCTTTGTCAGTTGGACATCCATCTGATTAGCTTCAGTAACGGGACGGTGAAAACGAATGGCTCAGACACTTTGGGCTGTTAGCTATCTGAACCATTTAAGAAGCAATTTCTAAGGCATCAGCATCCACCATTAGCAAACTAAGCTATAAAGTTAGCAATAAAAATCATCAGTATCTGTTCAGCTCCTCAAACAGAATCACTATGGGGAAAATTGAAATAGGAAAGAGTGCGAAGAAAAATGAGACTGAACTGTCTCCCTCTGTGCAGTCAAGCTAAGTTAGAACTCCATAAAGAATCTTCCCACATCGTTATTGGTCAGGAAATCGTACGTTTAAAGTTGGCCCAATGAAAACTAAAACCCAAATCTAAGATTTCACTAAACTGTCTTTCACACGTCGAGGATTGGTTCTTCTTCTCCAGTTCCCATCATCAGGCTTGTCAGGTAACTCTTCTGTTGCAATCCATACTCCAGTCAGTGCATCTATTGTTGGTTCCTGAGAACATCGCTGTCTCACACATCAAGGATACTTATGATACAACCTTTAGTGAAGCATGGTTCTACAAACAGTTCTCATGAGAAAGTTAGACATTTACAAATAATTTGGTCAGCACAGCATGAACAATGAAAGCATTAATTCTTTAGTCTTACAATATCTGTTCCACCCTTTATTAAACATTGCAGCTTGATGTGATGTTTTGCAAACTAGGCCAGAACCTCGCCATCTTATGGCCTAAAGTTAATAAAACAAATACATTGTAGGAAATTGTTAACCTGATATACTTATAATTTTTTCTCTATTTGTGCCCAATATCTAATAATAATATGTATTCACTAGAAACATTGCGTATTCGATGACGGCCACTCAAGTGGGCAAATTTTCTAAATCGCACATTATTTTCTCTGTTAGCCTAATTCCATGCAGATTCTTAACCAATAATAAATGCAAAGTCATTAGTAATTAATTCAGCTTTCACTCTTGCAATGTGCAAAGCTTCCTTTGCAAGTTAGAAAAGTCTTCTTGAGACTTTGCAATCCATATTACTCTCAAAAGAAAAGGGACTGTGTGTAATGAGTTGCCTCATTCCGCATTTTGCGAGTTGGCATGCAGTATATCAAAGGTTTGGGACCACAGTTGTGGTTGCAAACTATTGCAGAGATCCAAAAGGGAATAGGATCTGATTTACAAAATGGAACTTGTCCAAGAGTTGCAGCTTTCTCTTTAGAATTAGGGCTGCCCGCATTGTAATCCCGGCCCCCTGGTATACGTCGGTAAAAAATTGTTGTCCAGAGATTTTCATTTTTGATTTGTGTTTTTAGATCATTAGAGAAGTAATTTTACTTGGGTAGACATTGATGATGTAATTTTTCAGGAACCATGAGTCCTATATACTGCATTTTTGTGTCAAAACATAGGTTTTGGTGGTCCAGTAGTCTTATAGAGACAGAAGATAATTTCTCAGAGTAACCCTTCTGCCAGTTTCCAAAATAGCTATAATAGAGGAAGAAGAGACATATGTAGAAATGAAACAAGTAATAATGGTTTTTAATCCTTGTACTTGTACACCGAACAATGTTTATGATCTAAATATGAACCAAAAAATATTGTTTCTCACTCCTGTTTTAGACACATTTTCATAGTTCTGTTTATTTATTTGTTTCGCCAATCGCTCGTTGTACATTTGCAGAATGTTGAACATTTGAGGAGAGCGTATCGACTGACATCTTTTTGTAGCACAGGTTTTACAAGTACCTGTACGTGTAAGTTCTGTGGGTAGAAATTTCGTAGGTTTTAGCAGTCCATCAATATTTTCCCACCCAAATTCACACAGATCTTTTTCTGCATATGCATGATCCAAAACATATACAGATGTTCTGATCACGTAGATCACTCTTTTATTGTGTCCATTGACAGAATATGACATCGGTGGAATGTCACTTAGTGGGACTGATCTCTTGAACTCACTGTACCGAAGATTGTCAAATGTGTGACAGAACTTGTTTTCCTCACATGCACAAGGTATTTTTCTACGTCTTTAAAGTCACATTCTTATTCTGTGTCAGCAAACCCTTTTAGAAACTTCACAGGTTCAGCACTTAGAGCTCCAAGCTTTGTTCCAATTTTGCTCATAGTGTCATCACCCGTAAGAATATGTGACTTGATAAGAACACTGGGCACCTCTAGGTCATGTTTCTTGTACAGAATATAAAGGGAAATAATAAAGTATATTTTCTTGCCTGTTTCATAAATATCCATAACTCTAACAATCCTTGATTTGTGAACACTGCAACAAATCTGAGTAGCACAATTATAACATCTGTGTCATTTGACAGTACAATGACTTGATTGGAACCATTTCTAACAGCCCGCTAACCGTGTCACAACACGAAGGACAACTTCCTCCAATTTGCTGTTAAGTTCTCGAACAATATGGCCCGTACCTTTTTAAATATACCTCTGCTGGCACCAACTCCTCATTGACAATAAGTTCACTTGCAGTAATTGGAAATCCAGTGTTCACTAAAGCATCAGCAATGTTTTGGCGAGTTAACATCTCCAATTTCATGTTGTTTGATGTTGATGACCATAATTTATCAAGTTGCACAGGTATAGGTGTTGAATTTTTAATGCAGGCAAGGTGAGTTATTACACTTGTAGACATTTGTTTGATTCTCTCATATTCATTGACAGATAGTTGAACATAACCATCAAAGAAAATGTGCAGTTCTTGTAAGGTGTACACTGACTTTGATATCTGTAGAACAGTCTAAATGAGATCTTCAAAGTTTTGCATGGATGAAAACTTGACTATTCCCAATTGTGACATATAGTCCACAACAACAGCAGTTTTTATTGACACCTTTCCGAACTGAAATTCTTCAGGTGAACATTTTTTTTTAGCTCTTGTACGAGTTTGTGCTTCACTGGTTTGGTTGCAGCATCACCATCAAATAATGCTTGTGTTGGAAGAAGATCATGCGTCAGAATGTCCTTGATAAATTAACCCCTTTCTTTTGCTACATTCATCTCTCTATGTGCTTGCAAAAGTTGTCTTTTTGTAACGTGTTTTGTAGTGGCTGGTTGATCGAAACCATTTAAAGCATGGAAGTTTAACTTTAGTGATTATGTCAAACAGCTTTTTCTCTTTCAATACAAATCTCTCCTGCTTCAGTTCTGTGTATAGTTTCTATCCATGCTCAAGGACATCTGTTAGACATGTCTTTAATCATTATCTACATATTGTTTGGCCACCAAGCTGTGTAGTCACACAGGCTCAGTCATTTCAAAGGGGTTTCCTGGGTGCTGCATAAAATGAAAAAGGCTGTCAACATGTTTAATATAACCTTCCCCTCTCTTTCCCACACGTTCGCTTTAAGGAATAGTTTCTCAATGGTCCATTAATTTTTAATGTGTCATCTCTCTGAAAACATTGCAAATAGAAAGGACTTCATGGTAAAATACCTGCCATGGAGCAACATATTCACTTTTATGTGTCTAACCAACAATTCCCTTGGAGCTTTTCTGTGATCTCTGAATTGTGTGTTCCAGTTTCATATCTGGAGCCACAGCATTAAACCTTCCCTCTCTGTTGTTCACCACAAAATGTCTTTGGATAAATTTTCTGAAGAGGTATGGTTTTCCCACCTCTAGCTTCTTCACTCTTTCCAAATACCAGGACCCATATCTCAGGTAGTTTATGCTATCAAATTTGCAAAGCACAGTAATCAGCTCCCAATCATCTTCCAGATCAGATCATTTTTCACTAGAGCTATCATGTGTAAAACATTTCCCCAGTACTTGCAAAGTTCAGATTTTTCCTCAAATTCTTTAACAAACTCTGCAAACTTGTTTTTCTGATTTTGAACTGTCTATTGAACATTGCCTGGCTATGCATTATGCCTTTTTAAATGAAGTGCTCCATGTGCCTTGTTCACCACTGAGATAAGATCTGCAAAACCTAATTTGTCCTTGTTCCAGAAAGTATTCCAACGCTATGTTTCAATAGCCTGAGATATGATGAGCATACGTTGAAATTAACTAACATAATGACTTTGTCTCAATACTGACTGGACAGTTATGCTTCCAAAGATTTCAGCCTCAATGCATTGTCTGTGCCACCTCCACCTCGATAACTTCCTGCACACCACAACCCAACTTTTGTCGTGTGGAGAATGCCCGTCATTGGGTAAAGATAATTAAATATCTACTGGATTGTTCATACGGAAAACACCTTGATTGCAGAAAATTGGCAGAACAGACTGATCTTCAAGCTGAGCATGCACATTCTGGAATTTCTTTTAGAGCTGTGTATACTGATGCACAGTTTAAGACTGGAGATGGTATTACTGGTAGAAACCCAACTTTCTTCATTGGAACAGTGTTCTGGAAGATCAGAGCATGAATTCCAGCCCATGGAGGAATTGGCTTTTCTTCATCCTTCAGTCCACACTGAATAAGTGATATGATAAATTCATTCAAATGAGCTTTGCGGACCGCAGTTATTAGATAGAGAAAAAGATCCGTGTCTTCAGCCACTTTTAAACTTTCTAGTAGACTGGGATGTGTTGATGGCTTGTAGTGATTTTGCACATGTTGGCAAGGCAGTTGGGTTATAAGTTTGCAGCTTCGTTTGTTCATGCCTACAGCTGAAAAAGTGTGTTTTCCAGTAGCTGCTTCATTCCTACAGTGTGAAAAAGCACCATGGCAGTATCATGTGCTCTGGATGTTCCAGACAAAGAAGAGCTGTCTTCAAAATCAAAATTATTAGGAGCAGGAGTTGCAAATCCTTTCCTGGAAAAAGTCACTTGAAAGTGGTGTGCTGTTGGGTTCACAAGATTTTACAGCATGAGCTGCTAACAAGTTCCTGTTCCATACTATGTCATTATAACTTATTATAATTGATACACCAATCCTATTCATTGAAGTGATTAGCTCTCTACTTTTGCACTTGTCATAGATTGTGTGGGCAGTCATCATGTGTAGCAGAGTTTTCTTTTTGCTGTGATGCAATTCATACAACATGGTTGGAAAAGAGAGTACATTTGCACAGCATAAGCCTGCCGGTTCATGAAATTGTCTTCCACTTCTTTGCTTATATCTTCAAAGCCATCATCAATGTTGCCGGCTTCTGTTCTGAACTTAATATGTTTTGTAACAGTTTAGCCTTGCTGATTTTTAAATAATGATGTAAAAAATGTTAAGACAACATCAGCCATTCTTGTTAACTCCAGTGATTTGCCGAGCTCTGGGGCATCAAACAATTTGTCATTAAGTCCAAAATCTAAATCATTCAGGATGTTTCTTAAAATGGTTCCTGCTGGTTTTACTGCATCATGTGATCTTATTTTGGCAGCAAGAATTTCAGGAGTCAAATCAGCCTTAAGTGGCTCATTCATTTTGTTAGACTGACAAAAACTAATTCTGACATTCTACATTTTCACAAGAATCTTAATTTCATTATTATGGATTAATACAATTTCATCAATGTTGGTGATTATTTCTCTGATCTCACTGAGTGTGAACCCGTAGCCAGCACTCGAGTGGCTTTAAAACTTCATTTGTTTTTTCAAAGAGTGAAAACTTAACTGAAGACCGGTGGTTACATTGTTGTTGGAAGCTGATTGTACATTCATGTTTTTGAATGTATGCATGCATGGAGTTCGTGTGGGCATTCAAATATGCTGTATATTCATTCACCTTACTATTTAGATCAGATATCAGCTGAAAACTTCATCTTGGAAGAAACAAGCCACAGATAAAAATATGTTTGCCCTTTGAGACTCTCTGTACTTTGTTCTTTCATCAATCCCATTAGCCCTTGTTCTGGCTAAACCACAGACAATACATTGAAGATCCCTACCTTTCTGATCAGTTGTTGGAGATGGACGAGGGGTGCCATTGATCTTCTATGTGGATGGGCGTTGGGTTTGGTTGTCATAGGTTAATCTGAAGATTTGGATTCTTGTTGTGATTCACTGATTTCTGCTATTTATTGACAATTTTGTTCCAGGCTTTTTTTTCCACTTTATATGACTTGTAGCACTTGTTACAATCATAAAATATTTCATCCTCTTCACCCATCAGTTTCAATCTTTTGTGAACTTTGTCTTGCCGTATTTCTGCATCATCTCAAACTATCTTCTGTCCAGCTGTAGTTGATGTTAGCTTTTCTTTTGGATTAGTTTGGCATATGATACATTTTTCTTTGTTGAAGGAGTCCTCAGATTTTGTAGTTAGCAGCACTGTCAGGAGGTAAAGATCCTCTGCTACCACCTGTTTCGCTCATGTTTACGAATTTGAATCAACAGAAAACCTGAAACAAAAACAACATGGAAATAAATTACCAATGTGATGGCTAAAACATCATTGTAGAGCTTCCATTTTGGAAAATAGCAGAAGGGTTGCCCAAGGAGTTATTTTTCTGTCTCTATGAGACTACTTGACCCCCAAAAAGTTTTGACACCAAAATGAAGTACATGATTCTCATGGTTCCTGAAATATTACATCATCACTGCAGCACATCCGCCATTGATAAATATGTTGTCCAGACAAAATAGGCCCAGAGTAGCAATGTCTACCCGAGCTAACTTACTTCTCTAATGATACAAAAACACATATAAAAAATGAAAATCTCTGACAACAATTTTTTACGGAAATCTATCCAGGGGCTAGGACTGTTGGTAGAGGAGACAGCAGCTTCTCCCAGTGCCATCACCAGAATGGCAACTTTTATTTTTGAAAACTGTCCCTGTCCTTTCAAGAAATGTTAACAATCAGGGAATGCCAGAGCAAGAATAGAGGTCTGGTGTAATCGCAGGGCTCCATCACTGCAATCACAGTAGATCTGTGAACGTCCGAGCAAAATCACTTTTTCATTCTCAAACTGCTGTGCATCACCTCTAAGTTTTACGATCTAGAATTATTTGCAGCCTTCCAATGAAATGCGAAAGATGACTGACTCAATACCACCCCATCACTTCCACACCTTATACTCACCGAAAGGCCACAGAAACATTGTCAGTTGCCTACCCTCGAGATCTCAGGTTAACGCCACCCATAAATGTTTCCCTCCACTTATGAATGTATAATTGCATATCTGATAGACAGTTGCAGATTCTTTACCTTAGAATTTCCCCCAGGGGCCAGTCTGGATCTGGAGATTTTTCTCAAGCAGTACCCCTGCATGCCATTAGGTGCCTCTGATCGGCTCCACATCCGTCATAGTGTGTGCCGGATGATGTTGCAGTTCCTATACAGGTGTCACTGCGGAGCGCTGATGTCAGTTCTTTGCTTTCTGCGCCAGCCTAGCACTGATCCAAAGAAGAGCTATACTTCAGTCTTTTTTTGACTGATCTTTTTTTACTTTTTGTGTGGTGTGTCGAGGAAGTCTTTGCATAAGACTGGGTTCAAACCCTGCGGATCCGGTCACTGGGCGATGTCTGTAACGGATCAACACCTTGTGTGCTTGTGGTGTCTGGAGCACGACCACATCTCGAAGTTGTGCTCCAAGTACTGGGCCATGAATCCAATAGCTTTGAGGGAAAGGTCCGTAAAGCTACTGGGAGCCTGGCACTCGGCTGCACGTCATTCCCAATCTCAGTCAAGAGGAAGGTCCTGAGAACGATCATGGAGCGCCCCTTCATCTTCATCCCATTCAAAGTCATCTGGGCGATCGGGTAAGTAAAGGCATAAGAAGAAGTCAAAGAAGAGAAAGCGTTCTTCGACTGCACCCCATCTGTCGCCCGACGAGATGAGGGACAAGGAGTGGCAGCTTTCTACTCCTCCATCCTCGGAGCCTGCGTCTGGGTTGGCTTTGCACCTTCTCAAGTTTCTGGGAGCCGGAGCAACCCCTGTCTAACTTAGAGAGTTTTGTGAGGCAATGCGCTTCATCTTCTGGCAATCTGACTTTGCTGGAGTGTCATCAGGCCCCACAGGGTTGGCAAGGGTTGGCAAGGGCCCCATCAGGTTCCTCTGCTTCGACCTCGGCTCCGGGGGTTACCCATCAATCAATCAATCAGGAATTTGTAAAGCGCACTACTCACCCGTGAGGGTCTCAAGCCGCTGAGGAGTGGAGGGGGGGACAAAAGGAAGGGGGGTGCTGCTAGTGCTCAAAAAGCCAGGTCTTGAGAAGTTTCCAGAAGGTAAGGAGGTCTTTGGTCTAGCGCAGGTGGGTGGGAAGAGTGTTCCACGTTTTGGCGGTGAGGTGCGAGAATGATCTACCGCCGGTTGTAGTTCTGTGGACGCGTGGGGCGGTTGCGAGGGCGTGGTCGGCAGAGCGGAGATGCCAGGTCGGGTTGTAAAAGGAGAGTCGTCTGTTGAGGTATTCTGGTCCGGTGTGGTGCAGTGCTTTGTGAGCGTGGGTGAGGAATTTGAAGGTGATTCTCTTGTTGACTGGGAGCCAGTGCAGGTTTTTCAGGTGGTCTGTGATGTGGCAGTGGCAGTGGTGGGGGATGTCCAGGATGAGGTGTGTGGAGGCGTCCTGGATGTGTTGTAGCCTCTTCTGGAGTTTGAGCGTGGTTCCTGCGTAGAGGGCATTGCCGTAGTGCAGCTTGCTGCTCACAAGGGCTTGGGTGACTGTTTTTCTGGTTTCGGTGGGTATCCATTTGTAGATCTTTCAGAACGTGCGGAGGGTGTTGAAGCAGGATGAGGAAATGGCGTTGACTTGCTGGGTCATGGATAGTGAGGGGTCCGAGATGAATCTTAGTTTGCGTGCGTGGTCGGTGGGAGCTGAGCATCAGCTGTGCCACCTCAACCTTCCCTGACATGGATTCTAATGTTGACGCTCCCAACGCCGCCCATGTTCCCCAGCGGCATTAACCCATTCATCATTGCCGACACAGAGAGGGCCAGCTTCGTGGATTCAGACTTCAACAAGGGCCTGGCCTCCTATGTCGGCTCCTGACATTTATTCTTATTGGGTGAGGTACTGTGAGGAATGGTCACGAATACGAGATACAGGATCCTTTGGACTGACATACGGACCTTGGTGAAGCCAGAGGGTTGGACATTTCCCCTGACACTGGCATGCTTTCTCCCCCTCCCGTGCCTACAGAGGGGGAGCGTCCTATTCCATGATGGTTGGAAGAGTGGCCAAGGTCCTGGGCCTCGAGCTGCCTTCAGTGGCAGTGAGGACTAACCTCCTGACAGAAGTGCTTCAGCCTGGGGCTTCTTTCCCTGAATGAATCTTCAATGAAGCTCTTACAGATGTCCTGCTAGGTACCTGGTCTAAACACAGCACAGGGGCTCCTGTGAACAGGACTATTGCCTGCCGCCATCAACCTGCTCCAACTGACTCAGCGTTCCTGTCTCAGCATCTCTCCCCTGTGAGCTTGGTGATCCAAACCTCGATTTCCCAGGGCTCATTCCCCTATGCACCCCCTGGCTAGGGAATCCAAGAGGCTGGACCAACTTGGTAACAAGATGTTTTCTTTCCCCATCCTGACATTATGGTCCGTGAACACTGCATGTCTTTTGGGCCGTTACTCCCTCCTGCTGTGGGATAGAGTTGCACAGGTGCTGCCACAGATCTCAAGGAAGGCCCAGGCTGTACTCTCCCAAGCTGTTGCTGATGGGAGAGACACAGAAAAGTTCACAATCAGATATGGAATGGACGTGACAGACTCACTGGTCAGAGCATTAGCATTAATGGTGGCCCTTAGGCGCCATGCCTGGTTGAAGACGTCTGACTTTTCAGGGAATGTCCAAGCCAACCTTTTCTATATGCCCTTTGATGGCACCCGTCTGTTCGGAGACAAAGCATACTATGCGCTTGACCGCGTTACGGATTCTCGTGCTATGGGCTGGACCTTGGGTCTTGCAGCTGCCCCTCACCTTCCACAATCTGCTTTTCTCCTCTTTTGTGGCTACAGAAGGGGCATCCTACCACATCCGTTCCCCTCTAGCCCCTGTGTGATTGCTGCCCAACCTCTGCCCAACCTCTGCCTGGCCAGGACCTTGGATCCACTGTTCCTGTGGATCAGGGTGCCAGTGGTCCGGCCAGTCCACCGCCCCCCTCTCTGCAACTGCCTCCAACCCTTCCTAGTATGACGATTCTCCACCAGAGAATAGTCGGAGGCAGGATTCACAATCACCTGCCCCTTCGAGACTACCCCTTCATCCATGCCACCCTCCTACGATCGGATGACAGAGGGTCACTTGGCACTTCTCCACCAGGTTATGGCTCTTTTGGTCAAGGGGTCATAGAGGGGGTCCCTGTGCGTGGCCAGCGACTTGGGATCCACCGTCCTTGTAGATCAGGGAGCCAGTGGTCCGGCCAGTCCACCGCCTCCCCCTCTGCAGCTGCCTCCACACTTTCCTATTCTGACGATTCCCCACCAGAGACCCGTCGGAGGCAGGATTCACCATCACCTGCTCTGCTGGCAGTCCAGTATGTCAGACAGGTGGGTTTTGCAGATAGCGCTTACTCCCTCACCCTTCGAGACTACCCATTCATCCATGCCACTCTCCTACGAACGGATGACATAGGGTCACTTGCCACTTCTCCACGAGGTTATGGCTCTTTCGGTCAAGGGAGCGATAGAGAGGGTCCCTGTGTCATCAGTAGCTCCTGGTTGTTATTCCTGCTACTTGCCATACCCAAAAAGGACAATGGCCTCAGCTCTTTCCTGGACCTTCAGTCCCTCAATCTCTTCCTCAAAAAGGAGAAGTTATAAATGCTCTCTCTGGCTCAGGTTTTGTCTGCCCTGGACCCAGGGGACTGGATGGTAGCGTTGGACTTGCAGGACGCTTATTTCCACATTTCCGTCCTGCCTGCCCATAGACATTACTTGCGGTTCACGGTAGGCCATGAACACTTCCAGTTCACCATGCTCCCCTTTGACCTTACCAAGGCCCCTTGGTGTTAACCAAGGTGATGGTGGTGGTTGCAGCTCATTTGCATAGATCAGGGGTCTCAGTCTTTTCCTATCTTGGTGACTGGCTGTTGAAGGCAGGCTCGCCATAGGCTGTCGTCTTCCACCTCCAGACTACGGCGGACCTCTTGCATTTGCTGGGGTTCACTATAAACGTGCCAAAGTCATACCTGACTCCTTCTCAGATGCTCCCTTTCATTGGAGCTGTTCTGGACACAGTGCAGTTTTGGGCTTATCCTCTCGAGCTGCGAATCCAGGATATTCAGGTTATGATACCAGTGTTTCCGCTTATATCCTGGATTTCGGTGAGAATGACTCAAAGGCCTCATGGCCTCATGGCCTCCTGCATCCTATTGGTGCCAGATGGCATATGCAAGCTTTGCAGTGGGACCAAGAAATTCCAGTAGGCACAGCATCAGGGGAATCTCTCTGACATGGTCCAGATCTCGGAGGGTACTTCGGGAGATCTGCAGTGGTGGCTAATAACCCATGATTGGGTCAGAGGCAGAACTCTTTCCCTTCACCAACCAGATCTGACAGTAGCGACAGATGCATCACTCGAGGGACTGGGTGACCACCTGGGAGAGGCAGAGATCAGAAGTGTCTGGTCTCTGGGAGAGACCGGACTCCACATCAGCCTGTTGGAGCTCCAGGTGTTAAGAATAGCTTTGAAAGCATTTCTTCCCTCACTCAAAGGGAAGGTAGTGCAGGTGTTAACAGACAACACTACTGCCATGTGGTACTGCAACAAGTAGGGCAAAGAGGGGTCTCGGACCCTTTGTTAAGAGGCTCTATGCCTCTGGATATGGCTGGAAGAGAAGGGCATGTCCCTGGTGGTTCAACATCTGTTGGGCTTTCTGAATGTCAGAGCAGATGAACTCAACCAACAAAACTTAGTCAACCACAAATGGTGTCTCCATCCAGAGGTTGCACCAGGTTTCTTTCAGGAGTGGGGAAAGCCTTGGTTAGATCTGTTTGCCTCCGCAGAGAATGGGCAATGTCAACTGTTATGCATGTTGTAGTTCAAAGGCGGCACTCGCTCTACAACGCTTTTCATCTCAAGTGGAGCTCAGGCCTCCTGAACGCCTTTCCGCCCATACCACTTCACTCAGAGTTCTCAAGAAGAACAAAAATTACTGGGACGAAGTAATCCCTCTGGCTCTGGAATGGGCACGAAGAGTTATCCCGAGCTATTGAGCATGGTCATCCTCCGATCAGAATGCCCCTTCGGGAGAATCTTCTGTTGCAGCAGCAGGGGAGGGTTCTCCACCCAAACCTGTCCAGTCTCTGGCTTCTTGCATGGAGATTGAACAGCGGCAGTTGACAGCTTTTGACATTTCGTCCGAAATCTGTAACGTTATCTTGGCAGTCAGACATCCCACCAATATGGTATATGCCTGCTGTTGGAAGAAATTTGTGGCATGGTTCACAAACAAGTCTGATCCCCTCTTTGCCCCTCTATCTGAGGGTCTTTTGTTTATGCTTTCATTGGCTCAGCAGGGCTCTGCTTTGGATACTCTAAAGTTATTTGTCTGCAATCTCCTTGTTATGGCTGACTGATCAGCCATCTTTGATCTCCTATTTCACATAGGTTCCTTGAAGACCTTACTCAGGTGTTTCCTTCGTCCCCATTCATTATGTCTCAATGGGATCTGAATTTGACTTTGACATTTCTGCTGTGCGAACCTCTCCACAATTGTGCTTTCAGGCTTCTCACTTTGAAAAAAGCCTTCCTTTTGGCCGTTACATCTGCCTGCAGAGTAAGTGAGCAGCAGGCATGGTCATCTAAGTCATCCTATCTTTCCATCTATCCTGACAAAGTGGTGCTTTTCACTAGGACCTTCTTTCTGCCGAAGGTGGTCACTCCGTTCCATGTAGGCCAATCTATCACCTTGCCTACTTTTTACACACACCCACATCCTTCTAAGGAAGTGAAGAGACTCAAACGCCTGGACCCAAAAAGAGTGTTGGCATTCTGCCTTGATCATACCAAAGAGTTCTGGTGGATGATCAACTCTTTGTGGGTTATGTGGGTGTGAAGAAAGGTCAGGCAGTGTAGAAGAGAACCATCACCAAATGGGTTGTACTCTGCATTAAAATGTGCTTCACAATGGCCAAGAAGCAATGCTCTTGAGGGCTTGCATGCTCACTCCTCCAGAGCTAAAACTGGTACCACTGCTTTAGGACACGGAGTTCCAGTCCTTGACATTTGTTAGGCGGTAGCGTGGGAATCCTTGCATATGTTTACCAAACACTACTGCCTGGACAGTCAGGTCCTTAGGGACTTGCACTTTGCCCATTCAGTCTTGTGGGACTTACTGGTGTGACCTTAGTTTGCAGACCCACTTCCGGGTACGATATTGCTTAGGTATCTTTTCTAAGGTAAGGAATATGCAACTAGAGGTCTCTATCAGATGGACAAGTTACTTACCTTCAGTAGCGCCTTATCTGTTAGAGACAATATCTAGTTTAAGATTCCTTACCGACCCACCCATCTTCCCCACTTTACGAACCGATTTCTAGGGCCAGTGACTCCCCTTTCGGTCCCTAGTTTTGACACACCAGTGGTCAGTGTTTTCATGCCTCTGCACTTCTGGCGTGGAAAGTTGTGTAAAGAAACTGATGTCACCTCACTGGGGAGGGTCCTATATAGAACCTGCAACATCATATCCGGCGCACATGACGCCAATGATGGATGCAGAGCTGATCAACACCACCTAACAGCATGCAGTGGTACTGCTTGAGAAAAATTGTGACCTCATTTCTCATTTTGTAGTCACCAGACAGTTGTTTTATAATTCTCTGGCGCATTACGTTCCAGTGGGAACTCTTAGATTTAGCAATCATCACAGTTGTGTAGTGGAGCACAGGATTTGGGCCCCACTGCCAGTTGCGCTCTGTAAAGTGCTTTGTCCTCAGTGGTGAATACCTTTTATTCCCTCTGGGGACTCTTAGTCCCAGGAATCATCGCTGCAGTGAGGAGGAGGCAGGCCCCACGGTTTATTGTACTCTATAAAGTGCTTTAGCCACCCTACTGCATTGGATACCATTAACTGACTGTGGAGGCTTGTAGTCCCGGGCATTATCACCTCTGTGAGGTGTGACAGAGGAGGTGGGCCCCACTGCCAATTGTGCTATGTAAAGCACTTCGTTCACACGAGCTGCACAAGACATACACAGGCCATGCCCTGGCCAAGCGAGAGCCAAGGGCAGGCAAATCATTAACAGGATGCAGCAGTGCACAGCCACCCCCTTGCTTCTATTTTGGAATATGGTAGTTTACCTCCTTGTAGCTTCTTTAATTGCCTTGATATATATAATTAGGTAGGTGTTCGTGATTTTATAATTAGAATGATGTGCTGCCCTATTCACTTTTTGGTAAAATTGTTTATCTGTAATAGAAGTCTGTTAACTGTGACAAGCTTGCGTTAAAGTTGAAGCTGTTAGATCTCTAAACTTCCAATGTTGCTTTCCTCTCATTATTCATGTTTTTTTTTCTAACAAATTTTTTCGAGACTGTGTGCTTTGCCAAGGGTAAGCAACGTGGTTCCTAATTTATGCATATGGGAAGAGTAGTTTTATGAAATAAAGAGGTCAAAGAATTGGCAAAGGAAAGGTTTTAGATAGTTTTTTAGGAGGGGGCAAAGTGACCAAACCAGTCAGACATGCAGCAGAAAATTGCACCTTGAATGAGATAGGTGGTCTTGTGTTGGTAGTTAAATCTTTACTCATTGTTAAAGGGGATAAAATAAGTCCTAAAACATCTGCAAGGCTTTCAAAGCATTTATTTAAGAAAACAAAATTTCAGTTGCTTCCAGAGCTCAAATGAACTACCCATGATCATATACATTTTCCATTCGCTAATCAGATTTCAGGTAATGTGTCAAATCCAACAAAGTTGAGCCTCACATTCATCATGCCCACCTTGTTTCAAATGTAATCTGCCAAAAAAAGATTTCTGCTGCTCCTAATTCAGGAGGACACCGATTCAGCACCAGTCACAGATAAATTGATTGATAAAGCAACACAGCTTAGAAGAGCAAGTTGAATGTATGCAAAATCATATCTCAAAATTGAAGGGTATTGCTTTGGTGCTTAGTAATAAGTTATCATTCAAAGTGGAGGTCACTACCTTTGCAACAAGCTATTTCAGCTTCAACCTTTCCTGCCAGGACCATAGCAAACCAAATGTACTGTTTGCCATGATTGAAGCTGATTAACTCTCAAATGATCAAAGTTTCTAAATATCCCTGTGAGAGAGGGAACCGATAAAACAGTTCAAAACTGTGAAGTCAATTTCTAAGCAATTCTAAGCATGCATTCTTGCAGTACTGTAAGACTTTCATTTCGGATTTCCAGTTTGGCTGCTTGGGAAGAGAGCTACCCAGTGATGGGTATACCTAGAAGCACTGGTAGCATGACCTTTCGTAGAAATAACAGTATGGATGATGTTATAAAGGGAAATAGGCCTCTTATGCACCACAATAAAGGGGGCAACCAAGATTAGGGATAGGGTAATGTATGTGACAAACATTCCCAAACTTAATATAGCGAGTCACTGAAAAATAAGTCCATCCATTGGATAAGATATGTACATAAATATTGATAATTAATCTGAGAGGACATTATTTCGACAACACAGTGTACATATTTCTCTGAGCTGAGGGATTACATCATGCTAACAGACAATGTAGTGGTCCTTCACCACTGGACTATCTTAAGCAATTGGACCAGTATCCAATTTATTAATTCAATTAGATTACGGCCCATCAAAAACTAAGGACATGATTCCGTCATGCTGGAGCTTGGTATACAGTAGTACAGTTACCTACAACATCTTATCTGGTCTTGTAAGTGCCCAAATCCATCAGGGCTAGTGAACTTCAAATGAACATAACACCCAATGACATGAATAATGAGCAAGAACATAGTTCCAGAGTTGTTTCAGCAGAAGTAAATTCTGATAGTAATCTTATAACAATTATGGAAATACCATCCAAGGCTACATCTTAGCTACAAGTATTATCATAGAACGTAGCTCGACTAATAAAAAGGTTGGGTGACCTCAATTTGGTAGAATTCATGGATGGACACCATATGTGCATATTTCAAGAGATGTGGGCAGCAGGTTCAGGCTGTAGGCCTGTATATTTAACATATAATAGCCATGCTTTCTATCAAGGGCTGGTAGAACCTCTGGTGGACTCCTTATCTGGCTAAAGACAACCTTAAGCTGTACCAAAGAGCTATAATTAGATTCACTGGGCATGTGGGGTTGTTTTTCATAATGCCATTCTGTTATAAACAAAGGCACATATTATTCGTAGTGTTCAGGCCAAGAATGAATTCTTTAGTGCCTTTCTTGGACCGTATTGTTCCTAAATGTTCAATAATGTTAGCAGGTCATCATAAAATAACCATTGAGCCCATAGATACTTTGGAGGCCCTTATCGATCGGGAAGACAAGGATAATGGCATCCTCTATTTGGAGGCTCAACCTGTTAAATGGTGGCCAGCTATATCTTTGCAGTTACAATCTCTGACTATAGTCAAGGGGCTGAGGGCATGCACTGGTTGCTATCCCACAGGGAGAAAAGCCTTCAGAAGGGACCCTATCAATAGGATTGACTATATAATGTTAGATCCCCAACTGTGGTCCACCAGAGTATATATGGAAGTCATTGAACCCTGTGATGGCGACCACCATGACCTTCTCCTAACAATGCAGGGGGCTGACCTTGGTATTATAGATTGTGAATATCCTGAAAAAAAACAATTCATTAGTAACAAACAGCTGTAGATGTGTTAAATGGCCACAAGTAGCAAATAATCCCAGGCCACTTGCCATAATTCACTCACTAGCCTACAGCAGTAGGAAAACAACCTGATATCAGAGTTTCGTATCTCTGCAATACACTTGGGTTTGTTTGACTCTCTGAAAAAATATTTTCTCACTGACTACAGACTGGCCCCTAATAAAGTAAATCAGACACCGTGGAACACAAAGGAGTGTAGGAGGAAAAAGTCCAAGTTAGTGCAAACTGTCCGAACTCGTAATAGAGCTTCAATATTAGATTCTTGAAGGTCAACAAACCATTACTAAAACAAAGCCAGAGAACCCGGGACGATGAAAACTGGTTCAATATGGAAGACTCACTTAAAAGAAATGATACTAGGTACTTCTGTAATATTTTTTCCCGTGGCAGTTTAAGAATTATTAATGCTCGGATGGAAGTTTATGTTCCCTCATAAGCCTGGCAGAAGCATTTTAGTGCCTTCTATGCATAGTTTACTGTCATAACTCTCGGAAAATAAGAAACCTTGCTATGACACTAGCACGAGTGTTTAATACCACTATAGAATAATTAGTATTCTCTTTAGGGACTACAAAGTGGATTCCCTCCGCAAGTGAAGTGCGATAGGGCTGAGTGCTTGCCCCCACTTTGTTTTCTTTGTACATTAAAATTGTTATTGGATTTGTCAGATTTCCAGAATGATGCAACAAAGTCAGCTTGAGTCAAAATCCCTGCGGTAATGATCACAGTTGACAGACACACTGTTGATCTCAAAGATCCTATAGGATTTGCAAGCATTTTTCAAATATGTTTTCCATCATTTGCTCACAGTGCAGTATTGAGATCAGTTCCCTAAAAACAAAATGTATGGTTTTGAATGCTCACCAGATGTTCAAGAGAACACTATGGGGCTGAGGTCTGGAAAAGTCTCTCCCTTAAGTCTGAAATCCGAGGCCTCTATTTAGCCGCCAGATTAGTGCACCAGTTCTCCCCATACATTTTTATCTTGTACAAAATAAGGATGGTAACATAATGAACCTTGGCCCACTGCTGTATTGGCTATGGGGTTGGACCATGAGAGAACTGGAGCATTACAGACTGTCTTTAATGTAACTGATTGGAATAGATGGCTCTTAGTCACCCGTAGCTCTACTATGTTAAAACTTGGGTTCAGTTGTTGGATCTGAAGGAGCTTTGGAGTATCCCTGGTTGATTTATGGCTTCTTGAGGAACCTGTTAAAGAAGAAGTATTGGCGATATGTTATGCGTAGATTGAGGGCAGAGTTCAGGAGTGGGGAGTTAATTGCATTTTTTTTAATCACAACTATATTCTGAAACTCAAGCACTATATGGACAATGGGGTTCCCCACAAGCCTAAAATCTCTCTATATGCTTTAGACTTGGAATAACCTATACACTTGTTTACTCCTAAATGGTCTAAAGGTGCAGCATAAGAGACTGTTGCCCTGTTTGCAAAACTGTCATTGAATCAGAAGGTCATTTCTTGTTTTTTTACCTAGCATATGGTACCTCTTGAAGGAAATTGATCATAGGTATATGCCAGCATTGGATGTCAGACATTATTGGTATGTGTTTAAGATTTTCATGTCAGATACAGATACATTTATTGTCTTTGGTCTGTCGAGGTTCCTACTCTGGCTTGATCTGCAACAAAGCATTTAAGTAATGATAGGTCGTTAATTTTATTACAGGCTTTTGATTCTGCAAATGTACTATCAATGAATGGGTACATGTAATTGTATTATTTTAATATTGCTCTTAACTGAGTGCTTTTGTAATGGATAGATTAATTATTTAGTTTGAACGTTTTATAGGGAGTGCACCCGAAATAATCTAAAGTACTGTTCTGATGCTGTGTAAAATGTGTCTGGTGAAAGAGCTCTCACATTTCGTGAAATACATATTGAAATAGAATAACATACCTTTTAAGGTCATTTTTGGTTCTTACATTATCTTAAAAATGATAGTTGGCACTTTCAAGTATGGAGCCAAATTATAAGCTTACAGTCCTTGTTCAGCTGACATTTTTGTAGCCACTGAAGGTAGTCATAGTTCGGTGCTGCTATGGTATCAGTTTGTTTTATAGCCCAGGGTGCTTCTTAATCTTTCCCGCCAATGCCTTCGAGCCGAATCGAAATCCTTTAACTCAACATCCCAAACGTCTGCCAAATTAGACACTTCAGCTTCATATACATGAATTATTATCGCCATTCAGTTTTTAAACCTGACACGAATAGTATTAGAAGATTTAAAGCATAGGAATTTCAAGTTATCCAAGATTAGGCCAGTGCAGTTTACAGATGTCTAGAATAAGTTGAAAAGGCATTTATATTATTCAGTGCATAAATTGCATTTTAAACGAATCAACATAAAGTAATTTAGATAGTGCCTCCATGGTACACTAAAGTCCAGTAACAAACAAAATTACTCTGTTTTTTCTCTTTTCTTTCCTGACAGAATGATAAAGATGAATCGCTGTGGGTTGAACGGTTGCTTCGGCTGCATACATCCCGCGTCAGGGACGTGGAACTCCTCACCGGACTCAGCTTCTTCCAGGACAGGAAAGAGTCTGTTTCCAGATTGTTGCAACTTAAGACTTACTTACCAGTTTTTGATGATGATGACTGATTGGATGTAAAGAAGTTTTTTTTTTTTTAAAGCAAATAATCTATGCATTGCAATCAGATGATGCCCAGCGCAGAAGTAAAATGCAATGTGAAAAGACTTTTGAGAAGTCAGAAGGGAGAACAGAAGTATTTCACTGCGATGATCATACCTCAGGGACAGCTATTTGGCCAAACGGAAGAGCCTTTTGATATGTACATAATTTAATGTGCTAAGATTTCGTTCAGTGTCGGGGAAGGCAACACCTTTAAACTACCTTTGTGACTTTTTAACTTAGTAGTGGAATCAAAATAATAGCAGTGAAGGTGATAAATGTGGAACACCGTTCTATACTCTTTCCTTCTCCAAACTCTATTTTTTCTAAGTTATAACGTATATGTATGCAAATATATTGATATATTTTTTTTAAAATAAGTCATTTATTCTGTCATAATTTACGTTACTGCTGCATCTCTACTAATCAACCCTTTTTTGTATAGGAGCAGAAATAAATCTGTACATTTTCAGACCCTGGCCACATGAAGTACAAAGTTTTAGATGTGAAGAATCCCAACGTATCTGGATTAACTATGTAAAGGAAGTTTTTAACAAAGAATAGTAATGGATCAATTTTGAATTTGAAGTAATACAATAAAGAAAATGTTCATACTACTCGCATAAGTGATAGAAGCAAAGCTGTCCTCATTTTACAATTCAGTATAACAGTAAATTACCACCAAAAAAGGAACCATATATCAATTTAATATTCATTGTTTAGCACCTGCTAGAAGTCCAGGATTATGAACCTAAGTTTATAGGGGATTGACACACTAATAAAGCAGTTACTGTGTGAAGTAGCTACCTATTGTGAGTAAACACAATGGGCAGGGCTATTTCTGAAATTAGGTGCTATCACACCAGCTCAGATCCATTTTTGCAAGGCGCCTATATGCTGGGGTCCTGGATCTACTTTACTGGCCCATATGTCCTTACCACAGACTGGGGAATAACTGCTTGGGCCCAAAGTCACCCGTGCTTTACTGAGCATTTTTTCATGATTTTAGCTAAAGAGACATTCAGTTGAACATTGCACCAGTTAAAGCCATTCATGAGGACTTTTAAGCACCCTAACTAACTGTGTGGTATGGGATCCCCATAAAAAAGATCATGACTCGTGGGATGTGAATATGCCTATGACAATAATCTTGTTGTCACCAAAAGCAGCCATCAGTTGTAATGTCACAGACAGGCACATAATTTTAGTGAGTGTAAGCAATACATTGATGTTATGACTGTAACCTCTGCAGAAAAATAATGCTGTGTATTGGGATTTTAATCCAACATTTGCTGTTAGTTCTGCACTCACTAAGGCTTTGGGTACTTGGTCTATGATGAAAGACACCCCCAAGTCTACTTGACTCTGGGCCTCTCAGACAAACAATACCAAGCTTAAAGGAGGTGGGTGAGAAGGACGAGTGTGATGTACAGTACGACGCAATTATCATAGATGTAACAAGAATTGGAATGCCCAGCCATAGGTGTTGGTTTAAAAAAGAAAGAAAATAGCACTAAAAAACCCATCAAATTGTAAACAGAGTTGAAATGATGACCAAAGATTAAAAGTGTGCAAATCACATAAACAGCATTATTATACATGCATATACAGCTGTAACAGTTAATGTTCGAGGCAAATGACTACTACATAATTATTTTCTGAACTCTGCGGTTGCTAACTGATTGGGAGGATTATAAAGATTATGAAGAATAATAATACAATCTGTTCTACTTGTAAAGGAAGAAAACATGATCCTATGACTGCCTTTATTGGCAGTGACCTACACATCAAATCTGGCATTGAAGCATCTTGCTCCCATTCCCCACAAACATCAGGCTCTTCCGCCTGGTCTTGTGTACTGACCCCCACAGCTGTGTGCTCATCCTGTCTGGCCCACACCACTGCCCACACCTTTCCTTTGACCAACAACCTGAGACTGTGTTGAGCTGTTCATCCAAAATACAATGTAATGCATATAGAGTGCTGTGTAGAACATATATGACTCTTATTGCAGTGGGAATATAACAGATGTATTTAAAATAGAGTGTTATTTTAGCAAAATAAACCAAACATGCACTTAATATAAAAATATCGTGTAATATAAATGTATAATATTTGTGTGTTTACCTTTCCAACGGTGTGGCTGAATACAACAATCCTGCTTTTAAGTTTCAACCCTCTGTCTGTTTAAGTACCAAGTAAAATACCAAGGCAAGATGACACTACGTTTTAGATTGGTAGTGAAGTAAGTGTTTAATGCTTTATTGGCCTGCTTTATTTGCAACACAAAAATACATTCTTACTATTCACAAAAGTCCTTGTAGAAGTCTGCGAAGTCCTTTCAACTTGTGAAGGTGGTTTTGCATCCCTGTATGAATTGCAAATAGGAGGGACTTTAAAAGGGTGTCTCCTCTTTTGTCTGGTATTCGTAGAGGAATGTAGCAGTTGCTTGTGACCACAAATGCAGCCCCTCACAGAGAGTGGTAACGGTTTCGCAAATGGAAAGCTGTCCCCATGAGACAGCTTCCTCTTAAAGAATCGTGACAACAGCCATGGGGAGCCGGAGGACCATTGGCTGCTGTCCCGAATCCTTCTCAAAAGGGAAACAAAAAAAAAGGAAAAAAACAAAAGCAGCACCAGTCCCATTAATTAATACTTCTACATTCAGGTTCTTCACGTGTGAATATCCCCCAGGCATCAGACTTGATCTGGAATTCTTCATAACTCCCCTGTGCTGGTAGAGGGCATTAGATCAGTCTTGGCACCCAAAATGGTGTATTGGTGATGTCATGTGAACCCATAAAGCACATCCCCAGTGCACTGACATAAGTTTCTTTTTTTTTCAATGCCTACTACCACGAATCTGGAGCTCCCACCTGAGAGAAATTTACCTCAGAGTAATAACATTATTGAGCATTACAGTTTTTCTCGGAAAACCATGTCACTGCCTTAAAGGTCAGGGTTCAAGCCCTGTTGAAAATGTGCTGGCAAATGTTGATCACTGACCCACATGAAGATTGCTTGTGGTGCCTGGATTCCTGTCACGACTCCTGTTGTAGCATGCTTCCTAAGGCTATTAAAGAGAGAGCTCAACCTAACATTTTGTGGCCTGAGCCAAAGAAGGCCAATAGGCTCAATGAAAAACCAGATCCAGGTTTCACTCCCACTCTTCCTTTAGGATTTGCAATCTATTCTTGAACTCATTTAAAGGGAAAAAATGATGCAGAAAGAAAAAGAAGCATGTCAGCTTTTCCAGATGCTCTAGATCAAAGGGCAAGTCACCAACCCCTTTGAGGTCCTCTTCATCAGAGCCTGCTCCACTGGCTTCTCATGAGCTTCACTACCCCCAGTTTCATTGGTACCGCAGCTCTAACCTTATCGGCTGATGCTGAAATTTCTGCTGCTGGAAGCAGATCTTTCTGTCTTTTAGCACTCAATATAGGACTTGTTGGTCAGAACTTTAGCCCACTCCGGTGCTCCTTAGTACCCTGTTAGTCTGTGATGGGCTCCACTCAGCTTACAGCCTTTGGAACTTCCCCTGGCCCTGGGAGTTCCTCATAGTTGTATTGCCTGGCTCCCATTGGTATTGTCCTATCACAAGGAACTTTACAGACAATACTTAGCTTGGCAGTGGTAACAACAGCATTTCCAGTGCAACCACCCCCACTAACACCAGTGTTGGAGATACCTGTGCCTCTTATTAAAACGTTTCATTTCAGGAGAGAAACTCAAAGAAGGATTTAAGAATAGCAACTATGTATGGTACAGATTCATACACCATCCCACAGAAGATGCATCTCTTCCCTACCTGTGCTACAAACACAGCCTATTACCTAGCATTACAAAATGGCAGTGTATTGGAATCCTCACCCGAGCCTTCCCTATCTCTGATGTCCACGGTGATGTTTCAATTTCACTCAGTAGTGAGAAAAGCAGTGTAAGTCTTGGAGGTGCCTTAACCCTCTGCTGGTGCTTCTTCCAAGATTCTTCCAGACCTTTTTCAGCACTTCCCACATTATCTCCTGAACCATTCCTACCCTTTAACAAAGGCTTCATTAAATCCATCAAAAAAGCATAAAGCAAGTCTCCTTCAACAACTGCTGTCAATAGGGCTGTGACTTGGATATACAGGCCAGCCCCAGGAGATTCACCATTTTTTTCCACCTATCTCCAGAGAGTCTAGACATACAGGTCTCTTCATGTGGCAACCAGAATCTGGGATTTCTCTCCATGTAACCCTCCCGTGTCCAAGGTAAATTTGCATATGAGTAAATTAGCAGGTGTAAATTTACTACTTTTGGCTCTTCCCCATTTACAAGTGTAAATTTACTACAACATGTAGACTTACATGTCTCCACCTCCTAAAACATTTGATGGAGCCAAAGTTATGAGTGTAAAGTTACTCCAGACAAAAAGGACTCAGGAGTAATTTCTGCACAATACATTTCAAACCACTGGAACAGCAACACTCACCCACAATACATAATGGAGGCAGGGACTTAAAATAGAATTTCATAGCCAATAATGCTAACATTGATCTGTTTTGACTTTTTACAAATATATATACGTTATTTATTGTGAAAAACACATATAAATACAAATATTTTATGATGACATATTTTAATAATATTCTGTTTAAAAGGCAATGAAATGTTATTTTTTTTCATACATTAACTGAAATTATTTCCATAAATAACTTTTTTGTAAGTTTTAATACACGATAAATATTTTACTTTAGGTGGGATTTGTAACCGCTTCTGTGCCTAGGACGAGCTATGGGTGCCCGGGGGAGCGCTAGCGCTCCCCCAGATGGTTGCGCACCCCCCTCACCTCAGCAGAGATGGAAGGGGAATCGCTTCCCCTTCCACCCCTGCCCCCCTGTGGCATCTGATGACGTCAGCGCGCGAGGCCTTCCCCCCCTCCCCCCCGATCGAAGGAGAAATGCAAAAGCATTTCTCCTCTGATCACGTGGAGGGGGCAGAGAAGCCTGAAAGAAGAGGAAAGGCCTTTCCTCTCCTTTCAGGCTCAGGGAAGGTTTTTTTTTTTTTTACATTTACTGATAAGGGGAGCGGCCCCTTGACCTCTAGACACCAGGGATATATATATTATTTTATTTACTTTATGTTTTTATGTATGGGGAGCGACCCCTTAGACAAGGGTCGCTCCCCTGGGGGGGGGGGAATTGTATTTAGGCCATTTCTACCCCCCTTGGGGCCAGGTCGGCCTATTTTTGTTAGGCCAATCTGCCCCCAAAGGGGCAGAAACCTCTAGACACTATGGATTGGTGTGTGTGTGTATGTGTGTGTTTTGTTTAGAGGGGGCAGCCCCTTGGGCAAGGGTCTCTCCCCATGGGGGCACATTACTGCTGGCCATAACTGCCCCCATTGGGGGCAGATTGGCCTATTTTGGAAGGCCCATCTGCCCCCAAGGGGGGCAGAAAGCCTACCAGAGACCAGGGAAGATTTTTTTTTCAAAATAAGAGTTTGGGGGTATGGCCATACCCCCACCCCAAATAAATGGGGCCAAAGTTGTTCTGCCCACCAGTGGGCAGATTGGGCAATTAGCCCTGATACACACTGCAGGGGGACAGAAAGTCTACTAGATGCCAGGGAATAAAAAAATAAAAGAAAATAGTGGGGTGGTGGCTACCAACCAGTATGGGCCTGGTTATGCCCCCACCCGAACTGAAGGGACTAACAGTCTTTCAGCTCTCCCCGCACACTAAAACATCTTATCCCATGGCAACCAAGAGGACATTTGATTATTTTTGTTTTTTGTTTTACATTTGGGCCATGAGAGCTCGGTAACTCTCAAAATCATCGCACTTGGAATGGTAAGGGCTGCACTTTTTTTTTTACTTTGGGACGCTGCCATGTAGAAAAATCCACAAGACCTAGACACATCTGAAAACTAAACATCTAGTTGATTCCAGGGTGGTGTGCTTCACATGCACTCCGCACCATTTCCTTACCCACAATGACCTGCAAACCTGCAACTTTGCTGGGAAAAGCACACATTTTTCCCACATTTTTGTGATGGAACCTTCCGGAATCTGCAGTAATCCACAAAATTCCTACCACCCAGCATTGTCTCATCTATACCGATAAAATTTCAGCTTAAAAATTTTTTTTTTCAAACTGCCCTTTTGGACCCACTTTGGTTCCTCCTCAATTTCGACGCGTTTTTGCCTCTTCCCTGTCACAAACACTTGGCCCACCTACACAAGCGAGGTATCATTTTTACCGGGAGACTGAGGGGGAACGTTGGGTGGTAGGAAATTTGTCCCGGTGCAGTGATCCCACACAGAAATGTGGGAATGTTTTTATTTTTTAGCTAAGTTTGCGGTTTGCTGAGGATTCTGGGTAAGAAAATATTGGGGGATCCACGCAAGTCACACCTCCCTTGACTCCTTCAGGTGTCTAGTTTTCAGAAATGTCTGGGTTTGGTAGGTTTCCCTAGATGGCTGCTGAGCCCAGGACCAAAAACGCAGGTGCCCCCCATGCAAAAACAGGTTAGTTTTCTATTTGATAATTTTTAATTGTCCAGATAGTGTTTAGGGGCATTTCCTGTTGCGAGCACAAGGCTTACCCACACAAGTGAGGTTCCATTTGTATCGTGAGACTTGGGGGAATGCTGGGTGGAAGGAAATTTGTGGCTCCTCTCAGAATCCTTTCTGTCACCGAAATGTGAGGAAAAATTGTTTTTTTTTAGCCGCATTTTGAGGTTTGCAAAGGATTCTGGGTAACAGAACCTGGTGAGAGCCCGACAAGTCACCCCATCTTGGATTCCCCTAGGTCTCTAGTTTTCAAAAAAGCACAGGTTTGGTAAGTTTCCCTAGGTGGCGACTGAGCAAGAGGCCAAAATCAACAGGTAGGCATTTTGCAAAAAACTCCTCTGTTTTCTTTGAGAAAATGTGATGTGTCCACTTTGTGTTTTGGGGCATTTCCTGTCGCGGGCACTAGGCCTACCCACGCAAGTGAGGTACCATTTGTATCAGAAGACTTGGGGGAACGCTGGGTGGAAGGAAATTTGTGGCTCCTCTCATATTCCAGAACTTTCTGTCACCGAAATGTGAGGAAAAAGTGTTTTTTTAGCCACATTTTGAGGTTTGCAAAAGGTTCTGGGTAACAGAACCTGGTGAGAGCCCGACAAGTCACCCCATCTTGGATTCCCTTAGGTCTCTAGTTTTAAAAAATGCACGGGTTTGGTAGGTTTCCCTAAGTGGCGGCTGAGCTAGAGGCAAAAAATCCACAGGTAGGCACTTTGCAAAAAACACCTCTGTTTTCTTTGAGAAAATGTGATGTGTCCACTTTGTGTTTTGGGGCATTTCCTGTCGCGGGCACTAGGCCTACCCACACAAGTGAGGTACCATTTTTATCAGGAGACTTGGGGGAACTTAGAATAGCAAAACAAGTGTTATTGCCCCTTTTCGTTCTCTACATTTTTTCCTTCCAAATATAAGACAGTGTGTAAAAAAGACATCTATTTGAGAAATGCTCTGTAATTCACATGCTAGTATGGGCACCCCAGAATTCAGAGATGTGCAAATAACCACTGCTTCTCAGAACCTTATCTTGTGCCCATTTTGGAAATCCAAAGGTTTTCTTGATTCCTATTTTTGACTCTTTATATTTCAGAAAATGAATTGCTGTATACCCGGTATAGAATGAAAACCCACTGCAAGGTGCAGCTCATTTATTGGCTCTGGGTACCTAGGATTCATGATGAACCTACAAGCCCTATATATCCCCACAACCAAAAGAGTCCAGCAGACATAACGGTATATTGCTTTAAAAAATCTGAGATCGCAGGAAAAAGTTACAGAGTAAAACGTAGAGAAAAATGGCTGTTATTTTACCTCAATTTCAATATTTTTTTATTTCAGTTGTTATTTTCTGTAGGAAACCCTTGTAGGATCTACACAAATTACCCATTGCTGAATTCAGAATTGCGTCTGCTTTTCAGAAATGTTTAGGTTTCTGGGATACAGCATTGGTTTCACACCCATTTCTGACACTGACTGGAAGGAGGCTGAAAGCACAAAAAATCATAAAAATGGGGTATGTCCCAGTAAAATGTCAAAATTGTGTTGAAAAATTGGGTTTTCTGATTTAAGTCTGCCTGTTCCTGAAAGCTGGGAAGCTGGTGATTTTAACACTGCAAACCCTTTGTTGATGCCAATTTCAGGGAAAAAAACACAGGCCTTCTTCTGCAGCCCTTTTTTCAAATTGTTTTAAAAAAACAAATTTTTCAATGTATTTTGGCTAATTCCTTGGTCTCCTTCAGGGGAACCCACAAAGCCTGGGTACCTCTAGAATCCCTAGGACGTTGGAAAAAAAGGACGCAAATTTGGCATGGGTAGCTTATGTGGGCAAAAAGTTATGAGGGCCTAAGCATGCCCTGCACCAAAAAAAGGCCTGGCAGCTGTGGAAGAAAAGGCCTGGCAGCGAAGGGGTTAAAATTAATCTTAAAACATTAATGCTGATATAATGTATTCAAATAATTAAATATTTATTTTCTAATTTAGATAAACTGTGTAAGTTACTTCTACTATCTTTTCACATCTAAGTAGAGTTATCCAACAATGTGGTGGAGCTCTAGTTTTGGTAAATTGCATTAAATATTTCAAAAGTTCAATATTCTTTAAAAAAAGATATATGTATATTTTTAGGTTAAATGTTAATGTAGAAGATGCAACACTATTAACTTAAGGCCTAATTTAGAGTTTAGTAGAGAGGGGACTCTGTTGCAAAGTTAATGGAGTACTCTCTCCACCACACAAAAGATCCTCCCTCATTTAGATTCAGGTGGAACTGAATTATTTTAGGGGCGAGGACTTCCTTATCTCTGCTGTTGACATATGTTTCCGACAGCCCGATGGATCAAGGCTGTCAGAGGTTTAACCATTTGACCGCCCCTCGATTTAGAGTGGGCGGTCAAATAGCCAGTTTTTACGTTCCGTCACGGCCAGGAGAAACCGTGAGGTGAGGGACAATGAAAACTTTGCGATGACCCCCCCCCAAGTCATGAAAGAAATCTCCCATGGTGAGGGGGTCATTTCTTTTTAATTTTCAAAAAGTAAATCCCACTTTGGAATTTTGCTTTTTGAAAATAAAAAAATGAAATGTATTAAGTATGGCTCAGTCATGTTGATAGAGCAGTTTGTCAAATTTTCAATTCATTATTAGGACCCGCCATGAGGGCATTCTAAATTCTGAGAATGGGTACTTTGTGAGGGCGATAAACTACTTTACTTAACCTCTCTGACAGAGTAAATCCTGTCTGCCCAACTCAAAATCAGGCCCTAAATGCTGGTTTAAACTATTTTATTAACTGAACTATATTAAATAAATTTTTTTGTTTAAAGATTTGTTTTAAAAATGCCACCTAAGCAAAATCTTTTTATTTACTTAGGTATTAAAAATTAAAAAAAATTAGGTATATGATACATTTAAATCTACTTATTATTTAAAAAAATACATAAATTAAAAAAGTTGTCAAAATATATATTTCACTAAAATATTTTTTGTTTATATGTTTTTTTAACAATAAATAAAATGTCTATGTTTATAAATTGAAAATGTATTAATTTATTTTAACATTATGCTGTGTAGGGTTCAATAATAAGACCCTGCCAATATTTTCTATGGGAGGGTGTTCCAGTACCAGAGGTTGGCCATATGTGCTGTTGGACTTACTCCAGTTCTGAGTTGACATATATTTACCATAGTTCTGTGTCCTTTTGTGGCACTAGTAACATTAGAAGTACCGTTTGTGAATAGCAATGGGCTTACTCTATTGTCGATGAGTGTCTGTCTCTCCCTACAGCCCTTCTTTCATTCCAAAGACGGCTCCTTCTTCTCCCTGAAAACTTCTCCTTTCTCCAGCCCCTCTCTCTGGTTCCTCCCACATTTGCTACTCAGTAAACTTGAATATGTGAGGATCTCCTATAGAATATCCAGGAGAGGTGAAGAAGATTTATACTAGGAAGTCTGTGAACTACATTTCGTACTAATTAGTACTACTTCATGTAGTACAACATACAGTTTGTTAATCAGTACTAAAAGGCTTGAAGCCATTGGCAGTGAGACCTTCTATTCTTGCAGCACTTATTCCTCACTTGCCCACCACACACATGCTCTGTGGGACCATAACTACTGTGAAACTGGGCCTGGGTGGTTGTTCTGTGCTTCAGAAAGGACCTAGACTCTTCCCATAGGAGAAGGGTCAAGGCTGATTTACATATGACTGGGTCCAAACTGAAATGGCATGGTGTGCAAAATAATAGTGAATTGGGATTGTGCCCCAAGACATGATGAGCTGCTGAGATTAATTCAAGCTTTCCATCCATCACTTTCTGAATACTTCAGTGTGACACCCTAAGTGGGATGGGTATACCCAGACGTAGATCCCATGCGCCCTGTAATAAATGCTCTCAATGGCTTTTCTCACAAGGGTGTACTCTAGTTACATATTTTGTGATTGCTCCATAGGCGATGTGCCAAAATTGGTTGGAAGACCGAAAGAACTTGTATTGTAAACAAGAACTAAAGGACGCAGCCTTGACTACCATTAGATCATACAGTAAAGGTAAACATAATAGGAAAATAAGAATAGAATAGTAACAGAATTCCGTATTGATGTCACAAACTCCAGCCCTTAGGAATATGCTTCTCAGTCCAACAGTTGAAAATTTAATGGGCTCCTCATATCTTAATTCACCCACATAACCCTGAATAATTTAGAGTAAAGTTGGGGTATGTAATTCATTAGTCTTCTACCACTTGCGTACTTGTAAGAGATACCACCTAAATTATGACCTGGTATTCTGTTTTCAACTTAGTGTCCTACATCAAAATTCCTTACCCTAAGGAAGACCTTCATCCAAAACATTACCTCCCGGGAGGCCGAAAGGCGTTGATGCATACAAGTGGGAAAAGGGAGATTGGCGCATTATTGGTAGAAGACCCAGTCAGACAAATACCCCCCAATGGCCTATTCAGATGACAGGAAAATAAAATAACTGATATAAATATTTACATGTGTTGGACACTTTTTCCTGATTTTTCTCTGTAAAAATATTTTTGATGTGTGTAATGGGCACTTTTGTACATATTTGTTTTTGTGATGAAGTTTCTTTATGATTAATGTATTTGTCTTTTTATTTTATGTAAGTATTGTGATCACATGTATGTCTTACACAAATTACTGATGCATAAAGACTAAGGGCATTATTACAAGGCTGGGGAACGACTGGATCCAGAAATTGTCAAGCAGTACCCCTACATGCCAGTAGGTAGCATTGTTTAGCTCTACATCATCTTTGCCGGAAGTGATGTACATCGTACATATATAGGCACCATCTCAGTGTGCTGATGCCAGTTCTTTCCTTTCTGCGCCACATAGCACAGATTTGTGAAGAGCTACCCCTCTGTCACATTTTGACTGGCTTTTTTAAAAACTTTTTGACAAACAGTTGCTTGAGAAATTCTTTCCCATGGTGTGACAGAATGTCCCCCCAAGAAATCGCTGGTTTCAACCCATGTGACATGTCTCACAGAACCCCAGTTGGTCAGCTCATGATGCCTTGAGAAAGACCATGGCTCAATAGCCTGCACAGATTTCACTACAATCAAAGGTGCTGAGGGAGTGCTCCCTCAAGCTTCTCACCACCCGGCCAGATGACCATGGGACGATCAAGATCCTGGTCTTGTGGAAGGTCCCGAGACCACTCATGAAGCCGCACCTGATGGAAGTCGTCTGGTAAGTCACACAAGCAAAAGAAATCTAGGAAATCAAAGAGGTCGTAGACTTCTCCGTGCCCGTCCAGTTCCTCGAATGAGAAGAGAGCATTGACGCTCCAGGCCCTGCACCTCCTGTCGACGGCACCATCCCCGTTGCCCTTAACTCAACTCTAACATCGAGCAGGACTGGCGTCGTCAGGAGCCTTGCCTTCTGGCTCGAGCTGTTACCTTTTGTTTTTGACAAGCCTGGTACAGGGGTGAATGGGAGAGGTATGGTGACCCTGATGAATATCACCACCCATTAGATGACACCGTGGACATCTGGTATGTGGATATGGTAGATGCCAGTGAGTTAAACATCTTACCTGATACTGGCTTGGTCTCCCCGCCTACTGTGCCTAGTAGGAGAAGGCCTTTTTTGCTATAGTGATGCATATGATGACAATAAGTTGGTGGCTGAGGTCTTGGACATTCAGCTGCCCTCAGTCGCAGTCAAGACTAATGTCTTGACAGAGGTGCTTCAGCCGGGATTGCCCACTCTGAGCCCTTGCTCCCCTTTAATGAAGCCCTCACCAGCGCCTTCCTAGGGGCCTGTCGATGCTCCACATAGAGGCTCCTGTGCACAGGACAATTGGCCACTGCCATGCTCCAGAGAACCCTAGTTTCCTCACCCAGCACCCCACTCCTGAAAGCTTGGTGGTCCAGGCCTCCAGAATCAACCGTGGCACATTCTCTTCCACTCCACTGGATAGGGAATCCTGCTAGTGAAGACGTGCCCACTGGTATATCCAGGATCTGCAGTGTGGCTGGAAGTTGCAATGGGCACAGCATCAGGGCAATCTCTCAAATAAGATCCAGATCTCAGAGGGAACTTCACCAGATTTGCAGTGGTGGCTGATGAACCATGATCAGGAAAGCTGCAGACCCCTTTCCCATCTGCTGCTAAAACTGACTGTAGTGATATATGCGTCACTTCTGGGCTGGGCCTGCCATTTGGTGGGGTTGCAGATCAGAGGACTGTGGACTCAGGCTGTGTCCGGACTCCACATAAATGTTTTGGAGCTTCGGGTGATTCTTTTGGCATTGAGGGCCTTTCTATCCTCCATCAAGGGAAGGCAATTGTTCACAGACAACACCACCATCATGCCATGTGGTACTGCAATAAGCAGGGCAGGTGGTGTTGTGGATCCCTTGTCAGGAGTCTCTGCATCTCTGGACATGGCTGGAACACCAGCACATCTCACTGGTGGTTCAAGACCTGGCAGGCTCTGTGAATGCCAGGGCAGACAAACTCAGCTGTTTATGCCTAGCGTATCATAGATGGCTTCTCCATCAGAGGTGGTGCAAGGTCTCTTTGAAGAGTGGGGAGAGCCTTGATTAGATCTGTTCGCTACCACCGAGAATGAGCAATGCAAGCAGTTCTGCACACTGGAGTTTCCAAGGCAGCTCTCACTCTGAAACACTTTTTGTCACGAGCGGAGCTCAAGCCTCCTGTACGCCTTTCCTCCAATACCTTTTCTGCTCAGACTTCTCAAGAAGATCAGGAACGACCAGGCCCAAGTTATTCTTATGGCTCCAGTTTGAGCACAGAGAATCTGGTATCCCAAGCTCTTGAGCATGAGCATCATTCCTCCTGTCAAGTTGCCTCTTCAAGAGGATCTTCTGTTGCAGCAACACGGGAGGGTCCTGCACCCGAACCTGCACATTCTCCGCCTTCATGCATGGAGAATGAGCAGTGACAGTCTATGATGTTATTCTGGCTGCCAGGCGTCTCTCCACCAAAATGGTTTATGCCTGACATTGGGTGATATGTTGTGTATCAAGAAACATTGATCCCCTATCTGCTCCTCCTTTTCAGGACTTATTATTTGTTCTTTGTTTGTCCCAGCAGGGATCTGCTCTGTGCACAGGTAAGGGCTAGATTTCAGCCATTTCTGCTGTTGTTGGTCCAATGTTCCTTTTTTAAGTCCCCTGTTGTGACGAAGGTTTCTCAAAGGTTTACAGCACGTTTCCCCCCAGGCCATTCATCATGCCTCAGTGGGACTTGATCCTAGACTCACTTTCCTGATGTCCGTGCCTTTTGAGCCAATGCACAATTCCCCCATCAGTTACTGACCATCAAGACTGCTTTTTTGGTGGATATTACATTGGCCAAGAGGGTCAGTGAGTTGTAGGCACTGTTGGTGCATCCTCTCTATATTACTTTCTACATGGACAAACTGGTTCTCTGGACATATGTCTCCTGCCTTCCAAAGGAAGTCACTCCTTTTCACGTAGTTCAGACCATCACCCTGCCTACCTAATTTTGCCCTGCCTTATCCTTCTAACGAAGAGGAGAGACTCTGCTGTCTGGACCGAAAAAAAGCATTCTTTTTCTATCTTAACCACACAAAAATATTCCAGATGGATGACCAACTCTTTACAGGCTACATCAGTCCAAGAAGAGGAAGGTTGTGCTGGAACTAACCATCTGCCGATGGATAGTGCTCTGCATAAAGAGCTACTAAACACTGGCCAAGAAGCAACCAACTGAGGGCTGGTGTGCTCACTCTACCATAGCCAAAGCTGAGATCACTGCATTAGCTCTCAGAGTTACAGTCCTGGGTATCCGTCGGGTTGCAATATGGGCTTCCTTGCACACATTTACTAAGCACTAATGCGTGGACCATTAATCCCTTGCCCATTTGGTCCTGGAGGATCTTCAGGTCTAAGTTGGGTTTGCAGGTCCACATCCGGAGACGTATTGCTTGGATATCTATTGTAAGGTAAGGTATCTGTGGCTAGAAGTGTCTATCCAAGGAACCAGTTACTTACCTTCAGTAATGTCTTATCTGATAAAAACTTTATTGAGCAGCAGATTCTTTATTGATCCTCTCATCATCCATGCTCTGCGAACTGATGAAAGGATGAGGGCCCTAAAAACTCACACAAGTGGTGAGTCTTCTTCGTTGCACCATGGTCCTGGTGTGGAAAGTCATGAAAATTAACTGACGTCAGCATGCTGAGGTTGCGCCTATATAGGTTGTAGGAAGTTGGCTCTGTATGCACTATTTCAAAGTAAGGAATAGTATGCACAGAGTCCAAGGGTTCCCCTTAGAGGTAAGATAGTGGCAAAAAAAGATAATACTAATGCTCTATTTTGTGGTAGTGTGGTCGAGCAGTAGGCTTATCAAAGGAGTAGTGTTAAGCATTTGTTGTACATACACACAGGCAATAAATGAGGAACACACACTCAGAGACAAATCCAGGCCAATAGGTTTTGTTATAGAAAAATATATTTTCTTAGTTTATTTTAAGAACCACAGGTTCAAATTCTACATGTAATATCTCATTTGAAAGGTATTGCAGGTAAGTACTTTAGGAACTTTGAATAATCACAGTAGCATATATACTTTTTACATAAAACACAATAAGCTGTTTTAAAAGTGGACACAGTGCAATTTTCACAGTTCCTGGGGGAGGTAAAGTATTGTTAGTTTTAGCAGGTAAGTAAATCACCTACAAGTTTCAGATTTGGGTCCAAGGTAGCACACCGTTGGGGGTTCAGAGCAACCCCAAAGTTACCACACCAGCAGCTCAGGGCCGGTCAGGTGCAGAGGTCAAAGAGGTGCCCAAAACACATAGGCTTCAATGGAGAGAAGGGGGTGCCCCGGTTCCAGTCTGCCAGCAGGTAAGTACCCGCGTCTTCGGAGGGCAGACCAGGGGGGTTTTGTAGGGCACCGGGGGGGACACAAGTCCACACAAAAAGTACACCCTCAGCAGCGCAGGGGCGGCCGGGTGCAGTGTGCCAACAAGCATCGGGTTTCCAATGGGAGACCAAGGGGTCTCTTCAGCGGTGCAGGCAGGCATGGGGGGGGGCTCCTCGGGGTAGCCACCACCTGGGCGAGGGAGAGGGCCTCCTGGGGGTCACTCCTGCACTGAAGTTCCGTCCCTTCAGGTGCAGGGGTCTGCGGGTGCAGGGTCTTTTCCAGCCGTCGGGATTTTAGAGTCAGTCAGTCGCGGTCAGGGGGAGCCTGAGGATTCCCTCTGCAGGCGTCGCTGTGGGGGCTCAGGGGGGACAGCTTTGGTTACTCACAGTCTCGGAGTCGCCGGAGGGTCCTCCCTGAGGTGTTGGTTCTCCACCAGTCGAGTCGGGGTCGCCGGGTGCAGTGTTGCAAGTCTCACGCTTCTTGCGGGGATTGCAGGGGTCTTTAAATCTGCTCCTCTGCAACAAAGTAGCAGTCTTTTTGGAGCAGGTCCGCTGTCCTCTAGAGTTTCTTGTCTTTCTTGAAGCAGGGCAGTCCTCTGAGGATTCAGAGGTCGCTGGTCCTGGGGAAAGCGTCGCTGGAGCAGGTTTCTTTAGAAGGCAGGAGACAGGCCGGTAGGTCTGGGGCCAAAGCAGTTGGTGTCTTCTTTTCTTCTTCTGCAGGGGTCTTTCAGCTCAGCAGTCCTCTTCTTCTTGTAGTTTCAGGAATCTAAATTCTTAGGTTCAGGGGAGCCCTTAAATACTAAATTTAAGGGCGTGTTTAGGTCTGGGGGGTTAATAGCCAATGGCTACTAGCCCTGAGGGTGGGTAAACCCTCTTTGTGCCTCCTCCCAAGGGGAGGGGGGTCACATTCCTATCCCTATTGGGGGAATCCTCCATCTGCAAGATGGAGGATTTCTAAAAGTTAGAGTCACTTCAGCTCAGGACACCTGAGGGGCTGTCCTGACTGGCCAGTGACTCCTCCTTGTTATTCTCATTATCTCCTCCGGCCTTGCCGCCAAAAGTGGGGCCGTGACCGGAGGGAGCGGGCAACTCCACTAGCTGGAGTGCCCTGTGGTGCTGGAACAAAGGGGGTAAGCCTTTGAGGCTCACCGCCAGGTGTTACAGCTCCTGCCTGGGGGAGGTGTTAGCATCTCCACCCACTGCAGGCTTTGTTACAGGCCACAGAGTGACAAAGGCACTCTCCCCATGTGGCCAGCAACATGTCTCGAGTGTGGCAGGCTGCTAGAACCAGTCAGCCTACACGGGTAGTTGGATTAGGTTTCAGGGGGCACCTCTAAGGTGCCCTCTGGGGTGTATTTTAAAATAAAATGTACACTGGCATCAGTGTGCATTTATTGTGCTGAGAAGTTTGATACCAAACTTCCCAGTTTTCAGTGTAGCCATTATGGTGCTGTGGAGTCCGTGTTTGACAGACTCCCAGACCATATACTCTTAGGGCTACCCTGCACTTACAATGTCTAAGGTTTGGCTTAGACACTGTAGGGGCACAGTGCTCATGCACTGGTGCCCTCACCTATGGTATAGTGCACCCTGCCTTAGGGCTGTAAGGCCTACTAGAGGGGTGACTTATCTATACTGCATAGGCAGTGTGAGGTTGGCATGGCACCCTGAGGGGAGTGCCATGTCGACTTACTCGTTTTGTTCTCACCAGCACACACAAGCTGGTAAGCAGTGTGTCTGTGCTGAGTGAGGGGTCCCCAGGGTGGCATAAGATATGCTGCAGCCCTTAGAGACCTTCCCTGGCATCAGGGCCCTTGGTACCAGGGGTACCAGTTACAAGGGACTTACCTGGATGCCAGGGTGTGCCAATTGTGGAATCAAAAGTACAGGTTAGGGAAAGAACACTGGTGCTGGGGCCTGGTTAGCAGGCCTCAGCACACTTTCAATTCAAAACATAGCATCAGCAAAGGCAAAAAGTCAGGGGGTAACCATGCCAAGGAGGCATTTCCTTACACAACCCCCCCCCCAAACAAAAGAGGATGAGACTAACCTTTCCCAAGAGAGTCTTCATTTTCTAAGTGGAAGAACCTGGAAAGGCCATCTGCATTGGCATGGGCAGTCCCATGTCTGTGTTCCACTATAAAGTCCATTCCCTGTAGGGAGATGGACCACCTCAACAGTTATGGATTTTCACCTTTCATTTGCATCAGCCATCTGAGAGGTCTGTGGTCAGTCTGAACTAGGAAGTGAGTACCAAAGAGGTATGGTCTCAGCTTCTTCAGGGACCAAACCACAGCAAAGGCCTCCCTCTCAATGGCACTCCAACGCTGCTCCCTGGGAAGTAACCTCCTGCTAATGAAAGCAACAGGCTGGTCAAGGCCATCATCATTTGTTTGGGACAAAACTGCCCCTATCCCATGTTCAGAGGCATCTGTCTGCACAATGAACTGCTTGGAGTAATCTGGAGCTTTTAGAACTGGTGCTGTGCACATTGCTTGTTTCAGGGTGTCAAAGGCCTGTTGGCATTCTACAGTCCAGTTTACTTTCTTGGGCATTTTCTTGGAGGTGAGTTCTGTGAGGGCTGTCACAATGGATCCATATCCCTTCACAAACCTCCTATAGTATCCAGTCAAGCCAAAGAATGCCCTGACTTGAGTCTGGGTTTTTGGAGCTGCCCAGTCCAGAATAGTCTGGATCTTGGGCTGGAGTGGCTGAACTTGGCCTCCACCTACAAGGTGTCCCAAGTAAACCACAGTTCCCTGCCCTATCTGGCATTTGGATGCCTTGATAGAGAGGCCTGCAGATTGCAGAGCTTTCAAAACCTTCTTCAGGTGGACCAGGTGATCCTGCCAGTTGGAGCTAAAGACAGCAATATCGTCAAGATAAGCTGCACTAAAGGACTCCAAGCCAGCAAGGACTTGATTCACCAACCTTTGGAAGGTGGCAGGGGTATTCTTTAAACCAAAGGGCATAACAGTGAACTGATAATGCCCATGTGGTGTGGAGAATGCTGTCTTTTGTTTTGCTCCAGGTGCCATTTTGATTTGCCAGTACCCTGCTGTTAAGTCAAAGGTACTTAGGAATTTGGCAGCACCTAATTTGTCTATCAGCTCATCAGCTCTAGGAATGGGATGGGCATCTGTCTTGGTGACAGAATTAAGTCCTCTGTAGTCCACACAAAACCTCATCTCTCTCTGTCCATCTTTGGTGTGAGGTTTGGGGACTAAGACCACTGGGCTAGCCCAGGGGCTGTCAGAGTGCTCAATTACTCCCAATTCCAGCATCTTGTGGACTTCCACCTTGATGCTTTCCTTAACTTGATCAGCCTGTCTGAATATTTTGTTCTTGACAGGCATGCTGTCTCCTGTGTCCACATCATGGGTACACAGGTGTGTCTGACCAGGGGTTAGGGAAAAGAGCTCAGCAAACTGCTGCAGGACTTTCATACAGTCGGATTGCTGTTGGCCAGAGAGGGTGTCTGAATAGATCACTCCATCTACTGAGCCATCATTAGGGTTTGATGACAGAAGATCAGGGAGAGGTTCACTCTCAGCTTCCTGATCCTCATCTGTTACCATTAACAGATTTACATCAGCCCTGTCATGGAAGAGCTTAAGGCTGTTCACATGGATCACCCTCTTGGGGCTCCTGCTTGTGCCCAGGTCCACCAGGTAGGTGACCTGACTCTTCCTCTCTAGCACTGGGTAAGGGCTACTCCACTTGTCCTGAAGTGCCCTGGGAGCCACAGGCTCCAAAACCCAGACTTTCTGCCCTGGTTGAAATTCAACCAGTGCAGCCTTTTGGTCATACCAAAACTTCTGGAGCTGTTGGCTGGCCTCAAGGTTTTTACTTGCCTTTTCCATATACTCTGCCATCCTTGAGCGAAGGCCAAGTACATAGTCCACTATGTCTTGTTTAGGCTCATGAAGAGGTCTCTCCCAGCCTTCTTCACAAGAGCTAGTGGTCCCCTTACAGGGTGGCCAAACAAGTTCAAAGGGTGAGAATCCTACTCCCTTCTGAGGCACCTCTCTGTAAGCGAAGAGCAGACATGGCAGGAGGACATCCCATCTCCTTTTGAGTTTTTCTGGGAGCCCCATGATCATGCCCTTTAATGTCTTGTTGAATCTCTCAACAAGGCCATTAGTTTGTGGATGATAGGGTGTAGTGATTTTATAAGTCACTCCACACTCATTCCACATGTGTTTCAGGTATGCTGACATGAAGTTGGTACCTCTGTCAGACACCACCTCCTTAGGGAAGCCCACTCTGGTAAAGATACCAATGAGGGCCTTGGCTACTGCAGGGGCAGTAGTCGACCTAAGGGGAATAGCTTCAGGATACCTAGTAGCATGATCCACTACTACTAGGATGTACATATTTCCTGAGGCTGTGGGAGGTTCAAGTGGACCCACTATGTCCACACCCACTCTTTCAAAGGGGACCCCCACCACTGGAAGTGGAATGAGGGGGGCCTTTGGATGTCCACCTGTCTTACCACTGGCTTGACAGGTGGTACAGGAGACACAAAACTCCTTAACTTTCTGGGACATATTGGGCCAGTAGAAGTGGTTGACTAGTCTCTCCCACGTCTTGGTTTGTCCCAAATGCCCAGCAAGGGGGATATCATGGGCTAAGGTCAGTATGAACTCTCTGAACTCCTGAGGCACTACCACTCTCCTAGTGGCACCAGGTTTGGGATCTCTTGCCTCAGTGTACAGGAGCCCATCTTCCCAATAGACCCTATGTGTTCCAGTTTTCTTGCCATTGGACTGTTCAGCAGCTTGCTGCCTAAGGCCTTCAAGAGAGGGACAGGTTTCTTGCCCCTTACACTACTGCTCCCTTGAGGGTCCCCCTGGGCCTAAGAGCTCAACCTGGTAAGGTTCTAGCTCCATGGGCTCAGTTCCCTCAGAGGGCAGAACTTCTTCCTGAGAAGAGAGGTTCTCTTTTTGTTGTTGTGTTGCAGCTGGTTTCCCAGCTGACTTTCCTTTTCTCTTGGTAGGCCGGGCCCTTTTTCCAGACTCCAGCTCTACTTTTTCACCCTGAGCCTTGCACTGTGCCCTTGTCTTGACACACACCAGTTCAGGGATACCCAGCATGGCTGCATGGGTTTTCAGTTCTACCTCAGCCCATGCTGAGGACTCCAGGTCATTTCCAAGCAAACAGTCTACTGGGATATTTGAGGAGACCACCACCTGTTTCAGGCCATTGACCCCTCCCCACTCTAAAGTTACCATAGCCATGGGATGTACTTTAGTCTGATTGTCAGCGTTGGTGACTGGATAAGTTTGTCCAGCCAGGTATTGACCAGGGAAAACCAGTTTCTCTGTCACCATGGTGACACTGGCACCTGTATCCCTCAGGCCTTCTACACTTGTCAAATTAATTAAGAGCTGCTGCCTGTATTTTTGCATGTTAGGAGGCCAGGCAGCCAGTGTGGCTAAATCCACCCCACCCTCAGAGACTAATGTAGCTTCAGTGTGACACCTGATTTGCTCTGGGCACACTGTCGATCCCACTTGGAGACTGGCCATTCCAGTTTTAGCTGGAGTGGAGTTAGAAGTGGTATTTTTCTGGGGACAGGCCTTGTCTCCAGTTTGGTGTCCAGGCTGATTACAGCTACGACACCAGGCCTTTTTGGGATCAAAGGTTTTACCCTTGTACCCAAAATTGGTTTGTGAAGAGGCTCTGGGCCCACCCTCCTGTGCAGGTTTTTGGGGGCCTGTAAAAGACTCTTTACTATTTTTGTTTTTGGCTGTCTCACCACCCTTCCCCTGGGGAGGTTTTGTGACCCCTTTCTTTTGGTCACCCCCTGGGAAAGTCTTGGACACCCTAGTCTTGACCCAATGGTCCGCCTTCTTTCCCAATTCTTGGGGAGAAATTGGTCCTAGGTCTACCAGATGCTGATGCAGTTTATCATTGAAACAATTACTTAATAGGTGTTCTTTCACAAATAAATTGTACAGCCCATCATAATTACTTACACCACTGCCTTGAATCCAAGCATCTAGTGTTTTTACTGAGTAGTCTACAAAGTCAACCCAGGTCTGGCTCGAGGATTTTTGAGCCCCCCTGAATCTAATCCTATACTCCTCAGTGGAGAATCCAAAGCCCTCCATCAGGGTTCCCTTCATGAGGTCATAAGATTCTGCATCATTTCCAGAGAGTGTGAGGAGTCTATCCCTACATTTTCCAGTGAACATTTCCCAAAGGAGAGCACCCCAGTGAGATCTGTTCCCTTTTCTGGTTACACAAGCCCTCTCAAAACCTATGAACCATTTGGTGATGTCATCACCATCTTCATATTTAGTTACAATCCCTTTAGGTATTTTCAACATGTCAGGAGAATCTCTGACCCTAGTTATGTTGCTGCCACCATTGATGGGTCCTAGGCCCATCTCTTGTCTTTCCCTTTCTATGGCTAGGATCTGCCTTTCCAAAGCCAATCTCTTGGCCATCCTGGCTAATTGGATGTCCTCTTCACTGGGGCTCTCCCCAGTGTTTTCAGAGATGTTGGTCTCTCCTGTGAGGGACACAGCATTTCTAACTATTATGTTTGGAGTCAGGGCTTGAGAGGCCCTGTTCTCCCTAGTTAGGACTGGTAGGGGGGAATTTTCCTCCAAGTCACTATCTTCATCCTCTGTGTTGCCATCCTCAGAGGGGTTGGCCTTTTCAAACTCTGCCAAAAGCTCCTGGAGCTGTAGTTTGGAAGGTCTGGGGCCCATTGTTATTTTCTTTATTTTACAGAGTGACCTTAGCTCCCTCATCTTAAGATGGAGGTAAGGGGTAGTGTCGAGTTCCACCACATTCATCTCTGTACTAGACATTATGCTTCTAAAAGTTGGAATACTTTTTAAGAATCTAAAACTAGTTCTAGGTTCTAATTCAAACTTTCACAAACTTTTAAGCTCTAAAAGAAATGCTAAACAGGATCTAACACAAGGCCCTAGCAGGTCTTTTAAGAATTTAGAAAAATAGCTCAAATTGCAAAAATCAATTTCTAATGACAATTTTTGGAATTTGTCGTGTGATCAGGTATTGGCTGAGTAGTCCAGCAAATGCAAAGTCTTGTACCCCACCGCTGATCCACCAATGTAGGAAGTTGGCTCTGTATGCACTATTTCAAAGTAAGGAATAGTATGCACAGAGTCCCAGGGTTCCCCTTAGAGGTAAGATAGTGGCAAAAAGAGATAATACTAATGCTCTATTTTGTGGTAGTGTGGTCGAGCAGTAGGCTTATCAAAGGAGTAGTGTTAAGCATTTGTTGTACATACACACAGGCAATAAATGAGGAACACACACTCAGAGACAAATCCAGGCCAATAGGTTTTGTTATAGAAAAATATATTTTCTTAGTTTATTTTAAGAACCACAGGTTCAAATTCTACATGTAATATCTCATTTGAAAGGTATTGCAGGTAAGTACTTTAGGAACTTTGAATAATCACAGTAGCATATATACTTTTTACATAAAACACAATAAGCTGTTTTAAAAGTGGACACAGTGCAATTTTCACAGTTCCTGGGGGAGGTAAAGTATTGTTAGTTTTAGCAGGTAAGTAAATCACCTACAAGTTTCAGATTTGGGTCCAAGGTAGCCCACCGTTGGGGGTTCAGAGCAACCCCAAAGTTACCACACCAGCAGCTCAGGGCCGGTCAGGTGCAGAGGTCAAAGAGGTGCCCAAAACACATAGGCTTCAATGGAGAGAAGGGGGTGCCCCGGTTCCAGTCTGCCAGCAGGTAAGTACCCGCGTCTTCGGAGGGCAGACCAGGGGGGGTTTGTAGGGCACCGGGGGGGACACAAGTCCACAAAAAAAGTACACCCTCAGCAGCGCGGGGGCGGCCGGGTGCAGTGTGCTAACAAGCGTCGGGTTTCCAATGGGAGTCAATGGGAGACCAAGGGGTCTCTTCAGCGGTGCAGGCAGGCAAGGGGGGAGCTCCTCGGGGTAGCCACCACCTGGGCGAGGGAGAGGGACTCCTGGGGGTCACTCCTGCACTGAAGTTCCATCCCTTCAGGTGCTGGGGGCTGCGGTTGCAGGGTCTTTTCCAGCCGTCGGGATTTTAGAGTCAGGCAGTCGCGGTCAGGGGGAGCCTGGGGATTCCCTCTGCAGGCGTCGCTGTGGGGGCTCAGGGGGGACAACTTTGGTTACTCACAGTCTCGGAGTCGCCGGAGGGTCCACCCTGAGGTGTTGGTTCTCCACCAGTCGAGTCGGGGTCGCCGGGTGCAGTGTTGCAAGTCTCACGCTTCTTGCGGGGATTGCAGGGGTCTTTAAATCTGCTCCTCTGTAACAAAGTTGCCGTCTTTTTGGAGCAGGTCCGCTGTCCTCCGGAGTTTCTTGTCTTTCTTGAAGCAGGGCAGTCCTCTGAGGATTCAGAGGTCGCTGGTCCTGGGGAAAGCGTCGCTGGAGCAGGTTTCTTTAGAAGGCAGGAGACAGGCCGGTAGGTCTGGGGCCAAAGCAGTTGGTGTCTTCTTTTCTTCTTCTGCAGGGGTCTTTCAGCTCAGCAGTCCTCTTCTTCTTGTAGTTTCAGGAATCTAAATTCTTAGGTTCAGGGGAGCCCTTAAATACTAAATTTAAGGGCGTGTTTAGGTCTGGGGGGTTAGTAGCCAATGGCTACTAGCCCTGAGGGTGGGTACACCCTCTTTGTGCCTCCTCCCAAGGGGAGGGGGGTCACATTCCTATCCCTATTGGGGGAATCCTCCATCTGCAAGATGGAGGATTTCTAAAAGTTAGAGTCACTTCAGCTCAGGACACCTTAGGGGCTGTCCTGACTGGCCAGTGACTCCTCCTTGTTATTCTCATTATCTCCTCCGGCCTTGCCGCCAAAAGTGGGGCCGTGACCGGAGGGAGCGGGCAACTCCACTAGCTGGAGTGCCCTGTGGTGCTGGAACAAAGGGGGTAAGCCTTTGAGGCTCACCGCCAGGTGTTACAGCTCCTGCCTGGGGGAGGTGTTAGCATCTCCACCCACTGCAGGCTTTGTTACAGGCCACAGAGTGACAAAGGCACTCTCCCCATGTGGCCAGCAACATGTCTCGAGTGTGGCAGGCTGCTAGAACCAGTCAGCCTACACGGGTAGTTGGATTAGGTTTCAGGGGGCACCTCTAAGGTGCCCTCTGGGGTGTATTTTACAATAAAATGTACACTGGCATCAGTGTGCATTTATTGTGCTGAGAAGTTTGATACCAAACTTCCCAGTTTTCAGTGTAGCCATTATGGTGCTGTGGAGTCCGTGTTTGACAGACTCCCAGACCATATACTCTTAGGGCTACCCTGCACTTACAATGTCTAAGGTTTGGCTTAGACACTGTAGGGGCACAGTGCTCATGCACTGGTGCCCTCACCTATGGTATAGTGCACCCTGCCTTAGGGCTGTAAGGCCTACTAGAGGGGTGACTTATCTATACTGCATAGGCAGTGTGAGGTTGGCATGGCACCCTGAGGGGAGTGCCATGTCGACTTACTCGTTTTGTTCTCACCCGCACACACAAGCTGTTAAGCAGTGTGTCTGTGCTGAGTGAGGGGTCCCCAGGGTGGCATAAGATATGCTGCAGCCCTTAGAGACCTTCCCTGGCATCAGGGCCCTTGGTACCAGGGGTACCAGTTACAAGGGACTTACCTGGATGCCAGGGTGTGCCAATTGTGGAATCAAAAGTACAGGTTAGGGAAAGAACACTGGTGCTGGGGCCTGGTTAGCAGGCCTCAGCACACTTTCAATTCAAAACATAGCATCAGCAAAGGCAAAAAGCCAGGGGGTAATCATGCCAAGGAGGCATTTCCTTACATAGGTACTGCGTACATCAGTTCCGGCATGGCTGATGCCGATGACGCGGAACCCAACAACACCAAATATTGGTGTGCAGGGGCACTGTTTGGAAATTTCCATTTCCAGTCTGACGCCTGAGGATAATTCTATGGTATGGAATCTGCAGCTAGATAGTGGGTATACCAGATAAGTCATTACTGAAGGTATGTAACTTGTTCCTTATCACCATAGATAATTCAATTCATAAAAATGTGCATAAGTATGTGCTATGCACTGGTCAAGAAACAACCACCAAGCAATTCTACCAGAGCAAAAATGTTATTTCAGCACAAGGTAGAAGTGTCACATTTGCTGACATGTGTAGTAGTGCCTTCTGCTTCTCTTCACGCCTTTACCAGACATTACTCTCTGGACTCTAAGGTACAGACGCTTAGTCATTTCACACATTCTGTACTTCAGTACTTTTAAATCTATCATTCTTCATACCAACCACTAAGGGGGGGGGGGGGTACCTCTATTTACAGGTACGTAATTTGCAGATCGAAGCATTTATCATAAGAAAAAGTTACTTACCTTTAGTTATGATCTTTCCAGAGGATACTCTACCTATAAATTCCTCACCTACCCTATACACCTATCAGTTTTAAAGAATGGTCACATAAGTTTATTACAAACATTTTCCAAGTTACGTTTCTATGCACTGTGTTTCAACTGAAAGTAATCCCGCTCTGTCTTGTAAGACACAGAAAAACGAGGATGTGAACTGACATCACTGCGTCTGGGGAAGCACTTTACGAACTCACGGCGCATCACCAGGACTCTGTTTCTGTAACCAAGATGGAGCCAGCGCCTTCCTACTGGCACGGTGGAACTTATGTGGCATCGTACATTGCATCCCCATGTGCAAACAACTCACTGTGCAGCTTGCACTTCCATGGTTTGCTGAAGGGATTAGTACATCAAGCTCTTAGTTATGCACTAAGGAAAGGTTTCTATAACAAAATAGAATGAAGGTTATCAGCAGTAACATGAAAGCTGATGCATTGATTTAAGTGACAGTTTAGGTTTTGCAAACTATTATTTCTATTGTATTTAACAGTGTTCAATGTGAGGATATTATTCCCTAGCCACGGGAAAGCAACAGTCAATGAAAAAATATTCTGTGAAGAATTGTTTAAGTTATGGTTAGATTACTTAGACCCTGTAATAATGGCAATGTAATTGTAAATAAATGATATTGCTAAATTAGATGTTTATTCTAGTTTCGTTCTAGTTTTCTATTGCATAAATTGGTTTATAGATTGTACTGGATTCCATTATGAATGTTTAAATTGAGCTTGACAACATGATATTTTGCTTTGGCATGTAATACGTTGGTTAAAATGATATGGTCTTTTGGTAAAGCAAAATATAGGGATTTGTCATGATAACCAACAAATTAATTTTAAAACAGTGAGCCCAAGACATCTCCATCTATAGAAAAATGGCTTAAACATATTTTACTGTGATCCAGGTGTGAATGTATTTTATATTTTGGAAGGAAGGAGGAAGAGGTGTATAATTCATCATCATTATTAGTTTATTTCGGATTAAAAATCCAAACAACCACAATGAAACAAACAATAAAATTTCCACCATCTGTAAAAAAAAAAAAAAAGAGAAAAAGAGTAAAACCAGTATATAAAAACACACAGATAAAAATATAGATCAACAACAAAGTGCATGTGCAGTGCCATAGATTAAATAGCAGCCTTAGAAAAAGGTGCATCCATTTCAAGAAAGTAACACGTTACCATCCATGTTTATCAGAAAGTGCCAGTGCTAAGTGCACATTGAGCAATATCCTCTACCAAGTAACTCTGTGGGTCAACAACCCACAGGAAGTTAAAACTCTAGTCACCAGAGCTTGCCAGCGTCTGGGTGCTGGGTGCTGGCTTCTTCCACATTCCCTTCGGAACCGTATTAACCGTGCTGTATGTATATATTTAGATACAGCAATGACGACTACTTCACTGATCTGTACGGAACACCGAGTATACATGTGTACTGTCTAAAATCCAAAAGCTTGCATAATGGCTTACGCCATGTCCCACGTGGGAGGGCATAAGCACTACAGAAAAAGGCAAAATGATGACGTTTCCACTTCCTGTTGGCATGAAGGGCACTTACTAGTTGTATATTTATTTACAGACTAGGTTGCAGTGAAGCTTTTAACAGGCAGTGTACCAAATCCCCATTTAAAAAAAAAGTTCCTTTGCAAATGCGGGAGGAGGCTTAAAATCCAAAAATACATCAGTCGGGCTACTTGCTTGGTTACCCTCAACTCATACTCCCATAAGTTATCCTTACAGTGATCCTTAATCAGAGACCCTGGGACTAATTTAGATTCATCCGGGTTCTCCCACAATCTGGGTAAACATATTTCCTGAAACCTGACCTTAATAAAAACAAACCAAGATATCTTCTCCCATCCATTTTGACTAAGCAGCAATTTGAACAACTGTCTATAAGATTCCAGCTCCTCAGCAGATCACAGCATGTTCCAATAAAGCAGAGATCCAAGCAACAAGGTGAAATTAATTGGCAAGATGCTAATTTCAAGGAGCTGAGGCGGGTGAGGAGAACTCTGTAGGAGATTTAAAAGGTTCATAATGACCTTGTTTTCAGCCCTAACGAGGGTCTTGATTCTTGCGTGCCCCCACATCTCTCTCCCACATGTGACTGCACTTTTAACTTCTATGTTATAAATCTTCACTGACGGTACTAGCAGACTGGCTTGTGTTTTCTTCCGCATCTTATTCACAGCATCTGCCTCCTGCTGGAGTTGCAGGGTACTCCAATTCATCTAGGTAGCCCAGCTCAGTTTGTTTGATAAACAGACCCCCAAGTAAACAAATTCCTGGACTTGCTTAAGCGGAGTCTCTCTAACCAGAATGTTTGCCCTCACCTTTTTGTATGTATTGAAGACCACAAGTTTTGTCTTATTGACATTCCGCTCCAATCCCCTGTCTCTGAAGAATCACAAAAACCTATCCACTATGGCCTGCAGACCACACTGGGTGTTTGATATTAAGAGGGTATTGGATGCAAATAGCAGGGTGGAAATCTTATGAGAACCTAATTTAGGGGCATCATTCCCAGGAAAGTCCAGTGCTTTAATCAAATCATTTATACAAAGTGTGCACAGGGTTAGAGCGAAAACACACTCCTGCCTCACAGCTGTCTCAATCACAAAAGGCTCTGTTAGTTCACCTTTTTTTTATTTATTTTTTATTCATTTTTGCCATACACAAATAAAACATACATAGTACAAACAAGTCCCTCGACATGAAGATCAATGAGAAAAAAAAAAATGCAGACCATCCAGCTGCGGCGTTATCCCAGATCACAAGGAGCTCTCCGTTAAAGACTCTCACTGCATGCAACTATATCAAGGGACCCATCTCCAAACATCCTCCACAGCCGGCGAAGCAAGAAATCCACAGCGCCAATGTAGGAAGAAACCTTACCCGCCAGAGGTCACAGCATAGCATAGTCGAGGGGAAAAAACTACAGAAAAAACAAACTATCTAAAGGCAGGTGGAGCACACAACCAGATCGTGCAGGCTTATCATGATAACACAATAGCACACCTAATCCAGGGAGGGGATGAACCTCGCATACGGGCACCACCGATCACACCGCACACTCATTCCGGGCCGCCAGATATTCATTCAGAGGGGCCCAGATATCCTTGGAACGGGACCCCTCTGGCATGAGTCCCCAAAAGACCGACTGCTGATCGTGACAAAAAACCGCGTCTCGCAGCCATTCGGATTTACGTAGCGCTCTCCCCCGGCCCCAGCACATAGCAACCCTGCGCTTAGCCAACAGCATGAGCAGGCCCACTAGACGCCTATGCGACCCCTGTATCTCATCAACACATCCCAACAGCGCAACCTTAGGGGAAATAGGCATCTCCAGTTCGACCATTTCAGTAACCGCCTGCCAAACCTCCACCCAGAAATCATATACTTCTGCACACTCCCACGCCAGATGCAAAAAGCCCGCATCCGGAGCCCCGCAACGAGCACAGCATGCATCTGTCCGCAGCCCCATAGAGTGAATCCCCCTGGGCTTATAATACAGTCGATGCAGAAACTTAAAATGCAGCAGACGTAACCTATAGTTCGGGGATCGTGCTTTCATGTGAGCGCAACAGCTGCGCAACATTGCCTCCGTGACGGGCTCTCCCACATCTCTCTCCCACGCAGTCCTAGAGGACTCCCCATAACCACTCCTCTGCTCCTGCATACAATTGTACAACTTAGTTACCAGCTTGGCAGGAGACCGCGCACCGCAGAGCACTTCAAGGGCCCGAAACTCCAGGGGAGCCCCGGATGGGCCAAAAAAACGATCCCGCAGCAAAGCACGAACCCGGAGAGCGTACATTCGCTGCAACACTGTACCATCACAACCCGAAAGTGCCTCAGAGAGATCCAGCAAGTGGCCGTCCACCAGCCAGTCTCCCAGCACCGTCAGGCCAGCATCCCGAAGGAAACCGCGCACTCCACCGTCCCGAAACATCTGTGCATCAGCAATCGTCATAACAGGCAACAAAGGGGCAAAAGGTGTAGAAACCCCAGAACGCTGCATCAGCGCCCTCCACGCTCTCGCCGTGCAGGTCACCGTGTCAATTCCCTTCGAACGGGACGACACCCGACTTCCAAGCACACTTACTAAGCCGTCCGGCCATACAGAATCACTCTCAGGCGCCAGATGCGGCATATAACTGATCGGATTCAGCCAGTAGTACGCAAAGTGCGCCTGAGCACAGTAATAGTATAACTCCAGGTCTGGAGCCGCCAGCCCGCCCAGCTCAAACGGCAACGTAATTTTCTCCCAGGAAATACGCGTCTGACGTCCCACCCACGCCAAACGAATGAGCGCAGATCGGAGACGCCTGAAGTAACCCCCAGCAAGCGGGAGGGGAAGATTCATAAACAGATACAAGAATTTAGGGAGAACCACCATCTTCGCAATGGCAATGCGCCCAATTAACGAAAGCGGTAGAGTACGCCAGATCTCCACCTTTTCTTCCAGCCATGCCAGCGCTGCCCCATAGTTAGCGAGGCGCAACGCATCCACGTCACAGCACAAGTGTATACCCAAATAGCGCACCGGGCCCTCCGCCCAAACCAGGGGGTACCGAGAGTCAAAACCTTCTACGCTGGGAGTCAGGGGCAGGACCGTCGACTTCGACCAATTAATAGTAACACCAGAAAACGTCCCAAAGCGCACGGTTTCATCTAGCAAAGTATCTAGGTTCTGACCTGCGTTTCGCACGTATACTGCGATATCATCCGCGTACAAAGATATCAAGACAGGATGTTGTCGGAACTGTAAACCTCTGCTGTTGTATTTCTGTCGCAACCCTGCCGCCAACGGTTCCATAGCTGCCGCAAAAAGGAGCGGAGACAGCTGGCACCCCTGACGTGTACCCCGCGCAACGGGGAATGGAGCCGATACGCATCTGTTAAGACGCAACCTGGCAGTGGGCAAAGTGTACAACAGTCTAATCCAGTTCACAAAACGCGCACTAAGTCCCACTCGGCCCAAAAGCGCAAACATATATTCCCAGGCCAGGGAGTCAAAGGCCTTAGCAGCATCAAGAAACACCGCAACTACATTGTCGCCTGGTTCCAATGAGCCCGCCACCGCGAAGAAGGTATGCAAATTATGACACGTAGATCTCCCAGGGACAAATCCCGACTGATCCGGAAGCACCAACCTGGAAAGAAGTGGCTGCAAGCGCGCTGCTATCATTTTTGCTAATATTTTATTATCAATGTTTATCATGGAGAGTGGGCGGTACGAATCACACCGGGACGGATCCTTCCCAGGCTTCAAAACTGTTATTAATAGAGCCTCCCGAAGTGAGGCCGGAAGAGACCCAGCCTCCAGGGACTCCGCATACACCTCCAGCAAACACAGAGCGAGGATATCCACATATTCTTTATAAAACGCAGGAGTCAGTCCATCAGCACCTGGGGATTTATCGCCAGGTAGACTCCGAATCGCCGCCGCCACCTCCTCCACTGTAAACGGCGCATCCAGATACGCCATGTGCACCTCCTCAAACCACACCAGCGCAATGTTCTCGAAATACTCCTGCACATCCGCCACCCTCATGCCCACCGGGGCCGCATATAACTGTGTGAAATATTCTGTAAACACTTGCATTACACCATTCGATCCGGTCACCTTTCCGCCCTCAGCGTCTATCACCTCAGTAACATAATTACTGGCGCATGGCCTACGCAGCAACCCTGCTAGTGTTCTCCCCGCTCTCTCGCCCTCCCCGTACCTGCGAGCCTGTGCATGTCTCCCCAGGAAACAAACCTCTCTAAGGGAGGTCTCCTCGTATAAGAACACCTCACGCCGAATCTCCGCAAGTACCTCGCTTGACCACGTCTCAGCCAAGCGTCGTTCCAACTCTGTAAGCCTCCTTTCAGTATCAACCATCTCCCGTCTCAGGGCCTTCACAATACCGTGTTGCTTCGAGAGACACACTCCACGAATAACAACTTTAAATGTCTCCCAAAGAGTGCCGGCAGACCCCACCGATCCGCGGTTCTCAGCAAAGAATAGCCGAATCGCCTCCCGCACCTCCTCCCGAAAGACCTCATCCCGGAGCGCTCCACTGGGTAGCCGCCACATCACCATCGACAGCTCGCTGTGTATCGCCAACTCTAATTGCACCGGCGAGTGATCTGACAACGTGCGGGGGAGATGGTCTACCGCTCTAGTCCAGGCCTCCACATCTCTGGTGCCCAGCCATCGATCAATACGAGACCAACTACTATGAACATAGTTCAGGCACGTACCCTCTCGCACTCCTACATGCCTCTGTCGCCACAAGTCCACCAGTGCTCCACTCTTCATCACTGCCGCCAGAGACCTCGCTGCAGAGACATGCTGCATCCTGGCCGCACTCTCACGATCCAACTTAGCATCCAGGACCACATTAAAATCACCGCCCCAAATCACTGCTCCGGCACCCAACGACTCCACAAGGCGCCACACCTCCAGGAAAAACTCTGGGTCATCAACATTCGGCCCATACACAGCCACAAGCCGACAAGCCCTGTCCATTAATGTTCCACTCAGTAGCACATATCTACCATTTGGATCCATAATAATTTCGCGTGTGCGCCACTGCAATCCTTTGCGGATAATAATTGCTACCCCGTGCGCATATCTAGAATACGTGGAGCAATGAGCCTCCCCAACCCAGCCAGTCTTCAGCCTACCCACCGCAGCCGCCATGAGATGTGTCTCCTGTAACATACAGATATCTATTCCATGACGCTTAACATATGCAGCTACCAACCGAGCCTTCCGCCTATCGTTGAGCCCGCGCACATTCCATGTCAAACATCTAACAACCGACGTATCATCACCCCCATCCCAAACTACAGACATCCAACTCTGCATGCAAACACACCTCTCCACCTGCCTGAAACTAAATGAAAAAATAACCTGAAACACTTCAGAATTGACCCAGACCCCCCACCACCCACACAGGCCCCCCAATCGGACCCTCGCAATAACACACCCTCCCAACCCCAAACCCCACCCCCGATATCTAAAGCATAAAGTAACAGGACTCATCCTTGGGGCAGAAGCCTGCCTAACAGCTCTCCACCCAGAACATTCTAGGGAAGAGGGGCCCCAGGACAAGCAGCAAGCTACACATCAGAGGCCCGAACACGGGGCAGACCCACGCACATCCACAGCCCCAAACAACACAGTATACCATACAAAGCCGGTCAGTCATTGTCACTAAGGGCAGCATCCCCAGCACCCGGCCCCCCAGGCCCCGCAGCCCCCGACTGTCTTGGCAATCGCCTGGCAAACTTAGTCGCCTGCTTAGGGTCCGTGAAATACAGCACTTGCCCTCGTGCCGCACCCTCAGTCTGGCCGGATATAGTAGGGCAAACCCAACTCCGGCTTGACTCAGCAGACGTTTCGACAGCAGAAAGGTCCGCCTCTGGGCCTGCACACCAGGGGTGTAATCAGGAAAAAAGTTTATTTCAGAATTCTTATATACTAGAGGCCTTCTCTCCCTCGCCAGACGAAGGACAGTATCCCGATCTCTATAGTTCAATAGACGCGCAATAATTGGGCGTGGAGGCGTCCCCGGCGGTGGCCGAGGCCCCAAGGATCGATGTGCCCTCTCAATCACCAGCATCCGTGACAATTTGCCAGCGAACAACTCCTGCAACATACTCTCCACAAAGTCTTCCACATGACCCATATCGGTCGCCTCCGGCATCCCCACAATGCGTATATTATTACGACGGGACCGTGCCTCCAAGTCCTCATTTTTATTCCGTATCACCTCTAGGAGACGCTCCATCTGCCAATCTGTTCTCTATCACCCCTGCGCGCATCCTCCATTTCTGACGTGCGTGACTCCAGAACCTCAAACCTGGCGTCGTGGTCATCGACCCGGGCTCTAATGCGGTCAAGCCGCTCCGTCACATGGTCCAGCTTAGCATCGATACCAGCAAAGCTGGTCTTAAGCTCCAAGAACATGGACCGCACAGTCATCTCTGGATTCTCTTCTCCAATCTCGGCATCTCCAGGCTGAGAGACAGAAGCAGCACTCCTCTTTCTTCCACCCTCAAAGGTGAGTTTTGCTTGCCGCTGATCGGCCTTGCCCATCGTTCAATATGACACGTATGATCTCAGCTTGCGCCAAAACTGGGACAAATATCGAAGACAGCAGGCCCTCTCCTCCAATAATCACTCCACCAGCAGCCCAGCTCACCTTGTAAGGCCAGCAGATAGCCTCCAGGCGACCTGGCCCACCGCACAGCACCTCTCAGGCCAGGCCAGACCCCGCCACAGGACACTCCACCGGTACCACCAGCAGCACGGCGATCCGCACAGCACGAGGGAGGGGAAGGCCCAGGGCCCCAGTCAAGCCCCGCGCCAAAGAGACAGGGGGACTCCGAATCGCCGCCGCCACCTCCTCCACTGTAAACGGCGCATCCAGATACGCCATGTGCACCTCCTCAAACCACACCAGCGCAATGTTCTCAAAATACTCCTGCACATCCGCCACCCTCAGGCCCACCGGGGCCGCATATAACTGTGTGAAATATTCTGTAAACACTTGCATTACACCATTCGATCCGGTCACCTTTCCGCCCTCAGCGTCTATCACCTCAGTAACATAATTACTGGCGCATGGCCTACGCAGCAACCCTGCTAGTGTTCTCCCCGCTCTCTTGCCCTCCCCGTACCTGCGAGCCTGTGCATGTCTCCCCAGGAAACAAACCTCTCTAAGGGAGGTCTCCTCGTATAAGGACACCTCACGCCGAATCTCCGCAAGTACCTCGCTTGACCACGTCTCAGCCAAGCGTCGTTCCAACTCTGTAAGCCTCCTTTCAGTATCAACCATCTCCCGTCTCAGGGCCTTCACAATACCGTGTTGCTTCGAGAGACACACTCCACGAATAACAACTTTAAATGTCTCCCAAAGAGTGCCGGCAGACCCCACCGATCCGCGGTTCTCAGCAAAGAATAGCCGAATCGCCTCCCGCACCTCCTCCCGAAAGACCTCATCCCGGAGCGCTCCACTGGGTAGCCGCCACATCACCATCGACAGCTCGCTGGGTATCGCCAACTCTAATTGCACCGGCGAGTGATCTGACAACGTGCGGGGGAGATGGTCTACCGCTCTAGTCCAGGCCTCCACATCTCTGGTGCCCAGCCATCGATCAATACGAGACCAACTACTATGAACATAGTTCAGGCACGTACCCTCTCGCACTCCTACATGCCTCTGTCGCCACAAGTCCACCAGTGCTCCACTCTTCATCACTGCCGCCAGAGACCTCGCTGCAGAGACATGCTGCATCCTGGCCGCACTCTCACGATCCAACTTAGCATCCAGGACCACATTAAAATCACCGCCCCAAATCACTGCTCCGGCACCCAACGACTCCACAAGGCGCCACACCTCCAGGAAAAACTCTGGGTCATCAACATTCGGCCCATACACAGCCACAAGCCGACAAGCCCTGTCCATTAATGTTCCACTCAGTAGCACATATCTACCATTTGGATCCATAATAATTTCGCGTGTGCGCCACTGCAATCCTTTGCGGATAATAATTGCTACCCCGTGCGCATATCTAGAATACGTGGAGCAATGAGCCTCCCCAACCCAGCCAGTCTTCAGCCTACCCACCGCAGCCGCCATGAGATGTGTCTCCTGTAACATACAGATATCTATTCCATGACGCTTAACATATGCAGCTACCAACCGAGCCTTCCGCCTATCGTTGAGCCCGCGCACATTCCATGTCAAACATCTAACAACCGACGTATCATCACCCCCATCCCAAACTACAGACATCCAACTCTGCATGCAAACACACCTCTCCACCTGCCTGAAACTAAATGAAAAAATAACCTGAAACACTTCAGAATTGACCCAGACCCCCCACCACCCACACAGGCCCCCCAATCGGACCCTCGCAATAACACACCCTCCCAACCCCAAACCCCACCCCCGATATCTAAAGCATAAAGTAACAGGACTCATCCTTGGGGCAGAAGCCTGCCTAACAGCTCTCCACCCAGAACATTCTAGGGAAGAGGGGCCCCAGGACAAGCAGCAAGCTACACATCAGAGGCCCGAACACGGGGCAGACCCACGCACATCCACAGCCCCAAACAACACAGTATACCATACAAAGCCGGTCAGTCATTGTCACTAAGGGCAGCATCCCCAGCACCCGGCCCCCCAGGCCCCGCAGCCCCCGACTGTCTTGGCAATCGCCTGGCAAACTTAGTCGCCTGCTTAGGGTCCGTGAAATACAGCACTTGCCCTCGTGCCGCACCCTCAGTCTGGCCGGATATAGTAGGGCAAACCCAACTCCGGCTTGACTCAGCAGACGTTTCGACAGCAGAAAGGTCCGCCTCTGGGCCTGCACACCAGGGGTGTAATCAGGAAAAAAGTTTATTTCAGAATTCTTATATACTAGAGGCCTTCTCTCCCTCGCCAGACGAAGGACAGTATCCCGATCTCTATAGTTCAATAGACGCGCAATAATTGGGCGTGGAGGCGTCCCCGGCGGTGGCCGAGGCCCCAAGGATCGATGTGCCCTCTCAATCACCAGCATCCGTGACAATTTGCCAGCGAACAACTCCTGCAACATACTCTCCACAAAGTCTTCCACATGACCCATATCGGTCGCCTCCGGCATCCCCACAATGCGTATATTATTACGACGGGACCGTGCCTCCAAGTCCTCATTTTTATTCCGTATCACCTCTAGGAGACGCTCCATCTGCCAATCTGTTCTCTATCACCCCTGCGCGCATCCTCCATTTCTGACGTGCGTGACTCCAGAACCTCAAACCTGGCGTCGTGGTCATCGACCCGGGCTCTAATGCGGTCAAGCCGCTCCGTCACATGGTCCAGCTTAGCATCGATACCAGCAAAGCTGGTCTTAAGCTCCAAGAACATGGACCGCACAGTCATCTCTGGATTCTCTTCTCCAATCTCGGCATCTCCAGGCTGAGAGACAGAAGCAGCACTCCTCTTTCTTCCACCCTCAAAGGTGAGTTTTGCTTGCCGCTGATCGGCCTTGCCCATCGTTCAATATGACACGTATGATCTCAGCTTGCGCCAAAACTGGGACAAATATCGAAGACAGCAGGCCCTCTCCTCCAATAATCACTCCACCAGCAGCCCAGCTCACCTTGTAAGGCCAGCAGATAGCCTCCAGGCGACCTGGCCCACCGCACAGCACCTCTCAGGCCAGGCCAGACCCCGCCACAGGACACTCCACCGGTACCACCAGCAGCACGGCGATCCGCACAGCACGAGGGAGGGGAAGGCCCAGGGCCCCAGTCAAGCCCCGCGCCAAAGAGACAGGGGGACTCCGAATCGCCGCCGCCACCTCCTCCACTGTAAACGGCGCATCCAGATACGCCATGTGCACCTCCTCAAACCACACCAGCGCAATGTTCTCAAAATACTCCTGCACATCCGCCACCCTCAGGCCCACCGGGGCCGCATATAACTGTGTGAAATATTCTGTAAACACTTGCATTACACCATTCGATCCGGTCACCTTTCCGCCCTCAGCGTCTATCACCTCAGTAACATAATTACTGGCGCATGGCCTACGCAGCAACCCTGCTAGTGTTCTCCCCGCTCTCTCGCCCTCCCCGTACCTGCGAGCCTGTGCATGTCTCCCCAGGAAACAAACCTCTCTAAGGGAGGTCTCCTCGTATAAGAACACCTCACGCCGAATCTCCGCAAGTACCTCGCTTGACCACGTCTCAGCCAAGCGTCGTTCCAACTCTGTAAGCCTCCTTTCAGTATCAACCATCTCCCGTCTCAGGGCCTTCACAATACCGTGTTGCTTCGAGAGACACACTCCACGAATAACAACTTTAAATGTCTCCCAAAGAGTGCCGGCAGACCCCACCGATCCGCGGTTCTCAGCAAAGAATAGCCGAATCGCCTCCCGCACCTCCTCCCGAAAGACCTCATCCCGGAGCGCTCCACTGGGTAGCCGCCACATCACCATCGACAGCTCGCTGTGTATCGCCAACTCTAATTGCACCGGCGAGTGATCTGACAACGTGCGGGGGAGATGGTCTACCGCTCTAGTCCAGGCCTCCACATCTCTGGTGCCCAGCCATCGATCAATACGAGACCAACTACTATGAACATAGTTCAGGCACGTACCCTCTCGCACTCCTACATGCCTCTGTCGCCACAAGTCCACCAGTGCTCCACTCTTCATCACTGCCGCCAGAGACCTCGCTGCAGAGACATGCTGCATCCTGGCCGCACTCTCACGATCCAACTTAGCATCCAGGACCACATTAAAATCACCGCCCCAAATCACTGCTCCGGCACCCAACGACTCCACAAGGCGCCACACCTCCAGGAAAAACTCTGGGTCATCAACATTCGGCCCATACACAGCCACAAGCCGACAAGCCCTGTCCATTAATGTTCCACTCAGTAGCACATATCTACCATTTGGATCCATAATAATTTCGCGTGTGCGCCACTGCAATCCTTTGCGGATAATAATTGCTACCCCGTGCGCATATCTAGAATACGTGGAGCAATGAGCCTCCCCAACCCAGCCAGTCTTCAGCCTACCCACCGCAGCCGCCATGAGATGTGTCTCCTGTAACATACAGATATCTATTCCATGACGCTTAACATATGCAGCTACCAACCGAGCCTTCCGCCTATCGTTGAGCCCGCGCACATTCCATGTCAAACATCTAACAACCGACGTATCATCACCCCCATCCCAAACTACAGACATCCAACTCTGCATGCAAACACACCTCTCCACCTGCCTGAAACTAAATGAAAAAATAACCTGAAACACTTCAGAATTGACCCAGACCCCCCACCACCCACACAGGCCCCCCAATCGGACCCTCGCAATAACACACCCTCCCAACCCCAAACCCCACCCCCGATATCTAAAGCATAAAGTAACAGGACTCATCCTTGGGGCAGAAGCCTGCCTAACAGCTCTCCACCCAGAACATTCTAGGGAAGAGGGGCCCCAGGACAAGCAGCAAGCTACACATCAGAGGCCCGAACACGGGGCAGACCCACGCACATCCACAGCCCCAAACAACACAGTATACCATACAAAGCCGGTCAGTCATTGTCACTAAGGGCAGCATCCCCAGCACCCGGCCCCCCAGGCCCCGCAGCCCCCGACTGTCTTGGCAATCGCCTGGCAAACTTAGTCGCCTGCTTAGGGTCCGTGAAATACAGCACTTGCCCTCGTGCCGCACCCTCAGTCTGGCCGGATATAGTAGGGCAAACCCAACTCCGGCTTGACTCAGCAGACGTTTCGACAGCAGAAAGGTCCGCCTCTGGGCCTGCACACCAGGGGTGTAATCAGGAAAAAAGTTTATTTCAGAATTCTTATATACTAGAGGCCTTCTCTCCCTCGCCAGACGAAGGACAGTATCCCGATCTCTATAGTTCAATAGACGCGCAATAATTGGGCGTGGAGGCGTCCCCGGCGGTGGCCGAGGCCCCAAGGATCGATGTGCCCTCTCAATCACCAGCATCCGTGACAATTTGCCAGCGAACAACTCCTGCAACATACTCTCCACAAAGTCTTCCACATGACCCATATCGGTCGCCTCCGGCATCCCCACAATGCGTATATTATTACGACGGGACCGTGCCTCCAAGTCCTCATTTTTATTCCGTATCACCTCTAGGAGACGCTCCATCTGCCAATCTGTTCTCTATCACCCCTGCGCGCATCCTCCATTTCTGACGTGCGTGACTCCAGAACCTCAAACCTGGCGTCGTGGTCATCGACCCGGGCTCTAATGCGGTCAAGCCGCTCCGTCACATGGTCCAGCTTAGCATCGATACCAGCAAAGCTGGTCTTAAGCTCCAAGAACATGGACCGCACAGTCATCTCTGGATTCTCTTCTCCAATCTCGGCATCTCCAGGCTGAGAGACAGAAGCAGCACTCCTCTTTCTTCCACCCTCAAAGGTGAGTTTTGCTTGCCGCTGATCGGCCTTGCCCATCGTTCAATATGACACGTATGATCTCAGCTTGCGCCAAAACTGGGACAAATATCGAAGACAGCAGGCCCTCTCCTCCAATAATCACTCCACCAGCAGCCCAGCTCACCTTGTAAGGCCAGCAGATAGCCTCCAGGCGACCTGGCCCACCGCACAGCACCTCTCAGGCCAGGCCAGACCCCGCCACAGGACACTCCACCGGTACCACCAGCAGCACGGCGATCCGCACAGCACGAGGGAGGGGAAGGCCCAGGGCCCCAGTCAAGCCCCGCGCCAAAGAGACAGGGGGACTCCGAATCGCCGCCGCCACCTCCTCCACTGTAAACGGCGCATCCAGATACGCCATGTGCACCTCCTCAAACCACACCAGCGCAATGTTCTCAAAATACTCCTGCACATCCGCCACCCTCAGGCCCACCGGGGCCGCATATAACTGTGTGAAATATTCTGTAAACACTTGCATTACACCATTCGATCCGGTCACCTTTCCGCCCTCAGCGTCTATCACCTCAGTAACATAATTACTGGCGCATGGCCTACGCAGCAACCCTGCTAGTGTTCTCCCCGCTCTCTTGCCCTCCCCGTACCTGCGAGCCTGTGCATGTCTCCCCAGGAAACAAACCTCTCTAAGGGAGGTCTCCTCGTATAAGGACACCTCACGCCGAATCTCCGCAAGTACCTCGCTTGACCACGTCTCAGCCAAGCGTCGTTCCAACTCTGTAAGCCTCCTTTCAGTATCAACCATCTCCCGTCTCAGGGCCTTCACAATACCGTGTTGCTTCGAGAGACACACTCCACGAATAACAACTTTAAATGTCTCCCAAAGAGTGCCGGCAGACCCCACCGATCCGCGGTTCTCAGCAAAGAATAGCCGAATCGCCTCCCGCACCTCCTCCCGAAAGACCTCATCCCGGAGCGCTCCACTGGGTAGCCGCCACATCACCATCGACAGCTCGCTGGGTATCGCCAACTCTAATTGCACCGGCGAGTGATCTGACAACGTGCGGGGGAGATGGTCTACCGCTCTAGTCCAGGCCTCCACATCTCTGGTGCCCAGCCATCGATCAATACGAGACCAACTACTATGAACATAGTTCAGGCACGTACCCTCTCGCACTCCTACATGCCTCTGTCGCCACAAGTCCACCAGTGCTCCACTCTTCATCACTGCCGCCAGAGACCTCGCTGCAGAGACATGCTGCATCCTGGCCGCACTCTCACGATCCAACTTAGCATCCAGGACCACATTAAAATCACCGCCCCAAATCACTGCTCCGGCACCCAACGACTCCACAAGGCGCCACACCTCCAGGAAAAACTCTGGGTCATCAACATTCGGCCCATACACAGCCACAAGCCGACAAGCCCTGTCCATTAATGTTCCACTCAGTAGCACATATCTACCATTTGGATCCATAATAATTTCGCGTGTGCGCCACTGCAATCCTTTGCGGATAATAATTGCTACCCCGTGCGCATATCTAGAATACGTGGAGCAATGAGCCTCCCCAACCCAGCCAGTCTTCAGCCTACCCACCGCAGCCGCCATGAGATGTGTCTCCTGTAACATACAGATATCTATTCCATGACGCTTAACATATGCAGCTACCAACCGAGCCTTCCGCCTATCGTTGAGCCCGCGCACATTCCATGTCAAACATCTAACAACCGACGTATCATCACCCCCATCCCAAACTACAGACATCCAACTCTGCATGCAAACACACCTCTCCACCTGCCTGAAACTAAATGAAAAAATAACCTGAAACACTTCAGAATTGACCCAGACCCCCCACCACCCACACAGGCCCCCCAATCGGACCCTCGCAATAACACACCCTCCCAACCCCAAACCCCACCCCCGATATCTAAAGCATAAAGTAACAGGACTCATCCTTGGGGCAGAAGCCTGCCTAACAGCTCTCCACCCAGAACATTCTAGGGAAGAGGGGCCCCAGGACAAGCAGCAAGCTACACATCAGAGGCCCGAACACGGGGCAGACCCACGCACATCCACAGCCCCAAACAACACAGTATACCATACAAAGCCGGTCAGTCATTGTCACTAAGGGCAGCATCCCCAGCACCCGGCCCCCCAGGCCCCGCAGCCCCCGACTGTCTTGGCAATCGCCTGGCAAACTTAGTCGCCTGCTTAGGGTCCGTGAAATACAGCACTTGCCCTCGTGCCGCACCCTCAGTCTGGCCGGATATAGTAGGGCAAACCCAACTCCGGCTTGACTCAGCAGACGTTTCGACAGCAGAAAGGTCCGCCTCTGGGCCTGCACACCAGGGGTGTAATCAGGAAAAAAGTTTATTTCAGAATTCTTATATACTAGAGGCCTTCTCTCCCTCGCCAGACGAAGGACAGTATCCCGATCTCTATAGTTCAATAGACGCGCAATAATTGGGCGTGGAGGCGTCCCCGGCGGTGGCCGAGGCCCCAAGGATCGATGTGCCCTCTCAATCACCAGCATCCGTGACAATTCGCCAGCGAACAACTCCTGCAACATACTCTCCACAAAGTCTTCCATATGACCCATATCGGTCGCCTCCGGCATCCCCACAATGCGTATATTATTACGACGGGACCGTGCCTCCAAGTCCTCATTTTTATTCCGTATCACCTCTAGGAGACGCTCCATCTGCCAATCTGTTCTCTATCACCCCTGCGCGCATCCTCCATTTCTGACGTGCGTGACTCCAGAACCTCAAACCTGGCGTCGTGGTCATCGACCCGGGCTCTAATGCGGTCAAGCCGCTCCGTCACATGGTCCAGCTTAGCATCGATACCAGCCAAGCTGGTCTTAAGCTCCAAGAACATGGACCGCACAGTCATCTCTGGATTCTCTTCTCCAATCTCGGCATCTCCAGGCTGAGAGACAGAAGCAGCACTCCTCTTTCTTCCACCCTCAAAGGTGAGTTTTGCTTGCCGCTGATCGGCCTTGCCCATCGTTCAATATGACACGTATGATCTCAGCTTGCGCCAAAACTGGGACAAATATCGAAGACAGCAGGCCCTCTCCTCCAATAATCACTCCACCAGCAGCCCAGCTCACCTTGTAAGGCCAGCAGATAGCCTCCAGGCGACCTGGCCCACCGCACAGCACCTCTCAGGCCAGGCCAGACCCCGCCACAGGACACTCCACCGGTACCACCAGCAGCACGGTGATCCGCACAGCACGAGGGAGGGGAAGGCCCAGGGCCCCAGTCAAGCCCCGCGCCAAAGAGACAGGGTACTCCGCAGCCCCAAACCGCCAGGAGACCTCCACCAGCGAGCTCCGCAGCACCGACCCGGCCTTCCTCTGCTCCGTCTCACCACCTGCACATGTGTCCAATCCGGTCTCCCAAATGATGTAGTTCAGGGCAACCAGTGCAGCATGGAGGACACCCAGGAGTAACCTCAGGAGATCGCCGCAGAACCGAGCCACAGCTGTCCTCAACCGTCCCTTCACCAAAGCTGAGCACTCCAGGCCGTCACCTCCTCGAACTTATCTCCTCCTCATAGGGCCAGGCAGCTCTCCACATCAGGCGCTCTCTCCGCGCGCCTCCCGACCATCCAGGCCCGGTCCCGGCCAGCAGCTCATGCCAGCCGGAAATCCACGCGGGCCGCAAGGCCCAGGCAATCCCCCCAGCCGTGGGGCGACAGGAACCCAGGGGGGCCCAGGCAACAGGAGCCGCAATATCCACCCGGGGAGGGGGGCCGCGGCCCGATACAGCCGCCGAACCGGCCCCCTGGTACTCCCTCACGCTCCCGGCGCTGCTCTCTTGCCGGGAGCGGCTGCAGCACTTCTCCTCTCCCCGCGCGCGGGCAAAAGTTGGTGTCGGGCCCGACCTAACGGACCCAGTCTTCCGCGACCGCCTCAGCCGCTCCCCGGCCCAAAAAAAAGTCACTGGGGCCTCCAAAGGGAGTCGCCCGGGTCCGCTCCCGCTCTAGCCTCCGACAGGATAAATAAAATTAAATAAATAGCCCGGGGCCCGGCAGAGCCTCACGCTGTGTCGGCCATCTTGCCCGGCGGCCAGGCCACGCCCCCAAAGCAATGTCCTGTTAGTTCCCCTTTATTTCAAATGTAACTCGTGCATAATTTGTGGCATGAAATTTTATAGGAATCACCAATAAATTCTCAGGGACACCCATCTGCTTCAGCACCTCCCAAAGTTTTGCCCTGGGAACCGAGTCAAATGCTGATCTAAGATCATGAAAGACCCCATACAGGGGGGCCCGATCCAACAATACTCATTTCCAATAAAGGCATCAAAAGGGTAAAATATGATCTGTTGTGCTTATCTTTTTCCTAAAGCCTTCCTGTTAGTCTGAAAATATTCTTTTTGCTTGGGCCCACTCTAAAAGTTCCCCAAGTATAAGCTGGCACAAAACATTCTGTGACACAATAATTAGGCTCATTGGTCTACAATTGCTTGGATCATCTCTTGAACCCTTTTTGTCAATAGGGACTATTTTGGCTTCCTGTCATAACCTATTTATAGGCCCTCGTCCCAAGACGGATCTGAAAAGTGCATGAAGGTAGGGCCCCCACACATGTGGCTCTAGTAGATAAAGATCACCTGACGCTGCATGAGGACCTGGTGCTTTATTGCAGCAAATAGGTTTGACTGCCTCCACAATGTAATTGATGTAAAATCTAACTGGTCAGCAGTCTTAAACACAAGGACAAGCCCAACTGAGGTAGTGGTTGTGGCAGTAGCACTTCTGGCTGCATAAACCTTCTGAAAATGGTGCACCCAAGTCTGACTGGAGATGAAAATTCAGTGCAGGTCACTGCATGTTGACTAACATGTGCCAATGTATCCCAAAAGAGTTTATTGGCACCCAGCCTGGCTACTTCTACCAAAGCCTCCCACAACTCCAATTCTCATGATGCTTTAGCTCTGGGCAGGGTATCTTTATAGTCCTTCTTAGCGACAGAACGTTCCACTCTTACCAGCTTTTAGTGCCATATTCAACTTGAGCCTGGCTATTAAACCAGGCATCCCAGGGTTTACATCTTGCTTGCCTTCCCTAGATATTTAGTTAATAGCACTTCAAGATCTTTGTACTATTGATCATGAATGTTATTTACAAAGTGATCAAGAAAATCAGGAGCAGTATTAGTAACCAAACCAACATGTTTTGATAGGGCAATACTATTCTGAGACACAGAAGATCATTGAGGGCACACCTTTTTTTGGAAAGACCCATCTCACCTATTAATTTAGAGATGGTGTGCGACTGAACTTGGAATTCTATACTACTAAAGATTAGCCGAAGCTCATTGTGATCGATGTCGTACCTCTCAACGACTATCATGTCAACCATAGAGTCCCACACTTTTAAAAGTACAAATTTGCAATGAATATAACTTTCTTGATTGTGCCTTTTAAAAGTATGGGCACCCTTGCAGTCTGAGCTAGACCTCCCATTACAAGCTCTTTAGCCCAAATGGAGCGATAACCCCAACAGATGACTAGCCACTGTGCAGCCCCTATTGACCTGTGTGAGGTCTAGTTGTGGAATAGCCCAAGTTGTATCTTCTTCCTTGGTTATATCAAAGAGGTTCAAAAGTGACCTTGAAATTGCCTGCAGCAATTAGCGAGTTGTCAGCTGGTATCTTGTCTATAGCCTCCTCTTAGATTGACAGTGTATTGGACACACTATTCATCCCATTTAACCTGTTTTATATATTAAAAATGTACAAAGTAGACCGATCTCTCCCAAGCCTGACTACCATAATATCTGGAGTATCTACATTGAGCCTCTTAATTAGACATGCTAGTGAGTTCTTAACCCATATTACAAGGCCTCTTGCAGGTTGTCCCCTGCCCTGCAAAGCAGCTAGGAAAAATAAATTTATTTGGATTAGCAGTAGTACCCCAGCTGCTCCTAGCAACCTCTGGGGCCCTAGATCAAATCTCATTTGCTACGGAAGGACAAGGCCTGGAGGATTATGTTCCTCACTCACAGGAGCGAATTCTTCTCACCTTCACCAGCGCCGCAGATAGAAATTAGTCAGGTGCCTTTGCTCTGAAGTTTTTGGAATAATGGGCACGTGAATCCTCAAGTTCATCTGTCTCCCCGGTACATCTGGAATGGCAGACAAATATGGCATCTCCACAATGTGTGTACTGCCCGTTGGCAAGAGAGTAATCTGTCATATTGGGGGGGGGGAGATGTTTCTGGGACCCATATAATATCTAGAGGGGCACTAAGCACACAGCCATTGTTTGAACCCATGGGTTTTCCAGCTTGTGGCCATGTGAGAGGACACTTATCTCTCCCATTTTTTTGTAAAGATTTCAACCAAAGTACCCCATGGCTGCAGTATGGGAGTGAAGCCTTTGACTTTTGACTGCTTAACATTGATTCCACGTCTTCTATTAGCATGTCAATTTCTGCTAACACGTTTTTACTTTGTGCCACACTCAACTTTTTCTTTTTGCTAGATGCCTGCAAGGATGTGTCCAAAAACGTCCTCTTCCCCATGATTAACTGCCAGGTACACTGCAATGGGGTAGCCTAAAACCTCTGCCCACTCTACAAGGAAGCAAGGGGAAATTAAAAGTACTACCTTCCTGAAGATGAGGATGTTAGAGGGGTGGCCCTGCATGTTCGTGGCACTGACAGGAGCACTATGTGTCCCCTTGGTCTCTTGTCTGGAGCCGGGCCTCCTAGCACATAGGAAGGTGGGGGATGGAGTCCCCAAGGGTTGTTAGTGACCATGGAGATAGGAGACTCCAAGGCTGCTCTTCAATATGTCCGACGCTGTGGGATTGCTGAGGCGCTTTTAGTGCGATGCAGGAGCCCATGCCCCTGTTGGTCTACTGTCTGCAGCCGTGCCTCCTTGTGTGTAGGAAGGTGGGGGGATGAAGTCCCCAAGGATTGTTAGGGTCTGTAGGGATAGGAGACCTCCAAGTCCGTGCCTCATTATGTCCTGTGCTGCAGGACTGCAGAGGCGCTTTTAGCATGACGCTGCACCTCCTTGGTCTGCTGTCTACAGACACACCTCCTAACACGTAGGAAGGTGGGGGGTGGAGTCCCCAAGGATTGTTAGGGTCCCTAGGGATTTGAGACCCTAAGTCTGCTCCTCAGTGTGTTATATAATTAATTTTGACGAGACTTCTGTATCTTATGTGATTAATCTCTATCTCTCCGGTTCGGATGATTTCTCTTTTTTGACTTGTCACTTCTTTTTTCTTCATCTCTTTTCTGTCATCTTTTAATTCAACTTTGCCCTATTCCCCTCCCAACATTGTGTCCTTCTGCCTAGTTGCAAGTGAAAAACTGACTTTTTAGAAATATATAAATGAATATTGTTTGAATATTGTTACTGTTATTGATATTTGTATTTGTTTTCTGATGTCAAATTTAATGAAAAGTAAAAAAAAATTGAAAACTAAAAATTCTGAGCATGAACTCACCAAAATACACTAATGAATGTTTCACGCAATCCTATGTTGGTGTTGATACATCACACTTTAGTGCACTCAAGGGGTACTTTTCAGGGGTGTGAATGATAAAGGGCCTTGAGGTGTTCAGTAGGCTGTCACATATGTAAGTGTTCCCTTACAAATTTTACATTTTTCATATATTGCTTTTCATTTAATAGAACACAAGAAGTAGCAATATAGGTAAAGAATAAAGAGCAACCCAGATGTGAAAAGGTGTGCATCCCATGCTTAATTTAAGACTTGGTTGCAGGTGGGGTCCACTGTCGCTTCTTTTGGGGACTGCCACTCCTTTTTCCACAACAGATTTTGATCCAGAACACAAGAGCGAAGAAAGTAAAAGAGTTAAGTAGGAAGAGAAAGACTGAACAAAAGTAACAAAGTGAGAGAGCGGAGATGAAAAGGAACCTGCAGAAGTGACATACAGAGGCAGTGTCTGGTGGTGGATTAAAAAGGTGTGATGTGGAATCAAGTCTACGTAACTTTGGTACTTGACATCTTGACCTTTGAGAGCATCAGCTGCAGGTTTTCGGGCAAAGCTTTGGGCCATGCACCTATTCTCTTACAACTTAAGTAGTGTGTCCATCAAGTAAATAGCTCCAGAGCTATGACTGTGTGATGGTAATGGATTTTCCAAGGGTTGAGGATAAAGAGGAAAGAAAGGCTATTAATCTTAAATTGTGAGAGAATTAGTTATTTTTGAGACAGAGAAAACTTAGGTAGGAACATAATATCTGGATGACAAATCCAAAGGCCTGACATCTAATACACTTTTACAAGAATTTAATTATAGCAACGTGGTAAGCTTGGAAGAAAGCTGTTTTAGAGACAGCAAATCTTTATCTGGCCATTTAATGAAAAATTCGAAAATTATATTTACATCTAAAAGAAATGAATATCCTAATTCCACAAAGCACTCTGCATTCAATAGGATGCTCCCCAACACGTTTGGCATTAATGTACTTGTGATCTAGAGAAACAGCTGATCTGTAAGTATTGAAAGGTCAATACGATTTCCCTGAAATGCCCCAAGAATTTAGAAAGTTATCTATTGTGAAAATATTGGATGAAACAGGATTGGTGTTTGATTCCAAACACCAGCTGTACCAAGTTGTCTATGCTGATTTATAAACCTATGAAGTTCCTTGGGCCCGTAGAGTGTTGATTAATTTCTTAAAGTCTTGTGAAAGACCCCTTGCAAAGAAACTAGGCATGGCACTTTTCATGCCATTGATTGAGGCTGACCCAAACTGACCTGATCAAGGGGTTGATCCAAGTTATTGAAGATGAGAAGGCTGAAATCTGAAAGAAGACATGGAATGTCTATTGCGGTTTCAGAACGTCCAATAACCACATTTAGGATGGACAAAAAGGTGTTATTATTACAAAGGATGTCTGTTCTATGCTGATTGTGGTTAAGGATCTCCATTTCATTACAAAAGAAGGACATACATAAGAAAGATCGATATTCCACAGCTGAAGAAAAACATCCATTGCTTATGCTAACAAATCTGGCCACCAATTATAGAATTGAGGAATTTGGTTGTTGGGTCTTGAAGTGAACAGATCTATGAAGAAATGACCTCAAAGTGACTGGACAAGTAGGGGGGGGAAAAATAGTATGAAGTTTCCATTTGCTATAACCTTGCAAACGGTGAGAGTTTAAATCTGCAACTTTGTTTGAATGTTGTGCTGTGTTGATGTGTAGAGTATACTAATCACCTGTGAGTGTATCCAGGCACCTAAGCAGATGTGTGGGTGAATGGTCCTCTGGGAGTTATTCAAAGAGCTGGGTTCTTCAGCCTCTTGCAGACCTCAAGAAGTGACGAGCAGGCCCTGATGTGTTGATAGAGGTTGCTCCATGATTTTGGTGTGATGTAGAAGAAAGAGAAACCTTCTCCTCTGCTTTTGTGAATACAAGGGGGGGGTGATTGAGGCAGAGCAAACTTGTCTGGAAGGCTAGTGAAAGTGTATGTGTAAGTGTGAAAGTGCAGCTGTTCGGCTAAACGGGTGTAGTGTTGTGTAAGGCTTTGTAAGTGTGTGTGAGAAGTTTGAATTAGCTGCACTTGTGAATAGGAGCCAGTGGAGCTCCTTGAGGTGAGGTGAGGTGCGATGTTGCAGAGTGACAGACTGAGTAGGAGTCTTGCGGTTGCATTTTAGATGGCCTGAAGTCTTTGTAGGAGTTGTTTCAAGATTCTGGTGTAGTGTGTTGCCGTAATCTAGCTTGCTTGTGATGAGTGCTTGTGTGGCAGTCCTTCTGGTGTTCTGTAGCAGACACTTGAAGATCTTTTGTTGCATGCATAGGACATGAAAGCAGGAGATGCTCACTGCATTGACTTGTGCTGGCTTGTCATCTAGCATGATCTCCAGTTTTCTTGCGTGGTCATTGGGTGTTGAACCTAACTCTGAGGACTACCAGGTGGACTCCCATGAGGAGGTCTTGTTTCCAAAGAACAGTTGTTCTGTCTTGTTGGACTCGAGCTTCAACCAGTTGGTTCTCATCCAATCTGCTACATTGGTTATGCAATTGATGATGTTGGTTCTGGTGGTGGTTGCCTTGTCTGTCAGGGAGAAGATAAGTTGGATGTCATCAGGGTAGGAGGTGATGGTGATTCCTTGAGATTGGATGATGTTAGTGAGCTGTGTCATGTAAACGTTGAACATGTTGGGGCTGAGGGATGATCCCTGTAGGACTCTGCAGATCAGGTTGTTGGTCACAAGGTTCTTGGTCTCTTTTGTGAACGGTGGCACTCTGACCTTTTAGGTTTCTCCTGTGAGGAAGGAACAGATCCAGTTGAGTGTAGATCCTTGAATGCTTATCTTGTGGAGTCTTCTGATGAGAATGTTTTGGGAGACAGTGTTGAAAGCTGCGGGTATGTCAAGCAGGATGAGGGCTTTTCTTTCTCCTTCTCCCAGTATAGTCTGGATGTTGTTTGTTTGTGCAATGAGTGCTGTTTTGCTGCTGTGGTTCTTTCTTAAACCTGATTGAGTCGTGAAGCTCAAGGTTGGTTTAGAGTTTCTTGTAGATGGCCTTCTCAATCACTTTGGCTGGGTAGCAGAGCAGGCAGATAAGTTGGAAGTTGCTCAGTTGGTTCTGGCCGGCTGATGGTGTCTTGAGGATTTCATTGACTGTATGTTTCCACTCATCCAGGAATGTGGCATATGTGATGGAGGCGTTGATGAGATGGGTGAGGGTGGTGCTCTTTGGTGATGTTCCCAGGGTAGATGATGGGATTGGAGCATGGATTCACTGGGGCACCAAAGTGGAAGGTCCTCATGATTGTCGTTGTGTCATCTCTGGTGGGGATTGTCCATCCAGTCAGGTGGCCATCTTGGTTGGTGAGGGGTATGTTGGCTAGGAGTTCCCTAGGGGCAGGTTGGTGTGTGAATTTGCTGTAGATGTTTTTGATTTTGCTATGATAGAAGACTGACAGGTCATTGTAGCGTTCTTGGGAGGTTTTGATGTTTTTGACTGAGGCTGAGGGTGTGGTGAAGTCATTAACGAGCAAAAAGGTGTCCTTGCAGCAGTTGGAGCTTTCTTTCAGCTCATGCTCTTTTCTTGGTGTCGCTTAGTTGCTGGTGGCAGCATCTGAGTGCAGCCTTGTAGGTGGCTCTTTCGGTGGTTTCATGGCTGCACCTATTTCCTTTCTAGCTGTTTAAGTGCTGTTTGGTGTCTGAATGGTCCTGCTTTTGAACCTTGTCTGCTTATTACATTTGAGGGATGTGAGGGAGTCCACGAAGTTTCTTAATCCAGTTGTTTATCTTGGTGATGTCCTTGTTGAGGTTGTCTGAGGGGATGAATTGATTTGTGCTGAGGATGCTGATCCAATAAGTTTCTAAGATTTTAACCCAGCTGCAGCTTGTAGGCTGATACAGGTGGATACATTGACTTTAGAAGTGGATAATGATGTGGTCGGTCCAAGTGAGCAGCGAGGTGGAGTTGTATTTGATGCTGCCGCTCTTGGTGAAGATGGGGTCCAGTGTTTGTCCTGTGATGCGTGTAGGTCCTGAGATGATCTGGTTAAGTCCAATGTTGCCCAAACTTTTGGTTAGCACAATTGTTTTCCTTTTGTGGTGCCCCAAAGAGGGGCAGGGGCACCACCAAGGTGAATATTATGTGCTGTGGGAGGCAGCATTATGTGTGGCAGCCCTCTACCCCTGACAGTTCTAAAAGTGCCTTACATTTCAGGAGATCTTGAAATTATTATCACCAACCACCCCCCCCTTCACACTCCCTCCCAACCCACCCACCAGACTGCACCGTTTGCAGGAACTATCAGAGCTGGGACTTGATGCTCGGGAGTGCAGGGACTCTTAGTGGTTGGTCCTGTGGCTGCATTTCCTGTGGCCTGAAGTGGTGAAAGAAAGACCTGTGAACCAGGTTTAATGTTTTGAATATTAAGGATTCATTGACAGTTTTGTTGCTGAACTATACAATGCCTATTTATAATGAATGCATTTAAACACACTTACTGAACCCATTGGTGTTCATTTTGAATCTTAGCAAGTGATTATTGCCTCATATTTTAAAGTGGCATTCCCTTGACAAATCCAATAGGCTTCCCTAATATCTTAATGTGGTAATCCCTTGATAAAGCCTATCAACATGCCTTATTTAAAATGACACCCCTTAAGTTGACATGTTGCATCTGACATAGGTGGGATGTATTGTGATTATGGGGATCACAACTCACTAAAAGTTAAATGTGATTTCAGAATATCACCAAAAATCTTTCCTTCTACTTTATGTATGTTTCTGTATATCAATACACAGTATTCAGGAGTGTGTGTGTAATAAATGTACTTTTCCTTTTTCAAAGAAAAGCACTAAATGGACAATCAGTTTTGTTATTACAAGTCAATGTATGGAAACTACTAGTCCACACCATCTCCATTAGTAGGCCTTAGATTACTCTACTTCACTACCCTGAGGGAGTCAATTGCTACAATGGGGGTACTTGGTTCCCAATAAGGAGATTATTGTGGAACTATTACTTGTGTAGGTCGCACACCTTGCACAAATAACAGTAGCCCATTTTTTTTTTACAAAGGAATGCCCGTAGCCAGGAGAATGGGTCAGCCCAAGTCTAAGAGACCTCCAGGTTGGTTGGAGGATTTTGTAGGTGACTGAAGTTGGTCATTGTGTCTTTCTTTGTTTTGATTACTAAATTTGGGTCTTATTGTTTCTCTGTTGTGTCTCTGATTTGTCACCTGTGACATTATGCATTGTCTAATGAACTTAATGTGTCTTGGGTAGGTTTCTTTTCTAGCCCTGATCTATGTTTTTGCTGTTGTGTTGAGTACATGTCGTGTTTTTAGTTTTGTTTATAATAGGAAAATACTTTTTACCTTTATATTTAAGTAATGTTTAACCTAGTATTATTCCAAAGCATATTGTCATCTGTTCCAGGTCTTGGACTTGCATTAGAATATTTGTACAGTTCATTAAACTGTGATGCTTGGCCTGTTTGGATGCACAGAGTTGTCATCCACGTGCCACTTCTACAGCAACAGAAAACAATCTCCAATGTATTTACTATGGTTTGGCATTATCCTAAATCCTAAATTGTCTACAAATGAAATTGTGATTTGCAGGTGGGTTATAGATGTGGCTTTATTAAAATGTCATCTAAATAGATCATGGAACACATTTCCATGATCTCAGATTAGGTTCAAATGGTTTAGTGCACTTGGTAGAACACCAAATGGCTGGATGAGGTGTGTATTGCTATATTTTGTTCACCCATTTGGACTGAAGATATTTCCTGGGAGAAGAATGAATTGGAGCCTCTGGGTAAGCATCTTTGAGGTCTAAACATGTCAACCAGACTCCTGGTTGAAGAAAATGTCTGAGTTGTTGAATAGTTTCCATTTTAAAATTGTAATTGTATTTATGTAGCACTTGCTACCCCTGACGAGGCGTCAACGTGCTTTTCGGTGAGTAGTATGCTACTCCGGAACCCAAAAGGATTAGTGGTGGGTTAGTGTAGGGAAATATAAGTATAGTATCAGTTTTAGTATGGGGAAAAGTGAGTTAATTTGAGTGGTGGACATGTGAGTCTGATAGATTGAATAGAATAATGAAGGGATAGAGGAGGGAAGAATCAAGAAAGTGTTAATTGGGAGATCATAGTAGGAAGGTGAGGTTTGGGATGAGTCAAATGAGACATACATGAGGCAAAGTTTAGTAGGGTTGTTTGGGAGATCATAGTAGTAGAATGATGTTTGGGATGTGTCAGAGAGTGGAGATAGAGGATAGATTGAGAGAGGTTTAGGATGAGAGAGTAGTTCTTTGGAGAGTCTTTTTTGTACTGTAAGTAGGGCTAAAGTTATATAAGGTACATGATTACATGGAAAGGGAATCTATGTATAAGGACGATAATATTAAGAATGGGCAGAGTGTGCGGAGTTGTGCTACGCAGAACTCGGGGAAGTGCCAAAAAAACTCTGCCACGTGACGCGGAGTTATGCAAGTGGTGTAGTGTGGTTAAGTCACTCTGCTCACGCTGATTTTTAATGCTGGGAATTTGTCCCACGTTGTGAAATCAGTGCGAGCAGCACAATGCACAGCCCATGAGGGCGCTGCCTCTTTTTGCCGTTTGAGTAGATGTTCTACTCGAACAGCAGCTTCCTCAACGCAAGCAGTAGCAACATGCCGCAACTGCTCGACTTGAGATATCTTGCAAGGAGGTGGTCTATTATTTCATTTTTCTCACTTGCCAACCTACAGTTGATGAGTGAGAGGAAAAACTCTGTTCCGTGCCACTCTGCAGATTTTTTGGGAACTCTGCACTCTGTTTGGAGTGGGCAAAACTCCACGAACTCCGCGAACTCCAGCGGCTGAGCGGAATTTATCACCCACCCCTAAATAATATACTGAGATTTAAAGTTGTATGGTGATATACCATGAAAATATTGAAACATCTGAGATTGATTATAGGACAATGGTTTTCGTTTTTCTTTTTGATCCAATAAATGTTGCTTAGGAATTTCTGAGAATGTTTAGTTGCTTGTTTTTGGAAAAATGTGTTGGATATGACTGGACGATTATTCAATCAATCAATCTTTATTCAGTCAACATTTTTCTGACCATAAAAGCAGAATAATAAATCAATTCACATCTTACAAAATAAAAATCTTGAAATGATTCTAAAAATACATCAAATCCTACAGGACAACCATTCATTGATTTAAAAAAGCATACCATTTCCTTAATCTAAATGCAGCAGTTATATAATGTAGTACAGAGGTGCAAATTTTCGGGGTAGCTGAAGACTGCACGTATCTGAGATCGTATTTTTTATGCTCTAACGTGCTTGTGCAACAAAGTAGGGTGCAAGAATTGGATTCTAATTGGTCAATCCAGTTTTCAGAATAACATAAAAAGCTCTTTTGATTGAATGAAAACATCATCACATGGGCAGTGTAAAGAAAGAACTACTCTAGGACATGCATCGGGAAAAACAACTAAATGGTGTACCAAATTTAATCTAAACCTTGTTAAATAAAACCCAGGATGGGGATTGGTGAACCAGGTTAGATGCAAATTCATTCTGACACATTGTGAATTTGAATATAATTTATGATAGAGTGCACACCGAGGGACCTAGCAATTCGGCCCTCTTCCCTATATGAAGCAAAAGCCCTTTGCACTCTATCTTTTAGACTGCAATTTATCACTTCGGGAGTATCAAAAAGAGTATACAGGCCCAGACTATAAAAGGTATTCTTAATATAAGCCAGACATGGACCGATTGCATATTATCTAGAATCAAACAATTTTCACTTCTCAGGAGAAACCAGCTGTCAGTAAGCTCCAGATTCTCAGCCACAATAACATAGGGGCGATGCCCACGAAGTCCTCCAAGTGCTCTATTCCAAGTTCAAGATGTAACATGTATCTTGCAGTTGTATAGGAGTCCGCAAGCAATCGACACAAGAATTTATTTTCCATTAGCTGTAATTTTACTGGAATGGCACAAACTCACAATCCTGCCCCATAAATCCCAATGGGAAAGCATTTACTCCTATAAAGGTAAATCCTCTTCTTGATTGGCTTAAGGCCAATCCTTGCAGCAAATCTAAATACCATGTCACATACTGCCCCCATTTTCTGTGCTCTCTGTTTGATTACCCTCTCCCATGACCCATTCGCATCAAGCAGAAAGCCTAGATAATTAAAATACGGAATTTTCTCAATTATGGTCCCCCATACTAAAACCCTTAGATTTGGAGCCACGGGGCCCACACGTCGTTACAAATGATTTTGTTGGTTGATTTTAAGTTTTAGTTTTATCATAAAATCATTAAAACTATTTAAAAAACTCCGCAGACCATTGGCTATTAAAGCTACAATGACGGCATTGTCCGCATATAAAAGTACAGAGATTGCCTTTAACCCAATTCGGGAAACATCTTTACTGTGTGTCTGTGAAAAAGCTTCTAAAGAATGTATATAGAATAAAAATAAAAAGGGAGCTAACATGCAGTCCTGCCTTACACCTCTAGTAACTCTAATTGGTGCGGTGCAGCCCCCCAAAGAGGTATAACAAACTGTGGTGTTGTGTCCTGATGCAGATGCTTTATTAGATCCAGTAAGTGCTGGTAGAGGAGAATTCAATTTGGTAGCTGATGACTGAAGAAACTACAGTTCTAATGAATGTACAGACCAATTTTCTAAGAAAGTGCTGTGTGCAGCCTGCTGTGTATATTGGAGGACCTTTTATTCTTACAGTTGTTAAAGGTGGCTCTCAATTGACCCCTTTAGATTTGATTGAGATATCCTCATCTTTGTCGTGGAGAAAAGGTCGGCCTGCTCTGGTAGTCAAGGTTTCCTTGTGACTGATAAAACTTGGATCCATTGTCATACTAGAGTTGGCAAACAGAATGATCTTCTCTTCTGCAGGGCCTTGCGACGCCCTTTTGTCACAATACTTTCCAGAAGGGTAACCATTCCTTATCTATTGTGGTGAAGGCATTGACGTAAACTGAAATCTTCTTAATAAAGTGTTTGCCAAACAGAAGGCTTAGGGTTGATGGAATAGGTTCAGAAGTTAATAACTATGTCAATTTTTAATCGATTTTTATAAGTAGACCCTTAAGTCATTCTTGAGACTTTGCAGCATTGGCCTTCCTCAACAAGTACATTGTGCCCTGTGCCCAATTAGATAAATCCTGTGGGTCAGTTGTAGTTTTACTGTATTTGGCAATTTCTGCCATTTCAAAAATCGTGGTAGTGGTCCCATTGCATCTAGAAGTTTTCCCTAACAGAGTGACTATGCCCTGTTGATTTCCTTCTCATGATTGTTTCCATTTTTGGACAAAAATACTAAATGTTTAGGATCTATGTTGAAAGTTATCAGAACTTGGTCAGGAAATTGTGGACTAGGGCTTTCAGAATTGAACTTATTTCTGAAGGGTAAGTCTTAGGACATGCCTTATGTTTTCTGATGTAGTCAGATATGTGTGGTAATGTAAACTACTTGATAGAGTTATGATGGTAAAGGAGATTAGGATCAAAAAGGGGTTCTCCAGTAGGGTATAAGATGTGTGAAGACACCCAGCAACTGGGTTTCTCAAAAGAGACTTGTTGAACCTGGTCCTTTTTGTGGGTTCATCCCCAGACTTTTTGCCTCCTTCCTCCTATTTTTTCTGACCTCTTGCTGCTGGCTGCAGGCCTCTGAGGACTTAATCACTGCTGATCAGTGCTAAAGTGCAGGTGCTCTCCCTTCTAAAGTTGGTATGATTGGCTTACACCTAATTGGCACATTTAGGGGCAGATTTATGGAAAGTGGTGCTTCACCGAGTGCAGCAACACTTTCCTTGCACCCCTTAGCATCTCCCTACCGCCACCATGTGTGCGTCGTATTTAAAATACGGCCCACCATGGCGTAGGGTAGGGGGCAATAACGTCATTTTACATGACGCTATTGATGTTCTCTGCAGGAGTAGCACCAAAATATTGGCGCTACTCCTGCTAAGTACATAGGGCTCCATTCTAAAGAATGGAAGCCCCCTTTTAATGCCTGCTCTTGATCAGGTGTTAAAAGTGCCATAAAAAATGGTGCAAGGAAATCTCAAAGATTTCCTTACGCCATTTTTCTGCCTCCCCTTAAGGGGGAATGCCCTCTTTGCATACATTATGCCTGGTGTAGGCATAATGTAGCGCAAAGGGTTATGTTAATGTGGCGCAAGGTGGTGCTAGGGGAATTTAAATATCCCCCTTAATTTACCTGTAAGTCCCTTGTGCAGTGTTATCCCTACATCCAGGGCCTGTAAATTAAATGCTACTAGTGGACCTGCAGCACTGCTTGCACCACCCACTGAAGTAGCCTTTCAAACTGGTCTCACGCCTGCTAGTGTAGGGCCTGCCTGCGCAGTTTACTGCCACAGGGACCTGGCAACTAAATGTAATTGTCAGCCCCATAACTCCCCTTTTACTACATGTAAGTCACCCCTAAGGTAGGCCCTAGCTAGCCCTATGGGCAGGGTGCTGTGTATGTAGAAGGCAGGACATGTGCCTGGTTGCGTGGCTTGTCATGGTAGTGACAAACAGCCTATTTGGTTTCTCACTGCTGTGAGTGCTGCCTTCTCATAGGGTTGCATTGCAGATGCCCTGCCTTATGTCTACGGGGTATTATCTGATTTATGAGGGGTAGCGTAGGCATGTTTGGTATGGTTGTAATGGTAGTGAGAAATGCTGCTTACTGGTGTAGGTGGATTTTTTATTACCATTACAGTAATGCCACTTCTACAAAGTGAGCATTTCTCTGTGCTTATGACTGGTGTTTTGCAGCTTGACTCCAATCCATGCCTGGGCAGAGTGACAGTTGGGTGTGTGCATACTTTTCAGACCGCCTGTACACAGGGAGGGTCAAGGGGTCACAGAGGTGCATCTGCATTTCGAATGGTTTTCCTGGGCTGAGAGAAGGGGAGGCGAGTCACAAATGCATCTGTAAAGGCTGTGTCCTGGCCTCACACAAAGGGCTTGTTTACCACCAACTGATGTCTGAAGCCTGTGCTAGAGGAGAGAGAGGACACTCCTAGAACCAGTTGTAACTGGTTGGAACGTCCTCTCCCCCTCTTTGTTGAACCTTTGCAAAACTGAGTACAAGTACAAGGGGATTTTTCCCCACAATTGAGAGACACTCTGGACACTGAAACATACTTGGAACTGGACACAGAATGCTGCTGGAGAAACTCACCAGGAACCGCCTTGGACTGCTGCTGCTGTGCTGACCTGTGACCTGCTGGGTCATTTGAAGGAAATGACACTGTCTGTATCCCCTTTATGCTGGCCTGTTGCTGTGCCCCACTGCTCTGTACTCCCCTCGTGTCCTCCAGGGGCGGGGTGCTGTGGCCCCTGAACCCCTGCTTGTTAGCAGCTCATGAGGAACGCTGCCTGTACTTTACAGTCTGGACCATAGCACCTGGTGAGCGCTTTATTTTCTGGTCCTTAGCTCCTTGTGAGCGCTTCAATGCTGAGGAATCATCGCCGTGACCCGGGCATCCTTTATCTTACGCGTGCCAGAAAATGCATTGCACCCGGTGCCCCCAGGGCATGAAGAGAAGAAACCTGGAGTGAGCGCTTTTCTAGCGGTGCCAACCGGCCCCTGTTGGAGAATCACCACTGCGGCCCGGGTGGGCTGCCGCTCACTCGTGCACCAGATTGGGTGCGGGCGAGTCAGCCTTCTGAAGCCGGGAGGGAAGGAAGCCCCATCGGAGGCTCCCCGCCCCACCGGGCCCTCATTCTTGTATTGAAGGACGGGCGGGGGAGAAAGCCTCGTCGGGAGCTCCCTCGCCCCACCAGGCTGCTATTTGTTTCAGAGGTCGCGGGTGGGGGGGAAGTCTCATCAGAGGCCCCTCTCACCACTTGACCCCTCTTGATGTTCAGCCCTGCCCCTCCACCCTGCCGGGGAGGGCCAGTCATGGCCCGGCAGTAGGGGGGGCACAGAGATTGTAGGTGCCCGGTTTGGGTAGGGGCCCCCAGGCGCGGCCCTGATACAGCAATGGAGGGCTGTGCATGCTGACCCCCTGTCCCAACCATGAAACGGCCCCCGTTTTGGCGCTGAGAAGCGCCCAAGGCATCCTTTTCTTCCTTATGGCACTGGAGGTGCCTCCAACATATAAAGACAGGTACTTTGGGTACCAACATAATCATTTGGGGCTGTTTTAGGCTGATATGTTTCCTGAGACTTGCCATATATATTTTTCTAATGTTCCTTTTATGAGCATACTGGAAATGTTATGCTAACCTGTTTCTTTTTATGGTGTGCCATATGCTTGCTAATGTTCCTGTTATGGGCATTTATGCTAATCTGTGTTTAGGAATTGCCATGTGTTTCCTAATGTTCCTGGTATGGGCATTTTTGAGAATCTTATGATGTGCATTATTTAAGTAATGTTTATCCAGACTACTGCTCATGTTGCAGAATAATGAGTAATCTGTGTGTTGTGTGTGACTACTGCTGACTTCTGCAGAGTAATAGTACTTTGTAATGTTATGGCAGCTTCTTAGGTAGCAGGGTATTAATGACATGTGGTGTTTGGTCTAATGATGTTGCATACAATACAGTTTATTTTTATGTTGTGTTTCCTTTGTGGTGGGGATAGTGTGTCACGTGTGTTGTGTTTGTTCTGCAAATGCTTTACACAGTGCCTCAAGGATAGGCCTGACTGCTCGTGCCAAGCTACCAAGGGGGTGAGCAGGGGTTATCCTGGACGTGTAACTCCCTTGCCCTGAGTAGAGTGGGCGGGTTCTGCCTGGGTTAGGTGCATACCCTAGCCAACTAGAAACTCTAACAAGACACTTAAAGGTCTGGCTTTTTTTTGCTTTTTTGTACCAAACCAGTTGAAGTCAGAGCTCTTATAAGCATCCTGTAACAGGTTAAACAAATCTGAATCATCAAGCTTATATGAATCAGTAAAATCATGCCTGCTCTTCCTTGAATGGGAATCTATCATCAGCAAGGAGAGTCTAGATTTTGATAATAAATCTGTACCTCAGGGGGTGGTCAATTATCTCCAGGTATAGGGCTGATTAGGGTGTTCATATCTGAGTTAGGTGTATTATACAAATGTTTTGTTTTGCACTAGCTGTTTTTAGTTGCTTAGTGAGAAACCGAATGAGGTAATGGTCACCTTCCTCATCTTGTTGGCAGTAGCTTGAGGAAGGTCTGCTTCCACTAGCAGTGCATGTGTCTGTCCTAAAGCTTTAACATTTTTGCCAATACTCTTTGAAGTTTTTCCTGTAGAAGAACTGCCAGCTTCCGGAACTGAATTATTGATAAAAGATTTAAGATTTTCTTTAATGGCATCCTCAGCGATTGCCATATCAAGTTCAGTAAATCTTTGACATTATCATTAGATTTCATTGTGTGTATTAAAGGTACAGGTAGTTGCTGACAATGTGACCAGCTTGTAAAAATAAGTAAAATAAAATGTTTTACCTCCTCACTCCCCTGTGTGAAAAGGAAGAGGCATGGCACACCTTCTGGGGAGAAGCTGTGGTCCCTGGAAGAAGAGAGGAAAAGAATCAGCGATTGAACGGTGGTTAGTAAAGCTGCATAACGAGGCAGAAAAACAAATATGCAGATCGCTCTTGCTGAGGAAAGAGCACATAAACTATTATTCCCAGAGAGGAAAACAGTGGTTAGGCAACGCGCACCAGCCCCAGTTGTGCGAACGCTCGTTATGGAACAAACAAAACGTTGCACTGGGGAAATTGCAGACACACACTCGTAGCTGAGAGGAAACTCTCAGATAACAAAGCCTGGAAATGAAATGTTATTAAAGCACGCATATGCTCATTGCAGTGAATACTCCTGCTAGAAAAATGAACCGTATATCAGTGCCTAATTTGAGCTGGTGGTTCCCGGTGCGGGCACCCGCGCTTATTTTTGAGGGCTGGCACATGTTTTTCTGCTTCAAGAATTTACTGCGAGCAAAAGTCCCATATGGGAAAGACGGAGGAAGAGGAAAACTAAAAAGCCTCACATAATAGAAAGCAGAAAGCTGCAATAGTGAGTTTAAGGAGCAGGGAGTGGCTGTAAATGGATTAAAGAGGCCCGAGATAGCTTCAGGTTTACACTGCATCAGTATTCTGAGTTTGCACATTTAATTGCAGCAGCCACTTTTCAGAGGAGAACTTTGGGCACCTGCAGGTTTTTATTTACAAATTAAGCACTGCCTTCAATGTATATATCAATGCAAGTTACTTGAATCTGAAAATCTTTTGAAGATAACAGAATGCCGCTTAACCGACTGCTAGAGGAGCAAGAAAGAGAAAGCGCTAAGATACTGAATTAATTACATAGACATGCTTATAATTTGTTTGTCATTTTGTAGTTTCTCTCCCAATGCTTCTTGGAGGCTATTCTTTTTGTAACTGTTTTCCTTATTGTTCACCAAAGTACATTGTGTGTTGACTGGCTGCTATGAGAATTAAAGCGAGAAAGTAGCACATAATATAAACCTCAGGGCTTGACAGAAAACGAGGAATTAGGAGTGCTGTAAGTTTTCACACATACATAGTTTGCATAGTTTTTAAATCTGTGAGAAAATTATTTGGGATACGTCAAATTGAATATTGTATTGATAAATGTATTGCAGTGTTTTAGATTTTGATTAGGCCTCTACCAGGCCCCATCATGTAGGCTAACCTGGAGCTAGAACAGCAGAAATGAAATGTGATCAATCGATTGGACATTGATTTCTGGTGGTTGAGGCCAAGGAGGAATCAGGTCAGCAGATTGCAGATTTTTTCTAGAAAGTTCATATGTTTTACTGCTCTGTAGCATCGGAGAAAAAAAAGAATTGCCCTGTTATGACTCACTCAATGAGACACCACAAGCCGAGTAATTATTGCAAAAAGGCTGTTTTGGGAAGATTCCTTCCTAGAAAATATTTACTCTGAAAGAGGGACTGAGACCCTCGTCACACACAGACCTTTTCTTTTGAAACTACTCTCTTTAACCCTCCAACCACTGAATTCACTGTGTCAAATTTCATTCAGCTCCACTCTAAGGGCACAATATTTACTAATGTCCCATCGCTGTAGGTGTTGGGGCTGGAGTGACCCCTGCATGGTGTATAGCCATGCCCCCTGCTGTATGTGCCCAAACCACAAAAGTGTGTTTTCCCTGTTTTCCGATATTGGCTCCATCCTTACTCTGAGCTAGTGTGTGCATGACGCACTAAGTGTGATGTTGGGGGCCTTAGGCCCTCATGCTCCCAAAACGAAGTCACGCAGACACAGTATTATGGTGGTATAAACTGGCCTCACTGTGCCCAGCCCCTTTTATTGGCAGGGTCACCTGACTGGTGACGCCGGTGTTGGGTGGGTGTCGGGTGCACAAGTAAGACCAGCCCTCAGCAGAGTGGCTGGCAATAACACTAGAACGAGTCCAGCTGGACTCTACACTAAGGATGTCATTGAGAAAAGACCTGCAGGTTTCATTTTAGGAGACCCTGCCTGTTCATGATCACAAGATGGAGGACGGGGTTACTTTCCCAGACAGTATTTAATACTTCTTGTGTTAGATTTGGATTTCATTGTATAATAACATACTTTTCTTTTCATTAGGATAAACACCGGGCTCGACAGTCACATTATTGTGCTGTTGGGCGTATGTGGACTATTGGGTCCGTTGTATCCCCGAGTGCTACTGCTCTGCATTACTACCACTGACAGTCAAATGCCAAAGAGGTGGTACTTGGCCCAGTTTGCAGAGCCCTGGGACATCACAGGCAAACGCACATGCCTGTGACCCAGTAGCCCCTTGCTTGCCTCTGGCTTCCAGAACAGAGTTTGACAAGGACAAACTTGACTCAGGCTGGGGTGGGGGGGAGGAGTGGGGGCTAAACAATAGGAGCTATTGGACGTATGTACAAAAGTTAAAATAATTAGAAAAAAAAGTTGGGAAATGCAACTGGTATGATGAGACCTTCAATGTACCTTACCATGTGCATTTTTAAAGGTCGTGGCATTGCTTCTATTTCTCTTCGTTTTCCTGATACAGTGATATAGATTTCTGAGGAACGTAATATTTGGAGCATCTGAAGGATACTAAGGATGTGTGGAATAAGGTGCAAGAATGAAATGAACCTATAGTAAAACAATACACTGAAATAATAGATGAAATAGATAAACGTCTTATGACATGGATTTGTGTCCATTGTTCTTTTGTCTTCCATGAAGTGTGAAGTGACACGTTCCAAGTCACTCCCAGCCAGTCGGCTGGTTTTCTACTTCATCCTGGTCTGTGATTTAGGTAGAGCATAATTGCCATATGAAATTCCTCTGTGACTGATTTTAAGTTGGTGGTGTGTCCTGCAACCTGTTTTTTCGGATGCTACAAGACAAGGCCTGTTTTTTTCCCACCGGCAATTCTTGCAAGAAAATGACATGAGGCTTTGGTAGCGTCAGCAGCCAAACCTCCTGCTCCCTTTTTTTCTGCTGGGGGAAGCGTACAATGCTTCATTCTTTCAGAAATGTACATTCCCTTCCTTCCTCTACTCATTACAATGTACTCCTTCCACCCCACCCCACATAGAGACCTCCACATGCATGTACCACTTGCTCAAAGCAAGTGGCAAATATATGTGTTAAGCCCATGGAATTGGGAGTTCTGTGTAGTTTTACGACTGGAAAACTTGTTTCATATGATAATTTGTGAATCCATGGGGCTTAACTCTTAATAGGGTGGTACTGGGGTGGATTTACCCCATGAAAACATTTTCCGTGCCAATTTACGTTTCTTAAGTACCATTCCACTCATAATCAGGGCCTTTATCTCCGTCAACTTGCTTATCTGCCGGACAGCAGCTTCAAGGGTAATGGAGTTCAGTGAGAAAGCACACGGTTTTGAAGACAGTTCTCTAGTAAGGAATACAACACACAGGAGTAGTTAGTTCAGACACTTATCCTTAAGGGGGATTTTGCACATCTTCTCTGCCACACACAAGGCTCTCAGAGGTTGGGAACTGGCAGAGGAGCAAAGGCTGGTTGACCGTAAGGATCCTTTGACCCTGCGGTTCATCAGCCATAGGACTACTAGGAACATTGACATTAGATTAGCCTCGCACTGATGTGGCCTGACCGGGAGGAAAAACAATGGTCCCAGCGCAGTTAGAAAACTCCGGGTTTGTCAGGATCACTTATATTTTGCTTTTCAGAAGCAAGCCCCCACTTTGGAGTTTTGTTTCTGGAAACAAAATAAAATGTTGAGTTGGCCAAAAAACATACAGGACAACCTTTCGGCATTAAGCTGTAACAAAGGTGCATCCGCTACTGGGTTTTCCAAACATAAACCCAGCAGGTAAACGAGGATTTCTAAACGTGTCCTTTGACAAGAGGGAGAGTCCTTAGCTCCTGCCCATGGATCGGTGTTCAAACTGCTCACAAAGCGCCTTAAATTAAATGGACGTTGTTTACATTGTATGGTGCAGGGTGTTGATCACCTGCCAGTTATGTACTCTAGGTTCTGGAGAAATGTTTTATTATCAGGCCAGTGCCTGAAGTTAATATTACCACAGTAGAATCGTAAGCTTCTAAGAAAACAAGAAGACCTGAGTACGCTTAAGCACTACCACGGCCCCCGCAACCCGAAGATGCCATCCATCTACATGGATGATATAGTTGTAGGACATAAACATCACATAACGAATATTTCTGAACACTGACCACTAGATGTCAGTATTATCAAAGAAGTGAAAGCCGACATTTTTACAGGGACGACCAGCTCTGAATACAGAAACATCAAGCAGTCTTCGCCGCTTGCACTTTACAACAAGCACTGATGAAGCCAACAAGTCAGGTGGTGACCAGCAGCAGTTTGGTTTTGGCAATTAATGTTTTATTCTGTAATGGCGTTTACAAACGTTTATCGTTGAGGAAGTTGCTCAGCGCTAATCACTGTAAAGAAAAAAGATTCGCTAAAGGCAAAAAATAACTTTTAATTTGTCTCAAATAAGTACACAGTATCATAGTAGTCCCTGTAAGAAACGCCTTTGTATTTGGATGAGCTTCTCGAGAAAGGGCAGCATCACTTAACTCACAGTGAAGTCAGCCAATGGTTGAAGTGGGCTGATCCATTGCCCATGATGGATACTGGAGTGGGAGAAAGAAAAACGTGAAGGATACGACATAAGACAAATCAATGAAATCTGTATGAAACATATTGCACACACAATTTTAGTAAAATCTCATTACCTAAAAAGCTGTGATTTGCTCTGGCGTTGGCTGCCAGCCTCTTGTCTTTGCCAATTTGTTTTGCAGTGGTTTTGTAAATCTTTATCACATAGGAAAGTTAGATAAATGGAAAGACTCACAAAGACAGATAGATAGATTGGGTTATATAGATAGTGTTACATAGAAAGGTAGCTACCTAGATAGGTAAATGGTTGCATAGATAGATAGTTCAATTAGTAAATTGGAATAAACAGCACAGTTTCAATTAGTAATATAATAGTTAAATGTCTGTAGAAGCATGATATACAACGGCATTGAAAGCAAACTAGAAAGCAGTAATAGCAGGACATAGAAGATAAAGTGGTTTAGAAGTAGCACTGTGGTCCTTATTTAAAATACAGACCCGCATGACATACAGGTGTGCTCCTATAAATGCAAAGCAATGTGTGCATGCTAAAAACAAGTCACGTTTCTGAAGAACAGTTTCAAATGGACACTATCTGGTATGTTGAGGTAGCAGCAGTAAAATAAACACAATGTACAACATCAACAGAAGGAGAAAGAAACTGATGAAGCTGGAATGTGCCCTATGTGCGAAGAGTTGGTAGAAAGTGCCCTGCTATCACATCAGTCTCTAAGCACACATTTGCAGATTTATCAATATTTCACGCAGTGCAATGAAGCAAGACACTTTGCTGTGCTGCACTGTGTGAAAGGGAGAGGGCAGGAATGGGCTATAATTGACACTATATTGTGAATTTCTGATTTCTCCTTGCACTGACACAATTTTGCCTGCCTAGCTCCAATGCAGACCCCTTGCGTCATGGTACAAGGGTGCCTGCACCGCAGACAGGATTGTGTTTGTGCTGGAATGGACACCTTCCTACCCAAAAACAATCCTCAGGGAATGCAGCACATGTAGAAAGGGTCAAAAACAAGGAGAACAAAAGGTATTTCTCCTCATTATGCCTTCCCTGGGAATGCATAGCATTGTGACGCATTCCCAGGTCTACCACTCATGGTAAATCTGGAAACTTACTCTGCCTTGAGTTACTCCAGATTTACGAAGCAAAGCAGGGCTACACAAGGTGGCCTTGTGTTGCTTGGCAAATCTGACTTTAGTGTCACTTTTCCCTTGCGTTACCCTACGTGGCACAACAGCAACACAACAATTTGAAAAATCTGTTCCAAAGGCTGCACTAAAGTAACAATAAAGTGAAAAACACCAAGGCCCATATTTATACTTTTTTTAGCACCGCATTTGCGCCGCTTTTTGACGCAAAAGCGATGCAAACTTACAAAATACAATTGTATTTTGTAAGTTTGCGCCCCTTTTGCATCAAAAAGTGGCGCAAATACGGCGCTAAAAAGTATAAATATGGGCCCAAAACACTGGCCCCGGAGGGAAACACCTTGTTTGTGTACTTACTCCTTGTGAAAGAACACTACGCAGTCACTGGAAAAAAACGTTAGCCAGGGGCTGAAGTAGGCAGACCAACTACCCCATGCTTTTTGCGGTAGTGGGGAAAGCAACATGTGAATGACATAAGAGTAGGGTGAAGAGATCCGGATTAAAGCCCCTGTAAGTATTACACATATAATTTTACTAAAATCTAATTGTCTGGCCTATCATCAGAACAAAAAAAATGTGTCACTCAACATGACGTTTCTGCTGATTTACCACTAGATGTCAGTGCCATCAAGCAAGTGGATATGACAGCTTCGTAGGATTTGTGCTGCAATACCAAAATAGATGAACTGCAAATGTTTAGACCAGCTACGTCTAGCTCAGATTTTTAGTATACAATTTACTCTTCTCTTCTACATTTATATATTCTTCGGTGCACATCAGTGCATTGTTGTTTTTCCCCACTTCTGTCTCCTTCCTTAGAGCCAGTAGACCATAGGGTGCTTTGAGTGACTGCGAAGCTGTAAATTGGGCGTGCCCGTCCGGGTCTCAGACCCAGCTGTAATGAAACACTGACATTGAAACGGGGCTGGCGAATATTAAAGTCTTTAATTTAACAGAAAAAACTGCTCAATTTCTGAACGACCGTAAAAACAGTCAGGATGATCCATGTCAACGAGGTAATTCCTCTACATTTCACATATTTTATTTAATCTTGTTTCCCTTAGGGTGTTTGTTTTTAGGGTCGAGTGCAAAGCGCTCTGTCCCTGGTGTAATCTCTCAATGGGCTTTTAACCACGCACCTCACGCCTGCATACGTCATGCCTTTTCCGGTGTTTAGCCCACCTCAAGTGCACCAGCCAACTACTGAAAACATACGAGGCTCCAAGTTTTCGGTATGGTTTCTGGACTACTTTTTCTCTTCATTTCGTAGGCGATGCGATCTCGCTGGGCAGTAGTCGAGCGTTTTGCATGACATCGACCCTGTTACATGGATATTTGTACTTTTGCCGATTACATGGATAATTACACTTTTGCCAATACGGTTCACTGCGAGCGAACTTCTGTTTCCTTTTGTGTGTCTGCTTTGTGCTCATGGCGGCTGTCGGCTTACTTATGTGAAACTGTTTTACTTTTACTTTTCACTTTATGTGGCAGGAAAAGTCCCAGTTAGTTATGTTAAACTGTTTACGTTTCATTTTCAGTTTATGTGGCAAGAAAAGTCCGGTTAGGAGTTTACAACAATAATAGCTTTAACTCATTTAAAAAAGGAGTCAGTAATACGGGGACACAAAATGCTTGAAGAGCAATCGGTCACAGTATTCTCCAATGGACAACTATTGACGGGTGAAGACTGTAGTTGAACAGAACAGCTCTTAAAATCGTTGAAATAAAGCTACACCCTCGAAATAACAAATTTGCATTTTGCATTATAGTGAGGAACTTCGAATAGCTTTTCATTCATTTAATATATTTATGCAAAAGCGTGAAAATTACACATACCTCACACACCCCTAAAACTGTCTCCTGCAAATACTATTTTAGTCCTTTGACTTTGCCAAAGCAAAACACGACTATGTAAGTGAATGAGGAAAGAAATGCTCATGCATGTTCCCAACTAGTGAGACTGAGCAGACCAAACAGCCTTGTGAATAACAAAGCAACACACATTAGACATTGAAAATGTTCATTTGCTTGAAAGAAATAGACTTCAGAGACAACTAGCTTTGCGGCTATACTGAGAATAACCTATCTGAAGTGAACATCTCTAGGAGAAATGGTATTACGGGTGAACACTGTAGAGTCAGTGGCGTAACGTAACTTAAGGGGGCTCCCATGCAAAGTACCTCTAAGGGGGATTCTCCCCCCTGGACATAGTCAAAGGTCTGCCACATGTGCACAGGGTACTGGAGCTCACCCTCCTCCCGCCCCATGGGCTGCGGGGGCCTTTGTTACACCACTGCTCCCTTCATTTGGGGGCCTTTATTACACCACTGCTCACTTCATTTGGTTAGACAAGCCACACAACACATTCAGAATTGTTTGAAAGGAAATGGGCATCATTTTTTTAATTGAGCTAGTTAAGAATTATTACATTGGTAGTAAATAGAAGTCAGAGATACCAAGATTCACTTTTGGGTCACAGTTTGCTTTTACCATGTCTGTTAAATACATGTTCTGCACTTGTTCAGTGCTTTCAGCTGTCCACAATGTGTTGGAGAGCTTTTCATTCTTCCTAAAGACGAGCAGCATCCCCCTTCTGTGGCTCAGCATATTGAATCACAGTTAGCTTTCATTTATTGCTGTGTGTTGTGATCGAGTATCCATACTTCCGAACAGCTTCCTTGGTCTGTGAAGTATGTTTATTGTAAATACATAAGCAGCGACCTAGCAGAGTACATCCATGCGCTGCAACATTGGATCAGCATCTCTGAAACCACCGATCCAGAACAAAGAAGGGCCATCATATTTAAAGTAAGTTTTACTAGTACTACCATGCATTACCTCCCGTCCCTCCCTCGCCTTCCTTTAAACCAATGAGGCTTCCTGCCTCCCACTAGACCCTCCCCTTCCCTTTTAAAACCCCCCCCCCCCCCACCCCTACCCCCTCCTGTTCTTTTTGTCTAGCCCACGCTAGACTTTCCCTTTTCACTTACCTTCACGGCGGGGCCTGGAGGTCATCGTTGGATGCACTCCTCGGGAAGCGGAGCTCCGCGAGGTGTGCTTCGGCCGGGTGCGTCTTTTCTGAGCAGGCGGGGCTGCTCGTAAGACGCGCCCTGGGAGGCGGCTGACGGGGTCAGCCGGCTCTTGGTGGCTGGGGCATTCAGTTCCGGTTTTTCTTCGCCGCGGAGCCGCGGAGGGATGCCGAAGAGTGTTTTTGGGTTTCTGTGCGGGTAAGACGGGCGTTCTGCCCGCATTTTGACTGAAATTCTTGTTTTATCCTTTATTTGGATTGGTTCTGGGATATTGTTCCTGGGCCCTCTATATTTGGTCTGTGGATGTGAGCGTGCCTACAGATTCAGTTGATGGCCGGAATCCAGGTGCTAGAGCTCAGTGGCGAGGACAAGTACTTTTGGTGCAGCAGGTTACCTGTGTACAGTGGTACGACTCCCGCCTACGCCCTTAAAATATCTTATGAGGATTATTTTTTCTTCCTCCTCAAGGGAGGGAGGTGCTGATGGCATTTCCACTCCTGGGAGCCCCCAGATTCAGGGTGGTGGTGCTGCGCCCATCATGTCCAGGGAGGAGGTGCAGGAGATGTTCGAGGGGGCTGTTTCCGGAGCTCTTCATGCGGGGATGGCCTGGCCTAGTGGGGCTAGGGCTACCCATTCTCCTGCAATTGCAGGGAAGTCCTCCTCTGAGAGTGTGGGAGGGGATGCTCCATCTACGTCCTCTGGGGGTGATTTTGGCTCCAGGAAGGTGATGTGGGTTGTGATGGCACATGTACGGGACTATTTGGGGTTTCCTGTGTTTAGTCCTGCCGACGCTGGCTCTCACTTATTTCCACGATATCAGACGCTGTCTGAATTTTCCATGCCTTTTCGGGGACCTGTGAAGGATTTGGTGTTTTCGGAGTGGAAGATGTGGATATGGCTCAGGTTCCACGGTTCATTCAGATACGTTCTTTACTTTAGGGTGAGGAGGTATGGCCTCCCTCGGTCCTCCTGGATTCACGGTTGGCTACCCTGATTGGCAAAACAGCTGTCAATCCGGAGGATTGTGTGCCTGCTGATGCCACGGCCCGTAGGGTGGACTCAGGGCTTAAGTGGGCTTTTGCGGCTGAGAATCTGGCTCTGAGGGCAGGTATTTCTTCTGCTTATGCAGCCCAGTCGTTGGTGCAGGACTTGGATGAACTGGCAGTGGCTGTTCAGGTTGTTGGCAGATGTGTCTTCAGATGTGGTCCGTACTTTGGCTCTGGCGTCTGGTGCTTTGCTTGGGGCCCGGAGGTCCCTCTGGTTCCGAGCCTGGAAGGCCGTCCGGGGGGGGTTGTCTGCCTGGCTGAGACTACCTTTTGTGGGTCATAGCTTGTTTGGGGTTCTTTTACCTTCCATGCTGTACAGGGCTTTTAAGGAACGGAAGCATGCTTGGCCTTATAGGCAGGGAGCATTAGCTCAGCGACTGTGTCGTCTGCCTCTGGGGCTGGAAGCTCCCCAGGACAAGGGCTCGTAGCCCGCCACGGCTGGTCGAAACACATGTTTGGAGGAAGCATTCCCGTTCTTCTCCTAGGATGGAGGCCAAATCTTTTTCTTTTAGGAAACGGCATTTTCATCCGTGTTTTTCCCCTGAGATGTCGGCGCCTTCGAACCGGGGTGGGTTCGTGGTGGGGTCCTGACAATCACTGTGGGCCTGGCGTAGGGCTGGTTGGGGGAAGGCTGGGCCCTTTCTTTCGTCTTGGAAGGAGAGTGTCGGCGAGCGTTGGGTGCTGGACATTGTGGCCAATGGTTACGTCTTCGATTTTGTGGTGATGCCTCCAGATTCGGGGTACGTCCCACTCCTCTGCCGGCTGGAGGGTAGTGGAGAAAGGCGTGGTTGGACGGTGTACGGGACTTGCTGGTCAAGGGGCTGTTACCCGCGCCCCGCTGGAAGTATGGGGTCTAGGCTCTTATTCGGTCTTATCTCTAGTTCAGGAAGTATCTGGGGGGTTTCGACCTGTGCTAGATAGGAGGGAGGTGAATGCTTGGATCAGCATGGTGCGTTTCCGCATACTGTCTATTTTGACTGTTTTTCCCTTGGTCAGTCACGGGGTCTTTCTGGTGGCACTGGTTCTGCAGGATGCCTACCTGCACGTGCCTGTGGCTGGGTCTTCCCAGAGGTTCCTGAGGTTTGCTGTGGATCGGGTGCACTGTCAGTTTTGTGTACTGCCGTTCGGCCGCAAGACTTCTCCTCAGATTTTTACGACGGTACTGGCCCCCCTGGTGGCTTTGCTACATTCAGAAGGGGTGTTTACTCATCCATATCTGGACGACGTTTGCTCCATTCTACCTCGCAGGCCCTATTTCGGAAGCAGGTAGCCCAAGTTCTGGAGTCCGGCAGAACCACGGTTTTTTTAATCAACGGGGGGCTATCGGTTTAGTCCCATCCCAGGATCTGGTTTTTCTGGGGTCTCAGTTTCGGACTCTTCTTGGCTTGGTGGCAGTGTCAGTGAAGAAGTTTGTGGTGCTCCGGTCCATGGTGTGGATGGTTGTGGTACTGACGGCCCTCCGTGCTTTTCTATGATTGCGGCTGCAAGGTCATTTGGTGGTTCTGCAGTGCTTGTTCGGGCAACGTAGTGGCCAGGGCTTATGTCATACTTCAAGGGGGGACATGGTCTAGGGCTTTGTTCGGTCTGGCCTGGTAGATTTTTGTGTGGGCTCAGGAGTGGGTTTCTGCTCTCAGGGCTGCATACGTTCGGGCATTGTGTTACTTCCTCTCAACTTTTCTCCATCCAGAGTTCACTGTTTCTTCATCTGGTTCGGCTCTGTGGTCTTCCAGTGCTGGATGTGTTCGCGTCCGAGAAAAACGCGTAGCTCGGTCACTTCGGCTCCCGGTTTTCGGTGTCCCCAAGCCTGGGAGGTGGACGGGATGTCGTGTCCTGGGCCGAGGGGCCTTTTGTATGCGTTCCCGCCGTTTCAGCTACTCAGGCCTTTGCTGTTAAGGGTGCGGCTTCTGGGGGCCAGGGTTGTCCTGATTGCTCCCCATTGGCCTAGGGCGAATTGGTTCCCATTGCTGCGGCTGAGGGCATCCGGTCGGATGTGGCCTCTTCCTCTGTGTCCGTCACCCCTGGAGTTTCCCTGCCTCTCGTTGAGGTCTTAGGGGAGGTTACACTTGACGGCCTGGGAATGGCCCGCCGAGGTTTGACGGGTCTGGGGGTGCCAGTGGCTTTGTGTTCTACTTTACTGGGTTCCAGGCGGCGTTCCACTTTACTCTCTTAGGGTAGGCTGTGGAAGGTTTTTTTCTTCTTGATGCTTGAGGCATGTATTGGATCCTACCGGCACGTCTCTCTTTGATGTGATGCAGGTCTTGCAGGACGGTGCACAGTTGTGGTTGTCTGGGGTGTCTCTGCTGGTACAGTGGGCGGCTATTCAGGCATTTTGAGGTCCGTGGCGCAGCCTTCCGGTTAAGGGTCGTTTGTTGCCGGGAATTTTTCAGGGGCTTCTTCATTTGTTTCCTCACCCTGTACATTCTTTTCCTTCAGGGGATCTTTCTTTGGTATTGGAGGTTTTAACGGATTAACCTTTTGAACCTCTGGGGGACTGTGTTTACGTCTTCTTTCCTTAAAGACGTTCTTTTTGGTGGCCATTGCTTCGGCTCGCCGTTTAGTAGAATTGGGGGCCTTGGCCTGTTCCTTTCCTTTTTGGGAAGTTTTTCCGGATCGGGTGGTTCTGGTTCCGGTACCTTCTTTTATCCCGAAAGTCAATTCTTCTTTTCATGCTCGCCAGGAGGTCATCCTTCCTTCCTTTTGTCCGAATCCCGCTTTGGTGGAGGTGGTTGGTTTGCATTTGTTGGATGTACGCAGGGCTTTGTGGGAGTGCCTGAGGGTGGTGGCTCCTTTCCGTAAGGGTGATTCGCTGTTTGTAAATTTTGGGCCGGCCCGTAGTGGAGATGCCTTCCACGGCTTCCTTGAGTCGGTGGGTGAGATCATTGATTCTGTTTGGTTTTTTCCTTGATAGGGGATGTTCCTCATCAAGGGGTTCGGGGTCGTTCTACCAGGGGTATGGCGGCTTGGGTGGCTGAGTCTCAGGGGACTTCAGTGGTGGTAATTTGCAGGGCCGCCACTTGGGCCTCGCCTTTGGCGTTTGTTCGGCATTCTGGCCGGTCGGACTTGGGTAGTTTGGAGTCGGTATTGGTTCACCGGGTCTTATCCTCTATGAAGTCTTAGGGGTGGGGTTTTGGTGGCCTTTGTGCATGATATTGAACTTCTTGCAACTCAGTGTCCGTCTCCTGTGTGCTTCTTGCTATGTCTCATTGGTTTAAAGGAAGGCGAGGGAGGGACGGGAGGTAATGCGTCCATTTTCTTGCGATAATGGCATTACTCCTAGTCCTACTCCCTCGCCTTCCTTTCCGTTCCCTCCCGCCCTCCCGGTACGGACTGTCTGAGTTGCTGCTTGGGCTTGGTTTTTGTACAGGAGGGGGTAGGGGTGGGGGGGGGGTTTAAAGGGAAGGGGAGGGTCTAGTGGGAGGCAGGAAGCCTCATTGGTTTAAAGGAAGGCGAGGGAGTAGGACTAGGAGTAATGCCATTATCGCAAGAAAATGGACGCATTTTCCTTTAAGCCCCAACATTTTTGCCAACAAATCAGAATTTAGCCGTGCCGGTTTTATTATGACTAATTTTCATCTTATTCTGAATTCCTTCAGATCTCAGTCTACCAAACCCAGTTTGCCGTGTGCCATTTGTAGTTACAACAGTTTTACCACCCAGGCAGGAATAAGCCTTATCCTAGATTTACGGAATAATACAAAAAGACTCACACTAGTAGTAGAATGAAGAGTGCTGTGATGCACACACACTTTTTTAGGGTCAGGTGCGCAAAGCGCTCTGTACCTGTTGTAATGTCTTTATGGGCTTGTAGCAACGCCCATGTCATGCCCATCAGTTTGGTTGGTTCATGGGCTTGCCTTTTAAAATTTGCTTGATTTCATTAGTGAAAGGCATGCATACATCATGTCTTTTCCGGTGTTTAGCCGTCCTCGAGAGCACTGGTCAACTACTGAAAACATACGAGGCTCCATGCTTTCGGTATGGTTTCTGGACTACTTTTTCTCCTTATTTCGTATGCAGCACGATGTCGCTGGGCAGTAGTCGAGCGCTTTGCATGACATCGACTCTGTTACATGGATAATTGCACTTTTGCCTGTTACATGGATAATTGCACTTTTGACGATACGTTTCACTGCAACCAAACTTCTGTTTCATTTTGTGTGTCTGCTTTACGCTCATGGCAGCCGTCTGCTCGCTTATGTGAAACTTTTACTTTTCAGTTTATGTGGCAAGAAAAGTTTGGTTTGGAGTTTACAACTCTAATAGCTTTAACTTGAGCAAACGCGAGACCTATTGCATTGCAAATACTTGTTTTTCCTGATAAAATGTTTCTGTAGTGTATTTTTTGTGCAACGTACTACTCTTGTGTAGTCCATACTGTGAATTGAGTCAGATTGAGGAGTTGCTAACAGGCCATGGTTAAGAGCTCTGGAGTTAAGTCTGAAGGCAGTGTAGGTTCTCACAGTGCCTATCCCTGTGTGAAAAAGGTGTTCAGAATACAGGATCATCCAATCCTTGGCCTCTCTGCAAACTGCACATAGTAATGGTCACATGTGCCAGTTGCAAGTGTGATTCTGTGTGTGAAAGAGGTACACAGGTATTAAAATATTGATTGGATGGATTACGGGAATAGTGTCGTGAAAGATGCAGCGCCTTGAGACCCTCACGTGTGATTTTCTGCACTCTACAAATGTTTGATTGATTGATGTAGGGAGGTACATGCAGGAGATTATGAAAAGAAGGTGCTCTTGGGGAAGAGATGAGGTGTGAGATATGCAGATGGAGGATTTCATAATGACCTGGGGAGAAAAAGTATTTAACTGTGTAGCAAAGACTGCAGAAGAAAGGTGGTTTAAATGGAAAAACATTAGGGGGGTCATTCTGACCCCGGCGGTCTTAGACCGCCGGGGCCAGGGTCGGCGGGAGCACCGCCGACAGGCCGGAGGTGCCCCGCAGGGCATTCTGACCGCAGCGGTAAAGCCGCGGTCAGACCGGCAACACTGGCGGTCTCCCGCCAGTGTACCGCCGCCCTTCGGAATCCTCCAAGGCGGCACAGCTAGCTGCGCCGCCGAGGGGATTCCGACCCCCCCTACCGCCATCCAGTTCCCGGCGGTCCGGCCGCCGGGAACCGGATGGCGGTAGGGGTGGTCGCGGGGCCCCTGGGGGCCTCTGCAGCACTGCAGGGGCCCCCGTAAGAGGGCCCCTACAAGTATTTCACTGTCTGCTTGGCAGACAGTGAAATACGCGACGGGTGCAACAGCACCCGTCGCACCTTCCCACTCCGCCGGCTCGATTACGAGCCGGCATCCTCGTGGGAAGGGAGTTTTTCCCTGGGCTGGCGGGCGGTCTTTTGGCGACCGCCCGCCAGCCCAGGGAAAAACTCAGAATACCCTCCGCGGTCTACTGACCGCGGTGCAGTATTTCGGAGGGGGGAACTCTGGCGGGTGGCCTCCGCCGCCCGCCAGAGTTAGAATGACCCCCTAGATCTTTAAAAACTATATTAACATAGCATTTCAATAAGAAATGCTGTATATAGCAATAATATCATTGTGAAATAGAACTTTTGCAGTTTTGGTTGCTACACAGAGAAGTAATATGATTAGGTGGGTTGCTGAACAATAATCTCATGACTGCTCTCATTTATCATATATATGTGCGTAATTACAGATACAGATTAATGTGGTGATGTGTTAATTACGTCGGTTCTTGTGTGGGGAGGTGCTCATTGGGAGACAGTTAGGAATGACGGGTTAAAGTGACCCTGCACACGTTGGTTTACGTAGCTAAGAAATGGTGTAAGCTGTGAGATGGAACAGAGCGACTTAGGGTTTCTGGGAGATGTTCTGGGGAACTCTCCATTACTTTGAAGGATAATAGCTTGTAAATAGCTTAGTTTTTAGCTGAAAGCCAGCCTGCCTGCAGGCTTGTTGACGGTTTTGTGAAGTGAGAGAGTTCCAGAAGAGGTTATGGTGGATCCTTGTAGCAAGATGTATCACTTGTCAATGGGGTAAAGGAATACAGGGGGAGGCGAACTAGTAGACCTTAGCAGTAGTCTGATTTTTCTTGGACTGAGTGGGTGAAATTGGAAGCTATCACTGTAGATGTTGTGGTGCTGACGTCTAGAGGAAATGGACATTGTGTAGGGTACAATAGCAAGTGCGAGGGCAGCAGGAAAACAGACGATTTACGTTTTGGATGAATTTAAAGTAAGTGAATGGATTTCCGTCTCGTGGCTAATGGGTGTCAGGCAATTTGAGATTATTTTATGTAGGTGAGGTGTAAATTCAGGAACTGAGAGAGGAGTTGAGTATCACCCGGGGAGGGGCTTCATAGGAAAGGTTGTTATTGTGAGGGGTGAGGTGTAAAGAAGCAGAGAGCAACAATTACCGAACAACTACCCCAGTACACCTCTGTGATACTAAAAAGAATAAGCATGACTCCATACGTACTAACATGTTTTTACAAAGTCCTCAAATTCCATTCTGTTAACTATGCTTACTAAGCGCAATTACAGTCTGAATGTGCATTTTAAGTTGATCACGCATGTAAGAGATTACATTGTGCTCTTGAGGCCTGATAACAGTAAAGTTCACTTTATTTCGATGACTTTGTGTTAGCATGTGCCGAGTTGATGGGTCTGCCAGTATATTTCCAAAGCGCACTTAAAAGAGGTGTGTTATTCTGAGGCGGTAACTTCTCACTCGATAACACACTTTAATATGAAGTGACTTTGTAATGAGTTCCATCTGTGTTTCTGGCAACACGTGGAACGATTTAAAAAACATTAGTAAAGGTTATTATTAGGTTAAAATTACACATGGTTTGTGGCTTCTCTGCTAACTCATTTTGCAATAACGAAATGAAAGACATTTTGACATAGGCAGAGGTGGTTCAAATATTTTTGATACAAAATGCGATATGACATTTAACTTGCCTCTTCACATATCTACATGGCCGTTTGCGCCAAAATATATGCTTCTGGGTGTATTCTGGCTGTCTCTTGCTAGTGGCACCATTTATAACTGTATAATGAAAGGTTGTCATAGCCCTGACCCTGTAAATTGGGGGAAGTTGGCTGCAACATGGTCTGCAAGTCGAAGGGTTCTATGCTGTCATTGGTGCATCCTTGACCCTCAGCTTCTCAGAGTCCCAGGAACTCACAGGCGGCATATTTATAAAGGTGACACAAGCCCAGAATGCAATTTATGAAGCCATGTAAGGCCACTTTGCATGACCATAATTGGCTTCAGAAATCTTGAGTAAAACAATATAGTGCAAATCACTGTGTTGACTTACTTTTCTTTCCAAGGAGGCATTCCAGGGGTGTTGCGCGGGTGTTCCCAAGCTATGTCATGGATTTTGACACATTCCCAGATTTACCAGAAGTAGTAGACCTGGGAATGTTCCAACATGCTACGCCTTCCCAGGAGAGGCATAACAAGCAGAAATATCCTTATTTATCTTAGTTTTTTTCCTCTTTCTGTGTGTGCTGCAGAATGAATAAAATGAATATAAAGAGGAAAATGCCTGAGGTTCCCTTTCCTGCACAAAACAATCCTCCTTACAATGCAGGTACCCTTTCACCATGGTGCAAGAGTGCCTGTGTTGGTGCTAGGCAGCCAAAACGGCACCAGTGCAGGGACAAACACAGGAATGAGTTGTATTCTTTGAAATATGCTCACTCCTGCCATTTCACTGTCATGCAGCATAGCAGAGCACAGCAAGGTGTCTTGGTGGCTGTGTGACATTGCCTTAAATATGGTCCTCAGTCTATAAAACTGTAGTTCTCAGAGAATGGTCAGAGCACACATTTTATTACAATATATGCTATTGAGTAAATGGCAGAGCGATATAGTAGCAGAAGCATCTATCCCTTACAGTAGGCCAGTCTCGGCTGTTCCTTTACATAGCTAAACTCCACCACTTTAGGTAGAATTGTTTTCAAAATAGGAATTATGTATGATTTTTAATCTCTTTAGTGAAAAGTATGCTTGTTTGGCTTAGGGAACACCAACCCCTTTTACAAAAAAAAAACCAAAAACTGCAAAGCCATAGCTTTTTGTCACTATTCTGGCAAAATATATGGTGGGTTATGGGGGAAAAATTACTTGTGTCCTCCGGGCGACCGATTCAGCAATGAAAATATGGTTAGTCGGGTCAAAACACAAATGGTTGACAACCCTATGAGTCACTCAATGTTTCTTAATTGATAATTAGAGCTTGATGTCAGATTTATTTCCTGTATATTAAATATAATAATGCATTTTCAACTTTGTTTTGAGGTTATGCGCAGAGTTTTTTATTTTCTTGTTCTTTCTTTTTGCATATCTGACTTACTTAGGCTAATAAAACAGGGAGGCTTGTTGACACTTTGCAAATACTTTGCACAGTCAATTAACCAAACCAGCTCATCCAAATATAGTTTCTTTCAGCAGAGAAAGGTAGGAGGTATCCAAGATGAGGCCATTCTACATTGGTTCCTTTCTGAGGATGTACATATTAGGAAGTGTTTTTAGAGTTTACAAAGATCTTGACCTTTAAGACAGGGGTCTTCAAACTGTGGCCTGTGGGCCACAGTTGCCTCACTACAAGATTGTATCCATCCTGCAGCAACTCTAGCATTAATTGGCTATAATGTAATTTCTCTGTTGTTTTCCAAAGCTTTGGATTCTGATGATCAAAGGGAAATATATATACAATTCCCTTGACAAACTGTAGGTGGCAGCAGAGCCTCCTGAATCTTCTCTATTTAAAATTTTAGACCAGCAATGTCGTGTATGGTAGATATTTCAATAACGCAAGTTGAAGTTTATAGTGCAGATAGTTCATGCTGCAGAACACTGCAGACAAAATACGTGTCCCTTAGGGTGCACTGTATGACGATTTATCGGATTCATTTTGCACAGACGTGTTGACATTTCATTTAAACTGGCTCACACACACAGGCCTGTAACAAAGAATGAAAGCATGTCCCCTTGTACTCTAACAAACATTTTCAAAAATGAAGTATATCAATTCCAAATATTAAGCACATTTATTTGATGAGCAATTGAAATCCATTCTAACTATTGGCTCCTTGACCTCAGTTCAGTGATATTTTGAAATTAAAAAATCATTTCTATCATTCCCATTAATATTGTACTTTATGTTTTTTTTTGTTTTCAATTGAAAAAAACAATTGCAAGAATTGTGTAGAAAGGTGCAGACTGAATTCATTTTTGTTCAACCTTTATTGTTGGCTCACTGTTATTTTGAATTTCTTTGCTTTGTTTTACTGAAGTTCTTTCTTGAAGTGGTTTTATTTTTCTTATTGTGTACCAAGAAATTGGACAAATTATAATTTCATTTACATTTGTAAATTTTGTGTATTTAATTTTTTTAAAAAAAAGAATAGCCTGCTTTTGTTATCTACAGGAAGTAATTGATTATTTTGTAAGAGCATTTGCTAATATTAGTAATTTATACTCATTTTGTATAATATATCATTTAAGCATGGCATTGTTTCTTTGTAATTGTCACATTGCTCTTTTGTTCTGAATCATATCATGCTGATTACATAAAAGATTCAAGTTAACCTTATTCATTCATTTAAATTGTATTCATTCATTTACAAAACTGATATACGATGTTGCACTTGTACTAAAAAGTTTGGAGATCCCTATTTTAGGATAATCATTCAAGCTAATGGTGTATTTCATAGCGCAGTAAATGCAGGGGAGAGACAAACATTCATTGCCCTCATAGGTTAATTTGTTGAAAAAACGAGATTCAAGTGAACAGGTGATTAAGGAGTGCAAAAGCTTCACTGTTGAAGGCTGGGGAGCCGAACACCAAGGATGCCTACACTTAGTTCACCCTCATGCCTCTTTCTTCACACTACATGCCTCACTATCTACCTCATGCTGATTATTTTTCATTCCTGCTTTCTTCCTGTGTCACTGTTCTCCTATTTGTCATTTCCTTCTTAAAAGCGATAACAAAATATGTTCTGGTCCCCAAAAAACAGTGGCAACTATCCTCTTCCAGAGCGCACAGTAATTGCTTCAATAAACAAATGTATTGCCATCAGCCTCTTCTTCAGAGAGAAATCAAATCTAACATTGTCACCACATTGACACCCATTTCATTTCCAACCATCAACTATCGCCTTAATACCAAATGGGCCTCCTTTATTCTTATCTTGCACATGGACCTCTTGAATATCTTGAATTCTCTCATGACAACTTCCTATGACGACAATACCCTTCCATATTCTATCATCCAACTGCTTGATGGAAAGGAATTTACATCCTTTTCCCCACATTGTCAAGCCTCTGTAATCCAATGAAAGTTCCCAGACACCCTTGGGACAGGTCAGATTCATCCCTAGACCCAACAAACCTAATCAACTTCTGCCCTACTACCCACCTTTCATTCTATGAGATCTAAATGAAAAAAACAGTCACCAACCAGCTGCAGGAGCACAGCAGCAAGAATAATCTTCAACGGAATTACCACACTGGAGGACTGAGTTACCACTCTCCAAGTCGTCAAGGGCACAATCTTCCTTGAAGAGAGCACTAATCCTGCCTTTGGAACAGTTAACCATCCAGCTCTGATCAACACTCTCAAAGCATGCATGGGATTTTCGGGCATTCTCTTGAAATGGTTCCCATTCTAACTCACCAACCAGGATCAGCTCAAATAAATCATTTCTTCAAGATCATGGGCATGCAGAATATCGCAGGTTTCCATCCTCTTTCTCACATCATTTTGTGCCTCTACATAAAACTCCCCCTATCCATTCTTGCAGAGCAGCATCAAGATCCAATAATTAAGATATTATACCTAACTCCATGTGAAAAAAGTCTCAATCAATGACATATAGAGACTTAAAATCTGCCTTGACGGAATCCAATCCTGGTTGTCAATTAACTTCCTGAAACTAAACCACACACAGACTGAATTCCTGCTGTTTGCCAACCACAATGGACGTCTCCAGATTCAAGCGTGGCTCTGCTATGTAGACCTCAACGATTGCTTCCAGCTCACAGACCATTCAAAAACTCAAAGATTCATCCTCAAAACAAACCTCACATTCAAGCAACACATCACCAATTAGACCAAGACAGATGGTTCCAACTCTCCTTCTTTAAGACGGGTAGCTGTCTCTCCCAGAAGATGTCTTAAAGGCAACTGTCCATGCCTTATTCCTCCTAGATCTTTACAGAGGCAATGCCCTGCTTAGTGATCTCCCTGATCCCACCCTAGCACCCCTGAGAGTTATCTTACAAGCACTAGCACAACATATCATGGGATTGAAGAAATTAGGTCACATAACACCCCATGGTAAAAAATACATACACCTGCACCTCCTTCCAGCTGAGAACATCTATAAGCCCAGCTGCATCACAAGTGAAGGTCCAAACAACAAGACCCCAGCGTATGTGGCAAACAAGCTAGCCACATCTAGAGGAGAGGAGAACACCAGAGCAGAATCCTAGGTATTGCCAGACTGAAGACCAAACATTTCAAAAAAGGAAAACACAGAAGAAAAGCCTTTTCTGTTCGTGCTCCCACGATTTGGAAGAGCATCTCTATCAACATCAGATCATGAACGACTCTTTTATAATTCAGAAAAAAAGCTGATGACACTCCTCTACAAGGAGCACTACCAGTGACCCACCTATATGCAGAAAGTTGTGGATCAACAGTACTTCTTTCTTTGTAAATACAGCCAAGCCAAGGATTACACTCATGAAAGCATAAGGATCCTTCATACCTACCTACCCCTGTAAAAGCCTGCCTGCTTCTAAACACATGTCCTATTCAAACATGGACACAACAAGAAGAAAGGGCTACATACAGTATGTGCAAGTCCTACTCTATCTGCCATGCTCATATCATGCCTAAAACTGTTAATTTTTCACTACCCCATGGCTGGAACACTCTTGAACACTGCACACACGACAGCCAATGCTTCCTAAATATGTCATTAATGGAAAACGTGAGTACAGTGCTGTACCGAAGTGCTACATACTCCAAGAAGTCAAAAGACACTGTGGAGGAAGTGTGTGTTTTAGACGTGGTACATTAGATGTCAGATATTGCGTTTGTATGATGAAATTTCTGTTATTGACATTGGAGGGACTTTTGGGTAGTTACATGCCATTCGTGGTAAACAGTGAACACCTGGGAACAACAGTTGTCAAACTTCTGTACTTCGTGGTGAATATAAAGATTTAAGGGGCATATTTATACTCTGTTTGCGCCGGAATTGCGTCAAATTTTTTTATGCAATTCCGACGCAAAACTAACTCCATGTTTATACTTTGGCGTTAGACGCGTCTAGCGCCAAAGTCCATGGAGTTTGCGTCATTTTTTAGCGTGGACACCTACTTTGCGTTAATGATATGCAAGGTAGGCGTTCCCGTCTAAAAAATTGACTCCGAGGCATGTGCGCCGTATTTACACTCCCGGGCAAAATTCACGCCCGGGAGTCGGCGGGTCAAAAAAAATGACGTACGGCCGCTTTTGCGCCGTTTTTTAGCGCCTGGTCAGGGCAGGCGTTAAGGGACCTGTGGGCTCGGAAGGAGCCCAGAGGTGCCCTCCCATGCCCCCAGGGACCCCCCCTGTCACCCTTGCCCACCCCAGGAGGACGCCTAAGGATGGAGGGACCCATCCCAGGGACATTAAGGTAAGTTCAGGTAAGTGTTTTTTTTTTTTCTTTTTGTGGCATAGGGGGGCCTGATTTGTGCCCCCCTACATGCCACTTTGCCCAGTGGCCATGCCCAGGGGACAGAAGTCCCCTGGGCATGGCCATTGGGCAAGGGGGCATGACTCTTGTCTTTGCTAAGACAGGAGTCATTTCTATGGGGGTCGAAAAAAATGGCGCAAATCGGGTTGAGGCGAAAAATTTGCCTCAGCCTGACTTGCCCCATTTTTTGGCGCCCAAGCTCCATATTCCCCTACGCCGGCGCTGCCTGGTGTACGTCGTCTTTTTTCACGCACACCAGGCAGCGCCGGCGGCTAACGCCGGCTAACGTCATTGAATAAATACGGCGCCCGCATGGCGCTTCAGAATGGCGTTAGCCAGCGCTAATTTTTTTGACGCAAAACTGCGTTGGTGCAGTTTTGCGTCAAAAAGTATAAATATGGCCCTAAATGATTAAAGGGATAAAGATGTGTAAGGCACATGGGAAGAAGGAACATAATTCAAGAGTGTTCAGAACAGTAGCAGAATCTTAACGTAGTTAGCTGATTGGCTGATTGGCTATAGTTACCTGAAGTGACAAAACTCATTGTCTGTAAGGCAAAGACCCTTCCTCTAAAACCCAAGGGAGTGGTCACCAAGAACCTTAGAAGCTTTGTCAGAAATGGGTGGTTCACCAATCAGTTGCAACAGAGTAATTTACCCCAAGTGCGTTTGTAGAGGTCACGTTCATGTCAAGGGATTTCTTGATGCTGATGATATAAAAGATGCTCATTGGGATTCAGTGCTACTCATTCTATAGACCTGGGAATGATGAAAGGCTGGATGGTTTCGTTAGGATTCAAACTTGTGCTAATAGGGTCAAACACAGATCTCTACAGTGGATGCAATAGTCCACTGATTCACCAGATCCAAACAGTACGATGAAAAATACATCACTGTTACCACACAGCAATCACAACAGTGTGTAACGTTTACTCTTTACTCCACAAGACCATTACCCCCTGTCTTTACCACACAGGTGAGTACCACGCAAGAAAGTGACTCTAATGAGCTTTTTACCTTTATCCCGCAAACCTTGCCAAAGTATATATTCCCCTAGGAAAAAGATCCGTGTTGTAACGTTAGTGTTAGATATTTGTTTACAACGAAAATATGGTAACTACATATCACCTTTTGGACTGTGTCCTTCACCATACAAACTAGCCACCTTCATGAGGTTCACTGTTTTCCAGTTTAAAAACCTGCCCCCCCGTGCCTTTGATATCAGGTTTGCAAAGGATCATGAATGTTGAGAGGAGTACCACTGCCTTACTATTATTATTAGGAAAACATTTTGGTGTATATCAAAGGTCGGAAAGAGTGAACTGAGGAGTTTAGGAAAGTGGAAAGCATTTTGGGAGAAAGATCTTTACACTATTGGTCACATTCGAAGTGGCCAGATAATTGATCAGGAAGATACTGGGCTGGTCATGCCATTTGCAGACAATGTCTCCACTAGGGTTCCTGGACTTTCTGATTTACTGTGCCTGGAACGGGGAAAAACACTGTTGGATCTTTCATCATGGAGTCCAGTTCTTCTGGTTTGTCATGGCTCCTGGTCGTGTCTGTGCACATTTTACTCCTGTTTTCTGCAGGATTAAAACATATGTTTTGTTACCAGGTGTGTTCCCTCACCCAGTAAATCTTGGAATCAGGCTGGACAGTATCCACCAAGAGATACTGGTCCCCTACATGGGAACTATGTTGTTCTAGGCTAGAACAATGAAATGTTTAGGGCATCACATTCATGGCAAGGAAGTCATGCCAGACACCTAAAAGAAGACTCGTGGATGGTACCGCCAATAATTGGTTGTAGAGGCACTAGGGTCAGAGGTAATGATTCTGAACGGTATCTTCACTCCAATTGCAGCCATTCTGAGTCACTGGGGGACGGATAAGAAATATCTTACAGGATCTCAAATTACAGGGCCCAATTCTGCATGCTTTTCTCGATTCTGACTTGGCGATCAGACTTTGCTCCCAGATTCAGCGCTGATGTCAATGCACTTTTGATTTTACTGAGTGCTTTCCTGCAACTACTAAAGCTTTGAATTTATCCACCAAAGAATACCTCTTTCCTCATGTGTAATGGGCCTGTGTGCATAGCAAGCGCAATCCAAGGAGAGAACAAGTTTTATCTCTAGGTCATGAAACTGATGGACAGGGAGTTTGGTCAAATAACTGGAGATGCTGCTTTGAAACCTAGGACTAATTCCAAATACCAGCTTTTGGCTTTAGTGGCAAGGTGGAGTACTTGTCAAAAATTGTGTACAGCGTTACAAAAAAAATCAATGAAGATACGTCCTTATCTCAAGAAGGGCGTGGTATTACAACTGTTGGTGGAATGAAAGTGGGAATGTGAATTTTTGAAGAAATGCATCGGTAAAGCCCACATCTTACCAGGGTTTGTTGTATTGTCAAAAGTCTAAATAGCCACAAATGTCGAAGCTTATGTACTCGAGGTCTACATTTCTCATGTGAAAGGAATTAAAGAACTATTCAAAAGTTTAGGTCAAGGGTACCGAGTAATGCTGAAATTTAACTGGAAGGTGCTCACTTGGGCCTGAGCTAAGAGCATATTCAGAAATCTTAACTGAGGTAGAATATTAGTACTAAAGTTGGACCGTGAACTATTCTTAACTATTTTTCAAAAAGGAACCTGAACAATGTTCCTGCCTGCTATGTGCAAGTTGATCACCCTATTATATGCACCAAGTGCACTGTGAACTCCCTTTAAGAGTGAAAAATGTCAGCTCGCTTTCACTATTACCGTGGAAAAACAGTAAGGATACAATCAATGTGAAATGAAAGGATATTTGGGACAAAATAAGTTCCACTAATTTAATCCGTCAAAAATTTTTGCTTTTTGATCACTCGGTTTTTAGACCTTTATTGCGGCTGAGCCTCACTACTCAAGTCTCACTCACAGTAATTATATCGTAAGTGGACTGCACATGTTTACAGACAGTTTCTGCCTTTTAAGATAAGGTGTTTGAGACACAGCTTGGCTAAGGGGTACTGGGGTGGTTACATTCTGGAAATGTATGCACACGTGTGCATATGTGTGCCACCTGCACATGAAAGAATACTGTCATGAGTAGCAAGTAAACTGTGTACAGTTAGTATAAAAGGGACCATGCCAGGGTAGGTGCTTACCTTTGTTAGGCCTTATAATATTAGTGGACATTCATACACAGTTCAGTATGGTTTACTGGGTTATCTGTAGTTTTGGTGTATTATTATACATATAGCTGAAATGTGTCTTAAAGTGCAGTTTCGCTTGACTTAGGCCTGCACAGTCTACTAAGGTGTCAAACTGGGGTGAAACATGCACATCTGTGTACATCTTTTGGGTTGTCCAGAACTGTCATATAGTTCTGACTAAGCTTGGAATCAGATTGATGCCAGCTAGGGGTGAAGAGGGGGAACTTTGATCGATTTTTTAAAATGATTTATTATAGCCTTAGAACCCGCCGTAGCGGGCTCTACCGGCTATTAAAGGCCCGCTCCCCGCGTTAAATGCCCGAGCCGAAGGCGAGGGCATTTAACAAGGGAGAGGGACTTTAATAGCCGGTAGTGCCCACTACGGCGGGTTCTAAGGCTATTAGAACATTCTGCCACACAGGGCAGAATGTTCTATTAAAAAAAAAAATGTTCACGGAGCCCGAGGGGATTTAAATCCCCTCGGGCTCTGTGAGGCTTTGTTCACAGCTGTTGCTGTGAACAAAGCGAACATTGGAATGTTGGCGCTGCGGTCTTTTACCGGCCTGTAAAAGCCCGCAGCAGTCCATTGTCTTCAATGGACATGCCAACATTCGAATGTTCTAATACTGAGCAGAGGGTGTAAGGGGGTCCCCTCCCCAGCATTTGGCTCCATCTCTCGGGCCCGATGCCATGAAAAGTAAAAACCCAGGAGGATAATGTAGCCTGCGGGGTGCTCATCCTTCCCCCAGCCCTTGGTTATGAAGCAGGCACACCCATCTCTGGAGCTTCCTCCTCATGCTCCATGTGGTGGGAGGAAGTAGGTATTCTGCTCCAGCCCAATGAAAGCAACACCAGCAGTAGCTCAATGAGATTCGGCCTCCTTTGGGGAGCCAGCGAGGGTGCAGAGGGCTTGAGGCTCTGTCCACTGCTCCCCAATGTTATTGGAGGCTGTGGGTGCCCAGGGTGGGTGCGGAACACCCGAATTAAAAAAGGAAAAAAAAGAGGAAAAAGACATGTTGAGGCCGCAAGCATTAAAACAAAGTGGCAGGAACAGCTAATATAACATTCATAAGCTCCCGGCTGGAGCATCGATAATGTTTTGCAGGGTCCCAATTTGAATACTATTTGTGTTTTGTGGTGCCACAAAAAGCAGTCCCCTACAATTGATTTATAAATTAACCATATGTCTCCCTCATCAGAAGATTCATGAGCTGGGGAGACCTTTTTAATACTATCAAAGCATTCCCTGGGTTGCAGTGTTTGTTCTACAGCTTGGGAGCGCAGGGACCTGTAGTGGTTGGTCTCAAGGCTCCATGTTATGTGGGCTAAGAGTGTAAAACGAAGACTCTGAGACATGTTATTTTGATTTGCAATGTTATTTAGATTAATGACAATGACTTCTGGTGAACAACGCAATGTTTTTATTGACAATAATGATTGCATTTAAACATGGTTACTAATTTCATTGATCTATTGGTGACTTTTAATCCTTTAACATAGACCTCCTTTGTTTATAATGATATCCCCCTTTCAGTGATGTTCTATCTGGTATAGATGTGGGTACTGCGATTTTTGGGATCATGGCCACGAGGGGGCAAACTTGATTTCAGAATTTAACTAAACATATTTCCAACTGCCTGATATATACAGTATATCTGTAAATTAATGCATAGTGTTTATTAGAGTGTGTGTAATGATGGCACTTCATTCATTACACACATGAATGCACTTTTTATGTCTCAAAGAAAAAGCTCTGACTGGAGAATTACTTATTGAGTGTTGCGATTGTGTGCCAGTGAATGGAGATTACTAGCCCACACTGCCTTCTCTGCGTAGGCCTTGGGAAGTCATGTGCTACAATGGAGTAGCTGGTTCCCAGTAAGTAGATACAAACATAAAATAATATAAAAATTCAATTATAATTCTGAGTTTGCACCAAGTAGTTGAGTGTGCCTAGAACCAATGGGCAGCTGCAAAGGTATTGTAAACCAGTCTTAATGAACTCTGGAAAAATCCACAGGATGGACTCAAGATAATGGCTGGTTTCTCATGCACGGGAGGGCAGAAAAACTTCCTTCTGTGTGTTGTTCTGATACAACCTGAAGGCCCTGTGTGGAATCTTTGGGGTATGCAGAGTGTGAGAGCACATTAGTGTCAGTCAGGCATAGATCAAACGATTGTCAGGGTTGTGAGAGTGGGTTGTGGGTTTACAATATGTTTGCACCTGCTATGGATTTTGGTGATGCACAATGGTGTAATATAGAATTCGTGGATCATTATTCCTCTTGCCCTGAAGAGCTATTTTGAACTGTGACAAACAATGACCTTATTATGAACACTATGCATATCCCCAGAGTGAATTGGTTCTCATCTGTCTGTTACGGACAGCAAATTGCTATCTCCAGTTTGTGTGGTAACTCTATGAGTTATCATGCCTGTGATAACTCTTTGAGTTATTGCATTCATAGAAGACAGCACACCAGAGAAATTTTGAGCAGTGGGTGAATCATCACTCCATGGCCTTGGTTACAAGTTTGATAGTAAATATTGTTAAACTTGCACATTGATTAAATCTTGATTCTGTAGGGTTTGCTAAAGAACAAATGTATTAGATAACATTTATTATGGGTTTTTACCATCTACCAGGGAACTGGTATTTACCGGATGTGGCAAATACCAAATGAGAGCTATTTACCATACCTAATAAAGAACAAATTCAGAAAACATCAGGAAGTGCCAATTTGTAGGCACCGGAAATTCCTGGAATGAGCAAATTAATTGCTACAGAGTAACAACAGAGAGAGCAACAAAGAGAAGGACCTCATGACACCTCAAAGTACACCAAGAACCCCTTGTGTGGAATGGAACATTGGAGGCATTCATTTTGTGTGGACAAACACTTTGAAACAGGATAATTGGCTCAAGGATGTCAAATAATCCTGCTGTAGCATAGATGTTTTCTTTGGTGGTGTTGGTTCTGTGAATTCCAAAGGGAAACTGCATATGATGGCCGCTCACTCTCTCCATAGCATCCATTGCTTAGCAGAGTACTTTGCTGAAGACTGACTGAGAAATTCCAAGCAACAAACCTACTGTTCGCTTTGTGGTTCCTCATGCAAGGAATCCTAGCACTGATGGCATTTTCGGGAAGGGATGATGGCTGTGGACTCTTTATTGGGCTCCATGGTCTCAGTACTATGTAAGTATGTTTTGCATGATGCCCATGTCAAGTCTGTAGATCCTCCTTTGATTGGTGGTTTGGGTTCCATCCTCTTGTTGCATGCTTTATTGTAGCAGAACGTGGATTTGGGATAGCATGATATTTTGAGCTACCATTCATGGTGGTGTAATGCAGATTAGAAATGTGTGCTTCTGCAATCAACCTGTGAGGGAATCACCCATCCATGGCTGATTATGTAAGTCTGGGCATGTGTGCAAATGTGTGTGATACACCTTTTAGCTCAAAGAGTGCATGTACAGTGTTTTTTTGCAATATTGGTTTTAATTTCTTTTTGTGTTGTTTTACAGCTTTTCTTTCATTCTCTTCACTTTCAAGATGTTTTAACCACATGCTTTAAACTGGAGATACTGCAAGATGATATTTTCCACTGGTTTTCGATGACCTCTCATGCTTGTATATGGGTGGTATTTACCATATGCATTATTTTTTACATGTGGTAAATATCACATGCAATAGCAATGCACATGGGCCACACATATACCGTTTTCAGCCCATGTGATAAATATTGCACACTTTATGTAGCTAGTGATAAAACAAGTAGGTACATCTGAGCACTATTTACCCTGGCATTAGGTAATTACCACTACGCCTAGCCTATGTGGCTGTGCAAGTGGCTACTGCTTTTCTGTCATTTGCTGTATGGGTACAACCCTGGCCTTCATACTGTTAAATATCTACTACAAAAAACCTACCACCATCACCCTTCATCCCTCCAAACATCCCCAGGATCTGTGTATATTTGCATTTCCTTCTTCTAGGTCATAAATAGTCCTTAGGAATTTCACACTGCAAAACTTTAAGGCAAGCTTCATCAATGCACAATTTCTAGTAAATAAATTAATTAAATTAGTATGTTATAACTGTTGGCATTCTTTGCATATTTTTTCGAATACTGAGACCCAGCTCACTGATGCCTCAGTTGTGGAAATCTCTGACTTACTCTCATTAGGTCACCATATTTTCAACTAACCTTGCCCTGAAGATAAAAAAAGTTGTGAAGCAGCTTCTACAGTCAGGGAGTCCTTGTCCAGTTCCTCCCCCTTTCATACCTTCTGTTAGTGACGTGGAAAGGCATCTTCTACTTATTGCACCTATGACCAACTTCATTCTCAATTTTGTTAACTTGTCACCCCTCTGAAATTATGCAACATATTCCAATGGGCTTCTTTGAAGTGGACAGTTCCCTTAAGATTACAACCCTACAATGAATGGCTGCTGGGTGCTTTAAATACTGAACTGGTGTCCCCCAGTATTTCTCTTAATGTGAACTTTAAGAAATTCTTAGCTACCTGACTATATCACAAAGGATTTCTGAATCTACTCATATTGAATGGTAGATCCTAGATTATCTTTGAACAACTGATCCTTATAGGAACTCTGTGAGTCCTTAAAGTTCTATTGCTCAAGCAAAAAAGCTAAAGGACTAGGGGTCTGATTTAGATTTTGACAGACAGGGTAATGCATCGCAAAGGCAACAGAGTAGCCTGTTCACTAATCCTTCAGCCTACCTGCCTTATTTAGAGTGGGACACAGCCTCTATTGGCTCAGTTGTTGAAAAATGTATTTGTTGGGCCGACGAACTAGGAGTGGTGGTGCGAGGGGATCCAGCAATGGTAAAGTGTACGATATTAAAGTGTACGATGGATGAACAGGCAAGGTAAGTTCTGTGGTGTGGCGGTATCTGATTCTGTTGCTAGATGTGAAGATAGGGTCCAGCATGTGTCTAGGTCTGTGCATGGGGTCTGAGCCCAACTGCATAAGACCAAAGTTGCCCATACGTTCTAGGAGTTCAGTGTAGTTGCAGTCTGTGAGGTCGCCCAGGTGAAAATTGAGAACTTCCAGGAAGATGAAGTGAGCAGGGTGATAAATTATGTGATGGTGTCGCTGAATCCGGTCTGTGGTCCTTGGGTTCAGAATGCAAAGGTGACTCTGATGGTGTTTTTTTTGTCAGTGTGAAGTTGGAAATTCCGGGGTTCCATGAACGGCATGGTTTTGTCTTCGGTGGTCGTACAGATTATTGCTTCCCTGTGTACGATGGTGATGCTGCCTCCATTTCTGTTTGTGCAGTCACAGTGTTTCATTTTGTAGCCACTGGGTATGGTGGTGGCGATGTCTGGGGCTGACCCTAGGATGAGCCAGGACTCTGTGATAAAAGTTACGTCAGGGCAAGCGTGAAAATGGTGTCCCAGACTTCGGTGGAGTGCTTGTACAGTGATCTGGCATTGATCAGGAGGCATCTGAGTTCATCTGGTGTAGTCTCGGCTGGCGGGGATGGCATAGTGTGGGATCTTTGCAGGTGCTCAGTACTGGAGTAGAGGAGAAGTGGCAGTGGAGACAGGTTAATGGTCAAGCTGTGTAGTGGGAGATGTGAGGCAACAATTGTTGTTGCGACCGAGGTCAGCGGCAGAGTTTCTGTGAGAGTCTGAGCGGCCAGTGTTCCTGGCATTAGGTGCGACCCAGCCACAGACAGGCACAGATGGCTTGCCTTTGGCACAGCAGTGGCATGGCCTCACTGCGACCTCCTTTAGGTAGGTCCTGAGAGGGGCACTGGAGAGGCGAGAAAGCAGAAAGCAGGAGGGTGGCAATAACGTTGATCTAGGAGGACGGGAAAAATATATATGGCAAGACTCCTAGGGGCCCAGGAGGCCTTGGCGCTGGTCCTGAGGGGCTGTAATACCAGCACTTACTGCTGCTGGCTGGCTGGCTGTCAGGTATTTGGAAATGTCTTTTTTTAATAACCCCCATTTTATTTGTTATTTGGTCCTTATTTGATGGATTTGCATGAAATGTGCCAGGCCGAACCCAAATTGGATGAACCACATTTTTTACTTGCCTATATCTGTGGCACCACTTGATGAATCTTCACAAAACTTTCCAAAAAAAATGTGCCAGTCAGGTCAGCTGCTGTTTGCAAAGTTTCGATGTAACCCTTCTGGGGAGGTGCTGAGAAAAAGGATGTGGGTACCAAAGCACGTTTTCCCCATTCATTTTTCCTTTGGAATTTTAAACAGCGATAGTGTCAAAACTACTGGTTGGAATTACACCAAATTTGGCAGAAATGTAGGTCTTCATCAGTGACCTTTTTTATTTTGGTGTAAATTGGTTCAGTGTGGTTAGAGAAAATGAAGAAAATCCAAATTTGTATAGCTAGGGATGCAAAGGATCCTGCTGAGATCTGACTGGAGGACAACACTTCAACAACAAAACCATTGAAGTGCTGGCAGCCATCTTCGACTCAGCTGAAGCCGAGTCCCGGAAAAAAACAATGAAAAATACAAAAGGTGCCAGGGTATGAACACCATGACCCCTTAGCTCTGGTGCTGGGGTCACAAAGGGACCCACCCCAGGGCTAAAAAGCAACAGGATTGAATCCACAGTTAAAATAATTTAAAAAAACAAGCGTGGGCTCCTGCTCTTGTGTTTAAATAAGCCCTTGGGGGGCCAGGCCCCGGGGACACTTTTCTGTTTTTAATAAGGGGGGCTTCCTGCCCCCCACCCCACAACCCATGGGACCACCACATCCTCAGGCTAATAATGTGATATGAGGGGGGGTTGCGCGGCCACAGGCTCCGGGGACTACTACCCCCTGCGGCAAATATGCTTTTTTAACATTGGGGAGGCCCGATGGCCTCCCCCACAGCCCTGGGAGCCACCACCTCATCGGGGTGAATAATAAAATATGAGCAGGAGGCCGTGCGGCCCCCAGGCCCCAGGGACCACCATCTTCCTAGGGCACATACTGAATAATGTAAAGGGGGTCTGTTTTGGACCCCCATTAGCCCTGGCGACCACCACCTCCCTAGGGTTATCTGCCCGTTGGACGGAGGCCGCATGACCCCCCTTGTGGAGTCACAGATGGCCCTGGGGACCGCCATCCCCCAGAGCCAGCTCCTGCTGCGTCCTGCCCACCCCAGTACATAGCTGTTTGCTGTGGCTTGGCTGCAGCTTTCAAAGTAGCCAATGTTTGACAGTGGGATCTGTGAAGCAGGTCCCGCTGTCAAAAAGTGGAGCTTTCATGATGAAATGCTTCAGCATGCAGGGAGCTGCTGTAAATTTCAGCTCCTTGCTTGCTGAAGCAATGGCATTGCGAGGTAAACATTGAGGCTTACCCCGCATGTCAGATAGCCCACACAGACAACTGCCTGCACTGAAAAAATGAAAATAAAACTTTTCATTTTTTTGTTGAAAATGCATCCTGTTTTCCTTTCAGGAAAATGGGCTGCATTGAAAAAACACTGCTTTATTTAAAAGCAGTCACAGTCATGGTGGTCTGCTGTCCTCAGCAGGGCACCATCCCTATGAGAGCAGCCATTCCCAATGGGATCGCAAATTGCGACCCACCTCATTAATATTAATAAGTTAGGTCATTTGTGACCCCATTGGGAATCCCAAACATTGTGAGGTACACTGCTGCACATTAGGTTTTGTGACTTAGTCGCAAATTGTGAGTCTCAAAACTCTGGGTCGTGCATCTGGTCCTATATTTATGAAATGTAAACATTGTAACTCCACTGTGTGCCTCTTGTTTTCTGCACTTTTAAGAAACAACCTTTCCCACAAAATGTAAGATTTATTATCCTGTACCAGCTTCAACTTCAGAGAGAATAGGACAAGTCCAGATGTAGGATTTATTTCTGAATCTCCAATAGTGATCACCTCTTTGAGTCCCTTGTCTGAAGTCAGAAAACAAGAGGATACACTTCTTGTGAATAAGCAAATCTTTTAAATTCATACCTGTATTCTGTTAAAAGGCTTCAAACCAATCGGCCCACTCAACATCACAGTGCCACCATCTGGGTTGCGGAATATCTGTTACATCTTAAAAATATATAGTTTACCCTTTTTCCGAGGAGTACTGTAGAAGCATTATATGTTTTGAAAGCAAACATGTTTAACCTTGGAAATGTCACAGTTGGAGCTAGGACATCTATGAGGGTGACTGCCGCACTCCACAAATTTTAGAATAGAATTGAATTGAATAGCTGGCCATGACAGAATTGTGATGTGGCCTCTCTTCCCACACTCGCCAAGGTCTCAACTCCTGACGCACATCATCATAGGAGAGGTGTCTTCCTGGCAGAATTTTATACAAATCCACAAGTCAGTATCTACAATTGTCATGTGCCACTCAGCAGCCTAAACCTTTGATTTCGTAGCGGTCACCACAAGCTTTGCACCAAATGCAATTTTTCCAAGCCAATACCATCTTCTCTGCATTATCCAACTTTTGAGTTGCTCTGCAAAATACAACCATCAATTTCTACTGCACTTCAACAAGCTACTCAGATGCCTGGTCCTTGCTCTTTTCCTTGCCATCACATTTTGACCTGTAAGTCTATGGTTGGCTGAAGTCTCTCATCGAGTATCTTACTCCAGTATATTGCACCCTGTCACTTTTGTACTCCTCACTCTGCAGGCAAGGTCAGGATAGAATGCTTTGGTGACGCTGCCTAGGGTAACTTTCTGCCCCCAACCAATATTAGACCCACTTTGGATCCAGAGTAGACCTGGTTCACTCCATTTGCACTGTTGAAATGTTGCAAGGGTTCCTCAGGATCTCAGCATCGGCCATAGAACTACAGCACTTGAAGCCTCTCAAGGGCTATGCCCAGGCTCCAAGCTCTTTTTTTGTGCTAAACCCACCCTCTTGAAAATGCGATTGGTCTCTCAGTGTGCACCTGCAAACACCTCTTTCTTGGCAGCCTCTGCTTCATATTCATTCAGATGGCTCCAGCCACCTCACATCAAGCTACTCTCTCACAAGCACTCACAAGCAACCCTCTGTACGGCTCTGGAGACCTAGCAGTTTCCCTAGCAAAGAGGCAAGCACAGTCTGCATTGGCAGCTCAGAAAAAAGTGGCCATTATGGAATCCACTTGGCCTAAATCGCTCTTCATCCCTCCTTTTCGGGGACAGGTTAAGACCGGGTCTTCCTGATTTCTGGAAAGACAAGATTTTAGGAACTTCAACAGAGAATGACTGGTTTAGGGTTTCGTGTTTGTTTGGTTTGGGGATTACGATTTCTTAACTTCTTAAGTCTCTGGGTCTTCTCAAGAGCGTTATAGTCTGAAACAGTTGTTGGGAGTGGTCAGATGAAGAGTAGTAAATGTGGTGCACGCTGTGAAGAGTTCGTGCTACTGTCAGTGCTGCCAGTCGTGCCTTTAGGAGAGTAGTGAACATCTTAGAAGAAGGGCAAAGTGTTGTGCGCTAATTCCTCTGACATATGAAGATGGTACTACTGTAGAGAAGCCCACAATGTGGTATGTGGTACCAAGGCATGTTAGAGTGCAAGTGGGAGAAGTAAATCAGTTTATCTTCAAAATGAATGAAGGATGTTTGCTTATGCTAATAGAATACTTTACCTATATACGGAGGAAGATGTGCGGTGAATTGATATCTTGGAATGTGGAAGGAGGATATCAGAGGTGAATAGGAGGTTGGTAAGCGTTCTGGTTTAAAGAGGCGTGGCAGTTCAAGAGTGGCTCTAGTGAAGATTCATCAGGCCCCTCTGTTGTATGGAGAGATATTTGATTGTTGTTACCTAAATAAGTACAGTGATCTTGGTGCCCCATTAAATGTGGCAGTGGCATACACCAGGGAACACCATCATTACACCATATTACTGACTAGAATATATAGTGAAATTTTCATCACGGAGAGAAAAGTCCGAGAGTGCAGCAACACAAACCTATAAGTTTCATCCAATGCATGACAAATGCCACCTACTCTTCAGGATAAAAGTAGCTGCTTCTAAAATATAGCTTGCTTGATATTTTATGTACAGGGTTTTGGTCTCTGCAAGCATTCTTGTTTGGGTCATTGATTAAGGTTTTCCTCACTGTTTTTGATTTCATTGTCACATGTTGACTGCCGGAAACAATGTGGACCTCCTGACCATTCCTTTAAAACCTGTCTGGTTGGTTCACTTTCTCAGAATGTGGACGCACATTGCAGGACGTCTCCATGTTTTTTTTGCTCTGGACCTAGTTTTTTTTTTAAACTTATGAAGCTGACAACAATGGAGGCCTATTCTGCTACCCTCCTGCTGAATTGCAGTATTTGTGCACATGACTGCTTTTGCCTTTTTGGTTCATTTTATCAAATTGAAAAATGGGTGACTTGCTTTGGGAGTCACTTTGCCAGTCAGCAACGTTATTATGCTGGAATGGAGTCTCTCCAAGGAGACATCACTGGTACACGAAGAAAAAAGCCAGTAGGCATGAAAACCTCGCAGCAGTTGAAGGACAATACTAATTTAAAGAAATAATGCCGGACACACAGTCAGAACTATACCAAAGACACAATTGAAAGGACTCAAGCATAAACATCACAGGATGATGAGCAAATTGAGAAACGTAATATCAACCCTCTGGAGGAGAATAAGGGGACAAAAAAAGAATGCCAATGGGTGACTACCTAGCCAGCAATAATAGACATGCTGTGTTACAACTCAATGCCTAAAGAAACTCGAATCATCAGTGCATAATTTGTTTCGGTGTTTTCTGGTGCTTTGCACCAGCACATATTTCGTATCACCAGCACATATTTAAGGAAGTCCACTGCATGGTGACAATGTCAGTCTATTTAAAAAGCAAAAACCAAATGAGCACAGTGCTTAACAATTAAATATATGAATACAAATAATATTTGTAGGGTGCTTGGCCCTTCTTACTACTATTCACTTACTCATTCACTCATCCATTACAGTCCAAATTGTAACATTTATAGGACTGTAACAGTGTAATGGCAAGTAAGTGTCGTTGGTACTGGTACCTGGCAGTGCTGCAGGGATCTGAAGTGGCACAAGCAGCAAAGCCTTCTGAGAAATATCTTGGGCTTTTGCACCTGTTATTTTACACATTAAACACTGAACTAAAAGCCTGATATAATCTACATAAAAGAAACAGGAATGGAAAATCACTAATCAGAATGTAACTCAATCATTTTGGACTGAGGGGGAACACAATAACAAAAAGAAATGAGCACCTCTCTAGGCTTGTTAAAAAAAGCCACATGGCAGTCTCACCTCCTAATAACTTTCCAGAGTTATGTTTCAGGCCAAGGAACACAGAGACCGCATCAGCATCGGTGTCTGCATTGTTTCTCCACACAAATTGCTATGAACCCCATACTACCTACTCCAGCATAGGAGAAGACTCCAGGGGGAAAAGAGCCTGTGGCTGCAGAGCTTGTCTCTCAATCTGCTGGTCTCCACGTGCTAAGCCTCTGTCAGCAGAACTGGTAACAGTGGTGCAGTGGCCACCACTAGAGTACGGGTTACAGGAGACCACCACCTTCCCACAAATAAAACACTTCGGCCCTCATTACGAGTTTGGCAGTCACACAAGCCGACCGCCAGACTCTATGGGGAGGACGTCACCACCACAGCAGTGGAGCCCCCCCAAGGGTATTACAGTGTTCCCGCCGGGCTGACCGGCAGGAACATTGTAGTATGAGGTTCCCGCTGGGCTGACTGGCTTGAACAGTGCTACGATAGTGGTGCAGAGGCCAATACCACAGCACACAGCACCCTGGGAATGCACACTGTCTGCAAAGTTGACAGTGCACGTTCCGATGGTGCTGGGCAGGGGGCTCCTGCACCGCCCAGTGCTGGTGGCAAGGGCCTTAGGCATGGGCAGTGAGGGGTCCCTTGTGTACCCGGCACTGGCTTCCGCCAGCCTTCTCATGGCAAGGACCCAGCCATGAGAATGCTGGTGGAAAGCTGAGTTGTAATCAGACAGGTGGCGCAGACGCCAGTGCCAACCTGGCCGAGTACAACTCAGACTGCCGTCGGACCGTCGGGAATATGTTCCTAGTGGAGACGGCAATCCCCTGGCAGGTCCGTCCACCAGAGTTCTAATGTGGCAGTAGGATCGCCACAGTTGCAGCGGTTTGACTGTCACCGCAAGGCTGGCGATTGATAGACTCCAAGAATCACAATGAGGCCCTTAAACTTAATGAAAGACTTACAATTCAACTGCAATAGGAAGGTAAATGCTGATGTTGCCTTCTTACATTTCCTTGTTCGTCCGTGCCGCCTGCTCAGCAAATGCCTTCTTTATAACAGTGAAGCCATTCTTACTCCTCTGGTATTCAAAACTGACTCGGGCTACATTTATACTGTTTTCCTCCTCAAGTTCTTTGGCTGTCTGTTGAATCTCTGGTAACCTCATTCATTTAGCAATGTCGCTTTCCTGTCAGCTACCGTGTTGTAGGCTACCTTCTCTCCACATTTTCTTCGAGTGAACTGTTTCTTGTCGCTATGTTTGAGAACTCTGCTAACTGTTTTTGTTCAATTAAAGGCTAATCAAAGATACATGAATGGAAGACACAAGTGAACACGAAAATTGCAGGGCAGAATTTAGGCCTTATTGCGACTTTGGCGGTCTTCTGAAGGAGCAGCAGCCACCATACTGTAAGTGCTGGCGGTATGCTGGCCGCCCTATTAGGAGTTTTCCGCTGAGCCAGCGGGTGAAAATAGCATTTCCACCTGCAGGCCCAGTGGAAAACTCACTACAACATTGACACCAGCTTGTAATCGAGCCGGCGGCAATGTTGTTGTGCGTCGGGTGCGCCAGCACCCATCGAGTATTTCACTGCCCGTATTTCGGGCAGTGAAATGCTCAATAGGGCTGTCCATGGGGTCCCCCGGAACCCCCCTTTAGCCAGCCTTTGCATGGCAGTGACATCACCCGCAAAGGCTGGCAGGAAGGAGACTTGTAATCCCCAGGGCAGCACTGCTTGCAGCACTGCCCTGGCGGATTGCAATCGGCAAGACCGCCAGGCTGTTGACAAGTGGTAACCTAGCGCTGCCGGCGGTCGGACTGTGGCCCATCTGCCACGGTCATAATAGGGAGGTCGGACCACCCTGTCTGCAGTGGTCTGACAGCCATTGTGAGTGTGGGGGTCTTGTGACCGCCGCATTCGTAATGAGGGCCTTGGAGTTGAGGGAAAATGTTGCATTTTGAGGCTTTATGCTGCTAGGAATACCCAGGAGGCAAGTACAGGTGCAGAACATGTACTTTTGTCAAGGAACAATTTACAACTTAGGTAACCCTACCAGGAGGTTGAATGTAACCATCTCAGGCCCCAGCTGTAGGCAGAAACTCCAATTGACAGAGATAGAACATTCGCCCTAATGACATACGTTCCACATGACACAAAACATTCCACAACAGGCTAGAACCTAAAGACACACAAAGCTATAACAGAAGCCAGAATTACATACATTTCCGCCCTACAAAGAACAGCAAAAGAATAAAGTTCAAGAACCCAAAAGCAGACAAGAAAGAGAACACATAATGCTCAAACTAAAAGAACACAACTTATTTGACATATAAAATACAAAAAAATGTGCAAACAATGAAAGCAAATTAGAACTTTATGAACCATGTAGACTCTGTAAAAGAAATAAGCTCAAAACCAAGCACCACAATACACAATTTTAGACAAGGCAAATGGCAACACACTCACACAATTTCAAACACTTCCACATACAGGGAACTAAATTACACATCCCTTTAGGGTACATGCAGCCACAAATATCTCCGCACAACAATCTGCTTGATCATAGTCTCCATGTAAACAGCAAACAGGAGTACAACCAAGTGGAGTAAGCACAATCTACATTCAGAGCACATCGGCCTTCATCTGGGTGCATTATGTACGCTGTATGCCAACGGCCCATGAGAGTAAAACCCAAGAGAGAACTCACGCTTGACCCAACAGTGCTACGCCATTAACTACAGTGGAATATGCACCCTCCACATAAAGAGCACATGGACAGTGAACCCAGTGGAGTATGCACCATCCTGGCAAACAGCATACAGGCCTTCAACCCACTGGAGTATGCACCACCCATGCAAATAGCACACATGTCTTCAGCTTAGTTGAGTAAGCACCATCCATGCAAACAGCACTGGAATCAAAAACCTCTGGAGCTCTCATTCCCCATTGCGCAGCCAAGAACCAAAAGTACTTAAATGGACAAACTGTGGGCATTATTGCCACTCACCAGAGCACATTCAATCAATCAATCAGGCTGTATTTCTAGAGCGCTGCTTGTCACCTGGGCAGATATCAAGGCACTGTGCTGCTGCGTTGTTTGAAAAGGCAGGTTTTGAGCCGCTTCCTGTGGGTCAGTGAGGGTGAGGTGCGTAAGTGGAGGGCGTTCCAGGACTTGGCGGCTAAGTAGGAGAAAGAGCAACCACCAGTGTGTCAGTGTCTGATTCGTGGTAACTGAATAAGGACTACGTGAGCGGAGTGGAGATTTCTAGGAGGTTGATGGAAACTCAGACAGTGGTTCAGGTTGGCGGTCCTAGGTCATGGATGGACTGGTAGTCATTGGTTAGGAGCATGAATTGACATCTTTTCTGGATAGGGAGCTAGTGGAAGTCTTTCAGGTGCTGGTCCTTTTAGGCAGGTTGAGGATCAGTCTGGCAGCAGAGTTCTGGATCGTCTGCAATCTTCTTGTGAGTATGGTATTGGCACCAGGATAGAGTGCGTTGCCGTAGTCCGGCTTGCTTGTGATGAGAACTTGGTTCACTGTTTTCCTTCTGGTGACTGGGAGCCACTTGAAGACTTTGCAGAGTTAGTGGAGGGTGTGGAAGTAGGATGCAGTGACTGCGTTGACCTGGCGTTTCATGGAGTGTTTGCTGTCCAGAATGATACTGAGGATGTGGGTGTGGTCTTTTGGAGTTGGGGTGTGTTGGAAGCGGCCCTTTTTGCTGGGCCATCCCAAATCTTTTTGCCTCCTGTCTCCTATTTTTTCTGACCTGTTGCTGTTGACATTTGAATTCTGAGCACTTTACCACTACTAAGTTGTATTGTTGATTGGTTTAGCCATGTTTGGTATGTTTGATTAACTAGTAAGTCCCTAGTAAAGTGCACTAGAGGTGGCCAGGGCCTGTAAATCAAATGCTACTAGTGGGCCTGCAACGCTGATTGTGCCACCCACAATAGTAGCCCTGTAATCATGTCTCAGACCTGCCACTGCAGTGTCTGTGTGTGCAGTTTTAAATTGCCAATTTGACTTGACAAGTGTACCCACTTACTTGCCAGGCCTAAACCTTCCCTTTTCTTACATGTAAGACACCCCTAAGGAAGGCCCTAGGTAGCCTCATGGGCAGGGTGCAGTGCATGTTTAAGGTAGGACATATATTAATCTGTATTATGTGTCCTAACAGTGAAATACTGTCAAATTCGGTTTTCACTGTTGCAAGGCCTATCTCTCTCATAGGTTAACATGGGGGCTACCTTTAAAAATACTTAAAGCGTAGATTCCCTTTGGGAGCAGATGGACATGTGGAGTTTTGGGGTCTCTGAGCTCACAATTTTAAAATACATCTTTTAGTAAAGTTGGTTTTGAGATTGTGTGTTTGAAAATGCCACTTTTAGAAAGTGGGCATTTTCTTGCTTAAACCCTTCTGTGACTCTGCCTGTTTGTGGATTCCCTGTCTGGGTCAGTTTGACAGTTGGGCTGTTTGCACCTCTCTCTAGACAGTGACACAAAGGGAGCTAGGGTGTAATCTGCATTTCCTGATGAGCCAGCTCTGCTAGGCGGGAGGGGAGGAGTGGTCACTTACACCTGAAAGGGCTGTGCCTGCCCTCAAACAATGCAGTCTCCAACCCCCTGGTGTGTGACTGGAGCCTGGCCTGGGCAAGGCAGGATTTCACAAACAAGAGAGACTTTCCTTTGAAGTAAGACTATTTCAAAGGGCAAAATGGGTATAAGAAGGGCACCCAAAACCACAGAATTTAGATCACTCCTGGAAATCAAGAGGAAACTCTGCCTGGAGAAGAGCTGAATAACTGAGGAAGAAGAGCTGCCCTGTCTGTGACTGTGCTTTGTGGAGCTATCCTGCAGTTGCTGCTCCTGCCTAGTGAAAGGGGATAAAAACTGGACTTTGTTGTGCATTCCTGCTTGTGAAGAAATCTCCAAGGGCTTGTCCTGAGCTTGCCCCCTGCTGTTGAAGTCTCAGGGCCATCAAAGACTTCCCCTGCCAGCACCTGGACTCTCTGCTGAGACTCCTGCCCTGCCAAGTGGTGCCCTATCAAGCTCCTGGGGCCTTGACAGGTGAAACTGGCAGACGACGCCTGAAAATCCACGCACAGACCGATGTGCAGGGAAATTTCCGATGCAACCTCCAAGAGCGCCTAAAGAAACAACGCACCGAGAAATCCATGCAGCGCTTGCAGCACGGCTGGGAGATCGATGCACGTGGCTGGAGAAACAATGCTGTGTATCGCTGACGAGGTTGGTATCGTCGCAACCCACACAGCGCGGTTTTGATATCACTGTGCGTCAGGGTTTTCAACGCAAACCTTGCTGGGCATGAAAAAATAACACAACGACTGCCCAGACCGGAGTGCTGCCCGGATCGACGCATTGCTCCCCTGTGGGGAGGAAAAATGACACACGCCGGTTCGACCGGAGAAGGAGAAACAACACACGAGCTTCCTTGCGGGTGAGAAATCGATGCCCCGTTTACCTTTTTCGACGCATACTCGCCCGTGCGTGTTATTTTAACGCAACCCAGGTACTTTTCAATGCAAACAGTGTTAGCATTGTTGTGTTCTCAAGCATTTAAGACTCTTTTTGCTTTTTAATCGATAACTTGACTTATGTATGTTGGATTTTTGTCATTTTGGTCTTGTTTTGTTTAGATAAATATTTTCTATTTTTCTAAACCTGTGTTGTGTGATTTTGTAGTGTTTTCACTGAATTACCGTGTGTGTTGGTACAAATACTTTACACCTAGAACTCTGAAGTTAGGCCTTCATGCTTCTAAGGGGGTGAGCGGGGTTAGCTGAGGGTGATTCTCCTTTACCCTGACTAGAGTGAGGGTCCTTGCTTGGACAGGGGGGTAACCTGACTGCCAACCAAATACCCCATTTTTAACAGGGTGGGACTGAGTTCTGCTAGCCACTATGAGTCCTCGTAGAGGGAGGTGTGTCTGCCAAAGATCAGTACTTCAGTTTTGTCAGTGTTTTGCTTCAAGTAGTGGTTCTTGATCCAGGCCGAGACACTTTTCATGCAGTTGTCGAAGTTTGTCTTCATTGTGGTGGGGTCCGCTGAGAGGGAGAAGATGAGCTGTGTGTTATCGACATAGGAGACTCTGTTAATGTCATGGGTTCTGACGATGTCTGTGAGAGAAGTCATGTAGATGTTGAAGTGAGTAGGATGGAGGGAGGAGGGTTGATGGATGCCGCATATGGTGTGCTTGGGTTGCAAGGTGAAGGGAAGGAGCCAGATTCTCTGGGGGTGCCCAGATAGAAAGGATGCAATCCATTTCAGCACGTCATCCATGATTCTGATCTGTTTCAGTCAGTGGGTGAGTGTGTGGTGGGAGACGGTGTTGAACGCAGCGGACAGGTTGACCGGGATTGGGCAGTTGATTCTCCTTTGTCGAGAAGGGTGCAGATGTCGTCCACAAGCAGCAATGAGGGCTGTCTCTGTGCTGTGGTTGGCTCTGAATCCTGATTGTGAGAGGTCCAGTAGGTTGTTTTTTCCCAAATATTATGTTAGTCGGAGCTCCATGGCCTCCTCCAGGACTTTGGAGGGGAACAGGAGCAGAGTGATGGAATGGTAGTTTTGGAGTTCGCTGGGGTCTGTCAATAGCTACTTGAGGAGGGGTCTTACATTTGTGTGTTTCCATGCCTTATAGAAGGTGGCTGTGGTGATGGAGGTGTTGAGGATGGTGGTGAGCTGGAGGCTGATCATGTTGCTTACTAGGTATAAGAGTCAGTGGGGGCAAGGGTGGGTGGGTGCACCCAGGTGGGTGGAGTTAATTAGAGTGTTTGTGTTAGGTGTGGTGAGCAGCTCCCATGCAGTGAGTGGGTGGGCGGCTGGTGTGGTGCTGGGGGTCGAAGTTTCTGTTGATGGTCTCAATCTTGTTGTGGAAGTGATCAGTGAGGGCATTGCAGAGTTCCTGAGAGGTGGGAATTGAGTTTTCTGTAGCTCGCAGACAGGAGAGCTTGTTGACTAGGGTAAAGAGTTTCTTGGTGTGGTTGGCACTGGTGTCAGGGTCTCCCTCTTAGTGGCTTTGAGCTGGTAATGGTAGTTGTTGAGGGCCATTTTAAATGTGGCCCAGTCCAAGTTGTTTCTGCTGGTCCACCACTTTCTTTCCAGTTGTTTCCATACACGTTTCATCATGCTGATTTCGCGGGGTGAACCAACTGGCCTTTCTATTGGGTCTGTGCGGTCTCGCCGGTTTGGTGGGTGCGGCTTGGTCTGCAGCGCAGGTGATCGAGCGGTTAAAGTTCTCTACTGCCTTGTTCAGGTCTGTGGTGCCATTATGTTGGGTGGTTCTGAAGGTGTGTTTCCAGTTGTGTTGAGTGACTTTTACCCCGCTGTGGTAGGGGGCGTTGTGGTTGTTGGGGGTGGTGCGGTGGGGACTGGTGATGGTGAAATGAATGATGGAGTGGTCTGACCAGATGAGCTCCGTGGTGTGGCTGTAGCTGGTTCTGTTGCTTGACGTGAAGATGGGGCCCAGCATATGAACTGCTTTGTAAAGGGGGTCTGTGACCAGCTGCTTGAGATCAGTGTTGTCTATTCATTCAAGGAGGTCTGTGGAGTTGGTGTCTTTGGGGTCGTTGAGGTGGTAGTTGAGATCTCCCTGGAAGAGGTAGTGTTCGGATTAGATAGCGAGCAGGGTAATGAATTCAGCGATGGCGTCACTGATGCCAGATCAGGATGCTGGGGATCCGTAGGCTAGTGTGCCTTTGATAGTTGTGTTGTCATTGGGGCAGAGCTGGCAGTTCATGTGTTCCATGATTGGCATGGTCTCATCTTCTGTGGCGGTGCAGATGATGGATTCTTTGTGAATGATGGCGCTGCTTGTTGTTTGTTGGTGGGGTCAATCAATCAATCAATCAAAAAAATATATATAGCGCGCTACTCACCCGTGAGGGACTCAAGGCGCTTGGGGGGGTCGCGGGGGGGGGTTGGGGGGGTGGGGTCACTGTTCGAACAACCATGTCTTGAGGTTTTTTCTGAAGAGCAGGAGGTCTTTGGTTTTGCGGATGTTGGTGGGGAGGGAGTTCCAGGTTTTGGGGGCGAGGTATGAGAAGGCCCTGCCTCCTGTGGTGGTGCGTTGGATGCGGGGGACTGTAGCTAGTGGGAGGTCGGCAGATCGGAGGTTGCGAGTGTGGAAGTTCACTCTTTCTTTGAGGTAGGTTGGGCCGGTGTTGTGGAGGGATTTGTGTGCGTGGATGAGGATCTTGAAAGTGATTCTCTTGTCTATGGGGAGCCAGTGAAGGGATTTGAGGTGTGGTGAGATTTCTTTATGGCGGGGGAGGTCCAGGATGAGGCATGCGGCTGTGTTCTGGATTCTCTGGAGTTTGCGTTTGAGTTTGAGTGTGATGCCGGCATAGAGGGCGTTACCGTAGTCTAGCCTGCTGCTGATGAGTGCATGGGTGACTGTCTTCCTGGTCTCTGTGGGAATCCATTTGAAGGGTTTTTTCAGTGTGCGGAGTGTGTGGAAGCAGGAGGAGGTTACTGTATTGATTTGTTGGGTCATGGCGAGGGAGGGGTCCAGGATGATGCCGAGGTTGCGTGCGTGGGTTGCGGCAGTGGGTGCGGGGCCTAGGGCGGTGGGCCACCAGGAGTCGTCCCATATGGTTCTGTTGGGGCCGAAGGTGATGATTTCGGTTTTGTTGGAGTTAAGCTTGAGATGGTTTGTTGTCATCCAGGTGGCGGTGTCAAGGAGTGCAGCGTGTAGGTTGGTTTTGGCGGGGGTGGGGTTGCGGGTGAGGGAGAAGATGAGTTGGGTGTCATCTGCGTAGGAGAGGATGGTGATTCCATGTGGTCGGAGGATGTTGGTGAGGGGGTCATGTAAATGTTGAATGTTGAAGAGGGTGGGGCTGAGGGAGGACTCTTGGGGGACTCCACAGATGATTTTGGTAGCAGTGGAGTGGAAGGGTGGGAGGTGGACTTCTTGGGTCCGGTCGGTGAAGAAGGAGGTGAGCCAGTCTAAGGCTTTGTGACAAATTCCTGTGTTGTGGAGGCGTGTGCAGAGTGTGTGGTGGCAGACAGTGTCAAAGGCCGCGGAGAGGTCTAGGAGGATGAGTGCGACGGTCTTGCCCTTGTCGACTCTGGTTCTGATGTCGTCAGTACATGCGATGAGGGCGGTTTCCGTGCTGTGGTTCTTGCGGAACCCGGATTGGGAGGGGTCTAGTGTGTTGCTTTCCTCGAGAAAGTGGGATAGGCGGGCGTTGACTAGTTTCTCGGTAGACCTTGGTGGGGAAAGGGAGGAGGGAGATGGGGCAGTAGTTGGAGAGGACCTTTGGGCTTTTTAGGAGAGCAGTGATTTCTGCGTGCTTTTAGGGTTCTGGGTAGGTGGCGGTGTCGAATGAGAAGTTGATTATGTCACGGAGTATGGGGGCGATGATTGGGCTGGCTTTGTTGTAGATGCGATGAGGCCAGGGTTCGGAGGGGGATCCGGAGTGGATGGAGTTCATGGCTTTTTCGGTTTCTTTGTGTGTGGTTGGGGCCCAGGTGGTAAGTATGGTGGAGGGGTCATGAGTGGGGTTTGGGTTGGGCGGGTGAGGGTTGTGTGTGGTGGGTGTGTGTGGTATGAAGCTGTTGTGAATGTCCAGGATTTTGTGGTGGAAGTGGTTGGAGAGGGCATCACATAGGGGCTGTGTGTGTGGGGTCTATGTTGCTGGCTTTGAGTTTGGATAGCTCTTTAATGATGTTGAAGAGTTCTTTGCTGCTCTGGGAGTTGTTGTCAAGGCGTGTCTTTTAGTGTGCTCTTTTGGTGGTGCGTATGAGTTGGTGGTGGGTGCAAATGGAAGTTTTGAGGGTGGAGAAGTTGCTTGTAGAGGTTTCTTGTCGCCAGGCTTTCTCCGCTTGGCGGCATTTGCGCTTGGAGTCTTGGAGTTCGAGGGTGAACCAAGGGGCATTCTTGATGTTGTGGGTGGCGATGTGTTTTCTGAGGGGGGGCTAGTGTGTCTGTGCAGGTAGTGATCCATTTAGAGAGGCTGTGGGCCCCGGTGTTGGGGTCGTTGGTGTGGGGGGGAGGTTAAGAGCCAGTTGGGAGTTCAGGCGTTCTGTGGGGATCTTGTCCCACATGCGGTAGGGCATGGTGTGTTGGTGGTGGTGTGTGGGGGGTTTGGCGAAGGAGAAGTGGACGCAGTGGTGGTCAGTCCAGAGGAGTTCGGTGGTGTGGGTGTAGGTTATGTGTTGGCTTGAGGTGAAGATTGCGACAAGTATGTGTCCTGCTGAATGGGTGGGTGCTGTGACCACTTGTTTGAGTCCGAGGTTGGCAAGGTTGTCTATGAGGGAGGAGGAGTTGTGGTCTTGAAGGTTCTCCAAGTGAAAGTTGAAATCACCGAGGAGGATGTAGTCTGTGGCGGTGAGGACGTGCATGCTGATGGTGTCGGCGATGGTGTCACAGAAGGCGGGGCGTGGTCCTGGGGGTCTGTAGATTAGTGTACCTCTTAGGGTGGAGTTGTTGTTAATGTGGATTAGGAAGTGCATGTGTTCTGCGCTGTCGATAGTGTCTTGGGAGTTGGTGGTGACTTTAATGGTGTCTTTGTGTAGGATGGCGATGCCACCACCTGGCTTGTTAAGGCGGTCTTTGTGTTGGAGTTTGTATCCCATGGGGGTGGCAGTGGCTATGTTGGGCTCTGAGGAGTGGTTGGTCCAAGTTTCCGTGAGGAAGACGATGTCAGGTGAGTGTGATGTGATGAGATCCCAGAGTTCTATGGCATGTTTGTGAAGGGAGCGGGTGTTGAAAAGCAGGCAGTTGAGGTGGTTGTGGTGGGTGTAGTTGTTGTGTTGTACGATGGTGTTGTTGCGTGGTGTATTCTGGTTGAGAGGTGATATGCGGTGGGGCTGGTTTGTGGGCATGGGGGTAGAGCGGGTGTATTTTGTGTTGGGGATTGTGTGTTTGGTGGGGGGGTCGCTGTGGTTGGTGTGGGGTGTGAGGGATGTGGAGCAGGAGAAATGACAGGTGTAGCAGGTGAAGGGGCCATGTGTGTGTGTGGGGTTGGAAAGGGTGCAGACGGGGCGGGGGCCTGGGTTGATGGAGTGGAGGATGAGAGGGGAGTAGGGTTGTCTGGGTGGGTTTTGGCTGTGGGGACCAGGGGGACTGGCGCTGGGCGCGGTACAGGCACAGACGGCGCAGACTTGCTTGCCTCTGGAGCGCCAGCGGCGCGGTCTTGCAGCGGCCACCATTAAGAGGGTGGGGTGGGAGGGTGGAGCAGCTGGGAGGAGGGAGGGGGCCAATGAGTGTACGCGGGGGCGGGCCATAGGGGAGGCAGCAGCAGGGAGCCGGAAGATCGGAGAAGAAATGGGCATGGGAGAGGGGGATAGAGGCGAGAGATGGGCACGGGGGCAGGGGGGTCAGGGAGCGTGGAACAGGCTAAGACAGCAAATAATTACACAATAAACAATGGGCAAAAACAGGCTAAGACCACGAATAACGCAAGGTATACAAAGGTCAGAAAAAGGGCAGAGAAAGGCGAGCAGGCTGAGAAAACGAATAAAAACACAGTGTACGATGGGCAGAGAAAGGCAGACAGGCTGAGACAACAAATGAAACCCAGTATACGATGGGCAGAGAAAAGGGCAGAGAAAGGCAGACAGGCTGAGACAACAAATGAAACACAGTATACGATGGGCAGAGAAATGGGCAGCGAAAGGCAAACGGGTTAAAACAACGAAATATACACAATATACAAAGGCAATGATATGTGAAAAGGCAAAGGACGAATACTATGGGGCAAAAAAAGGCAAGAACGAAGAGAAGAGAATACCAGAGAAAACACCAGGGGGATTACTTACACGGTCGTCGGAGTGAGGGCCTCGAACTGCTGTCCAGGCGGCAGTAGGGGGTCAGGAGCACGGGGGCAGGCTGTTGGAGCCAAGTGGTCATGGTGTTTCATCTTGTAGTCGCTAGGTGTGGCATTGGCAATGTCCGGGGAGGTAGTGGAGGTGATGCAGGTCTCTGTAATAAAGGTTACATTGGGTGCAAGGGTGGAGGTGGTGTCCCAGATTTCTGTGTTGTGTTTGCAAGGTGATCTGGCAATAATCAGTATACAGCTTAGTTGTTCTGAGTAGGGGTCAGCTGGCAGGGATGGTGTGGCGTAGGTCGCCGCGGTGGTGGTCGATCTTGGAGTGGAGGTGAAGCGGCAGTGGATGCAGATGAAGGGTCCTGATGTGGAGAGCGGTGATACAAGGTGGCAGTTGTTGTTTCATCTGGGGTTCAGGGTGATGATGTCTGCGGCAGAGTATCCGTAGGGTTTCCTGGCATTGGGCACGGTCCAGGGGCACACGGGCACAGACAGACTTGCCTTTGGTGTGACTTCGGAGTGCCTGTGGTGCGCCCACTGCATGCGCCCACTTTGCGCCCTCGCTGCAGCCTTCATTAAGTAGGTCAGGAGGTGGGGCTCTGGTGAGGTGGGAAGCATGGGAACACGGCAGGAAACGGAAATGGGAGGAATGGTGCGGAGGTCAGCAAGGATATCCAAGCCCCAGGATACCTTTGATGTGGTCCCTGGAGGCATGGGAAAAGCAGAGGGAGCCTGGCCAACAGGCAACTGGCTAGTGCAGCAGCAAGTGGGAGTTGGTGGTGACCTGCTAATTTTGGCTGCTTTATGCCTTAATTAAGTAGGTTAGCTGGTGGGGGATAGGGCCCTGGTGAGAAAGGAAGTGCCGGAAGAGGGTGGGAAGCAGAAATGCAGAGGGAAACAGCGCAAAGGTCAGCAAAGATGTCCTAACCCCAGGAGACATTTGTTGTGGTCCCTGGAGGCCTGGGAATAGCAGAAGGAGTCTGGGCAACAGGATCCTGACTAGTGCGGCAGCAAGGGGGAGCTGGCGGTGACCTGCTCACTCAGGCCACGCTTCAGCCTTCATTAAGTAGGTTAGAGGCCGTCCCTCTGGTGTGGCGGGAAACAAGGGAAGAGGGTGGGAAGCAGAAATGTGGAGGAAAATGGTGCGGAGGTCAGAAAGTATGTCCTAGCCCCAGGAGACCTCTGATGTGGTTCCTGGAGGCCTGGGAATAGCAGAGGGAGCCTAGACAACAGGAACCTGGCTAGTGCGGCTTCAAGGGGGAGCTGGTGGTGACCTGCTCCCCTTTTCCCACATTCAACACTACTTACACTTACCCCATGGGCTCATGCACTCATGCTGAACACAATATAAAAACTACAAAGGATTCAGCAATCAAATTAGCAATGAAGTTGGGTGATTAGGTACGTTTCATGATGCACAAAATGAAACACACATTTGCAGTTAACAACTCTGGATGCCAAATTCCTCTACAACTGAATTCATTCAAATAAACCTGTCCATGCGCACAAAGATTGGAGTACATCAGCAAAGTAGAAAAGACAGCACAAGCTATACTTTCACTTCTGCATTGATGCCTATGAAATATCTGACACACCAGTTTTAAAAATGCCTAAACACTTTATAGACATATAATGTAAACCAGAACTGAGTGCTGTGATGCACTCAGTCTGTTGGTCACTAAGGGGTAGGTGTTTAAATCTATGGCAGCTGTAGTTGGTCCCGTGATTCTACAGACCCTATTCTGATGAATCTGTAATACCTTTTTAGTTCGAGCCTAGGCAGCGTGCAAGTACTGTCTCTCGACTTGTTGTAATCTACATCTGTGGGCTTTCACCCTGCCCATCTCAAGCCCATCACTTTGATTTGTTCCTTGGCCTGTCTTTCAAAATTACTTGATTTAGTCAGTAAATGCTTCACGTTTGTTAGGCCTTGAGGCTGCTGCTTTACTGCCTTAGAGACTGACCCTATTGCACGATCAGTTTTATACCTTAGTGTGGCGCACTACATTTTACTTTTGCCTCGCCGATTTGCGATGCGTGGCTGTATGTTGTTTCATCCTCTTCCTAGTTTTAGGTATGCCACTGTTTCTTTGTAGTGTCTGCGGACAAAGGCTGTAAGGCGAAGGGGGTATTTTTTATTAGTTTAATAATTATTTTTAAACGTGCTATAGCGCAAACTCAATTGGAGGAGCGCATTACATAAGCATGTGAAGTTTCATGTAGAGCAAACTCGATTGGAGGAGTGCTTTACATGACTACATGAAGTTTCATATAGTACGACCTCAATCTGAGCAGCACTTTAAATGAGTATCACTTAACAAGTTTAGCAGTTGAAAAATAGACAAACTGGAGCATTTACAGCAAAAGAAACACAGAAATCCCCAAAGCGTCTCTCTCTCTCAGCACAGCCGGAGAGCTGATACTACAATCTTCACTGCACTCAGGAAATTTGCCCCATAATGCTTTGTGGGGCATTTCATTTCCAAAACATGTTTGCCCATAACTCAGCTTATGGTGGTCCTACAACAATACGACCAGCACCAAACTGCTCAGCACGACACACTCTTTCTCACTCCTGGGTCCCCACACTAGGTTGGGGACCCCAAAATAGTATCATCTCCCTCCTTTCAATGTCTTTTTAAGCTCTCTTATGGCTGGAACTTTTGTTTTGCAGCTGGGAGTAGTTTGTGTTTTAGGGGCCTTCTTTGTAATAGTATTGCAGTAGGCCTGCTAGACCTGAAAATATGTGAGGCACTATGCCCTCAAGGGGTTACCTATATGGTTACACTGCATTCTTTTCTGCCATTCTGTCTTCATGTCATTATGCCCTCTAGGGGCTAACTATATAGTTAAATGGCCATGTTTCTTACACATGCTATTTTTATAATGGTGTCCTCTAGGGGCTGTTCTGTTCATTACAGTCAAGATACTACAATATTCGCTGCACTCGGGCACTTGCCCTATAATACATTGCGGGGCATTCCTTTTACAAAACATTTTTGCCATTACCTTGCTGTGTGGTGGTCCTCGGACAATGGGACCACCATCAAAACATTCAGCAGCACACACTCTTTCCGTCTAGGTCATTCCAGGGTCTCCATACTAGGTTAGGGGAGCCCCGAAATGGAAACCGGTCCCACCATTCAATGGCTTTTTAAGCTCTCTCGTGGTGGGAATGTTTGTTTTACAGCTCAAAGTAGTTTGTGTTTTAAGGGCCTTGTTTGTAATAGTATTGCAGTAGGCCTGCTAGACCTGAAAATGTGTAATGCACTATGCACTTTAGGGACTAAAAATGTGTTTGCACTGCATTACGTTCTGCCATTCTGTTTTCATGTGGTTATGCTCTAAAGCTGACTATATAGTTATAGGACCATGTTTCTTACAAATTTTATTTTTATAGCGGTGCCCTCTAGCGGCTGTTCTGAGCATTACAGTCAAGATATTACAATATCTGCTACACTCGGAAACACGCCCCATAATGCTTTGCGGGCATTCCTTTTACAAAAAATGTTGCCCATAACTTCCTGCTCTTTCTGTCTAGGCTGTCTCTGGGTCCCCACACTAGTTTGAGGGGCCATAAAATAATAATATAAAAAAATATAATAAATAATGGCAATATTTAATTTTTTTGCTGCAGATAGAGGAAGAAGGTAAATGGAACTGCTTTAATTAGATGCACAGCCACTGGAATTATGTGGCAGAGAGGACCACATTATGTGTCAGGCTTGACCAATTTATGTGGCAAGAAAAGTCCAGTTATGCATTTTTTAATGTTAGTAGCCATTGTACATGGTATAGAAAGAAATGTACGATAAGGCTGAACACTGGCTTCTCTAATCTCTGTGAACCATGCATTTTCTTTTTAATGGCAGGCAGTTTCTCAAATGCCCCAAAAAAATCCAGAATAGAGCCTGTCTCGCAGGTGATGAAAAAAAATTGGTTAGTCCTAATTAAGCTTGATACCCTGAATAGTCCTTTTTTCATTTCACTGAATTCCAATAGCGGGAACATCAGGTCCAGAATGCTGATCATATGTACGGACAATTAAAATGTTTGGGCTGAGAGTGCACTGCACACCAAACTATGCTGTCAGGTGAGGTGAGCATGCACAGTGCAGCACTTATATTAAAAAACACTGGTTGAAGTTGTGATCATTTTGAAATGAAAGTAGTGGTTGAAGTTGCAATAATTCTGCAATGAAATTATTTAATAAAGGGCATGTTTCCGATAGGCCACTTACGTCTAGCCAGGCCACCAAAACAAAGTTGAAAAACTATCCCAGAGGCCTGTACTCTTGCACTGCTAAAGTACCTCAGAGAGCTCATACGAACAAGTTCTTTTTAAGCTACATTGTACTTTTCTTTTAGTATTGTACAGCTGTTTTGATGACGCAGCACCACACTCTTCTTCCAGTTCATCCCTTCCTTCTCTGTACTGCAGTACCAGATATACATTGCGCTCATCCACTATCCTTTGTAATACAAACTTATTTCTGAAGTTATCACAAGATGACTCTGTAATAATACAGCCCCATGCTGAAATACTCGTAGGGCCATCCTAGAGTAATAAAGCCTAATCCTGAAATCATCATGATATCATCCTGCGATAGTAAATGGCCATCACATGTTTTCCACAGATGTAATCAGGAACTAATCCTGGACTCGTTTTTGTGATGACTCTAGAGTCATCTCTTTTAATATTTTGCACTATACCCATACTTCAGGATGACTTGGGATGACTTCCCCAGGTAATGCCAAGAATAGCTCAACTGAAGTTGTGGGATGACTTCGGAACAGCTCCAAGATGATTTTCCTTTTTCAGTTGGGCACACTGTGCTGATGCACCATATGATCCTGGTCATAAAAGGTTCAAGCTTTCCAAACGCAACATTTTAAAATCTGCTGCAACAAACACCTTTTCTGCTCTTCTGAATTAGGACTCAGTGGCACTACCCAGGTTGTTTTGTCTCTTGCACAATCGGTGCTTCAATTAAAATGAATTAGTGGACTTCCTGCTGCACTCAACTGCTGACCAAGACTCTGGGTACATTTCTTAATCAGAACTTCTTCTTAGCACTCACGTCTGCTGCCCAATGTCATACAGCAGTTGGTTTTCTAAATTGTTCTCCTTCAAATGCCTTTAGCTTTCTCTCACCACAGTTGATGCATTTTGAGGTTGCACTGTTCATAGGAAGACCCAGGAGGCAGGTCTGTACAGGAGCACATACTTTATCAACGACCCAGGTGCAAATACGAGAACTCCTCGAGGAGCTCGGATGTAACCAGCTCAACCCCCAGCTATAGACAAAAACTCCAACTGCCAGGGATAGAACACTCACAATAATGTAATCACACATTCCACATGGCTCACAACATTCCACACCAGGCCAGAGCAGAAGATAGGGTGCCACAGAAAGGTTAAAGCCAGCAGGAAAGAGTAAGGTTATATTGCTGGGTGGTGGAGTAAATATTACAGTGTGAAGAACCAAACTGCGGTAACAGATTGTGGCATCAAGAGGAGCTGCTCTATTAAACTATGAATCCCACTTCGCATGAGAGAAGCTGGTTAAATACATTGGATCATTGTCTCCAGCGTATTGGACATATCCAAGACATTTGTGGGCATGTATCGCGGTCGGTGCAAGTGAAAAAAATACTTGCCTGGTCTGGATTTGTTCTGAGCCTTGGCTAGACGAATAGGTGCCCTACAAGTAATGGCAAGGGTGTTAATCCTGACAACGGTCTTCTGCCTATTTAGAAGTTAATAGTAATGGGCTGCCTGAAGTTAGTCAACCCTCTAAAATAATTGAGGATGGCTGGTCACCTAGAATGTGTTCAATAAACATTGAACAGACAGGAGCGTGGGTACTATTTGTCCTGTGGCCAGAAATTGTGCTAAGTGGTTGCCGCGGTGCATATCAAGGAATGGGATTTAAGTCCCCATCTGCAACCTCTCCTAATTGTGTGTATATTCCACAATACATCTAGGCCTAGGAGGAAATCAAAGAATGTCACTCCATGGAATCAGAAGGAGTTACAGTAATATTCCTTAAGATTTGCGGAGTTCTGCCAATGGGCGGAAAATGCACGTTGAGCTACTCAGACTCCTATTATTGCGTTGGTAGCGCGAGGCCATTTTGTTTTATCCAGCTTCTTCCTGCCTAGCTTTCCCTCATGTTATTCTTGTTCCTAAGCCCTTTGCAACCCCATTCTGATCAGAATCTCACATCATTTTCTCTACTTTATTTTTTACTTCTTATTACTTTCTGACTTTCCCTGTGTGTTTCTTAGTGCACAATTCACAAACAACATACAGGACTATAAAGAAAAGTACTTTAAACCCAGGCCTCTAGCACTCCCAAAAATGTGCAAACTTTTTCCCTTAGAAAATAATTAAAATGTTAATGCAAAATAGGCCCCTACTGCAACCCAGGACGCCCGCAATCAAATTTAAAAATGTAAGAAAAAACAAAGAAGGTATAAAAATGGTGGTGCATGTCCTCCATCAAACACCAAAAATATCCAAAACTTCTTTAATGTTAACGTACTTTTCACAAAAAATTAAAATCCAGTGGTATACATACATATGCAGCAGGGATTACAGTCAAAGAGTGTGATCCTTTCTTTCCAGATCCAAATGTGAAGTGAGCAAGGGATGGACAATGCAGTGGGAAGAGTCTTCTGGAGAGGAAGAGGAAATTGTAGCCCCTGTGTCCTTGTTAATCAAATAAAGTAAAATAAAAAATGTGTTTTGAGCCAAAGAAACTACCTGAACTATCCATTTGGATAGAATACCTACTCTAAAACTACTTTTGAGCTGACTTTTTTACCGCTTGAGCAGAAAATCTACTCTGGAAGCAGCCCTCTAACAGTGACTTCTTTCAAATGTCTTTATTCATAAAAGCTCACAAGAAGTTCTCCTAGCGACCCAAAATTGCTCTGAGGAAACCATATCTCACTAGCTCTAGCCAGCATGCATGGGAAAATAATCTGCCACACAGCGATCAGTGGATTTTGCCGGAAACTGTGCGTTACTTCTCCAATTCTGCTTACAGAATCAAAATTCTGCCTGGTGTAAAATGTAACCCACATTGTGATCCTTCAACCCAGTGAAAGAAACCAATGAACTAATCAAAACTGAAACTATAGCAAGATCTCCTGCAGACCCTTATCATAAAAAATACCCTCTAAAACCTATGCTAATGAAGCACAGTCTTGCGCAATTGGGTATTCAAATTTTGGACCACTATCTAAAAGTCTATTACTCCTTATTGGTCGGTAGTGGGCATTCTACACTGTGTATTGCCAACTGTTATAAAGACTGAGGGGCATATTTATACTCCGTTTGCGCCGATTGTGCGTCAAAAATTTTGACGCACAATCAGCGCAAACATTGCCCCATATTTAAACTTTGACGCCCGAGCCCGCGGATGACAAAATTCCGCTGTGTGCGTCATTTTTTGGATACGGCAACCCGCCCTGCGTTAATGATATGCAGGGTAGGCGTTCCCATCCAAAAAATGACTTAAACGGCCGTGCGTCGTATTTATGCTTTCGGGCAAAAATGACGCATGGCCGGGAGGCGGAGAGATTATGACGCACAGCCCGATTTGCGTCAAAATTTAACACCTGGGTCAGGGCAGGCGTTAAAATGGGGCAAACACACCTGTATTTAATCAGAACACACAGAACAAACAGCAGAGCAGCAGAGCAGCAACAGGGAGCCATGGAGGTGATTCTAATCCAGCGTGCACACAGACGCAGAGCCCAGCAGCAACAACAGCAGCTACAACAACACCAGCAGGGACCCCAAAGGCAGTGCAGAAGGCAGGAGAGGATATTCCGCCCAAGAACAACCCTTCAGGGCCTCAGGGAACACAACATCATACAAGGGTACCGGTTGAACTGGCAGGCCATTCAGCAGCTGCTGTGCAACATTGAACAGCAGTTGGCCCCCACTTTGGTGACACCCCACACCATACCAACAGAAACAAAGCTGCTTGCCGTACTCCACATGCTGGCAAGTGGCTCTTTTCAAACAACTGGTGCCCTGGTAGGCGGAATATCACAACCATCATTCTCCACATTTCTGCCCAAAGTACTGGATGCCATCATTCGCCTGACACCCCGCCACATCTGCTTCCCTAACACACTGCAGAAGCAGCAGGAAACTAAACAGGGGTTCTACGCAATCAGTGGCTTCCCACACGTCCTTGGTGCAATCGACTGCACACATGTACGCCTTGTGCCACCTGCTGCAACTGAACACCTCTACCGCAACAGGAAGCACACACATTCAATCAACGTGCAGGCCATTGTCGATCACCAGGGACTGATCACCAACATCGTGGCTAAATATCCTGGGAGTGTCCATGACTCATTCATCTTCCGTCACTGCACCATCAACCAACACTTCCAGGATGGACAGTATGGCAATGGACTACTTGTTGGTAAGTACAAAAACCTACTTATATACACACTGCACAGCAACCCTCTAGGACACACAACACATATACCACAACAGCAACATCTACACAGGAACACACTGAGGTCCTTACATCACTAGCCATGTTTCTTAAGTCAGCATTGAACCTGTCACACATCTGAAATAAGTGTACAGCCTAATGTGAAGACATCAATGAGTGTGGTAGCCGAAATGTCACCTTGCAAATTGTAAGTGTCCCAATGACCTTTACATTAATACACTGCCTAAGTCTAAAGGTATGGGATGCCCAGGGTACTTTCATATGAACGTGCTAACAACACTTATAAATTAAACTCTACATTGAACTATCTCCTCACCCCAAGTGAAGACACAAGGACACCTGTATCACAAGTCACAATGCTAGGGAGGACACACTGCACTGAAAATCCCAAAACATACTGCTGACAAACGGTTAGCAGACAAACACTTGCTCAGCCAAGGAAACAACACAATGCAGATGCTAAAGCCTACAAGTATAGGATGTCACATCAGTACACAAAAGAGTCACAGACAACACAAAACAACTACTGCCATTAAAGGTCTTTTCAATAGTGCCAGCTACATCAACATGATCCCATTCTTTTTCTCTTTCAGCTGATCAGGGGTATGGCATCCAGCCATGGATAATGACACCATTTGGCAACCTGAGTACTGCTGCAGAGCGGGCATACAACGAGGCCCATAAGAGGACACGCAGCATTGTCGAGCGGACCTTCGGCATCCTCAAGTCAAGGTTCCGCTGCCTCGACATCACTGGTGGTAGCCTACTATATTCCCCCGAGATGGTCTGTAGGATCATCCTCACATGTGCAATATTGCACAACATTTGTGTCAAAAGGAACATTCCCCTCCTCAAACCAGACCCATACATGCCTGAAGACGAGGATGCTGCCCTAAAACAGGAGGGGGAACAACCAAACACGGCTGCTGGAGTGCGTAGGCGCCAACACATTGTGAACAATTTCTTTTAATTATTATCACCATCACCACTTAATGAACTATCGTAAATAAACACTGATAATAAACACCACATCATGGTCTGGCTATTCATTTCTGCACACCTTCAGCTCTAAATATCGGAAGAAGAATGTCATCTCATGGAGCATTAATGATATAACAATCAGGACACAGAAAAATACACTACAAATGCAATGCCTATCATACAATGGTCACATACACACACAATGTAAATGACTGACATCCTGTACAGTTCACCTTTGAAGGGCAATAGCTGAGGACCACACCTATTACACACATACATGTAGGAAACATGGTTCATCGCAGCAGATGGCACACAACTAAAACACCATCACTCAACTAGGGGAAAACAGGCCTCATACATCAGGCAGTTGACATGTTTTGCTTCAGGAACAGGAATGTATTACCAGACTCTTGGCAGCAGTAATTCCAACTACATACAATCTTTGCAATGACTATCTGTCACTAGAGTTACACATAAGCAGAACATACACAGCACAAGTGCCGCACATATGACAAGCATCCAGCACATCACATCCCATCTACATGTCAGCCCTGTTCTAAAAACCTTGCACACCCATGCGCCTGGTCAGACCCCACCTGTCTGAAGAGGTCCCTGGAATGCTGATATGTGTACCCTGAGATTCCCTCATCTTCATACACACACTCACAAGAGTCATCCAGTGTGCCACACCCTTTCCTATGCCTACCATTGTCATAGTACCATCTCACTGCATGGAACTCAGCTCATATAATACACTGGCTTGGAGTTTTTAAGGCCTGGTATCACCTGTAGATTGATTCTCGGTTGAAAGGTACTGTAGGCCATTTTAAAGCAAATCTCATCCGACAGGACTAGTGAGACACACCAGTGATCCCCTCCATGCACACCACCCAAATTTACATGCCCCGTCCCTGCTGATGCCTCCTACAGCATAGATGTAGACATTTGGGCAATTACACCATTATGCATTGCAACTAATGTTGCTGTGTAACACTTTATCAGGGTTCATGTGTCACCTTCAAAACAACACAGGACATACACAGTGTGACATGTCAACTATCTACTCCTCCCTCTGACCAGTCCTAGTCAGACCACTGATCATGTAATTTGTGAAAGAGCTGGCTCCTGATTGACCCAGCATCCTGTCAGCCTGACTGGCACCTGTCCGTGGGTCACCCTAAAGATATCCGGTGGCCACCTATGGACCACACTTGCTGTCCAAAACCTCTCTTTCCTCAGAGGCTAATTTGTCATTTGCCTCATCAATGTATACTCAAATACACTGTATTACATCATCTGACTTTTCTTTGTATCATATTTGTGACAGTGCCCTTGAATAGCTAAATCATGGCCCATCCGTTGTCTGGGCCTCATTAATGCCTAAACTACAAAGTGTGACAGTGTACCTGGCCCATAGTCTTTGATGGTGTACGTGGCCTCCAGTAGAACCAGCAACCTCAGATAATGTCCATGAAAAGTCAACACATATGAGGACCCTGACAGTTCACACGCTGAGTAACATTGTTCAAATAATAGAGATGGCTTGTGTGTGCTGAATACCAGCCATTTACTTCTGCACAGAGGCTATGATGTTTCCTGATGCATTTCCATCCACAGAGGCCAACTTGAGTACAAATGTTGCAATGACACATGCCGGATCCAGACACCTGAGACATTCTCTCACTCAGCACACCACGGTTGCCTAGTTGAAAGTCTCATCCACGTGTAGGTTACCATGTCCTCAATGACTTTAGTCACATTTAGCTACAAACAATACTCATTAGATACACGATTAGCTGCCAATAACTCATGATGAGACCTGGACGTTACAGTGACAACATACACCTTAACAGTTGATACTGGATCAACATTGGACCACACACATGTACATGTACCATCCAATCAACAAAATGGTTGCAAGCAGCCTATCACAGTAGTGTCCCAGTTGCAACCTAGCAGGAAGAATGAAACATGCCACTAAACCAGGTAATGCATAAAGGGCCACATACATCAACAACCTATTTGCTATCATGACATAAGGAACGTTGAGAATTTGCTATTAAATCAATGCTAAATGGTATGTCAGAATTCTCCAAAGAATTAATAAGGCAAACGTCAAATGGGCAAATGGGATTACAGATTAGCAAACAGAGAATCATACTCAATTTGCATCTATGGGCCTGCTGCCAATGGTTTAGCATTACTGAATTTGGGAAAACCTTGGATAAAGTTGCAAGTCAGGAACAGCAAACCCCAGGGTGCTGGGGGCCTAAGTCCCCCTCTGCTGCACCCCAAATATACATTTTTTATGCACATGTGAAGCACACACATGCATAAGAGGCATGTGTGCCCTACATGTCAATAGTGAAACATATTTTAGCTACATTAACTCGTAATTAGCACATGGTTACCCCCAAAAAAGGTTTAGGCGACTATTGCATTACCTAATTGGCCTTTATGCTATTTGGAATAGCTTGATACATGTGCTCACAAATTTGCTAAGGAATACATCCTGGTATCTCGTTCATATTTTGAAATTTGCAATCAGCAATTACCTACATATGTGCGCAATTATGAGTAATATCCATTCTGGCCAATCATTACTATTGCACTGTGAATACCTTCTATACATCCTACAAGGGACATTTGCTATAGCTAACCCCAAAGTTTATCACTTAGCACCGTTTGGTCATGCAAAATTCCATTACTCATTTGGACAAATTAAATACATATTTGTCATAATGCGTCATATTTTCACGCATACAGCTTGTGCTTCATAATTTGTGATGCACAGGAGTGCAAATAATGCAGAGTCAAAAAGATTTTTCATAAATAGATATCATATTTGGCTGCGGCTTAATTTTCACCTCTAGAACTGTAAAGTATGCCGCAAACAAATATTAATTACCAATTATAAAAAATATTTTGACTCTGCATTATCTGCACTCCTGTGCATCAAACAATATGACGCACAACCTGTATGCGTGAAAATATGACGCATAATGGAAAAAAACGGCGGCCATGTTATGCAGGATCTGATGTAATAGGATATCCTGTTTACAGATGTACAGTGGGTGTACTTTCACTTTCACTTTGCAGTCTCTGATTATTCTAGACTGTGTGGCTGTGTGCAAAGTGTTGTCCTGTGTATTAGTGCTTTTGTGTCCAGAGTGCCATCTTACTTGTTGTTTTGTCATCAATATATTGTTGTAGAATACTGTCTAAGTGTGTGTTGTATAAATTTGTCCAGTCCAGTGTTGTATTTATTGTCTGTGGGAGTCTGTTGTGGGTACTGTTATATAGGGGATAGTTGGGCTCTTCTATTAAGTTTTCTTTGTATTTCCTCACTCTAACTTTCCCCATTTCCCCCTTTTCTTTTTTTCTACTACTTTTTCCCCTTTTTCTGTGCTTAAATGTCTGGAAGGCCACGGCTTTCCAGGATGGGTGAGGAGGAATTGGGGGGGGGGGTTCATATGGCTGGTTTGCCATTTCCTCCCACTGATGCTGGAGGCTGGGGGTAGGGTGATACAGGGGTATCACACGGAGGCCCGAAAAGTCCAGTGGGGGAAGGTGCGCCATCACTTGGTGCGTCTGTATGGGAGCCAACGGAATGACCATCAATTGAAGCACCGCTGGGCTGACCTGATCTCCAGAGAGCAAGATCTGCTGGACCACCTGGGAATCATGATTGGTGGCCATGTTGGTGAGTACAGATCATGTAAATGTGCACAATTTAAAGCTGTGTAGTGACATGAGATGATTGGTACCCAATCTGCCAGATAAGTAGCTGACTGTGTGTAATGCTAGGGAAACATACAGGGTAATTGCTGCACTATGTGAAGGATGACAAATGCTAGCAGTCAGGCAGCTCATGTTTTCCACACATACAGGTTGCTTGTAGCAGAATGTAATGTAGTGCCGCCTTTGTGTCAGACAAGCGACACATTAATGAAGCAATCAGGACTCTACAGGTCACAATTGCCAGTGAAGTATGGATGTAGTAACATCATACCTACATATGTTGACGCTATAGCTAGACTGACATTGGAAACCCTACATGATGCAGAAAATGAGTGCTGCCTTCACGTCAATTGATGATAGCAATGTGGCCCAGACATATGTCTCATGTGTGTCTGGTTAGTGTGTAGGGAAAGTGTTCACGGAAGTTCCATGCCTGTTGGGGATAAATGTGCTCCTTCACATTTTATTGTTACATGCCAGATCTGAACATGAACCATATTTGTAAAGGACTCAGGTGCCCTCAGCTAACATATTAGACAGGTATTTATTGTCACTTGTGCCAAAATCCGATTAGGGATGGCAGTCCAAAGGTATGGACTAGTGTACAAACATCTATGTTTGGTGCCAATCACCATTGTTTGGACACATCAATTTAGGAAACTGTAACAACATGAGGTATTGCCAAAGTACCTGGCCCTCTGTACCATGTACCCAACTGTCACAAATGTGTCATGACCACATAGGCTGTTTGACAGGTCATGCAGTCCTCAAGTAACCAGCTTTTGGATGTCTCTCTTGGATGCACATGATGAGATGTATACACACCTATATTGTTGCTGCACACTAATGGAGGTGCATGTTTGCCACCACATGACAGTCCGGGCCACTGCATGTGTGTAGAAGTGTGTGTAACTGTAGCAGGAGACCCATCCTATGTAAATGTTGCACAGGAATTATTCCATGCAGTATGATCATGTCTGAAAGTGTTTCATTACTCATGTCAGATTATCACATTGTGTTTGTATTTGAAATTGTTTGTCAGTGCACGGATTCTGAGCATATTCTTCCTTCCATGCTTTACAGGTGGACCTGCACCGTACACAGTGGGAGAGGTGGCTCGTTTTGAGGACCCCGACACCTACAGTGAGTGTTGACATGTGTGGTATGTTTTGTGTTTGCTGGTGATGTGTGATGGACTACTGTGTGTTGAACAGATTGCAAGGTTTGATGCGCTGCCTAATCATTAGTCTTGTTCCATTAGTGGGATTTCAGTTATCACTTTATTTTGAGTTGACCAATGCTTATCCATTTGTCTGATCTTGGGTCTGTAGGCCATTCCTGTAGGGCCCGCTATGGGAAATGGGGTGAGTCATGTGGAATACACTAGTTACATTAAGAGTTGCACTGGGACTCGTCTCGAACTGAGTCTGCATGTCAGACTGACATTCTCCCAGATAGCTTCTGCAAATGGCTTGTCTGAAAACTGCTGCTTCCCTATTAACTGATGTACTGAGTACACTGTAGGTTGGATCTTCCGGGAGCATGTATTTCCACAAGTTGTACTAGAAGTGTGTGGGACTAGAGTGCAACGGCCTAGGTGAGCATGCTATTCATGATCATGGGTGTTCTTGCTCCTCTGTGTCTGTTGAAAAATATGCCTCACTGGAAGTATGTGATGTTGGCCTAGGTCAGTACATTTTGACATGTGTGGACCTTGGATAGGACAAGGTTTAGCTGACTCCAATTTGTTGATAGCCCTTACTGGTGGTGTGTGTGTGGAGGCAAAAACATGTTGAGCTTTCTATACACTCCTGGGTGTGCATCTATTTTGGGATTGTTTGTTGTTCTTCCCACCCCCCCCTCAAACACAGGCATGGTTTTGTGAATAGGGTACCTAGGACTGAAGCAACCAGTATGTTACACATACTTGTGATTATATGAAATATGGTTTTGAACCTAGTGTACACACTCAGTTATGGCACATGAATTCTATACCAGCAAATCCCATTACAAATTGCAGACCTTGAAGTTTGTGATTGTTATCACATACACTGACATATGTAGTCCAGACAATAGGCGGAGGAGGTGCAGCATGATTGTTATCTGCAACTGTAAGTACTTTGATGACAAGTTATTGCCAGTTGTTACCCATCATGTAGATTATTGTGTATGCTATGTGTGAGATGACCTTTGTATGCAGGCTTCCCATGTACTTCCTCTGAGACTTTCAATGATCTGTATGGTGATATGAGCTGTTACAAGTACAGTAAATGTATTGTAAGATTGACCACTTGTGCTATTCCACACAATGCAGTTCCTATGGTAAATAGTTGCCCTTTGTCTTCACAGCTGCAAACATGAGTGCCGCACAGAGGCATGAATTTGAGAGGCGGGCCATGAGGTACCGACACATCCTGCAGGTGCAGTTGGGGTTCCGACGAATGGTCCGTAAATACCAGTCGGATTGGGCCTCCGGAGCATGGTGGGCTTCACCACAGGGTGGCCCAAGGTTGCCCGTAACAGCCACCACCAACACAACCACCGGTTCTTCCCAAGTGGCCCCAGCCACAGCGGGGACAGTTGTCCCTGCCTCTGCAGCACACCCAGGCCCCAGCAGTGTGACAGCTGCAGGACAGTCCAGTGGGCTAGGCTCAACACGCACACAGAGCACCTCTGCCGGGACCCAAACAGCAGCAGCACCTCCAATCGACCCTGCGGAATTCCAGGCTTTGGAACGCAAAATGGACAAATTTATAAGGAAGGTGGACAAGCTTAGCCAGGATGTGGCCTACATCAAGAAGCGGGAAAGGTCTATCAGGCGGACCCTCCGGAGGGCCAACCTCTAGGACTGATATATTCAATGGACATAATTCCCCCCCCCTCCCTCCTCTTTCCTTGTTATCATGATTAGTGGGCTTGGGGGATTAGTGTTAGGTTAGTATAGGTTGTTAACTTAGTTAGTGTTAGGGAGGAGGGTGAGGGGTCCTGATTCTTTCTACTTTTCTTATTAAGTGTGTGGGTGGGGGTCAATGTTGGGGTTCCTGTGTGTTTTAAAAAAAAATATATATATTTTTTTTTCTTCAAAAAAATAGCAAAAAAAAATATGATTGTTTAGGATAGTATAGTATGTGTGTAGGTTAGTATGTGTTGTCCTGCATGTGTCCTGTCTCATAATGGTGGGTGGGGGGTTGATGTTTAGATCGATTCGTTATATGTGAAGAATAGGTTTAGCTTAGGTTAGTTAGGGACAGTTGTGGGTAATGAGTAGTCAGGTTAGATTAGTGTATGACTTTTCCCTTAGTTGCCTCTGGTGTGATTAGTTATGAATAAATATATAGATAACCCTTTGCATTATGTGTTAACTGCTACTTGATCATAGCCTTGCCATCAGTGTAGATGATTGTTGTTCTATGACATTTGTGTCCTATGCTACAAACAAAAACAAACTGAGGTGTAAAATGGCACCTACCCTTGTGCTACCTTGGTAAGTATCCACCATTTGTTAGAACCACCAATCGGAGTTGACATGGATCACAAAGGATTTGTGTCGATGAGTATGTTTTCTACGTCACAAAATGTGCTTCCAGACTTGGTATTGTGGGGACATTTTTAGGTCGGACTGCAGGGTGATGTTCAGGGACATCTTTGAAGATGAGTTCTTGTTAACATTCTTGTCTTCTTGTCTTCATAACTGACATTGATCATTTGTGCTAAATTTCAGCATGATTACCTATTTGGATGTTTACTCAGGAAGGTTGATTGATGCTGTGTTTTGTAGTGTTTGCTTAGATTAGACTGCATAGTTCAATGTGTTAGTATTGCATGGTGACAACATTTATCAGCCACTATTAGTTGACTTTGATTTCTCTTGATGAAGCATTATTCTGTACAACACAGCATGATGGTGTGTGGTTTCTCCCTTCATCAGTTATTCTCCTCAGGATGGGCAGGCTATGATGCAATCCTGGCCACTGCACAGATGTATCTGACTACATGATGTCAGGACAGTTGTATTGACAAGCAACGTGATTGTCACACAGGTACATTTGTGTTATCTACTGCACAGTTGATGTGTCAAATTACACAGAAACATATTTGGTGTGCAAGTGCAATTTATTGATAGGTGCTGTAGTGCAATATGTACATTGTCCATGTTTGCTGAGTCCGTTCTAGTGCAATCTTACATGGTGATCCTACAGAAGGGGTGTGGATAATGCTCCTGACATGCTGGGGTGATGTTACAGACAGTGCAGAGGGACAGGATTTGCCGATTAGTAGGAGAGAGACATTCACTGGCAATGCTGACAAGTTACATAATGGTTAGCAGAACAGTCATTGAGTATAGTTGTTGTAAGACTGGCATTTGACAAAACGTAGGACCTTGGTCAAAGTAGGCCATGGTGCAGGGACTAGTGCTTCCGGGTACTCTTCCGTGTGAATGTGATCTGTTCCATGTCTTCTTCTTCTGATGTGTGTGTTGCCTGCTTCGTCCTTGTTGGTGTTGGTTGTGAAGGGGCAACACACACCTCAGTGTTAGAAGACGTGGAGTCAGACATCCCCGTCGCTGCTCCCTGTGAAGGTCTTAAGGGCAGTACTGCAGCAAGGAAGGTCTGCTGGTTTTTGAGAATAGCAGCCACATCACGGTGGTAGGCAGCCAGGTCGGCCCTGAGGGAGTCATGATTGCATTCGTGCATGCAGTGGAATTTTTGGGGTGCGAGGTGTTGTGGCAACTCCCTTACTGCAGTGGTGAATTCCTTGACAGTTTCTTGTAGTCCTTGCAGTATGGATGTTAGGGCTTGCATAACTGCTGCCTGATCTGCAGATGACATCATGCACGAGCGCACCCCCTCAAGGCTGGCTGCCATAGTTTACATCCCCACCCGCACCTCCTTGGCCAGCTCCCGCTGTACTCCAACTACAGTTCTTTCAAAGCTGGTGCCAGTGTCGTCAGAGTCCTCAGTTGTATTGGAGCTGGCAGGTCTTGCAATTGGGGTGGTGGGTGGTTCCTCTGCGCTGGCTGCTTGTTCTGTGCTCCTCCTTGTGACTGAAGGTGGGGTCTGGAGGGTTTCAAGGACCTTTTGGATGGTCTCCTGGGGAATGTTTATGGGCTCGTCATCCATGTCATCAGGGAAATCTGGGACAGGCATATCGGCAGGAGATCCATCTTCCTCTGCAATGAAACAGGGTACAATTAGTGTGTCTGTGTTGTGACAATTTTGACGTGACGTGCCTGCCTTTTGATGAATTCACTTTGTGATCTTGTTTTGTATTGATATCTGCTGTCCTTCAGATGGGCATTGTTATAGGCCTATGGCCCACCTGTGTGTCACATGTATGTTATTGAGTTATCAGACTTGTCAGCCTCATCGCCTCTAGGTGTAGCTTTATGCCAAATAGAGAATAGCCACCTTTTTGTCCTAATCGACCCTCCGTGTATATCCATTCTCATGGTGAGACCTTTCACTGGCTGCGGGTGTTCTGATGGTCCTGGCAGCACACTTGACTCTCAGGAGCTGCCCCAATCCCTGATCGTTCACATTGACTTAATTGTAATTGACATGTAGCATATCCTATGCATGGCAATGTTATGATGTGATATGGATGTTGATATTGTTAATGTGTCCTGCTGATGTTGGGTAATGTGTGTTACATTGGATTGCCCTGATAGTCGTATCAGTGTCCTATTTCCCCCTCTGACTGTGCAGGTGTATTCCAGTGACCAGTTCCATGTGTCCCCTCATCAATGCTGTTGTCTGAGCATTATGACGTTTGTGATGTTGCCTTGTTTGCCAGGCACGGGAAGGACCCTGACATATGCAGCATGGGTGTGTCCTTAGTGCTGTGTCACTCCTATTGTTGTTTACATTGGCTAATGTTTGTGACACCTATGGGCATTGACATTTCCGTGTACTGGGGCCTTTGTCTTCAGGAGATTGTTGCAGATGTCATCCTCACCCCCTAATTTAGGTATGTATGTTCCATGGGGAGGTTACTGCCATTGGCTACTATAGCTGCACACAGATCAGAGGTGGTAGTGTCAACTGTTGTGGCAGTTACATTGCAGTTGTCGTTTTGGCTAGAGGATTGCTAATAGGGCCCTAGTTAATGTAGGAGATATGTTGGCTGACGAGTGCCAGGATGTAAGTTTGAGGTAGTGGCCTTCCCTCCTGTCGAGGCTTTCCCTTTGCTCCATTGTTGGCATGACAGCATGCCCCCAAAGGACTGTTGTTGGTGTAGTGTAATGTTGTGCCGCAGCTTCTGTCTGTGCAGGCCATGCTCCCCTGCCGTGCCCCTTTACCCATGCCACTCCATGTATGTGATGACTTACATGCAATGTGTAGTAGGTATTTCCCCCCCTGCTTACAGTCAACATTATTGTATTTTAATTCCCCATGCGACTTACCCTGCATGTGTGTTGTCTCGTGGTAGTCTGCGCTGTCCTGTCCTTGAATCCCTGTGACAAATATCTCCTCAGGGATGACGGCTGCGTCCATCTCCTCCATGTGGTCCAGGGCCTCCTGGAGTGCTGGACTCCCACCTCCAGTCTGCAGTGCTGCTTTCCTGTTCCTGGCCATTTTTTCCTTTGTCCTGCGTTTGCAGTCATGCCAGCGTTTCTTACACTCAGTGACTGTCCTGCGTATTTCAGCCACACTGTTAATCTTGACAACAATTTGTTGCCGTATGGCCTCTCTCCTACTGATTGGCAACTTTGAGGTGATAAACAGTTGGTGCTGGTTTTCCGTCACCTCTTTAACCAGGATTTCCTGCTCCTCTGCACTGAAGCGACACTTTCTTTTCTTTCTATAAATGTCCTGGTTCTTGCATGGATCGTCCTGGCTGGTTCCTGGTCTGCTGTCATCTTCCTGGGTTCTGTAGTGGCATCTGGGATCCATTTTGCCTCTCCTCTGGTGCAGTTGCAGTGTTCGCGTTTTTTTTTTACGCTATTGCGTCAAAAAACGGCGCATATCCGGGTTGCCGTGTCGTAAATCGACCCACAGTCATTTCCGTCGCGTTAACGTCATTTTCCTTTACGACTTGACGCCGCGATGTGCGTCAAAAATAATGACTCCCACCTGTTGATTGCGCCGCCGTGCGTCAAAGTATAAATTTGACGCCCGCACTGCGCTACGAAATGGTGTTAGCTGGCGGTAAATTTTTTGACGCAAAACTGCGGCGGTGCAGTTTTGCGTCAAAAAGTATAAATATGGCCCTAAGTGATGCAATAATTCAGGGCACTGTTTTCATTTGGATAAAACACTACCTCGCTAGCACACCCAGCTTAACACATTTAAATTGTTCTCCTAACACCATTAATCTCCTGGGTAGCTATCCCACAAGGCTCAATAACTGCCCCCTCTTCTTTTTCACATATACTATCACCACTATCTGTTCATGTCAATTCTTTCAAACTCACCTGGTACTACTATGCCAATAATACCCATCTTAAAACTCAATGAACCCTCTGACCTTGTGATGTATGGTCTTGGGAACTATCTGTTGACATTAGGCCAGTGGATGCTAAAGAACTTCCTTAAACTTAGTTCATCAACGATTAAATTCTCACATTTGTAACATGACAGTATTATGAACCCACATCTGCATAGCCTTGATAACTACGGCTGCCACTGACAGCATGGAGGGGGTCAAAAACCTGAGTGTGTTCATGGACATCAAGCTCTTGGATGTAAACCAAGTTCACAATATGACCACAGATGCATTATTTATGGTAACATTTCTATGATGTATCTTTCCTTGCTTAAACAGCATAACCAGCCCTAGAGTTGTCACATATTGAATATGCAAGTTGCCTCTATTGGACATTAAAAACAAAACTAACTGAGAAGCAACTACAACTCGAGAAAATGGCATCAGCCAATGCCTAAACCAAACCAGATGGGTCCTTATTAGCCCTGCCTTTTAAACCATTCACCGGCTACCAGTAGCAAAAAAAAATCTGGTACAAAACACTCTGCATTACATTACAGACAATCCTTGGATAGGACTCATCTTCTTATGGGTGAAATTCAAACTGTACAGATCAGTAAGAAACCTCAGACTCAAAATGGTTCCAGTTCTCCTCATTCCCCCCTTTTTGAAAAACACACACATTGGAATAAGGTATTTCTCTGTTCAGAAATGCAAGCTCTGGAACAATATAACAGAGGGAATAAGGATCATCAACAGCCATTCAGAATTCAAAATGACAATACACTCCTGACCATACCCAAAACCGCTCTACTAGCGTTGCACTTTCGGTTGTGTGTACAGCGTTTCAAAATATCCTTCACATTTTACATAGCTGCCAAGCTTTCAGGTTGTTTGTGTGAAATTTTTGTGTGTGTGTATATTTTTGTGTGATATACAATGCCATAGGTTTGACATTTTAAGTGCCATTTTATTGCGAGAAGAAAACAATAGTTATGTCCAGGCAATGAGATGTTTCTGAAGTGATTCCCTTTTTTCTGGAAACTGCTACATCACATCTGAACAACTTATAGAAAAACTTTAACCCAGTTCTGCCGTCTTTCACTTAAAATATCGATATGTGTGGCTTCTTAAAGTGCAACCATCAGTCCTGAGGATTAATAATACTCTTGCAAAATAAAGTCAAAGTGAAGAGCCAGAGAATAAAACTGCACTTCAACTTAAATAAAGCACCTAAATCCAAGTGGGCCCACCGTCATCAGATATTAAGGCCCATATTTATACTTTTTAGCGCCACATCTGCGTCTTTTTTTGACGCAAAAGTGGCGCAAAGTTACAAAATACAATTGGGCCATATTTATACTTTTTGACGCACTACTGCGCCAACGCAGTTGTGCGTCAAAAATTTTAACGCCATTCCAAAGTGCCATGCAGGCGCCTTATTTATTGAATGACGTTAGCCGGCGCTGCGGACTGGTGTGCGTCAAAAAAAATGACTCACACCAGGCAGCGCCGGCGTAGGGGAAAATGGAGCTTGTGCATCAAAAAATGGGGCAAGTCAGGTCTGAGGCAAAATTTGGGCCTCAACCCGATTTGCGCCATTTGTTTTGACGCCCAATCCCCATTGAAATGACTCCTGTCTTAGCACAGACAGGAGTCATGCCCCCTTGCCCAATGGCCATGCCCAGGGGACTTATGTCCCCTGGGCATGGTCATTGAGCATAGTGGCATGTAGGGGGGCACAAATCAGGCCCCCCTATGCCACAAAAAAATAACGAAAAAAATACTTACCTGAACTTACCTTAAGTTCCCTGGGATGGGTCCCTCCATCCTTGGGCGTCCTCCTGGGGTGGGCAAGGGTGGCAGGGGGTGTCCCTGGGGGCATGGGAGGGCACCTCTGGGCTCCTTCTGAGCCCACAGGTCCCGTAACGCCTGCCCTGACCAGGCGTTAAAAAATGACGCAAAAGCGACTGGACGTCATTTTTTAAGGTTCGCCCACTCCTGTGCGTCATTTTTGCACGGGAGTTTAAATAAGGCGCACATGCCTTAGAGTCATTTTTTAGAAGGGAACGCCTACCTTGCATATCATTAACGCAAGGTAGGTGTCCACGCTAAAAATGATGCAAACTCCAAGATCTTTGGCACTAGACGGGTCTAACGCCAAAGTATAAATATGGAGTTAGCTTTGCGTAAAAAAAAACTACGCAAATCCGGCGCAAACAGAGTATAAATATGCCCCAATTGTATTTTGGAACTTTGCGCCGCTTTTGCGTCAAAAAGCTGTGCAAATGCAATGTTAAAAAAGTACAAATATGGGCCTAAATGAGCAGTAAATTATCATAAGAAGAATAAACATTGTGAATTACTGAGCCATTTGTAATGATGTGCATTTACTACAAGGAATGAATTACAGGATATCACTTGGCCACACAAATTGCTTACGTAGTGGAATAAGCTACTTTACAAGCGAAAATGTGGCAGATGCAAAGCTCTCTTCACAAAAAAAATGATTTATAGCTCCGGTACAACCTTCTGCTTAATCTATTCACGCTTAACTTTGAAGTACTAGTAAGCATTTTATCTTTAATGGCCCAAAAACTGAGCCATGGCCTAGAGCCCTTACTTCACTGGGAGTATGCACTGCAGCGCGTAAATGATTAGATATGGCTTTGAGGTGCTTTGAAATCACCTGCCATGGTCACAGTGAAGGGTGGGGAGTGTGGGTTCTTGACCCTAGTCGTTTCTTTCCTATTCTGAAGACAAGATCCTTTCAGACGTCTTTAACTGGAATCAAGTCTACCGGTGAAGGAGTCATACAAATATCCCTCGCTTGGTGAACGGTGCTAAGAGGATCTTTATTGACGTACTTCCACAAAATTGCAGCTCCTAATTGATGTGAATGGAGGATACAACTCGGTAAGCATACAGCTTCCTCTGCATTCCAAGTTCCGATTGTAATTCTAGGATTTAAAAAAATCTCCAGTATTCTCCAGTATTGTCTGGCCAGGCTGGAGAGTAAGCCGAGGAGGGCAGTGCACCCCGTGCTGCCAGGAAAGCAACAATACTGTGCTAGCAGGACGGATGACCCTGCCTCACGGTAGAGAAAGTGCTGTGAGGGGCCCGCTTTGTGGTGTTGGGGCCCTAGGCCCTCATACTAGTAAAACATACGACTCAGACACAGTGGTAGGGTTCTGCAAACTGGCCACAGGCATGTGCGCTCGGCCCTTTTTATTGGCAGGGTCACGTGGCTGGTGATGCCTGTGTTGGGTGGGTGTGGGGTCTATATGTAAGGCCAGCCCTCAGCCGAGTGGCTGGTAAAACACTAGAATGTGTCCAGCAGGACACTACAAGCTTGACCCACCCCACTGTAGTGAGACCAGGAAACAGAAAGCACCACTTGCCTTCTCATGGCAGGTGCAGCAACTGGGTCAGCCATGTGTGTCGCTGGTCACCAGTGGGGTGATGTCTTTGACTCAAAATAACAGGTGAGACTGAGCGAGGCTGAATCATGATTCAACTAGTGAAAGCATTGCTCGGTTACACAGACCGCCCGGACAGGTGTGGTCCACCCAAGGTCGACTCAGGAACAGGCCGTGAGGAGCTCGGCTTGATGACTGATCTGTGAAACACCAACTTTATTATGATAATACAACAGACCCCCTCAGCATAGTTCTTAATGTAAATAATCATAAGATTATTTGACAGAACTAAGAAAAAATTGTCAGGCAGCAGTGCAGCAGCAGCAGGCTCAGAGCTGCAAGTCAGTTTTAGTGTGGTGGCTGTTGCTACCTCGTTGGGCATGTGTCTCCTCAAGGGGTGGGCCCAGGGGTGCTATAATGTGTGACTAGTGCATTTTAGTGCAGAGAAGCGGACACAGCAATCAAATGTGTTGGTCTAACTCCTGATTTGTGGTAATTGACAGGGCTGACTTTATTTGCATACTGGAGCAGCAAGTAGCTGTGCCAATGCAAGCATCTGTTACAGGATGTTGCATCATGTCTACAGGTCGTCTCTGGGCCTCACAAGTGACATCAAAATATTTCAGTCTTACTTAACACCCAAATCAACATTTGATTCAAACCATGTATGACAAAAACACAAAAGGAGTAGCTACTTTCTTGACTAACTGCAAAGCACTTTGGGGCCTCATCAAGGGATGGAAAACACTATTGAAATGTTACAATACATTTGACTGAATTATTGGGTTTAGGAAGGGGATGGAGCATCTGACCTGGCACCCAAGGCTTTTTGAGCCAAATGGCTATACTGATGTATGGATGGAATCTGGTATGTTGTGAACTAAAAAGGGTTCTGGGTTTGAGTGCACAAAGCAGGCATCGGCAACAGAGTGACCAGATTAATACCCCTATATATCCAAATCTCGTTCCTTCAAGGCTGTCAGCTGTCTCTTCTAGGATTACTCCATGAGTTGACAGTAGTGGTTTCAGCAACTGGGCGAATCTGGAATTGGGAGAGATCACTTTCCTTTCTTAGCTGATCAGGTCACTTTTTTTGTTGAATCCTGCAGGCGTCTTTCACTGACAGAGGCAATGGAGGTCCAATCAGACTCGATGTTCATTGGCACGTCCTCTTACGATTGGAGTAATAGTGAACATGTTGCAGAGGGTTGCATGTGATTTCATAGAAAAACTATTTCATGGAACACAGTTCCTGAGAAACCATTTCACTTAAACTATTTAATGGAAATTTCCAGGTTGAATGGCATTTACCATTTCTTAGAAACAAATTCACAGAAGGTCTTGTTTTTCAACACAGGCTTTTCCTTGCTTATTTTTCAAGGTGTTAATGGAATAGTTACTGGTGTTTGAGAAACATTTCTGTTGGAGGTAATTGTTTCATTGCTCAACTTCAGGGCACACTATTTCGAATGTATGTCATTTACATATCAAACAATTACTTTGTTTGCTTAGAATTTGCTGACTCTACCCCACCATCCCTGACTCCCTCATAACCCCTAAACACCAACTGTCCCTGCCCCCCTAAGAATCCCTCATCAAGCCAAAAATCCACCCATACCTGACCCCTAAATTTCACCCATGACTGGCCATAATCGCCCTTTATATCCTAAACTCCTGCTATCCCTGAACCCTAAAAACCCCTCCTCACTCTTAAACAGTACTCATTTGTGAACCCTAAAAACCCTTCAGCACTCCATACTCCACCCATTCCTGATTCCTAACAGCCCTCACCTCCCTTAAACTCCACCCATCCTTGAACCCGAACCATTCCATCTATTCCAGAACTCCAACCATACCTGACAGCTAAAAAACCCTCATCACACCTAACCATCACCCCTCCCTGAACCCAAAAAACCCTCACTACTCCTAAACTCTACCCAGTGTTAATGTAGTTTTGAACTTTTCTTTAAAATTAGCTTTTCTTTAAAATGTTAATTTTCTTTTTAAGTGTTTCCTTAAAATTGTCGTCCCTTGAAATTGTTTTTCCATGATTTGGTTTCCTCCAATGTTTTTCCTCTTTTTTGTTTGTCTACTAATTCACATATATCAGTTGCAGGATGCCATCCTCTCCTACTGACACCAAAGGCCTTGTTTCGGCTACTGGAAGGAGAAGGCAGTGCATCATTGTTGGTATTATAGTCAATGTCCACTCTTCTGACTTCCGGTGCTGCGACAGAAGGAAGGGGACCAGCTTGTAAACAAACCCGGGAGATACACTTCATATTTCTGGTTCACCCAGAGCCTCACCTCTGAAATGAGTCTCCACTTATTTGATGGAATTATAACCTCAATTATATCAACCTAAAATAAGCACATATCAAAGGAATAAGGATAATATCAACATTTAATGATAATATGACCTAGAAGACTCCAGTGAAAAAATAGGATAGTTTATCTGCATTTGCAATTCAGACTATGCAGAGTCCATGTTTTCATCAGTTGCGTTGCTGAATAAATAGCTTCTGTCACTTGAAAACATTATGAAACCTCATGCAGTTCACCTTAAACTGCAAAATCAATCCCAGATAAAAAAAATGGAAACTTTATTCATATTGTATTAGAAAAAGGCAATCACTTGCTACACTGGGCTGTCTACCCTCAACTAAATATAAATTACACATGGATATGTGACTTTCCAAAACATGTCAGTGGAAAACATTGTTCCCAATTAAAAAACACACAAACATTGTCACAAACCATTTACTCCCCAATGGCTGATAAAGTTTTAAAATACTGTGGAGGAAAACATCTGATTAAAGTGGCTAGTTAGGAATCACTGCCATGTGCATAAACCATCAAACGGCAAACATAAAAACGGAAACATGTGAGCGGAAAAACAGAAAAAATGACTATAATGAATAAAGCTATTCATTGTAAAAGACACAAGTTTACCTCTCTGTGCTGGTAAAACAATGCCGTCTGTAACAAATGAAGTGAACCATAACCCTACCTCGGACTGATCATATTCATTACAGATACCAGACAGAAAGAAGCAAAAGGCAAGCAAACAAAAAGAAAACGGTAATTTACGTCAAAGGGCAGCATTTATAGTCACGTTTGACATATTTTTCAAGAATCAGAACTGAAGAATAACTTTAGAATAAACCTCTTGGTTCTTATGAATGGTAAGTTAATCTCAACTCAGTTTAAGCAACTTGAGGCCATACATTTATTTAGACCCAGAAAATAAAACTTGAATCCCACGTTACGCCTGCTAGAGGAGGTGTAATGTTTTTGTACACAGTGATGTATAACTTTTTTAGTATGTACAGCTTTATAGCAAAAGCCACAACCCATTTTGTGGCCTTTGGGCCACGGAATGGAGTGGAGTGCAAGAGTGACACAACTCTTAAATTAGATTTATCCAGCCACGCAAGGCCGCCTTCCTTGGTCTTGTGTGGTTTAACTCTAGAGTAACACAAAGCAGTGAAAATTGCTGCATTGCATTACTCTGCTCGGGGAAGACGTTCAATGGGTGGAGCGACTTTGGTGACTTCCCAGATATACCATTACTGGTTGACCTGGGAATGCGTCAAAATGTTATGCCTCTCCAGGTGAGGCGTAACAAGGAGAAATAATCCTTATTGCTTCCTCTTTCTAAATGTGCTGAATTCTGTAGCACACATAGAAAGAGAAAAATGCCTGAGAGGATTGTTTTTGTGCAGGATGTTGTCCCTTCCTGCACAAAATCAATCCTGCTTACAATGCAGACACCCTTGCACCATGATGCAAGGATGACTGCGTTGGCGCTAGGCAGCACATTGTGCGCCAGCTCTGGGAAAAGACAGGAATGCACCTTATTATGTTAAATGCAGCACATTCCTGCCCTTGCCCTGTCATGCAGTGTTGCGCAGCAAGGTGACTTGCTGTGCTGCATTGCGTGATTTCTTGGTAAACGTGCCCCTGAGTTTCTCCAACAATGGCTTTCTTTTAACCTCGATCGGATATACTGACTTCAGTGTCACACCAACCTTCTGCTAGTTTTCATTTCTTTCATTTTTGGAACATTTCTATATGGAAAATTAGAGTTAGTTAATTTGTACAATATTTTACAAAATGTCCTTGGATCAAAATACTTGAGACCTGCTGCCCATATTTATACTTTTTTGTGCTGCATTTGCGCCATTTTTTGATGCAAAAGTGGCGCAAACTTACAAAACACAATTATATTTTGTAAGTTTGCGCCGCTTTTGCATCAAAAAATTACACTAATGCGGCGCAAAAAAAGTATAAATATGGGCCCACATTTACTAAAGTTTACATAGACCCTCACGCCATACAATGTAATTTAAAACGGACCCCTTCCTCCGATCAAATCATCAGCCCATGACAAACCATTAGGATGTAAAGAGCAAACAAATTGTATAACATTTTTCGAAGATTAACGTTACTGATTTATTACAAACAAATTGTGCTAGTCACAGCTTTCCAGCATAAGCGTGATAACGCGTCCCGCCCTAGGTAATTTACTTGCTCTGGGACTCGTTTTAGGCCAATGAACCTTTTGATCCTGATTGGAGACACCTTAAGACGAGATAACTAAACAGCTTATCAATAGATAGGTCAATAACCCCATCATTATTCACAATAGCAAATTAATCAAATTAGTTAATGACATTAATAAGAATCAAAACTCACCATGACCTTTCAGCAATAAATAACTGTAAGGAAATGCCTCCTTGGCATGGTTACCCCCTGACTTTTTGCCTTTGCTGATGCTAAGTTTTGATTTGAAAGTGTGCTGAGGTCTGCTAACCAGGCCCCAGCACCAGTGTTCTTTCCCTAACCTGTACTTTTGTTTCCACAATTGGCACACCCTGGCATCCAGGTAAGTCCATTGTAACTGGTACCCCTGGTACCAAGGGCCCTGATGCCAGGGAAGGTCTCTAGGGATGCAGCATGTCTTATGCCACCCTGGGGACCCCTCACTCAGCACAGACACACTGCTTGCCAGCTTGTGTGTGCTAGTGAGGACAAAACGACTAAGTCGACATGGCACTCCCCTCAGGGTGCCATGCCAGCCTCACACTGCCTACAGGTATAGATAAGTCACCCCTCTAGCAGGACTTACAGCCCTAAGGCAGGGTGCACTATACCATAGATGAGGGCATAAGTGCATGAGCACTATGCCCCTACAGTGTCTAAGCAAAACCTTAGACATTGTAAGTGTAGGGTAGCCATAAGAGTATATGGTCTGGGAGTCTGTCATGCACGAACTCCACAGCACCATAATGGCTACACTGAAAACTGTGAAGTTTGGTATCAAACTTCTCAGCACAATAAATGCACACTGATGCCAGTGTACATTTTATTGTAACATACACCCCAGAGGGCACCTTAGAGGTGCCCCCTGAAACCTTAACCGACTACCCGTGTAGGCTGACTGGTTTTAACAGCCTGCCACACACCAGGCATGTTGCTGGCCACATGGGGAGAGTGCCTTTGTCACTCTGTGGCTAGTAACAAAGCCTGTACTGGGTGGAGGTGCTTCACACCTCCCCCTTGCAGGAACTGTAACACCTGGTGGTGAGCCTCAAAGGCTCACCCCCTTTGTTACAGCACCACAGGGCACTCCAGCTAGTGGAGTTGCCCGCCCCCTCCGGCCACGGCCCCACTTTTGGCGGCAAGGCCGGAGGGGATAATGAGAAAAACAAGGAGGAGTCACTGGCCAGTCAGGACAGCCCCTAAGGTGTCCTGAGCTGAGGTGACTCTGACTTTTAGAAACCCTCCATCTTGCAGATGGAGGATTCCCCCAATAGGATTAGGGATGTGCCCCCCTCCCCTCAGGGAGGAGGCACAAAGAGGGTGTAGCCACCCTCAGGGCTAGTAGCCATTGGCTACTAACCCCCCAGACCTAAACACACCCCTAAATTCAGTATTTAGGGGCTCCCCAGAACCTAGGAACTCAGATTCCTGCAACCTCAGAAGAAGAGGACTGCTAAGCTGAAAAACCCTGCAGAGAAGACAGAGACACCAACTGCTTTGGCCCCAGCTCTATCGGCCTGTCTCCCCACTTCTAAAGACACTGCTCCAGCGACGCTTTCCCCAGGGACCAGCGACCTCTGAAGCCTCAGAGGACTGCCCTGCATCTAGAAGGACCAAGAACTCCTGAGGACAGCGGCTCTGTTCACCCAAGACTGCGACTTTGCAACAAAGAAGCAACTTTGAAACAACTTGCGTTTCCCGCCGGAAGCGTGAGACTTGACACTCTGCAACGCCCCCGGCTCGACTTGTGGAGAACAATCACTTCAGGGAGGACTCCCCGGCGACTACGAGACCGTGAGTAGCCAGAGTTGACCCCCTGAGCCCCCACAGCGACGCATGCAGAGGGAATCCCGAGGCTCCCCCTGTCCGCGACTGCCTGCTCCAAAGATCCGACGCCTGGTAAAGACTCTGCACCCGTAGCCCCCAGGGCCTGAAGGATCCGACCTCCAGTGCAGGAGCAACCCCCAGGTGGCCCTCTCCCTTGCCCAGGTGGTGGCTACCCCGAGGAGCCCCCCCTTTCCTGCCTGCATTGCTGAAGAGACCCCTTGGTCTCCCATTGATTCCTATTGAGAACCCGACGCTTGTTTGCACACTGCACCCGGCCGCCCCCGTGCTGCTGAGGGTGTACTTTCTGTGTGGACTTGTGTCCCCCCTGGTGCCCTACAAAACCCCCCTGGTCTGCCCTCCGAAGACACGGGTACTTACCTGCTGGCAGACCGGAACCGGGGCACCCCCTTCTCCATTGAAGCCTATGCGTTTTGGGCACCACTTTGACCTCTGCACCTGACCGGCCCTGAGCTGCTGGTGTGGTAACTTTGGGGTTGCTCTGAACCCCCACGGTGGGCTACCTAGGACCCAAACTTGAACCCCGTAGGTGGTTTACTTACCTGCAAAAACTAACAAACTCTTACTCCCCCCAGGAACTGTTGAAAATTGCACTGTGTCTAGTTTTAAAATAGCTATATGTCATTTATGTGAAAACTGTATATGCAATTTTGCTAATTCAAAGTTCCTAAAGTACCTACCTGCAATACCTTTCATTTGAAGTATTACATGTAAATCGTGAACCTGTGGTTCTTAAAATAAACTAAGAAAATATATTTTTCTATACAAAAACCTATTGGCCTGGAATTGTCTCCGAGTGTGTGTTCCTCATTTATTGCCTGTGTGTGTACAACAAATGCTTAACACTACCCTCTGATAAGCCTACTGCTCAACCACACTACCACAAAATAGAGCATTAGAATTATCTTGTTTTGCCACTATCTTACCTCTAAGGGGAACCCTTGGACTCTGTGCATACTATTCCTTACTTTGAAATAGTGCATACAGAGCCAACTTCCTACATTGGTGGATCAGCGGTGGGGTACAAGACTTTGCACGTGCTGGAATACTCAGCCAATACCTGATCACACGACTAAATTCCAAAAATTGTCATTAGAAACTGATTTTTGAAATTTGAGCTATTTTTCAAAATTTTTAAAAGTCCTGCTAGGGCCTTATGTTAGTCCCTGTTAGCATTTCTTTTAGAGTTTAAAAGTTTTGTGAAAGTTTGAATTAAGTTCTAGAGATAGTTTTAGATTCTAAAAAAGTATTCCAACTTTTAGAAACATAGGCGGTCATTCCAAGTCTGGCAGGCGGCAGCAGCCGCCCGCCAGGCGGGAACCACAATTTGGCCGCTACGCAGCCAAAAGACCGCTGCCGGCATTCTGACCTTCCCGCCGGGCCGGAGGGCGCTAACCATGTTAGCGCCCGCCGGCCCAGCGGGAAGGAGGCCTGCAACACAGAAGCCGGCTCCGAATGGAGCCTGCGGTGTTGGGGCGGTGCGACGGGTGCAGTTGCACCCGTCGCGCTTTTCATTGTCTGCTAAGCAGACAGTGAAAAGCTTCATGGGGCCCTGTTAGGGGGCCCCTGCACTGCCCATGCCAGTGGCATGGGCAGTGCAGGGGCCCCCAGGGGCCCCAAGACACCCGTTCCCGCCAGCCTCTTCCTGGCGGTGACAACCGCCAGAAACAGGCTGGCGGGAAGGGGGTCAGAATCCCCATGGCAGCGCTGCTTGCAGCGCTGCCATGGCGGATTCGCCCAGCCGGGGCATAAACGGCGGTAAACCGCCGGCCCCGGTTTTCTGACCGCGGCTTTACCGCCGCGGTCAGAATGGGCTATGAAGCACCGCCAGCCTGTTGGCGGTGCTTCCGTCATTCGCGACCGAATGACCCCCATAATGTCTAATGCAGAAGAGAGTGTGATGGAACTCGACATCACCCCTTACCTCCATCTTAGGATGAGAGAGTTAAGGTCTCTCTGCAAATTAAAAAATATTAAAGCTGGTTTAAACCCTACCAAATTACAGCTCCAGGAGCTTTTGGCAGAGTTTGCTAAAGACAACCCCTCTGAGGATGACCTCCTAGAGGAAGAAACTAGTGATGTGGAGGAAGTCCCACCCCCACTCCTAGATAGGGAAGTCAGGGCTCCTCAAACCCTGACTCCAACTGTGATAGTCAGAGATGCTGCTTCCCTCACAGGAGGGTCCAGCGCCTCTGGAGTCACTGAGGATAGCCTCAGTGAAGATGACCTCCTGCTAGCCAGGTTGGCCAAAAGATTGGCTTTAGAGAGACAGCTCCTAGCCATAGAAAGGGAAAGACAAGAGATGGGTTTTGGTCCCATCAATGGTGGCAGCAACATAAATAGGGTCAGAGATTCTCCTGACATGTTGAAAATCCCAAAAGGGATTGTAACTAAATATGAAGATGGTGATGACATCACCAAATGGTTCACAGCTTTTGAGAGGGCTTGTGCAACCAGAAAAGTAAACAGATCTCACTGGGGTGCTCTCCTTTGGGAAATCTTCACTGGAAAGTGTAGGGATAGACTCCTCACACTCTCTGGAAAAGATGCAGAATCCTATGACCTCATGAAGGCTACCCTGATTGAGGGCTTTGGATTCTCCACTGAGGAGTATAGAATTAGGTTCAGGGGGGCTCAAAAATCCTCGAGCCAGACCTGGGTTGATTTTGTTGACTACTCAGTGAAAACACTGGATGGTTGGATTTAAGGCAGTGGTGTAAATGATTATGATGGGCTGTACAATTTATTTGTGAAAGAACACCTGTTAAGTAATTGTTGAAATGATAAACTGCATCAGCATCTGGTAGACCTAGGACCAATTTCTCCCCAAGAATTGGGAAAGAAGGCGGACCATTGGGTCAAGACTAGGGTGACCAAGACTTCCACAGGGGGTGACCAAAAGAAAGGGGTCACAAAGCCTCCCCAGGGGAAGAGTGTTGAGACATCCAAAGGGAAAAATAGTAAAGAGTCTTCTACAGGCCCCCAAAAACCTGCTCAGGAGGGTGGGCCCAGAGCCTCTTCACAATCCAATTTTGGATACAAGGGTAAAAACTTTGATCCCAAAAAGGCCTGGTGTCGTAGCTGTAATCAGCCTGGACACCAAACTGGAGACAAGGCCTGTCCCAAGAAAAGTTCCACTTCTAACTCTACTCCAGCTAACACTGGAATGGCTAGTCTCCAAGTGGGATCAACAGTGTGCCCAGAGCAAATCAGGTGTCACACTGAAGCTACCTTAGTCTCTGAGGGTAGGGTGGATTTAGCCACACTGGCTGCCTGGCCCCCTAACATGCAAAAATACAAGCAGCAGCTCTTAATTAATGGGACAAGTGTAGAAGGCCTGAGGGATACAGGTGCCAGTGTCACCATGGTGACAGAGAAACTGGTTTCCCCTGGTCAATACCTGGCTGGACAAACTTATCCAGTCACCAACGCTGACAATCAGACTAAAGTACATCCCATGGCTATGGTAACTTTAGAGTGGGGAGGGGTCAATGGCCTGAAACAGGTGGTGGTCTCCTCAAATATCCCTGTAGACTGTTTGCTTGGAAATGACCTGGAGTCCTCAGCATGGGCTGAGGTAGAACTAAAAACCCATGCAGCCATGCTGGGTATCCCTGAACTGGTGTGTGTCAAGACAAGGGCACAGTGCAAGGCTCAGGGTGAAAAAGTGGTGTTGGAGCCTGGAAAAAGGGCCCAATCCTCCAAGAGGAAAGGAAAGACAACTGGGGAACCAGTTGCAACACAACAAGAAAAAGAGAACCTCTCTTCTCAGGAAGAAGTTCTGCCCTTTGAGGGAACTGAGCCTCTGGAGTTAGGACCTTATCAGGTTGAGCTCCTAGGCCCAGGGGGACCCTCAAGTGAGCAGTTGTGTAAGGGGCAAGAAACCTGTCCCTCTCTTGAAGGCCTTAGGCAGCAAGCTGCTGAAGAGTCCAATGGAAAGAAAACAGGAACACATGGGGTCTATTGGGAAGATGGACTCCTTTAAGCTGAGAGATCCCAAACCTGGTGCCACTAGGAGAGTGGTAGTGCCTCAGGAGTTAGGGAGTTCATTCTGACCTTAGCCCATGATATTCCTCTTGCTGGGCATTTGGGACAGACCAAGACGTGGGAGAGATTAGTCAACCACTTCTATTGGCCCAACATGTCCCAGAAGGTCAAGGAGATTTGTGTCTCCTGTGCCACCTGTCAAGCCAGTGGTAAGACAGGTGGGCACCCAAAGGCCCCCCTCATTCCACTTCCAGTGGTGGGGGTCCCCTTTTGAAAGAGTGGGTGTGGACATAGTGGGTCCACTTGAACCTCCCACAGCCTCAGGGAACCTATACATACTAGTAGTAGTGGATCATGCTACTAGGTATCCTGAAGCAATTCCCCTTAGGTCGACTACTGCCCCTGCAGTAGCCAAGGCACTCATTGGTATTTTTACCAGAGTGGGTTTTCCTAAGGAGGTGGTGTCTGACAGAGGTACCAACTTTATGTCAGCATACCTGAAACACATGTGGAATGAGTGTGGGGTGACTTACAAATTCACCACACTATACCATCCACACACCAATGGTCTTGTTGAGAGATTCAACAAAACATTGAAAGGCATGATCATGGGGCTCCCTGAAAAACTCAAAAGGAGATGGGATGTCCTCTTGCCATGTCTGCTTTTCGCTTACAGAGAGGTGCCTCAGAAGGGAGTAGGGTTTTCCCCCTTTGAACTTCTGTTTGGCCATCCTGTAAGGGGACCACTAGCTCTTGTGAAAGAAGGCTGGGAGAGACCTCTTCATGAGCCTAAACAAGATATAGTGGACTATATACTAGGCCTATGTTCAAGGGTGGCAGAGTATATGGAAAAGGCAAGTAAAAACCTTGAGGCCAGTCAACAGCTCCAGAAGTTTTGGTATGACCAAAAGGCTGCAATGGTTGAATTTCAGCCAGGGCAGAAAGTCTGGGTTTTGGAGCCTGTGGCTCCCAGGGCACTCCAGGACAGATGGAGTGGCCCTTACCCAGTACTAGAGAAGAAGAGTCAGGTCACCTACCTGGTGGACCTAGGCACCAGCAGGACCCCCAAAAGGGTGATCCATGTGAACTGCCTCAAGCTCTTCCATGACAGGGCAGATGTGAATCTGTTGATAGTAACAGATGAGGACCAGGAAGCTGAGAGTGAACCTCTCCCTGATCTCCTCTCCACAGACCCTAAAGATGGCTCAGTTGATGGAGTGATCTACTCAGACACCCTCTCTGGCCAACAGCAATCTGACTGTAGGAAGGTCCTGCAACAGTTTGCTGAGCTCTTTTCCCTAACCCCTGGTCAGACACTCCTGTGTACCCATGATGTGGACACAGGAGACAGCATGCCTGTCACAAACAACATATTCAGACAGTCTGACCAAGTTAAGGAAAGCATCAAAGTGGAAGTCCACAAGATGCTGGAATTGGGAGTCATTGAGCACTCTGACAGCCCCTGGGCTAGCCCAGTGGTCTTAGTCCCCAAACCTCACACCAAAGATGGAAAGAGAGAGATGAGGTTTTGTGTGGACTACAGAGGACTTAATTCTGTCACCAAGACAAATGCCCATCCCATTCCAAGGGCAGATGAACTGATAGACAAACTCGGTGCTGCCAAATACTTGAGTACCTTTAACTTGACAGCAGGGTACTGGCAAATCAAAATGGCACCAGGAGCAAAAAAAAAGACAGCATTCTCCACACCTGATGGGCATTCTCAGTTTACTGTTATGCCCTTTGGTTTAAAGAATGCCCCTGCCACCTTCCAAAGGTTGGTGAATCAAGTCCTTGCTGGCTTGGAGTCCTTTAGTGCAGCTTATCTTGACGATTTTGCTGTCTTTAGCTCCAGCTGGCAGGATCACCTGGTCCACCTGAAGAAGGTTTTGAAGGCTCTGCAATCAGCAGACCTCTCTATCAAGGCATCCAAATGCCAGATAGGGCAGGGAACTGTGGTTTACCTGGGTCACCTTGTAGGTGGAGGCCAAGTTCAGCCACTCCAGCCTAAGATCCAGACTATTCTGGACTGGGCAGCTCCAAAAACCCAGATTCAAGTCAGGGCATTCCTTGGCTTGACTGGGTACTACAGGAGGTTTGTGAAGGGATATGGATCCATAGTGACAGCCCTCACAGAACTTACCTCCAAGAAAATGCCCAAGAAAGTAAACTGGACTGTAGAATGCCAACAGGCCTTTGACACCCTGAAACAAGCAATGTACACAGCACCGGTTCTAAAAGCTCCAGATTACTCCAAGCTGTTCATTGTGCAGACAGATGCCTCTGAACATGGGATAGGGGCAGTTTTGTCCCAAACAAATGATGATGGCCTTGACCAGCCTGTTGCTTTCATTAGCAGGAGGTTACTCCCCAGGGAGGAGCGTTGGAGTGCCATTGAGAGGGAGGCCTTTGCTGGGGTTTGGTCCCTGAAGAAGCTGAGACCATACCTCTTTGGTACTCACTTTGTAGTTCAAACTGACCACAGACCTCTCAGATGGCTGATGCAAATGAAAGGTGAAAATCCAAAACTGTTGAGGTGGTCCATCTACCTACAGGGAATGGACTTTATAGTGGAACACAGACCTGGGACTGCCCATGCCAATGCAGATGGCCTTTCCAGGTTCTTCCACTTAGAAAATGAAGACTCTCTTGGGAAAGGTTAGTCTCATCCTCTTTCGTTTGGGGGGGGGGTTGTGTCAGGAAATGCCTCCTTGGCATGGTTACCCCCTGACTTTTTGCCTTTGCTGATGCTACGTTTTGATTTGAAAGTGTGCTGAGGTCTGCTAACCAGGCCCCAGCACCAGTGTTCTTTCCCTAACCTGTACTTTTGTTTCCACAATTGGCACACCCTGGCATCCAGGTAAGTCCCTTGTAACTGGTACCCCTGGAACAAATGGCCCTGATGCCAGGGAAGGTCTCTAAGGGATGCATCATGTCTTATGCCACCCTGGGGACCCCTCACTCAGCACAGACACACTGCTTGCCAGCTTGTGTGTGTGCTAGTGAGGACAAAACGACTAAGTCGACATGGCACTCCCCTCAGGGTGCAATGCCACCCTCACACTGCCTACAGGTATAGATAAGTCACCCCTCTATCAGGCCTTACAGCCCTAAGGCACGGTGCACTATACCATAGGTGAGGGCATAAGTGCATGAGCACTATGCCCCTACAGTGTCTAAGCAAAACCTTAGACATTGTAAGTGCAGGGTAGCCATAAGAGTATATGGTCTGGGAGTCTGTCATGCACAAACTCCACGGCACCATAATGGCTACACTGAAATCTGTGAAGTTTGGTATCAAACTTCTCAGCACAATAAATGCACACTGATGCCAGTGTACATTTTATTGTAACATACACCCCAGAGGGCACCTTAGAGGTGCCCCCTGAAACCTTAACCGACTACCCGTGTAGGCTGACTGGTTTTAACAGCCTGCCACACACCAGACATGTTGCTGGCCACATGGGGAGAGTGCCTTTGTCACTCTGTGGCTAGTAACAAAGCCTGTACTGGGTGGAGGTGCTTCACACCTCCCCCTTGCAGGAACTGTAACACCTGGCGGTGAGCCTCAAAGGCTCACCCCCTTTGTTACAGCAACACAGGGCACTCCAGCTAGTGGAGTTGCCCTCCCCCTCCGGCCACGGCCCCACTTTTGGCGGCAAGGCCGGAGGAGATAATGAGAAAAACAAGGAGGAGTCACTGGCCAGTCAGGACAGACCCTAAGGTGTCCTGAGCTGAGGTGACTCTGACTTTTAGAAACCCTCCATCTTGCAGATGGAGGATTCCTCCAATAGGATTAGGGATGTGCCCCCCTCCCCTCAGGGGGGAGGCACAAAGAGTGTGTAGCCACCCTCAGGGCTAGTAGCCATTGGCTACTAACCCCCCAGACCTAAACACACCCCTAAATTCAGTATTTAGGGGCTCCCCAGAACCTAGGAACTCAGATTCCTGCAACCTAAGAAGAAGAGGACTGCTAAGCTGAAAAACCCTGCAGAGAAGACGGAGACACCAACTGCTTTGGCCCCAGCTCTACCGGCCTGTCTCCCCACTTCTAAAGACACTGCTCCAGCGACGCTTTCCCCAGGGACCAGCGACCTCTGAAGCCTCAGAGGACTGCCCTGCATCTAGAAGGACAAAGAACTCCTGAGGACAGCGGCTCTGTTCACCCAAGACTGCGACTTTGCAACAAAGAAGCAACTTTGAAACAACTTGCGTTTCCCGCCGGAAGCGTGAGACTTGACACTCTGCACCCGACGCCCCCGGCTCGACTTGTGTAGAACAATCACTTCAGGGAGGACTCCCCGGCGACTACGAGACCGTGAGTAGCCAGAGTTGACCCCCCTGAGCCCCCACAGCGACGCCTGCAGAGGGAATCCCGAAGCTCCCCCTGACCGCGACTGCCTGCTCCAAAGATCCGACGCCTGGTAAAGACTCTGCACCCGCAGCCCCCAGGGCCGGAAGGATCCGACCTCCAGTGCAGGAGTGACCCCCAGGTGGCCCTCTCCCTTGCCCAGGTGGAGGCTACCCCGAGGAGCCCACCCCTTGCCTGCCTGCATCGCTGAAGAGACCCCTTGGTCTCTCATTGATTCCTATTGAGAACCCAACGCTTGTTTGCACACTGCACCCGGCCGCCCCCGTGCTGCTGAGGGTGTACTTTCTGTGTGGACGTGTGACCCCCCCGGTGCCCTACAAAACACCCCTGGTCTGCCCTCCGAAGATGCGGGTACTTACCTGCTGGCAGACCGGAACCGGGGCACCCCCTTCTCCATTGAAGCCTATGCGTTTTGGGCACCACTTTGACCTCTGCACCTGACTGGCCCTGAGCTGCTGGTGTGGTAACTTTGGGGTTGCTCTGAACCCCCAACGGTGGGCTACCTTGGACCCAAACTTGAACCCCGTAGGTGGCTTACTTACCTGCAAAAACTAATAAACTCTTACTCTCCCCAGGAAATGTTGAAAATTGCACTGTCTAGTTTTAAAATAGCTATATGTCATTTATGTGAAAACTGTATATGCTAGTTTGCTAATTCAAAGTTCCTAAAGTACCTACCTGCAATACCTTTCATTTGAAGTATTACATGTAAATCTTGAACCTGTGGTTCTTAAAATAAACTAAGAAAATATATTTTTCTATACAAAAACCTATTGGCCTGGAATTGTCTCAGAGTGTGTGTTCCTCATTTATTGCCTGCGTGTGTACAACAAATGCTTAACACTACCCTCTGAAAAGCCTACTGCTCAACCACACTACCACAAAATAGAGCATTAGAATTATCTCGTTTTGCCACTATCTTACCTCTAAGGGGAACCCTTATTCCTTACTTTGAAATAGTGCATACAGAGCCAACTTCCTACAATAACCACACAGAATTTCGTAAGGTTTACAATATTTATTTCCTATTTGTTACATTCTACTAGTAAGTTTATTAGTTTCAATACCAGAAAACACATTAATAAAGTTACAATATGGCAACTCGAATAAGACTTCATCAAAGCAAAGATCACAAACATTAGAACAAAGCACGATGGCAACATGAATCAACTTTAGCAGAGTATCATTAACACACTTATTCAACACAGCAAAGATTCAGTCATTTGTCTATTTGCATTTGTTTAATGAACTCCTTAACTAACCTCGAATTAGCATTAGCATGTTGGGCTTCATGCAAAACAATTTAGCAACATCAATTTAGAAAAACCACTAACTATGGCCCCTATTAAAGAGCAGTTGATACCTAGAAAGGAAAGGCAAACAGACACTTACAATTTCATCATCATATATTTACCCTCTGTAATGGGTCAGCATACAGAGTCACGCTTCGTCCTCAGGGCATCAGTCAATTCGCCATCAGCCGGGGTAAGCAGCAAAGTCTCAGAAACTAGGGCAGAAAGTTCTTCCCACATAAGGAGGTGAAGTAAATATCGGGCAAATAGAGGATGGTTAAAGTAAGGACAAAAGTAATAAGAGCATCCGCAAGGAATGGCAAGAATGGCTAAAAACTTTGGCTAAAAATGGCTGATTTCTCCTTGTGACACATCGTTAAATGGAATTTGCCAGAGAAGTCTCTAATTTCCCATTGGTCAGTATATCTCTATCCAATGATCCTTTGATCACCTTACTAAAATTTTCCCTTAAGACAGTTCTCATGCAGTTTATTGGCTCCTGTGATTTACGTCTTCAACGGGTAGAATGTCAGGTAGAAAAGTTACATACGTTGCTTCAGTCAGTAGCTCCATTGTCTTTACCAGTTTGGGTGACCTTGTACCTGTTGCGAATTACACTGTTGCATTCAACAAGAATGTCTCCTTGAGCAAGTCGGGTCTCATGAGAAAGAATTTACTACGGTTACAAACACATCTCCAGCTTTTGGAAAAGTACAGCTACACGTCCTTTAGGAAGACAGCACATTGTACGTTAGAAAAACACATTTAATATGAGACCAGGCAGCTAGGCCCAGACTCTAGCTAACTAAGGCCTAGTGATTAAATTTGCAATCCTTACTACATGATTCATAAAGCTTATATAAATTCACACATTAGTACATCATGAATTCGTCATTAGTCAAATTCATTAATCAACGTATACATTAGTGGCCACTCCCCGTGGGCACATTTCAAACGCGGACATTAATAGTGCATTAATTCAATCTCTCTGCAATTTCGTTATACATCATTTTGCAAGCATATCACGTTAGCATTATTATTTATAAAAGCTACACTCCAACAAGTGTGACCTATCCAATGTAACAAGTCTTGACAGATGCTCAAAAGCACATATTTGGAGAATTCCTTTCAGCTTCATGACCATGCCATATTTCCCACAGTTGCTTGGATAAGTAGCAGCTTGTGAAAATGAAAGTATCATTAGGTTTCTTACTGTAAGTTCTAATTGCAATAGACATAAAGGCTAGAGAAACAGGTTAGAAAGTTTTTAAACAACATTAAATAGATATTTATTAGCTATATAGTACAATGCGCTGTAAGAACCTTACCACATCAAAAACTCCCATTAAAATAAAGCGTGAGTTGATACACAAAAAAGAAGGTGCGGAGTACACCAAACCTAAAGAAAGTGGTAACCTTTTGCACAGTTCACTACTGGTTTAAGCCTGCATTTTTAAGCCTCCTACAGGGGCCACCAGGCCACATAGCTACCCATCGGATTCAAAGACACAGAAAATAACAAGCAGTGGCAAAGTCAACAAGTTTGGCTTTAATGAACAAATGCAAGGATTCAGCATTTTTGCATGACAGCATTCCCATGCCATAGCACATTAAAACGACACCTATTGGCTTTGCTAATGTGTGTTGTTGGATTATTAATATTGAGCCTGAGATGATTTAATCGATTTTATAGATATGCAGATACTGAGACCGGCCAGATCTCTTGGACTCTCTGTAAAGAACACATGCTCAGATTTGTTCATACTTAGGGACTCATGTACAAAGTTGTTGCAGTTGCAAAGCCTCTGATTCGCAAAGACGCCGGGTTTGAGATTGCAAAACAATGTACCAAAGCCCTTTTATGAGTCAGAAAAATCTTTCTGGATAATGAAAGGGCTTTTGCAATACACTAGAAATCTCGAATTGGAGGGACTATGAAAAGGGAGACCTTCTCTTATTTGGGAGTTGTAATGGATTGTAACAGTGGTTTGTGAGCACAGTTGCAATAGCACTCTATTGATCAATTTCTGACCTCTGAGTTGGGGAGGTAACTGATTCAGAAAGGAGAAGATTCGATATGGGCCAACTTCCTTTAAAGGAATTGTACCATAGACAAAGGAGAAGCAAGCAGTGGTCAAGAAGAACACAGTTTTACCCCTAGATGTAGGAATTTTTTTTTTAAAGAAGCACCTGTCCCTTTAATAAACACATGCTGTTTTCCGTATGGGAATGCAAATGCCAAGATGGAGGACTGTTGTTCCTCACAAGCCTATATCCCTACATTTGTAGACAATCACAAACAACACAAATTGCCACCTACCTATTTAATATTCAATAGGGAGGTCATTTTGCAATCCCCCAAGCCCCTGCAAATGGAACATTTTTTATATGACCTGTTAATTCAAGGATTCATAGCACATTTCATTCCCATTTGCAAACTAATCTGTGTGCAAATCGCATATTGCTAACTTGCAAGTGGAAATAGGACTTTAGACTATTAGGTAAATAGGGACATAGTTCACCCAACAACAAAAATTGAAATGCATTCATAGCACTATTTAATTATACATTAACTTTATGGCTTCAAAATACCTACTATTAGATGGAGTGATTAACACCTGCTCCCAAAGAAAGATTATTTAATGTCTCTAAAGTTTTTGACAGCATCATCCCTGTCCCCTTGCTCCCTACAAATCAATATCTTACTGATGGTAAGATCCTTAACAAAGGCACAGGTCACCATCATTAAAATATTTTTAAATAAATATGAAACAATTATTTCTGTACATCAGTCTAAATACTACATAAATAAAATATAAAAAAGACCAATACATTACAATAATATATGTACTATTAAATAAATATCAACAAATCAGCAACAACAAAGCACAACATTAGAAAGAAACACAAATCGTACCAAGTAAATGTAACACATAGACATGTAAACCAATATTTTGCAATTACAGCACATGCACATACACATTTAAATATAACATACCTCACCCGCAGATAATGAGCGAAATAAAACTTACAGTTCTGTAGCTGCAGATCTTAGTTCACATCCATGTTGCCAAAATATAGCCACTAAAAATGGAATAAAATCCAAAAACCAAACTCCGAAAATATTCAAAAATTAAATAGGTCTATATTAAATCAAAGGAAGCAATCCAATGTCATAAGGAACCATAAAAAAGAACCGGAAAAATTATAAAAAAAGAAACACTTCAGGAAACCCATAAAATACAGGAAATAAAAAATAAAAATATTGGTTTGCTAGATACCAAAATAATTTCCTTTTGAAAAAAATGTAAAATCCACATGTCGATAGAATAACATCAGATCAATAAACCTGTAAAAAACATATAAATCTCTCCCACAAAAACACTAATTTAAATACAACATAAATATTACATTACAGGTATAACACACTGCTACACAACCTAGCACAAACTCTCACTAAAAACCCTTAACCTAAAAACCAACACTATAACCACCATTAGCTAGTTCTATCTACATCCCTTGCTCCCAAATCTCTAGAAAAAAACCTTTAGGAGGTCTTACATTTTCTGAAGTTCTGCAGCAGGTTACCAAAAGGTTACTCCCAGAGAGCTATTATCCTACAGAAAACAATGGGATTTTAAACAACGATTATTTAACAGTGCTATAAAAATATTTAAAAATGTTATGAAAAATATCAGAAAAATTAACTACATGTTTAATTAAAATATAAAAAGTAATATGAAGTATAACATAAATAATACTATAAAAACAACAAATGTAACAACATAGTATACTTTATAATACACACAATGTATTAGAAAAAAATATCTTGAAAAAATTGAAACAAAATGTTTTTCCATATTTGCAAAAATGCAAAATGTCAATGCCTAAAATCCCACATACCATGTTTTACATGTATAAAAAACATAAAAGTTATGTTAAAAATAATAATAATTTTTTTTATGTTCAAAAGTATGTACATGCATTTATAAACAATATATAACTACAATAAAAGGTAAAAATAAAATAATAAACTGTCATGTACATTTCTTTGTAAAAAAATGTTAATATTGATAATATATGTAAAAATGCAGTACTTAAATGTTTACATCTAATACTTTGGCCTCATTACGAGATTGGCAGAGGGGATTACTCTGTCACCACACGTTACGGATATCCCGTCCGCTGCATTACAAGTTCCATTGTATCCTATGGAACTTGTAAAATGGTGGAAAGGATATCAGTCACATTTGTGATGGAGTATTCCATCCGACAAGGTCGTAATCAGGCCCTTAGGCTTCAATCAAAAATGTTATGAAATAGTACTTTCATTCAAACCATTTTAGTCATTATGTTCTATCCTGAAAAAATAAAATTACTACTCCCACTCTAATCTAGCCCATTTACGGGAAGGTGTTACACACTAAAGGGATGACATTAACTATTCCGTTTCCAATCTAAGCCATTTGGGGAAAGGGCTTGAACACTTAAGGAGTTACATTCAAAATTCCTACTCCAATCTAAGCCATTTAGGGGACGGTGTTGCACACTAATGGGTTAGTATCAACTATTCCCACTCTAATCCAAGCCATTGAGAGGAAAGTGTTGGACACTAAAGGGGTGATATTTACTAATCTCACTCCAGTCTACGCCATTTAGCAAAAGGTGATGGACACTAAAATTGTAACATTTAGTATTCCTCTTCCAATCTAAACAATCTGGGGTAAGCAGTTGAAGACTAAAAGGGGTTATATTTACTTTCCCTACTGCAATCTAAGACATTTGTGGGAAGCTGTTATGCACTAAAGAGATTACATTTACTATTCCCACTTCAAGCTAAGCCATTTAGAGGATGGTGTTTAACACTAAATGGGTGGCATTTAATATTTCCACTCTAAACCATTTTGGGGAAGGTGTTGGACACTGAATTGGTGGCATTTTTTATTCCCACTCCGATGTATGCAATTTTGGGGAAGGTGTTAGATACTAAAGAGATAACATTTATACTTCCAACTCAAATCTAAGCCAAGCGACGTTTTCCTACCCCAATCTAAACCACTTTGGGGAAGTTGTTGGACACTAAAATGATTACATTTACTATTCCCAATTCAACCTAAGCCATTTAGAGGAAGATTTTGAACACTAAAGAGGTGACATTTAATATCTCAACTCCAATCTAAACCAATTTATGAAAGGTGTTGAACACTAAAGAGGTGCCATTTAATATCTCAACTCCAATCTAAACCAATTTATGAAAGGTGTTGAACACTAAAAGGGTGATATTTACTATTCCTACTACCATCTAAGCAATTTTGGGGAAGGTGTTAGATCTCAAAGGAGTGACATTTATAATTGCAACTTCAATCTAAGCCATTTAAGGGAAGGTGTTGGACACTAAAGGGGTAACATTTGCTATTTTCAGTGCAAGTTAATATAACTTTTTAATGTAATTTAATGTAAAAACAGTAAAAATATATATTTGTATTAAAATTATTAATATGAGTCAAATAACTAACTAAAATATATATTGTTTATAAAATCAACTGAATAAATAGTAATTAAAAAATAAACATACATTACAAATAATTTATAAAATACAATATAATAATTTCATAAAATTTCATGCACACATAAATATGTGCCTGTTTCCTGGGTTTAGTCCATAATGCCTTCATTATGTGAAACAGCACAATCCACCAGCTTATGTCACAGCTGTACCCAGAGAGGGCCTGGTTGGTTGGTAAGCAACTTCTGTATTGTTTGTGTGTGTAAAATGGCAGCTGAGGATTTACTTATAAGAAGGACTCATAGTTACACATATGTCTAATTTCTTAACAGGAGACTCAGCAAATCTAAACCTTCCTTGGTTGTTAACGCAGCTGAGGAATCCAACTACGTCAGAGGAAGTCCGCTTAGATGAGCCCATGTAAGACGAAGGCGGGTAGTTAAGAGGACTTTTGGGCTCCTGATGCCACATTTAGTTGTCTGGACCTTACTGGTGGAGCCCTCCTCTACTCACCCTGGAAAGTGTGTAAGATCTTTGTGGCCTGCTGCATGCTCGACACCTTTGCACTCAGGAGGAACATCCCATAAGTCCCGGAGGAGGGGGAACCTGCAGTGCTGCCAGGTGAGCCTCCTGAAATGCCAAATGAGTATGCCAGTGATGGCAGGACCTCATCAATAACTACTTTTCATGAGTAAAAGTATGTCATGTGATGTGATGACTATAACTGTATGCAGGACTATAGTTGTCAGAACATGTGGAGTTGAGTGTCTTGCCATTACACTTGGGAGCTGATGTTCAGCAATATTGAGCCAATGGGTGCTTGAAGAGTTAATCTCTGATACATCTCCACCATGATGATGTTGCTTTGTTTGTGTCAGTCTCATTGCATTGTCACTTCATTTCCAGATGCTTGCTATGTGATTTGTGTAAGAGGTATGTTTCCAAATCTGTGCCCCCTTTTTGTCTTTTTACAGATATCTTCACCCTGATATCCTCATGTGGTCATTTCAGAGTTGTGACATTGGCAGCTAGCTGATGCTGTTCCGACATAAGAAGTTGACATGGATTGTTACAGGTAATACGGGTTACAGATTTGGGATGTGTCAAACCTGTGTCAAACCAGCTTGGACAGTGTGTAGGTGGAAGGACTGAAGTCCACATCGTACTTGTCTAGTATGCTGTGGTGGACCCATTGCTACATGTGATCGAAAATATGACCATGAAATTTGTTGTCTGCAAGTGCAAGCCAGGCATTCACACTTTACATAGGATAAAGACTATTCTTGCATGACCTGTATGCAGCCGTAGATGTATTTCATCATTGCAGGCCACTTCGCCTATGCCATCACACTGACATATCTCTGTATCATACCACCAGATGCACGGTCATTGGATTATGAGGGACCTGTGATCAGGGACTGTTGTACTGCCCTCTATCTGCATCTTGGATTATGTGATGTTGGATGACTTGGTCTTGGTATGTGATAAGGTTTGAAGTGTTGACACAATTCACTTCTCTGTTTGCCTATTCGACAGGACAATGTCTGACAAGGCCCTTTCTGTCTGTGGTCTGGGGGACTGTACTTCAGTATATCTACACTGACCCAATATGTGTCAGCCAGTCTTGACTCTGACAGTCCAGACATATGGACAGCCTATGTGCTGTATGGTGCAATTAAATGTCTGTTGTGACTAGACACTTGTAGCAATGTGTTTGGGTGTGTTGGAAGTAATCCTTAGCAGGACACTGTACCTGTAACACATCCCTCCTTGCACTAGTATCTTGTGTCTTCATCATTTGCTTCACATACTTTCACATTTCTACATAACAACAATTGAAACAGTAGCAGACAGACAAATACTTTGTGATCGATGGATTTATTGAACATTTGTGCATAAACTGACATTTGGGCATGAGGAAAAGGAAAGTGAAGTGTTCAGATGGTTGATGAAATCATTGTAGTAGATGCCACAGCATTTTAAGTCCAAAGTTCAGTTCACTCCTCCCATAGGAAATGGAAGGTTGTTGAAGAACAGACAACAGAGTGAAAATGTGTCACACAAAGGAGTTCCTTCAGGAAGAGGTCACTTGCTGGCAGTGGTTGATGTCTGGCCATCTGCACCTCCTGAATTCTTTGCTGGACGCCCCCGCTTGCGTGGGGTTTGAGCTGTAGCTACAGAGGCAGAGGTGTCTGTGGTGGGTTCTTCTCCTGACAATGTGTCCCTTCCAGTGTGTGGCACAGAAGAAAATGGGGCTGTTGTGGCTGGGCCCACGGAAGGGGTAGAGTGTTGCTGACAATCCCTGATCAGGGTACTGTTAATGTCCCTCAACCCTCCTGTTATGGAGGCGATGTTGGTATTGGTGGCCTCCCACTGCTCACGCATATTCCGATGGATGTCCGTCTGGAGCTGCTTGATTTCACTGAGTTCTGTAATTAACTGGTCCATCATGCCTTGGAACTCTTGATAGACCCACAAGACTTGGCTGATGGTGTCCTCCCCTGGAACATCCTCAGTGGCATCACACTGATGGCCAATAACATTCCTCCCACACACCCTACCCCTACGGGCCTGTTCCTTTGCCACAGGGTGCCCCTTCCCAGTGGTTGCAGGACCATCACTGTCTGAGGTGTTGGTCTGCGACTCAGGATCCTAGACTGGGGCACAAGATTGTGGGCACTGTGCTAGGGACACAGGTTTGGAGGCGAATAGATGCCTGTGATGTCGAGGCAACAAGGCTGGGAGGTCTTGATGTGGGCACAGTGAGATTCATTGTAGGGGCCTGTCGAGGTTGCCCAGATGGGCCAGATCCGTCCTCCACGTCCAGACGTTCAGGAGTGTCATGTTCACAGATGGCTTTATCCGGAGGGATGGTGGCAGTCTTGTCTATGGGCTCTGTCTGGTCAGTGGTGGCTCTACCTGTTGATGTGATAGATACAATGTTACTGGTGGTATTGTGACATCTACCTCCAAAAGTTCACAGTGACATTTTGCACAGTCGATGTACATAGTTGATTTGCAGCTGATCTTATTGTGAAAGGTACCCATGCTATTGGTTGTATTGAGCTGACATTTGTGAAGCATGCCGATTCTATTAAAGTCCTGAAGCTGCTGAACTTAGCACTACATTGGCATGTGGGAGAATGGGCAGAGATTATCATCTTCCCAGCAGTTCAGGCAAAACAGCGGCTGGGCAGGTGGCATTGACAATTTTGAGGCCTAGTTGAATGTTATGCAGGCCCAAGCAGAAGTTTGTTGTATGTGTGACTGGAGTCATCATGTGGTCAGTGCATTGTGAATGTGTCTGCAGTCAATACCATTCAGGTGTTACCTCTTGAGTCCTAGTTGATCATTTATGTTGCACACTGTGTGAGCTGTCCTTTCTGTCCTCAATAGTTTTAACTTGCCTTAGCCATTCAAGATAGAGCTAGTTGGCCAGCCACATCTCTGAGTTGGACATGATCTGTATTTTGGTCCCTCCTAGGTGAGTAAACTTGATTTGGGAGTGATTGGGCTAAGATATCTGAGCCATGACCACTGTTTCACTGTTTTGAGTCACATGAACAGTGCCTCCTGGTAGTTGTAGTCAGGTCAATCCCTCTACTTCCCAACACTTGACAATTGGAAACCTCCTATAGTAAAGGGTAGAAATGGCCGAAAGAATGCACCTCCCATAAGTGTCCCACAGTACTCAGGTAGACTAAATATATATTCGTAGTGTCTACCAGTGGTGCTGTATGGTTGCCTACCCTGTCACCCATGGGTAGAAATATGTATTGTTCAATACATAATAAATTTACACATCACAACCAAAGCACTCTGTACAATTAAATAGTAGGGAATCAAAGTCATATATATTTCAGACAGCTCCGTCTTGTGTTGAAAATTATTCTTTTATTCCGAAATCCCAGTTCCATTTCTGCTTCTGTACAGTCCTTCATTACAGTTGTTTGTACTTGACAGTCTTATTACAGTTGTTTGTACTTAAACAGCCAACACGTGTTTCGTCACAAAGTGACTTTATCAAGGCTGTAAGGTATAAGAATGGACATATATGCATGAATCTAGTATGTATAATGTGTACTGGCTAAGAAGTCAGGTGACTACCCTGAGAAAAATTCAAAAAATTTAAGATTTTGTGGCACGCCTTCACCAAATGTGGGATAGGTGTATATATAGGTGGTTCAATGTGTGCACACAGCAAACGTGCAGATATCTACGATGAAAAATTATGTCAAATGAGAAAAAAAGCAGATAGGTAGGTGTCAGGATAGAAAACACCTAATGTGCCTTTTTGGGAGATAAAGAAGGGAGGACCTGGCCTGGCAGTTCGGGCTGGACTGTTCCCATGGGGAACAGGGTCAAGACTGATTTGTATATGGATGGGTCTGACCTAGGGTGGCATGGTGAGCAAAAGAACAATGGATTAAATCCAGATCTGTGACTGGGGGTGAGTGGTTGAAAAGGTTCAGCACTCCATCCATTATCTGTTATTTTTGCATGTGTTGGAATGATTGGCTGGGGACATCAACAAACAGAACACATCCTTAAGGTTGGGACGCCCAGCCTTCACTGTACCCTTTCACAGTAAAAGGGCTAAAAAAGATGGATACAGACCTTGAGGGTCCTTTCTACTTCCTTTGGATTTACCATTTTGCTGCAGATGGGATGGTTCTCCCTTCTGAGGTTCTCCACTGGGGGAGGCTTGGCCTCCTGGACTACGAGTTATTTACTCTTTCCATATTTGATGGACTATTGCATGTTATTGATGATGATGTTCTTATGTTTGTGTGGTTTTTTTTATGGTTCTCCTGGTGCCTGCTGCTACCAGAATCCTACTTTGGCCATCTGTCCACCTCTGGCATGCATGGTTGTGGGGCGCTCTCTCATGGTACTCTGGGGGTCTCTTTCAGACACTTGCATACTCGTTATAGTCACTATGGATCTTAAAATTCTCAGTCTTATTGTTCGGGTCCTCAACAACCCCACAAAGAGGCTGGCCATTCTTTCCCTCCTGGAGCATTCTGGGTGCGATGTTTGTCTCCTGCAGGAGACTCATCTATTTTCTGAAGATGTTCATATGATGCACGTCCGCTTGTTCCACGTCAGCTTTAGTACTCTTGCTCTACTAAGAAGGGTGGGGTTGCCTTCCTCTTTTCTGTGGGCTTTAAGGGGGACATCCTGTCTACAGTAGCGGATGTTAAGGGACACATCCTTGTTATCAGTTCCTTCCACTTTACTCTGGTGAACATCTATGCCACCAACAATCTAGAGTCCTTAATTATGAACTCTTTAGCACCAGTGCACCAGACTCCCGATGCTGCTATCCTGGTGGGGTGTGGGTATGAATCTGGTAATGGATTCTGAGATGGACCATTCTAGACAGTGCTCAGATCAAGTGGGAGCCTTGTCGGCCACTGGCATACAGTTGCTTGTGGAGTGTTGCATGCAGGATGTCTGGCGACAATTACACCTCACCTCTGGGGATTACTCTGAGACCCATAAGACATATGCATAGCTTGACTATTTCTTCACCACTCCTACCATGCTAGAACATATAACTGATGCATCCATTGCCCCGCACTCACTCTCTGACCATGCCCCTTTAAACTTAACACTACACCCACCCTCCCCTTGCCCTCCCAGCTTTCAATGGTGGCTGCAGGAGTTCCTCCTCCAATTCTCCGCAATAGTCACTTCTATTCGACAGTCGATTGTGACCTACCTCCAACTCAATGGCACGGGGGAGACTCCCCCAGCATCTGTCTGGGAAGCTTTGAAGCTTGTGGTGCAAGGAGAACTCTTAGCCATGTCAGCCGTGTCGGCAGCAGAGAATAAAAGCCGCAGGGAGAAGCGGCACAGTCTGGAGCACACTGTCTCCGAACTGGAAGCAATTCATAAGCGCACTGGAGAACGTAGAGTCTGGAGGGAGCTTGAGAAAGGCAGGCTTCTCCTCAAGCCCCTGGTCTTGGAGAGGGTGGAAAACATGATACTATACATCTTAAGCATAAATTTGATCTGGGGAGCAATGGATGTGGTTGCATGCTGGCACATTGCCTATGTAGCAAGACTCACACGGGGTCAGTGAAGACGATCCGCACCCCTTCTTTGGGGTAGACCGGTCCTGCTGAGCGCATTGCTTTGGCTTTTCAGGACTTTTATGATTCCCTCTATGCGGCAGAGGGGGCTTCCAGCGGCGACTCCTCAAGCTATCTCCGTTCCGCAACTCTTACCTCCCTGCTACAGGTGGAGGCCTCCTCATTGGATGGGCCTATCTGAGTGGATGAGGTGATTTCGCAGTTGCTCATCTTAAACCGATGAAGTCACCTGGGCCAGACAGCTTTACCTCACAATTTAAAAAAATGTCTTGTCAAGTCCTGCTCCATTGCTTTCCTGGTTGTTCAATTCCTTTGCAGAGACGGGTGCGCTCACGGACTCTATGCTGGACGCCGTCATCTCGGTGATACCAAAGCCAGGTAGGGACCTGGCCTTGTGCGGGTCTTATAGACCCATCTCCCTTTTAAACATTGACACAAATCTATTTACCAGCCTACTAACACCACCTCAATCCTCTATTGCCAGGACTGGTTGACCCGGACCAAGCCGGATTTATTCCTTCCCGAAAATGCAGACAAGACGCATCGGTTGCGCAAGGAAGCTCTTTTGCTATCCATTGACGCAGAGAAAGCATTTGATCGTGTTCCTTGGTCATTTCTCTTTGAAATGCTGTGTCACTATGGAATTATAGACCGGTTTTGTAGATGGGTGCAAAGCATCTACAGTGTCCCTCGAGCCTTGGTCAGAGTTAATGGTGCTTCTTCCACCTCTTTCCCTATACTGGGGGCATGAGGCAGGGATGTCCCTTATCCCCTCTTCTTTTTGCTCCATACATGGAGACCTTTGCACGACAACTGCAACAAAACTCAGATATAACCGGGATCCCTTTTGGTGGTGATCAACACCTCCTTAGTCTGTATGTGGACGATGTCATTCTATCCACCACCAATCCCTTGACTTCGCCCCTGTGCTGGTAACTCAGCTCCAAACCTTTAGCCTTGTGTTGGGATTTAAAGTCAATCTGAAAAAGTCCCAGATTTTGAATATTTGTTAGCCCTGATCATGAATAAATTCTGTGGTCCCTGTTCCAATTTGAGTGGACAAAAGACGGCATACCATTTCTAGGCATTTCCTTGGCCCGGACTCTCCCTATAATAGTGATGGCTAACTATAAGAATCTGACTTCTCAAGTCCGTCAGGACCTGTCGACATGGTCTCTTTTTTGCCTCTCCTGCATGGGCAGGATTATGGCGGTTAAATTGACTATCCTCCCTCGCATTCTTTTCAAGTTTCAAGACCTTGCCACTGAATCCACCTTAGGGAGTGATCCGATCCCTTCAGCTTGACATGGACAGATTTATCTGGGGCTGCAAGAAACCCCACTTTCACGGGCATTTAATGTCCTGCCCTAAGACTGATATCTGGCTGTTCCTCAGTTGTTTATATACTACCAAGCAGCCCAGCTGCTTCACATACTTGAATGGAACCAACAGATGTTGAAGAAGCACTGTTCTTTTATGGACCTATCCATCACGGGCTCCCAAATCTCGAAGGAAGTGCGTCTTCTTATGAAACACAGGGTATGTGGTCCATACTCTTCGGCATTCACATGTATGACGTTTGTGGTGTGGGAGTCGGTGGCGGTTGAGGCAGGCCTCACTTCCTTTCCTTCCCCTATGACTCCAATACTGGCTAACCTTGACTTTGCCCCCGGGATGCAGCCAGAACAATTCCGAAGATAGCAGGAGGGTGGCTGTAAGTGGATGGGCTGTCTTTTCAACACTTAAGGGATTATACCAATTGCTCAATTCAAATACGACTACTCCTCGACAGACTTGGATCAGGTGCACTACCTTCAGCTCCACCACTGGATGTCTGGGCTGGGGTTTAGGCCGGGGGCATGGAGGCCATTGCTTCCCTTCAAGAGATGGATCTTGCTCAAACAAGATGACAAGCACCTCGTATTTGAGCTCTACGCCTTCTAGGGGAGAGACAAATCCACCCAAAACTAAAGGACAGATTTGCTTGGAAGCTAAGCTAGGCAGAACCCTCTCCACTAAGAAGTGGGGTAACATTTTTTACAGAGCGCATCACACTACAGACAACATTGCTGTTAGCGAAACAGCATACAAATTTGTATCCAGTTGGTATTTGATACCGGCATGAATACTCTAATGGGAAACAGCACATTCTACTGAATTCTGGGGGGATGTGGTGGTAGATCCTAGTCCACCTTCTGTGGCACTGCCCAAAGCTCACTCTGTACTCGGAACAAGTCCTGCAAAACATGTACAACACCTCTATACCTAGGTTCCCTGCATTCACAATATTAGGCCTCCCAAATCCCCTGATTTATCCTTTGCAATCTACCAGAGGGAGGCATATGGCTATGGCTCTAGCCGCCGTTCACCAAGTCATTCTCTACCTGTGGGGCACTGACATATCACCCAAACACACCTCCTGGCTACATAAACTTTGGTTTGGTTCGGAATGGAGAGGTTGGCCCTGACGGTCGTGCCAGATTCTGCTACATACTCTGACCTGCGGGCTCCCTTCATATGCCTCCTCTCTTCTGAATTCTGTGAATTAACATGCTCTACTTATTTACAACTCCTACATTTTATTCCCTACCAGTCCCGGAAGTCTGCCCCGGCTCATACTGAACACTCTACGCTGTTTACACCCACTTCCTGGTTAAGCACAGCACCACTACACCAGCCTTACTAGACACCACGGCACCGGGGTCTAGGGTGGGGGGAGCTGGGGTTATTTCCTTTTTATTCATTTGTGTGCCTTATTCTTCAATGCCTAATATTAGCTGTTGGCCCCAGAGTTGAAGGCGTTTGCTAAATATCTGACTTAACTTGCTTTCTCTGCTTACATGCGGGCGCCCTAGGGGTTGTAGGCAATTACCCTGTGTAATCATTGATATTGGAGATATTAATAAAAATAATTGTTCCATAATTTTTTTTTTTTTTAAACGCAGCATAACCCCAAGGCAGTATACAGCAAGCTACTCACAAGCCTGCTGTAAAGTGGTAACAAAGTATCACCGGTCAGCCGTAATGATAAAGTCCAAATTCAATAAACGGATCTGCATTAAAACAAAATAGATAAGCACAAGGCCAAGAAAATATGATCACAACAGTTAGTGCCAAGTTGGGAAACACAAACATACTGAAACCAATTATCCTGGCTGCATCCAGACTTTCCAGCCCAGGATGATAAAAGGCTGTAGGTTTAGTAAATGCTGCATGTCCTGGGCACACATCTGCGAAAGCGGAAGGCCCAGATGTGTCCTTGTCACTTCCACTGCTAATAAAAATCTGGTCAAGCAAAAAAAGTTAGCTTGCTCGTGGTATCCGGAAAGCAGGGCAATAATTCCAGAACCCAAGATTCTGGCAATAGGGTTTCAGCCATTTGATTCTGGTACTTTGGTACAGTGGTACCTGATCAAAACATGTTCGATGTTTTTCACCCGATCCGAACAAACAGTACAGATTTTGTTTTGCCAGCGCTCACTTCCTTCTGTTCGAGAGTATAACTGTTCAGTGCTAGGATACCAACCCCGAACTTGATAAAGAATGTTCTGGTCCAGAACGGGTTAACCTCATCAAGATATGTTTCAAACTTCGGATAAGGTTTCTTAAACAAAAACCCAGCAGTGGGAATATCACTTGCCGAAACTCATGCATATTCTCCTTTTATAAACTCCAAGAGTAATTACTTCAGGAATGCTTTTGATGAGCAGTTGATAAAAGAAGCATTGGTCCACATGGCTTCCAAGCCCAAAATATAAAGCCATTTTTAATGTGCCACAGCCAAGGTCAGTCAGATTCCTATCTAGCTGCAGCAGATCCCTGAGATACTGTCAATAGGTTTCCAGTTCTGGCAAAGGCCAGATCCTGATCCAAAAGACCAAGGGGCATATTTATACTCTGTTTGCGCCGGAATTGCGTAGTTTTTTTGACGCAATTCCGACGCAAAACTAACTCCATATTTATACTTTGGCGTTAGACGCGTCTAGCGCCAAAGTCCATGGAGTTTGCGTCATTTTTTAGCGTGGACACCTACTTTGCGTTAATGATATGCAAGGTAGGCGTTCCCGTCAAAAAAATTTACTCCGAGGCATGTGCGCCGTATTTACACTCCCAGGCAAAATTCACGCCCGGGAGTGGGCGGGTCAAAAAAAATTACGTATGGCTGCTTTTGCGCCGTTGTTTAGTGCCTGGTCAGGGCAGGCGTTAAGTGACCTGTGGGCTCGGAAGGAGCCAAGAGGTGCCCTCCCATGCCCCCAGGGACCCCCCCTGTCACCCTTGCCCACCCCAGGAGGACGCCTAAGGATGGAGGGACCCATCCCAGGGACATTAAGGTAAGTTCAGGTAAGTGTTTTTCTTTTTTTTTTTGTGGCATAGGGGGGCCTGATTTGTGCCCCCCTACATGCCACTATGCCCAATGACCATGCCCAGGGGACAGAACCCCTTGGCCATTGGGCAAGGGGGCATGACTCCTGTCTTTGCTAAGACAGGAGTCATTTCTATGGGGGTTGGGAGTCGGAAAAAATTGCGCAAATCGGGTTGAGGCAAAAAATTTGCCTCAGCCTGACTTGCCCCATTTTTTGGCGCCCAAGCTCCATATCCCCCTACGCCGGCGCTGCCTGGTGTACGTCGTTTTTTTTCACGCACACCAGGCAGCGCCGGCGGCTAACGCCGGCTAACGTCATTGAATAAATACGGCGCCCGCATGGCACTTCAGAATGGCGTTAGTCGGCGCTAATTTTTTTGACGCAAAACTGCATTAGTGCAGTTTTGCGTCAAAAAGTATAAATATGGCCCCAAAGGTCTTAGTACTGCCAGATCACGGATCCTGTTTAAAGCCAGATCAAAGTATACAGGAATAAGCATGGTAGACTGAGGTAAAGAAGAAATGATCTGCTCTAGCAATAAGAGAATTTAGAGCACCAGCGCCTTGAGACCCTCCGGGTGAGTAGCGCGCTATACAAATTTCTTGATTGATAGAGAAACCTTGCCACAAACCTCAGCCCTGTATAATGCAGTTGACTGAGCTGCCGCCCTATCCACGTCTATAGCTGGAGAGACAGCCCTCAGGGAAGAAGCACTGTAAGTCCTCCCAACTGTATCTGTTTTGTGGAATATAGTGGCCTTGCTCTTCTCAAGAAGGGTAGACCACGTCAGAGACCTGCTAATTCTAACTCACCGGTAATCGAGGTGGTTGACCACTTTAAGTAGCATGTGCCCAAGTGACGGGCTCTTGTAGAATGATATATGCGTTCATAAAGTCATACATTTTTTTTCTGAATGTTAATCTCAAGCCCCCTTAAATTACAGAAGCCTTGAAATTTGCTTAATAAATTCTGTATTCAGACTAGGGTTCTTGAGATGAGCAAAGTATCATCTGCAAACAACAACCCAGATATAGAGGCACCACAGAGATCAAGGGCATTGTGGGTACAATCATGTAGGGGGTAAATGCATCATTTATGTACAGAGAAAAGAGCATTATTGCGAGGACACATCTCATGGGAACCCCTCATATCACGCTTATCCTCTCAGTTAACGCCACGTCCTTCCCCTACCGTACTTGAACATAGTTATTCTTGTGAAGCCTCCCTAAAATCCCATCTAAGGAGGGCGCTCCTGTCAGCAGAAGAGAGTCCCAGAGACAAGATCTGGGAACCAAATCAAATGCAGGTGTAAGGTATATGAAGGTGATATGAAGATGATCCTTCTGGATTTGTATATATTTCCATAAGATCAACATGAATCTAAAGACTTGGTCGACTGTTCCAACCTTGAATCTAAACCGGGCATAAAAGGGAGATAAAATGGCTTCATCTAGAACCAAGTCTTGCAGTTTACCTAAAACCTGATGACAAAATACTTTTTTGGAGACTATCTATTAAACTTATGGGCCTATAGTAACTAGGGTCAGATCTAGATCCGTTCTTAAAAATTGGTACAATTACAGTGCCCCACCAAGAGTCAGAAAGAGGAGCTCCTGCCATGATGAAATTCAATAGAATGTTTATGTATGGGGCCCAAATCTCAATCTCTGAGTGATACAGGTCTCCAGGCATATGATCCAAACCTGGGGCTTTTCCAAGGTCCACCGATGATATTACTTCCCTAGTGTCAGCCAAGGAAAAAAAAATGTAAAGCAAATGGCAGTGAATTGCTATCAACCGGAAAACACCCCACAATACTGCTGGGCAGTTGATGGGAGGGGTGTGAAGAATATAACTTGGCAAAATGTTGAACCCATACCTGCTGTTGAATGTAATGTACCGTCATAGAGTGAGCAGTCATTCTGCAATTGGTAGTTATATGCCAAAAGGAACTATCTCTTCTTTTAGAAGCCTCTAATAGGTCCTGCCTTTTCTGAACCTCCCAGCCATTTTTGCTAGCTGCAAGCACCTCTTTCTAGTGCTGTCTAGCCCCTCGAATCAATAAAGGTTTTAAAAATCTTGTGGCTGTTATCAATCGAGGTTTAGATTGCGTATAGTTAGGTATTTTGTGATCAACCTATTAGTACATAGGTTGGTTCACAAAATAACAATGCATTCAGTAAGTAGTGCAGAAATCGCAACCACATTTTCCAAATACATTCTTAATACACGAGCCTCTTCATTCTCTATTAAGATGAGAACAATCAAAAAGAAATATCATTTTCAGTACTGCAGAAAACATATCTCTGACACAATCCGCTACTTTGTTAATGGACATGACTTTTAGACAAACATTTACCACCCTTTATGCAAATATGTACATTAATGGGCAGCATCAAAACACTAATAGACCACTAATATATGTGCTATTAGCAAATAAGCACAGCACTTTATATCATGAATTTCTAATAGCTATAAAAATTAAAAGAAGGCTCTAATAAGTACTAGCAAAAAAACAGTTATTGATTTCGTGTAGTGGAGAAAAATATGCATAATTTACTTTAATGTAATTCAATTAAAGTTTAGCCAAATTACTCAAAAATACAAGTAATTTCATGAAATGCAAATCTGTCATTGTGCACTATATTTAGTATGAAATAAATCATCTCATCAATTTTTAGTACAAGGATGGATTTAACCAAAAATATTGTGAACAACAGCTGCTCCCATTCTATTGTTACTCTGTGTGCGGGGTAAGTTTTTACCATGAATGGTGCCTTCAGTGTAAATTACATATGGTAGTTAATTGTGTGAAGTGGAGTAACGGCATAATTTCAGAAATTTAACGTAACACATCTAAACTAACCTTGAATAAGCAATGTTTCAAACAGTTGCTAAGCTATATTTTCACACACTATTACAAGGCTGTTATTACCATTTCAACCAAGCTTTATGGATATATCTATTCAATTAGTTTTTTAAAATCTATATAATTTCCATTGATGGTACCAATGCTAAGTTTCATTTTGAAATCAAAAAGCTAGTTGACTTAAGACGTGCTCCGCCAACAGAAGTTACAAAACATTATGGTTCAGTAATAGAATCACAATTCTGTAAAGCAAACAGAGAAAAACTAGCACCCTTTTTAGACTATTTTGAAGATACTTGAGTTGGGTACAGACTCAGTTCTTCACACAAGAGCTAAGCCAAGTTCCACATACCCTTGTGGAATGTGTACAACAATACACTAACCCATAAAGCCACAACTAATAACCCATTGGAATGGTGGCATATTAATTCTAAGGCACTCTTTAAAGGATCCCTCACACTCTGGCCAATTCATCAAAATCTTTAAAATAAATGATGTAGCTATTAAAAACCACAGCAATGACATGCACAAGCAAAACAATTATGACCTAGAGTATCCAAATGGACTCACCCAATGCAAAATATGCAAGCCTTCAATTACTCCTAGAGTTGCATCTACCACATACACCTCAAAACAACGTATTATGCAAACTAACAAAACAATCCACATTCAAAAACCCTAAAATTAAATAATATTTAACCCACTAAAATAATGTATTTCCAAGCATTCTGAAAAAGTCTAGTTAAATAAAATTCAATGTAGAAAGCAGAATGATATAAAATAAATGTATAATTTGAATATTTTGTAAAATGATGTTATAACCCAACAAAATCCAAATGACCACACATAGCATTTTTAGAATATTGCAAAACATAACCAATTCTTAACTCTTTTAATTAAACCACAATACAAATAAAGTATACCAAGACTACTGTAAACCACAACGTAAAAATATTTAGCAAAAGTTAAAACTGCTACACTTTAACAACAAAAAACTAAAATCATACATTTCCATTGGTAAGTTAATTTTATAATTGAAATTTATCTCACCCAGTATATATTAAAAATCAATAATTAAAAAAGCTAACCATTTAACAGGTGAAAAACCTTGACACAGAAATACAAATCCACAAACCCACAGTAAAAATATCCCCCCAAAATCAAAAAAATGCTCCATCGCCCAAAAGATATAATTCAGAAATATCTCATATAAAAGTTTTTGAATTCTTTCAAATTCTGAAAAATGTTTAGAAAATAAGACTGCTTTAATACCAAAGAAAACGATTAAAATATATGTTTGCTTTTGGACATCAAAACATCCAAAACATGTCACTCACTACACTAAATACTAGGCCTTAACACACTTACTAAAATAACTGTTATAATTTTGATGCCTTGTAATCAGGTCTCCGGGTCCCAGGAACCATCAGTTGCTAATGGCCAGATGGGAAGAAGCCCCTGAACTTTCACCTAAATCGCTGCTCAGTTCCCACAGCATTGGACGCCTTATAATCATCAGGGACTCCAGGTCCCAGGAACCATCATTTGCTTGCGGCCAGATGAGGAGGAGCCCCTGAACCTGTGTCTAAAAGCACTGCTCAACTTTTGCAGTGTGGAAAACACAAGGATGCCTCTGGGCCAAGGGAAGGCCCTTCTTTACCCATCATCACCCGGAACAGCCTGGCTGGGTCACCCTCTTTGAATTTTTCTAACAAGGTGTCATTGTTTTCAGTTTTAAACTCCCTGAGTTAAAAACTGCATTGTGTGTTGATAATGAATTTACCAAAAGACTTACCAATGCTCATTTCCTTTTTTCATAGTCTAAAAGTTTGACACTGATTTGTTTTTAAGTTGGTGTTTATACCAGACATTTTGGAGTTATTACTAGTCATTATTCTTCTTTATATGACTTTTATGGCTGTTTGTAATTGGAAGTGAAAAGTGGCTGAGCAGGATGGGGGCAAGTAAGATATCTAAGGCACCAGGGTGTGCTGCAGGGAATTGTATTCTAAATGAAACTGATGTACACTTGAAAAAGTGTAGTTGTTCCTCTGCCAAGATAATAACTCAGCTAGAAGTGCAAAGTATCCAATAAAAATAACTTGCTTTGTTAGAACAAAATAAAACTGCAGAGGAAAACACATCACTCGTGTAATTTTAGATACCCATTGAGTAGCCCTTGTGAAACTGATACCTCTGTGTTGGTTGTTGATCACATTGCAATTCCCATTGAGTCAGCTGTTGTTATTAATTCAAATGTGTCTACACTCCTTGTAAACCGCATTCAAATAGCTTGCCATGCCCTATTCCATCTATAGATGATGATTTCTCTATTCATTGCTCTAAGGGATTTACACCACTTGTGAAACTTATGACCAATGAACATAACATACCCACACCTTATTAGAATATGGAATTGGCCAGGGAGGACTCCTTGAGTTCCTGACTAGATTCTTTAGCAAAAGAACTGAAAGAAGTAAAAGATTTAGCGCAGAATCTAGTTTCTAGGTTCATGAAACTACTACAGAGAGATAGGCTCATATATTTCTTCCAAATGGCTTAAATATCCAGTTTAAATTAAATCCCACTCCTTTCTTGTGGTACAGCCTTACTACTCCTTTTGCCTCCTATGATCCAAAGGCAGAGGGAACATCCTCTCAGGTTGACGCTGACGGCTGGAAGGCTAAAAAAAAATCAATTGACTGTCCTCACTTAGCCCAAAGCAGTTGGTTTGCCTAGATTATACAGCTCCTCAGATCAACCACCTCATAAGTTAGTTGTAGCTCTAAAAAATAGGATTGCAAGTATCTATTGAGGAGATCTCCAGGGAGCGAGTGTTTGGTAACATTGAGTGCAATAATTGGAATAGTGCAATTATTATTGATGGCTTAACTATGATCTTACCGAGGTGAGATGAAAGAATGTTTGTAAATGAAATTTGGAATAAGGTTATTTTGCAGATATGTTCATCCTACATACTTTTTACGTGAGGATGGAGGGTGGGGAAGATGCATGTATTTTTTTTACTGTTATGATTTTATTTCATTGAACTGTCAATTAATTCAAATTCTTCTTGGAAAAAACATTTCTTCCAGGGAGCAAATAGCACACTGAGGTAGGATATAGAAGCCCAAAATAAGTGTCTTTCTAATGAACCTAAGGTCCAATGCTCAACTTTATTGACCAGTATCTCCTTTAAGTGTTGTAGGAAACTTAGGGCCTCATTTAGAGTTTGGCGTTTGGCTTACTCTGTGACAAACGTGATGGACATCCCATCCGCCTTATTTGATCTCCTGAGGCTACAATGGGATTGTCATATGGCGGTTGGGACATCCGTCATGTTTGTGATGGAGTAGCCTCCCTCTGTAAAATCAGGCCCTTAGTTAACTGAGCCTCTGCATAGTCTCAGCTTTGTAACCTATTGTTGTTGGTGCCCTTCTTTCTAATTTTGGTAGGGCTTCTGGTGGATTTATTATCTGGGAGAAAATTACACTTAATTATCACATTAAAAGATTATTGACTCCCCAGATATCTTAGGTCTTAATTTATTGGGGAGGATCCGGCTTGTGCTGAATGAGTATAATATTTATAATTGTCCTATGCTCTCAAATAAGGAATCAACAATACTCATTATTTTGCACCAATGATTTATAGAGCATTAGGGAGAAGCCATCGCTTATGATAGGAGGTGATTTACATATCACTTTTGAAGATAAAGAATCTGATTATGAGTATGGAGCTCCTTAGACCTCCGTACCTGTGGTGGAGGTCTGACTGCAACCTTGGTTTGACTTCCAGATTATGATGCTGACGGTCGGACTGCCACAAGGTCGTGGATGCTGACGCATTGGCGGTGTTGAAAAATGATGGTGGTGCCGATGTGGACACTGTCATGCTGATCACAACTTGCCTTTTCGCAGGCCTTTTCATGGTGTCGACTCTGCCATGAAAAGGCAGGCAGAAATGAGAATATAGGGCCACAGGGGGCCCCCTGCATTGCCCACGCCCATGTGATGGGCAGTGCAGAGGCTCCCCTTGTCAGCACAGTCAACTGACTCTCTTAGAGCCAAAGCCAATGCCGCCTCACTTGACTGTTCCACCAGCCCCACAGGAACATCATAATACAGCAGTCTGGAGGCTGCCAGCTAGGCGGCAGCCTCCAGACGACCATATTATCTGTACGACGGTTGGAAAACCAAACTTGTAATCAGGCCCAAAGACAGGAACACTCCATTACTTGATCCATCATCCTCTGTTCTTTGTTAGGTGAGTGCCGTCCTGTTCACCTAGCTGACACTGCCCCATTGTTTATTTGATTATAATGGCCAATCTCAATCTGACAAGGATAGAGCACACATTTTCAAGAGGGGACCCCACAAAAGCAGGATTGGCTATTTTTTGGTGGACATTATGTTATGGGACAAAATGGTTGATTTTATTGTAGAACCAAGAATGGATACTGATCATAATGCCTTACATCTTATCATGAATTAAGCTATAAATCACAGTTTCTCCCAAATATTGGTGGCCACCTTTGGTAGAACCTCAATTCTGGAACAATTATAGGTCAATTAAATGACCTAGGCTCTCAGCAAATGAGAAGGTACCAATGGAAATGTAAAGTTCTCTCCACTCATCTATTACTCCTTTTGTCCATCTTCCAACATGTGATTTTCCAATCTATGAGATGCAGTCTTTCCTGTTCAGTTGACATAATGGAACTTTTTACAGGCTCCAAGACCTCCAGACCCTAAAAGATTTAAAGTGGACCCCTTGGAATTCAAGTGTGTGCGCTAAACCTAACACCTTATTGATTTCAGCAATTAAATGCTGGGTCCCTACAAAATTAAAAGCTGCTAGATCACACTACAGTAGGGCTTTAGAAAATAGTTAATAGAATTGGTAGGAGGCTAATTAAATGGACTTATGTGAGGTTTCAAAAAGAAGACATGTCTTTCTTTTGGAATACTATTTGACAGAAAAGAAGGAATTACTCGTAATGAATAGTTCAAACAACTCTTTGTTGGAGTACCGCATTTTTTTAATCTGCACTCAAGTGCTATTTCAACAGAGACAAGGTCATTCAGTGATTATGATATTTTAGCTGCCAACAAAGCAGCACCTCCAATGTATAATATTGTTTTTTTCCTTTGCTGATATCCAGGTTGTGATTGAGCCTCTAAAATCTATCAACTCCCCAGGTCCTGATGAGATCCCAAGGGATCTTTTCGGTTCAGATATTCAGGTATGGGTTCCATACATAAACTTATTGACGAATGCCAGAGCTGCTGGAGTTGATATTCCTGATTCTTGGGATGGGGCCTATAGGGCCGAAATTTTTCCAATTTATAAAAAATAAAAACTGGGGCTACAAGAGTGCCCTCCAACTATAGGTCTATCACCTTGTTGGATAACCTGCAACAATAACTTTGTAGTCACATCCTGAAGAAGCTGGAGCAATGGATGTAGTAGTATAGAGTTTTATCACCATTTCAGACATGTTTCAGGGCCAAAATCAGCACTGCAGATCAAGCCTTTAAGTTTGCCCTTAATTTTATGGAACTATAAGTTAAATAAATATCATTTATATGTAGCCTTTGTGGACCTGAGGGCAGCATTCAATGTGGTCCCCAGACACCTTCTATGGGCATCCCTCAGGTCCATGGGCACTCATCACCTCTTCATTGACAACTATAATCCGGTTACATAATAATTATGCACAGTTGCAGTGAGGTAGTTAGGGAGAGCTTACTGATTGCATCCCTGAACACACAAGAGTGCAACAGGACACATATTAGCTCCTCCTCTCTTCTCCCTTTATATTAATGATGTTGAGGCCCTTATGAGATGTAACCATGATTGCCCCAAATTAAATTGCATTTTTACCCCATTCCTACTCTTCAGAGATGATACTCTGTTTTTATCTTGAACACCCATGGAATTGGAGTACTTACAGGTCAAATTCAAAGCTTATTGTGATCAGAAGTTTATGACTATCAGCCCCCATAGCTCATTCAGTGGAAAATCGAGGGGGGATACCTATTTGGATAAGGTTGTCAAGTTTGACTACTTAGGCATGGGACTCCAATTGACCCAGGTATGATCCATTCCTGTGGTGGGCACTAGGCCCAGCCACACTAGTGGAGGAGCCTTTTTATCCAGACAAATGGTGGAACACTGGATGGTAACTTTACATAACAGAAATGCGATTAAAATTCGTGATTTTAAGCAACGTTTGAGTTTTGCAGTGCATTGTGGATAAGAAAACATCATCAGAGTTAAGCATAGCACACCACCCTGGAATTTCGTGGGTGTCTAGTTTTAAAAAAAATGGCTGTGGTCTGTACTTTTCCGTGGGTGATGGTCCAACACAAATAACCACAGATACTTCTATAACTGATCTTTCCGTGTAGTGTTTTAGGGCCATGTGTTGCAGCCTCTTGGACCCCTACATATGTGGGGTACCGTTGTTATCAGGCTATGTGTGGAAATGCTGGGTGGTAGGAAATTTGTGAATCCACACAGATTCCGGAACTTTCCTGCACAGAAAGGTAAGGAAAATGTGCATTTTAGCCAAAGTGCGAGGTTTGCAGGGCATTGTACGCAAGAAAATGGTGTGGGATTCATGCAAGATACACCATCCTATACTCTCCCAGGTGTCTAGTTTTCAGAAATGTGTGAGTTTGGTAGGTTTCCCTAGGTGCCAGCTGAGCTTCTCAAGTAGCTGGTTTTGAGAGAAAAAATGATCTTTCCACATTGGGTTTTGGGCCCTCTCCTGTCTTGGGCACAGGGTCCACACACATAAGTGGGGTACCAGTTCTATCAGAAGACGTGGGGAAACACTGGGTGGGAAGACATCTGTGGATCACAGAAATGTGAGGAAAATGTGTATTCTTAGCAAATGTTTGAGGTTTGGAAGGGCTTCTGGATAAGAAAACCTGGTGAGAACCACACAGATCACACCACCCTGGTGTCCCCCATGTGTCTAGGTTTCAGAAACATCTGGATATGATCTGTTTATCTGGATGGTGGCTGAGCTAGATCACAAAATCCACAGCTACCCACATTGTAAAGGTATGGATTCTGCTGGGTGAAATATGATGCCTCCAAGTCGGCTTTTGGGGTATTTTGATTCGCAGACCCTAGGCCTGGGGCCCCACTACCTAGCATCCTCAGAATGCGCACTGTATGCTATGCCAGACAGTGCGCATTCCGAAGGTGCTGGGGAACCCTCTGTGCAATGGCATTGGCCTCGGCTCCTGAATACAGAGGTTTCTGCCAATCGGCCCGGTGGAAACATTGATATAGGGCCGGGGGGAGACCTCTTGCTCTGTGGGGGTCTCCTCCCCACTGGTATTGCGTCAAAAAGTGATGCAAATGCGGCGCAAAAACAGTATAAATATGCCCCTCAGTATCTGTTGTAACATTCATAAATACACAGGTTTCCTTCATACCCATTTTTCACTCAGTATATTATACCATTGGAAATGCTTTGTAATCAGTACATAATGAAAAACCATTATAAGGTGCATCTCGGTTGTTGGCTCTGGATACAGCGGCTTCTTGGACAATCTACAAAACCTATATTTCCACACAACCAGAAGGGCCTAGCAGTCGTAATGTTCTATTGCTTTTGTTAATTGCCCATTGTGACAAGACATTACAGATAAAACCATTGTCAAAATTAGCAGTTTTTACTGGCGCATTTTCAATCTTTTTTTCATTCAACAGTTAGGGCCTTAGTACGAGTGTAGAGGTCTTGATTGCAACCCTAGGGGTCCGATCAATGCCACTGCCAGGATCACGGATCCTGGTGGGGTGGCAGCAGTCAAAATTGTGGTCAGCCATGGTGGCACTGAGTTCAGCACTGCCATGCTAATAACGACTTCCCTTTCTGTCAGCCTTTTAATGGCGGAGTCCCCAGCATGAAAATGCTGGTGGAAAGGCAGTGCCAGGGACCACAGATTGGCCCCTGCATGGCCCACAACAATGTTGTGGGTCATGCAGGGGCCCCACTACCTAGCATCCTCAGAATGCGCACTGTCTGCTACGCCAGACAGTGCGCATTCCGAAGGTGCTGGGGAACCCTCTGTGCAATGGCATTGGCCTCGGCTCCTTAATACAGAGGTTTCTGCCAATCGGCCCGGTGGAAACATTGATAAAGGGCCGGGGGGAGACCTCTTGCTCTGTGGGGGTCTCCCCCCCACTGGTATTGCGGGCCAATTGTGGGCTTGTCAAACTTGGAATGAGGCCCTTAGTTTATTTGGGAAAACCTGGAGAGATCTACACAACTGGACCCTTGCTGAACTCAGAATTGTGTCTACTTTTCAGAAATCTATAGTGTTCTTCACTCGTCCATGGGTTTCACATGTTTCCATCACAAACTGGAAGTGGATTGAAAGCACAAACATAAGGAAAAATGGGCTACCTTTCAGACAACTGCCAAGATTGTGGTATTTATTTTGATTCAGTTCTTCTTGTTCGAACAAGCTTGGAAGAAGGAGATTTTAGCACAACAAACCTTTGGTTGATGCCGTTTTTTGGGGGAAAAATTGAATTTTTCTTGTGCAGCAGTTTTTTCTCATCTTCCACAAAAAATGCTCCCCCTGACATTTAGCTATATTTTGCCTGTTTTCTCGGTCCTCTGCAGGGAAGTTCACAACCCCTGAGTACTATTAGAATTCTATGATTTTAGGAAAAAGGAGACAAAATTGGCATGGAACATTATTAGAAAAAAGTTATGGAGGCCAAAGCACAAAGTACCCCAAATAGCCACAAAATGGGTTCAGCACTGGGGTGGAAAAGCCTTAGCTTCTTAAGGGCATAATGTTCCTATACAATGTAAACATGTTTAATAAAAAATATACTTAAAGTGTGTTTAATGCCTTTTATGTGTATTATATGTAAACTTAAAATATAATTTTTATACATACACATTTAACTATTATTTTTATAATAATTAAACATTTATCTACACATAGTATTAATGATCACTGTTTTAAAGTAATTAAATATACTAAGCGATATATATTTATAATTTACAAAGATGAAATAAATTCTTAAACCTTTACATTTTTTCTGATAAATAAGATCATTATCTTAATTGCAAAAACACTCAGGGCTTCATTACGGGTTTGATGGTTCGAAGACCACCAAACCTGCAATAGTGGTTGGACAGCATCATTCTTGGCAGTCTGGCCACCAGATTACGATCTTGGTGGTCAGATCTCCAGGAGACCACCACCACCGCCAGGATCACAGGTCCCATAGGGTTGGCAGTTGTTGAAGTGGTGGTCAGCCACGGCAGTGCCCATAGCAGCACCGCCATGCTGATCAAGACTTCACTTTCCTCCTGCCTTTCCATGGTGGTTGCACCGCCATGGAAAGGCTGTTGGAAAGCCAGTGCTGAGGGGCCACAGGGGCCCCTACACTACCTACGACCATGTCAAGGGGCAGTGCAGGGCCCCCCCTGCCAGCACCCTCAGAATGCCCACTGTCTACTATACTACACAGACAGTGCACATTCCGAGGGTGCTGGTGTGCGACGGAATTGGTCTCGCCGTCCACACTAGGAACATGGTTCCCGAAGTGGTGAAAACGGCCTGAGTTGTACTCAGTACTGCCTGACTGATTACAATTCAGCTTCCCTCCAGCTTTTCCACTGTGGGATTCGGCCATGGAAAGTCTGGCGGAAAGCCAGTGCTGGGGGCCACAGGGTGGCCTCTGCACTGCCCATGCCTTGGGCATGGGCAGTGCAGGGGTCCCCCCACACAGCACCATCGGAATGTCTGCTTTGCTGAAAGTGCGCATTCTGAGGGTGATGGAGTGCTATGATATTGGCCTCGTCTACAATGTTCCCGCTGGTCAGCCTGAAGGGAACATTGTAATAAGCTTGGGGGAGATGTCACCGCCATGGTGGTGGCGTCCTCCCCACAACTTTGGTGGTCCCGCTGTAATGAGGTCTTAAGTACTGCAAGCGTAATAACATACTAAGTAATGTAATGTAATGTAATTATACTGATCAAACCTTACCCACTAATGGTAAAGTTTGTAACTAATTTTAGCCCAAACTGGTATATATTTGCTAAACTATTTAATTTGGGTATCATCTCATATATATTATACCTTCAAACACTAAATTAACAGGGAAACTTTTTATTTTTGGGGCGTTAAGATTTAGGGTCTGATTAAGATGTTGAAGGAGGGGAATACTCTGTCACAAACATGAAAGATATCCTGTCAGGTGTATACAATCCTATTATATCATATGAGGATCGTAATACCGCGGACTTGATATCCATAATGTTTGTGACGCAGTATTCCCTCTGCCAACATGTAAATCAGGCCCTCAATATTCTAACTCCATCCCAACTACCATTCAGGAAAGAGCTTAATATTTGGGCAGTGCAGATTTACTATTCTCACTCCAACCAAACTACCATTGGGGAAACTAATTTTGGGGGGGCAGTTTAGGTTCATTTTTAACTCAAATCCAACTAATAGTGGAGAAAGGTTTTTATTTTGTAGATTTCATGTTTACTCTTTTACACCAAAACTCAAAAACATTTTGAAAGTAATTTAAGATAAAATCAAAAATGTATTTAACATAAAAATAAATAAATCTACTATTATTATTATTAATTGAAAAATATACCAATTTACAATTTAATTAAATTTATTACTTTAAAAGCATATTTAAAATATCACAATACAAAATTGCCCATAATTTTTGACTAGACAAATCACACACTATATCAATTAAGAACAACAATACTAATATTGAAAATATACTTAATCAGTATTTAATAAAACAATAAATCCATAAAATAGCCTGAAAAAAATAATTCAATAGAAATATTTTTTCAGAAAAAACACCAACCAACACTTTTTCCCCAATTAAGTGGAAAATTATGATTACTGTCTAAGCCAGTGGTTCCCAACCTGTGGTCCGGGACCCCTGAGGTTCTGGGAAGCCTTCTCAGGGGGTCCACGACTGCTTAGAAAATTCAGTAATATTAACAGATTAGGTCCCCAGCTTTCAGTATAACTCAGTGGGGGGTCCCCAAATTCCAATAATGATTCAGTGGGAGGTCCCCGGGTTCCAGTATTGATAAAGGGGGGAGTTCACAGAAGTCAAAGGTTGGGATAACCTGGTCTAAACTATGTCAAATGGGAATGTTTATTCTTTAAAATAATATAAACTATAGTTATAAATGAATATCTGTTGAAAACTTTAAATTAAATAACATATTGTTTATGAAAACAAAAAAATACTGAAATGATATTATAGGAATGTACTAGTAATAATAAAAGTTGAATATATAAATAAACTTTAATATTTCATATCATAAAATATTATTTAAATTTAAACACTTCCCATCCTATTGCCCTACAAATGCAGCAATCAGCAATTAATCAAGAAAATAAATCATATTATAATTTCATTTACAACATCAGTAAAACAATCAATTATTAAACAACTGGCCAAATATTAATGCCAATATTTCAATATTTAGAACACTTACCACAGTATTCCCCAACAGCTCCAATAACCCATTTCAAATCATAAGCATATTTATGTTCTAAGTAAACCATTTAATTCATAATTAATTAACACAGTATGCAATGAATTGTATTTTTACTTGAAAACCCTTCCCACCCTATTCCCTAGGAGCACAATCCAATAAATATAGACAAATATCACAATTAAAATGTTACATTTCTAAATTAACATACACAAAGTAAAACATATGATTAATAATTTAAAAAATAGAGACATTAGTAAAAATATTAAATAAATAGATTTACAAAGAATATGCATAACTCTAACTAGAACTTTAAAAATAAAATATACAAATTATAGTTTTTTCAAAAAAGCAAATCAATTACTTACCATAATTTGAAAATAAACACTTTTGGAAAAAACAATAATTTTTCAAATGTTTAAAAAACCTAATGCTCTAATCTTCAATATGTTTTGTCTTCATTATGCACCAGGTAATGATTTCCCTCTAATCAGCGTTCACCTGCGATCTCACTAGTGCACTTCAACATGGTTGAGACTTTCTCCAGCACATTCTTCTTAGACCTAATAGCCTCAGTGAATTGGTCATCCAGTCTAATCATCAGACAGTCCCACTTCCCTTTCTACCATTGCAGAATTCCACCTTTCCCACCAATGGTCAATCAGCAGCCACATCTCCTCACTTCCCAGTGATAAGGATTTCTGATCTAGCCTACTAACCTGCAGCACCAGTTGTATCCACTCTGTAAACTCAGGGTGTGTGGGGGGTGGGTATAAGACCCATTTCATACACAATTGTCCTCTGGCCATTACAACTAGGTAAAATAACGGAGATTGATGTCTTCTGGGCAGATTAACAGTGGACCCACTTTCCTACGGGAAAAAAAAAATCACCAATGCAAGGCTTAACTTAATTTCTCCGTCCATTATCTCAGATAAAACTATACCCACTTCATGCCAGAAGAACTGTATACCTGTACACTGCATAAACAAGTGTGTATTGTCTACCTTCTTGAGACCATATTTCTGACACCTCTTCGCAGCTGATTCCCCAACATCAACAGCCATTTGGGGGTCCAGTACACTCTGTACAATGTAAACAAATAATTCTTCTTTAAAGATGTATATTTTGCAGTTTCATACAAAGTGTGTGTTGATTCTTGCCAATTATTTGTTAACTCCAATGCCAGTAGGTCCCTTCTCCAGATCTCCTCTGGTGGTGTGTAGTCTCCATCCACAGCCCCTAATTTTGCTTGATGCCATCTTTCAATCTCTTTCTTTTTAGTGGGGTCATCTTGTAACTGGTTCTCCAAAAGTGCTTCACTTCTGCCCCATGTCCTGCTGCACTTGCCCAGCTGGACAATTCATAGTATTTAAACCTGGACAAAATATCTCCATTCTCCTATTATTGACATAATGACGTCCCAAGGTAACAGCCTTGCTTCCTGGATAAGTTGTCCCCATCTGTCTATTCCAGTGTCCCTCACAGGCAATGCGAAGTGATCCCACAGACAATCCAGGTTTCCTGGAGAGTTTTAAATGGGAACAAATTCACTGCAATATGGTATTTCTAGAAAACATCTTATTTGTACCCAAAATCTAATCACTGCACACTGAGCTTCCAGCTGCAACTTCTTGAAAACCTCAATGTACCCAAACTTGTAAAGCAATATGTGTCTCCTTGACAAAAATACTTGAACATTGCTCGAAACGTAAGACCTAAATGTGATTGGTCCAGACCCTGTAACAACATTCTATTATTTTTTCACTGGAAAGCCCAGCAGTAAAGTAGAAAATCTGCAGCTGCTATGCCTCCCTTTTTCTATGGAGTTTCTTCCAAGCAATTCCAACTCCTCCCCTCTCCCGAAGGGGCAGATAACTCACTACCCCTGGAAGTTTACTGAACCACTCCCTTTGAACAGTAGTGGAATCACCATGAAGAGTAATGTGAACTTTGGTTAGATTGACATCTTTACTATAATAGACCTACCAAAACCTGTCAGAGGAAGATTCATCCAGGTTCTTAGCAGTGTTTTTGTTTCCATCATAACTTTATTAAAATTAATTTGTGCCATTCTATACAGATCTTGTACCACCTCTAAAGCAAGATACCTTATCTCACTTTTTACTAAAGGGCTATCACACAAAGTATTCCAGACCATGATTTCTGTTTTTGAAGTGTTCACTATGTAGCCAGAAATGTCACAAAATTTCTCAATTATCTGCTGCATAATAGGACATGAGCCGGCCAGGTTTGAAGTATGCACCATCAGGTCATCTGAATATATAGCAATCTTCCTTTCCGAGCCATTGCATACAAAAGGCGCAACACCCAGATTATCCATCAGCCTTCTTGCCAACCACTCTATGCCCACTCTATACTCAGATTGAATAATAAGGATGACAACAGACATTCCTGCTGCGTTCCTTTTCTTCTTTTGATCTGCCTAGTCAGCCTCCCATCTATAGCAATCCTTGCTACAGGCTCCATATTAACTGAATTACTCTGGAAATCTTCTCACCGAAGCCATTATGCCTGAGGCCTAACTTTAAGTATGGCCAGTCCACCCTGTTAAATGCCTTAGCAGCATCAACTGTTACAGCAGTTAACAGGAACTTTCATACTATTTCTATATCTACTGCTCCCACCAGCAAATGTGTCAAATCATGTAGCTCCTGCCCCTGATGAGCCCTTTTGGTCCTCATGCACTAAGCCTCCTATCACTTTGTTCAATCTCTTTGCCAGAATACGTGTAAAGCTTTTACAATTACAACTCAACAAAGAGATTGGTCTATAGGATTCACATAATTTTTAAGCCTTATGTGGCTTTAAAATCATGTTTATTGTGGCTTCATCCTCAACTATTCTAGCATAAGCCAGGAGTATCTTGTCCTCCAGAATGATGTACAACGCATTCGGTACACTGTCAGCCCCTGGTTTCTTATCCTTTTTCCCTTCCCTCAATACTTCCTTTACCTCATCTTGTCTTATCTCCTAGTTCAGGGCACGTTTTAACTCAGTCTCAAGCTTTATAAGTCAAGCTTCACTTAACCAGTCTTCTAGCTGACCCTCCGACTCCTCTGACTCCCCAGTATGCAATTCCTGATAACGGACTCTTCTGTCTCTCCATCATCAGTGCTCTCCCCCTGTCTTCTTATCTTGTATTCTCCTAAGAAGGTTCCTTGTATTGCTTACCCTTGTTTTCCAGGCTAGGAGATTTCTTTCTGCACCCTTCCTCCTTCGCAAAGGGAGCTAATTAGCTTACTTCTCATTTCTTACACCAGACGTACTCCACATAGTCTGCTAGATCTCCCCTATCATCACACAGTCTGCTATTTATGGTGAGATTGTCCTGTGCCCCACCCAGAAACTCCTGTTCCACCTACTGAAGCCTAGAGTTTCTCCTACCAAGATCTCAGAGTTTATTCTTAGCTTCTTTGTTCTTAAATGCAGCTATACTCATGACCACCCCCCTTATAAATGCCTTAAAAGAATCCCAAGCTGTATGGGGGGAGCAGATACATCCTTTATCTGCTTTCAATTGATATACCACAGTCTCATCCAACAGCAATCTTCTATCCAGAGTCCATCTTGGGATATCTAGCCCATACTCAGGGACATCTCAAGCATGACAGCCGTGTGGTCTGATAAGTGCTCAGGTAGATGAACTACCTTCTTCACTGTACTAGTGATTTTAACATCAACTAGAAAAAAATCAGTCCTGAGAATTAGTCATATTTTTTATTATGAAAAGTTAATTCTCTTTCTCTAGTGGCCCTCTGTCTTCAAGCATCTCATATGTCCAAGTCCTTGATCAGGAGCCAAACTTGTGCTTGCATCTTTGGGGAATTAGCTGTTATACTTGTAGTGGGTGTATCCACTGTAGGATCAAGCATAACATTACACCCCTCCCCTATATTCATCGGTGTTGTAACTTCTAACAAGTAAAGCTTTGAAGCCTGCTTGGAGGGGGTGGTCATCTCTATTTGGGACATAAAAGCCAACAATACCATACCAAGAACCATGAATCAAAACATTGTTTCTCAGCCATCTTCCACCACTATCTGCCTTGCTATTCCCCATGGTCACCTAAGCTGGGATTTTTATCATTATATACTACTCTCTATGTGCAGCAATCTGGTCCATGCAAACAAACCACACTGCTCCATCTCTGCATCTTAAACAATTTGTCACACTCCTTTTTAAGAAGATGCGTCTCTTGTAGTATTTTAATCTGAGCATTTGATTGCTTTAATTATCCTAAAATCCCTCTCTCTTTAGTCCTGACTGTAAGGGCCAAATTTAAGAAAAGCGGAGCTGCATCCAAAGCGGTGCCACATTTCTTGCGCCCCTCGGCGCCCCCGTACGCCACCATGTGTGCGCTGTCTTTTACATAGGTCGCACCATGGTGGTAGTTAGGGAACTAGCAGACCAGCACCCTAGGAATGCACACTGTCTGCTGCAGCAGACTATGGGGGTCATTACAACCCTGGGGGATGGCGGAGAAGCGGCGGTAAGACCGCTAGGCTGGCGGTCTAATTTTTGCAATTATGACCATGGCGGTTACCGCCATGGTCATCCGCCGCTTCTCCGTTCCGCCTGCCAGGGCAGAGACGACCGCTGGGCTCGAGACCTGAGTCTCCAGCCCGGCGGTCGTCACTATACTGCCAGCGGTATTTGGACCCGGCTGACCCCCATGGATTTCATGCGGTTTGGAACCGCAATGAAATCCATGGCGGTAAGCACTATCAGTGCCAGGGAATTCCTTCCCTGGCACTGATAGGGGTCTCCCCCATCCCCCACCCCGACTCCCTCCCCAACACCCCCCACCACCCCCGCCACCCCCCAAAGGTGGCAGGACCCCCTCGCCACCCCGACCCCCAACATCGCATCACTCATTCACACACGACACGCACGCAGGCACCACCAACACACATACACGCACACACACCGACATATATGCCAACATCCACACACACAGTCAGACACGCACACCCACATTCAAACATACATGCACACATCCATACAGACATACCTACAGACATAGACGCACTCATTCCCAAACACACAACACCCCCGCAAGCATACATGCACTCACACACCCCCTCTACATACACACACGCACATCCCCATGCACGCACAAAACACACAACACCCCCCCACTCCCCTCCCCTAACGGACGATCGACTTACCTGGTCCGTCGATCCTCTGGGAGGGGACGGGATCCATGGGGGCTGCTCCGCCGGCACCACACCGTCAACAGAACACCGCCACTCCGAATCACAGGATGTGATTCGGGGGACGGTGTTCTGTTGACGTAGCGGTGGAGGTGGAGCAACCTCCACTTCCCTGCCGACCGCCAGTATGGCTGTTGGCGGCTCTCCGTCCGAAAAAGGACGGAGAGCTGCCAACAGTCATATTATGCCGAGCGGAAAAACCGCCACCACTGGCGGTCTTCAGCACGGCGGTCCCTCGGTGGTCTTGACAAAAGACCACTGAGGTCAAAATGACCCCCAATGTCTATTCCGAGGGCTTCTTTGTGATGGGAAAATGCCGCTGCACGGTTTCCACTGGGCTGACCGGCTGAAACCTCAGTTTTCTGAGGTTTTTGCCAGTCAGCCCAGTGGAAACCTTGTAATTGGGCCATAGGGGAGACTGACAACTCTGCAGCTGTCTCCTCTCCACAGGACTGGCAGGCCGGCGGTCGCCCCGCCAAACTCGTAATGAGACCTGAGAACGGAATTGCCTTCCTGATTAGGTTAATCACAAACCCTCACAAATTATCACCTTCCATCCCCTCTGGCATATTCAACAGCCTTAAATTATAATAACTAGCATTGTTTTTCAGAGTTTGCAGCTTCTCCTGGATCTCCCTATCTCTTGTTTTTAGTATTTGAATTTCTTCACGTTTAACCTCAACCTTGCTCCTTAACTCCTCCAGTGAGTCCGCCAAGGCTTTTGTCCCTTACATAAGCATGCTTATCTTTAATTCCAAGACTTTACAGATGTAGTGGATCCTATTCAGTTTTAATGGGAATCAGAAGTTTAGCTTAGCCTTCTGGTTTGCAGGCCTGTGCCTACTTAGCTTTCTCTATCTTAGCCTATTTATTTAATTATTTCTTTCAAAATGGCTGCTATGTTTATAGTTAGTGAATGTTTTGATTTTATGTTATCAGTGCCACTCTGTGAAGGCATCACTATCAGCATCAAAGTTAAGTGAGATACGTAGGTATTCACATCATGTCCCTTTCCGTCTTATGTGTGACAGGAGCATAATGTACTTTTGGAGGGAATTGTTTACATAATTGCCACCCCAAGCATGCCCCTTTATTTATTGTTTGGGAAAATACATGCATCAGGGGTCCTACGAGATCTTTATAAATACATCTCAAACAGACAAGGTTATCAGAGGGATTCCTACCAGATGCAATTGACGCCATCTATGCAGCACGTTACCTTGAAGTAGACCCTGCCTTCGTGTCACCACGGAGTCTGAGCTAGAAACCTCATTCCAAGGTAACGAGCATTGGGGGGCACTTCTCATGGACCTGGTACTGGCAGATTAGATTTATCACACCTAGCTCTCATTAGGTTAGGGATGGGTTCTCCATGCTAGTGTTTTAGGGATTTTACAGTTTAATGTTTATTGCAAATTGGTGGGGGTATTTGTATTCACGACTCTCATCTTTAGAATTCTGCTTCTTGCATCATTCATTATCCTAATCATTGCAGCTCATGCATTTTACAGAAGATTGCAGTCTTTTTAATCAACCTGTTGAAAATATTCCTGCATCTCCTTTTATTGCCTGTGTGTGACTGAGACTTATTGCTACCATGAGACAAGTCTATCTTCTGATCCACCACGACTCCCCCGAGATGACGCATTCTAGAGTTGATGTGTAAAGGCTGCCAGAAATCACTTTTTACTGTTTGGGTTTTTGGTGAGAAAATGCTTGTATGCGTGGAGGGTTGGGCTGATAGTTGAGACTTGTAGGACTGGCCTAGTCACCTATGAACAAAAGTGCTGTCATCCCCTAACCAGGAGTCTCACGTAGGAGCGAGAGTCCAGCTACGACATGGCACCACCAATGATGGTGTTTTGGCACTAATTTACAGATATCCCAAGTGTCTCTGTCTCACACACAAGAGGTACCCATCCGTGGTCTTTGGGAAAATCCTCCTCAGCTGAATAGGGAGTACCTAACTAAGCTGTAGGTTGTTCAAGCTTGAACTCTTAAAATTACTTTCTCCCCATTTGTGTTTCTTCTTTTTCCCCATTATCTGACATGGCTAATGCCATAGATATTCCAGAAAATGCTAGACATGCATGAACACTACATCTAATAGCGTATGGCTTGAAAGCTGAGGGCGGGATGTTACCTTCAAAGTAGAAGCAAATATAGGTTATCAAACAGAAACAATCTTATCCTCATTCACCTTTCCTGAGAAAGACAATACAACATACACATTCAACACATATGAAATAGCGAACTTACCACATCGGTACCAAGCATACCAGTATCTTGAAATACCTATTGCCTGACAAGAACACCAAAACTGGTTTAATGCTGCCCTACCACATGCAATTCAACCCGTGAGACTAGGTCCTTTAAGTAACGACGAACCAATGTGGCCAATTTTTGCCACATATAAACCACACCCAGGTGTACAAAACATGCAGGCAGCTCATCTGCGCAATCTTTACAATGAGTTAGTAAGACTATATAGATGACTTGTTCAGTTCGGATTGCCAACTTTGAACACAACACCAGCAAGCCCAGCACCATCAGCGTAAGCTGGATACCAATTGGCCGTTACTGGGATTAACCCACAAACAGTACATTCTATCAGGGGCAAAGTGCCCACGGAACAAGCGAAAATCTCATTCTGGATAGCACAAAAACTAATCACCTGGAAGCTGTGTTTCCCTATACGGAACCACAGGAAAAACAGAATTCTCACAATGTGCTTGCCATTCAGAAGGGTTCCCTCAGTGGACGACTGCACCACATGGGTTACAGTCTTCATTACAACGTACACTACCATGCACGGTACCCCGACACTTGCCAATTTACCGGGAACAAATTCAAAATGAGCACGCGGCTGCTACAGCCCTAGATTTGTGGATGAAACTGATGCGTCATTTTGACACAGTCACCCCAATAATACCCAGTAATATTAAAGGGGAAGTGGTAGAGTTCACTGTACGCCAACGGCTCCAGGGGATTTCAGACAAAATTATTTCCGACACATATACTAGTATAGGACGGGATAGTTTGGGAGTCAAGCCGAAAAAACCTGACATTCAGAGTACGACCCCTAAGGAAGGTACTAAACAAGCACAAGAGGGTTTTTAAAAGCGCTGGGATAAACAAAAAACAAATAAAGATAGACAAAGTCAGAGAGCAGATTCTCTGCATCCAAGAACTCCAAAAGGAGAGATAATTTCTGAAATAGAGAAAATTCAAAGGCTCCTGACAGATATACTGATTGATGCCCTCTCGTTCCTTTCAGGACACACCGGATAGATGAAGCGAGAGAGTGGGCCGGACAGAGCAACGTCCTAACTACATGTAACAGAAGAAAGACTCGGTCTTCAGACAAGAAAGAAGACATGCCCCCACACCAAAAGCCACAATTTAAAAAGAAAAAGGTGGCAACAATTTCAATTAAACATGCCAGCAAACTGGAGAAAATTGCTGAAGAACAAGACGTGGGCTGTGACCCTTCTGGACAGCGCGGCAGAAGTCACAATATGTCGCCAGAGTCTGAAAGATCATCTGGATGCGGCAGTAGCTAACAGCTTTCTTGCAGTCGAGACTGCGGACGGGTGTATTCTCCCACCTAACAGTGTTTATGATGTAAATAGCCAAATTGAGGGAGACATAGAGCGAAACATTAGTGTACTCTTTTAATTGTGATATCCTATTGGAAGAAAGAGACTGGCCACCCGAGCACGTCCGTAAGCTCCCACATGGGAAGATGTCATTTTGCCTTCTTTCTCAGGTCTTTTTTCCGGAAGTGGTAAAATAAGCTTACGATGTTTACTGGGCTTTGGCGCAAGCACCTGTGCTATACTGCAGCCATGTAGGGTGGGATTGAGATTGCCCCTGCTGTGTAATACCGATTAGGTCTACATCCCAGCCTCAGACCCAATATCCTGTTAAACACGAGGCTAAAGCTCCAGTGAGGGAGATCCTCACTCAGCTCGAGTATCAGAGAGTACTAGAGCTCTGTGTTTCTGCAAAGAATAACCTGTCATTTCCATTGCAAAACCAGACCATTCATATAGAATAGTCTTAGACTACAGACACTTAAACAGTCAAACACGCACATATGTAATTCAAAATTCCCACAGCACTGCACTAATTAACAACATAGGCCCATATTTATATTGTCTTATCGCTGCATTTGCGTTCTTTTTTTATGCAAACGGGGCACAAACTTACAAAATACTATTATGTTTTGTAAGTTTTCACCACGTTTGTGTAAAAAAATGACGCAAATGCGACGCTAAAAAAGTATAAATATGGGCCATAGTGAGTAAAAAATACAAAGCAACCTCGGATATTTCCAACGTTTTTTTTTCTGCCAGAAGTTAGCACATGAGTCTTGACCTGAGTGCCTTCTCATTTGGTTCACAAAAATGCTTTTGTCATTTGCCCCAAGGCTACAAGAAAAGCCCAGGGTTGTTCTCAGCCTGTGTAACATCAATATTGCATTGTGCTATGCGGATGATAGCTGTCTCACAGATGATGACCTCAACATTCATCTTGCCAGGGTCTATCAGATCGCTTAAGGATTTTCAGCCCTTGGCTACAAATTTTGGCCCATATTTATACTTTTTTAGCTCCGCATTTGCTTCATTTTCTGACCCAAAAGCGTCGCAAACTGTCAAAATATAATTGTATTTTGTAAGTTTGCACTGCTTTTGCATCAAAAAATGACACAAATGCGGCAGTAAAAAAGAATAAATAAGGGCCTTATTTTCAAGTAAATTAAAATAGCCCCTCTCAGCGTATTGTTCTTGGGATGCGAGCTGCCAAACTAGGTCAAGAGCCTGGCCCGCACTTTAAAAAAATATTTCACAACCACCAAACACTATCAAGAAATGGCAGTCTTTTGTTGGTTTCTTTAACTTTGGCAGAACTTGTATTCCTGATTATGCACAACGCATCAAGCCAATGTATGATTTAATTCATCCAGATTTCTCAAGCTGACACTGGACAGTTGAACACACGTGCATCCTAACAGGAATGCAGCAAGACATGCTAGAAGCAAAACACCTACACACACACCCACAACAAAACAAATGTTGTCAAAAGAATAATTGCTGGGGCCATTGGGTTCACCTAAGTCTCCTTCAGTAAGGGCGACATGGTGCCTATATCATACAATTCACATTTATACTCCAATGCAGAAAAACGCTTTACACTCACCAAAATAAATCTAACTGCTGTACAGATGACTGTCATTAAGAAGAGGCCACTTGCCCGTGGGAAAAGCATTATTGTCTTTACCTCTGTGCCTGCCTTAGAGGCCGTCACTAAAGCAAGTGTTCCTAACGCAAAAGCATTACATCCACGTTGGATTCAATGGGCAACATCCCTGACTGCCACTGATGTTGTTTACATCTTTGATCCCAAACTTCCAAAACAAGAATTTCTCCAATACGAACAGGAGTACCCCGCACCTCTTAACATCTTGCCACTTGACAGATATCAAACTGCCATTTACACTGACGGTTCAGCACAACCAACTGTAGGCACAAAACATCAATAGCCAGCCGCTTGCACAGCCGTGAGCGGAGTGATGAAGGATGGTGTATTCCACCATGCACTCAGACCCTGGGATACTGCAGATCTCAGTTGGCTTAGCTTAAAGCTCTCACCTTGGCACTGGAACATTCAGGTCCAGGACAGCTCACATTGATTGTGTTTGATTTGCACTACTGTGTCTAGTCCTACAATGATTATCCTAATCATTGGCAATTAAACGGGCTCAGAGACTCAAAGGGGAGCACCATTAAACACAGAACTCTGTGGAGGAGGGTGTCTGATCTTAAGAATAAGCTACCTGAAGCTCATGTAGCCCATACATTGGGTCACCAATGTGCAGGTGTACACGTTATTGGTAACACCTTGGCTGATGAAGCAGCAAAATCCTTAGTAACTATGGCTTCTGTTGCTGCAGTGACTTGTTCCCACATGAGATTAAAACATACCCTACTAAATATTCTTACCACATCAGTGCACAGAATGTTGCTTTTGTGACAATCCCTTGGGTTGGAGATCAAGTGATCCCCAACCAAGAGCAGAGATTAGATCTCATCAAAGCAGTGCATGAGGGTGTTGCATCTGCTCATGCTGGTGTCACAGACACAATAACATTCTTACAGAAATGCTTCTGGTGGCCAGGTCTATATGAACAGACCAAACAATGTGTTCTTTGCTGTGACATTTGCCAGCAGATAAAGGGGTGAAACATCAAATGCCCACTGCAGACATCCCTCTTAGTTTCAAATAGGCCACTACAATGTGTGTAATAGGACCATTGTGGTCCCTTACAGCCTGATGGTGCATACAAATACATCTTAGTCGCTGTAGATTCTTGTTCTAGATTCCGGTGGGTATGGACACAGGTGTTGCTGACTCTCGAACTGTTATTAAAGACTTGCTGATCTTCATCAGTACATATGCAGTTGCAGCATTCCATTCGGACTAGGGCCCTGCCTTTGCATCTAAGGCATTCAGGGACACTATGAGGACAATGGGTGTTGAACTCTATTACTCCTCCCCTACCATCCCAAGGGTAATTCGGTTGTGGAGCGGAGGAATCTGGATCTAAAGCAGTCCTTAACAGCCAGAGTATTAGGTTCAGGCCGCAGTTGACTTTATCACATATATGGGATTCGGAGAGCACTGAATGAACTGCCAGGATGGTCCTTGGGAGGACGCACTCCTTTTGAGGTCCTCTTTGGGATACCTGTGTTTGTCCCAGATCTAGATGGCCCTAGTATGATGGTAGCAGACACACCTTTTGACCTAAATGAAAGTCTCACTGTCTTCCAGGAGCTTCAGAAAGTTTGTGATGATAATTCATCCGCCAGTGCTGCCACTTTAGGAATAAGGGATTTGCCAACAACTTCTGCAGGCTGGAGTCCTAAAGATGGCGATCTGGTTTGTGAGAAGATTGCTGTGAAGAAGGAATTCGGCCCATCGTACAGAGGACCAGTCCAAGTCCTGGTAATACACTGTACCAGAACTATCATTCTACCACTCCTTTCTGGTTCCAAAGCAAACAGATTTGTCTCCATTGATAACATCAAATTACACAATGTGGCCGATCCTGCACAGTAGACCCAGAGGTCCCTTAAGTAGTTCCTGGTCCGCTTTCACTATTCAACAGGACATACCTCTTCAAAGAAGAAACAACTCTTCTGACTACACCAGCATGTACAACGATGCTGCAAATCCTTCTCAAGTATGGGGAGGGCAGAGAATAAGCTTTTGCTGATTCCTGCTACCACTTGACCGACAAGAAGTGTCCCAGATGTGGCTGTTTTCTACTCCAATTTAATGTAAACTGACAACATCGCCTACTATGAACTTCTATGCGAAGTGGATCCAACCACCAGTAATGCACCAGCTCCTATGTTTGCAGAGACTGCTTCTGGTTACTTCATCGGCCAAGATGACTTTTTTTCAACTTTATCCTCACATGCAACTGAGACAAGACACGAAAGCTGTACATATGGTTTAAGAATAACTATTTGATTGATCCATGGAATTATCTTTGGATATTCCTGACATTGCTTGCCTTTCTGTTATGGATTGATTTTGTGACTATTTTCTTTCCCTTGATAAATGGCCATTTTCTTAATGAACGCTCTTCTGTCGAGCCAGTGGATGAAGTTCTAACTCCATATCTTTCCTCACATAAGGTCCGAAGAGACTTGTCCCTTGTGAACATTTCAGCAGTACAAATTCCAGATGGGATTGTTTAGGATAAAGTTCCTTTGATTTATACAGGCCTACTGAGGTTATACAAATTACTTCAAGATTTCAATGATTGATGTAATTCGACCTGGTGTTGTTTCTGATTACTGGAATGTTCAAACATTTGATTAAATTAAATTAAGACTCGCGCTTCGGCTGTGTGGAACACCCTGCACTTGGTTCAGGGGTCACAGGCCAAGCAGGACCACACATCCCAGGTACACCAGTGAGAAGAGGCCGCCTACAGCGCTATGCTGCGCCTGAAGGTGCATAAATTAGGACTTGCGCTTCCGCTGCGTTGAACACTCTGCACTTGGCTTAAGGGTCAGGGGCCAAGCAGGACCACACCTCCCAGGCATACCGGTGGGAGGAGGCCGCCTACAATGCTCTGCCATACCCAAAGGTGCAACATTTAAGACTCACACTTCTGCTGTGCAGAACGAGTGCAGGACGTGCCCAGGTGCATGCCCGGTGGATGAGTGGTCTAAGAGTTGGCCCATCTGCGCCATTCCACGGCCGTTCGAGGCTGGGCTGGGCATGCCCTCTTGGTTTTGGCCCCCACCTATTTTCAATTTTAATTTTTATGTTGTGTGGTATAAGCAAATAGGTGAACCCGTTCTCCTTATAATTCCGCTCTTATCTCCATAGCGGTGTATGGAGGTTTCCAGAGCTTTGGGGTAACAATATGGGAAAGCCAAATTGCAGGAGAGTAAGGAAGCATCCCAAAAGCCTCTAAAGGGCTCTACAATTGATTCTTTCTTAACCATGGTGTGATTGCAAAAAAAAAATATTTGGCTGAAAGGAGGTTATCAATGGAGCCAGGGGAGGGCCCAAGTGGCGGGCCACTTGTGGGTCCTTCCACGGTCCCAATTTCCCTCTGCCATTCTCTAGGGTCCCCTGATATTTTGCCCTTGGGACTCCTTGATGACACCCACCAAGGAGAGGTAGTAGTTGGGATGGAGCATTTGGAGGACTCATTAGTCCAGACCCCCCTTCAACCAAAACGAGTGCCCTGGCAGTAAAGGGGAAGCGACAGTGCAAGCAATCAGAGAGAAGAGGTTTTATGAGCAGCAAGGTGGAGGTCCCAGGTGGCAGCCAGGAGTGGGATCATATACTGGATAATTTTAAACATATTGTTGAGCAGTGTCTGGCTCCAGTTCTAGAAAGTTTATCTAAATTGGAGACGTTGATCTCCACCTTGAACAGGCCACATCCTGCTGTGACCACTCATGGGACCCCTGTGCTGGATGAAAGAAGGTACGAGGATAGTCGCTTGCAGGGAGAGGCTGTCAGTAAACCAGAGTTTAGGGAGGGAAGCAGTTGTTTCTCTGGAGTTTTGCCCTCAGCTCTACCTAATGTTCAATCCTCTCAATCTTGTGCTGCGGGTCTTCATTAGGGACTATAAGGGGCCCTTGTTCTGTGAGGTTGAGAGGGAAATGGTGAACCAGGGGCAACCCATAGAGGGGGTCCCCAGAAATAATGGGGGCAAGGATGCTCGAAATGCACCATTTAGAAGATTGCCCCTTTTGAATTTGCCACCTGAGTGCTGCCCATATGTGGCAGTATTAGCTGGTGTCTCCCCGCTTGAGTCTCCCCAGGCTGAGACAACTGAAAACCTGCAGAATAAGGTTTGTCATTGGTTGAGCCAAAACACATCTTTTCACTCTATGGAATTTAGGAATATACTATTTGTGCGGAGAGTTGAGTGAATTGGTTCTACGAATAAGTCCATGGCGGGTTACTGTGGTGAATAACTGTAGAACCACAGATATGGCGGGGAGGTTGATTTTCACTGACAGGCAACCTTTTATGATGGGGCCTGGCATTAGGATTTTGCCACTAGGATCTTTCTACCACCCCATTGGCAGCTAGGGGTTTTAATTATCTGGAGCAGACATCAGGGCTGTGCTCTATTCCCACCATACCCTCCAGAAACAGATTCACCCCTCTGTCTGACCTCAGTGAAATCAACTGACAAATTACTACTGTGCCTATGGGGGTTCCAGCTGGGGTTAAGCCAGATGTATGTGGCCCTGAGGAGGGTAATTCCATATGCGCAACCAGGGAACTTAGGCCCATATTTATACTTTTTTAGTGCCGCATTTGCGCTGCATTTTAACGCAAAAGCGGCGCAAGCTTACAAAATACAATTGTATTTTGTAAGTTTGCACTGCTTTTGTGCCAGAAAATGACGCAAATGCGGCGCTAAAAAAGTATAAATATGGGCCTTAGTTTCCTTTCATGGAATTGTGCTGGTCTGAGGAATAAAATCTCCGACCCTTAGTGGATTACGTTCATCTCCCAGTATGACATCATATTACTTCAAGAAACATGGGCACAGGAGTCGCCAAGAGCTAGTGGTGGCTTGGCTCTACTATTCCGAGTATCTGCACAGCTGTGAGTTGTTTCAAATCCTCTTAGGCACAGTGGAATACAGATATTTTGGGGTGTGGCTTCTAAAGATTTTCATTTTTTGTTGTAAATTTTTATAACTCAGTTTGTCACTTGGGATGTCAGATCAGGACTTTATTTTAAGCACTTTCAATTCTGCAATAAAGGGCACCTCCTAAATTGGGCTGTTTTAATGTCCTTATAGCGGGGGATTTAATTGCCAAGATAGGATCGGCGCCTCTGGATGTAGATCCCCCTCCTTACAGAAGAAGGGGTATTGCCTGGAGAGCGCCTGTTCCCTAGAGCCAAGCTCCTGGTGACCAAAGTGAGGCGCGCCATCCTCTGCAATATGCTGGAGATAGTGGCAAGCTGTGATTTATGCAAACCCACATTTATTGGGTGGGGAAAAGGGACTATAATTGATTATATTTTCATATTTAATAGATTTGCTGAGTGTTTTACCAAGGGGCTGATTCGTGACCAATTCTTTAGTGACTATGATGCTATCAAAGCCAGAATGGTTGTTCCCGCCACAGGGATTATGGACTTGACTCCAGGTGTTTTTGGGCTGATTCCAAAAGACCAGGGTAGGAGGCTCAGCTGGCGGAAAGTTTTGATCCCTATCTTATTGGTAGAGGTTGTTAAGAGATGCATGAATGTGTTTTCTAGCTCCTTCTTACTATTTGAGGCACCTCCACTTATTATTCTGGCTAACTTTCAGTCTCTGAATAGCAGCCTTAGATCCATTTTGCTGGATCTCCAAGGACGGTTAGGGAACCATAAAGAGGAATGGTTTGATAAGAATTGCTGCAGTGCTAGTAAGCGGCTCCACAAAGTCCTTAAGGACTACCAAAGGAATCCCCATTCTATCAGTGAAGCTAGGGCTGCTCACAAGGAAGCAATAAAACTAAGGAAGCAATGTCTCAAAGAAGAGGGGTGGGAGCAGTTAGTAGGTGCTTGCAAGCTCAGGCATGTGAGGTCCTTCTGGAGTATAGTAAATGGGAAGCCTGCTCATCAAGCTTCCCTTGATGTTGTAATGTCCACCATACCCGCCGTAAAATGGGTTGCTCATTTTGAGAGTGTTTACTCACTGAATAGCATAGAACATCTGGTGGAGGTGGACGCTGTAGTTTCCTTTCCTTTGGACTTTTTTAATTTGGAGGAAGTTCAGATTGCCATCCTGGGAAGCCCCTCTATCAAAGCCCCCGGCCCGGATGGAGGATGGAGTCCATGTAGACTTATAGAAGTAAAACATTGCTTTGTGGGCTCCGCTACTGACAAATGTATTCAATGCTGCAATGCAAACCAGCATTCCTAGCTCATGGAAGTCAGCAGTAGCAGTGCCGGTTTTTTAAAAAGGGTGTAGGCAGGACCCAGCGTGTTATCGCCTTACTTCCTTGTTGGACTCCACGGTTAAGATAGTGAGATGGATTGTCCTTCTTCGTATTGAAGAATGGATCCAAGCAAATATTATTATATGCCCGGCCCAATAGGGATTTAGAGAGGGCATAGGAACTATGGAACAGAGTCTTAATCTCAGTCCACTGGTGGGTAAATATGTGGTTGCCAAAAACAGTGCGGTCTCCCTGGCTTTTATGGACCTGAGCTGTGCCTTTGATAGGGTTAGTTGATCAAAGCTATGGTCAATTCTGGAAGGTCTTGGGTTGCCCCAACCTTTGGTAAATTTCATTCGGGCACTACATCAAGATGTTAATGGCTCAGTTAGATTTGGGAAGGCAGGGGAATGCTCTGATGTTTTTAAACTGGTAAGGGGAGTCAGGCAGAGGTGCGTTATGGCCTCAATTCTATTTTATTATACAACAATGGCCTGAATTCATTAAAAAGTCAAAAACAACCCTGTCCCCTCTTTATTATATACAGATGACAAAGTCCTCCTCTCTCGCACACTGAATGGTCTTAATGTTCTGGTGGATCTGTTTGTTGATTTTATAGGCGACCTGCACCTGGATGTTAGTACCTCCAAAATGCATTTTATGGTTTGTGGGAAGCGGAACCCGAAACTTAGACTGATCACAATTAAGGATCAGGTGACAACAAGGGTAACCTCCTTCTCATATTTGGGTGTCACCTTTGATGAGCACTGTACATGGGCCCAATGTCTTGCAAGCTGTTGTCAGCTCTTTGACCAGTCGTGTGGGACATTCTTTAGATTTGCTTGTTTAGTTGGAAGCAAGCCTGTTCTACTAGTGCTGCAGATCTACAAGACAATGTTGCTGCAATCCCCCTATCTCTGTATTGTCACACCTGTCATGTACTATTACAAATGAGAAATTACCCAAACCCAGTCAAAGACAGAAATTTTGACGCATACGTGTCAAAAAAGACACACATGCGTGAAAAAATGATGCATATGCGTCGAAATATGACACTCATTGCCATGAAACATCCATTGGCCCTGAGCGGTAATTCCCACACTGTACCCCCTGAAGTTGGTTAAGTATGAAACATATTTCAAAATATGGATGTGGGGTTTTTTCTAAGCATGTGCGTAAAAGAAAAATGACGCACAGACTGTGAGCGTTATAATATTTTGACGCATAAGATTAAAAATGCACTGCATTTAAGGCAGGAAGTGATGTAATAGGATATCCTGTTTACAGAACTCATACAGTGGGTGTACTTTCACTTTCACTTTGCCGTCTGTGATATTTCCTGACTGTGTGGCTGTGTTTTGACTTGTCTCTCTGTGCATTTTGTGAATTTGTCTCCTGTGTGCTCTTTAAATTGTCTTTTTGTGTTTCCTAAGTGTCTCTAGTATCCTGTATTAGTGTTTTTTTGGTCATTTTGGTGTCTAAATTTGTCTTTGTACTGTTGGGAGTCTGTTGTGAGTAGTGTTAGTCTGGGGATAGTTGGGCTGTGTTCTGTTAATTTTTTTCCATTTCCCTCTCCTACTTTCCCCCCATTCTCCTCTGTACCCTTTTATTCCCTTTTTTGGTGCAAGCATGTTGGGTAGGCCTTTTTCTTGGCAGGCTGGGTGAGGAGGAGCTGGGTGGCTTTATTTGGCTGGTGTGCCACTTCCTACCCTTAAAGATCGAACCAGGTGGGCGTGTGATACAGGGGTATCACACAAAGGCAAGGAGGCTCTGGTGGGCAAAGGTCCTGTACCATCTACAGCGAATCTACAACACACTGCACAACGATCACCACCTGAAACACCGTTGGGCAACCTGGTTGCCCGGGAGCAAGACCTACTGGACCACCTGGGGAATGTGATTGGTGGCCCTTTTGGTGAGTATAAATCAGAGTAAATCAGAGTAATGTGCACATTTAAATGCTCTGTAGTGACAGTACCTGATTTGTTCATATGCTGCAGGCAATGTTTTTGAACATATGGAATGCAAGTTAAACATACAGGCCCATATTTATACTTTATTAGCGCTGCATTTGCGTCATTTTTTTAAGCAAATGCGGCGCAAACTTACAAAATACAATTGCATTTTGTACGTTTGCGTCACTTTTGCATCAAAAAGCGGCGCAAATGCGGCGCTTAAAAAGTATAAATATGGGCCACAGTTGCCTGTGAGATATACAATAATTCCTACACATTACCGTCATTTGTTGACGCAACAGCTAGACTAAATTACAAAACGCAACAGGAGCTTGTAAATTAGTGCTGCCTTCACATCAATAGATTATGCAAACGTGGCTCTAACATATGTTTCATGCATGGTCTGTGAGTGTACCAGGAAACACATGTTTTAAATCCAGATTTTTACAAGAAATATTGTGTTCTTCAATTATTTCGGATACATGTCTGAAATGGATTCTGACACATACATAACAAGTTATAGCTGACCTCAGGTAACATCTTGGACTGATATTTGGACTTTGTAGTGCCACAATTAAATTAGAGATGGATGCCAAAAGTTATGCACACGGGTTCATATCTCTATGGTTGGTGCAACTTACCAAAGCTGTGGCACATAAAATGAGTTAAATGATACAAATTGAGGGCTAACAACTGTCCCTGGCCCTCTGTACATTGTACCTGTGTGTTTTAAATTGGCCTTAGTCACAATAGCTGGGTGACTGGCATTGCAGTCCTCCAGGAAAGTTGATTTGCATGTCTCATGGATACACATGATGAGAGGAATACACTCCATGAATTAGTCTGCTAATTAATGATGGAGCACGTTTGCCACCACATGATAGTTAGGGCCACTGCATGTGTGCAGATATTTGTGTATCACTCACTGGAGTCCCCAGGTCTGTACATGTTTGCAGTATCATCATGTCTGAGAGGCTTGACTTTCTGATTTAATATTACTCATAGTATTTGTATTTGGAAGTGTTGTACAGTGCACAGACATTGAGCACATTTCTTCCTTCCACGCCTTACAGGTGGACCTGCCCCCTACACTATCGTAGAGGTGGCTCGATTTGCGGACCCAGACATCTCCAGTAAGTGCTGATATTTCTGTTCTGTGATGTGTTTGTTGATGTTGTGTGATTGACTCCTGTGTCTTGGACACATAGCAATGTGTGATGCGCTGGTCAATGATCGGATATGTTCCTTGAGTGGAGTATCATTTTTCCCCCATCTTTGAGTTCGCCAATCACTAGCGTATTATCATAATTTGGGATTGTAGGTCAGTCAGTCCTGTAGGCATGGCCTTGTGAATAGGGATGAGTTTTGTGGATAAAACTTAAAATCAGAAAATTTAGCAGAGGACCATATTTGTGATTTAGTCAGCAAGTAGGACCCTGAGTCTCACAGAATAGGGATGCCAAAGTCTTACTCACAGACTTCAGCTTCTCTATTAACTAATGAACATGTTTGACTATATGTTTGACTTCCTAGCGGCAAGTAGCTCCAGATGTTGTGCTACGAGTATGAGGCACTTGAGTACAATGGCCTAGGTGTGCATGCAGCTCATGGGCAGATGTGTGCTTGCATCTATCTGCTTGTTGTAAGTCATGTGTTACTGGTAGGAAATGATGTTGACGATTGTCTGCATTTCCAAACATAGGTGTGGATGGGATTGTCCAAGGTTTGGCTTTGTACTTCCTCCTTACCTGTGGTGGGCTGCCCGAACATATGTACAGCTGTCCAAAGCTTCCGGGGTGTCCTTGTTGTTTGAAAGTATTTGTTGCCTGTCCCCCCCCCCAGGCACAGGCGTAAGGTTGTAAAGAATGTACCTAGGACTGATGATCCAAGTTTAGTACACAGACATGTAAATCTGTAAGTGACTTGTCCAAACCTAGGATACCCACTCATGATTAGCAACTGCATTCTATCCTGGCAATTCCATTTTCAACTCGCAGATCTTGTGGCCCTTGATTGTCATCAAGAACATAGTCATTAGTTGGCCAGTCAGTAGTGGAGGACTTGCAGCATTTTTTTTACCTGACAAATGGCTGAACAATGATGCATAAGTCATTCAAGTTGTTACCCATCTTTTAGAGTATTGCTCTGCTGTTTGATAGGACATATGTAGGCTACATTGGCATGTACTTCCTCAGGGACAATCAGTGATCTGTATGATGATATGGCCTGTCTGTTTCTGGTATATTAGATGTATTGTCTGATTTACTTCTGGAGCCATTTCACACAATTAAGTACCTAATGTTTGGTTTTCTATTTGTTTTAACAGCTGCCAATATGAATCACATCAAGATTCGGGAGTTTCAGCGCAGGGCGATGCGTTACTGCCACATTCTGGATGTGGAGTCTGGGTTCCGCAACATGGCAAGGTGTTATCGCCAAGAAAGAGCCTCCGGAGTGTGGAGGTCATTTGCCCAAGGGGGGCCTTCAGTGTCCACCACAGCCACCAGCACCACCACTACCACCCAGGTGGCGCCAACCTTAGCAGGCACCTTTGCTGGACTGTCAACCTCCACTGCTCCAGGACCTGTCACAGCACCACCTGCACCTTCTCCTACAGACATGGCACCGACAAGGGCACACACTTCCTAAACTGGCACCAAGACCACCCCTGCATGCAGTCATAGACCCAGCAGCTTTTCAACAGATGCAACGGAACTTGAACCGTATGTTGCAGAAAATGACCAGGCTGCAGCAGGAGGTGGCACAAGTAAATCGGAGGGTGCGTGCCATAAAAAAGACCCTGCGGAGGGCAAACTTGTAGACAATATACCCTCAGCCATGATTCCCTCCCCTCCTTCTTCTTTCCTGGTTCTTTTAATTAGTGGGTTTAGGGGGCTTAGTGTTAGGTTAGTATAGGCTGTTAGTTTATTTAGTAGTAGTGGGTGGGGGTATGATACTTTTAACCCCTTCGCTGCCAGGCCTTTTCCCCCTCCTGTGTCAGGCCTTTTTTTGCCTATTTGGAATAGTTCTCACTTAGGCCCTCATAACTTTTTGTCCACATAAGCTACCCACGCCAAATGTGCGTCCTTTTTTTCCAACATCCTAGGGATTCGCGAGGTACCCAGACTTTGCGGGTTCCCCTGAAGGAGGCCAAGAAATTAGCCAAAATACAGTGAACATTTTTTTTTTTTAAATGGGAAAAAATGATTGCAGAAGAAGACTTGTAGTTTTTCCCCTGAAAATGGCATCAACAAAGAGCTTGTGGTGCTACAATCACCAGCTTCCCAGCTTTCAGGAACAGGCAGTCTTGAATCAGAAAACCCAATTTTTCAACACAATTTTGGCATTTTACTGGGACATACCACATTTTTACGATTTTTTGCGCTTTCAGCCTCCTTCCAGTCAGTGACAGAAATGGGTGTGAAACCAATGCTGGATCCCAGAAACCTAAACATTTCTGAAAAGTAGACAAAATTCTAAATTCAGCAATGGGTAATTTGTGTAGATCCTACAAGGGTTTCTTGCAGAAAATAACAACTGAAATCAAATATATTGAAATTGAGGCAAAAAAAACAGCCATTTTTCGTCACATTTTACTCTGTAACTTTTTCCTGCAATGTCAGAGTTTTGAAAGCAATATACTGTTACGTCCGCTAGTCCCTTCTGGTTACGGGGATATATAGGGCTTGTAGGTTCATCAAGAACCCTAGGCACCCAGAGCCAATAAATGAGCTGCACCTTGCAGTGGGTTTTCATTCTATACCGGGTATACAGCAATTCATTTGCTGAAATGTAAAGAGTCAAAAATAGGTATCAAGAAAACCTTTGTACTTCCAAAATGGGCACAAGATAAGGTGTTGAGGAGCAGTGGTTATTTGCACATCTCTGAATTCTGGGGTGCCCATACTAGCATGTGAATTACAGGGCATTTCTCAAATAGACGTCTTTTTTACACACTGTCTTATATTTGGAAGGAAAAAATGTAGAGAAAGACAAGGGGCAATAACACTTGTTTTACTATTCTATGTTCCCCCAAGTCTCCCGATAAAAATGATACCTCACTTGTGTGGGTAGGCCTAGTGCCCGCGACAGGAAATGCCCCAAAACACAACGTGGAGACATCACATTTTTCCACAGAAAAAAGAGGTGTATTTTGCAAAGTGCCTACCTGTGGATTTTGGCCTCTAGCTCAGCCGGCACCAAGTGAAACCTACCAAACCAGTGCATTATTTAAAACTAGAGACCTTGGGGAATCCAGGACGGGGTGACTTGTGGGGCTCTCACCAGGTTCTGTTACCCAGAATCCTTTGCAAACCTCAAAATGTAGCTAAAAAAACACCTTTTCCTCACATTTCAGTGACAGAGAGTTCTGGAATCTGAGAGGAGGCACAAATTTCCTTCCACCCAGCGTTCCTCCAAATCTCCAGAGAAAAATGGTACCTCACTTGTGTGGGTAGGCATAGTGCCCGCGACAGGAAATGCTCCAAAACACAACATGGGCACATCACATTTTTCTACAGAAAACAGAGGTGTTTTTTGCAAAGTGCCTACCTGTGGATTTTGGCCTCTAGCTCATCCGGCACCTAGGGAAACCTACCAAACCTGTGCATTTTTTAAAACTAGAGACCTAGGGGAATCCAGGACGGGGTGACTTGTGGGGCTCTAACCAGGTTCTGTTACCCAGAATCCTTTCAAACCTCAAAATTTGGCTAAAAAGCACTTTTCCACACATGTCGGTGACAGAGAGTTGTGGAATCTGAGAGGAGCCACAAATTTCCTTCCACCCAGTGTTCCCCCAAGTCTCCCAATGAAAATGGTACCTCACTTGTGTGGGTAGGCCTAGAGACCTTGGGGAATCCAAGACGGGGTGACTTGTGGGGCTCTCACCAGGTTCTGTTAACCAGAATCCTTTGCAAACCTCAAAATGTGGCTAAAAAAACACCTATTCCTCACATTTCGGTGACAGGGAGTTCTGGAACTTGAGAGGAGCCACAAATTTCCTTCCACCCAGCATTCCCCCAAGTCTCCAGATAAAAATGGTACCTCACTTGTGTGGGTAGGCATAGTGCCCGCAACAGGAAATGCTCCAAAACACAACATGGACACATCACATTTTTCTACAGAAAACAGAGGTGTTTTTTGCAAAGTGCCTACCTGTGGATTTTTGCCTCTAGCTCAGCCGGCACATTGGGAAACCTACCAAACCTGTGCATTTTTGGAAACTAGAAACCTAGAGGAATTCAAGACGGGGTGACTTGTGGGGCTCTCACCAGGTTCTGTTACCTAGAATCCTTTGCAAACCTCCAAATTTGGCTATAAAAACACCTTTTCCTCACATTTCGGTGACAGAGATTTCTGGAATCTGAGAGGAGGCACAAATTTCCTTCCACCCAGTGTTCCCCCAAGTCTCCCAATGAAAATGGTGCCTTACTTGTGTGGGTAGGCCTAGTGCCCGTGACAGGAAATGCCCCAAAACACAAAGTGGACACATCACTTTTTTCCACAGAAAACAGAGGTGTATTTTGCAAAGTGCCTACCTGTGGATTTTGGCCTCTAGCTCAGCCGGCACCAAGTGAAACCTACCAAACCAGTGCATTATTTAAAACTAGAGACCTTGGGGAATCCAAGACGGGGTGACTTGTGGGGCTCTCACCAGGTTCTGTTACCCAGAATCCTTTGCAAACCTCAAAATGTGGCTAAAAAAACACCTATTCCTCACATTTCGGTGACAGGGAGTTCTGGAACTTGAGAGGAGCCACAAATTTCCTTCCACCCAGCATTCCCCCAAGTCTCCAGATAAAAATGGTACCTCACTTGTGTGGGTAGGCATAGTGCCCGCAACAGGAAATGCTCCAAAACACAACATGGACACATCACATTTTTCTACAGAAAACAGAGGTGTTTTTTGCAAAGTGCCTACCTGTGGATTTTTGCCTCTAGCTCAGCCGGCACATAGGGAAACCTACCAAACCTGTGCATTTTTGGAAACTAGAAACCTAGAGGAATTCAAGACGGGGTGACTTGTGGGGCTCTCACCAGGTTCTGTTACCTAGAATCCTTTGCAAACCTCCAAATTTGGCTATAAAAACACCTTTTCCTCACATTTCGGTGACAGAGATTTCTGGAATCTGAGAGGAGGCACAAATTTCCTTCCACCCAGTGTTCCCCCAAGTCTCCCAATGAAAATGGTGCCTTACTTGTGTGGGTAGGCCTAGTGCCCGTGACAGGAAATGCCCCAAAACACAAAGTGGACACATCACTTTTTTCCACAGAAAACAGAGGTGTATTTTGCAAAGTGCCTACCTGTGGATTTTGGCCTCTAGCTCAGCCGGCACCAAGTGAAACCTACCAAACCAGTGCATTATTTAAAACTAGAGACCTTGGGGAATCCAAGACGGGGTGACTTGTGGGGCTCTCACCAGGTTCTGTTACCCAGAATCCTTTGCAAACCTCAAAATGTAGCTAAAAAAACACCTTTTCCTCACATTTCAGTGACAGAGAGTTCTGGAATCTGAGAGGAGGCACAAATTTCCTTCCACCCAGCGTTCCTCCAAATCTCCCGAGAAAAATGGTACCTCACTTGTGTGGGTAGGCATAGTGCCCGCGACAGGAAATGCTCCAAAACACAACATGGACACATCACATTTTTCTACAGAAAACAGAGGTGTTTTTTGCAAAGTGCCTACCTGTGGATTTTGGCCTCTAGCTCATCCGGCACCTAGGGAAACCTACCAAACCTGTGCATTTTTTAAAACTAGAGACCTAGGGGAATCCAGGACGGGGTGACTTGTGGGGCTCTCACCAGGTTCTGTTACCCAGAATCCTTTCAAACCTCAAAATTTGGCTAAAAAGCACTTTTCCTCACATGTCGGTGACAGAGAGTTGTGGAATCTGAGAGGAGCCACAAATTTCCTTCCACCCAGTGTTCCCCCAAGTCTCCCAATGAAAATGGTACCTCACTTGTGTGGGTAGGCCTAGAGACCTTGGGGAATCCAAGACGGGGTGACTTGTGGGGCTCTCACCAGGTTCTGTTACCCAGAATCCTTTGCAAACCTCAAAATGTGGCTAAAAAAACACCTATTCCTCACATTTCGGTGACATGGAGTTCTGGAACTTGAGAGGAGCCACAAATTTCCTTCCACCCAGCATTCCCCCAAGTCTCCAGATAAAAATGGTACCTCACTTGTGTGGGTAGGCATAGTGCCCGCAACAGGAAATGCTCCAAAACACAACATGGACACATCACATTTTTCTACAGAAAACAGAGGTGTTTTTTGCAAAGTGCCTACCTGTGGATTTTTGCCTCTAGCTCAGCCGGCACATTGGGAAACCTACCAAACCTGTGCATTTTTGGAAACTAGAAACCTAGAGGAATTCAAGACGGGGTGACTTGTGGGGCTCTCACCAGGTTCTGTTACCTAGAATCCTTTGCAAACCTCCAAATTTGGCTATAAAAACACCTTTTCCTCACATTTCGGTGACAGAGATTTCTGGAATCTGAGAGGAGGCACAAATTTCCTTCCACCCAGTGTTCCCCCAAGTCTCCCAATGAAAATGGTGCCTTACTTGTGTGGGTAGGCCTAGTGCCCGTGACAGGAAATGCCCCAAAACACAAAGTGGACACATCACTTTTTTCCACAGAAAACAGAGGTGTATTTTGCAAAGTGCCTACCTGTGGATTTTGGCCTCTAGCTCAGCCGGCACCAAGTGAAACCTACCAAACCAGTGCATTATTTAAAACTAGAGACCTTGGGGAATCCAAGACGGGGTGACTTGTGGGGCTCTCACCAGGTTCTGTTACCCAGAATCCTTTGCAAACCTCAAAATGTAGCTAAAAAAACACCTTTTCCTCACATTTCAGTGACAGAGAGTTCTGGAATCTGAGAGGAGGCACAAATTTCCTTCCACCCAGCGTTCCTCCAAATCTCCCGAGAAAAATGGTACCTCACTTGTGTGGGTAGGCATAGTGCCCGCGACAGGAAATGCTCCAAAACACAACATGGACACATCACATTTTTCTACAGAAAACAGAGGTGTTTTTTGCAAAGTGCCTACCTGTGGATTTTGGCCTCTAGCTCATCCGGCACCTAGGGAAACCTACCAAACCTGTGCATTTTTTAAAACTAGAGACCTAGGGGAATCCATGACGGGGTGACTTGTGGGGCTCTCACCAGGTTCTGTTACCCAGAATCCTTTCAAACCTCAAAATTTGGCTAAAAAGCACTTTTCCACACATGTCGGTGACAGAGAGTTGTGGAATCTGAGAGGAGCCACAAATTTCCTTCCACCCAGTGTTCCCCCAAGTCTCCCAATGAAAATGGTACCTCACTTGTGTGGGTAGGCCTAGAGACCTTGGGGAATCCAAGACGGGGTGACTTGTGGGGCTCTCACCAGGTTCTGTTAACCAGAATCCTTTGCAAACCTCAAAATGTGGCTAAAAAAACACCTATTCCTCACATTTCGGTGACAGGGAGTTCTGGAACTTGAGAGGAGCCACAAATTTCCTTCCACCCAGCATTCCCCCAAGTCTCCAGATAAAAATGGTACCTCACTTGTGTGGGTAGGCATAGTGCCCGCAACAGGAAATGCTCCAAAACACAACATGGACACATCACATTTTTCTACAGAAAACAGAGGTGTTTTTTGCAAAGTGCCTACCTGTGGATTTTTGCTTCTAGCTCAGCCGGAACATAGGGAAACCTACCAAACCTGTGCATTTTTGGAAACTAGAAACCTAGAGGAATTCAAGACGGGGTGACTTGTGGGGCTCTCACGAGGTTCTGTTACCTAGAATCCTTTGCAAACCTCCAAATTTGGCTATAAAAACACCTTTTCCTCACATTTCGGTGACAGAGATTTCTGGAATCTGAGAGGAGGCACAAATTTCCTTCCACCCAGTGTTCCCCCAAGTCTCCCAATGAAAATGGTGCCTTACTTGTGTGGGTAGGCCTAGTGCCCGTGACAGGAAATGCCCCAAAACACAAAGTGGACACATCACTTTTTTCCACAGAAAACAGAGGTTTATTTTGCAAAGTGCCTACCTGTGGATTTTGGCCTCTAGCTCAGCCGGCACCAAGTGAAACCTACCAAACCAGTGCATTATTTAAAACTAGAGACCTTGGGGAATCCAAGACGGGGTGACTTGTGGGGCTCTCACCAGGTTCTGTTACCCAGAATCCTTTGCAAACCTCAAAATGTAGCTAAAAAAACACCTTTTCCTCACATTTCAGTGACAGAGAGTTCTGGAATCTGAGAGGAGGCACAAATTTCCTTCCACCCAGCGTTCCTCCAAATCTCCAGAGAAAAATGGTACCTCACTTGTGTGGGTAGGCATAGTGCCCGCGACAGGAAATGCTCCAAAACACAACATGGGCACATCACATTTTTCTACAGAAAACAGAGGTGTTTTTTGCAAAGTGCCTACCTGTGGATTTTGGCCTCTAGCTCATCCGGCACCTAGGGAAACCTACCAAACCTGTGCATTTTTTAAAACTAGAGACCTAGGGGAATCCAGGACGGGGTGACTTGTGGGGCTCTAACCAGGTTCTGTTACCCAGAATCCTTTCAAACCTCAAAATTTGGCTAAAAAGCACTTTTCCACACATGTCGGTGACAGAGAGTTGTGGAATCTGAGAGGAGCCACAAATTTCCTTCCACCCAGTGTTCCCCCAAGTCTCCCAATGAAAATGGTACCTCACTTGTGTGGGTAGGCCTAGAGACCTTGGGGAATCCAAGACGGGGTGACTTGTGGGGCTCTCACCAGGTTCTGTTAACCAGAATCCTTTGCAAACCTCAAAATGTGGCTAAAAAAACACCTATTCCTCACATTTCGGTGACAGGGAGTTCTGGAACTTGAGAGGAGCCACAAATTTCCTTCCACCCAGCATTCCCCCAAGTCTCCAGATAAAAATGGTACCTCACTTGTGTGGGTAGGCATAGTGCCCGCAACAGGAAATGCTCCAAAACACAACATGGACACATCACATTTTTCTACAGAAAACAGAGGTGTTTTTTGCAAAGTGCCTACCTGTGGATTTTTGCCTCTAGCTCAGCCGGCACATTGGGAAACCTACCAAACCTGTGCATTTTTGGAAACTAGAAACCTAGAGGAATTCAAGACGGGGTGACTTGTGGGGCTCTCACCAGGTTCTGTTACCTAGAATCCTTTGCAAACCTCCAAATTTGGCTATAAAAACACCTTTTCCTCACATTTCGGTGACAGAGATTTCTGGAATCTGAGAGGAGGCACAAATTTCCTTCCACCCAGTGTTCCCCCAAGTCTCCCAATGAAAATGGTGCCTTACTTGTGTGGGTAGGCCTAGTGCCCGTGACAGGAAATGCCCCAAAACACAAAGTGGACACATCACTTTTTTCCACAGAAAACAGAGGTGTATTTTGCAAAGTGCCTACCTGTGGATTTTGGCCTCTAGCTCAGCCGGCACCAAGTGAAACCTACCAAACCAGTGCATTATTTAAAACTAGAGACCTTGGGGAATCCAAGACGGGGTGACTTGTGGGGCTCTCACCAGGTTCTGTTACCCAGAATCCTTTGCAAACCTCAAAATGTGGCTAAAAAAACACCTATTCCTCACATTTCGGTGACAGGGAGTTCTGGAACTTGAGAGGAGCCACAAATTTCCTTCCACCCAGCATTCCCCCAAGTCTCCAGATAAAAATGGTACCTCACTTGTGTGGGTAGGCATAGTGCCCGCAACAGGAAATGCTCCAAAACACAACATGGACACATCACATTTTTCTACAGAAAACAGAGGTGTTTTTTGCAAAGTGCCTACCTGTGGATTTTTGCCTCTAGCTCAGCCGGCACATAGGGAAACCTACCAAACCTGTGCATTTTTGGAAACTAGAAACCTAGAGGAATTCAAGACGGGGTGACTTGTGGGGCTCTCACCAGGTTCTGTTACCTAGAATCCTTTGCAAACCTCCAAATTTGGCTATAAAAACACCTTTTCCTCACATTTCGGTGACAGAGATTTCTGGAATCTGAGAGGAGGCACAAATTTCCTTCCACCCAGTGTTCCCCCAAGTCTCCCAATGAAAATGGTGCCTTACTTGTGTGGGTAGGCCTAGTGCCCGTGACAGGAAATGCCCCAAAACACAAAGTGGACACATCACTTTTTTCCACAGAAAACAGAGGTGTATTTTGCAAAGTGCCTACCTGTGGATTTTGGCCTCTAGCTCAGCCGGCACCAAGTGAAACCTACCAAACCAGTGCATTATTTAAAACTAGAGACCTTGGGGAATCCAAGACGGGGTGACTTGTGGGGCTCTCACCAGGTTCTGTTACCCAGAATCCTTTGCAAACCTCAAAATGTAGCTAAAAAAACACCTTTTCCTCACATTTCAGTGACAGAGAGTTCTGGAATCTGAGAGGAGGCACAAATTTCCTTCCACCCAGCGTTCCTCCAAATCTCCCGAGAAAAATGGTACCTCACTTGTGTGGGTAGGCATAGTGCCCGCGACAGGAAATGCTCCAAAACACAACATGGACACATCACATTTTTCTACAGAAAACAGAGGTGTTTTTTGCAAAGTGCCTACCTGTGGATTTTGGCCTCTAGCTCATCCGGCACCTAGGGAAACCTACCAAACCTGTGCATTTTTTAAAACTAGAGACCTAGGGGAATCCAGGACGGGGTGACTTGTGGGGCTCTCACCAGGTTCTGTTACCCAGAATCCTTTCAAACCTCAAAATTTGGCTAAAAAGCACTTTTCCTCACATGTCGGTGACAGAGAGTTGTGGAATCTGAGAGGAGCCACAAATTTCCTTCCACCCAGTGTTCCCCCAAGTCTCCCAATGAAAATGGTACCTCACTTGTGTGGGTAGGCCTAGAGACCTTGGGGAATCCAAGACGGGGTGACTTGTGGGGCTCTCACCAGGTTCTGTTACCCAGAATCCTTTGCAAACCTCAAAATGTGGCTAAAAAAACACCTATTCCTCACATTTCGGTGACATGGAGTTCTGGAACTTGAGAGGAGCCACAAATTTCCTTCCACCCAGCATTCCCCCAAGTCTCCAGATAAAAATGGTACCTCACTTGTGTGGGTAGGCATAGTGCCCGCAACAGGAAATGCTCCAAAACACAACATGGACACATCACATTTTTCTACAGAAAACAGAGGTGTTTTTTGCAAAGTGCCTACCTGTGGATTTTTGCCTCTAGCTCAGCCGGCACATTGGGAAACCTACCAAACCTGTGCATTTTTGGAAACTAGAAACCTAGAGGAATTCAAGACGGGGTGACTTGTGGGGCTCTCACCAGGTTCTGTTACCTAGAATCCTTTGCAAACCTCCAAATTTGGCTATAAAAACACCTTTTCCTCACATTTCGGTGACAGAGATTTCTGGAATCTGAGAGGAGGCACAAATTTCCTTCCACCCAGTGTTCCCCCAAGTCTCCCAATGAAAATGGTGCCTTACTTGTGTGGGTAGGCCTAGTGCCCGTGACAGGAAATGCCCCAAAACACAAAGTGGACACATCACTTTTTTCCACAGAAAACAGAGGTGTATTTTGCAAAGTGCCTACCTGTGGATTTTGGCCTCTAGCTCAGCCGGCACCAAGTGAAACCTACCAAACCAGTGCATTATTTAAAACTAGAGACCTTGGGGAATCCAAGACGGGGTGACTTGTGGGGCTCTCACCAGGTTCTGTTACCCAGAATCCTTTGCAAACCTCAAAATGTAGCTAAAAAAACACCTTTTCCTCACATTTCAGTGACAGAGAGTTCTGGAATCTGAGAGGAGGCACAAATTTCCTTCCACCCAGCGTTCCTCCAAATCTCCCGAGAAAAATGGTACCTCACTTGTGTGGGTAGGCATAGTGCCCGCGACAGGAAATGCTCCAAAACACAACATGGACACATCACATTTTTCTACAGAAAACAGAGGTGTTTTTTGCAAAGTGCCTACCTGTGGATTTTGGCCTCTAGCTCATCCGGCACCTAGGGAAACCTACCAAACCTGTGCATTTTTTAAAACTAGAGACCTAGGGGAATCCATGACGGGGTGACTTGTGGGGCTCTCACCAGGTTCTGTTACCCAGAATCCTTTCAAACCTCAAAATTTGGCTAAAAAGCACTTTTCCACACATGTCGGTGACAGAGAGTTGTGGAATCTGAGAGGAGCCACAAATTTCCTTCCACCCAGTGTTCCCCCAAGTCTCCCAATGAAAATGGTACCTCACTTGTGTGGGTAGGCCTAGAGACCTTGGGGAATCCAAGACGGGGTGACTTGTGGGGCTCTCACCAGGTTCTGTTAACCAGAATCCTTTGCAAACCTCAAAATGTGGCTAAAAAAACACCTATTCCTCACATTTCGGTGACAGGGAGTTCTGGAACTTGAGAGGAGCCACAAATTTCCTTCCACCCAGCATTCCCCCAAGTCTCCAGATAAAAATGGTACCTCACTTGTGTGGGTAGGCATAGTGCCCGCAACAGGAAATGCTCCAAAACACAACATGGACACATCACATTTTTCTACAGAAAACAGAGGTGTTTTTTGCAAAGTGCCTACCTGTGGATTTTTGCTTCTAGCTCAGCCGGAACATAGGGAAACCTACCAAACCTGTGCATTTTTGGAAACTAGAAACCTAGAGGAATTCAAGACGGGGTGACTTGTGGGGCTCTCACGAGGTTCTGTTACCTAGAATCCTTTGCAAACCTCCAAATTTGGCTATAAAAACACCTTTTCCTCACATTTCGGTGACAGAGATTTCTGGAATCTGAGAGGAGGCACAAATTTCCTTCCACCCAGTGTTCCCCCAAGTCTCCCAATGAAAATGGTGCCTTACTTGTGTGGGTAGGCCTAGTGCCCGTGACAGGAAATGCCCCAAAACACAAAGTGGACACATCACTTTTTTCCACAGAAAACAGAGGTTTATTTTGCAAAGTGCCTACCTGTGGATTTTGGCCTCTAGCTCAGCCGGCACCAAGTGAAACCTACCAAACCAGTGCATTATTTAAAACTAGAGACCTTGGGGAATCCAAGACGGGGTGACTTGTGGGGCTCTCACCAGGTTCTGTTACCCAGAATCCTTTGCAAACCTCAAAATGTAGCTAAAAAAACACCTTTTCCTCACATTTCAGTGACAGAGAGTTCTGGAATCTGAGAGGAGGCACAAATTTCCTTCCACCCAGCGTTCCTCCAAATCTCCAGAGAAAAATGGTACCTCACTTGTGTGGGTAGGCATAGTGCCCGCGACAGGAAATGCTCCAAAACACAACATGGACACATCACATTTTTCTACAGAAAACAGAGGTGTTTTTTGCAAAGTGCCTACCTGTGGATTTTGGCCTCTAGCTCATCCGGCACCTAGGGAAACCTACCAAACCTGTGCATTTTTTAAAACTAGAGACCTAGGGGAATCCAGGACGGGGTGACTTGTGGGGCTCTAACCAGGTTCTGTTACCCAGAATCCTTTCAAACCTCAAAATTTGGCTAAAAAGCACTTTTCCACACATGTCGGTGACAGAGAGTTGTGGAATCTGAGAGGAGCCACAAATTTCCTTCCACCCAGTGTTCCCCCAAGTCTCCCAATGAAAATGGTACCTCACTTGTGTGGGTAGGCCTAGAGACCTTGGGGAATCCAAGACGGGGTGACTTGTGGGGCTCTCACCAGGTTCTGTTAACCAGAATCCTTTGCAAACCTCAAAATGTGGCTAAAAAAACACCTATTCCTCACATTTCGGTGACAGGGAGTTCTGGAACTTGAGAGGAGCCACAAATTTCCTTCCACCCAGCATTCCCCCAAGTCTCCAGATAAAAATGGTACCTCACTTGTGTGGGTAGGCATAGTGCCCGCAACAGGAAATGCTCCAAAACACAACATGGACACATCACATTTTTCTACAGAAAACAGAGGTGTTTTTTGCAAAGTGCCTACCTGTGGATTTTTGCCTCTAGCTCAGCCGGAACATAGGGAAACCTACCAAACCTGTGCATTTTTGGAAACTAGAAACCTAGAGGAATTCAAGACGGGGTGACTTGTGGGGCTCTCACGAGGTTCTGTTACCTAGAATCCTTTGCAAACCTCCAAATTTGGCTATAAAAACACCTTTTCCTCACATTTCGGTGACAGAGATTTCTGGAATCTGAGAGGAGGCACAAATTTCCTTCCACCCAGTGTTCCCCCAAGTCTCCCAATGAAAATGGTGCCTTACTTGTGTGGGTAGGCCTAGTGCCCGTGACAGGAAATGCCCCAAAACACAAAGTGGACACATCACTTTTTTCCACAGAAAACAGAGGTGTATTTTGCAAAGTGCCTACCTGTGGATTTTGGCCTCTAGCTCAGCCGGCACCAAGTGAAACCTACCAAACCAGTGCATTATTTAAAACTAGAGACCTTGGGGAATCCAAGACGGGGTGACTTGTGGGGCTCTCACCAGGTTCTGTTACCCAGAATCCTTTGCAAACCTCAAAATGTAGCTAAAAAAACACCTTTTCCTCACATTTCAGTGACAGTGAGTTCTGGAATCTGAGAGGAGGCACAAATTTCCTTCCACCCAGCGTTCCTCCAAATCTCCCGAGAAAAATGGTACCTCACTTGTGTGGGTAGGCATAGTGCCCGCGACAGGAAATGCTCCAAAACACAACATGGACACATCACATTTTTCTACAGAAAACAGAGGTGTTTTTTGCAAAGTGCCTACCTGTGGATTTTGGCCTCTAGCTCATCCGGCACCTAGGGAAACCTACCAAACCTGTGCATTTTTTAAAACTAGAGACCTAGGGGAATCCAGGACGGGGTGACTTGTGGGGCTCTCACCAGGTTCTGTTACCCAGAATCCTTTCAAACCTCAAAATTTGGCTAAAAAGCACTTTTCCTCACATGTCGGTGACAGAGAGTTGTGGAATCTGAGAGGAGCCACAAATTTCCTTCCACCCAGTGTTCCCCCAAGTCTCCCAATGAAAATGGTACCTTACTTGTGTGGGTAGGCCTAGAGACCTTGGGGAATCCAAGACGGGGTGACTTGTGGGGCTCTCACCAGGTTCTGTTACCCAGAATCCTTTGCAAACCTCAATATGTGGCTAAAAAAACACCTATTCCTCACATTTCGGTGACATGGAGTTCTGGAACTTGAGAGGAGCCACAAATTTCCTTCCACCCAGCATTCCCCCAAGTCTCCAGATAAAAATGGTACCTCACTTGTGTGGGTAGGCATAGTGCCCGCAACAGGAAATGTTCCAAAACACAACATGGACACATCACATTTTTCTACAGAAAACAGAGGTGTTTTTTTCAAAGTGCCTACCTGTGGATTTTTGCCTCTAGCTCAGCCGGCACATTGGGAAACCTACCAAACCTGTGCATTTTTGGAAACTAGAAACCTAGAGGAATTCAAGACGGGGTGACTTGTGGGGCTCTCACCAGGCTCTGTTACCTAGAATCCTTTGCAAACCTCCAAATTTGGCTATAAAAACACCTTTTCCTCACATTTCGGTGACAGAGATTTCTGGAATCTGAGAGGAGGCACAAATTTCCTTCCACCCAGTGTTCCCCCAAGTCTCCCAATGAAAATGGTGCCTTACTTGTGTGGGTAGGCCTAGTGCCCGTGACAGGAAATGCCCCAAAACACAAAGTGGACACATCACTTTTTTCCACAGAAAACAGAGGTGTATTTTGCAAAGTGCCTACCTGTGGATTTTGGCCTCTAGCTCAGCCGGCACCAAGTGAAACCTACCAAACCAGTGCATTATTTAAAACTAGAGACCTTGGGGAATCCAAGACGGGGTGACTTGTGGGGCTCTCACCAGGTTCTGTTACCCAGAATCCTTTGCAAACCTCAAAATGTAGCTAAAAAAACACCTTTTCCTCACATTTCAGTGACAGAGAGTTCTGGAATCTGAGAGGAGGCACAAATTTCCTTCCACCCAGCGTTCCTCCAAATCTCCCGAGAAAAATGGTACCTCACTTGTGTGGGTAGGCATAGTGCCCGCGACAGGAAATGCTCCAAAACACAACATGGACACATCACATTTTTCTACAGAAAACAGAGGTGTTTTTTGCAAAGTGCCTACCTGTGGATTTTGGCCTCTAGCTCATCCGGCACCTAGGGAAACCTACCAAACCTGTGCATTTTTTAAAACTAGAGACCTAGGGGAATCCAGGACGGGGTGACTTGTGGGGCTCTCACCAGGTTCTGTTACCCAGAATCCTTTCAAACCTCAAAATTTGGCTAAAAAGCACTTTTCCTCACATGTCGGTGACAGAGAGTTGTGGAATCTGAGAGGAGCCACAAATTTCCTTCCACCCAGTGTTCCCCCAAGTCTCCCAATGAAAATGGTACCTTACTTGTGTGGGTAGGCCTAGAGACCTTGGGGAATCCAAGACGGGGTGACTTGTGGGGCTCTCACCAGGTTCTGTTACCCAGAATCCTTTGCAAACCTCAATATGTGGCTAAAAAAACACCTATTCCTCACATTTCGGTGACATGGAGTTCTGGAACTTGAGAGGAGCCACAAATTTCCTTCCACCCAGCATTCCCCCAAGTCTCCAGATAAAAATGGTACCTCACTTGTGTGGGTAGGCATAGTGCCCGCAACAGGAAATGTTCCAAAACACAACATGGACACATCACATTTTTCTACAGAAAACAGAGGTGTTTTTTTCAAAGTGCCTACCTGTGGATTTTTGCCTCTAGCTCAGCCGGCACATTGGGAAACCTACCAAACCTGTGCATTTTTGGAAACTAGAAACCTAGAGGAATTCAAGACGGGGTGACTTGTGGGGCTCTCACCAGGCTCTGTTACCTAGAATCCTTTGCAAACCTCCAAATTTGGCTATAAAAACACCTTTTCCTCACATTTCGGTGACAGAGATTTCTGGAATCTGAGAGGAGGCACAAATTTCCTTCCACCCAGTGTTCCCCCAAGTCTCCCAATGAAAATGGTGCCTTACTTGTGTGGGTAGGCCTAGTGCCCGTGACAGGAAATGCCCCAAAACACAAAGTGGACACATCACTTTTTTCCACAGAAAACAGAGGTGTATTTTGCAAAGTGCCTACCTGTGGATTTTGGCCTCTAGCTCAGCCGGCACCAAGTGAAACCTACCAAACCAGTGCATTATTTAAAACTAGAGACCTTGGGGAATCCAAGACGGGGTGACTTGTGGGGCTCTCACCAGGTTCTGTTACCCAGAATCCTTTGCAAACCTCAAAATGTAGCTAAAAAAACACCTTTTCCTCACATTTCAGTGACAGAGAGTTCTGGAATCTGAGAGGAGGCACAAATTTCCTTCCACCCAGCGTTCCTCCAAATCTCCCGAGAAAAATGGTACCTCACTTGTGTGGGTAGGCATAGTGCCCGCGACAGGAAATGCTCCAAAACACAACATGGACACATCACATTTTTCTACAGAAAACAGAGGTGTTTTTTGCAAAGTGCCTACCTGTGGATTTTGGCCTCTAGCTCATCCGGCACCTAGGGAAACCTACCAAACCTGTGCATTTTTTAAAACTAGAGACCTAGGGGAATCCAGGACGGGGTGACTTGTGGGGCTCTCACCAGGTTCTGTTACCCAGAATCCTTTCAAACCTCAAAATTTGGCTAAAAAGCACTTTTCCTCACATGTCGGTGACAGAGAGTTGTGGAATCTGAGAGGAGCCACAAATTTCCTTCCACCCAGTGTTCCCCCAAGTCTCCCAATAAAAATGGTACCTCACTTGTGTGGGTAGGTATAGTGCCCGCGACAGGAAAAGCTCCAAAACACAACGTGGACACATCACATTTTTCTATAGAAAACAGAGGGTTTTTTTTGCAATATGCGTACCTGTGGATTTTGGCCTCTAGCTCAGCTGGCACCTAGGGAAATCTACCAAACCTGTGCATTTTTTAAAACTAGAGACCCAGGGGAATCCAAGATGGGGTGACTTGTGGGGCTTTCACCAGGTTCTGTTACCCAGAATCCTTTGCAAACCTCAAAATTCGGCTAAAAAAACACTTTTTCCTCACATTTCGGTGACAGAGAGTTCTGGAATCTGAGAGGAGCCACGAATTTCCTTTCACCCAGCGTTCCCCCAAGTCTCCCCATAAAAATTGTACCTCACTTGTGTGGGTAGGCATAGTGCCCACGACAGGAAATGCTCCAAAACACAACGTGGACACATCACATTTTTCTACAGTAAACAGAGGTGTTTTTTGCAAAGTGCCTACCTGAGGATTATGGCCTCTAGCTCAGCCGGCACCTAGGGAAACCAACCAAACCTGTGCATTTTTTTAAACTAGAGACCTAGGGGAATCCAGGACGGGGTGAGTTGTCGGGCTCTCACTAGGTTCTGTTACCCAGAATCCTTTGCAAACCTCAAAATGTAGCTAAAAAAACATATTTTCCTCACATTTCGGTGACAGAGAGTTCTGGAATCTGAGAGGAGGCACAAATTTCCTTCCACCCAGGGTTCCTCCAAATCTCCCGAGAAAAATGGTACCTCACTTGTGTGGGTAGGCATAGTGCCCGCGACAGGAAATGCTCCAAAACACAACATGGACACATCACATTTTTCTACAGAAAACAGAGGTGTTTTTTGCAAAGTGCCTACCTGTGGATTTTGGCCTCTAGCTCATCCGGCACCTAGGGAAACCTACCAAACCTTTGCATTTTTTAAAACTAGAGACCTAGGGGAATCCAGGACGGGGTGACTTGTGGGGCTCTCACCAGGTTCTGTTACCCAGAATCCTTTCAAACCTCAAAATTTGGCTAAAAAGCACTTTTCCTCACATGTCGGTGACAGAGAGTTCTGGAATCTGAGAGGAGCCACAAATTTCCTTCCACCCAGTGTTCCCCCAAGTCTCCCAATAAAAATGGTACCTCACTTGTGTGGGTAGGTATAGTGCCCGCGACAGGAAAAGCTCCAAAACACAACGTGGACACATACCATTTTTCTATAGAAAACAGAGGGTTTTTTTTGCAAAATGCGTAGCTGTGGATTTTGGCCTCTAGCTCAGCTGGCACCTAGGGAAATCTACCAAACCTGTGCATTTTTTAAAACTAGAGACCCAGGGGAATCCAAGATGGGGTGACTTGTGGGGCTTTCACCAGGTTCTGTTACCCAGAATCCTTTGCAAACCTCAAAATTTGGCTAAAAAAACACTTTTTCCTCACATTTCGGTGACAGAGAGTTCTGGAATCTGAGAGGAGCCACGAATTTCCTTTCACCCAGCGTTCCCCCAAGTCTCCCCATAAAAATTGTACCTCACTTGTGTGGGTAGGCATAGTGCCCACGACAGGAAATGCTCCAAAACACAACGTGGACACATCACATTTTTCTACAGTAAACAGAGGTGTTTTTTGCAAAGTGCCTACCTGAGGATTATGGCCTCTAGCTCAGCCGGCACCTAGGGAAACCAACCAAACCTGTGCATTTTTTAAAACTAGAGACCTAGGGGAATCCAGGACGGGGTGAGTTGTCGGGCTCTCACTAGGTTCTGTTACCCAGAATCCTTTGCAAACCTCAAAATGTAGCTAAAAAAACATATTTTCCTCACATTTCGGTGACAGAGAGTTCTGGAATCTGAGAGGAGGCACAAATTTCCTTCCACCCAGCGTTCCTCCAAGTCTCCCGAGAAAAATGGTACCTCACTTGTGTGGGTAGGCATAGTGCCCGCGACAGGAAATGCTCCAAAACACAACATGGACACATCACATTTTTCTACAGAAAACAGAGGTGTTTTTTGCAAAGTGCCTACCTGTGGATTTTGGCCTCTAGCTCATCCGGCACCTAGGGAAACCTACCAAACCTGTGCATTTTTTAAAACTAGAGACCTAGGGGAATCCAGGACGGGGTGACTTGTGGGGCTCTCACCAGGTTCTGTTACCCAGAATCCTTTCAAACCTCAAAATTTGGCTAAAAAGCACTTTTCCTCACATGTCGGTGACAGAGAGTTCTGGAATCTGAGAGGAGCCACAAATTTCCTTCCACCCAGTGTTCCCCCAAGTCTCCCAATAAAAATGGTACCTCACTTGTGTGGGTAGGTATAGTGCCCGCGACAGGAAAAGCTCCAAAACACAACGAGGACACATCACATTTTTCTATAGAAAACAGAGGTTTTTTTTTGCAAAGTGCGTACCTGTGGATTTTGGCCTCTAGCTCAGCTGGCACCTAGGGAAATCTACCGAACCTGTGCATTTTTTAAAACTAGAGACCCAAGGGAATCCAAGATGGGGTGACTTGTGGGGCTTTCAGCAGGTTCTGTTACCCAGAATCCTTTGCAAACATCAAAATTCGGCTAAAAAAACACTTTTTCCTCACATTTCGGTGACAGAGAGTTCTGGAATCTGAGAGGAGCCACGAATTTCCTTCCACCCAGCGTTCCCCCAAGTCTCCCCATAAAAATTGTACCTCACTTGTGTGGGTAGGCATAGTGCCCACGACAGGAAATGCTCCAAAACACAACGTGGACACATCACATTTTTCTACAGTAAACAGAGGTGTTTTTTGCAAAGTGCCTACCTGAGGATTATGGCCTCTAGCTCAGCCGGCACCTAGGGAAACCAACCAAACCTGTGCATTTTTTAAAACTAAAGACCTAGGGGAATCCAGGACGGGGTGAGTTGTCGGGCTCTCACTAGGTTCTGTTACCCAGAATCCTTTGCAAACCTCAAAATGTGGCTAAAAAAACACTTTTTCCTCACATTTTGGTGACATAGAGTTCTGGAATCTGAGAGGAGCCACGAATTACCTTCCACCCAGCATTCCCTCAAGTCTCCCGATAAGAATGGTACCTCACTTGTGTGGGTTGGCCTAGTGCCCGCGACAGGAAATGCTCCAAAACACAACGTGGACACATCACATTTTTCTACAGAAAACAGAGGTGTTTTTTGCAAAGTGCCTACCTGTGGATTGTGGCCTCTAGCTCAGTCAGCACCTAGGGAAACCTACCAAATCTGTGCATTTTTGAAAACTAGATACCTAGGGGAATCCAGGATGGGGTGACTTGTGGGGCTCTCACCAGGTTCTGTTACCCAGAATCATTTGCAAACCTCAAAATTTGGCTAAAAAAACACTTTTTCCTCACATTTCGGTGACAGAGAGTTCTGGAATCTGAGAAGAGCCACAAATTTCCTTCCACCCAGCATTCCCCGAAGTCTCCCGATAAAAAAGGTACCTCACTTGTGTGGGTAGGCATAGCGCCCCGACAGGAAATGCTCCAAAACACAACGTGGACACATCACATTTTTCTACAGAAAACAGAGGTGTATTTTGCAAAGTGCCTACCTGTGGATTTTGGCCTCTATCTCATCCGGCACCTAGGGAAATCTACCAAACCTGTGCATTTTTTAAAACTAGAGACCTTGGGGAATCCAAGACGGGGTGACTTGTGGGGCTCTCACCAGGTACTGTTACCCAGAATCCTTTGCAAACCTCAAAATGTGGGTAAAAAAACACCTTTTCCTCACATTTCGGTGACAGAGAGTTCTGGAATCTGAGAGGAGGCACAAATTTCCTTCCACCCAGCATTCCTCCAAATCTCCCGATAAAAATGGTACCTCACTTGTGTGGGTAGGCATAGAGCCCGCGACAGGAAATGCTCCAAAACACAACATGGACACATCAAATTTTTCTTCAGAAAACAGAGGTGTTTTTTGCAAAGTGCCTACCTGTGGATTTTGGCCTCTAGCTCATCCGGTACCTAGGGAAACCTACCAAACTTGTGCATTTTTTAAAACTAGAGACCTAGGGGAATCCAAGGCGGGGTGACTTGCGGGGCTCTTACCAGGTTCTGTTACCCAGAATCATTTGCAAACCTCAAAATTTCGCTAAAAAAACACTTTTTCCTCACATTTCGGTGACAGAGAGTTCTGGAATCTGAGAAGAGCCACAAATTTCCTTCCACCCAGCATTTCCCCAAGTCTCCCGATAAAAAAGGTACCTCACTTGTGTGGGTAGGCATAGCGTCCCCGACAGGAAATGCTCCAAAACACAACGTGGACACATCACATTTTTCTACAGAAAACAGAGGTTTATTTTGCAAAGTGCCTCCCTGTGGATTTTGGCCTCTATCTCATCCGGCACCTAGGGAAATCTACCAAACCTGTGCATTTTTGAAAACTAGAGACCTTGGGGAATCCAAGACGGGGTGACTTGTGGGGCTCTCACCAGGTACTGTTACCCAGAATCCTTTGCAAACCTCAAAATGTGGCTAAAAAACACCTTTTCCTCACATTTCGGTGACAGAGAGTTCTGTAATCTGAGAGGAGGCACAAATTTCCTTCCACCCAGCGTTCATCCAAATCTCACGATAAAAATGGTACCTCAATTGTGTGGGTAGGCATAGAGCCCGCGACAGGAAATGCTCCAAAACACAACATGGACACATCACATTTTTCTACAGAAAACAGAGGTGTTTTTTGCAAAGTGCCTACCTGTGGATTTTGGCCTCTAGCTCATCCGGTACCTAGGGAAACCTGCCAAACCTATGCATTTTTTAAAACTAGAGACCTAGGGGAATCCAGGACGGGGTGACTTGTGGGGCTCTCACCAGGTTCTGTTACCCAGAATCATTTGCAAACCTCAAAATTTGGCTAAAAAAACACTTTTTCCTCACATTTCGGTGACAGAGAGTTCTGGAATCTGAGAAGAGCCACAAATTTCCTTCCACCCAGCATTCCCCCAAGTCTCCCGATAAAAAAAGGTACCTCACTTGTGTGGGTAGGCATAGCGCCCCCGACAGGAAATGCTCCAAAACACAACGTGGACACATCACATTTTTCTACAGAAAACAGAGGTGTATTTTGCAAAGTGCCTACCTGTGGATTTTGGCCTCTATCTCATCCGGCACCTAGGGAAATCTACCAAACCTGTGCATTTTTGAAAACTAGAGACCTTGGGGAATCCAAGACGGGGTGACTTGTGGGGCTCTCACCAGGTACTGTTACCCAGAATCCTTTGCAAACCTCAAAATGTGGCTAAAAAAACACATTTTCCCCACATTTCGGTGACAGAGAGTTCTGGAATCTGAGAGGAGGCACAAATTCCCTTCCACCCAGCATTCCTCCAAATCTCCCGATAAAAATGGTACCTCACTTGTGTGGGTAGGCATAGAGCCCGCGACAGGAAATGCTCCAAAACACAACATGGACACATCACATTTTTCTACAGAAAACAGAGGTGTTTTTTGCAAAGTGCCTACCTGTGGATTTTGGCCTCTAGCTCATCCGGTACCTAGGGAAACCTACCAAACCTGTGCATTTTTTAAAACTAGAGACCTAGGGGAATCCAGGACGGAGTGACTTGTGGGGCTCTCACCAGGTTCTGTTACCCAGAATCCTTTGCAAACCTCAAAATATGGCTAAAAAAACACTTTTTTCCTCACATGTTGGTGACAGAGAGTTCTGGAATCTGAGAGGAGCCACAAATTTCCTTCCACCCAGTGCTCCCCCAAGTCTCCCGATAAAAATGGTACCTCACTTGTGTGGGTAGGCATAGTGCCCGCAACAGGAAATGCTCCAAAATACAACGTGGACACATCACATTTTTCTACAGAAAACAGAGGTGTTTTTTGCAAAGTGCCTACCTGTGGATTTTAGCCTCTAGCTCAGCCGGCACCTGGGGAAACCTACCAAACCTGTGCATTTTTCAAGACCAGAGACCTAGGGGAATCCAGGAAGGGGTGACTTGTGGGGCTCTCGCCAGGTTCTGTTACCCAGAATCCTTTGCAAACCTCAAAACTTGGCAAAAAAAACACTTTTTCCTCACATTTCAGTGACAGAGAGTTCTGGAATCTGAGAGGAGACACGAATTTCCTTCCACCCAGCGTCCCCCCAAGTCTCCCGATCAAAATTGTACCTTGCTTGTATGGGTAGGCATAGTGCCCGCGACAGGAAATGCTCCAAAACACAACGTGGACACATCACATTTTTCTACAGAAAACAGGTGTTTTTTGCAAAGTGCCTACCTGAGGATTATGGCCTCAGCTCAGCCGGCACCTAGGGAAACCTACAAAACCTGTGCATCTTTGAAAACTAGAGACCTAGGGGAATCCAGGACGGGGTGACTTGTCGGGCTCTCACTAGGTTCTGTTACCCAGGATCCTTTGCAAACCTCAAAACATGGCTAAAAAAACACTTTTTTCCTCACATGTTGGTGACAGAGAGTTCTGGAATCTGAGAGGAGCCACAAATTTCCTTCCACCCAGTGTTTCCCCAAGTCTCCCGATAAAAATGGTACCTCACTTGTGTGGGTAGGCATAGTGCCCGCAACAGGAAATGCTCCAAAACACAACGTGGACACATCACATTTTTCTACAGAAAACAGAGGTGTTTTTTGCAAAGTGCCTACCTGTGGATTTTAGCCTCTAGCTCAGCCGGCACCTAGGGAAACCTACCAAACCTGTGCATTTTTGAAGACCAGAGACCTAGGGGAATCCAGGAAGGGGTGACTTGTGGGGCTCTCACCAGGTTCTGTTACCCAGAATCCTTTGCAAACCTCAAAACTTGGCTAAAAAAACACTTTTTCCTCACATTTTGGTGACAGTGAGTTCTGGAATCTGAGAGGAGACACGAATTTCCTTCCACCCAGCGTTCCCCCAAGTCTCCCGATAAGACAGGTACCTCACTTGTGTGGGTAGGCATAGTGCCCGCGACAGGAAATGCTTCAAAACGCAACGTGGACACATCACATTTTTCTTCAGAAAACAGAGGTGTTTTTTGCAAAGTGCCTACCTGAGGATTATGACCTCTAGCTCAGCCGGCACCTAGGGAAACCTACCAAACCTGTGCATTTTTGAAGACCAGAGACCTAGGGGAATCCAGGACGGGGTGACTTGTGGGGCTGTCGCTAGGTTCTGTTACCCAGAATCCTTTGCAAACCTCAAAACTTGGCTAAAAAAAACCTTTTTCCTCACATTTTGGTGACAGAGAGTTCTGGAATCTGAGAGGAGCCACGAATTTCCTTCCACCCAGCGTTCCTCCTCCAGAGGTGTTTTTTGCAAAGTGCCTACCTGAGGATTATGGCCTCTAGCTCAGCCGGCACCTAGGGAAACCTACCAAACCTGTGGATCTTTGAAAACTAGAGACCTAGGGGAATCCAGGACGGGGTGACTTGTCGGGCTCTCACTAGGTTCTGTTACCCAGAATCCTTTGCAAACCTCAAAATATGGCTAAAAAAACACTTTTTTCCTCACATGTTGGTAACAGAGAGTTCTGGAATCTGAGAGGAGCCACAAATTTCCTTCCACCCAGCGGATAAGAATGGGACCTCACTTGTGTGGGTAGGCATAGTGCCCGCGACAGGAAATGCTCCAAAACACAACGTGGACACATCACATTTTTCTACAGAAAACAGAGGTGTATTTTGCAAAGTGCCTACCTATGGATTTTGGCCTCTAGCTCAGCCGCCACCTAGGGAAACCTACCAAACCTGTGCATTTTTTAAAACTAGAGTCCTAGGGGAATCCAGGACAGGGTGACTTGTCGGGCTCTCTCTAGGTTCTGTTACCCAGAATCCTTTTCAATCCTCAAAATTTGGTTAAAAAAACACTTTTTCCTCACATTTCGCTGACAGAGTGTTCTGGAATCTGAGAGGAGCCACTAATTTCCTTCCACCCAGCGTTCCCCCAAGTCTCCCGATAAAAATGATACCTCACTTTTGTGGGTGGGCCACGTGCCTGCAACAGATTAAGGCCAAAAACTTGTAGAGATAGAGGGGATGGCACAGCGAGTTGATAAGGACATATTCTTCTTTTATACATCTTTAGGCTGACTCTTCTTTGGGGACCCACACAAGTGAGGTGTCATTTTACTTGGGAGACTGAGGGGAACGCTGGGGAGTAGGAATTTTGTGCTGGAGCGGTGATCCTACTAAGAAAAGTCAGGAAAATATGCTCTTTTAAGCAAATATTGAGGTTTGCAGAGGAGTTTGGGTAAGAAAATGTTGGGGGATCCATGCAAGCCACACCTCCGTGGACTCCTTGGGGTGTTTAGTTTAAAAAAATGTCTGGGTTTGGTAGGTTTCCCTAGATGAAGGCCGCACCCACGACCAAAAACATAGGTGCCCCCTCCCCCCAAACACAGGTAGTTTTGCAATATATCTTTTTGATGTGTCCACGTACGTCCGTGATGTGCCAAACACAAAAATTGTGAAAAGAAACACACTTAAGTTATGTGAAAAAGACCCCTCACCCACCAACCAAGTTGGTGGCATGCTTCATCATCGGGGTCCCACCTGAGACACCTAGCGTGTCACAAGTATACTGCGGCGCCTGATTACAGCGGAGCTGGTTTTGTCATTTGTACCCCACATACTTGTTGGATGTGGCATGAGGGTGAGTGATGGTTCAGTAGATCAAATTTTATTAACAAGAGATTTCACAAAAGTGAAATGCACTGTTAATAACTGAAAGGCCAAAAAACTGAACCAACGACTCACAGCTCGTGAGCTGAAAAGCCAGGTCAAGGCACCAAACGTTTTACAGTCCATTCACACACCTTTCATACATGACATGCACAAGACCATTCACACCGCCAGCCACGGGCCCAGCACATTACAACACTCACATCGACAGACAGCGTCACTCAAGGGCCCATCACTTACATACACCCACATACCTGATACAGCAGTCACACTAGCTGATGGGAGTGTATGGACTGACGTTTGGCTGGCAACACCATCCAAGCGTCACCCCACACACACCGCCAGCCAAGCACCACCCCACGCACACCGCCAGCCAAGCACCACCCCAAGCACACCGCCATCCAAGTGCCACCCCAAGCACACTGCCAGCCAAGCGCCACCCCACACACACTGCCAGCCAAGCGCCACCCCACGCACACTGCCAGCCAAGCCCCACCCCACGCACACTGCCAGCCAAGCGCCACCCCAAGCACACCGCCAGCCAAGCGCCACCCCATGCACACTGCCAGCCAAGTGCCACCCCACACACACCGCCAGCCAAGCGCCACCCCACACACACCGCCATGACTTTTTTCCCAGTTATAAACAACAAAGAAACCACTAACTAATTATAAAACAAGTACAAAACTACAAACACAACAGCTCTAACTAAATACATGACAGTAATGCAAACCGCGAAACTGAACATACGAAAATATAAAATAGGCAGTTCACGTTCACAGTATTTCCTCAAAAGTTTTCTTGGTGTGGTAATTTCTGAAACAGGCAGGCACACACAGCCCAGGCTTTCAAGGGCAATCGGGGCAGTGCATCCGGCTCTCCCTCCGGATACCTCTTCGGGCACATACTTTACATTTCTTAGTGGGTAAGTCTTTCTTGGGAGTGGGAGGGATGTGATCTGGAAAGTGGCGATCTTTCAATCTAGCCACATCCTCCACCACTGCTACTCTAGGAACTATTGCCTGTTCCACCACAATAAGGCTCTCTATCACTGACTCCTGAAATTTAACAAATGTCATCCTTGATTCAGGTGAACACTCCTTGAACACAATAAAGGCATTAAAAGTTGCCAGATGAAATAAATGTAGGGCCAACTTTTTATACCACACGTAAGACTTACGCAGAGCAGTGTAAGGTTCCAACCTCTGATCTACTCTATCACTTCCGCAACTTGGCCCCTAACAGTCACAGGGGAAGTACTCTCATCATGGATGGTAGATAGCATGTACACATCCCTCCTGTCTGAAAATTTCAGAGCTAGCAGCTCATTATCCCGCAAGGCACTGCACTGTCCCCTCTCAAGTTTTTTGCAGACAAGCTCCCTTGGATAGCCTTTCCGGTTAGAACGGATTGTGCCACAAGCAACAGTGTCCACTCTAAACAACTCCTTGAACAACTGCACTCCAGTGTAGAAAATATCTACGTACAAATGGTGACCTTTGTTAAACAGTCGTCTACCAAGTTCCCACACAATTTTTTCGCTAACTACAAAAGTGGCCGGACAACCAGGAGGGTCAATACTGGAATACCTACCAGTGTAGACCCGGAAAGTATACACATATCCTGTACTGCTTTCTGACAGCATATACAATTTAATCCCATACCGTGCCCTCTTACTAAGAATGTACTGCTTAAAAACTAAACACTCCTTAAAAAGGACCAAAGACTCGTCCACACTTATCTCTTTGCCTGGAACATAGACCTCTGAAAACCGATCTACAAAATGATCAAGGACAGGCCTAATCTTAAAAAGACAGTCACAATCAGGGTCATCTCGTGGCAAGGCTAAAGCATTGTCTACAAAATGCAGCATTCGAAGAAGAAGCAAATAGCGATTATGAGTCATAGTTGCAGGAAATATAGCCTTTGCCATCAAGGGACTAGTAGACCAATAAGAAGCCAGTGACACTTCCTTATCAACCCCATCAAAAAAGTCAAACCTAAAAACTTTTTCATCTCTTCAAGATATGTGGGAACCCACTGAGTAGCTCTAGACTGAGGCCTAAGTCTGGCAGCGTTGTCCCTAAAATATTGCTCCGCATACACATTAGCCTGCTCCACAATCTCTTCCAAAAATACATTGTCCATAAACAAGTGAAAGAAATGGACTGGCAAAAAGTTTTCCATATTGACTCTACACCCTGGGAGACCAGTAAATGCAGGTAACTGTGGCTGCTCCATGTTTGGGGCAATCCAGGTGTCAGGTCTTCTAATGGGAAACCCTTCAGCCCCAGGCTGCTGCACTATTGGCACATCAACGTCCTCCTCTAAAACAGGCCCTTCATCTGCACTAAGAGTAGCTTCCTCATCAGAAGAATCCTCTCGGACAGAAAACTCACTGCCAGAATCTCTCACTTCCTCCTCTGCCTCAGATGCAGAGTCAGTCTCGTAATCATGGTCTGAAGATGACCCAAAAAGCATGCCAACAACCTGCTGAGCGGTCACTCTGCGGCTAGCCATGATCCTCACTAACAAATGGATTGCCAACAACCACCAGCACTAAAATAAATAATAAACAAAGTGTAGCTTTATCACAAAGAGTTATGTACTAAAAAACTATACCACTCACGTGCCTGAAAAAGCTACTCACCAGCAACTACTCTGCACAGGCACAGCAATCACCTATGATATCCCACTAAAAAGAAAAAAGAAAAAAGAAAAAAGCAAATTAGACATAAGACAACACAAATATCATTGTGCCAAAATCTAAGGACAAGTTCACACACAATACTACATTTAGTACACCACCTACAAATATGTCATTCAGGCATGTAAACAATACTCCTTTGGAGTACATTGCTTTCACTTATCTAAAACATGCAACTATGCAAACACAGGACAACTACTGCCAAAACCGCAAGGATCCACAGCAAAGGAAGCAAAAGCTTTGAACTAGAACAAAAAGAAGAAATAAACTGTTATAATCACAAATACGAATACTTTGCCAGTTGCCAAACACCCGTCACCAAGAACTTAGAAACTGTCCCTAGTGCCTAAGTGGCTTCTGCCCCCCTTGGGGGCAGATGGGCCTAAAAAAAATAGGCAGATCTGCCCCCAAGGGGGCAGAAATGGCCAACAGCTCTGTACCCGGTTTGGGGGGGGACGACCCTTGCCAAAGGGGGCGAATAGGAGTGTCCCCAGCACCAAAAAAAACTAAGGGGAGCAAAAAAAAAAATTCCCTCGTGTCTTGGTGGCTTCTGCCCTCTTGGGTGCAGATAGGCCTAAAAAAAATTGCCCGATCTGCCCACAAGGGAAGCAGAAATGGTCATCAGTAACGTGCCCCCCTTTGGGGAGCGACGTTTGCAAAAGGGGCCACCACCCCACCCACACAAAACACACACACAATCCCTGGCGCCTAGTGGGTTTCGACCCCCCCGGGGGCAAGATCGGTCAAAAACATGGCAGATCTAGCCCCGGGGGCTGAAACATATAAAAAATTATTTTTGCCTGAGGGGTCGCTGCCCAAAAACATAAGGTAAACATAATCCCTGGTGGTCTAGTGGTTTTCGACTCCCCCCTGGGGGCACATCGGCCAAAAAAATGGGATTACTTATGCCCAAGGGGTCGCTCCCCGAAAAATCCTAGTGCAAACTAAATTCCTGGTGTCTAGTGGGGATTCAACCCCCCCGGGTGCAGATCGGCAGAGAAAATGGCCGATGTGCCCCCAAGGGGGGGGGGGCAAATATGGAGATAAAAATAGCCCACCCTTGCCCAAGGGGTCGCTCCCAAAAATGATCAGCTAAAGAATCCCTGGTGTCTAGTGGGGATACGACCCCCCCTGGGGGCAGATCGGCCGAAAAAACGGCTGATCTGCCCTCAGGGGGGGGGCCGAAATATGAAAAAAAAATAGCCCCCCATGGGAGCGACCCTTTCCCAAGGGGTCGCTCCCCCAAAAAATCAGGCCAAAAATCCCTGGTGTCTAGTGGGGATTCCGGGTCCACGATCGCGGGCCCCGCTCACGATCGTGCACCAGGAATCCCCTGAAAACAGGCACGGGGGAAGGAAAAACCCTTTCCTTCCCCCCGTGTCTGTTTCCCCCCAAAAACCTCCAAAAGGGAAGGACTCACCTCTTTGAGTTCCTTTCCCTCGAAGCGCTGGAAGCAAATGGCTTCCAGCGCGTCCTCGGCAATACTTGATGACGTCAGCGCGCTGTGAGCACGCTGACCTCATCAGATTGCCGAGGGGGGAGGTTGGGGGTGGAAGGGGAAGGGATTCCCCTTCCATCCATGACCGGGGGGTGTGGGTGGGGGGCCCACGGGGAGCGCTAGGACGAGGTGATCTCGTCCAAGGCACCGGGGAACCGGTGCCCTGGACGAGATCACCTCATCCAGGGCACACAAACGGTTAATATCTGTTTTTTATTAAGTGTGTGGGTGGGTGGGGGATGATGTTGGGGTTTTGGGGTTTTACAAAAAATAATAATAATAAAAAAAAAATACAAAAAAATATATATTTGTTTAGTATAAGATAGTATGTGTTTAGGTTAGTATATGTTGTCCTCCATGTGTCCCGTCTTATAAGGGGGGCCGAAGGTTGATGTTTAGATCGTTTCGTTAAATGTGATAAGTAAGTTTAGCTTAGGTTAGTTAAGGCCAGTTGTGGGTAATGTGTAGTTAGGATAGGTTAGGTTAGATAAGGTGTTTCCCCTGGTTTTAGCTTCTGTTTTTACTGTTTAATAAATATTTAGGTAACCCTTTACAGTATGTGTCACATGCTTGGAGATCAGGGCCTTGGCATGAGTGAACAGTGTCTCTTTTGTATTAGCTTTTGTGTCCCATGCTGCAACCAAATCCCAACTGAGCTGTTACATTGGCAGCTACACCAAAGCTACTTTGCTAAGATTCTGCCATCCATTGCACCCACCACTCACGATTACTATGGATCCCAAAGTGTGGTTAATTTTGGATGTATGTTTTCAATGTCACATACTTTGCTACCAGAATTGGTATTGAGGACACTGTGTTAAGTCTGCCTGCAGCCTGATGTCCAAGCGAATCCTTATAAGGTGAGTGGTAGTATGCTCTCATGTAGTATGGTATACATAACTCACACCTATCATTTGTTACAATGTTCAGCCCGGTGACATCTTTGTATGTAAACTCATACACATCCATTCATGCAGTATGGTGTGTGTTAGGTAAAATTTGGGTCAAATGCCACATACGTAAGTTTTGGCTTGAAGAAAAATGTGAAGGCAATATTTTTTGGCTTAGAAATCCCTTGAGGAAGCGTTATTCTGTCCAACACAGCATTATGGTGTATAGTTTCTATTTTCCTCTGAAATAACCCTCAGGAAGGGCAGATGATGGTACAATCCAGACCACTGTGCATAGTTATCAGCCAACATTCTTTCAGGTCAGGTGTATTGACAATCTATAATCATTAACCTGAGGTAAACCTCACTGATCTACCTCACGGTTGATGTGTCACATTACACAGAGACAAAGTTGTTGTGTAAGTGCTATTTATTTTAAAGTGCTGTAGTGCTATATGTACATTGTCCATGATTGTGAGTCCATTAGTGTGACACCTTCCATTGTGATCCTACACAAGTGCAAAAGGACATGTCATTGGACATGCTGGGGTGAAGTGTCAGACAGTGCAGAGGGACATGATTTGCCAATGAGTTAGTGAGAGACAAACACAGGGCAGGGTGACAAGATAAACAGTGGGCTGAAGAACAGTGCTTGAGTACAGTTGTTGCAAGACTGGCATGTTACAAAGCACAATACCTTGGCAATAGGTGGCCATGTGGCAGGGACTAGTGCTACCGGGTACTCTTACGGGTGAAGGTGATCTGTTCCACGTCTTCATCTTCTGATGTGTGTGTTGTTTCCTCTGCCCTTGGTGGTTGTGGTTGTGAAGGGGCAACACACATCTCAGTGTTTGAAGACTGCACTGCATTGTGCTGTTTTCCCATAAATATGGGTCTAAATAAATAGATGCCTACATGTCAAAGTCTTCTCGTATATAAACACCATACAACTGTCTTAAAAACAACCTTGCTTGTCTGATGACTTGTTTTTTGATGCTTCACCCTAGAAAATGGATGTAATGAAGGATTTGTATTACAATTATTCTCATGGAAAGTGCTCTGATACACGTTGGGACTAGTTCCCATTGTATAAAAACTCAGAAATAAATGAATAATGAGGCTAATATCGAAAAGCAGAAGAATGTGGTTGTCTTAGTGGAATAGTTATTTTTCACTTCTGTCACTTGTACTCTTGCATTGTACCAGGATTCTCTTTGTTCTTCTTAATGCTCCTTTTTGACATCTGAATTGTCTTCCAAACCTTTTTGTAAACTTTTGATATATCAGAAACAAAACTTTCTCCATGGGAATGTTTACAACGATTTTCCCAAATCCAGCTCTTCCTCCATGAGGTGCCTCCCCAGAACCTTTATGGTACCGAGCTTTTTAGCAGCTCTACCTGATCTCCCAGGAGAGTGATGGAGGTATGGACACATGATTAGAATGTGGAAAATTTCACAGTCTCTTTCTAGTTGTTTCCGTGCTGTTTTTGTCCTCCCTATTCTTCCCTGTTAAACCAGTCTTGTTCTCAGACTTTTAGCCGTATTTTGACATTGGCCAGGCTGATTTCTTAGATCATTGTTTTCTGCTGTGAGCAGACGGTAAATATGAGTGGGTGCGGTGGGTCACTGTCGATCCAGGAGTGTTGAATTGGACAAGAGCATTGTGCTCTCACCTTGGTGATGTTGGGTTGGGGAGGGACCAGCTGCATCTTTGCCTGCAGCCCTGCTTGCGGCACTCGCAGTGTGACTGGTGTGTAGCTGGTAGTTTTAGGTCCGGAAACTCTGGATCAGTTATAGCATGGATACTGCCTCTCCCCTATACTTGTGATAGAGCGTTACGACCTAATAAATTACCTGTATCTGAACGCTCTTGGGTCGATGAATCTTTTGACCTAGTGGGGCTCTCCTCACCCGAGAGTAATCAATTTAATCAAATCAATAATCAATAACGAACATAAGCAATGCCCTGATCAACATAACACTTCACAATTAATCCAGAATACATTTCGACGAAACCATGACCTTTCGGTCATGAATTACCACACCAGTTTATTCAAAGTTAGTGAATTTATTTCCCTATATTAACAAAGCTAGCACAATATAAACATGTCTCAACACCAAATGATATATGTAGATGAACATTAATAGCTGTCCATAACGACGAAACAGATGCAATCTACGCAGCATTTGAATAATAATGCATTCGATAATAGCAATGCAAACCACTAAAACTATAATCTGTAATGAGCTAATTGCATACATTGGTCAGCATAACAAGGTCTCAAATTGCATCGTGCGACAGATGAATCCTTATCTAACCTCAAATTAGCATCTGCATGTGGGATTTCATGCAAAAACAATTTAGCAACATTAATTTGTAAAACTCCTAACTAGGGCTCTTATCAAAAATCAGCAGTTGGTTACCTAAAAAGAACACAATGCAATTGTACAATTTCCTTTCATATTTACCAAATCCAATCAGCATTCAAGGAAGTCTTCATCTCACAGGTACCAGTTTCGATCAGCATGGGACGGGGCAAAGGGGCAGGGTGGACGGGGCAATTGCCTCACAGCGGCAAAAGGGCAAAACTATAACTTCATGCAAAGGGACGAATCAAAGTTAAAGTCTCTAGGGCGAGAATTACTTAAAGTCTCTTTCTCTCGATTAGAGAAAGCATCAAAGTCTCATCGAACATCAGTTGGCATCGAAGTCGGCAATAACGGGTAATGGGCTGGCAAAGGCGCATGTCCAATAATGGCTATAATGGCAATAATGGCTGCTTTCCTCTCGTGCACCTGGTTTAAATAGACAACAGTTCAAATCCAGTAGGGTCTTCCATTGGAGGGTTCATAGGTTGGCTTCAAATTGTCCAATCAAAAACTACAGTTCACAAGCTTCTACCTAAGCATACATTATCCTTGGAGTCGGGAACGTAAGTTGCAACATATTTTACCAATTAACTCACTTTCAGAGCGTCCATTGTCTGCACCTGCAGATTGACCTTGGAGCAAAGAAGAAGATGCCAGGCTGGCACGAAACCTTAAAGATAAGCATGTGAACGATCCCACTGGAAAAGTACAGCTTCAAGCAAGAATACACTTTTATTAGCACGTTGGAAAAAACACGAGCATCTAAACCGTGAGACAGGCAACTAGGCCGAAGCCTCCACTAAAGTTATGCTAAGCTAAAACATTTCAAACAAGCAAATCATGGTACACGTTTACGGTTATGTCAGATTAGTACAATTCTAATACATCACGTTATATAAAGCACGCTTATAAATGTTGGCAAACTACTCTGAGGGCACATTTGTCCCCGTACAATCTTTATTAGTTCGGTTAAAGTCACACTTGATTATTGCAGCACTACGTTTATGCGCTAATAAATGTAAAACCTTCATTTCTGCGTCATCAATCCCTCCTCTGATGACTACTTGTCATCACACAAAACCATTCCCACAAATGTTATTCCATTAAAATTCTGTCAGTTCTCTTTGCCTTTTAGTTCCCCTTGTTCTTGCTTTATATTCTTCTGCCATTCTTTTCATCATTTTCTCTTCCTTCCTTCTTTTAATTCTTGCCATAATCATTATTATTCCCCTTTTTATTCCCCAAATTCCAAATATACAAATCAATACTATTAATATTCCCTGTATTATTTTTAGTAATATTCCATTCCAAATGCCACCAAGCCAATTTCCCACTGAAGCAATTCCCTTTCCAACTTTCTCCCACACTCCTGTTTCTTTCAATTCCTTCAAGTCTGCACTCTCTTTTGTTAGATTTGCAAGCATTGTTTTAATTTTCACACTGTTGTTTGGAATATACGTACAACAGTGACGCACACCAAGCATTTTGCAAACGCCGCCATCCTTTGCTAAAAGAATGTCTAAGGCAAGCCTGTTTTGAAGAGTCATAGCTCTTTCTGCTGCAAGTTCAGCATCTATCAGGATTATAGCACCTGAAAACTTTGTCAACATGTTATCCACTATAGTAGACAACTTTCTTATTTTGATGGAATTCAACACAACTCCCAATGAAGGAATCATGGCTCCAAATATATCTCCTACCACAGCAGCTGCGGTCTCTCTTTTCTGGATACGATGAGATCCAGGCGTCTTTGGAATCACCGATAGGTCATCCAGTTGATAAACCTTTGGGAACACTATACCCAAATAACATCTCCCCCACCATCCTTTTGGAAGACGATAATAGGCATTATGCCCACAAATGTAATATACACCTGGTATGACAGGGTCAAGTCCGTTCAGCATGAATGTCCATTTGGCCTTAAAAATAAACGTATGTTTACATTCACTCGCTCCCACGAAAATGTTGTCATAATAAGATTCACCTCGATATATACAAAATTTCCCTACATGCCAAGCATCTAAAGCTATTCTCCCTTGTGTTTTTATTGCAGCAAAAGCATAATTATCTACTGAAGTCCTCTTATGTAGCTCTTTTTCTAATTTCGCATTCATTTGTGCCCTTCTATCATCTGTGCGATCTAAAAAGCTTATTTCTACTGCAGAGAGCGAGCAGGTAAGGTTTTCCCTATGAGCGTGAGCTGTTTCAAAAGGTTGCATTGGCTCGAAAAATTCCCTCATTATTTTAGCATCCCAATCTTTAGCAATCTGGCTTAGCTGCGTAATTATAGGAACATATGCAAAAGTAACATCATAATTTGAGTAAAAATACTGTATGTTAGTTTGACCATAAAATCTAGAAGTTACTATACTACATGTAATCCCATATGTAAGAGGCATGTGGTGAATAGGTCACCCCTTCCTTTACCGATGTTGGTATCTGTGTACACACATAACAATCTTTCGCATCCATAGTCCCAACATATTCTGTTAGCAAGCGATAGAAAACATTATACGAGAGCTCCTTCTTATCATGCAAGTGTCTCTCATCTAATTCTAGTCTTTTCAGTGCGGTTAGTTCAGTGACAGCAATAGGAGCAAAAGTAGAAGCATCAATTTTCTCATTCTCACCCTTACCATGCGTTGCAAGCACTATTGCCATTATTATTAGTACACATGCAGCTATCAAGCCTATACACGCATATTTACAATATTTCATTCTACTGTTTTGTGTCATGATCTGTATAGAATCAGAGAGCTAGAAGCACCTATAAAAGAAACGATTTAGCAATTCAGTTACAAAGCTGAACGAGCGCAATGTTCACACAGTTTTCTTCAGGAGCCAAGTCACTTATCGGTTAGCAGCATTTGTCTCAATTCGGCAATAACTCAGTCTTTTTTTTTTTTTCCAGTTAGCAACGTCGTCTCAAATCGGGTTTAAGAGTCAATCAGGTTATCAAAGTCTTATCAAGTTAGCAAATGTCTCATCCGGTTTAGCAATGTCTCAGCTGGTTGTATCACGTTATATTATAGCAAGCAATGTCATTTACCAGCTTTTCAATCAACAGTATCCATAAAACTTTTCTTTTCTATTGGTATCTCTTCTTCTTCGTTCTCGAGGCTAAGAGATACAAATTCGTCAGTCCAATCGTCATTGACTACATATGCCCATTCTGGACCGGAATATCTCCTGTTTGGTATCCTTTTCCTTTTCAATTTTGCCTCTCTCTTTGATTCTGCCTCACTGGTACTTTCCTCTTTGGCAAAGTCTTTTTCTTCACTTGTTGTTGGTAACACGACAGACACTTCCTTTCTTTTCTCTTTCACTTTTGGCCCTTCACCGTCGTTCAGCGTTTCTCTCGTTTTCACTTTTACTGGTGATATACTCGATCTTTTCTTTGCACTGTGTCCACTTGATGGACCTACGATCTCTTCTGAAGAAGTTTGAACAGTTTCGTTCTGTTCTGCCTTGTCCCCTCCTTCTGGGAAGTCAATCAGGTTTTCCTTTTCTTTTTCTGTACCGTCTGCTTCTGGGAAAGCCCTCCTCTGATCAGGCTCTCCTGCTTCTTCACCTCTTTCAAGCCCTTTGTCACCGTTACTTTCGTCAGGCTCTTTGTCACTTTCAGCTGCTTCAGGCTCTTGGTTACCTTCAGCTGCTTCAGGCCCTTTGTTGCCTTCAGCTTCTTCGTCGCTGTCTGAGGTTTCTCCTTGGTCTTCCCCAAGTGAATCGGCTGCTTCGTCCTCAGAGAATATTTCTCTCTCCTCTATTTCTGCCTGTTCGCTTCTAGTTCTGGTTTGCTCTGTCTCAGCGCTTGGCACTTTGTTATCAGATACCGGCAGTTTAAGCGCTTCAACTTCCTCATCTGTGGGACACAACACTTTCTTTGTATGACTGGCGTGAATCCAGTTGGGAACTCCCGCACACTTCACAGCGGTAGTTGTCGTCAGGATCACTTGGAAAGGGCCTTTCCAACGGGGTTCCAGACACGACTTCCTCACGTGCTTCTTTACCACGAACCAGTCACCTGCTTTCAGTGTGTGTCCTGGACCTTGGATCGGTGGCAAGGTGGTTGCTTCCACCTGGTGAAGAAAGAGCGAACCACGTCAGCCAGACCTTTGCAGTAGTCTAACACCATATCATCTGTAATATTCAAAAGCGCGTTTGCGGGAACTGCAGGAAGTCTCATGGCCCTGCCCATGAGAATTTCGTGCGGGGACAATCCAGTCTTTCTGTCAGGGGTGTTTCTCATTGACATTAACACCAAAGGCAATGCGTCAGGCCATTTCAAATTTGTCGATGCACATATTTTCGCCATTCTTGATTTCAGTGTACCATTCATTTGCTCCACCAGTCCTGAGGATTCAGGGCGATAGCTACAATGCAGTTTTTGCTCAATGTTCAGCGCTGCGCAAAGTAACTTTATCACCTCGTTATTGAAGTGACTTCCCCTATCTGATTCTAAAGAGATCGGGAATCCGAAACGTGGTATTAACTCCCTCAACAATAGTTTTGCAACTGTAAGGCTGTCATTCCTACGTGTGGGGTATGCTTCAATCCAGTGACTAAAAATGCACACAATCACCAACACATACTTCAGACCTCCATGCACTGGCATCTCAATAAAGTCCATCTGCATTCTGCTGAACGGGCCACCGGCCCTGCCAATGTGGCTCGCGTTCACAACTGTTCCCTTTCCTGGGTTCATCTGTTGACAAATGACACATCGGTGGCAGACTGCTTCTGCAACTTGACGGAATCTGGGGTTAAACCAATCAGTTTTGAACAATCTTATCATGGCATCTCTCCCTAGGTGAGCCTGCCCATGATAGAACCGCGCAAGCTGCGATAAGAGACAATTTGGTAAGACAAATTTTCCCTCATTTGAAACCCATATCTCATCTGGTCTTTTTGTACATTGTGCCTTAATCCAGGAAACTCTTTCATCCTCCCTGACGCTATTCTGTAATGTTTTTAGTTCATCCATTGTATCCACGACCTTCAAGGCAAAAGCTTCAGCTGGTTCTAGCTCTGGCTCATTTATCGAATTCCATTCATCCCTGAGCAATATACAGTTCAAGGCACAAAATCTTGCGACTTGATCCGCATATGCATTTCCCAGGGAAACGTAGTCCTGTCCTTTTGTATGAGCACTACACTTTACCACTGCAATTTCGGCTGGCATTTGAATGGCATGTAACAATTCCCTTATTCTCTCCTCGTTTTTCACTGGGGACCCTGAAGAGGTCAGGAAACCTCTCTATGACCATAGTTGCCCAAAGTCGTGCACAATTCCAAACCCGTACTGACTATCAGTGTAAATGGTAACCTTCATCAATACAGACAGTTGACATGCTCTTGTAAGGGCTACAAGCTCTGCTACTTGTGCCGAATATACTCCTTGAAGCCAGGACGCTTCCAAGACACCTGTTACAGTACATACAGCATATCCTGCTTTCAATATTCCCAATGCATCTCTTAAACATGACCCATCAACAAAAACAATTTGGTCATTGTCATCAAGCTTAGTATCCTTGATGTCAGGTCGGGGTTTTGTGCAAAATTCAGTCACCTGAAGGCAGTCATGCTCGACGTCCTCAGCGTTCTCAATTTCAGCATTTTCACCAGGAAGCAAGGTTGCTGGATTCAACGTAGTGCACCTTTTCAGCTGCACATTCGGTGAGCCCAGAATTATTGTCTCATACCTCGTGAGTCTTGCTCCAGTCATGTGTTGCGTTCGGGAGCGGGTCAAAAGTATCTCAACTGAGTGAGAGACCATGACTGTTAATGGATGTCCCATCACTATTCCTTCACTCTGAGTGAGGCTGATACCAACTGCTGCTACGGCGCGCAAACACCCTGGAAGTGCTGCTGCGACCGGATCCAAAGTAGCTGAAAAATACGCTACTGGTCTGTTTACGCCACCATGGGCTTGGGTCAAGACAGACAAAGAACATGCATCACGTTCATGACAAAACAATGTGAAAGGCTTTGTGTAATCAGGCATACCTAAAGCTGGAGCCCTGCACATGCATTCTTTCAATTCAATAAAAGCATCCATTTCATCTCCTTTCAGCTCAATTTCATCCAATGCATCCTTCTGGGTCAGTTTCAGTAAAGGCTTTGCTAGAGTTGAGAAGTTGGGAATCCACTGGCGACAGTAGCTCACCATCCCCTAAAACTTCCTCACCTCCCTCCTCGTCTTTGGTGGACTCATTTGAAGTACACTTGTTATTCTTTCCTTCATTATTCTCCGTGACCCTTTCTCTATTTGGTGACCCAAGTATTTCACTTTCTTCTGACAGAACTGCAACTTTGAAGGAGACACCTTGTGTCCATTCCTTCCCAAATGGTTCAGTAGAGCAATGGTATCGGCTGTGCAGCCATTTTCTGTCTTAGATGCAATCAGTAAGTCATCGATGTACTGTACTAGAGTAGACTCGAACGGCAATTCTAACGCTTCCAAGTCTTTCTTTAGAATCTGATTGAAAATTGACGGTGACTCAGAAAACCCTTGAGGAATTCGACACCAACTGTAAACTCTGTCTAAGAATTTGAAACAAAAGAGAAATTGGCTGTCCTCATGAAGAGGCACCGAAAAGAATGCTTGTGACAAGTCGATGACTGAGAACCACTCGGCATCGCAAGGGACTTGAAACATTATCACAGCTGGATTCGGTACTACGGGGCAACATTTGACTATGATGTCATTTATTTTCCTCAAGTCCTGCACAATTCGGACCTTTCCACTCGGCTTTATTAGTCCCATGATTGGTGAATTACATGGACTGCTTAACACTTCTTTCAGTACTCCCTGTTTTACAAACTCGTCAATCAGTTGGGCGACTTTCATGAGGGTGTCTTGTGCCATGTGGTATTGTGGGGTCTGGGGAAAAGTTACATTGGGTTTTACAGTCACTTTCACTGGTTCCACTCCTTTCACCAATCCCACCTCTTTTCCTGTCATATCCCACACTTCCTTTCCGACTGTTTCCCGTAATTCAGCTGGAATATCTTCTTCAGTTATCATCGGAAGAAGGTTAATCAGAGGATATTTTTCATCGACAATTTCCATCTCGTCCCCTTCTACACTGTCCTCTTCTTCCCCATCACTGCTCGTCTGAATTCTAATTCCATTGTACGAACACATAATCGAACATCCCAATTTGCACAATAGGTCTCTCCCTAACAGTGCTATCGGGCTTGAGTCACATACCACAAAATTATGTAACCCTTGATAGTTACCAATCCTGACTGGTACTGGATCTGTGATTGGGTTTGTCAGGTACCTGTTTGCTACTCCCACCACTTGAACTGTCCTCCCTGAGAGTGGCAAATTTGGTACTTCAATGCTCCTAACAGTTGAACGTGTGGCTCCTGTGTCAACCAAGAATGAAACTCGATGATCCATAACTCTTCCCTCCACATATGGACCCTTTTGATCGACTTCCAAGGATGCTGCAAGCACACAATTTCCCTCCCCATCTGAACTTTCACTCTCCCATACATTGTTTATTCCATTCTCACTGTGTAATGGGAACTGTTGTACTGTGCCATTTGTACTCATCACCTGACCCGAGACCTGTGGAGGAAGCATCACTTGCTGCTGACCCATTGGTGCCAAAGGTATTTGCATTTGCTGATTAGGTACCATTGGTAACTGCTGTTGCATTGGCTGCATTTGCGTCATCTGCATACGAGGCACCTGCATCTGCTGCGGTTGCATGGGCTGTAATCCCTGCAGCTGATTTATGGTCTGAAAATTTGGGTTTGGACCTCTCATTTTCGGTCCCCTCATTGTCTGGAATGCATTGACATCATTGTTCTGCTGACCAACACCTGCACCTTCCTGCACCACCATCGGGCACTCGCGTTTCCAATGTCCGACGATCCCGCACACGTGACACGGCATCACCTTTTTCATTGCCTGCACACCATTCGGAATCACAACAGTGTTCAAATCCGGACCATTACTCCCAAAACCTCCTCTGCCTCTGCCTCTTGCCTGTGGCTGAAACACCATATTTCCCTGCGGCTGCGGCTGCGGTACCTGCTGTTGGAACCCTTGCAACCCTTGCAAACCTTGCAGACCTGTCTGAGCTGCTTTAAGTTGCATCACCATCACTTTCTCTTTCAACCTTTTCTGTTTCACCTTAATTTCATCGCTACAGTATTTCGCATAATTCAACACTTCATCAATTGGTTTCGACTGCCAACAAATCAAATGCATCTTTATCATCTGACTTATCTCTGGTCTCAGCCCTTCCACAAATCTAAACACAAAATGAAGCATGTCCTTCGCCTCTATTCTTTCCGTGCCACTGTAGTTCTTAAACGCCTTCAACAGCCTCTCATAGTAACCATGGATCGACTCTTTAGCCTCTTGGGCAGTTCGATCAATCTTCTGCCAATCCACATTTTTCGCGGCAACCTTCGTCTTCAAATACTCAATCACCTTATAGTACAAGCTCATTACCATAGGCGATGGTGCACCCGTATCCCTGTCTCTCTCTGGTTCACTTGTCGGCCAACCTACAGCCCTTTTGCAGTCTTCCCACAAATCTGCCGGAACCACAATCTCAAAGAGGGTGTTCAGGTCTTCCCAAAGACATTTTGCAAGCTTCACAAACCTATCAGTCTGTTGATACCACTCAATCGGCTTCTCTCTCAGTTTGGGAAAATCATCCGTGAAAGACTGAATGTCGCTTCTGTGCCACGGTACATGTATTAATTTTCCCCCTGCTGTCTCCCTCATTGGTAACATGCTTATTGCATCACTACTCTGTGGTCTTTTCTCGTTATTCTCTGGGACACTGTCTTTCTTCTTTTCCTTTTTCTTTGTCCATCTGCTCTCCCATTTGTCTAAGCACCTCCACACTTGTGCACTCTGCAACAATTCTCTAAGGTGCGTTTTCATGCCTGCTGACCTCATGTGTTCAAAGTCTGTGGACCTAAAATCCAATCTATAGCTCCTGCTCAAGTGTTTTGTCTTGTCTATCTCAATCCCGTATTTGTCCGCTATTTCTTGCAAGCTTCTATGTACCTTGTTCACTTCTCTCGTAATCCTGGGACATAGATACCTCAACTCTTCTTCCGAGTAGGACTCTAACCTATTCACACCCATAGTCCCTTCCACCAATTCTTCTGCTTCCATGTTCAACCTGACCCTATTCAGATAGTCCTCTTCTCCTTTCCCACTGGCTGAGCTTTGTGTGGAATTTAGACTGTTGAACCACTGTGTCAGCTGTTGCGCATTCAGCCCCATCAGTGTAGCATTCACATCGACTGCCATTGACGGTTGCGGCAACCTTTCAGTGTTCGATGATAGCGGTATCATCAGTGGGGGACTCGACCTCACCACTGTTGACTGAGCACATATGGGACTAAACTCCATCAAGGACCCAGATCCAGTTGGCTGAGCCACTATCGGAGTTATCTCTGGGGTGTTTTCTATGCACCTCCTTTCCGTCCCATTCTGCACCATTGATCCCTGACCGTTCATACCTGAGTTAGGCTGAACGTACAAAGGTACCGGTGGACCTACAGTAATGGGTAGGGATATCGCATCTGGGTTCTGTCCATTCCCCAGGTTCTGAGGCATGTTCATTCCCACACTATGGGTCATCATTGTCGGCATGCCCGTCTGACTCCCTGTCATCTGAGCATGTGCGGTTCCCCCCTGCATCTGCTTTTGAGGCATCAAAAACTGGGTTGATTCAGCTTGTGCCAATGTTGGGTTGCGACCATTCTGTACTCCCATCACGTTTGGATCTAGAATCATTCCCGTACCATTGTCACTGCTGTAGTACCTTGGGACCTGCGGCTGATAACTGTCTGCTGTTTTCAATACAGGCACATCTGGATATATTCTCCTGACCTGCGGTATCTGCGGGGTGAACAGTAAACTCGGGTCCTTAGATCCCGATGGCGTTTCTGAACTCTGAGTTTCATTATTCTGTACCGGTGCCGGAGGGGCAGAACTGGTACTTGGACCTTTTTCACTCTCTACATAAGGTGGTGGACGGTCGTTCAGCAATTGCATGATGAACTCCTCATCATCTGACTCGTCTTCTCTATCTTTGGAACACCTCCTGTTTGTCTTACAGGTAGCTTTCTTGCCTGTCGCCTCTTCTTCCTTAGTAATTGCGGGAAACAATTTTATCCCCTGCAATATATCTGACCTCCACACCTTCTGTGCATTATCCCACCTAGCGTCCGCTAGTGTCTTTTCTGCCTTTCTTATCCTGGTCTCGAACTTCTTTTGCTGTTGCTGTCTAGCCATTAATTCCCAAATCGCTAGAGCCTCAAACTGTGCTGGCCTTGGAGGTACCTTCATGTCGTACATCGCGAATCTCAAATTCTCTAGGATCCTTATATTGAATGTCCCATGGATCGGGAACGCTACGCTCCCATGTTTCTCTGTCAGCTTGTGCCATTGCTTTAACCAAAGGCACGGAGCTACCCCCCTTTCCTCCATTACAATGTAAGCTGGTGTACCTTTGGGTGGCGTCTCCTCTCCTACGCTCGCTTTAATGTAAGACTCCCCCTTCATCGCACTCTTTAATGCTTTCAAAAATTTCATTTTCTCGTCTTTTATTTCACAAATTTGTAATCAATAGGTGACTTTAATTCCCGGAATACTTTTCGCTTGCCTTTCCCCTTCCAATCGAGCCCCACGGACTGCGTCCAATCCGTGCGCGACCCTTCTCTGCAACCAACCTATCCCAGCGCGGCTCCTAGTGACGTCACACTCACACACACTGCGGCTGACAAAGCCTCGCGGCTAGTCCTCCTTCATTCAGCTCCTCTCGTAACAACTTCTAGCATATATCGCGAGCAACCAAATAATAATAAAACAGATCTGTCGGTTTACTACAGGAAGGGTAACACAATCGCTTCAGGACCTTAGGGATTTTTCACTAGCCTCGGCAGTTATTCCATCTTTCTCGGTCCCCACTTTCGCAAGCAAATCTGACCCGCAGATCTGCTCTCAACTTGTCAATGATCTATTCTAGTGCACTTAGAATTTGTCAAAGCCCGAAGTCGAAGTTTCTTTCACTCCCTTAACACACGTACCGACTCGTTGACCACGCCCGGTCAACCTACTAAACCGACCAGACCACAACATAAAACAAGTGTCTCATACACTTTTCAACATACTCCGGATTCTCTTGACCTCGCAGGGCCCGTCTCAACAACAACAACCACGTGGACCTTTTTCCTGCACAAAGCGCCACATGCACATGAAGTTCGACGACTTCCCTACTCTCACACTCGGAGTCGCACCTCTGCTATTTTCTATGAAGTTCGACGACTTCTCTACTCCTACACCCGGAGTCGCACCTCCGCTATTCTCTAAAATCCTCGCAACCTTTTCACACAATCTGCGGCAATAAGCTGTGCAAGCGCAAAATTCTAACTTCACTCATACCGTCACTAGTACCGCCAACGCCGATCTCACACCTCCATTCTCTCCATTCGCAAGCTCCGAGATCCCGGGAAAGTCGCGGGGGACTTAGCCCATCATCATTCTCTCAATCTGTTTTTCCCAAGAAAAAATCTAATTCAACTTCTCGAGTGGGGTCCCAAAGGGCGAACCCGTTAATTCAACACCATATACTCTAAGAGTGAGGGGTCCCAAAGGGCGCAACCGTCCTCTGCTACCATCTACTGATAGAGCGTTACGACCTAATAAATTACCTGTATCTGAACGCTCTTGGGTCGATGAATCTTTTGACCTAGTGGGGCTCTCCTCACCCGAGAGTAATCAATTTAATCAAATCAATAATCAATAACGAACATAAGCAATGCCCTGATGAACATAACACTTCACAATTAATCCAGAATACATTTCGACGAAACCATGACCTCTCGGTCATGAATAACCACACCAGTTTATTCAAAGTTAGTGAATTTATTTCCCTATATTAACAAAGCTAGCACAATATAAACATGTCTCAACACCAAATGATATATGTAGATGAACATTAATAGCTGTCCATAACGACGAAACAGATGCAATCTACGCAGCATTTGAATAATAATGCATTCGATAATAGCAATGCAAACCACTAAAACTATAATCTGTAATGAGCTAATTGCATACATTGGTCAGCATAACAAGGTCTCAAATTGCATCGTGCGACAGATGAATCCTCATCTAACCTCAAATTAGCATCTGCATGTGGGATTTCATGCAAAAACAATTTAGCAACATTAATTTGTAAAACTCCTAACTAGGGCTCTTATCAAAAATCAGCAGTTGGTTACCCAAAAAGAACACAATGCAATTGTACAATTTCCTTTCATATTTACCAAATCCAATCAGCATTCAAGGAAGTCTTCGTCTCACAGGTACCAGTTTCGATCAGCATGGGACGGGGCAAAGGGGCAGGGTGGACGGGGCAATTGCCTCACAGCGGCAAAAGGGCAAAACTATAACTTCATGCAAAGGGACGAATCAAAGTTAAAGTCTCTAGGGCGAGAATTACTTAAAGTCTCTTTCTCTCGATTAGAGAAAGCATCAAAGTCTCATCGAACATCAGTTGGCATCGAAGTCGGCAATAACGGGTAATGGGCTGGCAAAGGCGCATGTCCAATAATGGCTTTAATGGCAATAATGGCTGCTTTCCTCTCGTGCACCTGGTTTAAATAGACAACAGTTCAAATCCAGTAGGGTCTTCCATTGGAGGGTTCATAGGTTGGCTTCAAATTGTCCAATCAAAAACTACAGTTCACAAGCTTCTACCTAAGCATACATTATCCTTGGAGTCGGGAACGTAAGTTGCAACATATTTTACCAATTAACTCACTTTCAGAGCGTCCATTGTCTGCACCTGCAGATTGACCTTGGAGCAAAGAAGAAGATGCCAGGCTGGCACGAAACCTTAAAGATAAGCATGTGAACGATCCCACTGGAAAAGTACAGCTTCAAGCAAGAATACACTTTTATTAGCACGTTGGAAAAAACACGAGCATCTAAACCGTGAGACAGGCAACTAGGCCGAAGCCTCCACTAAAGTTATGCTAAGCTAAAACATTTCAAACAAGCAAATCATGGTACACGTTTACGGTTATGTCAGATTAGTACAATTAGAATACATCACGTTATATAAAGCACGCTTATAAATGTTGGCAAACTACTCTGAGGGCACATTTGTCCCCGTACAATCTTTATTAGTTCGGTTAAAGTCACACTTGATTATTGCAGCACTACGTTTATGCGCTAATAAATGTAAAACCTTCATTTCTGCGTCATCACTTGTAACGATGATCATTGTGTTTATTTTATTTCCTGAGAAAGTTGTGTACTGTATACAGACCTTTGTTTAGGGGGAGTCAATTATTGTAAGCAATACTTTTAATGTTGCCTTCTATACGAATGCGCTTCATAATTTGCATATGTTTTCATTAAAAAAGGACACCAGAATGAGATGCAAAATTGGTTACTATGCATTTAAAACTGTTTTAGATATATTGTCAATCTTCATGCGAATGTATACTAATGCCATTGGAGGGAGGAGTTTTCCTACAGTAGGAAAAATATTAATTGCCTCAGGATGTGCAGTATGTGCACAATGAAATCTCCACTGATGCTGATGTCTGTGGACATGTTTCAGCATAGGTGGCCCATTCAATCTGAAGGAAGATCCATGTTTAAAGGATGTACAGAATCTGCACACTGGACATTAAAGGTCATGCTGTGTACGAAGAGCCAACCTGGCTCATCATACACTGGTTTCCCTGGTAATCAAGGACAGTCTGATTGGAAAGTTTTGCAAAGGGATACTTTAGCCACAAAGTAAAATGCCCTACATTGGAACATGAACACAGAGTTTGACTCTGATGTTGCTGTTAAGAGGGGCCTTTGTATTAGAAACAGTGGTATTACAGTGGCTGGAAAGAGGTTATGCCCATCAAAATTCCATTGCAAACAAAAGGTAAATTATATTGAAATGAACATGGAAACCTATTGGCTGTCTTGAAAATTGTGATATGGCATAGGCATTGTACGGGTAATGTCCACAGATTACTAGGTATGTTGAATGTGTGCAACAAGTGAGGCAAGTGAGCAAAAGCAATGTGGCAACCCACAAACCAGGCAGCGTAAAATGCTTATCAAGGTCACATTTTTTGTAGAGGCAAGGCTGAACTCACAATAGGCCTCCTTGGTTTCTTTTGGAAGTGCACAAAATTATGGCCTTACCATCAAATTAGTACATCAAATTAGTTCATTTAACAACTAAACAAACTGAGTAGTTTGGCTCAAATACCCCATCACTTCTCCAAATCCCAAACTTTCTTTATCTGTGCCTTTAACATTTAACTTTGTGGAGGCTTCTTACCATTTCTACTGGCACCCAATCATCAATTTGATCAACCAGTACGTCTTACCTCCTTAAGCTTGACCTACCCCAAATTGCCTGCACCTAGACCAGACAAGAGTTGACCATCTCTCCCTTCCCTCTATTGCTGCTAACCCCTTTTCTCAAATTATCCCAAGCTGTACATTTGTCTTCCCTTTTTGTTCTTCTTACTGCCATTGAAAATACCCATCAGATGTGTTCTTTCTGTCCCCCCTTTATTCCTCTGGGGACAGGCCACATACCTTCCTCCCACATAGAAACTTCATTCATAAATCTCCATCCAAGTGGTGCAAAACACAGAGGCACCGCAGCATATATTCTGATCCTGCTTTAACAACATTCAGCCCTTACCTCCTAATTTGATGTCAAATCCTTTCTCACTGCCCCTAACATTCCCCTTCTTGCCTACAACTGAACTACCTGTCTCACATAGCATTGCCCCAATGGATGTGATCCATCACATTCTAACAGTTGAGTTTAAATTTACGGTGGATATGCACCCATAATTCTTTACTACTGCCCCACAGCCAGTGTTATCCAGGGTTACAATTTAGGGTCCAATTCAAAAAGGTAAACTTGCACCAAAAGTCTACAGTTATGACTTTCGTTCCAAGTTTACCCTTGTGAATAGGGCAAAGGTAAGTTACGTGTAGTATCTTTACATTGCACTCATATTGGAGCTTCTGCACTCAGGGTGGAGACTCCACACTCGGGGTAGAGATTCCAATGCCGAGTAATTGTAATTACATCACCTGCAAACAATTAATACCACACGCAACCCTACACTACAAACCACATAAAAGCAACACACATTCAAGCTCTGGTCTATCCACGCCAACACAGCATCTGCATGCTTAGTGCCTTGCCTTGGAACCATTCACCACGCTACCTTTGAGAAGGTACAGCAACTATACAGAGGAGGAGACAAATGTGATCATATCCTCTGTAGTGGGAAACTACAAGAGGTTGCATGGCCTCCCCCCTCTACACCAGTGCAATACAGAAGGCAGCCCTATGGCAGCATTTGGCAACTGCAGTTACTGAATTGGGGGAGGATGCCCGCACTGTCACTGACATAAGAAGTGTCAGGATGAGAAGACGTGGGTGAAGGAGAAGTACAACAGGATAGAGGTGGCCAGAGCTCTCCATGGTGGACCAACTGGGCCCACCTCCGGCCCCCCACTTGAGAAGAACGTCCTCTCCACCATGCAACCCAAGCTGCTACATGGGCTGTCTGAGACTGATTAACAGAATGTGGTGCCAGGTTAAATGCGAAGAATTAAACATTGATGTAAAATGTTGAATTTGTATGATACACTGCAAATGTGACTATGGAAGTCAGCCTTAGATTAGGCAAATATACATATTGAGTTAGACTCTCATACGTCTAATTTTGTCTATTGCTCTATAAGTGCTAGAATCTTTTGTGGCGGAAATGACATCTTAGTTTCACAATAGCTTTATTCGGCCAGCAGACCATCAAAGCAATACAATACAAAGATAAGCAATCATCATAATAAATAATAAAAGAGTACAAAACTACCATCAACCAAGTTTAAAATAGAATAAGAATAAGTCAAATAAAATCCCTGATTTTCCAACTTAAAATCAATTAAGGTCATTGTTTGTGTAAAGGTTGCGTATACGCCAAGCCGCTGCTAAAAACTTGCTTGCTGCGTATATTAACATATTGGAGTTGTGACTTTTTAAAATCCTCAAGGCTAGGTCACATTTTCTTATCTTCAGTTCCCGACAGATTTTGCGGATCCATTTGGACCTTGGGACTAAGTAAGCAGGGCAGACAAACATAAAGGGGGTCATTCCGACTCCCTCCGGCGGCGGTAACCGCACGCCCGGCGGGAGCCGCCGAATGACCGCACCGCGGTCAAATGACCGTGGCGGCCATTCTGGCTTTCCCGCTGGGCTGGCGGGCGACCGCCAGAAGTCCGCCCGCCGGCCCAGCGGGAAAGCGCCTTCAACGCGGAAGCCGGCTCCGAATGGAGCCGGCGGAGTTGAAGGCGTGCGATGGGTGCAGTGGCACCCGTCGCGATTTTCAGTGTCTGCTTGGCAGACACTGAAAATCAATGTAGGGCCCTGTTAGGGGGCCCCTGCAGTGCCCATGCCATTGGCATGGGCACTGCAGGGGCCCCCAGGGGCCCCACGACACCCGTTACCGCCATCCTGTTCCTGCCGGTGAAAACCGCCAGGAACAGGATGGCGGTAAGGGGGTCGGAATCCCCATGGCGGCGCTGCAAGCAGCGCCGCCGTGGAGGATTCCCTGGGGCAGCGGGAAACCGGCGGGACACCGCCGGTTTCCCGTTTCTGACCGCGGCTGTACCTCCGCGGTCAGAATGCCCATGGAAGCACCGCCAGCCTGTTGGCGGTGCTTCCGCGGTCGTTGGCCCTGGCAGTCGGTGACCGCCAGGGTCAGAATGACCCCCAAAATGTTCTACTGTTTCAGGGGAATTACCGCACACAGGGCAAATGTCAGAAGTGGTATTGGATCCCCATCTGCTCGTCAAGGTCATGAATGGTAATGTTCCAAAACGGAATCTGGCGTACAGTCCTTTGCCTAGTAGGTCAGGAATTACATATAGGTATAGCTCAAACTCTGGGTACCATTTAAAATCAATAAAGAGATTAGTTAAGCGACCGTTAAGTTTATGAGAATTATAGTTGTTCCGTATATGGGACCAGTAAGCGCGCTTCAATGCTTTTACGTGGACTTTTCAAGTTGGTGGGGGTTCTCCCATAAGTCTCTCAATCCTAGTGTGCAAAACCAGCTAGATACGTGTTTGATCCATGGGATGGAAGTAGAATTAGAACATTTTAACAATTCTAGAAGTGAGGACTTATATACGACTAATTCTGGGACTATCCATAGCCTCACCCAGTACAGCAAAGGTCGTAAAATGATTAGGTCAGCCATTCGTTTAAACCCTAAGTCTAGAAACAAGGGGGTTAATGGGGTGCTAATGGGGCATGCACATAGGGCCCGTGCAAAACTATTCTCAATTTTAGTTATTCTACTACTATCGGAGAAGCCCCAAATCTCTGCACTGTAGGCAGCAGCACCTTGCGCCTTGGCCACATAGATCTTTATTGCTGGGGATACAGCTTTGGCCATCGTACTCCTGTAAAGGCGCAGTATGGATGCTGACCGATATTGCAAGAGCCCCGCACTCTTGCTGACCTGTTACTCCCATTGGAGTGAATCAGTAAGCCTCACACCCAGGTAATCAATGGATCTAACCTGATCCAAAATGACGCTGTCTAGCCTTGTAGTGCATTTCTTTCGTGGGCCAGAGCGAAGCACCTTCAATTTGGTTTTCTTCAGGTTCAACTCTAAACCAGAATTCCGACAAAAGAGATTAAATTTGTCCACAGGGATTTGTAAGCCCATAGGGGTTTTTGAGATGAGTAGGGAGTCATCTGCGAAGAGAAGAATGGGGATTTTCTGGTCGACTAATGTGGGTGCATCGTTCTGACATGCCCTTAGTTCTTGCACCACCTCATTAATAAATAGGGTGAACAGGAGTGGTGCTAGGACACAACCCTGTCGAACACCCCTTTTAATGGGGAATTTATTAGTCAACTCGCCTTGGTTGCCCCACCTCACTTGCGCATATGTGCCCTCATGCATGCGTTTCAAAAGGTGGATTATATTAGCTGGTATCCCTATTTTGTACAGCACTTCCCACAATTTCTCTCTTGGGACCAAATCAAAGGCAGAACGCAAATCAACAAATGCTACATATAAGGTTTGCTTTGCCAGGACTACATATTTCCAATGTAACACTGTCAGCCTAAAGGCCTGATCTACCGTACTTATCCTTGGCCGGAACCCCGCCTGTAGCGGAGAAAGAATCTGCTGTTCCATAACCCAACTCGATAGTCTACCTAAAAGTAGCCTGTTTGGCGAAGATTTTTTGCAGGTTATCGATTAGGCTAATCGGTCTATAGTTGGTTGGGAGATTTGCGTTACCCTTTTTATAGATGGGGAGAATTTCGGCACCCTTCCATGTCCCGGGAATTTGTCCTCCTTCTTCGATTTTATTCGACAACAAATTGATATACCAGGTCCATATGGATGGCTCGGATCTATAAAGATCGCCTGGGATTTTATCTGGTCCTGGGGCTTTGCCAGGTTTCATGGAGATGATAGCATCAGCGGTTTCTTCTAAGGAAAAACAAATATGACCCTCTCGATCGTGTAGGCTCCCGTCAGGGGGAAAAATATCAAGGTTGGCATTTGGCGAAGTGGGGGGATCTAACCCCACATTGTCATTATCAGGAGCCCCAAAAATGGTAATTTCCTCATAAAGAAGAGAAAAGTGCTCCACCCAACTTTCGGGTTGAATGTGGTTCCTAAGATTTGACCTACCCCCTCTCTCGCGTTTAGTTAACAATTCCCAGAAGAGCGTGTTATTGTTTGTTTTTGAGGCATCCAACAATTCCTGCCAATTAGAGTCTTCCCAGGATTTCTAATAGTCTTCTTGTACACGCATCTAGCTTGTTGAATGGCCCCCGGGGTCCCACCCTTAATAGCCTTTTTTAGGCCAGACTTGACTCTCATACACGAATCGTTGAACCATCTACTGTTAGTCAAGACCCCACATTGTGGGCTTGCCATAAACTTTTTGTAAAAAATACTTTGGAGTTTGACAATCAAGTTTTCATGTATATCAAGAAGTGGAATAGCCTTAGGATCAAGATCTTCGTAGGCTGACAAGTTATCAGAAAACATTTGGTAAATCTCGCGTAACAAGTAGGGATTCGACAACACTTTTGGCCACCCTATCTTCGTATAGGCATTATTAAAAATAGGGGGAGGGACCATTGTAAGTTGCGTATTCAGGGTTCTACCAAAGATATTCCCAGAGAGGGTGAGTAACAGGGGATAGTGGTCGCTCTCACACCTGGAGTCTACCCTCATATCTCTCAATAATGGCCAAAGTCGCACATCTACTAGGAAGTAATCAATAACACTAGTCTGAGAGCCTCGTTAAAATGTAGGTGCAAGGATTAGATCAGAGGGAGTACGGCCATTACAAGCCCTGAGGCCAAACTTTAAACATATTGAGGCTAGCTGGACTGCAACTCGAGAACGTGGGCAGGAGATGTCACCATTCAATTGTGCAATCCCCATAGTTCATCCTCCTCCGCAGTTAGCTCGCTAGAAAACACAGAGGGTTCGAAAGTGCAATTTACATCCCCAGCAATAATTAAGTAAGAATTGGTTTGTATGGTATCTAAAAAGTCAGAAAGTAAAGTTAAAATGCGTGATTCTGATCCGCGTGAGATCGGGCGTATACATTAATAAGAATTACATTAAAATTCTGTTGGAAGGAAATTTGTAAACCCATCAGATCAGGACAATCAAATTTTAAAACCTTATAATCACATTGAAGTTTTGTGTTCAAAAGAATTAAAGGTCCCCCTTTAGCTCGACCTGATACTTTCTCTGATGGCTGCGCAGGGATATTTAAGGAAAGGAACCCATCTATGCTGGTTTGGCCCTCGACCCAGGTTTCTTGGAAGAGACACACATCTTGGGACTTTATATAAGTGACCCAGTATGTATCATCCAATTTCCTCGCAAGGCCAGCTAAGTTCCAGGTCATTATGGACAAGCCAATAGTGTCAGTTTCAATACCATAGGTTGTGTGAGAAGAATCATGTTTAGTCGTCTCATTGATAGTAATCTTGTCAGAACTATTTGTTTGAGATTCCTCTAGATTGTCCCCAATAGGAGCTTTCTGGGTAGGAGACAGTCATACAGAACCATAGTGCATGAATTCACCTTGTTCCCTGGAATCCCTTCTGTTGCTATCGGCAATAAGACCAGACTCAGGGGCCTGCTTTGGATCAACTAATTTGGAGGCTAGCATAATGCCTCCTCTTATTTGCCCCTTGTGCTGGCACACGCGTGCAACAAAGTCAATGAGTTGGCCTGCCATGGTTTTATCTAGAAACGCAATTGAGATTACATCAAAGTTTGACCCAAGGGGACTCCATCTTTCAGTTTTTAGGATGTCCGAACGAATAACTGAGAGGCATTCCTGTCGATAGCGTAGCCAATGGATAACCTTGTTAGTCCGGGACTCTTGGTCCTCGACAGACCTAGGTGGCAACTTCGGAACATTAATTAAAAAAAGAGTGTTGCCTCCGTGCCTAGACCCTGTGCCTTTCAATGACATGTCTGTGATGCTATATACTCCTTGGGGGGGGAATAATGCAAACTGGATCGTTTGTCAGGGGGTTAGCAGGCAGCCTTTTGGTATTGGAGGGAAGACAGTCCATCTTACCTAAAAAATTGGTAGGAGTATAATGCCTCTTGGATGAATGGCTATTCGATGGGGCAAGGGGGCTATCGATGACATCAACACCATTCGCTGCCGTAATTCCATCGGCGATGATACTATTGCATCCTATATGTTTATTGATAGGTTTGGCTATATGGGGGATTAAATTAACCTCTGCTGCACCCTTATAGAATCCAGTACTTTGGGGATAGTTAGTTGGTCCCCCACGTGTATTAATGTTAGATGGAATTGGTTCGGCCGCCAAGTTTCCTCCTTCCCCGGCTGCCTCTAGCTCTTGGCATTTGCATCTTGATGGTTGAGCCATTTTCCCCTGGAGGAATTTGGTTAGCTGCAATACCAAATTCCTAACTTCATCTACTCTATGAAGAATTAAAGACATGTTAACTTCGCTAGTAAGTGATTCAGAGCAAGTGGCGTTAATAGGAAGGGGGATGGCAGACTCAATAGCTAGCTCGACCGTGGGGTGATCATGGGCCTCTGTCAGATCGCCTTCCTCGGTCAAGGGCTCAAAGCGATTTCTACATGGTAGGTTGGGGACCAGCCTTATCTCAGGACTCAATGGGAAGGGTATATGTTCTGTTTCCTCTCTATGAGATATCCCCTGGGTTTGTGAAAATTTGGTGGTGCTGCTATGGGCCACAGTTCCCTGTTGGGTTGGGGGAATAGTGACGTTAACATTAGGCAGTTTTTCCACACTATTAATCAAGTTCCCAGGGTCATCGGGTTGGCCCTTCTTTCTCTTATTGAAGAACTCTAGGACCCTTTTAGGTTGGGGCAAAGGCTTTTTCTGAGGCAAGGATTCATGGGTGGCTAGCTCGCTATTAAGAATGGCCTCCACCTCCTCAAATAATAAATCTATGTCATCAAGTGGTTTCGGGCCACCTCGTGCAATCTTGTTAACTGGTTTCCTGGGACGCTTTTTCTGTTTTTTTAAATCATCTGGTGGTGCCGGTGGGTCAACAGCTTTCCTTTTCCCCATGGTTAGTTAAAAGCCAAAGTTTAGAAGAAGAGAAAAGTTATGGTAATAGTCTTACTTGGGGTGAGGTTGGAAGCTTCCTTTGAAGGGACTAGCCTCGTCCCGGCCTCGGTGGGACACGGGGGGGCGTCTCTTGGATGGCCACCCAGGCGAGGAGGAGAAGCCGGAAGGGAACCCCCGTTCCCCCGGCAGCGCTGGATCTGTAGGCAAAGGCGCGGTGTCCTAAGAGTGTCTATAGCAATTAATTTGCCTCGTGTCCATGGTGGATTCGACTGCTGCTCACCAGCCTCAAATGCCAAGAGGAAAACAATATGGCCAGGTCTCCTCCAGACTCCACCGGGGGCACAAAGGATCTTGAAGGGACCTTTGTCCCTCTCCTGCTGCCTGCAGTCACCTCCAGTCGCGTTAATTTAATACCTTCGGGTGGTATTCATGCTGGTGATGCCGCCTCCTCCCGCAGTGTTCGCGCTTCCCGTGAGGCAGGAGCGCTAGGCAAAATTTAAAGGGCTCCTGCCCTTCATGCTGGTGATGCCGCCTCCTCCCGCAATGTTTGTGCTTCCCGCGAGGCGGGAGCGCTAGGCAAAATTTAAAGGGCTCCTGCCCTTCGTGCTGGTGGTGCCGCCTCCTCCCGCAGTGTTCGCGCTTCCCGCGAGGCGGGAGCGGTAGGCAAAATTTAAAGGGCTCCTGCCCTTCGTGCTGGTGATGTCGCCTCCTCCCGCAGTGTTCGCGCTTCCCGCGAGGCGGGAGCGCTAGGCAAAATTTAAAGGGCTCCTGCCCTTTGTGCTGGTGATGCTGCCTCCTCCCGCAGTGTTCGCGCTTCCCCTGACATCTAGTTTCTCATTCATTGGCCTATCACTACTGGTGAATTCATTTCACATTGGTAAATGGTAATAGAACATGTGCCTGAGTTAGTAACCATCACTGTTGTCTTGTAGATGCAATTGAGTTAATATGTGAATTGTTGTATAAAATCATAATTTGTTGGTATTATCTGTTGACTTCTCATTTCCTTTGCCACATACAGGCAAAAGAGATTCAACCACTGGAGCAGATGTCCCTCTACTTGCAGGGAGACAACATCAAGGGGCACATTAACCCATTCCACCAGCACAAACTGGTACGTACATATGACCGGAAGAGGGTCCCTCTACTACACTGTAATCCAACAACCCATAGATATTTGACATATATTCCATCAGTAGTTTCAAACATGTGAAATGAACTAGTAAATATGGCACATTATATATGTCAACCTCAATGTAAACTAAATACTCTCATATCATTTTAGGCCCTGTGACGTTGGCTAGAAAATCATCAACTAATGCTCTCTGCTCCACGGATGGATGTGACATTTGGTCAAGCACCACACCCTCCTCCACCCAAACACCAACCAACACCCTCTGGCATCAGTGTGAGCCTCAGCCACATCACTGACCATACAAATTTGCCCCTGGGAAAATGTTTGAGAGTATCCATGTTATAGACTTTCAAACCAGTTGTGGCTACTCTTCTTAAGATGAGACAATATAGGCAATTTGGTGCATACATTATGAATTTTGTATAACTGTAGAGTCATCCTTTCATTACCTACCGTGTTAGGAATTATTATACTCTTTTGATCTGTATCCGAGCATATGGGGATGAGCGATAATAGGGATATGAGACAAACACCAGGCAGACCCTGGTAAGTACATTTAATAATGGATGTATAAAAAGGTTTTGCTCTTAAATATTGGGATGTTTGGCGATAAGGGGGGTGTAGGTGAAGCCAAGCATATACACCTGGTGGCTGAACTGCACAACATGAAACTTGAAGATGTATGATTCATCCTTGTTTCCCAATGTAACTAAAACGTGTGAACCTAGGCAATTGCTTCATTTCACTTTTCCTCCTCTTTCATCATCATTACAAATCAGAGAACATTGTAATACATGGCTTCGGGATGTGCGCTGTCCAAACGTTTCTCCACTGTTGGACATAAAAAATTACAATGTTGTTTATGTTTAATAGGAACACACATCACGGCTTCCTTTCTTTAACCTACATTTACCTTCACAGATATGTTTCCCTGTGTATTTCACATATTTTTTATGTCAGTGCTATGTTGAGTAAACAGAAGACCAGTACTGCTGTTGATCAAGGTGGCCACGTGTAAAGGTTGGGAAGGCCACTTGTGGTCCCTTGGCCTCAGCTTTACTTAGAGTACCACTGGTCTATACCTATGACATACCTGTATGTCATAGGTATATGAGATATAAATGTAAAATGTCCATCGTCCAATGTATTGAAGTATGGCTATATATGCCACATTACAGCTGCTGTCAGGACCTCCTCTGAGATCAAGACAACACCATTCAGAGGTTTAGGAGACATCCTGGTTGCAGCATTCAGACCAACTAACATCCATCCATCAGGTAGGTGTGCCATACATTGTTGTAAACTATTGATTCTCAAATTGTGCCCAGAAACCAACTCCTTGTGATAGTATATTAGCAGACTTTGCCACTTTTTATAGCATTTGACGTTTGTGTGTAACATGCTACCAACATAATCAGGAATGTCTGTGTTATGCTTGGATGTACACATATCAATCATGCTGAACATTAATTTTAGTGTCACTTCTTCCTCAAGCTGCTGGATCGAGGACCACATCGTCTGCAGCACACTCAAGGAGCCAGGTTGAGCAACTGACATCAGAGTGGATTTCAAGACCACACAGAGCTATGAATGGAGATGGTGAGTTTGATTTTGCATTGTGCATGTGCACTGAACACCTCGGTGCTCCAGTGTGAGCTGTCACTTGTAGCTTCACACAAAAAGGTCACATGTGGAACATCAGATCGATGCAAAGAATGTTTTATCCAGCTCTTGTATTGTAGCACATGATATTCTGAGGCAAATACTTATTCTGTTCCAACCTCTGTATTTCAGTTGCTGAGTACGATGAGTCGTTTGAGGAAGCTGAACCATTCACCAGTGTAGAGCTGAGGGCAATCCAAGGGGAGAATCCAATCCTCCTTCAAGCAACTATGTCTGCAGCCAGCAAGGCCATAGAAGAGGAGGATGAGGAGGAAGTCGAGGAGGAAGAAGACAATCTTGTGCTGGTCGAGGAGGAGGAGTCTCAGGAGTGTAGTGTGGAACCACAGGGCAAGAGACCAAAGCCAACACCAGGTCTGGCCAGCATTGCACCTCCTGAGGATTGCCTCTGAGGATTGGCCATTTCCAGAAGTCAGCCAACCAGCCGCAGCATTCACGTACCCAAACACAACCATCACCTCCTCACAGCCCTCACATCCAAGCTAGACATGTTGGTGCCCCTACACACTCCTCTCATGACACTGCCTCCCAGGATTTCTTTCAAGGATCTGAGGGACCTGACTGTTCTGGTGAGGAGCAGATAACCCCTATGCACCAATGTCCTCCACACATACTCCCACATGCCACCCCTCCCTGTGCTGGTAGACCTGACGGTCGGAACAGACCCTGTCCCATGTGGAGGAGGCTGAAGATGGTCTTGGTGGCAAGCATCTGGACTGGCTTGCCTGAGATATGGCCACAATGTCACTGGACACTCTCTGAAATGAGCCAGTGGAAAAGAAATGGAGAGCTGCTTGGATTTTGAAATAGGCTGGGATGGTGTGATGGTGGCAGGTCACATAATCAAGATCCTGCTCCAACTCAGAAACCATCTCCAAGATGGCATAAGGGGTAAAACGGAATCTGGACCAGACATCATGTCTGGACATCCCAGAGAGGTTAATGCTTTGCCTGAAGTTCCTCTGCTCTCCTCCTCCTTCTCCTCACATCATTCTCGTGCATGACCAAAGGTAATCCAACAAACACATTCAGAGACATGTTGTAAGGTCTGAAAGGGTTTGTGTGTGGCAGCTCTGAATTTATGTCTGCAGCTAGGCTGTGATTGGCTAACGACTTCCAGCTAGAGCTGGGTGGGGGAATAGTGAGCACTGACATAGGTGTCTGTGGAATGTGTTTGGAAGAAACCTAGGAATCTGATGTCTGTTCATAGATTTAGAGCGGTACATTAGATTCACAATTTGACTGTTTGTGGAGGACTTCACATGACCCATGATTGTGGGTTACATGTGAAATTGGAGAAGATGTTTTATTGTATTTATTAAGTTTCTAACGTTCTTGTATTGGTGTGTGTTTTTGACAGAACACTTACCACTACAATACACACACTACACATCCACATATGTAACTGCCCAGTGCCTATATGTAGCTATTTCATATGGTCAGTGATGTATTTATATGCTATTTTGTTTGTACATCTAGAGATTTTTGTGTGTCCGAGTTCGAAGATTCCGCCCTGAGTGAAGATTCCGCCCTGAGTGAGGAAACTCAGCCCTCAGTGCAGAAACTCTGTCATGAATAGGGATGTAAAGATACTGCTTGTAACTTACCTTTGTGAATACCATAAGTCATAAACTTAGATTTTTAGTCTAAGTTTACCTTTGTGAATCAAGCCCTCTGTGTTTGTGGAATTGAAAGACTGCCAGCTACATGTACTGCCACACATGGCCATGTAGCTGCATCCAGAGGAGCCAAAAAATATTTGTTTTTTCCACTATTCTGGAAAGTACTCATTGTAATATATTTATGGGTGATGTCCTTGTCACGGCTATATATTTAAATAATGATATATATCAATCAGGAAGCCTTTTTCAGTGGATGCTAGTGTGTTCAGAATTCTGATCCCCGGTCTATGTGTTAGCGGGAGGCCTAAGTTGCCTAAATCAATTCAATCCTTTAGTTTTGAACCCCTCTTAGTACCATGTCTCCCTTTGAAATTCTTTAAAAATATCTATAAACCCTCAAAAGTCAATTTTCTCATATTTATTCTTTAGCAAATGAACTACCAAGAGTTTAGTAGTGTCCATCTAAAATATTTTGCACCTTAAACCTCTGCATTATCACCAGCACCTGTACTCTCTGAGTGCTTTCCCTCTTTTCCCACCCCAGAAACAAATACTTTCTCTATCATTATTCTGAAACCACACTATCTGCTTGTTAATCTGTCATTTAGCATTATAATTTAGTGTGAAAAGAAATCTTGTGCCAATTATTTACACAAGAAAACATTTCATGCTAAAAAATAATGTGAAAAACACAATTGTCGTGAACATCAGCCATTTGCATTCTGATAGTTCATGTTGTTCCCACACTCCTGCTCTACAAGACTCCCATTAACCGTAGCATAATTAAGTGACATGCCGTATTGGTGCAGTTACAGGAATGTCATTCAATAGAGTAAATTGTAATTCCAATTGCAAATTGCACCAGCGTAATTTAAATTTTGCTCAGCCTAGTCAATATGCTCCTTCGCCCCTTTTCTTCTGGGATATTCCTCTCAGCTGCAGCTATCTGTCCTCCCATCCCTTACTTTTGCCCTATGTTGTCCAATGTGACTCTCTTTCTCATGTCACCCCTATTTTCTCACTCAATCCATCAACTTGTCACTGACTCCTCCCTGCTGAATCTGGGCCAATACCGCTGCTGCATCAACACCTTCATTATTGACTCTTCACAGACTGCCATCCACCTTCATTCCCGCTGCCATAATCCTGCATTGTTTTCCATGCCTGCTTCCACCTCTTGATGCTCCTCTGCTTTGTTTCTCCCCTTTCTTCGCTTTCACATATACCTGCCATGTCATGTTGATTTACCGCTTTATCCTGAACAGCCCCAAGGCATTCCACCAAGTTTTGTGAACTCTAGTAATTTCCCCAGCTCCTCAATGACCTTCTCATTTCATGACCCACAGCCTATCAAGAGTTCAATGTCCTGCTATTCAGCTTACCTTATGCATCCCCATCCTTAACACCTCTGCCAGCACCCTCACCATGCTTGTAAATTTACCACTGACCTGTCCTTCACCTCTGGTGGAGAACATCCTTCTCACCCTCCATGGCTGTGTCCCGATACCTGCTATCCTTTCTTCCCTTTTTGTTTCTGTCTTCTTCTGTCAACCAGCTGCATCATGCCATTTGCATTCATCCATAACAATAGGGATGAGAGCATTGCTGTGATTCCCCTTTGTCATGCCAGCCCTGCCTGTAGTCAGTATGCCACACTGATGTCTTAGTATTGCAAGAGAGGTGCATGTATAGTAAAACTAGCACTTTCTCCCCTCCCCCATGGAATGATCATTGTGCTAACCACTCCTCATTTCACTAGTAGGGCTATTGCCCTGTTTCACTCTCCCATACTTCTAACTCACACAAGTTGATAGGAGGAATGCTTGCAACAAGTGTACCCACTGGCAATTGCTGGGAATTGGATTCCAACCCATTGTTCTTTTGCCCACCATGCCACCTCAGTTTGAACCCAGCTATTGCAAATCAGTTTTGACCCTGCTCCAGTAGGACCAGTCTACCCAGACCTACCAGGCCAGGTCCTCCCTGAACCAGAACACAAACAACCTAAAATTGGTTTTCCCTGGTTTGGGCTCTTCAGGAAGGTGTAGCTTGGTTCCAGTGGCATAGTGAGTATGTGACCCAGGTCTGGGTGAACTCTTAGCCATGTAGGGCATTATATCAAACATACAAAGGGTGATGGGAGGAATGCTTGCAGTAAACGTAACCAGTGACAATCGCTCAGGTAGCATTCCAACCCATTTTTCTTTTGCCCACCATGTAATATCAGCATGGACCTAGCCCAATACAAATCACTCTTAACTCTGCTTGAATAGGTACATCCAGCCAGAACTGCCAGGCCCTTCCTGACCTGGAACATAACCAACCCAAGGGCACTCTCCCAACTACATCTGCATCATACATTCCTGGTTCCTGAACCTAATACCTCTCTCCCTTACCTACGCTCACTTCTTTTCTCTTTGAAAGCATCTGGACAGTTCCCTTCACCAGAGTTTTCACTTTAGTGACCCTTTTAATTGTTGTGCCCTGGTTGACTGCCTGTGGCCCTATACATTTACCTCTCTATTAGCTTGCAGCACTGTGTCCCCCCAATGCTGCCAGTGCTGCCCTCCGTTAGCCCGAGTGCTCTTCTATGGCCTTCAGGATTCCCTTTTTTGATTTCCTCTCCTTTTGTGTTGCAGTGCCTCCTCTATTTCCATCCCTTGTTACACCTCCAACACCTTTGTGGAGACTTTCTGCCACCTTTCAGTACATGGGCTGCAGCCTCCTCAAAGCCTTCCCTCTTCTTGATGGGGGCCACAACCTAGACCCACTATTGGCAGAGGCAACTCGTATAGCCCTTTCCGGCCTTACCTACATCAAGGGGTGCTATCATTGGGTCTGGCTAGCTGTCCATTGGCCAGCAGAACCAAACACTCCACTAACGCTTGGAACTCTAATGGAGCTCCAGCGCATCATGTCTTCATCCTGACACATTTCACGACACATTATTGACTCATTTCATGTATAGATGTGGGTGAAGCTAATTCACACTGTGATGTGGCAATCAATTGCTGCCTCATCATCAGCTCTCACACTCGCTCACCACCTCTCGAGACTGCCCCCCTACTGCCCCCAGTCTCTCTGGCAGGCATGGTAATGCATAAGTGCTGAGTTTTGCAGGCAGACAAGTACCAGAAATGCAATGAGCATATGAAATAAAACTAATACCAGCACCCAGATTTATGAAAAACTCAAGTAATGCAGAGCACCAACTAAAGTTTCTGCACTGCGGGAAAGGAAGAGAGTAGAACAGCACCATACCTACAAAGATATAGCCCGGTTTTTCTATCTCCCTGTAGTGGTGTACTTTAGGTCGCCATGCGCCAACACACGCACCATTCACCATAGTGCAAGCGTGTAAGGGTTTTGAGAGAAATAGTTTTTCTACTGGAAGGAGACACTTCCAGTACAAAAACTATCCTTTAACACTTTTCCTGTTTTGTATGTGTGCTATACAATGCAGCACATATGTGAAGGAGGAAAAATGAGGAGAAATTAAAACATTTCTCTTCATTACGCCTGCCTCGAGTAGGCATTCGATTTTGGTGAAAATCAAGGCCTACAAATGTTTGTAAATAGGGATTTGCTTCAAACCCCATGTGTGGTTGCATGGGAATGCCCATGCATCTCCAACTGAACGCCCTCTTGATGCAAATAACAAATCCTGATATTTGTTAAATAGTTCATCCAAGCATAATACCTCGCATCAGGTTTTCTTTACAAAGGTGATGCAAAACCAGTGCAAAGGATTAGTAAATCTGGATTTAGGCGCCGGACAACTTGCGAAGCCTCAGTGATCCAGGACTATTCACAACATCCGGCATATACTGTCTCTAGTGTGGGGTCCTCTTGGAGCAGTTAGGTTACAATGCTTCCCTTTCTAATGACACTTGCATTTGCATTATAAGAATTAGGAGCAAAAGAACATAGCGTCATAAAAAGGTAAATTATGAGTATCACTCTTTTGAAGGAGCGATAAACTTGAAGAGGAAGTCCAAATTAATTTGTCTTGTCACTTGAGGTCAGCATACATTGATATCCTGTTGCAGTTTCTCATTGACGTCTGTTAACTCTGTGACAAATCTCACAACATGAAAAAATCCTGCCATTTAGTATGCAATCGAAACCGACCAACGGTAACTCACTTATATGGGTGTCAGAGCTCCTTCCTCCTTATTTCTGCTTCTTTTTTCTACTACACTAACAGTAACTAATGAACTATTATTTACTTTTACTACAGTAGAAATGTATGACAGTAAGTCGTGCAGCCGCGCGCAGCTGGCAGTGACATCTGTGTGATGCTGATGCAATGCTCAAATGGCCTGCACCAGCCATCAGACAAACTGTTAATGATTAGTGAATCCCAGCCCGATCCTCTGGGACTTGCCATGCCTACCTACCTCCCCAATCATCACTGGTAAAGTATCCCTGTGTGCTTTAGACTTCCACCCTGCAGTACTTAGAGCTATACACCAATCAACATGTCATTCCACCACTTTAGGAAAGAGTGGGGTGAAAATGCCAGAGGCTGAAAGCTGGAGCTTCCACAGTGTATCAGCACGGAGCCTGCGATGCTGGCTCCTTGCTGATGTACTGCAGGCTCCAGCTCTCAGCTTCCTGCTTCACTGCTTGAGGTAGAAACGCCAACTAGAGAACTTGCATCTGAGAAGCTGAAGTGGGCCCCTCACTGGCATCTGGGAGTAAGGAAATATGTTCTTAACTTAGATAACAGTGAGACAGCAAGTGAAAGTGAGTGAAAATGGGGCATTCAGTGAGACCTTGAGTGAGATAACTTAAGCATGTGAGTGAGAAAGTGAGTGAGTGAGTGTGTGAGACAGAAGTGAGACAGTGAGAGTGATTGAGACAGTGTCTGAAAGTGACAGTGAGTGACTCATTGAGGCAGTGAGTATGATAGTCTGATCACGCAAGAGCGAGTCAGGAAGTAAGACAGTGAGTGGGCAGGGTGAACATATGAGTGAGACAGCAAGTGAATGAGACAGTGAGACAGCAAGTGATTGTGTGTGACAATGGGATATTCAATGAGACTCTGAGTGAGACAATATAGCATGTGAATAAGACAAGGTGACAGTAAGTGAGAGAATGAGACAGAGAGTGAGACAGTGAGGGTGATTGAGACAAGGTCTGAAAGTGACAATGAGTGACTGAGTGAGACCGTGAGTACAACAGTATTATTTGAGTGAGACATTAAGGGAAAGTGAGTGAAACAGTGAGTGTGATAGCATTAGGCAGTGAGTGAGACAGTGATTCATTGTGTGAGTATGTGAGAGCACTTCTGCATGTGTGGGTGGGCGTTGTGTGTATGTGGGTTAGGGGGTGTATGTGTGTTTGTCTGCAAATGCATGTTATGCTTGTGAATCTGCCTCTGACCCTGCCATACTGGAGCTAATTATTGGTTTACTGAGGCAGCCCTGGCAAGCTGCTGCCAGCATACCAGAGGTAACAATTTGCATAAGGGAGGTCTACCATGTGAAGCGTGTGTGAAGGAAACAACCTTTAAAAATCTGGCCCTGACAAACCAGAAGTAGTTTTGGATATGGGTCACCATTAGTGCATGGATTGCATCAGTGGGAAAAATCTGCCATTGTGATAAAGTGGCTGCACACTGGACAAATTGATGGCCCTCACGCACTAGCAGTAGTTATTGATATATGGTGGGCACCCATAACATATTTTGAAAACAAATGGCTCTATTCCTCAGAATCCTCAGGATAGTCAAACTTCACTAACAGATCATGAAAGTATTTCAATATTCAATGAGTGCCATTTCAGAGCCTAAGGGTCTGATTACAAGTTTGGTGGACGGAAGCATTTGTCTGCCAAAACCCCAACGAGGAGGTCGCTGCGGTGCAGGCAACCTCCCCACCGGCCCCATTACGACGTTCCCACTAGGATGACTGCCGGTCAGACTGCCATGAAAAGGCTGGCGAAGAACAAGGTTGTAATCAACAGGGTGGCACTGAGTTCAACGCCACCCTGGCTGATTACAACTAGAACCGCTGTCAGCCCATTGGGATCACTGGTCCTGACGGGGACGGCGGTAGGCTGGCGGGTCTGCCCACCAACCTCGTAATGTGGAGGTCCGACCACCACAGCTGCGGCAGTCGGATAGCCACTGCGAGGCTGGCTGTCTTCGGACTGCCAGCCTCATAATAAGGTCCTATGTCTTTTTAACCACTTGATGTGAAAACTGTGCTGTAAAATTTACAATTTGACCCATTTTGTTTTCAGAAATTTCTTATAATGCAGGGTCTTCAACCTGGGGAGGGGCGAGGGGGGGCTCAAGTGATCCCAGGGGGTGCACCAGGCTCTGCCAAAAGAAGCATTATGCACATACAAAATGCTTTGTTTTAAGCAGAAAAACATTTATTATATTTTTAAAAAGGTCACAAAACTTAACTGCAATGCTTAAATAGGTCTAGACATTTTTAAACATTGCAAACTTAATAGAATAATTGTGAAAAAGTCTAAGGGGAGGCCCGATGATTTCTTTTCTCCACTAGGGGGAAGCGCGGCATTAAAAAGTTTGAAAACCACTGCTATAAGAGGATAACACCCAACAATTTGCACCTCCCCCCTTTCCCACACACATACTCCTAGAGGAAGTTGTACTGGTTTTGGTCACTGAAATTTCTGTCAAGCATTACTCCCTGCATATTTCAAAGATCACCAACCGCCACTGTCACCAATATTGCCATTGGGGTCATTATAATTAGGACCACTGGAATTATGTGATTCTGCATCTGTTGCATTTTCTGCATAATTGTGGATTTCCTACATTTGCCACATAATCTGTCATGTGCTGCATAATATGCAGATTTGAACCAAATCATTCTAGTTCAACTAGATTAAAAGTTACTTAAAACATGGCAACAAGTGTTCAGGTGCAGTGGAAAGCCCTAAACAAAGGTTGACTGGCCATCGTTCAATTTCTTATTGCCATATTGGGGTGTTTATCTGATACTAATACTGTTCAATTTTTGCCCAGACAGTTTTACCATGTGTAAAAATGATATCATAATAAAGTAGTGCTATCACAAAATGTGCCTTATTAAGCCACATAATTTGCTTTTCTTGCTGCATAATTTAGTCAACCCTGCCACTTAGTTTGTTTCTCTCTTGCAGCATAATTCCAGTGGCCCTGGTTGTAGCCTGTACATTAAAAAATATCCTCACACCACTCCTGTCATTAAAAATCATCCACACAGGTTGATCCAGAAGAAGATCGTATGTTGTGCAATGCCTATTTTCGAAATTCTAGCAAAAGAAGGTCTTGAACTTGTCGTCCATGGTGGTCACTGTTTTATAGACAGACGGCTGACCTAGTGGAACTGCAACCTGTGATAACCCATGCCCTGTTCAGAACTCGTTTAAACCAGACTTTAAAGCGAGCAAGGCTGTTTGTTTGAGTTCCTGTGGCGGGTGCGCAGAGGTAGTCGGGCCTGCATGTGTCGCACTCTACAAACGCTGCCCATTCATCCCGTCTCTCATTGATTGCTGCGGGCAGTGCAGTTATGCCGCCTGGTCCTCTGCTGCACAAAGAACGCATTGCTCTCGGGCTCAGTGAGGGTCATTCATGGAGAAAAAAGTCAAACGCGCCGTCGATTTACAGCAAAAGGATGCACAAATACGTCTGCTGTATGTATGGTTGGTCGCTAAAGAAGCAGCTGAAAGCAAAGGACAGCAATACTGCCTGTCGAAGAGAACAAAACAACAACTGAAGAATTTAAATTGCTCTGATGTTCAACTGAGGAGACAGCCTGCAATAACAGGCTTGATTAAAAATACATCGATTGGCACCATCAAGGTTCACCCATTTCTTCCAAGATGAACATTATGGGGCCTGGGGTTTTGCACAGTGAGTTAAACTTGCATTGCGCCACGCATACATTTTTTGCATGAGCACCGCTGCACAGCTAAGAGAACGACCTGCTCAAAGTAAGGAGACTGAGGCCAGGCACAGAGCAACTTGACCACAACCCTTGGTGTTATAAATAAAAAATAATACTAATAGCAGGGTTTTCATATAACTCTCACACCACACTTCTGCCTTTATGTAGAAAATGGTGTATGGGTTGCTCCGTCACAACCTGACAGGTACTCCTGCCGTATTACAAGTGCCTTTGGATATACTGGACTGGTAGAGAAAATATCTGTCACGTTTGTGTCGGAATATACCATCTGACAAACTCTAAATCAGACCCTAACTATTGTAAGTAGCAGATGTTGATATGACACCACTTAAGGGCACTCAATTAATAACCTCAGATGAATGAAAAATGAGTCGAACTTGCTATTGATCTCTGAATGATTCAGCAAAGCATGTATAACTCACTGAGCAATACACTAGGCCCTAAAGTGTTCCCCTTGAAAGAAGTGGGTGAACCTTGATGGCCAAAATAAAGAACTAAAATCGTCATCAGATCTACTTTCCTTTCTGTTACATATTAACGTCTGAAGACTTTGTTGAGCGCTGGCGTCCAAAGCCCACCCCATTCTATTGTCGCCCCAAATTGAAAACCAAGCACCCCTCTTCAGCATTTGACTCTCAAGTTAGTGACAGCAGAGCAGTCCAAGGCTCCTACTGTGAGGTACTGTGGTTCTGAAACTCAGAACTCAATAAGGCACAAAACAGCACTCACTAAATCAGTGTCCAGTCAGTGATCATAATTTTAAAATCGAAAAGTACTGTAATGCTTACAAAAGTAAATACATTGCATAAAATTACAAATATGTATACACAATTGGCAAACCATCATACCAAACAATACAAACTTGTTGGGAATAAAAATTGAAAACCCTTCCAAAAGGGGGCCTCGGGAATAACCAGGATGCACATCACCTATCTTAAAAGTTCGTCACAAGGGGGAAATTAATTGTGGGACTGTGTCACATAAAATGAGCCCTCAAAGGCAAATTTAAGACTCGTCTCCGCCTCAATTTTAAGCTAATGAGGCCCATATTTAGAGGCTTTTGACGCAAGGCAGTGCAGCAAGTCACCTTGTTCCGCTCTCCTGCGTCAAAGGGAAAAGCCAGGAATGTGCCATAGCTCTGGCATATGGTGCATTCCTGTCCTTTCCTACTGCGCTGGCATCGTTTTGGAAGTCTATCACCAAAGCAGGCACCCTTGCACTATGGTGCAAGCGTGCCTACGTTGCATGCAGGATTGTTTTTTGTGCAGAAAGGGGCACCTTCCTGCACAAAAACAATCCTTTGAGGCTTTTTCCTCTTTCTGTGTGTGCTGCATAATGCAGCACACATAAAAATAGAAAAAAATGAGGAGAAATAAAGATATTTCTCCTAGTTGTGCCTCCCCTGGAGAGGTGTAAGGTTTTGGCACATCCTCAGGTTTACAAGCTCTTGTAGACCTGGGGATGTGTCAAAATCAATGCCTGTGGCTCAGGAACACCCACCTCAAAGCCCATGGAACACTTACTTTGTAGAGAATAAGGCAACACAATAATTTATGCTGTCTTGCCTTACTCCATAGCAATGAGGCCATTCAAAGCCACGCAAAGCGGCTTTGCGTTGCCACATAGATATGAGTTCAAGGTTTGCACCACCATTGTGTCACAAAAATTGATGCAACGGTGGCGCAAGGGGCTCATAAATGTGCCCCCGTGTTTTTTAAATAGTTGAAGAGCTACAGCAACGTTATTTTGCCAAGTTATTGATGAGTGGTTGATTGTCTCTGGAACTTCAAAAGCCATGTACAGCTTTAGGCTGAAATTTGTAGCTATATTTGTTGGCATCTCAAAGTAATTATGGAGCGCAAAAGACAACACAAAACAATAACATAAAAGAAAGCCAAAAAAAAACATAAGCTTAATAAAAAAAAGTCCAAATAGAACACAAAATACATATTACAACAAGGCAGCATCGTGCATAATGCAGCCAAACAAAATATATAAATATAAGAGAACAAACAAAACATCACCATCACTGCAAAATGCAGCACAGTAAACATGCTCAAATATTCCTTTCACATTTTACCACCCAAAGAAAATGCTTTCATGATATGTGGTTAAATTCTTTGCACCAAGCACTATCTTACTAACCACCAATGCATGTAAATATTTTCAGTCAAAAAGGTTTTGTGATCAGGCCCCATAAATCTAGTCTGTTGGAAATATCTGCAATGTGCCTAGGGTTTTAGGTTCGTACAATGCATTTGGTAAACGTTTCTGGTAAAAGTTGGCAATGCACCAACATTTACTGAACACATTGGTAATTTGTGAACCAACATATGTTCAAATATGGGTTGCAGCATACTGAATTGAAGTGGGTCACAATTCAATTTACCTCATAAAAATGTATTAGTTAGCTTACAAATTGCAACCCACTGCAATTCGCTGTCATCACAGGGATAATGGCTTGCTGGCTGTAATTGCTTCGTTTTAAATAAAGCATTTTTTTCTTTTTAAACACAGCCAGTTTTCTGAAAGGAAAAAAGGACCCTGTCTCTTCAAATGAAAAGGGGCTGCATTTAAAAAAAAAAAGTTGAAATGTTTCAAAACCTTTTCGAGAGTAATCAGTGGTTTTATGGAGGACTGCTACTTATAAGAAATGTTTTACACAACAGTTGTAAAGGAAATGGGGTTCCAAAGAAACCTTTTCCCATTTGCGAATGGGTTACCACTTTCTTTGAGGTGTCAGTAACCTATCAATGATTTCCAACCACAATTGCGGTCATAAAACACTGATACATACCCTAGGAAATCACAAATACAAAAGGAGGCCCTACCTAAACACCCTTTTCCAATTTTCAATTGATATAAAGTCAGAAACCAATTTTGCAATTAAGTAAAAAGTTACCAAATCACAATTTGGGTTTTGTACATACCAAAAAATCTATTTTGAGATCCCTAAAGGATCCGATTTTGTGAATCAGAGCCTTTGTGACCACAAAATAGCTTTGAAAGTAAGATCCCTTTGGATAATTCCTAGAGGCAAACTGTGCGCCTGCAGGCAATAACAAAGGAAACAAAAATATCCCTCACTAGGCATATTGTAATAACACAAACTCTTCAGAGTCAACAAAGTTAGGCAGACAGACCTTGTCCATTTAACCACAATCAATAAGAATAGATGTGTGCTTTTGACAAGCCATTCCAATTGCTTAAACCAGACTCACAGTATTTAAAACCATTGAAACTTTAACTTAAGGCCTCAATCTAAAGATATCTTTCAAGCAGACTAAATGCATTTAAATTCTAACAATGAGTCCCCCCACTTGAGACACAAATGCTAAATTTGACCACACCAGAGAAAATGCATTTTACTATTAATAAATGACTCTGGCTTAGAAGTTAAACAAATTTCAACTCTAACTCATTTTTAGGGTCGAGCGCAAAGCGCTCCGTCCCTGGTGTAATCTCTCTGTGGGCTTTTAACCATGCCCATGTCAAGCCCATTCGTTTGGTTGGTTCGTCGGCTTGCCTTTTAAAATTAGCTTGATTTCATTACTGGAAGGCATGCACTGGTCAAGCCTCTTCCGATGTTTAGCCCTCCTCGAGCGCACCAACTACTGAACACATACGAGGCTCCATGTTTTCCATATGGTTTCTGCACTATTTTTTCTCTTTATTTTGTAGGTAGTGCAATCTCGCTGGGAAGAAGTCAAGCGCTCTGCATGACATCGACCCTGTTACAGGGATAATTGCACTTTTGCCGGATAATTGGATAATTGCACTTTTGCGGTTACATGGATAATTGCACTTTTGGCGATAAGTTTCACTGCGAGCGTACTTCTGTTCCCTTTTGTGTGTTTTCTTTGCGCTCATGGTGGACGTCAGCTCGCTTATGTGAAACTGTTCTGCTTTTCAGTTTGTGTGTCAAGAAAAGTCTGATAAGGAGTTTACAACGCTAATAGCTTTAACTCGAGTAAACATGAGACCCATTGCATTGCAAATGCTTGTGAAATAGATTCTATCCAAGTCCCATTGTTTTATAAGGCCATAGTCTGCTGAGTAAGAACAAAACGAATGACGATGTTTACCATTAGATGAGGATGGTGCCCCTCAGGAAGGCGCTGTGCTGTACTCAGTTCAGAGGTCCTTTTTCTCACTGAGGAGAAAGTGGTTTAAACATGTTCTTCATAGAAGCGCGTTATAAACAGAAAATGTTTGAGCGTTATTCACACGCAAATGCAATAAACATATCAGACCAAGGACCCAGCACGAAGGGTTGTATGTCACCACCTAAAATACAACGGAGTCTATATACCGCTAAATAGAATCTACTACATTGAAATGAGTCCCTCTGTGGTTACCACTGCAGGGATTACCACTCCTAAAGTTACAACCACTGTGATTACTACCTCTGAGATTACCAGTGCAAAGATTACCTCTGCTGAGATTACCACTACTGTGATTACTATCTCTGAAATTACTACTGCAGGGTTTACCACTGCTGAATTACCACTATTGTGATTACTACCTCTGAGAGTGTCACTGCAGGGATTACCACTGATGAGATTACCTCTGCTGTGATTACTACCTCTGAGATTACCCCTGCAGGGATTACCACTGCAGAGATTACCTCTACTGTGATTACTACCTCTAAGATTACCACTGCAGGGATTACCACTGCAAGGATTACCACTGCTGAATTACCACTACTGTGTTTACTACCTCTGAGAGTACCACAGCAGGGATTACCACTCCTGTGATTTCTACCTCTAAAATTACCCCTGCAAGGGTTACCACTGTTACTACTACTGTGATTATTACCTCTGTGATTACCAGTGCAGGGATTACCTCTGCTGAGATTACCACCATTAAAATTATCACTGCAGGGATTACCACTGCTGAGATTAACACTACTTGGATTACTACCTCTGAGATTACCACTGCAAGGATCACCACTGCTGAGATTACCACTGATGTGATTACTACCACTGAGATTACCACTACTGATATTACCACTACTGTGATTACTACCTCTGAGATTACCACTGCAGGGATTACCACTGCTGATATTACCACTACTGTGATTACCACTACTGTGATTACTACCTCTGAGATTTCCAGTGCAGGGACTACCAATGCAGGAAATACCACTGCTGAATTACCACTACTGTGATTACTACCTCTGAGAGTACTACTAAAGGGATTACCACTGCTGAAATTACCACTACAGAGATTATTAACTCTGAGATTACCATTGCTGATATTACCACTACTGTGATTACTACCTCTGAGATTACCTCTGTAGGGGTTACCACTTCAGAAATTACCTCTACTGTGATTACTACCTCTGAGATTACCAGTGCAGGGATTATCTCTGCTGAGATTACCACAGTTGAAATTATCACTACAGGAATTACCACTGCTGAGATTACCACTACTGGGATTACTACCTCTGAGATTAACACTGCATGGATGACCACTGCTGAGATTACCACTGATGTGATTACTACCACTGAGATTACCACTACTGATATTACTACTACTGTGATTACTACCTCTGAGATTACCACTGCAGGGATTACCACTGTCGAGATTACCACTACTGTGATTACCACTACTGTGATTACTACAGCTGCGATTACCACTGCAGGGATTACCACTGTTGATATTACCACTTCTGAGATTACCACTACATTGAGTAAAATAGATTCAAGAGTAAGAGTACTGACCCTATGCTAACCTACACCTTAAAATGAAACCTTACTTTATAACTACCCATCACCCTATCTTTATGGCCATAGAGTGCCCTCTCCTTAACCCAGAGGTTACATTGCGCCGGGGGTTGCCAGTGGGTCCACCAATACATATTTTGGAGAACCAGGACTCTTTCACTCTGTCCCATAGCAGTCCTATTGGTCTATGGGCCTGCCCTGTCCATTAGTCCCACCCAGGACCAGGCATGGACATGACTGTAGCATTCTCAAGTGGCAGGGACACCAAGTGCTTCATTTTCCTGCATCCATTCTTATGTTATACCATTCTGTGCCCAGGCAAAGACACGCTTTCATTTTCATAAAATAATATTTTGTACCCTGTAACAAGTCCACCATTTCAGGATTTTTATTGAGTATTTCCCTGTTCTTTGTCCATGTACACAGGCATGCTATCAGTTTTAGGTGGACCAGCCCCTTTGATATTTTAGTAGATGCTGTTTTGTTTCACACTTTGCCTTTTTTTCAGTAGAACACTAAAAATGTGCTCCCATGACATCGACTCTGTTACATGGATATTTGCACTTTAGCGGTTACATGGATAATTGCACTTTTGGCGATAAATTTCACTGCGAGTGGACTTCTGTTTCCTTTTGTGTGTCTGCTTTGCGCTCATGGTCGCCGTCAGCTCGCTTATGTGAAACTGTTTTACTTTTCGGTTTATGTGTCAAGAAAAGTCTGGTTAGAAGTTTACAACGCTAATAGCTTTAACTCTGGTAAACGCGAGACCCATTGCATTGCAAATGCTTCTTTCACTCTTGGAGCCTCGGGTCGTCTGTAGCACCAGCACTGATTACTTTTCACCTCAGTTGCCTAGCAACCCTCAGGATCCTGTCATTTCTACCAAGATCAGCTATCCTTAATTGTTTACTAAAGTGTGACCCAGGCAGACAGCTCTGGACAGGTACCTTTGTGATCCTGGACACCTGTGTTCTCTTCCTGGTGATGGTCTCCAGCCACCAGCACCACATTCCGTGGGGATCCTCCTGATCAGGGGTGAGCGAAATCCATTGGATTCAAAACTGCGTGCCATAGTGAGGTTTCTGCTTCTTTCACATTTCTATGCCACGGATTGAAAGAAAAGTAAAATGTATCAAGGGGAACATGGAACAAGTCGTTTTTGTGCAGTCTAGCGCTGTCAGGGCCCGAACAATATAATTACACGAGAGGTCATTATTTTAAGTTAATTATACTTGTTGTCTCCTGGTAGTGCTTCCTAAAGCAATTTCCATAGAAGAGGAGCTTGGTTGTCGCACTTGCCATTCCTGCCTGCCAGAATGCTACATGAACAGGCAGGTATATAGGCAGTCAAGTACAGGATATAGACTGCTTTTATGGGTAAGTTGCTTTGACATGCCCTTTCAGGTGTCTGGGAAATGTATTTACCTTGTTGCCTTCAGCTTTAAGGTAAGTACATTGTTAGACCCCTCACCGTGCTTTTGATTTCAGGCGTATTTTTTCCACCCATGAGCAGTAGATCAGTCCCAGTTCCTATCTGCTGGGAACAACAAATGGAGAATTTGGTATGTTTTGAAATACACCTGAAAATTTCCCCACGCATTCTACTGGCTTCCGGACCAGGTTGATGTCATTCTTTGTCTTTCTTGCACGGTTGTGGTCTCTTTTCCTAGACATCATCCTCCTGTTGGGCACTGTTCCCACACCAATTTCTATAGTTAGTTTAGCCTCTTACCTGGAGACAGATGCAGCTTCTCAGCCTGAGTTAGTACATAAGTCACATGCACAGCTCCTTACTCACCAGGCAACTTGGCTTAGGACTCCAAAAGACAGGTGTCTCTACTCGGAGAAGCAGTCCAGCTATCCCCCATACTCCTGTAAGAGGCATTTCCTCCTTTCGCCATGCAATCTACTGTACACCTTGCTGCAGGCTTGTCCCTTACCCCTTGTAAGGAAGTCATCAATCAGATATCCCTGGTAAAGAGTTGCACGGTGAAGCCTATAACCAGTCCATGAGAATACTATTATGCGGATGTGGGTTTCTACCTTGTCTTTACTTGATTTTTGCAGACATCTATGTGTATTTCACTTGTCCACCCTATGGGACCAGTTTCAGGCGGTTCCTGATATTTTCTGTATCCCTCCCAGACTGGTTAAGCAATAGTCTTTATTTTCTAGTGTAAGTAGGAATGAGGGGTGGGGCAAGGAGCTCTCTGTCAGGGAGACCCAAAACAAAGGTACAACAGAGGGGAAGGCCTCCTCTCTCAGCTACCTCCCAAAGTAAGGTGACTTCCATTGCCTAATTTGTAAAATAATAAGTATCAGGGCCCAAACGTTTGCTTAGCTGATGCTCCTCCAATAGCAAGGCTGTGCAGTCTCCCTCATGCATTTTTATTCCATCACCAGGCACTCCCAGCCACTCAGACTCACTCCAGCACTTCCTCTCCTGCTTTCTTTTTTTGTTACTGCTTCTCTCTCTCTTTTGTGTTTTCCTCTCTCTTGGCCTGAGTCAAAGTCTGATGAGGGAAAATATGTGCCAGTGCCAAAAAAAGTGCTGGTGGGCCTCACCTACAAACACCGGCTCAAATTAAGCACTGGTAAAACTTCAGAGTGACGAATGAATGAAAAAAGGCAGTGAGTGTTGCTACACTTCAAAGGGCATCCATCTCCCTCTTTCTTTTCACAGAAGCCTGGCCTACTTCAAATTACCTTCTTCTACCTACAGTTTACATCCCTGTCTTGCAAGCTCTCTCCATCCTTCACTGTTTGCGCCATGCACACCAAGCGTGCCAAAAATAGATTTCTATCCCTACCCAGTAAAGCACTGCAGATGCCCTCCACACTCACGCTAATCCACACACTAAAATGCAGAGTTCACATGCTCCCTCCATATAAACCTTTGCAGCCTTCTCAGAGTCAATTGCCCTTGCTACCATGGGCAACTGGTCTTATAATAATGCGTGGGCACTACAGGTTGCAGTCCTAATCAAACCTAAATATAGTTTACAGTGTGTGAGACTCCATAGGAGAGGCTCTCCACACAGAAGAGGTCCAGATACAAGAGGTCTGATTGTGAAAAATTGATAGTTCTCAGGACTTCTTTTTGCTGACAATGTAAGTCATTTGGTTATATCTTATTTTTTGAAATGTGGGTTTTTAACTTAGTTATTGTTTAATTTCTTTATCAGCATATGTCTGGGGAATAAAAGTAATTGTACCATGTATTCTTCACATAAACATAAAACACTTTCAGACAAATGTGTTGAAATTCTCCAACAATACAGTAGAATCTCCAAAGGAACCTTTGCTGCATGTAAAATAAAAAAGTGGATCAAACTTGACAAGACAAGAGGGCATATTTACAAGAAAGTGGCACATCAGCATTGATGCGCACTTTACTTGCTCCCCCCTAGCAGCACCATGGGTGCGACGTATTTACAATTTGGTGCACCATGACGCACAATACCACAATAGCGTCAACATTTTTGGAGCCATTGTGGTGCTTTGCTGCACTAGCGCCAAAAATATAGAATCTAATCCAGCAAAGCACAGGAGATTATGAGTGCATTATTTGCCCTGAACTGGCATTAAAAATGACGCCAAAAATGTTGCAGTAAAATCTAGTAAATTTCACTGCGCCATTTTTTGGGCCTCCCTGCGTGGGAATGCTCCCCTTGTATACATTATGCCTGGCGCAGGCATAATGTGGGGTAAGGGTTTACAAAATGCGCAATGCATGCATTGCACCGCTTTGTAAATACGGCGCAGGGAAATTGCCTCCTTATGCCACATTAGTGTAAAAAAAAATGACACTAGTGTGGAGCAAAGAGGCACAAGGGGCTTGTAAGTATTCCCCATAGAGTGCAAACTCAAAATGCAAAATATACCCTCATCATCTTCAACCACGGTTTTTGGGACAATAGTACAGGCAGTAGAAATTCCTCCATTTGTGCCATCTTTTGCCAATATAACTTATTAGGTGTATGGGAGCTCAGCTTTATCTCTACTCTTCTTTATGTGTATTTTGTCCACTGACGAAACTGATTAAAGTCTTTGATCAAAGCCATCTGTATAGATATGTGAACCATACACTACTCTGAAAACTGAGATTTCATTCCAGATTTTGATTATTGGTACTGACTTTGCACCATGACCATGGGAAATACTGCCAGTGGATTCGCTTGAGCCCTGATTTACAACCATTTTGCTCCAAATTTGCACCTCAAAAGGAACATAAATCAAGCAGAAGGTAGCCAAAAGTGCACAAGGAAAGGAAAACTGCTTTATCTTAGTAGATATACATAAGATATTTGAGTATTATTTGGGGGGATGGGGACTAATCTCAAATACCAACCCCAATCCGTGTCAGGGTGAACCACTAAAGTCACTAAATAAACCTTTGCTTAACCCTGTAATAGCTTGTCATAAAGCAGTCAGTCTTAACTTATTGGCAATGTGTAAAGTGTTGAAGCAGCACTCAAACAGTAATAAAGTGAACACAGAACACAGAACTCAAGAAAACCTGACAGAAAACTAGAGAATATTTTAATAAATAAAATCACAGCAAAATAGCAAACATCCAATTAGTAAAACTGGAGATTTGAAGCTTTTGAAGTTTGAATTAAAAATAGCTCCAAAAAGCACAAAGCGTCAACCGGGGGTATCTGGTCAGGCTAGATCGGGTCAAAGTCAAAAGTTAATGTCAACTGTGATGGCGCATGGGTCAGATACAGGGACAAGGTTTGTCCCAGTGTAAAAGTTTAACTTCTGACTTGGAAACTTTTATGGAGAAAAAGTGGTTGTTGACGAGTTGTTGGCATGGCAAACTGCTAGCTGTATCTAAAGCAGGGCTCAATTTGCTAAAGTGGTCATTGATCAGTTGTCTGTGTGGCAAGCTGCTAGCTGGATCTGAAGAAGGGCTTGATTTGCTAAAGAGCGAGGTCCTGGTGTGGTGGTGGACCAAGGTGGGTAATCTCCGTGTGGGTGAAATCCGAAGTCCGTGCCCAGGAAGGTCTCTAATCCAATTGGTTGCTGCTCAGCATTGATCTCTGTTAACCTCTCTCTTTTGGACTTAGAAACTTTTCTGGATGTCAGATCTCCTTCAGTGTGGAAAACCAGCAAGTTGAGGCCGACCATTGTTTCAATGCTGATTCTGCAGCTTTAATGGTGATCCTGGTCACTGTCGGTTCGTCAGGCTCCAGAAAGGTGTCAAATGCTCCTAAGTACCACATCTTGCAGTTTGTGGAGTAGAAGGAGTACACTCTTTACAAGTCAAGGGTCCAAGACCTTGGGACTCATTCCAACAGAGGCCAGTAGCATGGTCCAGGGAAGGTCCAGTTGAAACTAGTCAGCTGGGCACTTACAGGGAGAGTGACCTTAGAAGCATGTTGTGTCCCTGTAGATGAATCAGGAGGTCAGTGACCTGACACTTGGAGGCACATCTGGGGTCTGCAGGTTCTTTTGACAGGAAAGCAATCCTTCTTCTAATTTCTCACAGGTCCAGGAGTTTTCTGAGGAGAGGTCTGGCAGGTTCATTTTTATGCCGAGTGCTTGGCTGTAGGTGGAGTGCAATCCTTTTCCACTCCCTAAATCAGTTCAGGTCAGTTCTTCAACTCCCTTTGATTTTGGAACTAGCTTGACTAGAGGGACAATGGGAGGCAGGCCTACATGTGGGATTCCTCTGCCAGTGGCAAAATAGGCATCCTTTGCAGCTCAGAAAGGGGCTGGGCACAGCTATCATGTCACCAGGTCAAGGGAGGACTCCCCCTCTCGACACCCAGAGACCTTTGTCCACTGTCTGGGAGCAATACACATTTTGCCTAAAGGGAGCCATCTGGGTTCAGGTAACACCAGGACATTGGCAGCAAAGCCTTGTGATTTTAGACAGGGAAATCACAACATTCTATAAATGTAATTTCCAAAATACTATCATAAATTTGATTTGTATAAAAAATGGGTTTTAAATTATTATTATTATTTTTATTTTTATTATTAAAATGATTCCTTGAACCACTTTTGTTGCTACCCCCAAACTGGATTTAGCACTTATTAAACGTAGTACTGCAAACCAATGTTTACTTATGAGAGATCCAGCCCCGCAACAGTCAAAAATTACTTTGAAGGTTTTTGATGGTGAGTATGCAGAAAACATTAAATATGGATGATGTACTTTTTATATAGCATGCACTGTGAGGACATGCAGAACGGTAAATCTACACGCTTTACTGTTTAAATAGCATACACCCGTGGGCATTCAGAGCCTGCCTTTGGGGTGGCTTATAAGTAATAAAAAGGAAGGCTTAGGCTTGGCAAAAGGATATTTATAGAAGTCGCAGCTTAGAATTTAACACCCAGGCTGCAGTGGCAGGTCTGGTAACTGAACCCCACTCCTCTCTGAGGCGCAACCCTGTATGCAAACAATAGACATAGCAAGAGGCTGTTCCATTAATGCCTCAAGGGCTCTCAGAGACCTGTAATCATGCCCTTCACGGTCTTGTTGAATCTCTCAACAACCCCCTTTGGTCTTAGGGTTGTATAGTGTGGAGAAATTGTAGGTCACCCACACTCATCCCACATTGACTTTGTGTATGCAGACATGAAGTTGGCCCTCCTGTCAGATACAACCTTCTTGGGAAATCTACGCAGATGATCCCCATCTGTGTCATGGCCACCATGGGCCACGGACACAGTCACTGATCTCAGATGAATGGCCTCAGGGTACGAAGACCAGTATAAACCTGTTGCCTAAGGTGGTCTTAGGGTCCAGAGTAGGGGTAGGTGAATTATTATGTGCTGCCGGTGGAATTTATGGAATTTTGGAGACTCTGCGTTACTCTCATATGCATGGCGTAATTTTTTTCTCACACAGGGTAAGTTGGTGAGCACGAGGGAGCTGTGGTGTCCCCTAGCACAATTTCCAGTCACTAGAAGGATGTCCTGTGAGGAGAGGATGTAGCACACGGGTCGGAGTGACCGTCCTCGCAAGCTGGAGATCCAGGTTTAAGCCTCGGGGTTGGCATAAAGTCTTATGATTCAGGGCAAATCACTTAAACTCCCCTGAGCCCATGGATAGCGCCTAGATACCCTCACAGGTGATAAGCTGCGCTATATAAATCTGCACTTTTCCTTATTTTCGGTGAGATTTTTCTAATGTGGATGTTGGTCACGGCCGTTTGCTGTCAGAAGGCTGCCACTCATGTAGAAAATATACTCAGGTGGCAGCAAAATCAACATGAGTAGCTTCACTCTCTGACATGCCGTGTGGTGCCATTTGCACTGAACGTTCATCACGGATGGTGTTCCCGGTGCTCAACCACAGCACAGGTAGTGCCGGTTGGCAGAACTTCGACGAATCTTACAGAGTTTTTACGTAACTCTGTGGAATTCCATGGAGTCAGATTCCACAAGTTCGGCTCACCCCTAGTATAGAGTCCTAACAATATCAATGCCCACACTTTTGTAGGGTGTTCTTCCACAGGGAATGTAAGCGGGGGGCCTTTTACTTTACCCCTGACTTCCAGCGGGCCTGGCAGGTCACACAATATCTGAAAAGTTCATCAGGCTTCATCCTCATCTGGGGTCAATAAAAGTGGGCAAGCATTCAGTCAATGGTTTTGACCTGCCCTAGATGTCCTGCCATGGGGATGTCATGAGACAGTTCCAGTAGGAAGGTCCTGTAGCACTGGGGGAACACGAACACATGGGTTGACTGAGACTCAGGGACCTTAGGCTCCCTACACAGGAGACCATTCTCCCAATGGATAAGGTGATCACCAGAGGTATCACCATTTGTCTTGATGTGCTCTGTTGGCCCTGAGTAGTGGGCACTCCTTCTGTGCTTTGCATAACTGTTCTTGACATGGTCCTCATTCCACTTGCCATCTAGCTAGTTCAGGCAGGTGTTGCAGAGGTGTCGCAGGGCAGCAATGTCCTCTCCTGTTGTTCCGGAGAGTCATCCTACAGCTCAGTCTCCTCCAAGACTGTCAGAACATTTAGGGTGGGTTTCCTGCTCTTATTGTTGTTTGCAGGCACCCGCAGACAGTTTCAGGCTCCAGGTCCTTCTAAATCCCCTGGGCTGCGATAGACTGTGTGGTCATAAGCACCCACTCAGGTGACCCTAGCATCTCCAATTGACATCTGAGTTACACCAACTTTCAGATGGTGTGCTCAATATTATTTTCTAACAGACAGTCAACAGGCATGGCTGAACTCAGAGCTACCTTTAAAGAGCCTGATCCCCACCCCATTGAAACAAAACCAGACCATAAGACAGTGACTAACAAGGTTGTCTGCTGTCACACCCTGGTTGACTCCATCAGATACTACCTGCTCTGAGGACACCGGATGGCACCCAACACTAGTCATACTGGCTCCTGTGTCTCTCAGAGCCTCTACCCTTTGCCATTTGATAATGAGGCACTGCCTATACTTTGTAGAATTGTCATGCATAGGAGCTTTAGGCACCACCTCTATGACACCCAGGGACAGTTTGGTAGCCTCTGGGCTCTCCTAAAAATAACTAGGGTGATGCCCTCCCTCCGAACCACACAGGTAATTCCTCGGGTAGACCCACCAGTGAGGGCAGGCTTCTTGCAGGGACATATGGCACCACCTTTTCAGTGTCTGTAATGATAACATCAGTTGCAACTGGGCTAGAAGTAGCCCAGGGCCCTCTTCCCCTTAACCTCATCCTTCATCTGCTCAGGATTGGACTTGCACTCATTCCCATGACAACTTTTTGTGGGCCTTTAGAGAATTTCTTTTGATTTTCTCTGCCTCATCCTCTGGTAACAACCATATCCACATTTCTGCTCCCTTCTGGAAAGTTTGGATATTTTCTTTGACACTTTGATACTGAGGTGGAGTTCAGATTCCTCTCCAAGATCTCTGGGAGCAGGACGATTGGAATTAAAAAGGTGTTACTGAACATGTGGTCTCATGATTAAATTGCACAACCCATTATAATCATTCATTTTGCTGTCCTTCACCAAACCATCTAGTGCTATACTGGAGTAGTCCATGAAGCAACCCAGGACTTGTGAGACAACTCCATCTATCCCTGAATTGTAATCAGTATTTCACTGAGATGAGACCAAGCTTGACAATGAGAGCTTGCTTCACGGGGACACATTTCATCCTGCACTGTGCAGCACACATCCACTGTGCAAAGTTTTAAAATTAGTCTAGGTAAAAATTAGTCTAGGTATTTCGTAAAGGGAAGGTACTTTTTCAACAGAAATGGCCAGATGTAGCAAAGGTTTTTACCCATTCTGTGTCTATGGGAAAAAGTGTTCTTACATATGGCCCAAAATCCGTTAGACATCACTCACATAGCTTTTTGCACTGGGGAAGTGGTCAGCAGAGCAATATCATAATAGACTTGGCTCTGTGATCCTCGCTTGCCCTAGCGCAATGCAATGCAGCAACACTGGCTGCTGTGAGGCACAGTGTTAATTTCTTAATACATTTTTCCCAATGTTTTTTTTTTCTGGATACTAAAGAACATTTGAAAGTTTCTCTGCAGTGCACTGTGGTACCCTGTTGGCCTTGTTTGTGTTACATAAAAATACAAATATGTGTGGTACCAAGTGTCCCCTGCTGTATATTATTAGGGTATTGCAAGATACCAAGGAGCTTCATGGCCATCTTGAGGAACAAGGCTGAAGGTCCACTTCAGAGTTCCTCTTCTGAGTACTTCAGAATTACACGATGTATCTGCATTGTAAGATTAATGTAATTTCAAAGTACTTTGAAGTAGTTTATTTGCAGTCTATCTTTAATGAAGGGTGGGCAGAACATTCCGGAATTCTGTGGAGTTAAATAAAAATTCTGAGCGATTCTGCGGAGTTCTGCCTACCCATAGTTTGCACTGAAAAATCCTCAGTGGTTGGGGGAACAAGTTACTGCAAAGTCCACACAGTGCAATTTTATCCTCTAAAATCTCTAAATCATGCTTAACAAGAAGCTGACTAAGGGCGAAGCCTCTGCGGAAGGGAGGCCGTCTCAACTCTATGTATCCTGCACACTGTATCCCAAAACAGATGCAGGTCATGCACCACAACAGCAGCCCAAACCTGGTTTGATCAATTGGGGATTATTTCTGAAGCACATTAGCTGATACAGTTTAAAAGCTAGATAGAATATGAATGTGCACAATGTGTAATACTAAAATGTATGCAATGTACAGTACTACTTTCTGTGAAGGCTTGTAAAAATCTTACCAAGACTTGCATTGATTGCAAAATTCCACTTTCTGTCCTGGCTTGTAATAAATCTTCCATCCTCGAGTCATAACCCTTTCTTGGTCTTGCCAAGAGATGTCCCCCATACAGCGCTCTCCGCAGCCTTGGTCCCACCCTGCACAATGCATGACCCGGGGCGTCTCCTTTAGGAATCGGTGGGCAAAAAGAAAAATGTACAGGAAACAAAAATGGACGTGCTGGCATTGAAACAAAAGATAGACAATTTGAGTATACCAGCAAGGCCCCAACACCATATTGGCAGAGGGTAAGTGTTATGTGTAAAGGAGGATAAAAATAAGGATAGGAAAACCTGTTAAGCCACTGGTTAAAGTTGTTAAGCAGCTGCAGTAGTGAGTCGCAGAGTCATTAGTTTGTGGATGTCTGACCCTTTTCCCCATTGTTTAGTATGGTTCAAGAAAGCAGAAAAATGGCCTTCCACTTTGCATTTGTCAGTCCCTATTTCCCGTCATATGCTTTTAATGATGCTACAGGCCACAGTTGAGTTCATGTGCACAGACCCTGGCACAGCACATGTGCTCTGTCTTTCCTAACTCATAAGGACTTGGATACTTACCACAGTTGAAGGGACAGAGATATTGCTGTCATGGTATTATGAGGAGGATAAGACAAAAGGTAGAACTGCCCTGTTTACACTACTCATTAAAATACATCACATTTTAGACATGCTGAAAGCTTGCTGGGTACATGGCCATATGAAGTGGCATGATGTATTCTCCAGGCGCCAGCAAACACCCTTGACAGAGCGCGAAGCTGTTGCTTCCATAGACTGCCATGCATAGTCCTGGTGATAAAAAAGCCAAGATACTTCAATTGTCATATGTGAGAAGTGACCTATGGCATCCTTGTGTGCACTTCAACCACGGGCAAACAAAAAAGCAGACACGCAAATGAAAACAGTGAACTACTTTGGGCAATTTGGGCACTTCTGCTCGATTGTCCCAAAGCCCCCATAAACAGGTCAATAAGCCTGGCTGCTTGCACGGTCCTCCCTACCCTGGGCCAAGCAGTATCATAATCTGACTTACTACTTCTCACCGGCATCCAACACTCTCTCATCTGTGTCACCCTAAGCACTGTTTCCGTTCCATACGATTTTGTGAATGCCCATTGATGCATTAAGCTACATTCATAAACCAATGTTGACATACACCATGATATTTTTCCTTTTGCAAATCGCAGCGCCCCGTTCCCCTGCCCCCACCCAATGCCCTGGTTAGACAACACTATTTTACCTGCAGAACGTAAAGAGAAGACAAGATAGCAGGACATCAGGGGTGCCAGGGTTACTGTGCCCCTGAAGAGCGATGCCTGAAGATGCATCATCTCAGGCTGCTTGATCTAGATTAGGGGAGAGGTACCGGCACACTCCGCCATGCAGTGGTCTCAGAGTTTTTGCTGAACTCCATGCTCTATGCAGAGAGCGGAGTGGCAAAACTCTGTGAACTCTGTCAGTCGAGCGGAGTTTACCACCCACCCTTATCTTTAATGCAAACTGTATACTTCAGCAATGGGTTTTGTGTGCCTGCATTGTAAAATTAGTCCATATTATAATTGCACAATGTGTCTAAGGTACAGATTTATTAAAACTTTGGAATACATCAACATTGTACAGTAGGTCTGGAGCTTAATTCAAGTGTATCATTACAGAGTGTACATCCGGTGTAACCTAAATGTAACTCAAGATTGATCATTTTCGGGATATGTGCATTTAACGTTAGTATAACTCTCTAGTACATTAACATTGCATAGGGTTGGCAGATTGAGTCTGGTTTGTAACATTATGTAGCTTCAGAGTATTTTAATATATTTTTGAGCATACGTTTAGTGTACGACAAAACAGTGCTGGCTTTAGGACAGTGCGACTTGTGTTGTTGCACGAGGTGCCAAGATCAAGAGGGCGCCTTCCTCATGACAGGCTGAACTGAGATAGGAGCAGCCTGAAGAGATCTTTGTTTGTGCAACATTTTCAGGGGATATTACAATGGCATGTTAACTTTTGTGGTTAATGCACTTGAGGAAACGATGTGCAGTTTGTCTAATCCCAGTCTTGACTCGTGATACAGTAGCATAGAAAGTAAGGCCCGTATTTATACTTTTTTTAGCGCCGCATTTGCGCCGCTTTTTGACGCAAAACGGCGCAAACCTACAAAATACAATGGTATTTTGCAAGTTTGCGCCGTTTGTGCGTCAAAAAACGACGCAAATGCGGCGCAAAAAAAGTATAAATATGGGCCTAAATGTTCTTGCTGTAAAGTACCTTGTGTGACATGCAGATCACAGATTAGTATGTTATGTTGATAGCTCAGTGAATTACTGCTGGTGTCATATAGATACTTTTGTTACTTGGAGTTTATAAGTAACAATCCTTCTAATATAGCACTATGAACTGGTATCAAAGTTCTGCATGCAAACTGAAAGGGATAGGTTTAGATCTAATTGGCATTTCCTCTCAGTATTTCAGTATTTTCAGGTTGCGAAAGAAGGTTGCTTTGGGTAGCAATAAAACTTTATTAGCATGACAACCATAAGGTTACATTTATGGGATGGTTTTACTAAAACTTTGCACCTTGTGTGCACCACGAAAGTGATGCAAACGTGTTGCAAAATGTGTTGTTTTGGGACTTACTTTCCAATATAAATTCTTACTTGTGTTGGCACATAAGGCCATATGTATAATCAGTTTTTGCATTTACAAGCCATGCAAATCACTACATTTGACAGTTCGTGAATGCAAAGTAGCCTTTCCTAATGTATGAAAGGCTTTGACAGTCCAATATTAGGGAATCGCAAAAAAGAGAGACTCCAAATAGGGAATCTCAAATAGGGATTTTCTATGTGTGATTTCCCAAGCACATGTACCAAGCATTTCCTAAATGTGAAATGGGCATTTAGGAAATGCTACTATCATTGACTTCAAGTTGATAGTAACCATGTGCAATTTTTAATAATGCATTAAAAATGCATTTTTAAAGCACCATGGAGCACACACATGCCCCTAGGGCATATATGTGCTTTACGTGTGCACAATTTATTTTAGGGGTGCATGAAAGGAGGCCTTAAGCTCCTAGGCACCCTTGGTTTTGTATTTCCTAATTTGCAATTTCCTAATAGGAAATCTCAAATTAGGAAATGCAAAACCATTCACACCAAGGGCCTTTAGGCCTATAGGAACGAATGGAGTTGTAATTCCTAATAGAGATTCCCTAATAGCGATTGTGACTCTGTAGGAATCGCTATTAGGGGATCGCTATTTTGTAACATACCATTTTGCATTCCCTGAATAGCGTTTTCTTAAAATTCCCTATTTAGGGCATGCAAAATGGGGCAATGATACATATGGCCCATAGCCATATAGTAACACAAAGTACCACTAAACACTACCTCATGCCAAGGAGGCATGCTAGATATGGTACATGCACTAACCCATGAAGTAACTCTGTCCAAGCATGGACAAGTATTTTGTAGTGTCCCAGCAGTGTAATTGTATTGCTAATCTAGAGTGATTTAGCATTTCACAATGTGTCTGCAATGTATAATTGATTTAAACCCTTAATAATTCAGCATTGGACACTGTGTCTACAAGGTAGTATTAGTGTTTCTTTAGAATATTAAAGTACAGTGTAACTTTAGAGCACTTTGACATTGTACAGTATGTATGTTCTGTAATGTTAGAGTAACCCCACAGTATTCCAGAAATGAATAGTGTTTCTGCAGTTCCACTTTAGTATACCTTCAAAATATCTTAGCACTACACCATATGCATACACTGCAGCTTGAGTGCAATTCCAGCGCATGGAACAATGACATACTAACAATATCTATATCGATTCACAAAATTATTAGAAAATAAATTACGTTCACCAACATATTGCATTCCTACACTTAAAAAATGTAAACTCTAATATCGATAACCATAACATTGCAGCTAAAAATATTTAGTTTTATTTATACTAAAAACAGACATATCAGAACAAAAATATATTTAACTTTCTATAAACATACAAGCTGTCACAAATATAACAACACACAATATTGTGTTAATTAGATATTAAAATAACAGCATTCTAAGTTAACCAAAAATTAAAATAAACTTAACAAAATATATAACTATTCTAACACTATTATGACAATTTTATGTCACTAAAATAAACCACCCAAAAAAATATACATCTAACTACATTAAAATATTATTAAACAAATAGCTTTATAACAAGTAATTATATAAAAATATTAAGCAAAAACATTTTAAATATGTACATAAACAATACATCCAAAATAACACAAAAAATATAAATATATATTCAACATTATAAAATAAACACTAATTAGAGTTCACTATAAAAGGAAATAACTGAAAAAGCAATTCAAATTAAACAAACACTACCCAATATAAACAACTTGTAAAACAAAGTAACCAATAACGTTTATTATTGCTTAAACTAACAATATAAAAAGCACACAAAATATGACAACTTACTACATCAAAAACTTTAAAAGCTGCATAACAACAATGCACTGCTGAACTTTCCAAAGACATGCTGAAAACAGAAGTGAAAGAATATATATAACTACCTTCGAAAATAAGTAAAACATTTATTTAACTAACATATAAATAACAAATTAAAAAAATTAAAGTAATAAATACCTAAGGAAACGCACAACTTACTTTATATCTCTAAATGGGAGATGCTACGGAGAAATTACTACACCATTGAGAAACTATTAATGAACCAAAAAAGTACAGCAATCATGTACCTGGAAAAATGCACACAAAAGAAAGTAATTAAGATTATTTCTAAAGACACACTCAACATAGACACTAAAAATAAAATTAAACTCCTTTACCCCACTAGATACCAACAAACAAACATTGAAAATAAAACAAAACCATTTGTTTCCACAGCAGAAAAGGAGCCCCCTGACCCTCATTATAACACCCCCAGTGAAAAACCAGAAAGTAAGGACTTCAATTACCAGTAAGGACACATATGTAAGTATAATATAGAAAATGAATACCATAACTGTGTATGTCAATAACAAAAGTGATATAAATATTTTAACATTTAATTATTTGTATTATTAAACCATTTTCAGACATAATGACAGAAAGATCAAGGTACATCACATCACAGAAAGGGAAACAATTGCCTTTTCACATGGGCTACACTTACAGCCAAGAAAATGCAAGGATGATAACTATCAATTGGAAATGCACTGAATATTTCTCTAATGCTTGCTAAGGGGGGCAGCTACAAAAGATCATGTTGTTATTAATGGAAGAGAACACAACCACCACCCAAATGTCACCAAATTAAAAGTAAGGCTTACACTACAAAATTTAAGAAAGGCAAGCACTAGCTCCCATGACCATACAACTACAATACTCCCTAAAGTCCCTGAATACATTACAGACTGGCTACCAGCTTTCACGTCCTTAAAGCCTTTAATAACACAAACTAAATCAGCCACCAATGATACCATCCTGTCCAAGATATCCATATTTCTGAACACATAGCCACCACATATGATGAGGAACCCTTATACTTACATAATAACCTTAGCAATTTATGCATTATAATATTTGCTACAGCACATACCTTATTTAAACTGTCAATGTTAAACATGGATGATTAATGGGATATTCAAAATGTGCCCCAAATCATTCACTGAGATATACACCATAGATGGTGAATATCAAAACACTAATATACCATTCATATACACTCTGCCACCTAATAATCAAAGTGACACTTGCGATGAATAAGAAAACCACATAAAATTAAAACAAGCACCTACTCCCCAGGTAAAATAATAGAAGTTCTGAACACGCCATAATCCAAACTATCCTTAATCTATACCCACACAAAGCCATACAAGACTGTTTCTAATGTTTTAACCAAAACATTGAGGACACCTATAACAATCTGCACTAAGGGCCAGATGTAGCAAAGGCTTTTACCCATTCTGTCCTTATGGGAAAATGTGTTCGTACATATGGCCATAAGTGTAGAAAATACAACAAGCAGCCAAATTACCTTTGAAATAAAAAAAAAATGATTGCTGTAGCTTATGTTCCTTTAACAGAGATAACTAACCACTACAACTTACTTATTGAAAGTCCATTTCACCAACAAAAAGAACACAGACTAAGGGCCCGATTACGAGTTTGGCGGTCTGGGGACCCCCACAGTGGCGGTGGCTGTTTGACTGCTGCAGGGTTGGTGGTCTGACTACCATTTTATGATACTTAGGTTACGAAAAGACCACTATGATCCTCCTCACACCGCCAGCAAATCTAGACCGATGCATTGGCGAGATAGGCCAATGCGTCCATCAGAGGGCAGGTCACCAGTCCAACCGCTGTCCCAATCACAATGTTGCTTTCCACTGACGTGACCTTGGCGGTCCAAACACCACAATTGAGCAGGATGAAACAAAAGGACATAAGGCCAAAACTCACCTATAGGCAGTGCCACACATCCTGAAGCCTATACTACGGGACTTGCCACTGCTTGTGCTGCTTGATGGTGCACAAAATCAACATTGTTGTGAATGCAACTGATGGTAAGCCAAACACCTACACATTTCCTCCAACTCCACTGCAAATCGATGGGCCGCAATTGACCTGGTATGTGGGCTGTGCTCCATGGCCCAAATAAATGCCATATATCCCGTTTCAGAGTTGGACACAATGTAAATCCCAATCATAGCCCCATGGTGCTCCCTTTGGCCATGGAACTGACACTGCACCGCCACACTCTACAAAACTTGACATGTGTGAACATTCCAGTATCAGGGATAATGATGTGATCATAACTGTGTCACACAACAGCAAATCCTCATCAATATTGCACCTACAAATTGAAGTTGCGCCCTCACATTGTTCACGTGCCATGGCCTGTCATAACAGACCATATACATCTGCATGGATGCGTCTTTGAACATTAACGCACCATCACTACAAAGTCCTTGTAATGAACTCACACATATCACCCACATTGCAAGGGAACATAAGGTAAATGGGATGCAGATTAATTTGTGTGACAAACATCCAAAGCACACAATTTAAACAATTCCTGAAGAATAGGTATTGCGGCATCTGGGGGACTCCAGGAATGCTGCTGTCCTGGGACACATTTCACTTTCCACAGGCCTCAAAAACACCTTTTGCACAGGTACTATTGGTTGTCCCTGATATTCATCAGGCCACATGAATATCAGGGACAACCAATAGTATAACCAAGTGTCATGCCCATATGGCAAATATGTATGTGCAATGCTAGAAAGCAAATACACCAGTAACAGCTTTGTTCACATATTTCGATAAAGTAGGTGTAAGGTACTCACATTAAAATGGACACATGTTCATTCAAATGTATAGGATGATGGCACAATTAAACACATCCCATGTTTGGGCAAACAAACCTCTAGCTTGCACACATTACACAAATATCCAATCTGCATCAGGGTGAGAAATGTAACCCAATAAATGTTGGCATTGGCTAAGCTAATAAGAAATACTTACCATATGAAACAACACCCAATGGAATGCCTACCCACTTGTCTTACATCCCAAACATCCATCCATCTAACATTTCCCCTTGTCTAGGGTGACCCCAGCACCGGTTCCAAAGCCGGGTCTTACCAACAACATCAAATGGCTCATCATTCAGGGTGAAACAGACACAACTGTAGTCATACATCACAAATTATTCTTGAGCATCTAAAAGGTAGAAATGTAATGGCAGGACCAATGTGTAACAAAACAAACAACTGAACTTTATTTATAACACTTCAAAAATGGAGTAAAAGCCAATGGCTAGTCCTTAGAAAAAAAGTGTGTTGAGCACACTGATGTGCCCCACAACTTGCTTCACAAAGCACTGTCACAGGAACCTCCACAGGAAGGGCATAAAGTGGCCATTCCAGGTACCTCAATGATTACCTTTGGGTGGGGTTGGGTTTTGGATGGATGGGTTTGGTCTTAGGAGGGGTGGACTTCACTTTGGGAGGGCTTGGCTTCTTCTTCGGTTTGGGTGGGGTATGGCTGGGTCCGGGAGGCAGGTGTCACAGGGGAGGACTTGGACGTGGAAGGGGTGGGTTGGGGTGTGGGCGGTGTCATTTTTGCTTTGGGAGAGGAAGGTTAATAGGGGTAAGGGCAAGGGCAAACAGGAATCTTTCCTTGGGAAAATGGGGGGTATACAGGAGGGAACAGTGGTTGGGAGGTTGAGGAAGTGCTTTTGTCAGCTGTAGTTTTGAGTGTTGTTGGATCTGGTGTGTGTGTGTCTGAAATATGTATGTGTTTTGTGATGTCTGTTGCTTGTGTGAGTGCGGGCATTTGCGTCTCTTCATGGGCTGTGATGTGGATGTGATGGGTAAGCTGGGAGTGGTGGATGTGTCTATGCGGGTGGGGATAGTGTGTGGAGGTATGGTATGAGTGGTGGCAGTGTCTGCGGGTATTGGGGTGGTGACTGGGGGGTATGGTGGATGTAGTGGCTGTGGGTGTTGGGGTGGTGTCTGGGGGTATGGTGGATGTGGTGGTGGTTGTGAGTGGGGTGAGTGGCTGTTGAATCCCTGCATTCCTGTGGGTCTTGTGGTGTTTGTACTTAGGTGTGCTGCTTGTGGCTGTTGAGGAGTGTGCATGTGTATGTGTGCTTTGGACAGGTATGTGAAAAGGGAAATTGGATGGGGATGAGGAAGGTGGTGGGGGGAGGATTGTGGGGGGGTGGAATGCAGCCATAAGGGAGGAGGTCAGAGCCTAAAAAGATCTCTGTACAGCAGACATAGCACTGTGAATGCCTTCCAGGTATGCAACTATCTGTTGGAGCTGAGTGCCCTGCACCTGAATGACATTCAGAATGTCAATCTGACCCACAGAGATACTCCTTAGGAGGGCAATAACCTCCTCACTCAAGGCATAAGGGGTAACAGGGGCAGGAGGTTGGGTGCCTGGCACAAAGGAGGTGGCTACACTCTTGCGGGAGTGGGCCCGGCCAACTGTGTTGGGAGGAACAGGAAGTGTGGAGATGGAACTTGAGGTGGCAGACAAGAAGGGAGAAGTTGGAGGTCCTTAGTGTTCTGCTACCACAAGGGAGTGTCCACTGGAAGTCAACTCAGAAGATGCTGGTGTGGAGCCAGTCTTCTGTGTGGCACTCCCCTCACCCTCTGGGCTACTGGGTCTCTCTGCGTCTGATGTTTCTTGTCCGAAGGTACCAGGCCAGCGGCTTCCCTACTGATTTCGGCTTTGTCTCCTCCATGTGTCTGATATGATGCTGAAACGACAAATACAAATAGGGTCAGTCCATGTGTCTGAACACACTTGAACAACAGCTTTGATTACAAAACATGTAGGGCAAAACATAGCCATAATGTACAGTAGCCCCCAGCCACAAGATCCTCAAAAGTGCCTCCAACATTTGCAACACCACATGCATGCCTGCTACATGAATTTGCACACAGGAAAATCATAAACACAGACAAAGCCAATTGCATGAGTGAAGTTGTCCAATCACAATACCCATGGATCAAGTAGGAGACCTTGTCACCTTGAATGATTTTGCTCTTGTAGCGTCCCTCACTAACCTGTTGGCATTAAATATAATGACAACACCAAGGACATTCTCGCAGATTCCACACAATGTCCTGCAATCAGCAAATGTCCATATACACAATACCACATCATGATGAAATTATGGGGAAATAATCCAGCCATATTGTAGTAAGAAGTACAGTAGCCTGAAGAAGGTGGCATGGAAACACCCATATCACACTGTAAAAACTCACCAATGGTAACTTCACAATATGCACATTGTCTAACTAGTGTAGGGAAGTTGTACTACTGCTCCTTTGCTAGATAACACATTCTGCACAGAAAAGAACACTGGAGACAATCTGGTCAAAATGTCTGGGAGATTTGTTTACAAATATCCACAGCGCAATGAACCACATAGGTCTAGGGAAATCACCTGTTTCGAATGGTACTGCCAAGAACACCCTGCTAACATTGTATAGCTAAAAGGCAATAGTCCATTGAATGTTGTTGTGGCTCAGGGAATCTCCACTATCTCAAAAGGGCCTTTAACATGTCTACACACTCATATATGACTCCATCATTTCTGCATGTCACTCCCTGATGTGTCCTTCAGTGCTTCCGCAATTGTTCATGATAAATGGCATGGAGTAACGGGTTAGGATATGTGTGACCCAACAAACAATATTGGCACGCTCCTGTCAGTGGCACTACATGAGCTGTATACCCATCATATAGAACTATTTTCCAATATTGGGGTGCACACATATGTGATAGAATCAGACCCCATCCTATGAAGGCAAGTAGATCACGTATGAAACAGTAGTGGCAATGATACTACAAAAGTGCAAGGTACACATGCTAACATGTAGGCACAAATATTGATTTCCCCTACATACCAGGGGAAAGAATTGCTCAGTGATTGCACACAAAGGACAATGCATGCTATGTCACATGTACGATGGTCAACACCACATGACATACAGTATTGAGGCACCAGCACTCTTGACACACTGAAGACAAGTGACCTGTTGGGTACTGATTTCAGTATACTCTCTTGAGCAGACACATGGCTGAGTACAGTGATCCATTACCTCATTTTGTTTGATGATGAGGCTGACACACTGAATACAACTGGACTGTTGGGTCCAAATGACAACCCCAGCATGAAACAACATGAGATGATTGCCCACTGCACTTACCCATGTGTCTGTCTTACGAGTATATTGGTAGTGGACTGTACTCTCCTGTATCCCTGGTCACTAGGACAATGGATAAGGCACATCACCATGCACCAACTATCCTAGCTACCATACCTACACAAACAATAATACATCTTGTGTATCCCACATTGGCCATCTTCAGAATTAATGGGGAGATGGCTGCCTTTAACACATCAACCTGGCAATGTAACAGGTATGAATCAGTCCAGGACTCACCCCTTTGTAGCTCTGGGTAGGCCACTACCAATATGCGGGCCATCAGGATGGGTCAGCGTCCAGCGTGCACCCCGCCTACGTTGGGACGACAGCCCCAGCTGGACCTCTGCGACCTTCCAGGCCCAGCATCTCAGGTCCTCACACCTTTTTTAATAGTGGACATTCTGGGGGCGATAGACCTCTAGGGTCTGCACCTTCCAGGCAATGGCTCTCCAAATTCCTTGCTTCTGATGGACAGAGACCTGCATGGATGCAATAAGTCACAATTGCCCTTTTTTAGGGGAACTTGTTGTTTAACACACATTTAGTTAACACCTAGCACAAGCATGTTGTAATTGTCAACACAGAACATGTGTAAAGCACACATGGTGATAAGTATAGGGACATAAATACACACTTTTGGAGACAATTGCTGACTATCCACGAACCGGGATATGGCCTACACTGACTAAGCAAGCCTACTGACACCAAGTAGCCCAGGACCTAGCAACATGTACTGTGATGTGAGCCACTAGGAAACACAACACACCATTGTGGCCTTCTGATGGGAAAACTACTTGTGCATGACTGTACAGACACCTTTACAACCAGGCACATTGACTTGCTGCATACAGTCCATACAGACAACTAACATGGAGACTACACTGTAAGACTTAGGTGACAATTTAAGAGCTGACATGGGTGTCACTGAAAGCTTCTTCTTTGGGCATGTGTGGAAATGTGGTCTACACAATGGAATCTCATACCACTTCTGGGAGGGTTTGTGTTGTATGTACTGGTATCACAGGAAATACTGTGTACATATGTGGCACTCATACAGAGATGACATTCAACATACCAAGGTATGTTTGGTCTGATTGGCTGCATGTAACAAAGCTAGCGATTCACATATCATGATCTTCCCTGTGATAACCAACTATCTGCACTGTGGGCTGTCACTTGTGCAATAGGCCTGTTCTGTACAAACATGACGTCTGGAAGGTGACAACATATGTGTGAGAGTAAGGGGCCTGTCATTAGGCAACGACATACATTGACAATGAGGGTCAATAGAAATAAGTACCAGGCCATGTGGTTACCTCAGTCCCCATTCCCAATGTAATCAATGTAAACACATTCAGGCCAATTCTTGCTTTTGAAGACTCATTTTGGCCACATCCAAGGATCAGAAGGTCTACAGGGAATGGACCCAGTGCCTACTTTGCATAGCCTCAGTTCCTGTGCACCAGCCTGGACTATGTCCCATGCTGTGAAAAGGATTTGACCAGTCTTGCCCTCTTCAGTCTGAGCATACAGAATTGACATTAACATCACATTTCCTGTGCACCAGCCTGGACTATGTCCCATGCTGTGAAAAGGATTTGACCAGTCTTGCTCTCTGCAGACTGAGCATCCAGAACCTACATGAACATCACATTTCGATCAACTCCATGCATGACAGTACATCCTGTAGCCATCCTATATGTGAATTCAGGGTTGTGTGGCACTCTGAAGGACTCAGTGAGTTTTACATTGGTTGCATACTACAGTTTGCCACTGCTTGATGTGGGCTGAGTGATTTATGAGACTTTACACATTGCTTACAACACCCTCAACTGACTCAACCAGTATACATACACAGCTCATGCAAATACATTTACTGTGTCATTTACCATCATCAGATCATCAGATATAGCATTGTTTGGCTGTAACCTTTACTTGCATATGCAACACAAGGAGGATCTAGGGCTTATCACACATAACTCTACATAATGGTCATTTGAAAAACTCAGAGTTCAGGGCTCTACAATCCACAACCTGTACATCCTATGTTTGGACCACAGATTGTGACAGGCACCCAAATAACTCACTGGGACTCAGAGGCACATTTTAGCCTGTGTGGAAGGAAAGGATGGTTTTGAAGATAGTCAAATATGTATGTGAGCCATAGAGCTGACCATACAGGAAAACTACAGGTTTGGTGACTGTTAAATGCACCACAACATCTATTAATGTGTACCAACATCTCCACAGATGTAAAGCTCCCTTGATATGTAGCTGCTCTACACAATCATCAGTGTAGTGTGTTGCTAGTCACAGATGCCATATAACCACGGTACCCTGTTCCCCGCTAGTGACTGTATTTTTGGTGGTCGGAACAGACTTTACAATATCAAGGGGCACAAGGGGAGCAGATAGATGTGTTATGTGCACATATATGTTGTAGACACCTGTCTGGACAACCATGGGGATCATAGCTGGACCCTGATTAGTAGGCAGTTTTGATGTGTAATGGGTGAAATGTAGTTCCAGTCAGTAATGTTTTGCCAGATGACTTTGGTCTTACTCATCAGATATATTGGTCTGGACAAGGTGAGCAATGCTCCACCTCATTTACTTCCACAAATAGGTATCCTGGAAGAGTGAGGATGTGACAACCTCCAGTCTACCATCCATTTCCAGACCTCAAGACCATAGATGAACGTCACATAATAAAGCAGTTGCATCTGAATAGGCAAACAATTCAAGATCTATGCCATCTGTTGGAGCCAGATCTCATGCCTCAAAACAACAATCCAACATGTATAACACCCATTGTGAGACTCATGGCAGTATTACGCTTCCTGGCCATAGGGCCATTTTCAATATATAGAGGCTATATCCGGTGGTATGTCACAACCTATTTTCAGTGGTGTTTTAAAAGTCAGGCTATCAACAATGATGAAACACATTCGCAGCTATATCAGGTTTATCAAACATGAGGATTTAGCCAATATGAAGTTTGACTTCTAGGGATTTGGTCACCTCCCACATGTTGTTGGGGGGGCCATTGATGGCACCCATATTGCATTGGTACCAGGTTTTCTGGTTTCACATTGTGCAATTCAGCCACTAGATCTACATGCTTTGCTGTCCCCTATGTAATGTAATGTAAAATGTAGATTCGTACTTGTAAAGCGCACTCCGACCCTAAGGTATCGAGGCACTGAACGCATACCGCTGTGGAACCCCTCCTGACTTTTCCCTGTGAGGTGCCCACTCCTGGGCAACCCCCAAGGTGAAGCCAGGCATCCCAGCATTGTTGGGGCAATTAAGCAAGCTATTGCCCAGAGTTGCAGAGTGAGACCCATGAATTAGATTAGGCACTGAGGCGAGAAATATCCTGTCCAGGGAAATTGAGCCCAAGAACTGCCAAGGCGGGAATGGAACCCTGTCCCGGGCCAGATCTCTGCATCAGGGTCTGCCTCTCTAACCATTGTGCCACACTTCTCCACCCCAACACCACAACCCCTCTCCACCCAGACCCCTCTCCTCCCTTTGGTCGCCACGCTGCTAGCATCAATACAGCCCTCAGTCGCACCACAGACCAAACTTTGTGGCCCCTGGGAAAATGTTTGCGAGTACCCATGGTATAGACAAAGGCTCCAGGTCATCAAGAGCTCATACTAGAGGACCTTGCAGTGAACACAAAAGACCACCTCTGCAGAAGCAGAGTTTGCAGACCTGAGATGAGCTAGGAAGATATATTTATTGAAGTGCTAGAGTTTTGAAATAAGGCTAGATGCTTGAAAAATTCAAATACAGATATACCTGAATTGCAATTAGCATTGATTCCTTCCCCTTTCACCTACACAGGAAGTGGATGCACCTGTCAATTTGGGCACAATTGCCTGGAAGTCAAACTTGTTTCAATTACGATCACACTAATAGATGGTGGCAGTGTCTGATATGAAAATGAGATTTATTTCTGCCTGGCAGAGTGTTTATGCCTGCCTGCCCATGTAGAGACAGTAGAGACAGAGCTGGCTAGTCCTTGAGCCACCTAACATGGATGGGCCCTTCAGGTAGATCTTGCCACAGCAGCCGCAGATCTCACAAAGTTTGGCTGTCTGGAAAGTGGCATGAGAAGTGACCACAAGTTAAACAACTAAAATTAGATTAACACAGAGGTTACAGTTTGGTGGTGAGTGCCTCCAGATCCATCTCAGAGTCACCACGGACATGCACAATCTGTTGTCCCACTTGAAGCTGTGATGCAGGGGCCTTGGAGCCTGGCTGCTGGATGGGGTCCATGGCAGGCCAAACCAGGGGTGCTGACTTTTTGCTCGGGGCTTGAAGCTCACAAGCACCACATCTCTGCACGGAGGAGTGCTTGCTCAGGCTCCGGGGCTGTGGCTCAGGTTGCACTGTATCCCTGGGTTTGGCCTCCTCTTTTCCCCACCGATACTCCCACAATTTTCCCCCACTGCACTGCTATGTAAACTTCGGACCTAAACTTTTGTTTTGTTTGCTGCTCCCGCAGTGCCCTGTCTGGCTGCAGCCTGGGCTTAGGGATGAGGTGGCACTGTGTGTCTCCTCTTCTTGTTCCCGATGGTGGATTGGGGACCTCACACGCAGGGATGCGTAAACCGTTCTGTGGAATAAAAGTGAACACATATGGCTGGGAGGTGGTGATGGGAGATGGCACAGGAATATTAAGTCTACTGCAAGTGACCTGCAAGGGAGAGGATGTGGTGTAACGGCCAGAGCTGCCGACTTTGGAGCTGGGGAACCAGGTTCAAGTCTTGGCATCAGCTCAACGTCCTGTAATTCTGGGTACATCGCTTAATCTCCCCGTGCTTACCAAAAATAAACATGTCCAAGTGTAATATAACTGGTGCTCATACAAAGTGCTCCAATGCCTTTGGGTTGAGTTCATGCTGTATAAAACTACAAAAACAAGCAGCAACGGGGTGCTGACACCAAAGACACAAGCAGGAAACAAATAATAAACAGTAGGAAGCAAATAATAACAAGCAGTGATGAATGCCAACACCAAAGTCACAAGCAAGAAAGAAATAAACAAGCAGCTATCAGCTTGAAGCTGAACACACACCCACAGTGTAAGACGAGCAGGCAAGAAATAGGCCCCTAAAGGAACAGATCAACATCCAAAGTGTAAAAATACAGTACATGGTCCCTGCTCCGTGGGAGAAAATGAAAGACGAAAAAGGAGGGACAAAGAGGAAGAATTGACCATTAGCAAGCAAAGAGTTTTAAGGGACACTGACATAGACAAGCAATGGGCTGAGTTGTGTCCCACAAAGCATATACAACAGGTAGCTAAGTGACAGCGCAAGCGCTGCCTAGGCTCGAGCTAAAAATGGAATCTGAGTAATTCTGGTGATTACTGATTGTTTTTTTATGCAATGCACTACAGCAAGGCTATTTTCCAATATTAACCTAAATGAGGTGCAATAAGGTATATGGCCCATTACTCAAGTGGTATTCCACTGAGCCCTATCTAATGTGCACAGAGATTTATATCACAGTTCCATGAAGATATACTGGCACGCAGATGTACAACAGGGCTTCCTTTTGACACCATTGTTAACATCTATCTTTTTGATCTTTACACATCCCTGCCTCATCGTCACTTTGTTTTGGGAGGTTTAAAGATCAAGCACCATTTTACGCGGATGATCTGCTAATGTCTGATCAAACAGCTGTAGGCCTCCAACATATGATGCATATATTGTTCAAATCTGTTTAATCAAATTTGTTAAATCCAGGCTATTATATCCAATATGCTACCTTTCGGGTGCTACTGGTTGACTGAGGAGGTGGAGGTGAGCACAAATTCTAGGTGGTTGGGTGTCTATTTTCATAATGATCTTAGTTGGAAAACAATAATTCCACAATGAGTGGATCCCTGCAGGAGGCCACTAAAGCTTTCTGTTCTAGTCAGAAATATGTGGGCAATTGTGTTTAACCACTCACACTGTTTACAATGCCAATCCAACTCCTCTGCTAACTTATGGAGCTCAGGTAAAATTTTCATTTTTGACTCAACCTATGCTTTATGGGGATCCTGTGTAACAAAATTCCATGGATTTAGTGGTACTGCTCTTGAGATTATATGATTAGAATTTGGTTTTAGATCGAGTTAGTCTGCAGCTTTGTTTTAAACACTCACAAGGGTATAATTAGTCAGTCGTCCACATCTCCATAACTCTTAGAATATTATATATATATCATGCTATTTCTACTGGTATCAAAGTTCCCTCTTATGAATATTATGTATTCTACTTGGAGTAATTGGATGTAATTAACCTGAGGGTGACACGTCTGACTCAAATATCACTCTGATTGTTTTCTATATGCTGCCCGAGGTATCATCATTTTTTAAATAAGCAATCTGAATTTTATTCTGAACAAAATAAAGGCCAGATTTACTAAGGCTACAACTAGTGCAAAGCAACACAAAGAAATGCAAAGTTACACAAAGTAATGAATACTATTTGCTATCCTGCGCACCAGGTATTTTGTGTTCAAAAGGTACCCTTTTCCTAATGCAAATACAGATTTGTACTGCTTGTTGTTCCTTTCAATCAAGCAGGTGTCCAAGGGGCATTACTGGGGGAGATCAGTGCAAGCACTCGTTGCCTTTAAAGCAAACTCTAAACTACAGGATAGCCAGGTAGGGCGTTGCAGCAAATACTACTGCCTAATGAAGAAGGTGAAAATAAAGGGAAACATGTCCATTAACCAAAAAAAATAAACATGCATTGCATAAGTGCTGTGGAGCACTGCACACATCTAATGCATGGGAATCTTCGGACTTTGTCTATGCATAGGAATTTGGACTCAAATGATTTTCTTCCAATATAAATCCTATGCTAAATGATACACTCTCAATTCTGCACCATAATGCGAAGCAATGCGTTGTGCAAGGCAGCCTGTTTTAAGTGCCTTCCCAGTGCAGCAGCTTTTTACTTTGTTAGAAATGGGGTCTTTGGTTGGCAGTCAGGTTACCCCCTGTCCAAGAAAGGACCGTCACTCTAATCAGGGCAAAGGTGAAACACACCTTGTTAACCCCCACTCACCCCCTTTGTGACTTGGCACGAGCAGGTAGGCGTAACTGAGAAGCAATGTGTAAAGTATTTGTACCAACACACAGAGCAATACAGTGAAAACATTGCAAAATGGACACCACACCAGTTTAGAAAAATAGGTAATATTTAGCTAAATCAAACAAGACCAAAACAACAAAAATCCAACATGCACAATTCAAGGTATGAATTTTCAAAAGAACAAGAGTCTTACTCCATAGAAAACAATGGAAATGTTGATTTTGCACAAAGTACCTCGTTAGCATCAAAAATAAAGCTGCACAGGCGAGCGTATGTCGGAAAAGGCAGCGATGCATCGATTCCTTCCTTGCAAGGGAAGCCGTGCATTGCTTGTTCTCCAGTCGGGTAGGCGATGCGTCATTTTTCTCCCTCACAAGAGAGTGATGCGTTGATTTCCGGACTGGGCACCTCGAATACGCGCAGAGTCGGGATGACTTTGACGCCCAGGAACAATGTGTGAAAAATCTGGTCACACAGTATTAGAATACTGCTCTGCATGGAGTTTGCGTCGTTACCAGCAGTCGCAAGTGGGTGTTTCCCAATCCGCAATGCATCGATCTCCCAGCCGCGATGCAGGTGGAGCGGCGATTTCAGCCGCAAAGCCGACAGCGCATTGTTTATAAGGGGCGTTCCAGATGGTGCATCGAAGATTTCCTTGCATAGCGTTCTGTGCGTGGATTTTCAGCTCTTGTTCTGCCAACTTCACCTTTCAAGGGCCCAGGGACTGGATAGGGCACCACTTGGCAGGGCAGGAGTTTCAGCAAAGAGTCCAGGTGCTGGCAGAGGAAGTTTTTGATGGCCCTGAGACTTCAAAACAGAAGGCAAGCTCAGTTCAAGCCCTTGGAGATTCTTCACTAGCAGGAATTTATCACAAAGTCCAGTCTTTGTCCCTTTTCACAGGCAGAAGCAGTAACTGCAGGATAGCCCAACAGTCCCAGGCAGGGGCAACACTTCTCCTCAGCTCTTCAGCTCTTCTCCTTGGCAGAGGTTCCTCTTGAATCCAGAAGTCATCTGGTTTTCAGAGGTTTTGGGTCCAATTCTTATATCACTTTCTGTATTTGAAGTTGGCAAACTTCAAACGGGAGTCTCTCTTGTTTGCAAAATCCTGCCTTGCCCAGGTCAAAGTGACCCACACAAGGAATCCACAAACAGGCAGAGTCACAGAATTGTTTAAGCAAGAAAATGCCTACTTTCTAAAGGTGCATTTTCAAAATGACAATTTAAAAACCAACTTTACCAAAAGATGTATTTTTAAATTGTGAGTTCAGAGACACCAAACTCCACATTTCTATCTGCTCCTAAAGGAATTTACACTTTAAAGTTATTTAAAGGCAGCCCCCATGTTAACCTATGAGAGGGATAGGCCTTGCACAGTGAAAGACGAATTTGGCAGTATTTCACTGTTAGGACATGTAAAACACATCAGTACATGTCCCACCTTTAACATACACTGCACCCTGCCCATGGAGCTAGCTGGGGCCTACCTACCTTAGGGGTGCTTAACATGTATAAAAAGGGAATGTTTGGGCCTAGCACGTGGGTACACTTGCCAGGTCAAACTGGCAGTGCAAGCTTGCACACACAGACACTGCAGTGGCAGGTCTGAGTCATGTTTATAGGACTAATAATGTTGGTGGCACAACCGGTGCTGCAGGCCCTTTAGTAGCATTTGATTTACAGGCCCTGGGCACCTCTAGTGCACTTTACTAAGGACTTGCTACGACGCACAACTTCCCCGCGTGGAAAATAACTACGCAAGTCCGTGTGTGCTGGGGAGAAATCGACGCACACACCCTTTTTCCATGCACCTCTTCCTTTGTGGCCCTCTGAGGAGATTTTTCCACTCCAAACCAGGTACTTGTGCTTGAAAGAGACTTTGTTTATATTCTAAAGACTTAAGACACTTTATATCACTTTTCAGTGATATCTCTACAATTTTCCATTGCAACTTTATTCTTTTGACCTACAATTATCCTGATAAATATTCTATATTTTTCTAAACACTGTGTGGTGTATTTTTGTGGTGCTATATGGTGGTATTGTATGATTTATTGCACAAATACTTTACACATTGCCTTCTAAGTTAAGCCTGACTGCTCGTGCCAAGCTACCAGAGGGTTCGCACAGGATAATCTTGACTAGAGTGAGGGCTTTTGCTTGGACAGGGGGTAACCTGACTGCCAACCAAAAACCCCATTTCTAACAGTTATCAGTTGCCAAGTGACTGGAAAGGTGCTTGAACCTAGTTAATCCCCTCCATGGGCTCAAGTGCTGCTGAAGATCAGACTAGCGAAACACAAACTGCCACTAACTTAGAATATATGCTGGCCCTGTGAACCAGAGGAAAGTATTGAACAAGTGGCAAGACTCTCTGACTGCCAGGTCTGAAGAGGCCTAAGGATAAGGAGGCGGGATGTACTGCTTGTTAAGAGCTTGCCACAACTAGTTGCAGCAAACATGAAAGCTCAGCTGATCTGGTCTATGCCAGGCAGAATGACTGCCAGAGATGAATAGCTGAACGAGATGTAAGTGCTGCGACCAGTGGATAGGTCCAATCAAAGGTGCATTGTACCAAAATGATCAATTTCAACCCTTTTGCTGTGTCCTCCAGAGATATAGGGCCAGATGTAGCAACTTCTGCATTTGCGATTCGGAAATTGCGAGTCTGTGTGACTTGCAATTTCCGAATCGCAAATGCGGATGCAGAACGGTGTCTCAGACACCGTCTGCGACTCGCTATGGGGTCGCAAAGACCCACCTCATAAATATTAAGGAGGTGGGTCGCATTTTGCGACCCCATAGCGTGTCCCTGCACTCACAGGGATGGTGGCCTGCTGAAGTCAGCAGACCTCCATGTCTGTGACTGCTTTTTAGGGTCGAGCCTGCGTTGCATGCGCTCGCGCATGCGTTTAGCAGGGAGACTCTTTTGTATTTAGAAAAGGGCTCGGAGCCCTGTCAACTTCACGTCAGTGTTTTTTATTGGTTGGTGGGCTTCACTAATAAAATCTGCTTGCTTTCATTAGTCGAAGGCATGGATATGTCATGCCTTTTCCGGTGGCTAGCCCTCCTCCAGCGCAGCGACCAAGTACAGAAAACATGCGAGGCTCGCTGTTTTCCATCGGGCTCGTGGACTTTTTTTTCTCTAATTTACGAGCCCGATCTCGCTTGTCAGAAGTCGAGCGCTTTACATACTTGATTTCACTTTTTTGGGTTATGTACATAAATGCACTTTTGCCCGATAGGTGAAAAGTCGGGTTAGGAGTTTACAACGCGATCAGCTCTAACATGAGCGAACGCGAGACCCGATGCATTGTAAATGCTTGTTAAATAAAGCAGTGTTTTTTATTTTTATTTTGCAGCCCGTTTTCCTTAAAGGAAAACAAGTTGCAAAATAAAAAAATAACGAAACCATTTGGTTTCGTTTTTTCAGAGTAGGCAAAAAAACCTTTTGGGCAACATTCACAAAGGGGACGGGGTCCCATGGGGACCCCTTCCCTTTTGCGAGTGAGTTACCACCAGTGTGACACTGGTGGTAACTGCGAATTGCTTTGCGACCGCATTCGCGGTCACAAAGCAATTCTGCATTGCGATGCGAGTCGCAAATAGGAAGGGAACACCCCTTCCTATTTGTGAGTCGCATTCACAATTTGCGAGTCGGTACTGACTCGCAAATTGTGAATGTGCATCGCAGAAGGCTTTTTGCATGGCGCAAACTACGATTTTCGCAGTTTGCACCATGCAAACAGCTTACTACATCTGGCCCATAATCACTGCTTCTGTGAACTGCGAGGAAAGAGCGCTAGGGCCTCCACTGGCAACCTACTACGTTTGTTACCTTGTGCAGACGGTAAGCTAAATCTATTTTACAGAGTCACCCATAAGGCCACAATGCTCTCAAGTATCCAACTACACATATATGGTTGAACTAATACACTTGTTGACACTTCTGAACATTGTGAGCAGATTTGACATGCATCTCCGAAGTAGCATTTACTGTTTCGAACATGCAGGAGTTCTCTATGACCTGTAGTGCACATGATGGCTGGCAGAACGCATTTCAGAGGGACACACACACGCATGGGTTACTTGGCCTCACCGTGGTGTTTGGGGTCTTTTACTCCTGCTGTCCTCAGGCTTGGCCTACTATGAGCTGTGAGCTCTTGGGCCAGCTATTCACCTGTCAGCACTTGACCTTCAGTGGAACCACAGGTCGAGCAGTCCAAGGTTTTCAAGGGGGTCAGCGTGGGTGTAAACGCACAACTCAAAGCGCTCTACAGCAAACGCAATAACTCAGGTCCAAACCAACACTGTATTTATTACACATAATAGTTCAAAAGTGCAATAGTGAAATAGTAAACACAATTCCTTGCAGAGCCACTTCTAGAGCTTTGGGCAAGTTCAATTCATTCCCTTTCATCTGTCCACTCCCCTGATTTAAAGAGTATAGCTCATGTATGACGCAACTGTCCACCAGGTGCAGCCCCCTCTGCTCTAGGCTTCTGGTCCCGAAGTTGGTAGCAAGAGTCTCCAATTTTACACAGTTCTCCCACGCGGCACATTGAGCCTTACTTCCCAAGTCTCAAAGAGCCACTGCTCGAGGTGTATTACCCAGGCAGTAGCAACAAAGTACCAGTCCCCTATATGCTCTGGTAGTTTCAGTGTTGGGACAGAAGTACAGAAGCCTGGTGTTAGACAGAGTACCTTCGGTGATGTGGGAACCTTCTCAGGTCAATTGAAGACCCCTTTACCAGGCGTTTACAGCCCAGTGGGAAGACAGGGCCTTGCTCTCATGCAGAATCCTCCACAACAGGGCAGTCCAACAGTCTCCTGCAGGAAAGGAGCTCACCGGCTCATTGGACTCGATGATGCATATATGGGGCCCCTCTCCTGATAGATGGGAGAGTTCCCTGTGAGTTTGCTTGATTCCTTCACTTATGGTCCTACGAAGCACACTGCAATGATCCGTTCTTCCAACGGTGACAGACCACAATCAATACTAATGGACAACAGCTCACAGTACACAAGCAAACACCTTTGGTGCATTGAGGTGGTGCAACAGCAAAAGTTTGTCCTGATAGATCTTCAGCCTCACACCTTGCTTACTGTGAAAAAATTTCCGGATCCCTGATAGGCCATGCTCCCTCCAGGCTCCCCTCATAGGGTACACTGGTCTTAGAGGCAGGTATGCTGGTGCTCCAGGCTCATGGCAGGTGTTCTTGCCATCCTGTGCAATGTTCACCTGCCCAGCTGCAAGACCAGCAGACCCACGTTCCCCTGTCCTTGTTTCAGTAGCTTTAATATTGGTGATATTATCACAACTCTGAATAAAAAGTGGACTTTCAGCTTTTACTTTTATACAATCTTTACAGACACAAATGGGATTAAAAGCCTGGCCCATTGAAATGTGTGCTGTGGGTGTCGGGCTCTTGGAAGTGCTCACTCCTTGGTCTTGTTCTTTGAGCAGGACTTGTCTGCCCCAGCAGGGTGGCCCCAGAGCTGATGGACCCACAACTCAGGTCATGAATGCAGCAGATGGTTACACATGGGTGCAAACTATCATAGACATATGACAATGGTACAAAGGAGTAAGCCTCCCATCTTTTATGAATCAGTGTTTCCTGCAGTGTGTACCTTATCAGTCCCACGCTCTACTACCAACACTGTGCTCTGGCCTCCACGCCCAGCACCTTTCCTGAATCATACCTTTGATGCTCACAGGTGATGCACTGCTCCACCACCAGTGTGGCTTTCCACCCCAGCCCAGGAACATAAGCAAGCCACATCTCCTGTCTGTGTCTGTATTCTACACTCTATCTTAAAGTTTTTGTGACCCTGGTCTTCCCAAAAATGGAACCCACAGGCCTCCATATTATGTACTCCCACAGCCACATACACATTCACTCTCTAGCACACAGAACATGCACATGCTTCACAGTGCTACATACCTTGCATGTAGGCTGAGCAAGTTGCGCATGCAATTGAAGACCATCACTGAGTGAGTCAGAAGGCTCCACTTTTATGTCAAGGGACAATGATCCCTGAAGAACTGACCAGACAGTCTCATATGATGTTTCTGTCATTACAGTTTGTCACAGTTTAATGTTGCCCCTATGGGGGTCTGATCATGGCAAGCATCCACCAAATTTTGTGTGTGTTTTTGTCCTCTGTGATAGGAAACTTTCCAAGTTCTGGTTTGAAACGTTCATTGACTATGTTGTCATTGAATTCCTAGGAGTTTGTCGCATATTGCACAATAGAATCATATATGTATGTGACATTTCCATAGCACAAACCTAGCCGATACACAGCAGACCACATCATATGCTGTGATGTGATGCTAAGAATTTGTTCTGTGCTCATTTTTGTTTTTTCTCAGCTCCTGTTTCTTTGGGAGTTGGATCTTACCAACTTCCTGCCAACTTGTGTGGTATGCTATTGGCTATTAGAGATTAACTGTTGATGAGAGTGAGCTTAGATATTTTAAGATCTGTGATAGAAAAGATCATGGTGTTGCTTTCCTCTGGATAATCAACTAAAAGCACTTACTGCATTTATCTCTCTTCTCTGTAAAGCAGTTCCCCACACCTGCAAATAGCAAACCATTAGGGTTCGAAGATTGTCCTTATAAGGTGATTGGGTGAGAGGAACAAACTAAGGGGCAGATTTATCATTCTTTCACACATCCAATGCAGCAAACCACCTTGTTGCGCTGTGTGAAAAGTAAAGGGTAGAAATGTGCTGTTTTGACCAGTATACGGCTCATTCTGCACTTTCCTAATGCTGGAGCACTTTTGCTTTCTAGCATCGATGCATCATGTGTTGTAGGTTATGGTGCAGGAAAGGACACACGTTTTTATAAATGCTTATCTTTAACAAAGGTAGTAATATTGAGAATGAAGTCTGGATACTCACATCGCTAGCAAACTAAAATGGGGTCATGCTGAACACAAAATCAAGGTGCCTGATATGGTGGGTAGCTGTCGCTAAATTTCTGACGCTCTTCCAGTCAGGCATGGCAATTCGAGGCCTAAGTAGTGTGAACGCTGAATTTTTACTAATAAATATTCATGTATTTTGGATTATGAATCTGCATAGAATTTGACTACCATAGAGAGTAATGTGCAACATGGAAAGTGTGCCCACTTGAGTGGCCACCATGAAAGTAGGAAGTATCATTATTAAATGCTTATTAATATTAATTGAGGTGCCTATGTTTAGGTTATTTTAATAATGTGGTATATTAATGATTTTGCATTATGTATTTGCTTTATTAATTATAGGCCTAAAGTTAGCAACGTTTTGGGCCTAGTTTGCATGGCCTCATGTTAAGCCACCCTGTTTAAATAATATCGTTGGAATGTATGTCTCGACAATTCAACTCATGTATTATTTTCACTGAGTTGAACAAACGTTAGCAGATGTCTTTAACTTTCTCATGAGAAGTGCTTGCCAGAATGTCTTGTATTAGTAGTTGATACATTGTATAGTTTAATGCGTGAGACAGCGATGTTCCCAGGAGCTAACAATGGATGCACTGACTGGAGTACGGATAGATACAAAAATGTTACCTGACAAGCCTGACGATGGGAACAGGAGAAGTAGAGCCAATCATCGACATGTGAAAGATAGTTTAGTTATATCTTAGATTTGAGCTTTTATTTCTATTGGACTAATTGTAAACATACAATCCTTAGAGCAATGGTAATGTGGGAAGTTTTTTAGGTGGTTATAACTTAGCCCGACTATACAGAGAGAAGTGTGCTCATTCTTATTTTGATTTCCTCCGTAGAGGATTCGATCTTTAACTTTATTGCTTAAACTTTAATGCTGAGTGCTGATCCCTTAGATATAGCTTCTTAATGGTTTGGATAACTTAGATTCCCCGTATCTGAACCATTCCCTTTCAATGCCCATTGCTGATGCTAACCAAACTGATGTCCGACTGACGAAGATAATTGCAGCTTGCTGATCCATTCGAGGAGACGTATACCAAAATGCTATTGCTCTTGTTGTAAGTTTGTTCTTTGTTTCTAGGTACCAACCGTTATTAGAGCCATAGCCAGATGTTTTCCAAATTTATGTTGACTAAATTGTTTTGCATGAAGTCCAAACATGCCATTCTAATCAGAAGGTTAGTAAGAGAAACCCTGAAATGTTAACAGGTTGCTATTAATAACAATTGATGTTGCTCAGTTGCTGAACCTAGGTGTATGCTATTTTTATTTCGCAGTTATTCTTGCTATTTATCTGTACTGTGTCTCTCAAATGTTTAGTGATCAATGCATTAGCTAAATTGAGATTCTTTGGAAGGTTTGGTCAACCAGTGTTGATCTTGTATGTCTACCAGTTGATTTGGAGACTAATCTACATTATATTTGCATTGTTAATATAGGGAAATCAACTTTCTAACTTTTCCATAAAGGTGTGTGTATTCATGGCCAAATGGGTCATGGTGCGAAGATTTCTGACTCCAAAGGTATTTGATGTTGTTTGTTGATGCTGTTGGAAATATTGTGTTGTAATTGGGATTTATGGTGGAAAAGCCCTAAGCGTGGTCAAAAGGTCAATTGAACCCTCTAACGCGTCCCCTTATAAATTAATAATAAAAGACAGACGCGCAGACAGTAGCAACTCCCATTCAAAAGGGGCTTGTCTTCTCTTACCTGGTCTTGTCTCTACTCAGAGCCACGTCTTCCGGTGGCACACTGCACATTCATGAATTTTCAGCCTGCCTTTGTCCTCCGTGACTTATGCAGTTCTCTTTGCCATTTAACAGAAGGTGTGGATGGACTTTCATGTGGCGATTGAGGTTCCGTTTGATATCGAGAGTTCAAGTCTACCTGCACCGCAATAACATTTTTTGGTAGTTGCTTTAACCTCTGCCTTGTAAACAGGTATAATAGTAGGTGATTGTGCTGATACGTTTGCTGAAGGGCCTCCTTGTTTTCATGGCTGTATAGCTCCCACAGAAATACCTCGGCATTTGTTTGTTCTCTCCTCACACAGCAATGATTCATTCCGGCCCAAAAGATTTCAGTCAATGTTTGTTATCTAGTCGGATGCTGAACAGTGGTGCGCCCTTTATGAAAATCAAATTTCCTCAATATATTTTAGGAAAACGATTATAGGCAACGGTTTGACTTTCGATCAAATGGTAAATGATTAGAGAAACGTAGCAAAAGCAAAACATGTATTTAGCCACGTTGAGCAACAGATTGAAGCAATTCCCACCATGCTGCAGTACAATAAAAATATTTGAAGTAGTGTCACTGCCCAAAAAAATCTCGTGTAGGACATTGGTGAAAAATATTCGTTTGGAATGCCCCGCCCCTCTCTGAATCTTATCTCACCAAAACTCGGATGATGTAAGTCACAGTGCTAAATTAAGATATGATTACACACAGATGTTATGCATGTTGTGGTTTTGATAGTGATCCGAAAATAGCTCCAGGTACCAAACAAAAGTGGCTCCCATTAGTGAATTAGAAACCTAAAAAAGTTGTTCAGGTTAGAAAATGAGGGCAGTTTTGAACTTGTAAAGACCTGCTTTATAATTGTTTTGTAAGATATGGAAGACTGCATGGATGTTTGTTTCCATGTAATGGAAATCAACAATAAAAACCGGCACATCAGACATAAAACAGGCCCACAAAAAGTCAAAAACCTGGTCTACACATAGACACGACAGATCAGCCAATGGGGCACTGCACGGTTTATTCTATAGGCCAGTCCAACCCTGATAATGATGCGAGATGCCCCAAATTCAAAGATTAGCAATGACATTGCAGATCTTGCACAATGTTCGATTCAGCTACTGATGTACACCACAGTGATGAAGTAACTATCCTTCTGATAACCCAGCACCACTTTACAAACTCCTAAACTTCTTGAATTTCCTCAAGATGTTAGGGCATCTTTCTTCCTAGTGCCAGAGCACAGGGGATGTGAGCTCTGCCACTTCCATAAACACTTTCAAAATAGCTCTGAAACACAGGAGGCCAAGATCTGTTGTACGACTGCTTCATTGACGGTACAGTGTGTGTGCTGCCCTTGTCTGTCTTTAAATTGTGGGCCAGAACCTCAGTGCTACTATTGCAGGACTCCTACGGATCCATCCAAGCCCTCTACCAAAACCCTAGCCCAGCTGCTAACTGAAGACACCCCATCCTTTTGGATAATTGGACAGTCTCATAGGGGTTTCTTTCACTCGGCCCGTGCTTCAATAATGGGAGCATGCGGGATTCCTCATTTGCATGAGTGTGTTCTTCCCCCAGTGAGAGAAGACTGCCATTATAAACAGGGGCAGTTAAACTTTGCGGCAGTGGAGGGTCAAATTATGTGGCAGAGTTGAGTAAATTATGCGTCAAGAAAAAGCTAATTATATGGTGTCATGCCGCACATTCTTTATAGTATTTCTTCATTATTTTGCCCTTTATACAATTATTAACACTGTCTGGGTATTGGTTGCGCCTCATTAGTACCAGTTCAACACCCACATTTAGAAATAAGCAACAGGAAGTGACCAGTCAGCCTTTGTAAAGGGCCTTCAACTGCATGCAACACTATTTGCTACGTTTTAGTAACTTTTGAACTGTTTGGGCTAGAAACTTTTTATTTTCTTAAAATCTTCTGATTGCGCAGCAGATGACGGATAATGTGGCAAATGTATCAGATCTATAATTATGCAGAACAAATCCCGCTGCTACACAATTGCATAAGCACAGTGACCCTGATTTTTAAGGACTGGCACCAGATCTGATCTTGAACATGCAAACAATATGGAAGTGGTTTTGCAATCCCTTGTGTATAGCTGTGACATGCAAAAGGTAATGACTGACATTTGCATTAGGAATGAAGCTTATCTAATTTGGCTACACATCCAGCAGCACAAAGATTTTGTGTTGGGTTTCTTTTGTGGTTAGAAAATAGGGTATTGGAATGTTGGGAGTGAAGGGGAGCAAGAGTTCCAGTGACGGAGTTGAGGCCGGGACTCAAATGCTGTCAGTTGGATAATAAAGCAAGTTTGACCATCTACTGACTTCTCCAGGTGGGCCTGTATGCAGACTTACATGAAAACCTCCAAAACCACACTGATGGTTATGGCGTACTGCGCTACAGCAGTGAAGGATGAACTTAGCATTAGTGGCGCCCGCTATCAATGAAACATGACAAAGTCAGTAGGTTTCCATATCAATCACAAGAACAACCCAGTAAGCCCATTGAACCTGGGTAACAGTATACACCAAGTAATGCACAACATCACGTGGGACTGATTCGAGTAGAGAAGCCTCATACAGTAATTAGAGGATTCTAAACAACAATTTAAATCATTGAATCTCAGCTAAATTGGTTATTAGCAGTGCTCTGTGTCCACCGTCCGATTTGGGTACACTAGTGTACGATGGAGAATTTGGCATTTGATAGTTCAATGGCCTTTGGAGCCCTAGGCAGTCTACCCAAAAATGCTCTTGTTTTAATTGAGTTCATGTCAAAATGACGAGAGATACCAGAATTCACCACACATAGAAGTAGCAAATCGTCATTTCTGAATGATTCCCTCTGGTGCCTGTTATCCTCATGGCCCCCGCCCTCTAGAAAAATAAAACAATAATAAATATGGTTTATTATCGTTTTATTTTTCATGTTTTGCAGCTGCTGTTGCTAGCAGGGGGGGGCAATGCTTCTCCGCTGAATTTATTCTAGATAGTACCAGAGCAGTGAATACGGCCTTTTAGAGCTCATTTGGAATAAAAGGAAATACCTTTTTGAGTACTCTTCGAAGGAAACAACAGGAGTAAGTAACTTGATTGATTTGATCAGAAAAGGTGAGTTTTCTGTCAAAGAGTACTCCCAAGCTCTGAACCTTTCTAACCGCGGAGAGAAGAGGAGCGAGGTCTTGGGGCCACCAGATATGGGTCAAGACAGAGTTGTTGTTCCTGAACAGAAGGGCCTAGTTTTAATCCGAGTTTAGTTTGAGACAATTATTTCTCATTCAGCCAACTACCTCTATCATGCAGCTCTTAAAGCTTTTTGCTACCTTGCAAAAATCACTCGAAATCGAAACTATAAAATGAGTGTCATCTGCATAGGAGACTGTAGAAAATCAGTTTAGCCAAATGGGGTAATGTATATATTAAAAAGATTAGAGCTTAATGAGGACCCCTGTTGGATTCCACAGGGGAGAGAAAAAGATTTAGATGTAAAGTCTCCTAGGGATAATAACTGTTCTCTATTGGTAAGGAAAGATCTTAGAAGGACCAGGACCAAACCTCGTATTCCAATACTGTCTAGCCAATCAAAAGCTGTACATAAGTCCAAAAGCATCAGAGCACCCGTTCCACAGTTGTTCACTAACATCCTTATTTGGCCTATTTCTGCAGTCAAAGCAGATCCAGTGCTATGTTTTTCTCTAAAGCCATATTGAGCACTATCCAGTGAATCATTCTTATCTAGGCTAGGAAGGACAAGAGTTCATAGCTTCTTTCAATATTCCTGTGGGAATTGGGAGATGAGAAATAGGTTGATAACTTTTTACATCATTTAGATTGAGAGAGGTTTTTTTTTTTAACCAAAGGTTTGGTCAAGGCCATTTTACAAGCATTAGGAAAATATCTGGTGTAAATTATCCCATTCAAAAGTTGAATAAGAAAGACTGCCACTTTTTCTGCAATAGAATGAAGAATTTTGGGGGGTAGGGGTCTGAGGAAGCACCTGATTTAGTGGACTCAATTAGCGTGATTACCCCATCCACCATAAGAGGGGAGAATTCGCAAAAACACTGGCTGTTACACATGGGCACTCAATCCTAGAGACGTTAGGTTTGGTGTACAGGTTGGAAGCAAACTCACAATAGACTTCCTTAAACTTATATTGAAAGAGGTATGCTATGTTATCACAGAGGAACTGATGTGAGACCCTGGTGTTTGTGTTGTTGCAGCTGGTACCAGTTTTAAACAATTCTTTGACTGACTTTTTAGCAGTACTCATTTTCTCTGTAAAATAATTTGATTCTTCAGTTATATCACCTGCTTATAGTCTTGGATATTTTGTTTATATTTATTTATTTTTTCAAAGCTGTAGTTTTACCTCCAAATGTATTCCTGACTTCCACCCTTTTGCTTTTGGACTCTCAGTCTAGGAAAAAAAACAGGGAGTAGAAGGTTTATATCTGTGATTTATAAGGGCTTTCAAAGGGCCAACCGCGTAACCACTGAGTCAATCCACTCCGTGAACTATGATGTGGCTACATCTAGATCATTCAGGTTGTCAGTCTACTAGAATATCATTTAACTTGTTTTCATCAATTTTCTGCCAGGCACAAGTTTTAATCATATGTATGGGCGTATTAACTGTTGTGTTTTTGCAAAGTGATATTTAAGGTGAATACTATTGCTTTGCGATCTGACCAAATTAACTGCAAGGCAGATTCTTCAAATAACCCCAAGGCCTGGTTATTAGAAAAAATACCCGCTGAATGGGTTGGAGAATTCACCTTTTGTGTAAGATAAAACTGTTTTAAACAGACAAGGGAATCCAAGGATGAATAGGGACCAAGGGTAATCTATAAGCTACAAGGAACATGGGCCCCTAAGGATACATGTAATAAACTGAACCCTTAAATGCACAAACATCGGGGACAAGGAAAATCAAAAACAAGTAGTGATTTATTTATATATACATATATACATATAAGTAAATCGCGACTTCTTTTTTACTTTCCCTGTGCATGATTTTTGTGCATTTAGTGCATCAGTGTATTATACGTATACTTAGGGACCCGTGTTCCTTATAGCTTTAAGATCAAAACTGAGCAGGTTATCAGTTAGCTATTCTGTATCTTTATGAGGTAACTCCTTTAAGTGAAAATTAAAGTTACCTAGAATCGAATGATTAGAGAGCTGCATACATGATTCAATAAATCCATTTAACAAATGTAAAAAATTAGCTCTGGGACCAAGTGGCCCATAAATTAACAAACCATGAAACGCCCAATTGTTAGATAGCTTGCATTTAAATGTAAGCGGTTCACAATCTAATTGGGTGACAGACTGGTAAGAGACTTCTAGATAGTAGATATAGATAACCATAGGCGTACACCATGCTTTGTTGAGCGATCCAACCTAAAAATAAAGGGGCATACCTAATAGCCCCTAGTGCCACTGGAGCATCGTTATGCGTGACGCTCCAGAGGCGCTAACCTCTGCTCCATATTTACAAACTTGTAAATATGGGCCCCTCCTACGCAGTTTTCTGCATCAGAGTGGTGTGCAATGGGTATTGCTGTTGCACGCCCACAGCAATACCCATTGCATTTTGACACTGCCTCAGATTTATGAGATTTTGTTGACCTGAGCCAGCGCCAAAATCTACCGCTACCCCAGAGGTGGCGTTACCAAGGCGGAACGAGGAGGAATACTTTTATTCCTCCTAGTTTTTTGCTTTTTCTATGCCATAGAAAGAGCAAAATGTCAGAAATGATTGTTTATGAGTGGGAAGGTGTCCCTTCCTGCACATAAACAATCATTTAAAAATAACGCTTTGGCACTTCTGCCAAATCGCAATTAGTGATTGTTTATGTGCAGGAAAGGACACACATAAACAATCCCACCCCTTAATGTAGGCATCCTTGCATGATAGTGCAAGGATGCCTCCGTTGGTGCTGGCAGCTAAACTTAGCACCATTGCAGGGGACAAAACACGGGTGCATTGTATTAAATTTAATACGGCACATCCCTGCGCTGTGAAATTGACGGAGCGCTGTGCTGCCAATTTTGGCGCAGCATCGCACTCAGTCATTTTCCTATAAATATGAGACTAAGTAGCCAGCTTGAATAGCGGCTGTTAAATCGGGGCCAGGCTTCAAGTCAGCCCAAGTTTCAGTGACAGAGGCTATCTTACGTCCATGATTATCCATAAAATCAGCAAATTTGTGTTTATCTTTGCTTAATGAGCATGCATTTAGCAAAAAACAAGAAAGCGTCCCATTTCAGTTCCAAAGGTGGGGGAAATCATTTGTGGTAGGTTTGATGGACCAAATAGAGAAGAAGTTTCTATTTTAAGTGAAAAAATACAATTATTATGTTTTTTACTATATTGACAACAGGCGGCACTACAGCGCTTAGGGACAGTGAAATGTAAATCAGTATATGTAAGTTTGAAATATATATATGTGTGTGTGTGTGTATATGTACATATTTATATGTGTGACTGTATTTATATTTGTACAAACACACAGATATACACATATGCACACATATTTCCAAACAGAGGGCAGCTGCTGGCTGGCACCAGAACGCCAGCGGTGCACGGTGAACAGCACTGCCACCTCAATGTGTAAACCTCTTCTCCACCCTCTCAATCAATCCAGTAAAAGCACAGCACACAGGAGCTTGCTGGTGAAAATTATAATTTATTCAGCAAAAGTGCATAATAGTTCCAATGCACACACATACACATGTAGATCTACCAAGCGAGGGCTGAGAAAAAGGGAAAGCCCAAAACACTTTCTCTCCATTCTACAACAACGGGATTTTGTACTTTTTTTTTAATAAGACTACAGCCCGAACTGCTGAATGGAATTACACCGAATTTGACAGAAAGCTAGCTCTCTATTCAGAAAGCGTACATTTTATGAGTTGGTGTAAATCTCTTTAGTAGTTTTGGAGAAATCAGAGTTTTAACAATATAGATATCTAGGGACACGGATCCTTCGCGGATCTAACACTCCTCGTGCTGATATCTGATTGGCTGCCAACACTTCAACCAGGAAGTTAGGCAGCCACCTTGGGGCTCAGCTTCAGCTGAGTCCCAGATAAAAGAAGTAAAAAAAAAAAAAAGAAAAGGGGCCTGGGTAGGGACACCCTGATTCCTTGGCTATGGTGCTGGGGTCCTAGAGAGACCACACAAGGGCTAAAAAGATTTTTTTTTAAATGCTGGAAAAATCCATGGATCTGCTGATTTTACCTATGTTTTTAAAAAAGGGACAGTTTCCCGCAATTTTCTTTTAATTAGCCTCTGGGTGGACCAGGTCCCAGGGCATTGTAGGAGGTGGCACACAGGGCCACCATCCTAGGACTTCTATTATCTCCGGAGATCATCAAGTAGGGTGCGCTGTGCAGCCCTCTGGCGCCCTGCGGACCACCACTGCACTGGGGCAAAAAAATACTTTGATAGGGGAGAGGTGATATGGCCTCCCACAGAGCCCCAGGGCCCGCCACCTCCCCAAGACAAAATTAAATATGCATCTGGGGGGTACGCAGCCCCCCGCAATCCCGGGATGCCACCTCCCTGGCGCAACAGAATACTTTGATATGGGGGAGGCCATATGGCCTCCCTCAGAGCCCTAGGGCCCGCCATGTCCCCGTGACTAAATTAAATATGCATGCAGGCGGGTGCACGCTGCCCCCCACAGGCCCAGAAATGCCACCTCCCATGGGGCAAAATAATGTTTTAATATGGGGCAGGCCCTGTGGCCTCTTCCAGAACCCCGGGGACCACCACCTCCCTAGGGCTTGCATTGTATAATATGCTGGTGGCCACACAGCTGCCCCCCCACAACTCCAGGGACCGCCACCTCCCCAGGGCTGCAATAAAAGAATGAAGGGGGTCCACTGCGGACCCCAACTCCAAAACTACCACCTACCCGGGGCAAATTAAATGTTGGAGGGGAATCATGCGGTCCCCCACATGGAGCCACAGATGGCCCTGGGGATCACCACCCCCCAGGGCCAGCTCCTGCCATGTCCCAGGGTGCCCACCCCAGGACATAGCTGTTTGCTGGGACTTGGCTGGAACTTTGGTAGTTCCTGCAAAGTCACAGCAAACACTCCACTCACAGCAAGTGAAAGCTGTCAAACAGATCTCACTTGCTGCGAGCCGAGGTTTCCTCTGTTTCCCTGCCCATGCATCTTTAGCAGCTCCCTGTCTGCAAACGCAATGCTGACTCCCGAAGGAGGCAGGGAGCCACCTGGGACTGTGGTGGCATTTAGGCTTCTTCCACAGGACCCACGATGGGGTACCCATGGCTGAAATCAGCAAGTGGAGGAGGGGTGCACAGCTCTCCTCCCCAAAGAAATAAGGAAATTAGTGAGGCCGGGACCCGGGAGATGGTGTCTCTGGGGCTTAAATCAGCATGGGAAGGAGTGCCACACGGCTGCCCTCCCCATAATAAAAAAGTAACTAATGATGCCCGGGGGATGGTATCCCTGGACACAAAATCAGTCAGGAGAGAGGGCTACCCTGAAACAAAAAAACATTAGAAGGCCGAACCGTTCTGGCCATACTTCTAATTTCACATCAATTAAACCTCAACTGGAAGCACTCACAAATATAAATGTAGCAGTTGAAGCCCCACTTCTGGAAAGGACAATTGATCATAAGTCCTGGGTTTGGCGAAGGAAAGCAAGTGTGTTTTCTCCACTATTCAGTATTGAAAAACAATCTGAAATCCTTTATGGAGGTAAATGCATGTTTCATCTGCTGGAGCACAATCAGACACTCTCACCCACCTCTCATATCCACATAGAACCTCTCACACTCAAACAGACACTCTGACAGTGACAGTTTCACCCAGAGACACCCTCTCACACCAGTTCTCACACCCAGAGAGACAGGCCCTGCGGCTGGGGATGAGTAGTTAGGTGGGTTGGCTGCAGGGACTGGCTGCAGGCATGGCCCTCTAGCCAATCCCACTGCACACGGCTAAACGGCTTGCACAGCGCTGGGTTGGCTAGTTATAAGGGGTTGGCTGCATAGACTGGCTGTAGGCCATGCACAGCGCTGAGTTGAGTGGTTATAGGAGTTTGGCCGCAGGGCCTAGCTACATGCCAAAGGCCATGTGTGAAGGTCATTGGATTAACGTATAGTACTGAAAATTACCTTACGTTAAAAAAACATAGAAGTTCACTGAAAAAAATAAAGGTTACAAGGACGTTATAGTTAGGAAATCGAATAAAAAAACCTTAGAAATTCACTTAAAAAAACCAAAGTTTACAGGGACATTACAGTTAGGTTCTGAATTTACTCGCACAAAACTAGTGAAATTCAGCAGTTATATTTCAAGTAATTAAAAGTTGGGCCCAAGATAGCTATAACTTGCACCCTCCCCATGCACTGCTAATTTCCTCAGATATTACAGCACTTATGACAACTTTTATAATGTCAATAAAAATATCAATGAAACATTAGCAGTCAAATTATTGAAGAAAAAACTGTGCATGGCGAGGTGCGAGTTTTAGTTACCTTAGGCCGTGAGCTATGGTTACTTGAAATAACCCTAACTATAGCTGCTGAATTTCTCTGTATTTGTGCGAGTAAATTCAGAACCTGTCTTTAATGTCCCTGTAACCTCACTGGCATTGGAGAAAAGCAGAGAACGGGAAAAAAAAATCTCTTTACTATTCATATCACTCTATTTCTTGACATTTGGGGCCAGATGTAGCAAAGTTTTACGAGTCACAAATGGCCCAATTCGCAATTTGCGACTTCGCAAAATCCGAAATGGGATGCAAAAATCCCATTTCCGAAGTGCAAATTGCGATGCGAGCCATTACCGACTCGCAAAAATAGCGACCTCATTGTGCAACCCGCAAAGAGGAAGTCGCAATTTGCGAGTCGCAAACCATATGAAAAAGCTACTCGCAAATTGCGACTAGTCGCAAAAAGCCCATTTTGCACACCCAAATTTCCACTAAGTCAGAGCAGGTGGTAACCAGAACCAAAGTATAAAAGGAGACCCAGAAGGCATCTGGGTTACTCAAAATGGCTGAACTGTATGTGATAGCATGGAGGAGGAGAGTCCACGCCGCCCAGCAGAGGAGGAGGAGGAGCCAGAGACAGGAGAGAATATACCAGACCAGGCAGACACTTTTCCAACAAACTGAGTAGGAGATTTATGACAAATATAGACTGAGCAGTGCAGCAATATTAGAATTAATTGAACTACTCAATCCGCAGCTTCAACGACAGACAATGCGCGGCAGCACCATCCCCACACATGTGCAAGTGCTTTGCTCACTGCACCTCTTGGCCTCGGGTAACTATCAGGGGGTGATTGATGTGGCAGGTGGGGTATCCCAAAGTGCACTATCATGATTCTTACGATGTTTACTAGATGCCATACTCACACACATGTCCAGATACATATACCTACCCAGGAATGAGGCAGAAATTAACAGCACCAAGTTGGACTTCTACAGAATTGCCAACTTCCCACATGTAATAGGGTGTGTGGACAGGACACATATACAAATCTGCCCTTCTGCAAATCTGGAATATGTGTTCCGCAATAGGAAATCTACCCACTCACTAAAGATCAAGGTGGTATGCAATGCCCATAATGTCATTACTGACATTGTAGCCAAATTTCCAGGGTGTACACATGACTCATACATATTCAGGCACAGTGGGATACACCAACGCCTAGAACGTGGGGAGTTTGGAGACGGATATCTATTAGGTATTGGTGAATACACCCTGAAGCCATACATACAGGTCACTGTAGAAACCATACATGCCCTGCTAACATTGCTTATTTTTGCCAAACAGGTGACAGTGCATATGCTCTAAGACCATGGATACTTACCCCGTACCTAACACCTGGCAATGAGAATGAGAGGCGATATAACAGTGCCCATCGGCGGACCAGAAGTGTCATAGAGAGGACCTTTGGACTGTTAAAGGCAAGATTCAGATGCCTCCACAAAAGTGGAGGTGCGCTCCAGTATGCCCCAGTAACAGCATTCAAGATCGTTGGCGCATGTGCAATCCTACACAACATTGCCACCAGACGTGGGCTACATCTCACCCCTGAAGACACAGATTTGGAGGATGAGGAGCAAGAGCTACCACATTGACAGCCTGGGGATAGAAGCATTGCAAATCAAGGCAGACAGAGACAGGACCACATTGCAACCCGATACTTTGGCAGTTACGTGGCAACTGTCACCACACTCACTAATGTCACACAAACAGAGCCCAGTTGTGAAATGGAACAAACAAAACCTTTTTATTTGTTAACTAAATGATGAAAGAAAAGTGTTGTCCATTAAGGTCTGCATATGTCCAAACGTAATCAGGACACATTGACATCATGTGCCTCATGACTCATGCTGTCTGATGGCTTACACCCTCCTCCTTGTGCGCCCAGCATGGCTCATCCCAGGTGGGTCAGCTGACCCCTGCCATGCACTTGCACTCCTCAGCACACGGGAGTCACTTGCAGACACACTACTTATTGTGGACCCCTACTCACTGTCCTGAGGGGTCTCACCTGTGCCCCTTCCCACTAGCCTAGCTTTCAACAAGTCCAGGTGCCACATCCCCGCAAAGTGGCCAAGTTCCACCTCTAGACTCACTGTCCATCTAGACAGGCCAGTAGTGTTTGTTGCAAGATGCCCAATTGAAGCTGCCATGCGGTCGAAGCGAGCCACTGTGTGGTGCTCCCTGCGCCTTGCGCTGCGTCTGTCTGCCACCAGTTCCATCACAAGTTGGCGGATGGCCTGGGTGAGATCCCCCACATTATCATTTAGTCTAGTGAACTGCGTGTTCACTTCAGCCAGGCCAGTTGTCATGTTGCTCTCCATTCTGTGCAATGTACTTGATATTGACCGCAATTGTCTGTTTTGCAGGCGCTGACCGTTAAGGAGGGATGCCTCTACTCCTGACATTGCTGCCTTCCCTATCTCCTCCTGGGGCACCGCCAGAACTCGGCTTCTGTGTCTGCGCCTTTGTCGTGCTGCTGGCTCTGGACGACTTGCTGTGGGGCTGCGGCCAGGGGTCGTGTGAGCTTCCCCCATTTCCTGCTCTTGTTCCTGAGGGGACTGTGGTGGTGTCCTGCTGGGCCCAGGAATTTCTGCTGCAGCCTCCTGCACTGTCTCTGGCCTGTTGTCTCCTCCCTGCATGTTGTCGCAGCTGGGGGTGTCGTGTGGGAGACCTGTGGGAGACCTGTGGGACATAGGGAATACACTGTCAGTCTCTCACATCTGTTGTATGCCTCATAATAAACATTTGCCTATATGCTGACTACTGTACTACATTGCCCATAATGCACCATTCTAGTGGTTGCTAGACTGGAATGGAGCTAGACTGGTTGTGCCTGCTGCTGTGTACTGGGAGAGTTTGGATACTGCATTTGTAGGTGTGAATGCATATCTCATGGTACTCACTTATGGATGTCCCTGGTGCAGAACTGTCCACTTCTCCCATTCCAAGAACGGCCTCAGGCTCCAGGGTCTGCTCCACCATTGCTTCCATGGCTGTGGGTGGTGGGACGGTGGATGGGCCTCCTCCGGTGCCCCTCATTTCTCTGAGCCGCTCTGCTACCCTCTCCTTTGTCCTGGAGCGCAGGTCATACCACCTTTTCTTTATTTCCTCCAGGGTGCGGTGGCTCACTTCTATGGCATTAATCCGGTCCTGGATTTGCAGCCAAATCTTCTTTTTTTCTGTGTCTGGGACACTCAGGGCTGCCTTCCCAAACAGTTGGTCATGGTGCTGGCAGCATTCCTCAGTGAGCACCTCCAGTTCTTTGTCAGAAAACTTCAGTTTTCTTCTTCTCCCAGCACTGCCTGTTTCCTCCATAGTAGCAGCAGGTCCTCTCTCCTGGGTGTTGCACTGCAGTTTGGAAAGGGTGTAGTCCTCCCTCCTCCCAGGTGTATTTGATGACTTCTTGGTTCTGATGTCATCACCAAGAGCCAGGAAGAGTTTTTCCCAACTGTTATGCTGCACCTGCAGGCAATCTGCAGGCCAGTCGCAATTAGCGACACCTGACTCGCAAATTGCGAACTCGCTTTTAGCGAGGTCGCAAAAAGTGGCCTCGCAAAAAGTGACCTCGCTAGAAGCGATCTCGCAAAATGCGGTGCAACATCATTTGCGAGTCGCAAATTGGTGTCGCACTTTTTTATTGGATCCCATTTTGCGAGTTGGAAATTGCGATTCGCATTGAATCGCAATTTCCGACTCGCTATTTTTTTCCTACCTACATCTGGCCCTTGGTTCTGTGGAACTCCAGAGAAAACCCGCAAAGTGAAGCTTTCTGATAGCTATACATTTGGAACCTTAATTTTTCAAAATCTACTGAAAATATTTACAATGAATAACAAAAAGCATGCTTTTGAGGTGAAAATCTTGCTTTCTGGACGAATTTGGTCTAATTCCGCTCTGCTGTTTTTGCTGTAGAAGTGGCTAAAATTGCCATGGGCATTATATGGGGAATTTTTGGAATCCTTCCATTTTTCTTGGCCCCCTTAAAGCATCACCCAAAGACTTTCCAGGAAGTCGCTGAGGTGGATGATCTTTTTTTCATAAAGATTTATCAAACAACACCAAACTTATTAGCAAACTAAAAAATCAACTTCCTATGGTAACTAAGGGCCTGATTACGGGTTTGGTGGTCCGTGGACCTGCCAGAGTTGTGGACCGACGATGCATGTGGTTCCATAGAGGAAAGACTGCTGCAGTCCCTCTAGCACCGCCAGTCAGCGCAGAATGCTGTAGTGTGTGAGAAAGGCCAATGAGGCTGTCAGAGCCAGTGTTTCCTGCTGGTCAGATTATGATGTTGACTTCCGCCAACGTGTCTGTGGCGGTCCAACTACCACGTCCCAGTTGGCGGAAACAGAGATATTAAAGAAAGGAACCCACCTGCAGGCAGTGTCACGGGTCCTGTGCTGTTATGGAGCTGATCACACATGTCCTGCTGCTGCTCACAGATGAAGCACAAAATCCACGCCGCCGTGGATGCAACCGACGGTAAGATCACACACCTACATGAAGTAGCTAGAAGGTACATCAAAATGGAAACATGGTCAGTCAAATGTGAAGGAAGGTAGCACAATTGAACACCCTCCATGTGTGGACAAACAAAATCTCTAGCTTGCACATATGAGATGGATGTCCAGTCTATACCAGCGATACAAATCTAACACAATTCGCCAAGATGAAATGCTTAGCATATTAAACAAAACACAATGCAATGACACCCCAATTGGATTACCACTCACATATCCATCCAGTGAACATCTACCCTTGTCCTTGGTGACACTAGCACTGCTCACAAAATCAGATCTTGCCATCCACAGCAAATGGGTCAGCAATCATGATGAAACACACACAGCTGTAGGCATTCAACACACATTACTCAGGAACAGCAAAAAGGTAGAAAAGTAATGGCAGGATGTAGGAGGCTGGCCTGGTTTGTAGTGGGTGCCTAAAATATTTACACCTTATACCAGGTCCAGTTAACCCTTATTAGTGAAATGTAGGCAGTGTTCTAGCAGCGTAGGCTGTCTAGAGGTAGCTGTAGCAGAGCAGCTTAGGCTGAACAAGGAGACATGCAGAGCTCCTGCAGTACCACTATAGATACACAGTACTTATACACAATAAAAGACAATACTCAGGCTCTCATTATGACCCGAGTGCTGCCAACAGGCTGGCGGTACTTTCCACCATATTATGACATGGCGGTTTGGCTGAAGATATCAATCTACAGCCCGGCGGCTTTCACTGTACCGCCTGCGGGATCATGACCCTGCCTACCGCCATGGTTTTCGTTGCTTTCTTACTGCCACGAAAACCATGGTGGTAGGCACTATCAGTGACAGGGAATCCCTTCCCTGTCACTGATAGGGGTCTTCCCCACCCCCCTCACCAGATTCCCTCCCACCCTCCTCTTCCTCTCCAGACCACCCTCTTCATTCATACCCCTCCCTTCACCCACGCACACATGCATACACACACCCATTCACACATTCATCCACGCATGCATACATCCATTCAAACACACATCCGCACACACTTACATACATACACGCAGACACGCATTCACACAGCTCAACATACACCCACTCACACCTCCAGACATGCACACACATACAACACGCAACACACACCCGCATACACGCAGGCACATACACACCCCCACACATACACAGACAACACCCCCCTCCCCTGTCGGAACACCCTCTTACCTGTGTCCAGGAGGTCCTCCGGCAGAAAACGGGACAGGGTGCTGCTGCCAGCAGCAGCGTCCCCCAGTAGAACACTGCCAGGCCGTATTATTTCTCATAATACGGGTGGCCGCGGTCTAATGGCGTGGTGCTGCTGCTGGCAGCAGCTGCTCCACCTTACTGCCATCTGCCGGCAGGCCACAGCCGGATTACCGCCATTCTTTTGGCAGAAAGCCAGCTGTGGTCAAAATCTGGCGGACAGCTGGTAGCCGTGGCGGTAGGCGTTTTTTACCACCAAGGTTCAAATGAGGGCCTCAGTGTTATAAAAAATAAAGGTACTTTATTTTAGTGACACAAGGCCAAAAATATTTTAGAGGCAATACTCCTTCGGGAGGTAAGTATTATTCACAATATATATACTAGTAACCAAAATCAGGTAAGTAAACGGTCATAGAATAATGCAAACAGTAGAAACTACAATAGATTGCAATGGGCCCAGGGTCAACACACACCAAGAGTACAGAAGAGCACCAAAGAAGAAGGCTGCAGGTTTCTTCTTGGTGCAGGTGATGTCCCACATTGAGTTGTTGGATGCAGGCTGTTTGCGTCACTGTATTCCGCCAACAAGCCTTGGTTCATGCAAGTACATGCTTTGCATCAAAATGGAGCTGCCTGGGCCAAGGAGGCACCTGGGGTTCTCAACTCAGACTGAGGAGATAGAGGGGGCTCTCAGCACTTCAGAGAGCCCACAAAAGTCCAGCCAGCACCCACAGGAGTCCCAGAACACAGGGACAAAGAAGATGCAAAGTGCAGTTATTGCAACACTACAAAGGAAAGTCCCACGTCGCTGGAGAACAACTCAACGAGTTGTGCATCACAGGATCGAGTGCTGGGGACCTGGATACACTGTGCATGAAGGATTCTTGGAAGAAGTGCACAGAAGCCCAAGGAGTTGGAGAAGATGCGATGCATTGGGGTGCTGTTGCAGAACGGGGAGGCAAGCTCTTACCTCCACCAAATCTGGACAGTTGGATCTTAGGACAGTCTGGGTCATGCCGGTCCACCACCAGTGTTCCAGGGAGCATGCCCGTTGTCAGGAGAGGAGTCCTAGAGTAGCGGTTGTGGTCGCAGAAAGGTGCCTGCAGAAGCAGGGAAGTGACTCTATCACTCCACGTGAGATTCCTTTGGTTCTTCTGGTACAGGATGAAGACAGGCAGTCCTCAGAGCGTGCACACCTTGGAAACTGTTGCAAATTCTGGCTGGAGCTGAAGTTGCAGGTCACAGGAGTCATTGTGGATACTTTGTTGCAGTTACAGCTGTTCCTGGAGCAGTCTGCGGTTGATCCGATGGTCAGAAGCTAAAGCAGAGGATGCAGAGGATTCCAGGAGGATTCTTGCAAGCTGAATCTGAGGAAACACCCAGAGGAAAGACCCCAAATAGCCCTGATAGGGCGATTGGCTACCTACCCAGGTATGCACCTATCAGGAGAGGCCCCTGACGTCACCTGCTGGCACTGGCCACACAGAGGTCTCCAGAGTGTTCCCACACCTTAGAATCCAAGATGGCTAATGCCAGGGACACAATGGAGGAGCTCTGTGCATCACCCCTGGGGTGGTGATGGACAGGGGAGTGGTGACTCCCCTTTCTTTTGTCCAGTTTCCCGTCAGAGCAGGGACTGGGGGTCCCTGAACTGGTGTAGACTGACTTATGCAAGGAGGGCACCATCTGTGCCCTTGAAAGCATTTCCAGAGGCTCTGGGAGGATACCCCACCCAAGCCTGTAACACCTATTTCCAAAGGGAGAGTGTGTAATACCCTCCTCCCAAAGGAAATGCATTGTTCTACCTTCCTGTGATTGAGCTGGTCAGTCCCCAGGAGGGCAGAAAACTGTTTGTGAGGTGGCAGCAGCTGGGGCTCCAGTGGAAACCTCAGAGAGCCAGTTTGGCAGTACTGGGGGGTCCATGGTGGAGCCCCCAGGGTGCATGGGATTACCCCCCATACCAGATTTGGAATGGGGGTACAATTCCATGATCTTAGACACCTCAAATGGCCATATTCGGAGATACCATTGTGAAACTACATATATGTATTGACACATATGTAGTGCACGTGTGTAATGGTATCCCCGCACTCATGAAGTCTGAGAAATTTGCCCTGGATCACATGGGGGCACCTTTGCTAGTGAAAGGGGCCCTCACACATAGTAACTTTGCACCTAGTCTTCAGTAAATGAAGGTTAGATATATAGGTGACTTATCAGCTACTTAAGTGCAGTGGAAATGGCTGTGAAATAGTGCGTGCACTATTTCACTCAGGCTGCAGTGGCAGTCTTGAAGAAAGGTTTGTCTGAGCTCCTTATGAGTGGCAAAAGAAATGCTGCAGCCCATAAGGATCTCCTGGAACCCCAATTCCCTGGGTACCTAGGTACCATATACTAGGGACTTATAAGGGGGATCCAGTATGCCAATTAAATTTGGAATATGGAGTCACTAAACTATAGTGACAAATTTGGTAAGTAGATAAGCACTGGAGTTCTGGTTAGCAGAACTTCAGTGACACAGTTAAGCATACTGACAACACAGACATAGGCCACACATTTTGAGCACTGGGGTCCTGGCTAGCAGGATTCCAGTGAGACAGGCAAAACACACTGACAAATAAGGTTTTAACTATGAGCACTGGGGTCCCGGCTAGCAGGATCCCAGTGAGACAGTAAAACACACTGACAAACACTCACAAACAGGCCCAAAATGGGGGTAACCATGCTAGAAAGAGGCTACTTTCTCACACAGGACAAAAGCGTACCCTAAAAAACACACATTGGGTTTATTAAGATAAAAGCATGAAGATCAAAAGCCATTGGATAGTCCATGGGTAAGTCCTGTGCACCAGCTTGACGCTGATCACTGCCAGAGAAGTGGGCCTGCAGGCACCTCAGGGATTATTCTTGGTTGGGGTGGGGGTCAGACTTGGGATTGGATGTGTGTGGGAGGGGTGGTCTTCTTCCTAGAAGGAGTGGTCTTCTCCTTTGGAGGGGTGGCCTTCTTGTTCGAGGTGGGAGGGATAAGGCTGCTTGCATGGGGGGCAGATGTGATAGGGGAAGACTTGGATGTTGATGGGATGGGTTGGGATGTGGGTGGGGTTCTTTTGTTTCTCGGAGAGGTGGGGATCACAGGGGTAAGGGCAAGGTCTAAAAGGAAATTTTCTTAGGGAAACCAGTAGAATCTGCAGAAGGGCTTGGGAGGTTGAGGGAGTGCTTATCTTACCTGTGGATTTTGATGCTGCTGGTGTGTGTGTGTCTGAGGAATGCTTCGGTTTGGGTGGTGTCTGTTGCATGTATGAATGTGAGCATTTGCATTTCTTGGGGGGCTGTGAGGTGGAGGTGCTGGGCAATGTGGGAGTGGTGGCTCTGTTTGTGGGTGTTGGGGAGGTGTCTGGGGGTATGGTGGATGTGGTGGCTGTGTTTGTTGGTGCTGGGTGGTGTCTGGGGTATGGTGGATGTGGTGGCTGTGTCCCGAGGTGTTGGAGTGGTGTTTGGGGTATGGTGTGAGTGGTGACTGTGGGTGTTCGGATGATGCCTGGAGGAATGGTGTCTGTAGTGTAGTGAAGTGGTGTCTGGGGGTATGGTGGGTGTGATGGATGTGTCAGTGGGTGTTGGGGTGGTGTCTGAGGGTATGGGGGTTGTGGTTGGTGGTTCGTTAGGGGTGCTGTCTGTGGGAATGGTGAGTGTTGTGGTATGTGTGAGTAACTATTGAGTGGTTGCAAGTTGGTGTGTCTTGTTTTTCTGTTTATGTGTGCTGCTTGTGTGTGTTGAGGTGGGTGTATCCACATATGTCTGTGTGATTGGGACAGGCAGGGGAATAGAGAAATTGGATGGGGTAGGTGATGGTGGAGGATTGTGGGGGTTGGATGAATGCTGTCAGTGAGGAGGCCAGAGCCTGAAAAGATCTCTGTAGGCCAGACATGGCACTATGAATGTCTTCCAGGTACACAACCATCTGCTGGAGCTGACTGGCCTGAACCTGGATGGCATTCAGAATTGCAGTCTGACCCACAGAGATACTCCTCAGGAGGTCAATTGCCTCGTCACTCAGGGCAGCAGGGTTATCAGGGGAAGGGTTTGAGGTGCCTGGGGCGAAGGAGTCGCCCACCCTCTTGGGTGAGCTAGCACAGCCAACTTGGTGGGGAGCAACAGGGAAGGTGGCAATGGAACTGGGTGTGGCAGACAAAGATGGTCCAGGAGCATGTCCTGATGGGTCCGCCACCACTAGGGAGTGGCCACTGGAGGAAGAATCTGAAGATTATGATGTAGATCCTGTTTTCTCCCTGGCACTCCCCTCGCCCTTCAAGCCACTGAGTCCTTCCGTGTTGGTTGTCTCATGAGTGCAGGTACCATGGCCAGCTGCTTCCCCACTTGGTTCCGACCTGCTTCCTTAACTTGCCTGGGATGATGCTAAAATGACAAGGACAAATAGGGTCACTATATGTTACTGATCACACTTGAACAACAGCTGTGATTAGCAAACATTATCATGATGTACACCACAAGCTCCAGCAAAGTGGCTCTAAAGTTTGCAACACCATGTGCTTGCATGCCACATAAAATGTCAACAGTTACCCACAGGAAATTCAGAATCACAGACAACTCCAATTGCATGGCTGAAGTTGTGCAATCACGGATTCCATTGAACAAGTAGGAGACCAGATCACCTTCAATGGTTTGCCTCAGGTGCATCCCTCAGTTACCTGTTGTCACACAATAGTAGGGCAATGCCAAGTTAAATTCCACAGATCCTACCCAATGCAACATCATGAAGAAATGATGGCTAAATAATCCAGCCATATTGCTGAGAGACGTAAAGTAGCCGGAAGAAGGTGACAAGGAAACAGCCATGTCACACTGGGAAAAATCAACAATGGTTACTTCACTATATGTACATTGTCTAAATAGACTCATGGAGGTTGTACTAATGCTGCTCAGATAGATAACACATCTTGCATAGAAATGTACACTGGAGACCAGTTGGGCAAAATTTCAGGGAGATTAGTCTACAAAACCCACACCACAATGAATCAGCTAGCCCCAGGAAAATCACCTTTCTTGATTGGTACTCCTGACAATACCATACTCTGATTGCATCAGTAGAAGCCAATAGTCTTTTGAATGTTGTAAAGGCCCAGGGATTCTCAAGAACCTGTAGAAGGCTCTAAACATATTGCTCAATTTAAAGGCATGTCACTGCCCCTTTTTGTCAGACAAACACAGATTCCCTATGATGAATGGTTGTACACAACCACAAATGATTTTCACATTACTGAGGTAATGAACATTCATCATTTAACATGTGCTAAGCAGTGTGCTAAATGATTCTACATCAATGGCATGGAAATGCACATTGTGGGTAAAAACTGCAGTCCTTCCTGTCATGTCCTTCTTTGCTGCTGCAGTTGTATATGCCAAATCACATGGAAAGACAGGTGAGGATATGTGTGAGCCACCAATCAATGGTGCCATATTCTTGTCTGTGGCACCACATGAACTGTAGCCCCAACACATATGTCCAATTCGAATACATGTTGGCATGCACACATATGTGAGGGAATCAGACATCATCCAATGAAGACAGGTAGACCATGCATTAAACAGCCAGTGAAAGTGTTATGGCAAAAGTGAAAAGTACACATGCTAACATGTAGGCACAAGCAATGACGGCAACAGTGATGTCACCAAAATCATCACTCGACAATCAATACTTACCAAGGGAAAGTATTGATCTGAGACTGCACCTAAAGGGCAATGTTTGCTCTGTCACATGCATGATGGCAGCCTTCACATGACAGACAGTAGTGAGGTATCAGCACTCGTCACACAGTGAAGACAAGTGGCCTTTGGTGTACAGATGCTAATAGACTCAGTTGAGCAGACACATGGATGAATACAGTTATCTATTACTCCATGTTGTTTGGGCTGACACACTGAAGACAAGTAGACTATTGGATACAAATGACACCAACAATAGCAAACAACATGACCGGATTGATCACTGTACTCAGCCATGTTGTGGCCCTGGAGAGGTAATTGGGTGTGACTGTACTCTCTTGGGTCCTAGGTCACTGGGCCAATAGGCAAGGCACATCAGCAGGCACCAGCTACCATACCTACAAAAACAATCACTCATCTTGTGTGTCACACATGGCCTAGATCCAATCTTCAGGAGGAGATGGGAGACTCTAGCACATCATTCTGGCAATGTAACAGGCAGGAATATGAACAGGACTCAACACATTGCAGCTGCTGTGCTTCCCTAAAACGTCCATCAAGCTCGGGGTAGACCACTGCCAGAATGCGGGCAATTAGGGCAGTCGTGCTCCCAGCCCACGTTGTGAGGACAGCCGCAGCTGGACCTCTGTGATCGTCTGGGCACAGCATCTCAGGTCCTCCCACCTCTTCTGTCAGTGGGCGCTCCACTGGCTGGGGACCCCCAGGGTCCACACCTTCCAGGCGGTGGCTCTCCAAATCCCTTTCGTCTGATAGGCGTTGACCTGTATAGATGCAAGAGACACATAAAATGTTACAAACCCACTTTTTGCCCAAATGGTTGTGTCACACACATTTCACAAAGACCAAGCACAAACATTTTGTAATTGTAAACACAATACAAGTGTAAACCACACATGCTGGTAAGTTCTGGGACATGGCTACACACTTTTGGAGTCATTTGCAATCTAACCCACTACCTTGCTCATGGCCTACACTGACTAAGCAAGCCTGTGGACGTCAGTTAGCCCAGATTTAAGCAACATGCACTTTGATGTGAGCCACAATGAAACGCAGCACACCATAGTGGCCTTCTGAAGGGTAAACTCTTTGAACCAGACTGGACAGACACATGTACCTCCAACCACATTGACTCAATGCATACTGTCCCTCCAGGCAACTACCATAGTACAGACTTCACCCTAACACTTAAGTGACAGTGAAAAGGGTGCCATGTGTGGCCAGAAAGTCTCTTCTCTGTGCATGTGCGGACATGTGGACTACCCAGTGTTAACTCATACCACTTCAGGGTGGGTTTGTGTCATTTGTACTTGTAGCACAGAACACATTCTTTACCGTATGTGGCAATCCTACAGAGATGGCATCCAACATATTAAGGTCAGTTTGGTCTGATAGGTTGCACGTGACCAAGCTGAGTCACATAGCATGCCCCCAGTGGAATCAACCAACTAACTGAACTGTTGGTTTGGAACTTGTGCAATATGCCTGTACTGGACAAATATAACTTATGTAAAGGTGACAACAGAGCTTTGGGATAAGGGACCTGTCATACGTTAATGACACACATTGATAATGAGGCAAAATGCACAAATGTACTAGGTCATGGAGTTACCTCAGTACCCACCCCTAATGTAGTCAATGGACAAATGCTGTCAGACCAAGTCTTGTCACTGGAGACTCATTTTGGCCACATGCCAGGACCTGCAGGTTCACTAGAAGTGATCTGTGTGCCACAGTAGCATAGCCACAGTAACTGGCCTATGTCCCATACTGGGAGATACATATGACAGGCCCTGGCGTCTGTAGGCTCAGCATTCAGAACCTAAATGACACTCACATTCCCATCACTTCCATGTATGACAGTACATCATGTACCTATCTTCTATGTGGGCTGTGACATATGTGGCACTCTGAAGTGCACAGTGATTTTTATATGGTTCTCACACAACAGTTTAGCAAGGCCAGATGTGGGCTGAGTGCTCTGTGGCACTATACACATTAATAACAAGACCCTCAAATGACTCAAACAGTATACATACACAGCTCGTACTGTGATGCACATATATGTCATTTGACATGTAGAACCATCATATCAACAAATATGTCATTGTGTGGTGGTAAAGTCTCCTTGCCTGGCTATATGAAAGCAACACGAGCAGGATCTAGACCTGATCACACAACACAATGTTAATCTGAAAGACATAGAGGGGCAGATTTATGGAAAGTGGCGCTGCACCGAGTGCACGCCACTTTCCCTGCACTCTTTAGCAGTCCCCTACCACCACCATGTGTGTGCCATAGTTAAAAAACGGTGTACCATGGGGCAGGGTAGGGGAAAATAGTGTCATTTTTTATGATGCTATTGATGTACTCTGCAGGAGTAGCGCCAAAATATTGGCGCTTCTCCTGGAGGGTACATTGCAGCCAATTCTAAAGAATGGAAGCCCTCTTTTCACGCCTACTCTTGAGCAGGCGTTAAAAGTGCTGTAATAAATGGAGCAAGGAAATCTCATAGATTTCCTTGCACCATTTTACCGGCTCCCCTAACGGGGGAACGCCCCTTTTGTATACATTATGCCTGGCACAGGCATAATGTAGCGCACATGGTTACAGAGTGGCGCAAAGCATGCATTGCCCCACTCTGTTAATGCAACGCATTGATTTTGGCTGCGTTGGGCCACATTAACGTCAAAATAAATGACGTTAATGTGGTGCAAGGTGGCGCTAGGGGCCAACAAATATGCTCCAGAGTGCCTTTCTCCACTACCTGCACAATGAACATCTCATGTATGGGACACAAAATGAGACAACAGGCACTGAAAAACTCTAGCTGGCATACAGAGGCATAGTGTAGCTTAAGAGGAAGGAAAGGATGGTGTTGAACAGAGTCAAATATGCCTATGATGTTCTTACCTGCTCCTCTGGTGAGCCAGATAGCTGATCATACAGGGGAAGGACCTCCTCAACGAGCCTCTCCAGCTCCTCAGGAGAGAAGGCAGGGCCCTTTCACCTGCTTGGCCTGGCATTATTGCTCTCAGAGGTGGCACTCAGAAGCTGAAGTGGTGGAGGTGTTGATGGCAGCAGTGTCAGGAGTCAAGTGAGTGAACTTGTAAAACGTGGTGTACATGTACGCCACATACCTGGTCATCACCGCTGCCGGACACAGCCATTGGCCCTCGACCGTCACAGGCAACAACATCAGCTTATGGCTCTGTCCAGCGTGGTTGGGACTGATCACTGCACGGTCTAATTCAGCTGGTGGCCATGGGCGGTTCCAAATGTCCAGTGAAGTAGCTCAGGCATCCTCCATTTTGGCGGTTGGAAATACAGTATTGGACCCTGATAAATGCATCACAGCACCAATTTATGTGTCGGATCATCACAAACATTTGCCTTGTTGTGTAGGTTATACTACACAATCACAAATGTAGTGCGTTGCTGAGCACAGATGGCATATTATGGTGGTACACTGTCAACCTCTGCTGATGGTATTTTGGTTTTCGGAATAGAGTGTTACATTTCGAGGGGAATTTGAGCAGCAGATAGTTGGGTGTTGCCCAAATCCATGTCATGGACACATGTGTAGACAACCATGGGGGTCACATTTGATACTTGTGTAGTTGACAGCTCTGATGTGTACTGGGTGTGATGTATTTCCAGACAGAAATGCTTGGCCACATGATTTTGTTGCTATACATGATATTTGTTGATGTGGACACAGTGACCAATGCTCCAACTCATGTATTTGAACAAATAGGTACTCTGGGTGTGGGAGCAGGTGATAACTTCCAGTGTACCATCCATTGACAGACCTTCAAACCATGGAAGAACATCATATCATCAAACAGTACTGTCTGAATAGACAAACAATGGTGGATTTGTGTTGTGAGTTGGAGCCAGAACTGATGCCCAAAAACCCTGGTCCAACTTACATACCACCCATTGTTGATCTCATGGCAGCATTCTATTTCTTGGTCACAGGGTCCTTCCATTACACAGTGGCCCTATCTGGTGGTATGTCCCAGCCTAAGTTCATTGTTAAGAGATGTGCTATCAGCAATGATGAAACACATTGACCGCTATATCAGGTATCCCAGATGTGAGGATTTAGCCAATGTGAAGGCTGACGTCTATGGTTTTGCTTGCCTCCCATATGTGGTGGGAGCCATTAATGGCACACATGTTGCCTTGGTGCCATCGTAGGCCAGTGACTAAGTCTATCGCAACAGAAAACACTTCCATTCCATCAATGTGCAAGTTGTCTGCTTGTTGGATCTCTACATCTCAAACGTCTGTGCCCAGTTCCCAGGTTCAGGCCTTGATTTCTTTGTAATGCCGAACAGCACCACATCCCAGCTGATGTCACAACTGAAACCAGAGAGGGCCTGGCTGGTTGGTAAGTCACATTTGTCCTGATTTTGTGTGTGCAATGGCAGGTGCTACAATCATGAAGTAAGTGACTCATTGTTGCACTAATGTCTCATTCCTATACAGGAGATTCAGCATATCCAAACAGTACTTGGTTATTGGTGCTGCTGAGGAATCCAACTACGCCAAGAGACGTCTATTTCAATGAGGCCCATGGAGGAACACGGCAGGCAGTGGAGCAGGCTTTTGGGCTTCTGAAGACCAGATTGTGCTGTTTGGACAGGACTGGGAGACCCTTTCTCTACTCACCCGGGAAAGTGTGTCAGATCACTGTGACATTCTGCATGCTGCATGCTTCATAACATCGCCCTACAGAGGAATATCCCTTACATCTCAGAGAAGGGGGAGCCTGCTGTGCCACCTGGTGAGAATCTTGAAGTGCCAAATGAAGATGATAGTGGTGAACAGAAAGGAGCTGACTTGCACAAGATCTCATCAACTGCTTCTTCTCATGAGTATAAGTATGTATAAGTATGTCATGTGATATAATGACTTTGAATTTACAATGAACTGTAGTTGTGATGATGTGTGGAGTTAATACTTGATAATAGTTAGGGTGCTGATGCTCAGGCAAAATCTGCCAAAGGGTGTTTGATGAGGTAGATTTGGACACATGCACATCTTGATGATGTTGCTTTGTTTGTGTTGGATGTATTGTTATGAACTATATTCACCAGATGCTTGCTGTGTGACTTGTGTCATATGTATGGTTTCATACTAATACTCCATGTTTTGTTCTTTGTTCAGGTCCCTTCACAATGACATCTTCATGTGGGCATTTCAGAGGTGTGATATTGGCAGGTATGTGGAAGTCCAGAAGACTCCATTGGATTTGTTTCTGGTTGTTTGGTGGCCCTGATGCATCATGCGTGTCATCATGTGGTCATAAAATATGTTGTTGTAGCCCAAATTCATGTCATTGTCCTTTCACATTGGCTGAACCTCCTTTTTATGTGAACTGTATGTAGTTGTTGATGTGTTTCATCGTTGTAGGACAAAGTGCCTGTGGCACATCACTGACATTTGTTTGTGTCATACCACCAGAAGCAGAAGCACTAGATTGCAATACCCTGTGATCAGAAGTTGTTGTTCTTCCATCTGTCTGAGTCTTGCATCATGTGATTTTGTATTATTTTTGTCTGCTGGGCACTATGGCTCCAGCTGATGACATCAACCACTTTAGTGTTTGCCAATTCTACAGGACAATGTCTAATAATTCCCTTCCTTCCTTTGTCTGGAGGTCTGTACCTGTAAATTTGATCATTTACCCAGTATGATTCAGTCATGTATGAATTTCTGTTTCAATGTAATAGCATTTTTTCTTTGACAAGACACTTGTATGTAGGTGTTTGTGTGGAATCGTTGTAATCCTGAGCTGGACACTGTGTACATGCAACATATCCCTGCTTGTACAAGAACCTTGGATCATCATCATATGGTTCATGTGGTATGACATATCTACATGGCTAAGTGTTAAATTTAAGACAGCAGACATTGAGTTTGTGACAGATGAATTTACTGCAATGCTACTACATACAAAAGTATTGGTGACAGAAAAAAAGTAAAGTGAAGGGGTCAGCCATGGTGAATAAAATCATTGGAGTAGATGCCACATCATTGAAAGTCCAAAGTCCAGAGTATTCCTCCCAGTTAAAATGGAATGTGGTTCAGGATCAGTCCACAGAGTGTATGTATGGCACAGAAAGGAGGACATTAAGGAAGAGGGTTATTGCTGGCAGTGGTGGCTGTTTTGTCATCTGCACCTCCTGGATTCTTTGTTGGGCATCCCTGCTTGTGAGGGGGGCAGCTGCAGCAGAGGCAGGGGTGTCTGTGGGTGGTTGTGTCTCTGGTAGGGCCTCCCTTTCTGTTGCTGTGGCAGATGTACTTGGATGTGATGTTGTTGCCTCACAGGAATGGGTAGATGATGAGGTGTGAGCCCTCCTCAGGGTGATTTTGATTTCCCTCAGTACCCCTGTCAGGGTGCCCATGTTGTCGCTATGGGCAACCTTTTTTTCTATTTTGACCCTCTAAAGCAGCTTGTCCTGGAGTTCAGTCAATACCTGGCCAATCATGCCTTGGGACTCCTGATAGACTCCCAAGAAGTGGTTTATTGTGTCCTGGCCGACAGCAGCCCCAGTGGCCTCACTCCACTGGCCTACAGGATTGCTACTATGCACCTACCCCCACAAGCTTGTGCCCTCGGGTCCTGGGCCCTGGACCCTCAGTGTCAGAAGTGTCAAGCTGCACCTCAGGATCCAGGACTGGAGGGCACAAGATGGTTGAAACTGTGGTAGGTACACATGTTGGGGGTGCATCATTGGCTGGGATGGTGATGCAAGAGGACTGGGAGGTAACGCTGTGACACACAAGATGATGGACTGAGTGCAGAAACATTTTCAAACACTCAACCCCAGTCACAGATGTGGGTTGAGTCCATCATTCTTTTGCTCTCTATGCCACCCCAGATAGGACCCAGCTAAATGCAAATCATTCTTGACCCTGTTCCCTATTGGAACAGTCCAGCCTGAACTGCCCAACCAGGTTCTCCCTGGACCCAAACAAGCATCCTGGGACCAGTTTAGTGGTATCACACCTCATCGGCCAGGCAAGCTTGAATCCAGCAGCACAGTGAGTAAGGGACCCTGGTCTGGGCATACCCAGGCCACTTAGGGCGAACATAGCAAACCAACAAGATGATGGATGGAGTGCTGAAACTTTTTAGACACTCACTCCCGGTCACAGATTTGGGTTAGATCCATTATTCTTTTGCTCACCATGCCACCCATTTGGACCAGCCATATGCAAATCAATCTTGACCGTGTTTCCCATTGAAACAGTCTAGCCTGAACTGCCAGGCCAGTGGCACAGTCAATAAGGCATACCCTCACTATTTTGAGCAAACATAGCAACACAACAAAATGATAGACGGAGCGCTGAAATTTTTCAGACACTCATCCCCAGTCATAGAACTGGGTTAAATCGATCGTTCTTCTGCTCACCATGCCACCCCAGTTTGGATCCAGCCATATGTAAATCAGTCTTGACCCTGTTTCCCATGGGAACAGTCCAGCCTGAACTGGCAGGCTAGGTCCTCCCTGGACCAGAAACAAGCATCCTGGGACTGCTTTCAGGGTATCACTCCTCATCAGCCAGCCTAGCTCGAATCCAGTGGCACAGTAAGTTGGGGACCCAAGTCTGGGCATACCCTTGTCACTTAGGGAAGCATAGCAACACAACAAGATGATGGACGGAGTGCTGAAGCTTTTTAGACACACACCCCCAATCACAGATGTAGGTTAAATCGATCGTTCTTTTGCTCAGCATGCCCCACCAGTTTGGACACAGCCGTTTGCAGATCAGTCTTGACCCTGTTCCCCATTGAAACAGTCAAGCCTGAACTCCCAGGCCAGGTCCTCCCTGGACCGGAAACAAGCATCCTAAGACCGGTTTTGGGGTATCACCCCTTATCAGGCAGGCTAGCTTAAATCCAGTGGCACAGTGAGTAAGGGGCCCACGTCTGGGCATACCCTGGACACTTAGGGAGAACATAGCAACACAACCAGAGGGAGTGAGGGAGTATGTATATATATATATATATATATATACATATATATATATATATATATATATATATATATATATATATATATATATATATATATATACTGTATATATATATAGAGAGAGAGAGGGAGAAAGAGAGAGATCACTTTTGTCATTACATGTGTGGTTTCCCTGGGGGCTGCCATCGGCCCCCAGGAATTTCTTTACATATACATATGGAGAGAGAGACACACTCGCTCCCTATATATGTGTATAGTTTTATATATTTATATATGTATGTATATATATATATATATATTCTTTCTTCACCCAGAGTCCCAGAGGCACTTCGGTGGCGGTGGTCCAAGTGAGGCTCCGGCAGCCCATTACATATCTCAAGGTTCCCAGCAAAAACTAGAAGAACTCGGACTGTGATCAAGGCTACGACCGAAATGCTTTGGGAGAGAACCATAGATTTGAATAAAACTGAATTTCCACAAAATTACCACAAGAGTCTGAGGAGTAATATTCGTTATTGCTGGGAACTGTGATATATATATATATATATATATATATATATATATATATATATATATCTTTCTTTTTAATGGCAATAAAAATAACTCTTCTGATTATGTTCCTGCTACAGAAAAACATCTGACTTTTGTCTAGTGGCAGTTGTGACCCCATAAAGTAGCTCAGAAGGATTATATGCCTGCTGCAAAGACCAGATTTGTATTTTATGTGAATTGCTGAGTGGATAAGTAAAGCCAGCCATTACCCGCGCTTTAAAATAAAATGTATGTGCAAGGGGTGCTATGGAGAAATGAAGGGCAAGTTTGCTGGGTGGTAGTGAGGGAATCCAAGGGGGAGGTCATGGAAGGAGGAACAGCTTGTTGTACTGGGCCCCATCAGCGCTAAAGGCTGTGCTGATGGGTATGTGGTAAGAAGAAGTAGTAGTGTGCCTTTTTTGGTATTTTTCAGAGAATGTGCTGATTGAGGGAAGAAGCAAAGTTAAGGTGACTGACATTTACTGCTCCACACATCACAAACACCCACTAGCAATTCTGTCACCATATCTGCCACCTACATAGGCTAGTATTTTAGAGAGACAGGTTAGCCGTCAGGGTTCTAATCTGGCGGTCAGACCGTCAGGAGTGCGGCAACCCATTTGCCACTGCAATTTTGGCGGTCTTAAGACTGTCAAACTCGTAATGAGGACCTGACAGTCTCCCCCCGTCCCTTAGGGTGCAGGGGCCATGCCCCTCCACTTTTGGCACCTCGTAAGGTCAGCCAGTGAGGGAAGGCAGCAGTCCCAACCCTCCTGGGACCACCGAGGCTGAAGGTAAGTGCGTGTGTGTGAGATCTTTTTAAATGAATGTTTGGTGCATGCATGTACTGTATATTTGAATGTTGATGAGTATTGTTAATGGATGAGCGTGCGTGTGTGAAAGAATGAGTGTGATTCCCGCCCACCCACATCCCCCCTAAAACTGCCGGACGCCACTGGGCCCTGAGAATAGGAAAACATTGTACATTTAACCATTATTACGTAATTACGTAGCAATCGTCTTGTTGTCGAAGGAAGCAATAGACTGATCTTTACAGCTATTCAGTTTTCTAAACATTCAGCATAGTCAGAAATTGCATGTGGAAAAAGTCCTGAAGGTGGTGATACCGAATGGACATTAAAGTGAATTAATTCATATGATAAAATACATTTTATAAATTGGAAATATCCTACATTGGCATTGACTTTTAGGCCTCGTTGCATTACAAGTCGTGAATCCTGTCACTTCAGATGGTCTATGGCGGTTTGTCGTTTTAGTTACTTATGTGACGTCATCGGGACAATGAAAGGTTTTGAAACTGGGCAAGGTACAACTAAAAGACATCGGCAAAGGGTATGTGTTATAAAGAAATGATTAGGTAATAAACGCCCTGCGAATGCCTAAAAACCGAAGACTGCCTAAAAGAGTCACTCTTGACATGGGGCTTTTTGTAACTAGTCTGGTGTGCATGTGTGTCTGTATCTGGGCTATGTGTCATTAGACGTGTGTTATCTGGAAACGTGGGTACCTGTACAAAAAGGCCATTTTGTGTATTTGGGCCCACATTTATACTTTTGTAGCGCTGCATTTACGCCACTTTTTGAAGCAAAAGCGGCGCAAATTACAAAATACAATTGTATTTTGTAAGTTTGCGCCGCGTTTGCGTCAATAAATGGTGCAAATGCAGCGCTAAAAAAGTATAAATATGGGCCTTGGCATCTTCTTGCAAATCGCTCGCTAAGCATCGAAACAAATCTCTCAAATGCATGAGAAAGAAATACTTAACATGGCTTTTATATCGTTATTCTGCCTCACAGTACTATCCAATTTAATATTAGAGCACTTTACATTGAAGGGATAAAGAAAGGCCGTCTAGCATCACAATAGTTAGAAGCTAATTATATATAACCCCTTTCCTGCTAAGGACGTAATGGGTACATCCGTGGCTTCGGCGCTACAGACGCAACTATTACGTCCTGGGACCGGACCTTGGGGGAAGTGCTAGCGCTCCCCGAGGGCCACCCCCACCCCCCGGGTCAGGGTTGGAAGGGGAATCGCTTCCCCTTCCACCCCCCCAAATGACGTCAGTGAGCGATTGCGCGCTGACATCATCAAAGGGTGGCAGACACGCTGGAAGCCATTTGCTTCCAGCGTGTCCAGGAACACAGAGGATGAGTTTTTCCTCCAGACGGGGGGTGGGAGGGATTGCAAAAAAAGAGGCATTGGGGAAAGGAAAGGGTTTTCCTTTCCCTCAATGTATTTTTCAGCATTCCAGCTGTCCGATCGCGATGCGATCGGGCTGCAGGAATGCCCACTAGACACCAGGGAATTTGTTTATGTGTGTGTGTGTTTTTACAGTGTGGGGGAGCGACCCCTTGGAACGCCAATATATTTATTGCTGTTTTATTTTTAGGCCGATCTGTCTCCAAGGGGTGCAGAAGCCATAAAAACCAGGGATTTATTTTGTGTCAGTTTTTTTTGTGGGTTAGAAGCCATAAAACGGCTGGGATTTTTTTTCTTTCCTTAGTTTTTTTTGTGTTGGAGAGGGGGGGGGGTCGTCCCCTTTGGCAAGGGTCACCCCCCAAAGGGGACAAAGCACTGGTGGGTAGTTCTGCCCCCATTGGGGCAGATCAACCTATTTTTTTTTAGGCCCATCTGCCCCCGAGGCGGGGCAGAATCCACTTAGCGCCAGGGATCGTGTGTGTGTGTGTCCTTTGTGTGGGAGGGGTGGCCCCTTGGGCAAGGGTCGCCCCAAAGGGCGCAATATATTCCATGTCATTTCTGCCCCCCTTGGGGGAAGATTGGCCTATTTTGTTAGGCCCATCTGCCCCCCAAGGGGGGCAGATAACACTAGATACCAGAGAAAATATATAAATGTTTGGTGGCGGGGTGTTTGTCAGCTGGCGAAGTATTTGCATTTGTGATTATGACAGTTTATTTCTCTTTTTTATTCTAGTTCAAAGCTTTTGCTTCCTTTGCTGTGGCGTGTTGCAGTTTTTTCAGTGGTTGTCCTGCGGTTTGCGTAGTTGCATGTTTTAGGTACGTAAATAAATTAACTCCAGAGGAGTATTGTTGCCATGCATGAATGACAAGTTTGTAGGTGGTGTGCTAAATGCAGGATTGTGTGTGAAATTGCCCTTAGATTTACGCACAATGATATTTGTGTTGTCGTGTCTAATTTTCTTTTCTTTTTTCTTATTATGGGATATCATTGGTGATTGCTGTGGCTGTGCAGAGTAGTTGCTGGTGAGTCAAGCTTTTTCAGGCAAGTGAGCGGTATAGTTTTTGAGTTTATAACTCTTAGTGATAAAGCTACACTTTGTTTATTACTCATCTTACACAGTGCTGGTTGTTGGTGCTGCATTTGTCCAGTTACTATTTGTAGGAAGGATTATGGCTAGCTGTAGGATGACCGCTCAGCAGGTTGTTGGTGTGCTTTTTGAGTCGTCTTCTGACCATGATTATGAGACTGACTCTGCATTTGAGGCAGAGGAGGAAGTGCAAGATTCTAGAAGTGAATTTTCTGTCAGAAAGGAATCATCTGATGATGAAGCCACTCTCAGTGCTGATGAAGTGTCTGTTTTAGAGGAGGACACTGGTGTGCCAGCGGCTAAAAGGCTTCCCATTGGAAGATCTGACACGTGGGTTGCACCAAACATGGAGCATCCACAGTTGCCTGCCATTACTGGTTTCCCTGGGTGTAGAGTAAATATGGAAAACTTTTTGCCCGTCAACTTCTTTGAGTCGTTTATGGACAATGTATTTTTGGAAGAGATTGTTGACCAGACTAATTTGTATGCAGAGCAGTATTTGAGGGACAACGCTGCCAGACTTAGGCCACACTCTAGAGCTAGCTGGTGGATTCCCACAAATCTGGAAGAGTTGAAAAAGTTCTTGGGTTTAACTTTTTTGATGGGGCTGATAAGGAAGCCATCACTGTCTTCATATTGGTCTACTAGTCCCTTGATGGCAACTGCTATAATTCCTTCAATCATGAGTCATAACTGGTATGAGCTGCTTCTTCGGATGTTGCATTTTGTAGATAATGCTTTAGCCTTGCCACAAGATCACCCTGGTTCTGACCGTCTTTTTAAGATTAGACCTGTCCTTAATTATTTGGTAGATTGTTTTTCATAGATCTATGTTCCAGACAAAGAAATATCTGTAGATGAGTCTTTGGTCTTGTTGAAGGGTCGTTTTTCAGGCAGTACATTCCTAGCAAGAGGGCACGGTATGGAATTAAATTGTATATGCTGTCTGAAAGTAGTACAGGATGTGTGTATCATTTCCGGATCTACACTGGTAGGGATTCCAGTATTAACCTCCCCCTGGTTATATCTGCTCACTTTTGGAGTTAGTGAGAAAATTGTGTGGGAACTTGGTAAACGACTGTTTAACAAAGGTCACCATTTATATGTAGATAACTTCTACACTGGAGTTCAGTTATTCAAGGAATTGTTCAGAGTGGTCACTGTTGCTTGTGGCACAATCTGCTTTAATCTGAAAGGCTATCCAAGAGAGCTTGTCTGTAAAACAAAATAAAAACTTGAGAAGGGACAGTCCAGTGCCTTGCGGAATGATGAGCTGCTAGCTCTGAAATTTGCAGACAGGAGGGATGTGCACATGCTATCTACCATCCATGATGAGAGTACTTCACCTGTGGCCGTTTGGGGTCGAGTTGCTAAAGTGCGCAAACCTGTGTGCATTTTAGACTTTAATAAGCACATGGGTGTTGTTGATAGAGTAGATCAGAGGTTGGAACCTTACACTGCTGCTCGCAAGTCTTATGTTTGGCATAAGAAATTAGTAGTTCACCTGTTCCACTTGGCAACTTTTAATGCTTTTATTGTGTTCAAGGATAGTTCTCCAGAATCAAGGATGACATTTGTGAAATTTCAGGAGTCTATCATAGCGAGCCTTGTTGTGCTGGAATAGGCAAGAGTTCCTAGAGAAGCAGTGGTGGAGGATGTGGCTAGAATGAAAGATCATCACTTTGCTGAGCACATTCGTTCTATGACCAAAAAAGACTTTCCTGCTAAGAGATGTAGGGGCATATTTATACTCCGTTTGCGCCAAATTTGCGTCGTTTTTTTGGACGCAAATTCGGCGCAAAACTAACGCCATATTTATACTTTGGCGTTAGACGCGTCTAGCGCCAAAGTATGAGGAAAGAGCGTCATTTTTTTGCGTGAACGCCTTCCTTGCGTTAATGAGATGCAAGGTAGGCGTTCCCGTCTAAAAAAATGACTGCGACGCAAATGCGTCATATTTATACTCCCGGGCAAAAATCACGCCCGGGAGTGGGCGGGGCAAAAAACCCCGCATTTGCGCCTCTTTTTAACGCTTGGGTCAGGGCAGGCGTTAAGGGACCTGTGGGCTCAAAATGAGCCCACAGCTGCCCTCCCATGCCCCCAGGGACCCCCCCGCCACCCTTGCCCACCCCAGGAGGACACCCAAGGATGGAGGGACCCATCCCAGGGACATTCAGGTAAGTTCAGGTAAGTATATATATTTATTTTTTTTATATTTTTTTTTGGCAAAGGGGGGCCTGATTTGTGCCCCCCTACATGCCACAATGCCCAATGACCATGCCCAGGGGACAGAAGTCCCCTGGGCATGGCCATTGGGCAAGGGGGCATGACTCCTGTCTTTACTAAGACAGGAGTCATGTAAATGACGTCTGGGCGTCGTTAAAAATGGCGCAAATCGGGTGGAGGCGATTTTTTTGCGTCAACCTGACTTGCACCATTTTAAGACGTCCTAACGCCATTTTTCCCTACGCCGGCGCTGCCTGGTGTACGTGGTTTTTTTCCACGCACACCAGGCAGCGCTGGTCTGCTAGCGCCGGCTAACGCCATTCAATAAATACGGCGCCCGCATGGCGCTTCAGAATGGCGTTAGCCGGCGCTAAACTTTTTGACGCTAAACTGCGTTAGCGCAGTTTAGCGTCAAAAAGTATAAATACGGGCCGTTGAGTCTGTGCTCGAAGAGGTATCAGGAAGGAGACTAGGAGGTACTGCCCTGATTGGCCTTCAAAGCCTGGTGTGTGTGGGTGGATGTTTCAGGAGCTACCACCCACAGAAGAATTATTGGGAAATACCATGAGCGTAAACTGCTGTTTTATATTTTCACATGTTCTGTTTCACGGTTGCCATTACTGTCATGTATTCAGTTAGAGCTTTTTGTAGTTTTGTACTTATTTATGATTAGTGGTTTCTTTGTTTTTTAAAAACAAAAACAAAAAGTGATGGCGGTTTGCATGGACTGGTGCTTGGCTTGCGGTGTGGTGGGGTGGCGCTAGGCTGGCGGAATGTGTGGGGTGGCGCTATGCTGGTGGTGCGCGTGGGGTGGCGCTTGGCTGGTGGAGTGCGTGGAGTGGTGCTTGGCTGGCGGTGCCACCCAAACGCCAGTCCACCCACTCCCATCAGCTGGTGTGATTGTTGTATCAGGTATGTGGGCGTATGAAAGTGATGGGCCCTTGAATGGCGCTGCCTGTTGATGCAAGAGTTGTAATGTGCTGGGCCCGCGGCTGGCGGCGTGAATGGTCTAGTGCACGTCATGTATGAAAGGTGTGTGAATGGACTGTAAAAAGGTTGGTGCATTGACGCAGCTTTATACCTCATGAGCTGTAATTGGTTCAGTTTTATGGCCTTTCAGTTATTAACAGTGCATTTCAATTTTGAGAAATCTCTTGTTAATAAAATTTGATCTACTGAACCATCACTCACCCTCGTGCCAATTCCAACCAGTATGTGTGGTAAAAATGACAAAACCTGCTCCGCTGTAATCAAGCATCGTAGCACACCTGTGACACGTTAGGTGTCTCGGGTGGGACCCCGATGATGAAGCATGCCACCAACTTGGTTGGTGGGTCCGGGGTCTCTTTAACATAACCTAACTGCATTTCTTTTCACAATTTTAGTGTTTGGAACATCACAGAAGTACGTGGACACATCAAAATGATCTATCACAAAAATACCTGTGTTTTGGGGGGGCACCTATGCTTTTGGTCCCGGGTGCGGCCTTGATCTATCGAAACCTACCAAACCCAGACATTTTTTTAAATTAGACACCCCAAGAAGTCCAAGGAGGTGTGGCTTGCATGGATCCCCCAACATTTTCTTACCCATTCTCCTCAGCAAACCTCAAAATTTGCTTACAAAAGGCATATTTTCCTCACTTTTATTTGTAGGATCACCGCTCCGTCACAAATTTCCCACCACCCAGCATTCCCCTCAGTCTCCCAAGTAAAATGATACTTCACTTGTGTGGGTCCCCAAAGCAGAGTGAGCCTAAAGATGTATAAAAGAAAATATGTGCTTATCAACTCGATGCCTATCCCTTCAATCTCTACAGGTTTTTGGCCTTTTTCTGTAGCATGCACCTGGGCCACCCACACAAGTGAGGTACCATTTTTAATCAGGAGACTTGGGGGACACTGGATAGAAGGAAATTTGTGGCTCCTCTCAGATTCCAAAACTTTCTGTCACTGAAATGTGAAGAAAAAGTGTTTTTTTGTTTGCCAACTTTTGAGGTTTGCACAGGATTCTGGATAACAGAACCTAGTGAGAGCCCCGCAAATCACCCCATCTTGGATTCCCTAGGTGTCTACTCTTCAAAAATGCACAGGTTTGGTAAGTTTCCCTAGGTGCCGGCTGAGTTAGAGGCTAAATTCCACAGCTAGGAACTTAGCAAAAAAAACAGCTATTTTCTTTGGGAAAATGTGATGGGTCCACGGTGTGTTTTGGGGCATTTCCTGTTGCAGGCACTAGGCCTACCCACACAAGTGAGGTACCATTTTCATCTGGAGACTTGGGGGAACACTGGGTGGAAGGAAATTTGTGGCTCCTTTCAGATTCCAGAACTTTCTGTCAACGAAATGTGAGGAAAAGGTGTTTTTTTAACCAAATGTTGAGGTTTGCACAGGATTCTGGGTAGCAGAACCTGGTGAGAGCCCCACAAGTCACCCCATCTTGGATCCACCTAGGTGTTTAGTTTAAAAAAATGCACAGGTTTGGTGGGTTTCTCTAGGTGCCGGCTGAGCCAGAGGCCAAAATCCACAGCTGGGCACTTTGCAAAAAACAGCTCTGTTTACTTTGAGAAAATGTGATGTGTCCATGTTGTGTTTTGGGGCATTTCCTGTTGCAGGCACTAGGCCTACCCACACAAGTGAGGCACCATTTTCATTGGGAGACTTGGGGGAAAGCTGGGTGGAAGGATATCTGTTGCACCTTTCAGATTCCAGAACTTTCTGTCACCGAAATGTGAGGAAAAAGTGTTTTTTTTAACCAAATTTTGAGGTTTGCACAGGATTCTGGGTAACAGAACCTGGTGAGAGCCCCACAAATCACCAGATCTTCGATTCCCTAAAGTGTCTACTCTTCAAAAATGCATAGGTTTGGTAGGTTTCCCTAAGTGCTGGCTGTGCCAGAGGCCAAAATCCACAGCTAGGCACTTTGCAAAAAACAGCTCGTTTACTTTGGGAAAATGTGATGCGTTCACGTTATGTTTTGGGGCATTTCCTGTCGCGGGAACTAGGCCTACCCACACAAGTGAGGTACCATTTTTATCAGGAGACTTGGGGGAACACTGGGTGGAAGGAAATTTGTGACTCCTCTCAGATGCCAGAACTTTCTGTCACCGAAATGTGAGGAAAAGGTGTTTTTTTAAACCAAATTTTGAGGTTTGCAAAGGATTCTGGGTAACAGAACCTGGGGAGAGCCCCACAAGTCACCCCATCTTGGATTCCCCTAGGTGTCTAATTTTAAAAAATGCACAGGTTCGGTAGGTTTCCCTGGGTGCCGGCTGAGCAAGAGGCCAAAATCTACAGCTAGGGACTTTGCAAAAAACACATCAGATTTCAATGTAAAAATGTGATGTGGCCATGTTGCATTTCCTGTCGCGAGCATTAGGCTTACCCACGCAAGCGACATACCATTTTTATCGGGAGACTGGGGGAAACACAGAATAGCAAAACAAGTGTTATTGCCCCTTGTTTTTCTCTACATTGTTCCTTCCAAATGTAAGACAATGTGTAAAAAAAGACATCTATTTGAGAAATGCCCTGTAATTCACATGCTAGTATGGGCACCACGGAATTCACAGATGTGCAAATAACCACTGCTTCTCAACACCTTATCTTGTGCCCACTTTGGAAATACAAATGTTTTCTTGATACCTATTTTACACACTTTATATTTCAGCAAATGAATGGCTGTATACCCGGTACAGAACGAAAACCCATTGCATGTTGCAGCTCATTTATTGGCTCTGGGTACGTAGGGTTTTCGATAAACCTACAAGCCCTGTACATCCCCGCAACCAGAAGCGTCCAGCAGACATAACGGTATTTTGCTTTAAAAAATCTGACATCGCAGGAAAAGGTTACAGAGTAAAACGTGGAGAAAATTGGCTGTTTTTTTTTCACCTCAATTTCAATTTTCTTTTTATTTCAGCTGTTATTTTCTGTAGGAAACACCTGTAGGATCTACACAAATGACCCCTTGCTGAATTCAGAATTTTGTCTACTTTTTAGAAACGTTTAGCTTTCTGGGATCCAGCATTGGTTTCACACCTATTTCTGTCACTAACTGGATGGAGGCTGAAAGCACAAAAAATAGTAAAAATGAGGGATGTCCCAGTAAAATGACAAAATTGTGTTGAAAAATTGGGTTTTCTGATTCAAGTCTGCCTGTTCTTGAAAGCTGGGAAGAAGTTGATTATGGCACCACAAACTCTTTGTTGATGCCATTGTCAGGGGACAAACTACAAGCCGCCTTCTACAGCCCTTTTTCAATTTCTTTTTTAAAAAACTAACTTTTCACTGTATTTTGTCTAATTTCTTGGTCTCCTTCAAGGGAACCCACAAAGTCTGGGTACCTCTAGAATCCCTAGGATGTTGAAAAAAAGGCCGCAAATTTGGCATAGGTAGCTAATGTGGACAAAATGTTATGAGGGCCTAAGCGCAAACTGCCCCAAATAGCCCAAAAAAAGGCTTGCCACCTGAGGGGAACAGGCCTGGCAGCGAAGGGGTTAACATAGTTACTTTACATAATGAACTAAGTCAAGAGGTAGGTATTAGTTACATATTTGTCCGAGTATGCACTCAGGGGCGGAGTAAAAGTGTTCACATTGTACTCAGTAGATATTTGTGGTCCGTTAAGCTGGATCAGGACTAAGTATATTTTCAGTCGAGGTTTAAAGAAGGTAAATAAGGAATCCAGCCTTATTTTGGTTAAGAAATTTTCCATACCGTACGAGCACAACATCCCAATAGGTAGGAGTATGTCAAGGTTGTATTTCATCGTTTAGATGTTCTTGCTTGTTTTACTCGCAGTTGTGGTAAGTAATTTACCTAGTTCTAATATTTTTTAGTACTTGAATTGCTGCCATATAGCAGGAAACATACTTGAAATCCTTGAATGGAAAGAAAATGCAGGTCTCCCCTAATGCATCGCTCCATGCGAGTTTACCTCCCAGTGAATCCTTGAAGTGCAGCTGCCAATCCCCCAATTGCACACCTCCTTGCAATTCCCTGCAGTACATCACCATGTACGCCCAGATTATCGCAGTACAGAATCCATTGCTCGCCCATCGATGCATAGCGCCTTGTGTCTTCTACTGCTCACCGTTATGTGTGGCTGCTGCTCTGTGTGATTTGATGCTTGTGTATCCGATGGTCTCTGTACATGGAAACGTGTACACTGGTTGGACTGTGGAAATGCGTGTGGTGGTATCTATCGGGCATTTCCACAGGCTCTAGTTGTGCTTGGTACCCATATGCTTTTTATAAAAAAGAAAACCGTCTGTCAAAGCTTGCTTGAACTGCTGTAGGTGTATTTTATGAGTCCTGTAGTCTTGTTTTCAATGCTTTAAACCTGCAAACTTGGACTCTCCAACAAAGAAATTGTTGTCATTGGCATGTTTCGAGCCGTGCAATGATTGTTCCCACCCGCTACCCTTTCCAAATAACATGATCTTAGTTTAAGATGTAGTCCCAGTCAGCTCGTTCTTAATTCCATGCCAGCCACACAGCTTGCAGGTTGAACTTCCAACCCCTTTCTGTCATGTCTCAAAGCACTATTTCATCCGTCAAAAGGCTATACCACAAGGCTAAACCATGAAGGAGGAAATACATGTCAGTTCAGGCTCAGGCCCAATACAGACGGCCCACAAGGTCAGCCATTTACGAGTTTGCTTGTCTACAAGGAAAGTCTGTGCCAGGTAGATCAACCTGCAAAACATGAACCATGGTCCTGTCTGGGCAGCTAAAGGGCACGCTCAATCAAATCCCCTCACACTCTCTACCAAAGAGCTGACTTGTCAAGAGCTGTTTTCGGTAAAATCCATCAAGTAGAAAAGGAATGTGATTTTCCAGAACTGCCACCCATGTTACAGCTGGTCCTGCCAAACTTGGTGCAACATGAAATCTTCCCTCAGCAAGTGGAACCAGGTCAAGTGCAACACCTGAAACAAATCCTGGCAATTTACCCAACAGCCTTGTCAAACTTGGCATTTTGGGCCCAAACCTTGACGGGAAAAGCTACATTTCGAGTCCCTTACAGAAGGGGAAGTTGTTTAATAAACAAGACCTGGCTGATGGGTAGCTGTGTTAGAATGGATTCTTTTAAAGTGCAAACTAGAACCCTTATGGGTTTCTTGGCAGTAGTCATAGAAGAACAACTGAAAAAGCTCAGGAGAAGGGATGGACGTGATTAGAGTTTGAGAGACAAGCAGCGACTTTTAAGAAATTTGCAGAAGGGAAGGTGATCTAGGGTGATTTTCAGGAAGACAGATTATGGCGTGAGTACCGAGAAGGTCCTTCACGTCTAGCATTGCCTCTTGAACTGCAGGATGGTCAAAATAAATCCCATGTGACATGGGCAGTTATGCATCATTTTACAGGACCTGCCAGATTCAGTAAATTCCCATGCAGTGCTGCACAGCAGACAAAAATAGTATGCTGCATTGCATGAGTAGAACAGAGCATCAGAGCGCCGTATCTACAGAGTTATGGTTCTCTTATCGCCTCTCCCTAGTGCCTGCACAGAATTTCACTGCCAAGCGTCATGCACGCCCCTGTGCCTCACAATGCAAGGGTGTGTGTGTGAGTGTAGCATGGGGGTTGTACTGGAAGAGTTCCTTTCCAGTACAAAATACAATGCCTTGACAACTTTTAAAATGTTTCCTACTTTGTATGTGCTGTACAATGCAGCACACATGCAATCAGAAAGGAGAAATGACAATATTTCTCCTTTTAATGACTGCTTTCAAGTGATGTTAATTTTTGTCGCAAAACCCAGTCTCAAAAACTTTGGTAATATGGTTTTGCACCAAAAAGCATGTGTGGTTGCAAGGGAACACCCATGTACCACCCATGTAACATCCTCTTGATGCTAAGTAACACAACTAACCTTAGTTTTAGGCAACTTTGCAGTACAACATGGTTCTCCAAGTCTTCTGCATGGACTTGAAGAGTGGTCTGTTGGTCATAGAGGAGGAGGCTCTCCTGTTGCAAGTGTTCAAGTTCACCGTTCCTCTACGGTGGTCAGCCAATTGCAGTCAAAACCATAGCAGTCCATGATCCCCAAAGTAATACACAACAGCACATTGGGTGAACACAGCTGACACACATTGCCACACTGGACATACCTGCAAAGGACACTATTAAACACACCCCTTCACAGACCACAATCCTTTGCATTTACGCTGCAAGACAACGAAGCACGAGCACCTTTTTTCTGTGGAGTATGCATCCCTTTTTTCACTATCCTTTTGAACACCATTTACAACCTTTGTCCATTCACACCCTATTGGACTTCCCCTGTTAACTAAGTCACTGTCACCATTTCTTTTTGTTCCACCATAACACGTTCCAAAAACCACCTTTTTTCTGATGATGAGTTAAGAGTCATGGTGGATGAAATCATAAGAGTAAATTGTTTGGAGAACAAGTCCAGCACACTCCTCTCAGTAGGAAAATGGAAATGTGGGACAGGATAGTTAAAAGAGTGAATACTGTAGGCACCAACCTGTGTACAATGGAGGACATCAGGAAGAGGTGGAACGACCTCAGGGGCAAGGTCCGTTCCATGGTCTCCAGACACCAGCTGCAGGCCAAGAAGACTGAAGGTGGCTCTCCCAGTGCCCATTACACCTTTTTTCCTAGGAGGAGAATGTCTTTCCCATCCTGCATTCTGAGGGTTTGACAGGAATACCCGGAGGAGTGGAGTCTGGCAAGTTGCAACACTAAAAATGTCACCAAAATGCTGTGGCCCTGATTATGAGTTTAGCGGATGGGAACACCTGTCTGCCAAACTTACGACATGGTAGCCTCCACTGCAGTGGCAACCTATCCACTGGCCCCATTATGACTTTCCAGCTGGGTTTCTGCCAGTCAACCAGTGTGAAATTGGTAGCAACCTTGTTGCCGGCTCTTAATCAAGCCGGTGGCAATGCTGCTGCTCACAGGGGGCATCAGCACCCTGGTAATGTGCACTGTCGGCAGAATATTACCAGGGTGCTGGGCAGTGGGACCCCTACACTGCTCACGCCCTGGGCATAGGCAGTGCAGGGGCTCTCATGGCCCCCTGCACTTGTTCTCTACCAGCCTTTTCATGATGGTGAAACTGCCATAAAAAGGCTGGCAGAAAACCAGGTTGCAATCTGCAGGGTGGCGCTGATTGCAACCTGCACCCGCTGTCAGCCCATTAGAATCACCTATTCCTGCAGCGATGGCTGTACCCCGGTGGTACAATGGCAGTTGGACCACCAAGGTCATAATGTGATGGTCAGACCGCCACAGCACCGGCGGTCCAGACCACCACCGGGAGCCTGGCGGTCTAATGACGGCCAGACTCGTAATTAGGCCCTATTTCATGCATGCTCACAGCTCACCTTTTGCCAATCTTACTGTTACTCCACCTACCAGCCCAGTGCTCACCTGTCCAAAGACCTCTATTTGGCAACTCACAATTGAAGTGTACTTACTTGGGGAGATGACGTTTGTATAGTGTGTGTAGTACAGAGACTGACATGGCTCCACCACCAGCAGGCACCGTTCTATAACTCCAAACACCAGACCAGTGGTCACTTCTCCAAATACCGCTGTTTGATACCCATCAATTTAAGTGTACACACCTGGGGAGATAACATTTGCCAAGTGTGTGTAGTACAGGCACTGACATGACCACAGCTCCCAGGAAGCACTATTCCTGTATCTACAAAAACTAGCACAGTGGTCACTTGCTACAATACATCTGTTAGTGAACTCTCAATTGAAGTGTACTCACCTGGTGAGGGAGAACATTGGTCAAGTGTGTGTACTAGAGAGAATGACCTAACTGTAACTCAGGAGGCAATGTTTCAGGAGCTCCAAACACCAGAACACTGTTTACCTGTCTAAAGACCACTGTCTGGCAACACAGAATGTATGTTTACTCAGCTGGGAGGATACAATTTGTCAACCGTGTGAATTAGAGGGCGTGACATGACTACTAAGGCCAGGAAGGCCCTGAGCCTGTAAAACCAACCACCAGCCCAGTGTTCTCTTGTCCCAATACCATTGTGAAGTAACTATCAATTGAAGTGCACTCACCTGGAAGAATACTATTTATTAAATTTGTGTACTAGAGAGAGTGACATGACTATAACTCCCAGCAGGCCTTGTGTCTGTAACTCCAAGAACCAGCACAGGGTTTACTTGCCCAAATACAACTGTTTCTAATCCCTCCAATTATCTTCATTCACCTGGGAGTATACCATTTGTCAAGTGTTGGGAATTAGAGGGATGTATCTGACTGCAACTCCCAGCAGGCCCTGTATCTGTAACTCCAAACATCATCCCAGTGTTCTCTTGTCTAAGGGCCCCAGGTTTCTTAACTCTCAATTGAAGTGTACTCACCTGGGAGGACAATATTAGTATAATGTGTGTAGTACAGGGAGTTACATGGCTGCAACTCCTAGGAGGCTCTGTTACTGTCACTCCATCTACCAGTCCAGTGTTCACTTGTCCAATTACCCTTCTTTGGAAACTCACAAATGAAGTGTACTCACCTGTGGGGATGACATTTATCAAGAGCATGAAGTAGGGGGCGTGACATGACTGCTAAGGGCAGGGGGCTCTGTCTCTCTAACTCCAAACACAAACTCAGTGTTCAAATGCCCAAAGACCCGTGTGTCTTAACTCTAAATGGAACTTTACTCACCTGGGAGGATTACATTTATATGGTGGCGGGAAGTAGAGGGAGTGACTGGAATGGAAAACCCAATAGGCCCTTCACTCTAACATTTATTTGTAAACTCTCAATTTATGTGTACTCACCTGGGTGTGACTAAGATACAGGTCATGGTCAACCGATGTCTCTGGTTACCTAGCTCCATCTTGACCTGCTAACCCAAGATGAAACTATTAAGGATAGGAAGGACAGCTTGCCCAGTGTGTAAAACAATGTTCTCAAAGGCCTCAAGATGCATAACTAGATTGGTATTAGCAGCAGACACATTCACAATGCACTGACCACATGATGACTTCAGTCACATATACAACAAACTCCTGGAACTGCCTGAGTCACAATCAACTAGGCCTCAAAATAGATAAATACACATCTTGCCTAACCACGGTTCTGCCTGCACTAGTGGCAAGATGGCATTCTCATGCCTGATCTGCACATTTCAACAGCTGTTTGACTTAAACAGAATTGGCATGCTTCACAAATGTCAAGGCAATACAACCAAAAGCATGGGTATTTGCCACAATAGGATTAACTGCAAGTTAACTTTGTACAAGGTCTATGCTTAATATAACACTAACTTTTTGGAGGTACATGTTACAATACAACCATTAATATTGTATCTTTCACATCAACAGCTCAAGCTGGCACTGGGCACACAGAAGACACAGCTGAGACAGCCACTACCTCCTTGGATGAAGCCCTCGGTGAAGAAGACACTCCTGGACGTCTGGACAGGGAGGAAGGTTCTGGCCCATCTGGTCAACCTGGTCAGACACCAACAGCGAGACTCACTGTGGCCACATCAACACCTCCCAGCCCGGTTGCCTCAACATCACAGGCACCCATTCGCCCCCAAGCCTGTGTACTGAGCACAGTGTCTACCCTCTTGTGCCCTCCAGTCCTGGACCCTGAGTTGCAGCACAACACTTTAGACAATGAGGGTCCAGGAACCAGTGGGAGAGGGAACCCTGTGGCAAGGGCACATGGCTGTGGAGGAGAGATGCTGTGGGCCAGTGGGGTGAGGACCCCGGGGCTGCTCCTCACCAGGACACCATCAGTCACATCTTGGGGGGGTCTATCAGGAGTCTCAAGGTGTGATGGGCCAGATCTTGACTGAACTCCGGGAAATCAAGCAGCTGCAGAGGGACATGCATAGAGACATGTGAGAACAGATGGAGGACCACAAACACAACATGGCCTCCCTAACAGGGGTGATTAGGGGCATACACACAGTCCTGAGCAGGGCTTTAAAAAACCAATCTCCCCTTTCCTTTGGTTCATCAACACCAAGCACATCTACATTGGTGCCAGCCACTGGTAGGGAGGCTCTTCCAGTGGAAGAACCCACCCCAGACACTCCTGGCTCTGTAGTAGCAGACCCCCCCAATGCAATCAAGGATGCCCAGAAAAGAATCCTGGAGGTGCAGATGGCAAGATGGCAAGACACTTACCTCTGCCAGCAAGTGACTTCTTCCTAAAGCAAGTCTTATGTGTACCACATATTCACTGTTGACTGATCCTCAATCACCTACCAATTTCAATGGGAGGAGTACTCTGGACTTTAGGCTCCCAATGGTGTGGCATCTACTCCAATGATTCAATTCACCATGACTGACACCTTCAGTTTATTTTTTTCTTCTTTTCTGTCCAAACTTTATTTTCTGCATCAGCATTGTAATAAAGTCACCCATCACAAACTCATTTTCTGCTTGCTTAAATTCAACATTTTGCTATGTATAGATGTAAGACCATGTGAACCATATGATGAAGACATAACTTAGTTGTGCAAGGAGGGATATGTTACAGGTACACAGCGTCCTGCTCAGAATTACAACCATTACACACAAACACATACGTACAAGTGTCTGGTCACACCAAACATTTTATTCCAGTGTAAAGCACATAGGCTGTCCATATGTCTGGACCTTTTTGGCTGAAGAATATGTGACTCATACTGAGTCAAAGTACATATTCCAAGGTATAGCCCCCTCAGACCACAGAACGGAGGGATTTGTCAGACTTTGTCCTGTAGTATAGGCAAACATTAAAGTGGATGATGTCAGCAGCTTGAGCCTTATCACATACCACACTAAGTAATCCACCATCACATAATCCAAGATTCAGACAGATGGCAGTACAACAGTCCTTGATCACTGGCCCATCATAATCTAATGACCATGCATCTGGTGGTATGACACAATCATATGTTAGTTTTGTGGCACTGGCACTGTGGCCTGCAATGATAAAACACATCTACAGCTACATACAGGTCATACAATAATAGTGTTTAGCCAATGTGAAGGGTGAATGAATTGGTTGCAATCTATGACTACATATTTCATGCCCACATGATGACACACATGGTGCAAATTGGCCCAACATAGCACACAAAACAAGTTCAATATGCACTTCTGACCTTCCACCGAAACACTGTGCAAGCTGCCTTGGCACAGGTCTCATACACCCCAAATATGTGGCCTCCATTACCTGGAACAATCCATGTCCACTTTGTATGTCAGAACATCATCAGATATCTGCCAATGTCACAACTCTGAAATGCTTACATGAGAACAATATGGTGAAGATACCTGTACAAAGACAAAACAAGGAGTATAGGCTTGCAAACATACCAATTGCACAAATCACATAGCAACCAACTGGAAATGTGATTGCATTTTTAGGAAACTAACACAAGTAAAGCAACATCATCAAGGTGGGGATATGTCAAAGGCTAACTCTTCAAGCAGGCTTTGGCTGAATATTGGAGAGTATCAGCTCTGCAGTTGTTACTAAAACACTCAACTCAACATATTCTCACAACTACAGTTCATCGTACAATCACAGTCATTACACCACATGACATACCTACTTTCATGAAAAGTAGCTGCTGATGAGATCTTCCCGCAAGTCAGCTCCTTCCTCTTGACCATTTCGGGATTCTCACCAGGTGGCACTGCAGGCTCCCCCTCCTATGGATGTACAGGATATTCCTCTGCAGGGTGATGTTGTGAAACATGCAGCATGCCACAGTGATCTGACACACTTTTCCGGGTAAGTAGAGGAAGGCTCCACCAGTCCTGTCCAGACACCTAAATTTGGCCTTCAGGAGCCCAAAAGCCCACTCTACTACCCGCCATGTTTTTTTATGGACCTCATTGAAGCAGACTTCCCCTGGCATGGTTGGATTCCTTAGTGGCATCAACAACGAAGGACGGTTTGGATATGCAAAGTCTCCTGAAAAGGAATGGGACATATGTGCAACAATGAGCCACTCATTTTATGATTGTAGCACCTGACAATGCACACACACAATTGTGACATCAGCTGGGGTATGGTGCTATTACATATTATGAAGGAATCATCGGCTGACCCGGATAATGGGCACACAAATGTGAAATGTAGCGATCTGCCAAACAGACAACTTGCATGTTGATGGAATGGAAGTTCTTTCTGTTGCAATAAACTTGTTCTTTGGCCATCGGTAGGACCAAGACAACATGTGTGCCATCAATGGCCCCCATCACATGTGGGATGCATGCAAAACCATAAATGTCAGCCTTCACATGAGCTAAATGCTCATGTCAGGGAAACCGGATAGAGCTGTCAAGGTGTTTCACCATTGCTAAGAGGACATCCTTCAACACCAGCCTGAACATAGTTTGGGACATACCAGCAGATAGGACCACTGTATTTTGGAAAGACCCTGTGGCTAGGAAGTGCATTACTGACCTGACGTGTACAATGGTATGCTGGTTGGATAACTAATAGCTAGCATCAGATCTGGCTCCAACTGGCAACATAAGTCCACTAATGTTTGCCTATCCAGGCGGTAGTACATTATTATGTGCCTTTGTTCCACGGTCTGAAGGTCTAGCAGGAGCTAGTCATATTCTCCCTCTTACTGGGTATCTCTTTGGACAAGAAATGATTTCTAACATCAGTCAGTGTGTCCACAGCAACATACATGATGCATGTCAACGATATCATTGAACATGGCATTTCTGACTACATAGACATGGCACCCAGTACACATCACAGCTGCAAATAACACAGGAGTCACATGAACCCCCCACGGTTTTCAACACGTGTCTACACTATGGAAATGGACCAAACTCAGAGATGTATAACACAATTGCCCCTCGAAATGTGAGTGTATATCCTGACCGCCAAAATGAAAGTCGGTGGTGGTGGACTGTGCCCCACTGTTAAATGCCATCTGTGCTCTGCAACATAGTACAGTGGTGTTTGGGTAGTAGGACCTATACGACAAAACATGATAAGGATGTTTGCTAGGTCCAAAAATCTTTTTTTGCATGTATGACACAGTTTCTAAAGCTCAATACAACAATTCAGGCTGCCAAAAATGGTTGCTGCCTGGCCTTCTCCACTGGACATTAACGGTGGACACAGCCATAGGCTAACGCTGTTGCTAGTGGTGGGTGCAGCACAATGACTGTGTCCATTGGCAGTGACAACCACATAGTCGTGACCGCCATGTTCTGCAGATTCAATCACTTGACTCCTGAAACTGCTCCCAGTAACACCTCCATGACCTGAGCTGCTGTGTGCTGCCTCTGGAAGCAATCATGCTACGCCTAGCCGGTGATAGGACCCCTGCCTTCTCTCCAGAGGAGCTAGAGAGGCTTGTGACTGAGGTCCTACCTCTGTATGTACAGCTCTACGGCTCACCAGAGGAGTAGGTAAATAACTCATGTGTACAATGTTCTCTGTATGTCACCATCCTTTCCCTCCTCACAGGCTAGAATGTGCCCATGTGTGCCATTTAGACTTCTTGTGTGCATGTTGCTGCAGTCTTTGTGGCTTCAATTGGATGGACAATGTGCAGGTATTGGTGGCCAGTGCCATATGCTAAGTTCAGTCACATTGGGTTGTGTGAGGTTTTTGGGGTCCTAGATCATCCTTGTGTAGGATGCACATAACTAGGTAAGGAGACATTAATGTCATCCACTGACATCTCTGTCCTCAATATAGTTGTAAATATCAGACAACATGTAAGTGCATGACAGCATGAGCTATGTATGCATGTTGAATGAGTCATTTGAGAATCACGTGAGCAGTACATATAGGCGGTCATTCTGACCCTGGCGGTCAAAGACCGCCAGGGCGGAGGACCGCGGGAGCACAGCCGACAGGCCGGCGGTGCTCCAATGGGGATTCCGACCGCGGCGGTAAAGCCGCGGTCGGACCGGCACCACTGGCGGGCTCCCGCCAGTGTACCGCCGCCCCATTGAATCCTCCACGGCGGCGCAGCTTGCTGCACCGCCGCGGGGATTCCGAACCCCCTACCGCCATCCAGATCCCGGCGGTCCGACCGCCGGGATCCGGATGGCGGTAGGGGGGGTCGCGGGGCCCCTGGGGGCCCCTGCAGTGCCCATGCCACTGGCATGGGCATTGCAGGGGCCCCCATAAGAGGGCCCCTACATGTATTTCACTGTCTGCTGTGCAGACAGTGAAATACGCGACGGGTGCAACTGCACCCGTCGCACAGCTTCCACTCCGCCGGCTCGATTCCGAGCCGGCTTCATCGTGGAAGCCTCTTTCCCGCTGGGCTGGCGGGCGGTCTGAAGGCGACCGCCCGCCAGCCCAGCGGGAAAGTCAGAATTACCGCCGCGGTCTTTCGACCGCGGAACGGTAACCTGACGGCGGGACTTTGGCGGGCGGCCTCCGCCGCCCGCCAAGGTCAGAATGACCGCCATAGTGCCACAGATCTTTCAACCCACATCTGGACTTGCTAAACTGTTGTGTTGAAGGCATGTCATGACTCACTCTGCCCATCAGGTTTCCACACATACCACATGCCAAATTTCTGTTGGCCACATGATGTACTGTCATCGATGGAAGAGATGGGAATGTAGTGTCATGTAGGTTCTGTATGCTCACCCTGCAGAGACCTGGGCCTGTCAAATGTATCTCTCAGTATGGGACTTAGGGCCTCATTATGAGTTTGGCGGTCCCTGGACCATGTGGTGGTCCCACCGTCATCGGTCTGGCAGATGTGGCCACCTTATTATGAGTTTGCCTGTCGACTGTACCAACAGAAGACCACCAGTGGTCCGATGGCACCGCCAGGCAGCATAGATGCTGCAGTCACGAGGAAGTACAAACAGGCTGGCAGAGCCTGTGTTTCTGCCAGACACATTACGAGGTTGAACACCGACACTATGACCGTAGCAGTTCAACCACCACATATCAGAAGGCAGAAAAGGACAGCATAAAGGGAGACACTCACCTGCAGGAAGCCTTACACTTTCGGTGCTGCCATGGAGCCATTCACACACATCATGCCACTGCTGATGATCATCAATAGACAGCAAAGTCAATGTCACCGTGGACACCACCAACCAAAAGTGCACACAACTACTTGCATCACCAACCTTAAAAAACAGTTTGTAGCGCCGGCGAACACATCATAGAGGGGCACGCCACAGGCAGCAGGTAGTCATCGCAAATAACACAAACTCCCAAACATACATCAACACAGACACATAAACAGTCACAATACGCCCTCTTTGGGCAGAACACTCACACAGCACTGCAACAATACACAAATACACACGGCCACACAGCTCAGGCACAGGGAGACTGAAGGCAACACAACATTGTTACACACATCAACAACACACCTACAGCACATATACAAATACAACCCATGCTCTCACATTCCACAATGGCCAGGGACTGTCCTTACATATAACACATATATTTATCGATGTGGCATGCAACACAAACAACACCACCAGTAAACAACCCTGCAATGGACACACACATCACACACAATACAGCACAATGAAAGCAGAATGGTATGCACAAAACACAGAGACACAAATAGACCAAGAACAACATGACAACTATATCTACACAATTTGGAATGGCCATCTGGGTCACCCAGGGAAGGAGATTGCACTGGTACATTTAACACTTTGAACAGGCCCCCAAAAAAGATGTTCACAGGGAATGGCCCTACATGGGTCTCAGGGACAAACAATGATCCAACCAAATGTCATGCACACGTGCACAATGGGGAAGATCAAATCAACAAAGCACATGCAACTTCTACTGCATGGGACAAACCACTAGAGGAACTAGCTTAAGGGACACACAACTACATGGACATATGCACAGTCAAATGCAAAGGAAGAAGCACAACTGAACACATCCCATGTTTGCACAAACAAAACTCAAGCTGACATACATCAGATGAATTCATAAACCATATCAGGGGACAATGTCAAATACCATAAATGCCTACAATGGACAACACAAAAAGAAATACTTACCATACAAGACAGTACACAACGTCATGACACCACCATTACATTGACACGCACACATACCTATACACACAACATATACCATTCACTTGGGGGAAAACAGCACTGCACACAAATTCACATACTGAAAATAACAGCACATGGATCAGCAGACTCAAACACACACAACTGGAGGCACATAGCCAATGTCACCCAGGAACAACATAAAGCTAGAAAAGGAATTGCAGGACAAATGTTTAGCCAAATAAACAAAGTGTTTGGATTTATTAACTGGCAAATTGGTAAAGTCCAAAGGCCATTGGGCAGTTCATATAAAGTCCAATAATGGCACAGTGTTGTGCCTAAACTTGACTCTCAACTGCCATGGAACCTCCACAGGAAGTGGCATCAAGGGCACAGGCAAGCACGTCAGGGTTTATCATGGAGTGAGGGATCGGAGTTGGGGAGTTTGGGCTTGGGCTTGGAAGGGGTGGTCTTCTAGGGAGGGATGGGTTTCTTGTTGGGAAGGGTGGACTTCTTCTTTGGGGGGTGAGAGGTGTGGCTACTTGTGGGGGGGCAGGGGAGGCCTTGGAGGTGGAAGGGAGGGCCTGGGAGCAGGGTGGGGTCCTTCTTGGTCTGGGATGGGGGAAACAGGGTAAAGGCCAAGGTCAAATAAAAGAAATTTGGGGATACACAGGGACGGTCTTCAATATGAGGTCAGGATTTTGAGGTTGAGGGAGTGGTTGTCTGATGTGTAGGTGTGGATGTCTTGGGTGCATGCTTATGGGAGGTATGCTTGTGTGTGGTCGGGGTCTGGTGGGTGAGTAATTGAGGGCCTTTATGTGACTTGGGCTTAGGTGTGTGGGAGGTGTTGGAGGGTGCCTTAGTGGAGGTCTGTTAGGGTGGTGACTGCAGGTATGGTGGATGTGGTGGATGTATGTGTGTTGGTAGTTGTGATATCTATGGGTGTGGGGCTGGTGGTAAATGTTTGGGGGCCTGCTAGGGTGGGGTCTGTGGGTAGGATGGGTGTGGTGACTGTGTCAGTGACTATTGTGGTTGTGCCTGTAGGTATGCTTGATGCCATGTGTGTGATGCAGGCGCTGGTGGGGGTGTCAGGAGAAGTTGTGAGTGTTGCTGTGTCTGTGGGTGGATGTTGTTTGTGTGCGTGCCAGTGTGTCTTGTGGTGCTTGTGTTTGTGTGTGCTGCGTTTGTCTGTTGAGGTAGATTTCTGTGGATCTGTTTGTGTGCTTTGCGTGGGTAGAGGAAGGGGGGATTTGCAGTGGGAGGAGGGAGTGGGAGGTGGGGACGGAATCTGAAAGATCTCTGTAGGTCAGCCTTTGAACCATGAATGACTTCTAGGAATGCATTAATCTGTTGCATCTGACTTACCAATCCCTGGATGGCATTCACGGTGACTGTCTGACCCACAGAGATTGTTCTCAGGAGGTCAATATCCTTCTCACTGATGGTAGCAGGGGTAACAGGGGATGAAGCAGAGGTGCCTGTGGTAAATGAGACACTCACCCTCTTCGGTGAGCGGGCACGGCTAACTGGATAGGGAGCAACAGGGAGGGTGGTGATAGAATGGGGGGTGGCGGACAAGGATGGTACTGGAGGAGTCCCTGATCGGTCAGCCACCACTGAGGAGTGGCCACTCGAGGAGGAATCTGAAGATGGTGATGATGTTCCGGTCTCCCCCATGGCATGCCCCTCGCCCTCAGGGCCACTGGGTCCCTCGGTGTTGGTGGTGTCTTGACCTGAGGTCCCGTGGCCAGGCCCTGTCTTCTTTGCTTGCCTGTGCTGATGCTGCAAATACAAAGAAAATAGGGTCCTGACATGTCCTTTATAACACTTCAATCACCACTTCCGATTGACATAAAACACCAACATGCCAAGTAGGCCCCTGCTAAAACGTATACATAAGTGGCATATACATGAGACAAAACATGTGCATACATGAAATCTGGATTTACCAAAGTTGCCCACGGGAAAATCAAGATCTCAGACAACTACAATTGCACGGTTGAAGTTGTGCAATCACAGTAACCAGTGAACTAGTAGGAGACCTCTTTATCCTCAACACTGTGCCACATACAGCAGACCTAAGATAAGATTTGTCAAATAATGGTTTCCCACCATAAAGTCTATTCCCATATATCACACACAAGGTCTTGCATATATCTATTTGCTACATACATTATGTACCAACAATTAGGAATGATGCCATGAGATGCTGCAATGTTGATTACAAAAGTGCAATATCCTGGAGAAGCTGACATAGAAATACCCATGTCACACTGGAAACATTTCAACAATGTACACTTCTACAAGTGACACCTGTCCCAATAGAGTCAAGGAGGTCAGCTAGGCCACACATGTGCCATTGAAAGGAACACATTTGTCGTCGGGTTCAACATGTCAGGGAGAGAAGTCTCCAGAATACACAAACCAATGAATCAGCAAGGCCCAGGAAAGTCACCACTAATGTCTGACACCCATTAAAGTGACATTCTCTGAGGGTTACTGTAGTAGCCATCTGTCCCTTGCATGTTGGAGGGACACAGAACTTCTAATGACTAATAGACAACTTGTTGTCCAATGAAAAACAACATCACTATCCACATCTTGGGCATGCCAACGCAGGGGTCCGTCTGTGGGTGAATGTCTGTACCCAAACACATGTTATCTCAATATCACAGCAAGTCACTACATTATGCATGCTAACAGTCAGGGCACAATCCTCAACTATTACACATGTGGAGTGCAGTTTTACACATGAACCCACATCAAGGAGATAGATAAACACAGAGTGATTCCACAATCTGGGCCTAACTGTCATGTCCCTCATTGCTACTGCAGTTCCACAAGCCAAATAACATACTATGACGCATGAAGGTATCTGTCAGACACTAAACAATGGTGACACACTCCTGTCTGTGGCACAACATAAAATGTACGACCACTATAACTGTAAAAGTCCACAAACAGTTTTCCATGCACATATATGTGAGTAAATTTAGACATCATTCCATCAACACAGGTAGAAAATGCAGATTAAGAATGTTTCGAAAAGAGAAAAGGACACATGCTGACCTGTAGATACAAGGTATGTAGGCAACACTTGTGTCAATGGACATTCCCCACTTACAAAGGGAAGGTAGAATGACACATCTGGAAACAGTTAGCCATGTAAGCCATGCCACATCTATGATAGACAGCTACACACCACAGACTGCTGTGAAGCACTAGCACCCATTACTTACTGAGGATAACTAGCTCCTGGCTGGCAGCTGGCTACATACACATATACCCAGACATATGGCAGAGGACAATGATCCATAGCTACGTACCTTCGGCCTGTAAAATTTAGGGGTAGTGATCTTTAGGTTAGAAATTACAACCACTGCAACAACCAACAGAACATGAATGACCCCTGTACACAGCCATTTGTGGTCCCTGCAGAGCAAGTGGGTAGGTCCCAGGTTCAAGAGGCAGGGCACACCAGTTTGATAGACATGACATGTCAACACAAACAATCTCCCATTTACTATGTGACACATGGCTCACCCCTAATTGTATGGGGGAGCAGTCAGTACCTCACTCAATCCCCTGACAATGGGAAAGGCAGGAATTGGCTGTGTACTGACCTCCTTGTGGCTGCTGTGCTGCCTTCAAATGTCCATCAAGCTTCAGGTGAGCCACCACCAGAATGCAGGCCACTAGGGTGGTCTTTGTCCTAAGGGCACCTCCCCCGGTTTGTAGGACAGCCTCAGCTGGGCCTCTGTGATCTTCCGGGCCCAGCGTCTCAGGTTCTCCTACCTCTTGGCGACAGTCAGGTGGGCGCTCTACCGGCTATGGACCCCCAGGGTCCGGAACTTATTGGTAATGGCTCTCCATATCCCTTTTTTCTGATGGGCATTGACCTGCATGGTTGCAAAAGACAAGACAAGAAATTATGTCCACAAGTACCATCTAAAATGGCTGAGCCACATACATGTCCATACACAAAGCTAAGAACATTTTTATTTTTGCCCAAACTGCAAAATAAACTAGCACATACTAGCCATTGAGTACAGGGACATGACTACAAACACTTCCCAATCTGCAGACCAACACACCATCCTTCTCAGGCCCTCCACTAACTAGGTAGGTGAACTGACGTCTAGTGGGATATGCTCTAGCAAGCTGACTGAGACCTGAGGAGCTGTGGGACACATAACACCTCTGTGGCTTTAAAAGGTAGACTCCTTAGGCATGAATGCATTAAAACACTCACACCCTCTGAGAATGATTCTCTGCATACAGTTCAGACAGGCTACTACCAGGTACAAACTCAAACATTACACATGGGTAATAATGAGGGGATTGTCTTGGTGGGCACAGAAAGTGTCTACCCGGTGCATGTGTGAACATGAGGACTAACAAATGCAGACTCATGCCACCTTAGGGGTGGAGTTCTGTGTCATTTACTTGTGCCACAGAATGTGCTTTTGGACATATGTGTCTATCATACAGAGATGGCATCCAACAAAAGGTATACATTGTCCATTTACTAAAATGTGACCAAGCTACTGAATCACATTTCATGGCCTCACAGGAATCAATACAGTGTTCGCACTGCGTGGCTATCAATTATGAAATAAGCCTGCGCAAGACTAATTTGACCCGTGTGTAGGTGACAACAGGAATGTGTGAGTAAGGAACCTGTCAGGGGACAGATACACACACTGGCAATGATGCAAAGTGCAGAAGGGTCACAGATCATTAGGTCTCCCCTAAAACCATTTTCATACTCATCAGGGGAAAGAGCCTCATTAAGTTGCAAATTGGCATAGAGCCTAGATTTGGCCACAAAAAAGGATCAACTGGTATATAGGGAGTAGGCAATATGCCACAGTTGCATGGCAAAAGTGATTCAACACCAGCCTAGACCGGTACTGGCACATACATTTAACATTCCGTGGCCTGTGCAGGCTGAGCAGGCAGAACCAACATGTAACTTCATTCTTATCACTTCCATGCATGACAGTACATCATGTAGCCAACATCAATTTGGCATGTGGTGTGCGTGACAACCTGAAGAGCAGAGTGAGTCATGATATGCCTTTAAAACAACAGTTTAGCAAGGCCAGATGTGGTTTTAAATGTCAGATGCTACATACACATAGCTCACTTTACACACACCTCACACATACAACATGCATACACAGCTCATGCTATCATGGAAATGTGTGTTGTCTCACATTGACAACATCCATATTGTAAGAGATGTATGGGGGTGACTGTGATGGCACCTCACCTAATTTGTGGGCATCCAACATAAGGTTGATCAAGGCACACTCAAATCACACACACAACAATGTATTATGACTCGACTTCCGGATCTGAACACAGATACATGCATACTGACTCTCCCATTGATGCCACACCGACTGTACCTCCATGGCCTTGACTTTACATTCTGGCACACATGTGCACAATATAGCCTTTGAGGAGGGAATATATGGTGAAGTGCAAAGAAATATGTGGACTTGAGGCACTTACCTGCTCCTCTGGTGCACCATAAAGCTGTTCATACAGGGTTAAGACCTTGGTGACTAGCCCCTCCAGTTCTTCCGGGGAGAAAGCAGGGGCCCTATCAGCTGCTAGACATGGTATGATTGCTCCCAGAGGTGATACACAGCAGCTCAGGTAGTGGAGGTCTTTCTGGCAGCAGTGTCAAGACTCAAGTGAGGGATTTTGCAAGAACATGGCAGTCACGTCCGCCACGTATGTGGTTGTCACTGCCGGCAAACACAGCCATTGGCCTGCAACTGCCATTGGCAACAATGTTAGCCTATGGCTGTGTCCGCTGCAGTTGCAACCGCCATGACGACTTCCTCTGGCGGTCGCAGGTGGTTCCTAATGTCCAGTGGAGTAGGTCAGACAGCCATCATTTTAGAGACCTGAAATGCATTATCTGCCCCAAAAAAATGTGTCATACCTCTGAAAGTGTTGTAGTTTGCAGTGATATCTGCTTGTGTGGTCCTGACCAGTAGGTCCTACTACTCAAACATCATTTTTGTACATTGTTAGGCACATACGGCAATTTGCCTTGGTGCACAGTCCCCCTTGAAAAAAGCTCATTTTAAAGCTTGGGACATGAAGTAACAGTTGGAGTGGCATGTTTCATGCTCAAATTGTTGATGATCAGATAGATGATGTGAATGCATGTTTTGCACTGCAAGGGGGTAACATGTTACTTATGTGTGATTAACAGTTGTGATGTGCACTGTGTATCATGTCCTCAACTTACGACATGGCTTGTTATAGTTTGTTATTGACGTGCATCATGTATGTTGCAAGGGACACATTGAATGATGGCAAAAATTTCTTATCATGCATAGGTACCCAGGGAGAAGGAGGATCAGACAACCTCCTGTCTATCGTCCACTGCCTGACCTTCAGAACATGGAAGAATGCCACATCATCCAGATCTATGGTCTGACTAGGCAAATGATTATGGATCTAAGCTGTCAGTTGGAGCCAGATATGAATCCTGCCATTCGTCATCCAAATAGCATACCACCCATTGTAAAAGTCATGGCAGTGTTGCATTTCTTACCACAGCGTGCTTACAATACATCCTTGCAGATAGTGTCCCTATCTGCAAGGATGTCCCAGCCTATGTTAAGTCTTGTTTTGAAGGATGTACTCTCAGCAATGTTAATACACCTGGACAGCTTCATTAGGTTTCCTCAAAGTGAGGATTTCACACATGTGAAGACTGAGTTTTATGGTTTGGCACACATCCCACATCTGGTGGGAGCCATTGATGGTACAGATGTTGCCTTGGTCCCACTGCATGACACTGAACAAGTGTACCGCAACAGAAAGAACTTCCATTTGGTCAATGCCCAACTGGTTTGTTTGTCGGACCTCTACATTTCACAGGTCTGCGACCGTTATCTGGGTTCAATCAATGATGCCTTCATCATGCTGTACAGCGCAATCCTCAGCTGATGTCACAGCTGTACCCAGTGAGGGCCTTGCTGGTTGGTAAGTCACATATGTCATGTTTGTGTGTGTGCAATGTCTGCTGCAAACATTCTGAGAGAGACTTATTGTTGCACATATGTCCCATTCCATAACAGTGGATTCTACATACCTAAATGGTCCTTAGTTGTTGACACCGGTGAGGAACCCAACTAGGCCAGAGAAAGTCACCTTCAACAATGCCCCTGGAAGAACACAGCGTGTCGTGAAGCTGGCTTTTGTGGTCCTGAAGGCCAGATTTAGGTGTTTGAACAAGACAGGTGGAGCCTTTCCTCTACTCACCCGAAAACCTGTGTAAGATCATTGTGGCTTCCTGCATGCTCCACAACATTGCCCGGCGGAGGGACATCCCATACATTCCAGAGGAGGGGGAGCTAGCAGTGCCACGGGTGAAAATACTTAAATGCCAAGTGAGGATGACAGTGATGAAGAGGAAGATGAAGACTTGCAGGCAGATCTCATCAATCACTGCTTTACTTGAGTATACGTATGTAATGTTATGTGATCACTGTGACTGTATGAGAAAATACATATGTCAGGATGTATTGAGTACAGTATTTTTTCCAAAAGACAGGAGTTTTTATGCTTTGCAGTATATAGCCAAGATTTGATTGCTAAGTCAGACCTGGGCATTTCAGAGTTGTGACATTGGCAGGTATCTGTTGCTGCTCTGACATATGAAGTGGGCATGGATTGATCCAGGTAATGTTGGGCACAGATTTAGGTGGTCATTATGAACACAGCGGTAACAACCGCCGTGTTCATGCTGGCAGTCAAACACTGACAGCCAGCGACCCGGAACCCCGCCGGCCAAATAATGAACATTTCTGTGGGCCGGCGGGTGGAAACATTGTTTCCGCCCGCCGGCTCACAGAAAGGCCTGGCCAGAACATTAAAGGCGGCTCAACATGGACCGTCAATGCCTCTGTGTGGCAGGTGCAGCTGCACCCCTCGTGCAGATCACTGCCCGAAAATCGGGCAGTGACCTGCGCTGGGGCACTGCCCAGGGCCCCTGCACTGCCCATGCAACGTGCATGGGCAGTGCAGGGGCACGCCCTCTGCCAGCCTTTCCCTGGCGGGTGAACCCGCCAGGGAAAGGCTGGTGGAAATGGAAACATTATCCGAAGAGTAGTGCAGCTACCCTTTCGGATAGTGTTTCCACTCACAGCCAGGCTGCCTGACGGCAGAAGCCTGGCAGTGAGTGAGGGCTGCCGATGGAGGATGGCCATAGACTTACATCTTGCCAGCAGAGCAGACCAAACAGTGGCTGGCCAAAATGTGGTTTAGATCATTTTATGTCCTAGTTGAATGTTGATCAGGCAGACCCAAAACATTTTTTGCATATGTGATTGTTGTCATCATGTGACATTGTGCATGTGTCTGCTGCCAATGCCATTCAGGTGAGGCATCATGAGGCCTTTGGTTTTTTCCTGTTTTTGTTGCACACAGGTTGAGCCGTCCTTCCTTTCCACAATATTTTCATCTTGGCTTTGCTGCTCAAGCTGGATCTAGGTGGTTAGCCACATCCCAGAGTGTACACTGATCTGTATCTTGGTCCCTCCCAGGTCGATAAACTTCATTTGTGAGTTCAGAGACAGATGCACAATGTCCTATGGAAACTGGCCTGGTGATTGGCTCCTCGGATCCACAGCTACATTAATCCAAGTATTACACACAGTACACATAGGTCGTCTCCTCGGGTGAGTTCACTTCCATAGTGAGTTAATGAACAAGGATATTTGGACAGATGCAACCTGGGCTTTGGGGAGACAGAGACTCCTGGCCTTAGCAGTCATGTCACTCCCTGTACTTCATGCACTTGTTCTTTCTTTGTCATCCCCCAGATGTACACTTCAGTGTGATTTCAAAAATAAGGGTATATGAGCAAGTGAACACTGGACTGGAGTAACAGTAAGGGAGCCACCTGTGAGTTGCATCTATGTAACTTCCTGTATTACACACACTGTAATGATGGTTTCCTCCCAGGTGTGTACACTTCAATGCTGATTTGGTACGCAGATGTATTTTGGGGGAGGACAAAGTTGTGTTGTATGTAGTTAGGGGAGCATTGCCTGCTGTGAGTTGCAGTCCTGTCACTCTCACTGCTTCACAATACCTGACAGATGCCAACTCCCCCCAGTAAGTACACTACATTTGATATTTGAGATACTATTGTCTTCAGAGAAGGGGACACTGTTCTAGTGTTTGTAGTGACAGTACCAGTGCCTCTTGGCCTTAGCAGTCTTGTCAGTGCCTGTACTACCCAGACCCTATACAAATGTTATCCTTCTAGGTGAGCCCACTTCAAGTGGGAGTTGATAAACAAGGGTATTTGGAGCAGAGGAACAGGCCTGGCTGAATGGAGTAACAGTAGCAGTGCCTCCTGCCCCTACCAGTCCTGTGAGTCCCTGTACTAAAATGACTACACAAATGTTATCCTCCTGGGGGGACACACTTCTACGGGGAGTTGACTTGCAAGGGTCTTTAGTGCAGAGGACACTGGGCTGGCTGAGTGGAGTAAGAGTAACTGTGCCTGACAGAGGTTGTAGTCCTGTCAGTCCCTGTACTACACACACACACTTCACTGAAGTCATCCTCTCAGGTGGGTACACTTCAGTGTGGAGTTGACAAAAAAGGTAATTTGGAGAAGGATACATTGTTCTGGTTTTTGGAACAGTAGAACAGTGCCTGCTGAGAACTGTAGTGCTGTCAATCCCTGTACTACACACACTATTCAGAGATGTTGTTCCCCCAGGTGAATCTACTTCACATGTGAGATGGAAGACCCAGCTCTATGAACAGGTGGACACTGGGCGGTGAGTGGGGTGACAGTGAAGGTAGCAAAAGGTGATCAGTGAGCATGCATGACAATACCTTTTGATGAGATATTTTTGTGTTATGACTTACTAGACTCAACTCCCCCAGGTATTCATGTCAAGCCCTCTGGCTGCAGGATGGCTAAGACCTTCTCCACTGGTGGTGGTCTCCATCCCCCATACAGCTGGTGCCTGGATGCCATGGAACGGACCTTTCCCCTGAGATTGTTCCACCTCTTCCTGATGTTGTCCCTTGTGCATGGGGTGAGGCCTACAGAAGTCACTCTATTGACTATTCTTTGCCACATTTCCATTTTCCTGGTGATAGTAGTGTGCTGGACTTGGGCTTCAAACAAAAGTGGCTCAACTCTTATGATTTCATCAATCAATCAATCAATCAAAAAATGTATAAAGCGCGCTACTCACCCGTGAGGGTCTCAAGGCGTTTGGGGGGGGGGGGGCAGGATGACTCTTAGCTCATCTTCAGTGAAACTGGGATTTTTCTGTGGTGACATGGTGGAGATTACAAAATAAGTGGTGGGAAATGGACAGGTGATGGTGATTTAATGGGATTGGGATGTGCAAATGGATATGATTGGAAATAAGAGTGTGTTGAGGCTATGGAATATGTGCTTAGGGAAAGGTGTGGGGGTGTCTAATCTATGGTCTTGTAATTTTTGTATGTGCTCTGGCTTCTGTGTATGACGTTGTAGATGCAAAGGACTGTGGTCTGTGAAAGGGTGTGTTTTATGGTGCCCTTTATAGGTGTGTCTGGTTTGGCAATGTGTGTCAGCTGTGTTGTTTTCGAATCTATCCAATGTGGTATTGTGTACTACTTTGTTGACCACGAACTGCCGTGGTCCATACTGCCATTGGCTGACTGTCATGGGTGTCTGTCACTGCAACTTTTGACTTGTAATATGTTTGGTGGTTGGTTAACGAGCTATTTCCCGCCCTCAACAGGACTGTGTGGCTTTTTTGGCTGGCTTTTGGCAGTCCTGCTTGTGTAACTCACAATATGGTGATCTGTATGACTGCCAACCTGGTGGTCTTTTGGCAGCCACCACTATGGTGTTTTGGCAGTCCAACTGCCAAACTCATAATCAGGCCCTTAGTCTAGGCTGTGGGAGAGTCACTGTGGCTATGCAACTGTGACACTGTGCCCACTCTCTGTACCCCAGCAGATTATGGCGTGTGGCCAATATGAAGCTCTAGTGGCAAACCTGCCCTGAATGCCTCATTCCTTTGACTTTGTTAGGAATTGGTACAGAGGGAAATCATCAATCTTGTCCATATGTGCATTTAGCATAATTGTCAGTGTGTGTCTTAGACTCATGAAATGTCCCTTACTCCCACAGCTCTGTTGTCACCTTCACACAGGTCATATTTTTCCTGTACAGGCGTATTGAGTAGCTGACAGTCCAACACTGCAGACAGCTGTGTTGATTCCTGAGAGGCCATGATATGTGACTCAGTAGATTGGTAACATAGCAGAAACTGATCAATGCATGGCTTTGTTTGTTGGATGCCATCTCTGTAGGAAATGCACATTCGTCCAAAAGAGTGTTATGTGGTACAGGTACATGCCATAGAAACCCACCACCTGAAGTGGCATGAGTCTGCATTTGTTATTCCTCATGTCCACACATGGACAAGGAAGACACTTTCTGTACTTATGATGCCAGCCCCTTCATTATTACTCATGTGTAATGTTGAGGTTTGTACTCTGGCAGTTGCCTGTAGGGACTGTATGCAGTGGGTCATTCTCACAGAGTGTGAATGTGTTAGTTCATTCCTGCCTAAGGAGTTTACCCTTCAGAAACCACATGTGCGTAGTGTTTCATTGTGGCTCACATCTAAGTACAGTTTGATAGAGCATGGGCTGCCTGATGTAAGTAAGCTTGCCTAATCATGGAAGGCCATTAGCAGGGTATTGGGTTAGTCTGCATATGCAAATACATATGTCTATAGTCAGGCCCCTGTATGTTCACACTTGAGGAGTATTAACAAATAGAAAAGGCCTAGCTTGGTGTTACTGACATGTATGTGGCTCAACCATTTTTGAAAAAACTTATGATTGTAATCTCTTGATTTGTCTTTTGCATCCATGCAGGTCAATGTCCATCAGAAAAGGGAACTATGGAGAGCCATTGCCAAGAAGGTGCAGATCCTTTGGTTCCACAACCAGTGGAGTGCCCACTGCTGGAAGAGGTAGGAGGACCTGAGACGTTGAGCCCAGACAATTGCAGAGGTCCAGCTTGGAATGTCCTCCCAACATGGGTGGGGTGCCAATCGGACCATGACCCGCTAGGGGCCCCATTCTGGCAGTGGCCTACCTAGACCTTGATGGGCATTTGATGACATCATAGCAGTCACAAGGGGGTGAGTACAGGGCATATTCCTGCCTGTCACATTGGGAATGAGTTAGGTTCTTACAGCTCCCCCTGATGATTAGAGATGAGCCATGTGTAACACAATAGATGAGTGATTCTTTATGTACACATGTCATGTGTTGGCCCAGGGACCTAGGACACAACTGTGTACAATCCGCAAACAGCTTGTCCTCCAGGGTCAATACATGGCTGTGTCCATTGATCAAACAAGTACTATATTGTTGCTGTAGTGGTTGTAAATTCTATGCAACAGACCACTGCTCCTCAGTGTTATAGGTCAAAGGTAAGGAAGTGATGGTTGTTCGTTGGGCGCAGCAACAAATCAATACTTCCCCTTGGTAAGTGGGGAATATCCATTGATATGATTTAAGTGCCATCATTGTTGCCAACATTCCTTGTGCCTACATGTCAGCATGTGTCCCTTTCTCTAGCAAAGCATTTGTAAGCTGTGGTTTCATGCATGGTCTACCTGTGTTGATGGGACGATGTCTGTAGTTTCTCACATATGTGCATGGCAGCCTGAGTGTGGAATAAGGCATTTCTAATGGGGGTACATTCATGTTGTGTCACATACAGTAGTGTGTCACCATTGTTTATTGACTGACACATACCCTCATGCATCATAGCATGTAATTTGGCATGTACAACTGCAGTAGCAATGAGGGACATGACAGGTAGGCTTAACCTTTTTAGCCACAATGTGCATTTTGGTGCCATTGATGTAGAATCATGTAGCAAAGTGCTTAGCACATGTGAAATGGGTAAGATTTGTAACCTGACTGTTGGCATGCATCATGGAGTGGCTCGCAGTTATGTTTTCATCATATGTGTGTGTGTACAAGCGTTCATTCACAGACATCTGGGTTTGCATGACCAAAATGGAGACAATGATGTAACCTCCAATTGGGCAACATGTTGAGGGCCTGCAACAAGTACTTGCAAATCACAGTGCCTCTACAACATCCAATGGACAAATGGTCTCTACTAATCCACTCAGAGTAGGTCATTTTAAGGGGTGCCAGACATTAGTGGTGATTTCCCTAAAGCTTGCAGATTCATTTTGTTGTAGAGTTTACAGACAACTCCTTGACATATTGCACATGATGTCTACATTGTCCATTTCCATGCCAACTGTGTGGCCTGTCTGGGCAACATTAGCACTACCTCCATGACTCCATTGGGACAAATATCACTTGGTGAAGTGTGCATTGTGGAACTGCTCCCAGGTTGACATGAGTTTTTTCCATATCACCTTCTCCAGGCTATTGTGCTGTTCTCAGCAACACAGCAGTATTGTCAAACATCTTTTCTAATTTATTTACTATTTACTTATGTATGTGACACATAGATGTTTATACGACCTTGTGTGGGATTTGTGGGAATGCAGTTGGCATTGGTCTACTATTGTATGACAACAGATAACTGATGTATGCTCAAGGGGGCAAAGCATTGAGAGTGATGGGGTCTCCTACTAGGTCAATAGTTACTGTGATTGTACAACTTCAGCCATGCAATTGTAGTTGTCTGAGATCCTGATTTTCCTTTGGGCAGCTGTTGACAGTTCAGTTGGCATGCATACATATGGTATGGCACATGTATGGGCCACTTAGGTGAGGTTTGTTGCTGGGGCCTACTTGACATCATGGTAATGTTTGCTAATCAGAGATGTTGTTCAAGTGAGATCATGGACATGTGATGACCCTACTTCTCTTTGTATTTGCAGCATCAGCCAGGGAAAGTGAAGAAGACAGGGCACAGCTGAGTGGGGATGCATCTGACCATGGGACCTCGGGTCAAGACACCACTGAGGTGAGGGGAGTGCCATGGGGTAGACTGGATCAAGATCATCTTCATCATCGATTCTTTGTGCAGTGTCCACTCCCTAGTGGTGGCAGACCACTGTAACATCTTTACCCACCACCCCCAGTTCTATTACCACCGTCCCTGTTGCTTCCCCCCCCAAGTTGACCCACCCAAGAGGGTGGGCATCTCCTTTGCCCCAGGCACCTCTGCCCCAGCCCCTGTTACTGCTGCTGCCCTCAGTGAGGAGACTATTGGCCTCCTGAGGAGTACCTCTGTGGGCCAGACAGCCATTGTGAATGCCATCCATGGATTGGCAACCCAGCTGCAGCAGACAAATTCATTCCTGGAAGGCATTCATGGTGTAATGTCTGGCCTACAGAGATCTTTTCAGGCCACAGCCTCTACACTGATAACAGCCAGTCACCCCCTACCTTCTGTCCCCCCTCCACCTCCCTTTTCCCAATCCGAATACCCCACTCCCCTACCAACCTTTAGTATACAGACCAATCAGCACGCACCCACCTCCTCACACAAGAGCAGCACACATAGACACATGCACCACAAAACACACCAGCATGCAAGCAAACAACAGACACCCACCCACACATCAGTCACCACTTCCCCAGATACCTCCACCCACCCCACTGTACAACACACAACATCAAGAATACCCACAGGCATCACCACAACAGTCAGTGACGCACCCACCACACCCACCATAACTGCAGGCACAACCCCAACAGACACACAGACATCCACCACACTCACCATCCCAACAGACACACAGACATCCACGATGTCCACCATACCCATAGACACCACCCCAATAGAAACACACATCCACCTCTCCCCCATCACCAGCACCTCCCAGCCGCCCAAGACACGCAAATGCCCACACTCACACATGCAACAGACACCACCCAAAGACAAGCATACCTCCCACATGCACACACCCAAGACATCCACACCGACACAGCAGACAACCACTCCCTCGACTTCCAAAACCCCACCTCCTCTGATGACCATCCCAGTGTTCCTAAGTCTGATTTATTTTTTAACTTGCTCTTTCCTCTGTTCCCTTTACCCCCATCTCAAAACCAAGAGGCCCCGACCCACCTCTCAACCCATCCCTTCCACTTCCAAGTCCTTCCTTGTCACAACTGCTCCCTCTGCAAGCACTATTACCCATCCCCTCAAGAAGAAGCCCACCCCTCCTAAGATGCAGTCCATCCTTCCCAAACCCACTCATGCCACATCTGACCCCCCAAAAGATGATCCCTGAGGGGCTTGCCTGCCCACTTAATGCCCCTTCCTGTGGACGTTCCCTGACAGTTAGGAGGTAAGTGACAGCACAGTGATGCACCAGGAAATTTCTTTATGGACTGGCCAATGGCCTTGGACTTTTCAAGTTTGGTTATAAATAAACCCAAACAATTATGTTTTCGTGTACACATTTGTCCTGCAATGACTTTTCTACCTTTATGTAGTTTCTGAGTAACATTTGTTGTCTGCCTATAGTGTGTGTTTCGGCCTGCTTGCTGATCCATTTGCTGTCGTTTGCAGTATCTGACTTTGTGGGCATGCAATTTTATGTGATTTCTTGACTTGTACTTCCACATTGAACAGATGGCATGTCATTTGGCTCTAGTATAGTTTGTCCCTGAGATACATGTAGGGCCAGTTCCTGTGCAAATGTTTTTTAGGGTGCATGTTCAAAGTGATATGTGTCCCAGTTCTGCCGCCTTTCCTGAGTGCTCCTGATTTCCCCATCCCTATTGTGCACGTATTGTTTGCATAGTGATTTTTGTATATTTGTCTCTCTGCCTACTGTGCATCCCATTGTCCTTCCATTGTTTTGCAATGTTGGCAATGTGTGTGTCAATTGCAAAGCTCTTTTTGTTTGAAAAGGGTCATAATGTGACTGTGAATGTTTTCTTTTTTGTCTATGATTCCGACCTGGGACACAATGACAAGTGTACTCGGTGCCCCTAGCGTGTGGACCATGGCACGATGATCTATTGTTGAGAGTAACATCACAGGTAGGTTTGTGTACTTATGGTCGGTTGCCTCCCCGTAGGCATGGATTTTGTGCACCTTCGATGATCATCAGCAGGGGCAGGACGTGTGTGATGGGTTCCATGGTGTCACTGGACGTGTAAGGCTGCCTGTAGGTGAGTGTCTCCCTTTATACTCCCTGTTTCCACCTGCTGAGATGTGGTGGTTGGACTGCCATGGTCACCTTGGTGGTGTGCAACCTCATAATGTGTCCAGAGGCAACACAGGTTCCACCGGCCTGTTTGTGCTGCCTCATGACCGCGGCGGTCTGTGCTGCCTGATGATGCCGGCGGACCCGTGGTGGTCTTTGCTCCATAGGTCCGCATGACTCGTAATACTGCAGTCCAACTGCCAACCCCATGGAAATAGGACTGCCAATGCCGCCATGGCGGTCCATGGACTCCCAGTCTCGTAATGAAGCCCTTAGTTTTGTCTTTTAGGAAATGTATGTAAGAAGAGAGAAGTTTGAGTGTATTTTATTTGCTCTTTGTTAGTTAAAGTTTTTGTGTCTATTACAAAGTACGTTTTAGAATAGGGGCCTGATTACGACTTTGGCAGTCCAACACGTGGAATGCCAAAGCAGTCAAGCCGTTGGCCTCACCCCCATGTCTTATTACCATGTTTTCCCTGGGCTGACCAGCAGAAGCGTTGTATTATTATGTTTTCCGGTGATCAGCCCGGTGGAAACAGTGTGGCAGTATTGGCTCCCTTAAGATAGCCGAGGCCAATGCTGTTGCACACCAGCACCCCCGAAATGCGCACTGTCTCACTGTCTACATGGCAGACAGTGTGTATTAAGAGGGTGCTGCCGGGGGGCACCTGCACTGCCCATAACGTAGTCTTGGCAGCGCAGCAGTCCACCTGTGGCTCCCAGCACTGGCTTTCTGCCAGCCTTTCTATGGCAGTGCAACTTCCATAGAAAGGCTGGCAGAAAGCGAATCTATGATCAGCACGGCGGTGCTGCCATAGACACCGCCGTGGCCGACCACAACTTTTACCACCCAAACTCCATCAGGATCTAGGATCCTGGAGGTGGCGGGGGTCTCCTGGCCATCCAACCGCCGAGATCGTAATATGGTGGTTGGACTGCCAATAGTGTGGCGGTCTGACCGCCACCACTTGTTTGGCGGTCTGAAGACCGCCAAACTCATAATCTGGCCTTAAACTAGGTTAGGTAGTTGTTAAGATGCATATATTTCTTCTTTAATGGTTTTGTGAGAGAGTCCGACAGAGGTTCCCCGTCTTGCAGTGTTTTGTCGTTTTTTAAGTATTTAGGGCCTCATCATGAGTTTGGCAGTAAAAAAACCTCCAAACTTGCTGTGGCGGTCGAACTGCAACACTCATGGTGGTCCAACTGACAGGGGACTGCTGACACTGCCAGGATCACGGATCCTGATGGTGTGGCAGTGGTCGGAGTCACGGTCAGCCATGGTGGTACCCATGGCAGCACCACTGTGCTGATCACGAGTCCAATTTCCACCAGCCTTTCTATGGTGGTTACGCTGGTATGGAAAGGCTGGTGGAAAACCAGTGCTGGGGGCCACAGAGGGCCCTGCAATTCCCAATCCCATGTCACAAAGATGTGGGCAATGCGCTCTGGCCAAGTCTCCCTCTGCCAGGTAAAAGCCTGTCTACTATTATTTTACTGGATATAGTGCTTGGACAACATATATTGGGCGTCTAGAGCTTGACACAAAGCATGTGTATTTGTAAACTAGGGAGATGACTACACTGTCGCATGAGTTTGGGATTGCATGTGGAATATAGTTTACTTAGTGACTGGAAGCGCTTTTATTGGTTTCACTTGGTGACTTGTGATTTGTGATTTGGGCATGCTAATTTTCCTTGGGTTTACACAATTAAACACTTCTTGCAAACAGACGGAATCTCTTTCCTCTCACTTGACTTTGGGGTCTGATTCAAATTGATGTAAATGGGACTTATACACTTTATTTAATGATGCAGTTTGAGCATTTTGGTTTCTAATTTAAATAATTTGCTTATGATTTAGAGCCCTGAAGAAGTCGTTTGGGATTAGAGAATTTCCCATGACGAAACACGTGTTGGCTCGGAGTGTATTTCCATGGATGGTTGCTGTATAATTTGAAGATATCATTCAATAAACTTCTGGATTGGACTGGACATTGTAACAGTTGACGTTAAATCCATAGGATGTGTCTTCTCTAACAATACTCACTAGAGTTTCAACGTATTTTGATTTGTGAAGTGGTTAACATTGGGCTAGGGGGGCCTCACATTGCTTATGAAAATTGTTGGGTTTCTTACAAACCTTCAAGGGATGGGTGTTTTCCCTTGTGTGGGCACCCCTTAATCATTTACTTGGCCAACTAGTATCCTGAGCGCCACTAGTCCCCTGTTATTACACCCCATTGATTATATTTTAAAGCCTGGGTGGGATGGTGAGTAGTGACTGAGCACAATGAGACGGGTGCATTGTGAGCTAGGTCTGTACAAGGTGGCAGAGCTGTCACAGCCCAATGTCAGAGGGCGCCCAGCTGCAGCAGGGAAATGTCAGGGCCTCCCATTTCACCCATGGTGCTCTGAACCTGCCATTAGAGCGGCGGGAGCCATCTTGATCATTGCAGTTACCTGCCCATTTCACAGGCCCTCACTCGGGATGTCCGGAAGAGATCCATGCATTTTTAAGTTCATTGCAATTTAATCAGTGCCTATGCTTTATATATAAGTGAGTCTTTATCAATTTTCTGAGCAATAACTGATTACTGCTAGTCCTTAGCTGGATAGAAAGTGGGTTTCATATCTCAGAAGTTGCCGGAGGACCGTCCTTCTTGCTTTACTTTCTGTATTTTAGTGAGTATAAGAAGACCTGTGTCAGAGGAAAGTAATTTGCTAGAAGGCACATAAATCTCAATCATGTTTCTTTTTACAAAATTGAAACATGACCCTCCAATTGTTTTATGACTGATGGCACTTGGGTTCCCACAAAGAGAGGATTTAGCTAGCACCGGATGGGAGTTCAGGCAACTAGTACAGCTTCACCAGTTAATGCTTTAAAAATGCAGTGCAAACTCCACAGCAACTTAATTCCACCTAATTAAAAACAGAATTTGAAGAAATTGTTAAGAGAAATTGTCTACTTAGAGTACTACAATGAAAACAAGCTGATTTACATGAGCAAGAAAACAGCAAGAGTGGCAAGAGAGGTGCATGCAAGGATGGAAAAAGTGGTGGAGGATGTGGAATTGACATAACTTAGTGAAAGAAATTGTGGAAGAATGCTCAATGACAATGGGCGAGCAGGAGCTAGAACTGTTTAAATTGAGGGGGTTGAGGACACTTGTAAGGGAACTGATCGAGAACCTCAGAGAATGAAGTGACATTGAAAAGTTTAGGAAGGTGTGGTTCTGAAAGGAGAAGGTGAAGCAAAAGAGAGAGGATTCAAAAGAAAATGGGGAAGAAGCTGTAGAAGGGCAGTACAGGATTATCCTTTAGAAGAAGTACAGTGAGGAGCATATGTACATGTTCCAGGGTCGAATCGGACTTCTTCCATTTTACAAACTCCCTTCCCAAACTCAGAGAGAATCCCAATAAGTGGTACACACAGAAGGAACAGATTGTGACCATCTCCAAGGTTCCGTGGGAAGATTTGGATGTACTATTTGAAGTGGCAGTCCCAAAGGACCTGTGGATAGAGTATAAAAGTGCAGTTGATTGGCTGAAACAAGAGCCAAGAACCGTGGTACGGATGAATGCCCCTTCACCCACACAGTCGAAACCAAATACAACAAAGCAATAAAACATCTGATGACCAAGAGTCCCCAAAAGAAGATGAATTGGCTTTAGATTTTCCAAACCTCTCAAGACACGAAAGAGTCAGTGCATGCTTACTTTGAGAGGGTGATGCAGGTGCACAGGAGCACAGTAGGGTGAATGATCCATTAGGGGCAATATGGGACGATTCCACACCTCCTTCATACAGGGACTGAGATCCGAGATTAGCAATCAAATCATCCAAGATGCTCTCTGCTAGCACAGTAAACCTGTTGATGAGATCTTACAGTATGCAAAATGTTGCAGCCACATGTCAAAGAGAAAGGGGCTCATGGAAAAGCAGGACAGTTGGTACAGAATGAGTGGCAAAGGGACTTAAAAGTCTACTCCAAGGACTCAAGGATGACCCCAGTCATGGAATGGCAATGCAAGCAGTGTCATGACTTTCAGAAGGAATGTCCCTGGAATGAGAAGAGGTCAAGATAACATGTCAGGGACCAGCAGAGGTGCCTAAAAGATGGTTCCCCTTGTGACATTTGAAACACAAGTGGGGCACTTGGAGGGAAAATGCCACTACAATCCAGGTTGAATCATGACAAATCCCCAAATTGTGAGTCCAGCAGGGCAGGGAGAGCTTCCCCCAATACCTAGACTACTTATGCCAGCCACAAAAGTCCCTGTGCTTTCAATGCTGCCAAATTCCTTCAACCAAATGCAGATGCAGGGAGGTATTCTGCATTCCCAGCTGAGCAACAGAGTGCCACCAAATCCAATGATTTATCAAAAGGGTCTAGTCTCCATTAAGTTTGAGATTTACACAGATTTTAACCAGGTCAAATGACGCTTCCTGGGGGGGAGGAGAAGGGCATACTTGGCGCAGTGGTGGAAGTGAACCAGAGTGGACTGCAAGTCAACGGAGAGGTTAACAGATATCTGTTATCTTTCCTAAAAGACAGAGGAGCAACTTGTTCAACTGTTTGAACAGTTGAGCCCCCTAACCTACTCCTCTCGAGAGAAGGAAGTCCAAGTTGTAGGCAGTCCTAATCAACAGCATACCAACCAAATTACTGTCCCTGTACCGGTAAAAATAGGAGAAATTAGAGAACACCATCACATTGTGATTCTAGCCTGGTAAGCTTGTTAGGACAAGACCTTCTCTGTAAACTCAACTGTGACATCTATTCCACGCAGGATGGGGTTTGAATTGAAACAATACGCCGAATTGATATTTCATTCACAGGAACCTGTTTTCAGGTTATACCCCGTAATTACAAAAGAGGACCTATAATTTGTTATGAGAGAAACCATTAGGGAGGATGTCTGGGAGAGAAATTGAATTGATCAAAGATGCCATACCACAAAAGATTACCCTACAACTCAGTGCTGTTTCTCTTAAGACCTTCCCTTGTAAAATGACTCCAGAAGCCATTGCAGGGATCACCTCTGTCATTGACAGTATGATAGAACAAGGCATTTAAAATGTTTTATCAGAAATCCATGTAACTCATGGATCATAGCTTTACAGAAACCAATCCAAAAGTGGAGGATAATTCATCACCTTTGTAAAATTATCTAAACTGTTGTTCCATTCTATCATGTGGTACCAAACCCTGCTGCAATACTGTTCCAAATTCCCCCAGAGGCCAAGTAGTTCACTGTCATAGACTTCTTCCAAGCCTCTTTCTAGTCTCCTTTCATGAAGAGAGCCAGTTTCTCTTTCTGTTCCAGTTCCAAAAGAAGGCTCTTGTGTAGTGTTGTGCTCCACAAGGATGTATTTAAAGCCCATCCTATTTCAGTCAGATACATTTACAAAATCTAGAGTCTCTGCAGTTACCATGTAGTTTGACCTTATTGCAGACACAATTGCTCTGCTAAAATGTTTGGCTGAGCACAGATAGAAGGTCTCTGTTGAGAAATTACAATACTGTCAAAAGGGAGATATGTACCTGGGACATCAAAGGGAGTGAGGCAAGTGTCTCATGAAAGGATAGAGACAGTTCTTAAGATGAAGTTCCCAACCACACAGAAAGACATGCAAATGTTCCCTGGCATGGTTGACGACTGCTAATGATGGATCCCAAACTTTTGTTTTTAGGTGAAGCCTTTATTGAGGCTGACAAATACCAATGTCAATGACTCTGTACCAAAGGAGGACAAAAGCATGGAAGCATCACAGGATCTTAAAAATCTACTCTGCAGCGCACCCACTCTTGAAATGCCAGACTACACTAAATAATGTGTGCTCTTTTGTCATGAAAGAGATGGGTGTGCACTATCTGTACTAACACAAGCCCATGGTGAAAGTAAGCGCCCCATTGGATACTTCTCAGCTACTCATAATCTGGTGGCAGCAGCTTTGCCTAATTGTCTCAAATCGAATGCAGCGGTGAGCCTTAGCAGACACTTATGACCCAATCCCAACATTTGACTAATAGCCACTTAATCCACTATGAGAGATCACTGTGGCAGAGGAAAATGTTTCCATCCGAAGGTGTAACACACTAAACCCTGCTTCCTTGTTGCCAAGCCCAGAGGGAAATGTTGAGGGTGAATTTGATCATATCTGTGTTAGTGTTACTGAGTTGGCCACAAAAACCGAGGCCTGCATCTTACTTGTGCTATGTAACATCCACGCAAGCAGCCAAACTGATTGCCCTTACCAGAGCCTGCTGCACTTCAGAAGGCTCAAGAGTCACTATGTACACAGAAGGCAAGAACAGCTTTGGATTTGTGCATGCCTTCATCGGTTGTGGTCACAACAACGATTTATGACCTCAGCTGATTCTCCCATTTGGATCGGGTTATACACTTCAAATCTTTAGGACGCTTTGCAATTGCCAAGTTGCCAAAGAAATTTGCTGTGATGAAGTCTGCTGCACACAAGAGTAGCAGTTATTTTGTCACCAGAGGCAACTGTTATGCATAAGAAACTGCCCGATATATTGCTCTTGAGTGTAGCACATTCAGTTTGGATGAACCATGCAATGCAGAGGGAGAAACTGTTTCTAACATGCTACTGAATACTGTACATACCTTCAGTGAGGAGAGGGAACTGCAATACACTTCCCCAGAGCTAGAGAAAGCCAAGTAAGAAACAATGGTGTGTGTGAAGGATGCCAATGACATCTTGGTGTCCGGTGATGGGAAACCAGTTCTTCCTGATTCCCTCTTGCGTCAATGGTGTGGCACATGCATGGTCCAACACATGTGGGTACAAATTTGATTGTGTCCACTTCCAAGTTTTATTGGTATAATACCCATTTCTGATAAATGGCAGAACGCTTGTACCAGTGTTGCACCAGTTGCGTGAAATAAAATGTGGGCACAGGAGTTGAAGTGACCATGAGCCACATTGGGAAGTGTGATGATAGATTCATCTGTCAACTTTGTGGAGATTCCCTGATGTAACAACTGAGGTAGATTGTTGTCATCCTGTGTTTGTTTTCACAATGGGTTGAGACATATCCCACCAGGAGATATGACCGCTTAACAGTTGCTAAATTATTGTTGTGAAACTTGATACTGCAAATTAGGATGCCAGTACATATTGAATTGGATCAAGGAACACACTTTAAAAGTAAGGCCATGCAGTTATTTTGTACAGCCTCAGGAACTGAACAGAGATTCCAATGTCGCTGCAGGCCTGAAGCGTCAGGCATTGTAGAAAGGTTGAACAGAACAAGCAAAGCTAAACTGAGTAAGGCCTGTGACTCCATGTCGGCCAAATGTCCTTATGCTGTTCCTTTGGTGCTAATGAGTATTCGAAGTATACCCTGTAACAGAATAGGATTGCCTCCACATGAGGTGGTGATGAGGAGAGTCATACAAATTGCTTCTGTCTCCGCAGCCGCTCTTGTGTGAGATATCAAAGATGACCTGGTTCGTGGGTACTGCAAGGGATTGTCTAATATGGTGCATTCTGTCTCGAATCAGGTTCACACTGCTACTTCAGCTTCACAAGAGTCTCCAGGACCCTGGCCCTTGGGTTCATGTCAAGAAACACATTGCAAATGTTGCTTGGGGGGGACCTCTATTGTGTGATCCTGGTCACCAACACTGCAGTCAAGTGTGCTGGTCTGCCGATCTGGAAGCACGCTTCCAATACCAAGAAGGTATTGGAAATGGCCTTTTCTGCAGGGTCAGACGAATCATTTTGCCTTCCTCCTCCTCTTTTTGCTGAATTTGTTTTTGTTGGCTTTAGGACTTTGGGTGCTTTACCCCTGCTAACCTTTGCTTTGGTGCATGTGCTCTCTGCCTAAAACATTGTAACATTGGTTTATACCCAAATGGCATATTGTATTCACTTATAAGTCCCTAGCAAAGTGCACTACTTGTGCCCAGGGCCTGAAAATTAGAAGCTAATAGGTGGCCTGCAGCACTGATTGTGCCACCCACTTAAGTAGCCCCTTAAACATGTCTCGGGCCTGCTATTGCAGAGCCTGTGTGTGCAGTTTAAATTGCCATTTCAACCTCGCAAAATAAACCTGTTACAGGTCAAAATCTTTCTGTTTATACATATGTCATGCCTAGGGTGGCCCCGGACAGCACAGAGAGTAGGGTGCCGTGTATTTTAATGGCAGGACATGTATTTTTAGGTTTTACATGTCATGATATTGAAAAACTCTTAAATCCATTTTCCACTACAGCAAGGCCTATCTCTGCCTTAGGATAACATTGTAGTTGCCTTATTACACTTTATAAGTTTAATTTCCAATTCTGAAGAAATATCTTGCTCTTGTTTGGTGTTTCGGGAATCTTAATTTAAAAATCCTTAATTATGGTGAAGTTGGATTTGAAATCACTATATTGAAAATGACACTTTTAAAAAGTTGGCATTTTCTTGCCTTAGCCCTATTGGTTCATGCAGCCTCTCTCTGGTCACATGACTGGGTGTAGTTGGCAGTTGGGCTCTGTGTATTCCTCCTAGAGAGCCACACAATTAGGTGGGACACAGTGGGCTATCAGCTGGATGGGAGGAGGCACTGCGACCAGCCCTACTTACACCTGAGTAGGCTGTGTCCTGTCTCCACACAATGAGCTAAAGGACCCTGCATTGTCACTTCACCCAGCTTGGAGCCTGAACAAGAGAGGAAGGGAATTCCCTGCACTTCAAAGCCCTTTCTAGAAGCTTCTCCCACTTCCAGAACCTGGGCACCAATGTATAAAAGAAGGACATCAGACACCACCACTTCAGTACACTTCTTGACCTATGGATACTCTTCCAGGAAGAAGGACTGCTGGGCTCCTGAAAGAACTGTCACCCTGCTGGACTGCTACTCTGAAGGAGCTGCTGCCCTGCTGTGCTGACCTGTTGCCTGCTGCCCTCTTGCCTGGGGATGAAGAACTGGACCTGGAACTCATCATGAAACCAGGATCCCAGAGTTACTGAAAGGTCTAGACTGCTGGCCTCCAAACCTGAGCTTTAGGGACATGAGAAACTCTCCAAACACTCCTGGACCCATCTTCAGCTGGCTTCGGACCCCCAAAAAGTGCCTCTTCTGTCCTGAACCTGTGGTATGGCTCTTGAGCTCTTATATTGAAGCTTTTGGGCTCCTCGTAATCACAAACAGGTTTGCTCACACTGGAACCTCACTGCTCATACCACAAAACAGCACCAGACACCACAAGTCTGCCTCTTCATCCACCAAGCATTGACTACCTGTAGAGGACAACCAACGTGAAGTACCAGCCCGCCCATCCACAGCACCTGGCCTGCTCCTTGCACTATGCCAACCACCACTAGCAATGCACTCCTTGCTCTTGGCGACTTTCTTCAAAGCAAACAGGAATCTTGGCACAAAACTTGAGAAGGTAAACCTTCAGCAGGACTAATCTGGGACTTTTGCACCCACAATCTATCGCAGTCAGCCTAAACTTGTTATCTTTGACCTAGTCCAGTGTGACCTGATAGCTGCAGTTGGAGCTTTATGCTATTAGGCCCTATGGGCCTCATCACGACCCTGCGGTCATGAGACCTTCAGGGCTGCAGTGTGGTGTCACCGCCAAGGGGCCTGCGGTGAATACTGCCAAAATAGGAGTTTGGCCGAAGCCAAACTGCCCAGCCTCCACCCGTCCCACCACATTACAGTGTTCCGCCGGGCTGGAGGTTAGCACTGGCATCACGGCGGATGGTGTGATATGGCTAGAGGTATCACAAGGTGGGAGACTGCCAGCATTTTCAGCTGGTTGCACCACCAGAAAAAGCTAGGGGTCATGCAATGTGGAGATAGGAATGAGCATTCCTGTCACCAGGATACACTTGCACACACATCCACATACCCGCACACACGCAATCACATACCCCCACACACACAAACAAACACACCCCCACTCAATTCCGCACTCATGCACGCATTCATTCCTCCTTTCCACCCCCCTCCCCAGCACATAAATACATTTAATCCCCCTCTACCCCCTACCCAGTGCATGCATACATTGACACCCTCACTCTGCATACATACATGCATACCCCCTGCACTGCATACATACATTCACTCCCCCTCCCCCTGCACCACATACACAAACTCACCCGCTCACCCCGTTCACTCACACAAACACTCACCCCGTCCACTTACACACTCATCCTCGTCCCCGTCCACTCACATACACAATCACATGCATACACGCACTCACCCCCTCCATCCACTCAATCGCACTCACGCACTCATTTGCTCATACCCACACACACGCACTCACGCATTCACCCCCTCCCCATCCACATACACTCACTCACCCCTTCCCCATTCACAAACACTCACTCACCCCCACCCATCCACAAATACTCACTCACCACCACCCCATCCACAAACACTCACTCACCCCCACCCCATCCACAAAACACTCACTCACCCACAATCACTCACTCACACACACAGACACTCACACACAAACACTCCTCCTCCCCCTGCATTCACGACATTCACACACGAACTCACACACACAGACCCACATACAAACACACACCCTCCCCTGTCGGATGATGCACTTACCTCATCCATCGAGAAGGGTGTCTGGGAGGGGAACGGTCCTGGCCCTTACACTGCTGGCAGCGCCTCACCATCTTGACATCGCCACACCGTATTAACGGGTATGCGGTCTCTTTTTGGCGTGGCGGTATTGGTGGCGGTGCCGCCTCTGCTCCGCCGACCTCCACCACGACAGGTCTTGGAATTCCACCCGATTTCAGGCAGAATTGGGAGATCGGTCGCAGTACGGCGTTCTGAAGACCACCGGCACTGGCAGCATTTCGGCGCTAGCGGCTTCGGCGTCTTTGGAAAAGACCGCCGAAGTCGTGATGAGGGCCTATATTCTATAAAAATTCATAACTCATGTTCTACTGTTTAGATAGTTGTTGTTTTGCTCTTATTTTGTTAATTACAATACGCTCAATTTTCTAACCTGGTGTGGGATCTTTTTGTGTGGTGTTTTAAATGTTTTTCTGTTTGAAGTGTTGCACAAAGTCTTTACACATTGCCTCTAAGTTTTTCCTGACTGCTCTGTGCCAAGCTACCAGGGGGCTGAGCACAGGTTAATGTGGGGTGTGCTTGTGCCATACCCTGACTAGGATTGTGGTTGCTGCTTGACCAGGGCTCACACCCCAGTCAAGCAGGAACTCAATTTCTAACAGAAGACGAAGAAACAGAGCCAACATCCTCTAATTCCTCGAGTCATCCTAGGTTGGAAGTGTCCGAGGCATTAGAAGAAAAGGAAGACCAGTCTGAGGGTCCACATTCCCCATCAGACCAGCATCATCCAGGACGAGAGCCAGAAGAAAGTGCTGTTATTCCAGTGACTACTGATACCAACTACTGGATTGAGAATACACATTTACCGGGCCAGTGAAAACTCATGGAAAGCTAAAGCTAACCTGCTGCAACCAAAGGTGCAAGAAGCAGAGGGTTGTACAGGACAAGGAAGCTCCACCTCAAAGAACAAACCAAGGGCCAGATGTAGCAACCCTTTTGCGAGTCGCAAACGGCGAAAATCGCCGTTTGCGACTCGCAAACGTGGGTTTGCAATGCACAAATGCATATTGCGAGTCGTTACCGACTCGCAATATGCATGTGCGACTCGCAAATAGGAAGGGGTGTTCCCTTCCTATTTGCGACTCGCAATGGTATGCAATACCATTTGCGACCGCATATGCGGTCGCAAATGGCATCGCAGTTACCATCCACTTCAAGTGGATGGTAACACAATCGCAAATTGGAAGGGGTCCCCATGGGACCCCTTCCAGTTTGTGATTGCACCCAAAAATATTTTTTCAGGGCAGGGAGTGGTCCAAGGGACCACTCCCTGCCCTGAAAAAAACGAAACAAAAGGTTTCGGATTTTTTTGAAATGCAGCTCGTTTTCCCTTAGGGAAAACGGGCTACATTTCAACAAAAAAAATACTGCTTTATTTAAAAGCAGGTCGCTAACATGGAGGCCTGCTGACTACAGCAGGCCTCCATGTTAGCGAGTGCCTATACTCGCTATGGGGCCGCAATTTGCGACCCACCTCATTAATATTAATGAGGTGGGTCTTTGCGACCCCATAGCGAGTCGCAGACGGTGTCTGAGACACCGTTCTGCATCCGAATTTGCGATTCGGAAATTGCGAGTCGCACCGACTCTCAATTTCCGAATCGCAAATTCGGACTTTGCTACATCTGGCCCCAACTTCTTCAGAACCAACTAGTTCATGCACCTCAAAGGATTGAGGTGCTTCTGAGGAAGGATGGCCAAGAACAACAACTATCTAAAAGAGACTGTTGATGGCTAAGAAAAGACCAGAGACAATTAGGCAATATAATGAGTTTGAGGATTCAAAGCAGGTTGATCAGACTGACGTTGTGGATGAAAGCCTGGACTTGACCAGTACCAAATGATCCGAAAGGGAGACAAAGATCATCTGGAAGTATTCAGGCCCAGATTGGACATATCTTACAAAAATCAAATTGGACTCGGATGATTGCCTGTCTGACGTTGAGGAACCTCCATGAGAATAAGGCAAGCGACGCCAAAAGCATATCTATGTTGATCATTAACAAACGTTGAAAGGACGGTCAGAGAGTTAGGGTAATGGTCAGAGGATAGTAGCCACTTTAGGACTCCAATTGACACTGAATAAAAATCCCAGTAGCTTTCGGTATAGGGTATTGACTGGAGGACTAACCAATTTCATCTCAGATTGTGAGTTTTTGTTCATCTGATTTAAGCTAACATGGTGCAGCTACACTACAAAATTGTACTGTAGATTGGCAGGTTAGTATGTTTGGATGGCTATTGGATGTTTATCGGCTGGGAAGGGATATTCCACACGTGTGGACAAAGACCGCCTTTGAATCTATAGTCAGGATACCTGCACAAGGGAGTAAAGTCTCACATGCATCACATCATCAGAGCGTGTATAGTTATAATGTGAATTATCTCATTTCAGCTGAATATGTGAAAGTTATGGAAGTAGAGAATTGTTTTGTTTGTTCTTACCTCTAGGCCTCCATGGGAGGGAGCAGCATATTTCCACTAACTTTTGTCTATTTCTTTTCTTGCTGTGTTTTCTTAAATCTCTTTTACCAGTAGGGTTCAATTAAAATACTCTACTCTGATATTTTACTATCCGTTAGAAGATGTGCTAGTTATTACCAGTGCAAATCTGTATTTGTGGGCTACTAAACATGTTTCTCGTTCTCACAAAGGGTTTAAGTCAAGGGATCAGTGTGAGTTATGAAATTCTTTACCTCCTGACTAACATGAGCATTGCTAACCAGAGAATGCACAGTGCAACCTGTACAATTAACAAAAAGGAGAAGGTATTTGTAGATTAACTGAATGAGAGGATAAGAATAAATGAAGAGAAACGTTAAAAGGAAGACAAGTGCAGAACATATTATTGGAAACGGTATGGAGACCTTAAAAGAACCACTCCCAAAGATTGAGCATTGATGTCGCCAGGAAGGGATGTCCATGTCTAATACAGAAAGTAGAGGGAAAAGAGACTATTGAGAAACTGGGATCGAGCAAATGTGAGCATAATTTCTTAGTTCAGTTACAACCTTTCTCAAAACTAGAGGTAAGTATAAAAAAAGGTCTGTAGTAAATTAGCCTATTTCCAATTGCCACACAACTGGGAAGGTAGTTGCTACACAGATATATTTCTCCCTAGGATATATCACACAAACTAGTTCAATTTTTCTCTTGATCAGAACATAAGGTGAAGCAGGCACCGTTTTTAAACACATTCTTAGTTATATCTTTGGAGCACACATATCTTCTATAGGAGTGGCATTAAACAATGTGAAGATTAGAAAGCAGTCCACATTGGTAGATCTGCTTGTCACTAATTTGGCAGAAGAGTTAACAGTAATCAATACAGAATTTCTTACAATGAGAGCTATGATTATGCAAAAATGCCTTGTACTGGATTTACTCCTTGTGAAGGAAGGTAGAGTTTGCAAAGTCATCCACTTTTAGGGATACTGTGCCTACTTCCTGTGCATAGATAAGCAACTTGCAGCTACATCAATAACATCACGATCAAAACACATGAATAACTGAGCTGGAAGAGTCAGGAGCCTGGAAAGGATTAGGGTCCATATTTGGATCTATTGGAAGAGATTTTGTTAAGATAGGAGAATGGCTTGTTAGTGCAGATGACAGAATTCGAAAGTTTCTTAAGCTCCTGTCTTGGTTATGCTAATCGACATTGTATGTGTACTTATTCTCCTAAACTTTTGTAAGAGAATTTAATCATGTAATGATATATATTGTGGGTATAAGAATATGTCAGAAATGAGAGGAAGAAAAAGAAAGAAGCTTGACGTGAAGGTCAAAGAAATGCAAACACTTTCAAGGATTTGGGAGAATCTAAGAAAAATAATCCAAAGTTAGTGAATGATGTGTTTGTATTAAAGAAATGAGTGATGATTTAGAAATCATCAGAGGGGGTTGTGGGAGTCGTTTTTTCCTTTTCTCTTATTAAATATTTTATAAACTAAGCTTACGCTAACCTAAACTGTGTTTACACTGTTTTCCATCTTGCATCAATGTCACAATACATCATGTGATAACTACTACTGTTTTTTTTGTTTCAAATAAAAAATTGCAAATTTTGCAATAATAAACATAGAGCATTGCCAGAGAACTTTCCGCACTGTACCTAACCAAGGACATCCCAACCATCTAAAGCTATTAACACACAATGTATCAACGAGCATACTTGAATAAACTGTGAGAATGACCGAACTTCAAAGTAAAACTACCATGAGAGGAATGTATTCTGTAGTAAAATGTTTCTTCTTTCTTGTTCCATATTGGTGCATATCCTGAGAACCATGTACTTGTGAAAAATGTGCAAAAGTCTTTGGCCCAGATTTATACTTTTTCATGCAAAATGTGTTGGCGCAGTTTTGCGTGGAAAAGTATAGCACCGGCTAGCACCATTCCAAGACGCCGTCCGGGTGCCATATTGTAAAGGACGCAAATAGGGTGGGGGAGGCATAGGGAAAACTGGTGTTTGTGCACTGAATTATGGTGCTACACTGTTTAGAGGCAAAAAAATGCCTCTAAGCAGTGTAGCGCCATTTTCTGGTGCACAACCTCCATGGACATGGCTCCGGTCTTATAAAAGACAGGAGCCATGCCCACCACCCCAATGGCCATGACCAGGGGACCAATGTCCCCTGGTCATGGCCATTGGTGCCAGCCCCATACAGGGGGGCCCAAGTCAGGGCCCCAGGGCAGGAAAAAAAAATATATATATACTTACCGGGACTTACCTGGGATGGGTCCCCCATCCTGTGGTGTCCCCCTCGTGTGGGTGGGGGTGTCCCTAGGACCAGGGAAGGGCACCTGTGGGCTCTTTAATGCTCAAAAATGCTCATTCTTAGGACAACCATTTTATACAATTATAATAAATAATGAATTGTAGTTTGACTTCTAGAATTTTTTTGTTATTTTGCCAAAATGTGTTTTCCCGTACAAAATACTATACGAACCAAGCCATAAATAATTTTCTAGAAGGGATCTCCTGCCCTCTGCCTGCATTTTGAGAAAGGAAGACAGTTATTGAACTTACTCTCTCAATACGGGTATCAGGCAATTTCCTTTTGGTACTCTTGAACCATAGACTCACCATGACTAACAATACACAGAAACACCTTGTTTACTTGTATAGTCACCCTGTTTTGGCTCATTATGGATGCTGCTTAAACTAGGATGTGTTTAGCTTTTAAGGAAAACCCCTGCTCACCCCCTTGGAAGCTTGGCTCAAGCAGTTACGCTTATATCAGAGGCAATGTGCAAAGTGTTTTATACACCCAGTAACACAGTGAAAATACCACAAAAGTACTCCATACCAGTTTAGAAAATAGCCAATATTTATCTGAGAAGACCAAAATGACAAAAAAACAACATACACAAGTCAAGATATCACTTTTTAAACATTTAAGCAAATCTTAATCCATAGTAGTTAATGTACGAACCTCTTTAGCACACAGTATCTGGGATGTGTCAAAAACAAAGACAATGTTGGCCACATGGTAGGTGAGGCACTGGAAAAGCAAAACGATGTATGGGTTCCTTACTGCACAGTGGAGGTGATGCGTCAATTCTTTCCTCGTAGGTGAGGCGATGCGTCAGTTCCTTAGTTTTAGGGGTGGTGATGCGTTAATTTTGTGACATGTGGCCTCAGTTCCTTACTGCAGTGCTGGGTCGATGAAAAATTGGTGCCCAGGGACGATGCATGGAAAATCCAGATGGGCTGTGTTGATGGGACCGCAGTGAAACAGGCGCTGCGTCAATTCTGCAGCCTAGAGACAGGTGCTGCTGCAATTCTCCACCTTTTGGGCAGGTGCTGTGTTGATTCTTCATCCACGAGACAGTCACTTTGTTGATCTTTCTGGCGTGGTGTGTTGATGCGTGGATTTTGGCAGTCAGGACTCTCAGCTGAAGAGCTCAGGCACTGGCAGATGAAGACTTTGATGTCCCTGAGACTTTTTAACAGGAGGCAAACTCAGTCCATGCCCTTGGATAACCTTTGGGGCAGGATAAAGAAAATCAAGTCCTGTCCTTTCACTCCCAGGATAGACACAGCAAGCTGCAGGTCGGCACGCCAAAGCAACACGCAGAGTGCCAGTCCCTCCTACAGCATCCAGCTCTTCTTCCTAGCAGAATTGTCTCAGTCCAGAAGGATTCTAACTATGTGGTTACCCATTACTGTTTTTGAAGTAGGCAAACTTCAAAGAGAAATCTTTGTAGTGCACAAAACCTTGCCTTTCACTGCCCTGGCTCTAGACACACTTCAGGGGGTTGGGATCTGCTTTGTGTGAGGACAGGCACAGCCCTATACAGGTGCAAGTGTCAGCTCCTCCCACCACTTTAGCTCAGGAAGACCCATCAGCCTGGTGATGGGCCATCGTAATATGCAGGGCACACCTCATCTCCCTTTGTGTGACTGTCTAGAGTGAATGCACAAACAACCTAACTGTCATCCTGACCCAGACGTGTAATCCGCAAATGGCAAAGAATTGTTAAGCAAGAAAATGCCCTCTTTCTAAAAGTGGCATTTTCAAACTCACAGTTCAAAAACCAACTTCACCAGATCTCAAACTCAACATCTCTATCTTCTCCCAATGGGAACTTACACTTAAAAGGTATTTCAAGGCAATCCCAATGTTGCCCTATGGGAATGATAGGCTTTGCAATAGTAAAAACTGAGGGGCATACTTATACTCTGTCTGCACTGAACCTGCATCAAAACTTTTGACGCATATTCGGCACAAACCTTGCACCATATTTATACAATGACGCCTGGCCCCGCGAATGCCAAAATTCCGCTGTGTGTGTCATTTTCTGGATGCGGGAAACCGTCTTGCATTAATGACATGCAAGGTAGGCGTTCCCATCAAAAAAATGACGTAAACACCCGTGAGCCATATTTATTCTACTGCGCAAAAATCCCGCATGGCCGGGAGGCGCAGTCAGAAAATGGCGCACAGCCCGATTTGTGTCAAAAAATAATGCCTGGGTCAGGGCAGGCGTTAAAATGGGGCAAACACACCACTACTTAAGGAAAACACACACAAGCAAAGAAGAGCTCCAAAAGGAAGACATGGAGGTGCTTTTCATCCAGCATGCACGAAGACGCTGAGCACAGGACCAACAACAGCAGCTTCCACAACACCAGCAGGGACCCCATAGGCAACGCAGAAGGCAGGAGAGGATTTTCCGCACCAGGACAACCCTTCTGGGACTCCGGCAGCAAGACATCATCCAGAGGTACAGACTCAACTGGCAAGCCATTCAGCAGCTGCTGCGCAACATTGAGCCACAGTTGGCACCCAACTTGCAGACACCCCACATCATTCCACCAGAGACCAAGCTGCTAGCTGTCCTCCACATGTAGGCAAGTGGCTCCTTTCAAACCACTGGTGCCCTGGTTGCCGGGATCTCACAGCCCTCATTCTCTGCCTTCCTACCCAAGGTATTCGATGCCATCATCTCCCTCACACCCGCCACATCAGCTTTCCCAATACACACCTGAAGCAGCAGGAGATCAAACAGGGCTTCTATCAAATCAACGGCTTCCCACACGTGCTTGGTGCCATTGACTGCACACATGTATGCATTGTGCCACCTGCTGCAACAGAACATCTATACCGCAACAGGAAGCACACACACTCCATCAATGTGCAGGCCATTGTCGATCACCGGGGATTAATCACCAACATCGTGGCAGAGTATCCTGGGACTGTACATGATTCATTCATCTTCCGCCACTGCACCATCAATCAACACTTCCAGGATGGACGATATGGAAATGGCCTACTTGTTGGTAAGTACAGAAACCTACTTATATACACACAGCACAGCAACCCCGTAGGACACACAACACATACACCAGTACATTGACACGTGGCCAGGAAGACACTGAGGTTGTGACACTACTAGGCATGTTTGAATTCCAGACCCAATGGGATACATACCTAGGGACAAATGACAGATCCAAATAACAACAGATGCTACTCCACAGACACAAGGGAACAATTTAAAACAACACAATGATAATGACATGGCCTTAACTGGCAGTACAACTTGGAAGATTAATCTTTCAATATCACATCAATAACCCTTCCAAGCAATAGGTACTGTGTAAGAGGTGTGCAATGTGTTTTGCTGCAGGTCAAACACCTTGAGACACATAGCATGATGATGATGACTCTAATGAAGGTGACATGGAATCATTGAGGCGGTACCAATATCTCACATCACTCCTGCTCTGACATTCCTACTACATTCCCACTACCAATAAGCAAGTGGACTGTGCTAAGAACACATATTGATGTGACAATGTTGAAAGTGCACATTGCTACACATAAGGTTTGTGACAATTACACATATACAAAACAGATGTACAAGCATATGGACATTCTGACACTCAAAACGTCACAACCAAGTTAGCCAGCAGAACTGGACCAGGTTCAGTAGTATAGGTACACGTTTGAACATGAGTCAACTAGGCAAGGGCAGAGAAATAGGTCTGCAGAGAACTTGTCACACATGGAATATTTTTGCATTGTCAATTGTCAACCATTCAGTGCTGACAAATTATGGAGATGTGTTGTATTTTGTCACCTAGCCAAATGAAAGGGCCTCACTGATGTTGAACAAATTCTATTGCATATGTTAAATTGGATGGGATGTCCAGGCCATATAGATGCAACTGTGTTACCACCACTGTGGAATTGATTCTGTGTATGGAAGTATCATGTCACCCCCAGTTAAGACACATGGACACCTCTTTCACATGACATAATGCAAGGGAGTACACAATGTACTGCAACTCTACAAAAGTACCGCAGACATCCGGTCAATCAGCCAAACACCAGTTTAGATAATGAAACAACCCAATGCTGATGGTACATCCTAGAAGCCAAGGATTCCACACAATAATACAAAAACAGATGTGTCACAGACAACAAAAGAGAACAACTGCCATGCAAAGTGTTAATCATGGTGCAGGCAACATCAACATTTTCTCACTCATTTTCTCTTTCTGCTGATCAGGGGTATGGGATCCAGCCATGGATCATGACCCCATTTGCCAACCCAAGCACAACATCAGAGCATGCCTATAATGAGGCATATCGGAGGACACGCACCATAGTCAAGAGGACTTTTGGCATCCTGAAGTCAAGATTCAGGTGCCTCGACATCACCGGAGGCAGCCTCCTACACTCACCAGAAATGGTCTGCAAGATCATTTTGACCTGTGACATCCTTCACAACATTTGTGTAAGGAGGAACATTCCCCTCTATGAACCAGACCCACAAATGGCTGAAAAGGAGGAAGAGGAGGACGTTGTCCATCAACATGAGGGAGACCATCCAAACACAGCTGCAGGATTGCGTCGGAGACAACACATTATCCAAAACTTCTTTTAACTATAGTCACCATCACCACTGTCTTACCATATGTCATTAAACACCTATTCTAATCACTATATCATGGTCTGGGTAATCATTTTTGCATCACATTATCCCTAAGATTCATCATCAGAGTGTAGCCTCATGGAGCATTGCAGAAATACATATTAGGATACTGAAAAATACAAATCACATTTGATGGGTATACATGTACAGCCAACTTCACACACACTGTAAATTACATATATCCTGTCCATTTCACATTTGAAGGGCAATAGCAGAGGACCACAGCTATTTCACACATACATGTTGGCAACATGGTTCATTGTAGAATATGGCACACAATGAAGACACCATCATTCAATAAGGAAAACAAATGCCTCATGCATGAGGCAGTGGATGTGCTATTGCATTGGTAACAGGAATGTATGACCAGACTCCTGACAACAGTAAGTGTCACATCAGCTATCTTTGCAAGGAGTATGTGTGACAAGAAATCCATGTAAGCAGCAAACGGATAGCACGAGTGCCCCAGGTATGACTAGCATTGCACACAAGACATCCCCTGCACATGCCATCCCAGGTCATAAGTCCTGCCACTGCCATGTGTTCTGTCTCTCCCCACCCTTCTCGAGGGGGCCCTGGAAATGGACTATTTGTACCCAGATAATCCCTCATCTACACACACCCAGACTCACATTCTGACTTCAGTGTGCTTCCTTCTTTAGTATGGTATGCCATAGTCATTGTTCATCTGTCTGCATGGACTTCTGGTTGGATAATGCCCTGCCTTGTAGTCTGTAGGACCTGTAATTGTAATCACCTGTCCATTGCTTCCCATGGGAAAGGTACTGTTGGCCCTTTAAACTTGATTCTCACCTAGGGGACTTGTGAAAGACTGAAGCTGCACACACCTGTGAGCACCTCCATGCAGACCAGCCATTTGGACATGCACTGCCCTTGTAGCTGCCTGGAATGGCATAGAAACTGCCATTATATGTATATCACTGTTATGCAGTGCCATATAAATCACTTGTGTAACACAGGCCTTCGGTTATTGTGTAACGTTGCAGCACACAGGAAAAAAACTGTTAACATTTTCCACAGTGTTGTTTCAGCTTTGACCAGTCTCAGTCTGCTCACTGTGTATTTGCCTCGTTCATTTTTATTCCTGATTGACCCTGCATCCTGTTAGCCTGACTGGTTCCTGTCTTTGCATTACCATAAAGGTTCCCTGTGGCTACATTTGTCTCATAGTTGCTTTCCATGCCCTCACTTTCCTCCTGGGGTATTGTGTCAGGTAGGTCTACAATGAATACTCAAATACATTGTATAGCGTAATCAGTTTACTTATCGTATCATGGGGTGGAAGTTGTCTTCAAACAGCCTAATCACGGCCCATCCCTTGTCTGGGTTTCATGTAGGCATGAGTGACAAAAAGTGACAGTGTACCATGGCTGTGTGCATGGATTGGGTTTGGTGCCTCCAGCACAACAAACAACGTTAGATAATGTACATGAAATGTCAACACATGTTTGTACCCTGGTGGTCCACATACTGATTCACATCGGCCCCAACATATTGATGGGGCTTGCGTGGTGAATAGCTGTGAGATTAATCAGCACAGAGGCACAGATGTTCCCGGCTGCAGTGGGAATTTTAGAGGCCACCCTGTGTACAAATGTTGTGATGAAACCTGCTGGTTTAAAATTCCTGATCCATTAACTTTGTGAGCACACCAAGGTTGCCCTGTTGTCAGTATCATAAAACCTCTGCAGTGCCATAGCTGGACTATCCCCATGTGTGTTCCCAATTCCTCTTCGGCTTTCGTTCAATTCAGCTGTGAAGGATACTTTGTTAATGCAGGGAATGGCTCCACAGATTCATAACTAGACCTGCACGTAACTGTGACAACATGGACCCCAATAACGACACAGGCTAAACATGGGCCCATACACTTGAACTGGACACCTTTGTGCAATTAACCACTGGAAATATGTGAACATGTGCTGCTTGGTCTGCTGGTCCTCCACTGCCACAGGAGAAACACAGGTCATTTATATGACTCAAACTGTGGAGTGACGTTACATTTGTGGATTGGTTTTGGGACTCGGTGTCACAAACACCGTACCCACATAGCATTTTCAAATGCCTGACTCATGGGTAGTATTGAAACAAGTGACCAGGAAGTGGTATCCAACATTCCAGGACATGTGATGGCTTAGTCTTGGAACATTGCCATGATCAACTGTCCTCTATCTATCCTGTGCATGGTTTGTCATGGGAGACGCTTATGTCCCAAAAATCTGGGAAGTTCACACAGCATTTGTTGCTACGTGTATGACAAACACATTTCCTTACTCATTTCCACACTGAATAGCATCTGATGGTTGTCCACATTGACAACACATGCATACAAGCACATTTATGAAAACACGTTTTGTGATGTTCACACAGTGGGACAACTAAAATTGTGAGAGCCAATTCAAACACATTGACACACAGGCAATGAGTTACTGTATTGAGTTGTGTAGCCTTGCTATCCTCTATTGACGCACAACCTGCTCAAACTGGGGAATACCAATTTGTATTCCAAACGTTTGGGGATCCAGTGCGTCAGTGAAGAGTTCAAATCTGGTACAACAACTAGAGGATCATGGTCCGCAGTAGTGTGATCTGCCACATGTGCCCATACATTGGAGTGCACAATGTAGGTGCCAACAGCCTATCTCCATATAGTTACAGCTGTCATGTACTATAAAATTTGAGAAATGACCCAAACCCAGTGAAAGACTTAAATGTTGACGCATACATGTCAAAAAAGACGCACATGCGTAAAAAAACACTGCATATGCGTAGAAAAATGATGCTCACTGCCATGATACATCCATTGGTCCTGAGCGGTAATTCCCACACTGTACCCCATGAAATTAACTATGAAAAATATTTGAAAAAATGGATGCAGGGTAATTTCTAAGCATGTGCGTAAAAATAAAATGACGCACAGACTGTAAGCGTTATAATATTTTGACACAGCATAATAAAAACACACCGCATTTGAGGCAGGAAGTGATGTAATAAGATATCCTGTTTACAGAATTGGCATAGTGGGTGTACTTTCACTTTCACTTTGCAGTCTGTGATTTTTCTTGACTGTGTGGCTGCATTTGGAATTGTCTCTCTGTGAATATTGTGAATTTGTTTCCTGTTGAGGAACCAGGAAAGATTAGACCCCCACCCGGGGTCTTCTTCCCAGCAGTGGAGGGACACCCTTTTCCTCAGGGTCAGTTTAGCAGAGAGTACACAAATCAAGCGGAGTCACCAACTGGAGGAATAAAGAGAAGTTTATTACATGGATTATAGCTCGAGCTAATACAGAGTCCCAGGACAGTCAAGTGACTATCCTACGGAGGCTTCCCCTTCACTCTGGGACACCCAACCTTATATACACACAAACTGCTTAGTCAGAGGACAACTCCACCCCTAACGTATTCAAGGTCCTCTGCGGCCTTCAGAATATTTCAGGGATACACGTGTGGTGGGAGAAGGTACAGATGCAGCTGGCAGGAGGTGGCAACGACCTGTACAAACCTGTTCTGGCAGTTACTGATTAAGCACGACAGTTCTTGGAACTGTAATTGGAAAAAGTAATATGGCAGCGATAAGCAGATTGCAGCCCAAGGCTGCGAGCACAAGGTCAATCATCAAAGTTCAGGAGGTTTGTCGAGCACATGGCAACATAATAAAGATAAACAGATGCCTAGCAGCTATGGTGTATGATTAACTTTATGTACATTTTCTCACTGTGTGCTCTTTATATTGTCTTTTGGTGTTTTCTAAGTGTCTGTGGTATCCTGTGTAAGTGTATTTTTGACATTTCTAGTGTCTAATTTTGTCTTTGTACTTTTGGGAGTCTGTTGTGGGTAGTGTTAGTTTGGGGATAGTTGGGCTGTTTTAGTGTTATTTACTTTTCATTTCCCTCTCCTCCTTTCCCTTCATTATCCTCTGTACCCCTTAATTCCTTTATTATTTCAAGCATGTTGGGTAGGCCACGTCTCGGTAGAATGGGAGAGGAGGAGCTGGGGGGATTCATTTGGCTGGTGTGCCACTTCCTCCCATTGATGATAGAAGCAGGTGGCTGGGTGATACCGGGGTATCACACAGAGGCAAGGAGGCTCCGGTGGTCAAAGGTCCTGTACCATCTGCAACGCATATACAACACACCGCACAATGACCACCAGCTTAAACACCGTTGGGCTGACCTTGTTGCCAGGGAGCAAGACCTGCTGGACCACCTGGGGATTGTGATTGGTGGCCCTGTTGGTGAGTACAATTCAGAGTAATGTGCACATTTAAATGCTCTGTAGTGTAAGTAGCAGATTTGTTCATATGCTGCAGGCAATGTTTTTGGACATGTGGAATGCAAGTCAAACATATAGTGGCCGCGAGTTATAAAATAATTGCTACACATTACTGTCATTTGTTGACGCAACAGCTGCACTGAGTTACAAAACACAATTGGAACCTGTAAATTAGTGCTGCCTTCACGTCAATAGATGATGCAAATGTGGCTCTAACATATGTTTTAGGCATGGTCTGTGAATGTGCCAGGAAAGACATGTTTTTAATCCAGATATTTTCAAGAATTAATGTATCCCCCAATTATTTCTGATACATGTCTGAACTGGATTCTGACACATACGTACCAAGTTATTTCTAACCTCAGGTAACATCTTAGGCTGATAGTTTGATTTGGTTGTGCTGCAATTAAATTAGGGATGGATGCCAAAAGTAATGCACACAGGTTCATATCTAAATGTTTGGTGCTACTTTCCATAGCTTTGGCACATAAAATGAAGCAAATTATACATATTGAGGGGTAACAACTATCCATGGCCCTCTGTTCACTGTACCTGTGTGTTTTACATTGGTCTTGGGCACAATAGCTGGAACAAAGCTAATGCATTTGCAATCTGGGTTACTCTATAGCCATGAACTTCTCATATGTTATGGGATCATCATGGGATACCTGACGTTGGGGAATGCATGATCACAATGTATTACATGCATGATGTCATGCAAGGGACCCCTGACCAATTCTATCATACATAAAAAGTTCACTAATACTTTGCTAGTTTAGTTTGGCACTCCCCTGCTGATCTAGTGCAGCATATGTTTAATAACTAACTTCCCAACATGGAGGCTATCACAAACATGGGTGTATGCTAAGATCAGAAGACTAGCATTCCTGTGACTGCTGCCATTCTGAAGGTACATACAAATTGAAACCTACATCATCATGATTGACACAGTGGTACATTTGCTAAACCATGTGTTAATAATATGACAGTGTCAGTTTGCTGTATATCTGCTGATCAACCAACTTGGCAAATGTAAGATGATAAATGTGGCTCACTGTGATTTTCAAAACCCATAATGGGTACACAGGGCAATGAGTGGACATTTCAGGTGCAATTACTACACCTTTGCCCATGCAGTCTGTCATTGATTACTACAATATACACTGTTAACATATATCTCCTTGTTGTATCTAAATATTAAAACTGGTCAATCCATGGCTAGCCTCAAACTGTCACCAATTAATGCACGGGATCCCTGCCATTATGGCGTCATAGGGGGCATATGTGGCTCAGGGTACATTGTTAATGTAGCATATGCAACCTAGACACAACACAGGCTCTACATGTAAGGGACCATAGAAAGCATGATAAATCATGACCTTAAATCAACCCACAGGTGCGTCACACAGTAAATGATTGTCCGTTGATGCACAAGCCACAATACCTGAGTGACTGGTATTGCAGTGCTCCAGGAAAGTGGTTTGCATGTCTCTCATTACTACAAATGATGAGAGGAGTACACTGCATAAATGAGTCTGCAAAAAATTGATGGCGCATGTTTGTCACCACATGATAGTTAAGGCCACTGCATGTGTGCAGATATGTGTGTATCACTCACTGGAGTGACTGGGTCTGTACATGTTTGCAGTGGTATGTCTGTTGCAGTATCATCATGCCTGAGAGGCTGGACTTTCAGATTTAATGTTACACACAGTGATTTTATTTGGAAGTGTTGTACAGTGCACAGACATTGAGCACATTTTTCCCTTCCATGCTTTCCAGGTGGACCTGCCCCCTACACAATCGGAGAGGTGGCTCGATTTGCGGACCCAGACATATCCAGTAAGTGTTGATATTTCAGTTCTGTGTTGCATCTGCAGCTGTTGTGTGATTGACTCCTGTGTGTTGGACACATAGCAAGGTATGATGTGCTGGTAAATGATCAGATATGTTACTTGAGAGGAGTATAACTTTTTTTCCAGCTTTGAGTTGGACAATCATTAGTGTATAGTCATATTTTGGGATTGTAGTGCAGCCCTGTAGGCATGGCCATGTGAATAGGGTGACATTTGTTGTTAAACTTTTTAGAATGAAAATTTAGCAGATGGCTATATTCATGATTTAGTCAGCAAGTCAGACCCTGAATCTCACAGAATAGGGATGCCAAAGTCTTACCCACAGACTTGAGCCTCCCTGTTCACTAATGAACATGTTTGGCTGTATGTTTGACTTTCTAGCAGCATTTAGCTCCACATGTTGTGCTACGTGTATGTGGCACTTGAGTACAATGTCATAGGTGTGCATGCAGCTCATGGCCAGATGTGTGCTTGCATCTATCTGTTTGTTGTAAGACAGGTATTAGTGGTATTAAATGATGTTGACAATTGTCTGCATTTACAAGCATAAATGTGGATGGGATTGTCCAAGGTGTGGGTGTATCCTAGTTGGACATCCTCCTTACCTGTGGTGGACTGCCCAAACCCATGCACAGCTGTCCAAAGCTTCCTGGATGTCCTAGATGTTTGAAAGTATTTGTTGCTTCTCCATCCCCCCGAGGCACAGGTTTAGGGTTATGAAATGTGTACCTAGGTGTGATGATCCAAGTTTAGTACACAGACATGTAAAACTGTAAATCACTTGTCCAAACCTAGGATACCCACTCATGATTAGCAACTGCATTCCATCCTGGCAATTAAATTTACAAATCACAGATCTTGTGGCCCTTGATTGTCACCCAGAAGATAGTCAGTAGTTGGCCTGTCACATGTGGAGGACTTGCAGCATTTTGTACGTGACAAATGGCTGAACAATGATGCATAGGTCATTTAAGTTGTTACACATCTTTTAGGGCATTGCTGTGCTGTTAGATAGGACATGTTTAGGCTGCATTGGAATGTACTTCCTCAGGGCGAATCTGCGATCTATATGGTGATATGGCCTGTTTTAGCTACATTAGATATATTTTCTGATTTTCTTCAGTAGCTATATCACACAATGAAGTACCTAATGTTTGGTTTTGTCTTTTTTAACAGCAGCCAATATGAATGCCATCCAGATTCGGGAGTTTAAGCGCCGGGCGATGCGTTACTGCCACATTCTGGATGTGGAGTCTGGGTTACGCCACATGGCACGGCCTTATCGCCATGAAAGAGCCTCAGGAATGTGGAGGGCATTTGCCCAAGGGGGCCCTTCGGTGTCCACAACAGCCACCACCACAAGCACCACCACTACCACCCAGGTGGCACCAAGTATCTCAGGCACCACTGCAGGACCATCGAGCTCCACTGTTCCTGGACCTATGACAGCACCACCTGCACCTCCCCCTACAAGCATGGCACCAACAACCAGACAAACATCTACAACTGGCACCCAGACCACCCTTGCTGCAGTCATTGACATGCAGATTTCCAAAGGATGCAACTTGACATGCAACGTATGTTGAGGAGAATGAACAGGCTGCAGCAGCATGTGTCACAAATTAATAAGAGGGTGCGTGCCATCAAGAAGACCCTGCGGAGGGTGAACTTGTGAAAATTATACCCTCTGCCATGAAGCCCTCCCCTCCCTCCTCTTTCCTGGTTCTTTTAATTAGTGGGTTTAGGGGGCTTAGTGTTAGGTTAGAATAGGCTGTTAGTTTAGTTAATAGTAGTGGGTTGGGGGGGTGGGGGTATGATAATTTAAAATGTTTTTTTATTATGTGTGTGGGTGGGTGTGTGGGTGGGGGATGATGTGGGGTTTTAGTGTTTAAAAAAAAGAAAATGAAAAAAAATATATATATACAAAATACAAAACATATATCTTTGTTTAGTATAAGATAGTATGTATTTAGGTTAGTACATGTTTTCCTCCATGTGTCCTATCTTATAAGGGGGGTAGGGGGTTGATGTTTAGAGTGTTTAGTTCAATGTGATAAGTTTAGCTTAGGTTAGTTAGGGCCTGTTATGGGTAATGTGTAGTTAGGATAGGTTAGGTTAGTTAAGGTGTTTGCCCAGGTTTTATCTTCTCTTTTTACTGTTAAATAAATATTTAGGTACTCCTTTACAGTATGTGTCAAATGCTTGGGGATCAGGGCCTTGTCATGGCTGAACAGTGTCTCTTTAGTATTTGCATTTGTGCCCATCCTGCAACCAATTCCAAATTGAGCTGTTACATTGGCAGCTACACCAGAGCTACTTTACTAAGATTCTGCCATCCATTGCACCCACCACTCAAGGTTACTATGGATCCTAATGTGTTGTTACTTTTTTGATGTATGTTTTCAATCTCACATACTTTGGGACTAGATTTGGTATTGAGGACACTGTGGGGGTCATTCTGACCCCGGCGGTCACCGACCGCCAGGGCCAACGACCGCGGAAGCACCGCCAACAGGCTGGCGGTGCTTCCTGGGCCATTCTACCGCCGCGGTCAGAAAAGGGGAACCGGCGGTTTCCCGCCGGTTTACCCCTCGCCCAGGGAATCCTCCATGGCGGCGCTGCTTGCAGCGCCGCCATGGGGATTCCGACCCCCTTCCCGCCATCCTGGTCCTGGCGGTTTTTACCGCCAGGAACAGGATGGCGGGAACGGGTGTCCTGGGGCCCCCTAACAGGGCCCCACAAAGATTTTCAGTGTCTGCTTTGCAGACACTGAAAATCGCGATGGGTGCCACTGCACCCGTCGCACCCCAGCAACTCCGCCGGCTCCATTCGGAGCCGGCTTCATCGTTGCTGGGTCTTTCCCGCTGGGCCGGCGGGCGGCCTTTTGGCGGTCGCCCGCCGGCCCAGCAGGAAAGCCAGAATGACCGCTGCGGTCTTTTGACCGCAGTGCGGTCATTCGGCGGTTCCCGCCAGGCGGGCGGCTACGGCCGCCCGCCGTGGTTGGAATGACCGCCTGTGTTACGTCTGCCTGCAGCCTGATGTTCAAGTGAAGCCTTATAAGGTGAGTGGTGGTATATTCTCAAGTAGTATGGTATACATAACTCACACCTATCATTTGTTACATTGTTCAGCCAGGTTACTTATTTGTACGTACACTCATACACAACCATTCGTGCTGTATGGTGTGTGTTAGGGAACATTTTGGGTCAAATGTCACACACGTAAAGATTGTCTTGAAGAAAAATTTGAAGACAATAATTTTTGGCTTAGACATCCCTTGAGGAAGACTTATTCTGTCCAATACAGCATTATACTGTATAGTTTCTATTTACCTCAGAATTAACCCTAAGGATGGGTAGATGATGGTACAATCCAGTCCACAGTGCATAGTTATCGGCCCACATTCTTTCAGGGCAGTGTATTGACATTCTATAATCATTGACATGAGGCAAACATCACTGATCTCCTTCATGGTTGATGTGTCACGTTACACAGAGACAAAGTGGTTGTGCAAGTGCTGTAGTGCTTTATTTACATTGTCCATGATTGTTAGTCCATTAGTGTGACACCTTCCATTGTGATCCTACACAAGTGCTAAAGGACATGTCCTTGGACATGCTGTGGTGAAGTGTCAGACAGTGCAGAGGGACATGATTTGCCAATGAGTTAGTGAGAGACAATCACAGGGTAGAGTGACAAGGTAAACAGTGGGCTGGAGAACAGTGCTTGAGAGCAGCTGTTGCAAGACTGGCATGTTACAAAGCACAGGACGTTGGTTATAAGTGGCCATGTGGCAGGGACTAGTGCTCCTGGGTACTCTTACAGGTGAAGGTGAAGGTGATCTGTTCCACGTCTTCATCTTCTGATGTGTGTGTTGTCTCCTCTGCCCTTGGTGGTGGTGGTTGTGGAGGGGCAACACAAACCTCTGTGTTTGAAGACGTGGAGTCAGACATCCCAGTAGCTGCCAACTGTGGGGCTATTAAGTGCAGTACTGCAGCAAGGAGGAGCTGCTGGTTCTTAAGAATAGCAGCCACAACACTGTGGTAGGCAGCCAGGTCGGCCCTGAGGGGGTCAATATTGCATTCGTGCACGCGTTGAAAAGTTTGTTGTTGGAGGTGTTGTGTCAACCCTTTTACAGCTGTGCTGATTTCCTTCACACTTTTTTCAATTCTTGCAAGATTTATGTTCGCCCTTGCATGGCTGCTGCCTGTTCTGCAGTTGACATCATGCATGAATGCACCCCCTCTAGGCTGGCTGCCATATTTTCCATCCCCACCCGCACCTCCTTGGCCAGCTCCCTCTGTACTCCAACTACAGTTCTCTCAAAGCTGGTGCGAGTGTTGTCAGATTCCTCAGCTGGGTTGGAGCTGGCAGGTCGTACAATTGGGATGGTGGGTGCGTCCTCTGTGATGGCTGCTGTATCTGTGCTCCTCCTTGCAACTGAAGGTGGGATCTGGAGGGTTCCAAGGACATCTTGGAGGGTGTGCTGGCTGATGTTTGTCAGCTCGTCATCCATGTCATCAGGGAAGTCCAGGATGGGCATATCCCCAGGAGAGCCATCGTCCTCTGCAATGAGATATTGTACAATTAGTGTGTCTGTGTTGTTGGATTTGTAATGTGATGTGCCTGCCTTCCTATTTTTTGCACATTGTGATCTTAGTTCCTGTTCATTGTTCCTGTCTATAATAATAGCATTGTCCCAGGCCTATGCCCCACCTGCATGTCATGTGTAGTGTGGTCAGTTTGGGGACTTGTCAGCATCAAATCCTCTAGGTGTTGGTTCTGGCCAAATTGTATATTTCCACCTTCTTGTCCTACTCAACCCTCCGTCTACTTCCATTCTCATGGTGAGGCCTTGCACTTGCTGTGGTTGTTCTGATGGCACTTGCACCACACTTAACAATCTGGAACTGACCCAGTCTTAGATATTTCACATCCAGCTATATGTTGCAGAGACATAGCATATACTATGTATAGCATTGGCATGGCACACTACAGATGTCAGCAGTAGTAGTGTGTAATGTTGATGTTGGGGAATGTGTGCTACATTGGATTGCACTGATGGTCCTAGCAGTGTTCCATTTCCTCTTCTGACTGTGAGGGTGAATTTCACTAGCCGGTAACATATGTCTTCCCCCTCAATGCTGTTGTCTGAGCAGTATGACATTTGGGATGTTGCAATGTGACCCAGGCACAGGGTGGACCCTGACATATGCAGCATGGGTATGACATTAGTGATGTGTACCTCATAATGTTTATGACAATGGTTGATGTTTGTAGCAACTATGGACATTCACATTTGACAGGATTAGAACATTTTTATTGATTACAGGGGATTGATAAAGTTGTCATCCTGAACCCTCTAATTTGGGTGTGTTTGATCCATGGGGAAGTTACTGCCATTAGCTACTTGACCTGCACACACAGCAGAGGTGGTAGTGGCAACTGTTGTCAATGTTAAATTCCACTTGCAGATATGGCCTGAGACTGTTAATTGAGCCTTAGTTCATGTAGGGAGAATACCACCTGTTGTGTGACAGCAGGCCAGTTTTATGTTGTACCCTACCCTCCTGGACTGGCTTTACCTTTCCAACATCCTTGGCATGGCAGCATACCCCCATGCAAAAGTTGTTGGTGTAGTGTAGTACTGTGCCCCAGGTTTCCTCTGAACAGCCCATGCCCCTGTGCCGTGCCCCTTTACCCATGCCACTCCCTGAATATCATGACTTACATGCATTGTGTATTAGGTATGTCCCCCTGCCTGCTTGCAGTTAACATTTGTGCATTTTAATTCCCCATGCGACTTACCATAAATCTGTATTGTCTCCTGGTAGTCTGCACTGTCCTGTCCTTGAATCCCTGTGACGATCTCCACAGGGATGACGGCTGCCACCATCTCCTCCGTGTGGTCCAGGGCCTCCTGCGATGCTGGACTCCGACCTCCAGTCTGCTGTGCTGCCTTCCTGTTCCTGGCCATCTTTTCCTTGGTCCTGCGCATGCAGTCATGCCTGTGTTTCTTGCACTCGATGACTGTTCTCCGTACTTCTTCCACACTGTTTATCTTGTCAACAATTTGTTGCCATATTGCCTCTCTCCTACTAATTGGCAACTTTGGGGTGACAAAACGTTGGTGCTGGTGTTCTGTCACCTCTTTCACCAGAATTTCCTGCTCCTCTGCACTGAAGCGACACTTTCTTTTCTTCTTCTCCCTCTTCTGGGTCTTGTGTGGACCCTCCTGGCTGGTTCCAGGTCTGTTGTCATCTTCCTGGGGTTTGTCCAAGCATCTGGGATCCATTTTGGCTCTCCTTAGAACATTTTGCAGTGTTTGTGCCGCTTTTTGATGATATTACGTCACAAAAGTATAAATATGGCCCTGAGTTTAGCAGTACTTCACTATCAGGACATGTAAATCACACCAGTACATGTCCTACTTTTTAAATACAGTGCACCCTGCCCATGGGGCTACTTTGGGCCTACTTAGTGGTATCTTACATGTGGTAAAAGGGAAGGTTTGGACCTTGCAAGTGGGTGCACTTGCCAGGTCGAAATGGCAGTTTAAAACTGCGCACACAGACACTGCAGTGGAAGGTCTGAGATATGTTTACAGAGCTACTCATGTTGGAGGGGGGCTCAACCAGTGCTGCAGGCCCACTAGTAGCATTTGATTTACAGGCCCTGAGCACACATAGTGCACTTTACTAGGGACTTACTAGTGAATCAAATATGGCAATCATGGATAAACTAATCATCAGTACAATTTAGACAGGGAGCACTAGTACTTTAACACCGATCAGCAGTGGTAAAGTGCCCAGAAGTGTAAAACCAGCAAAGACGAAATGCATCATATAGTCAAAAAGAGGAGGTTAAAGACAAAAGTTTGGGGATAACCCTACAAAAATGGCCATTTCCAACAGATACATTGTAATTAAAAATTGTCTCATGAATCGTTAGTCACACTTTTGTACTGCAAGCACTTTTATCAAAATCTGAATAGTTCCACAAATGCATTCTGGGATATATTCTCCTCCTCTTTATTGTGTATTGTACTGTAGGTAATCCACAAGCATCAGACGTGTTTGAATGGGACAGATGATAGGTGCACGACATTTAAAAGATATATCTGGCTTGTTCCTTTGAAAACTAACAAATACGTACCGGAAAACTTATTTTACATATATTTTTGCCACTCTACTTGATGATACAAATTACTTTTCCAGATCTGTAGTCTATTCATCATTCCAGGTAAAGGAATACAGCTGTTTGATTAGTTAGACATCAGCCTTCAATAATAATCCATGATGGTTTAGATAGTTTATTGGTTCTCTGAATAATATATTTTCTGCACAGCTGAATTTTCAACACTTTTAACCTCTTAAATGCGGGCGTCGGCCACTGGCCGACGCCCACACACCCTCCCTGGTGCGGGTCACGACCAGTGGCCGACACCAGGAAGGGCATTAATAAATCCTCGGGTGCGTCGCACCCGAGGATTTATTTTTTATTTTTTTCCCCCCCCCGGGAGACACGGAAGCTACCGTGTCTCCCCCCGCCCCCCACCCGCCCCTTTGTGACGTCAGCGCGCCGCGAGGCGCGCTGACGTTGCAAAGGTGTTTTCCCCATGAAAGCAGGAAGCAGCCTTTCGGCCGCTTCCTGCTTTCATGGGGAAAACGGCCTTTTTCACGTTCGGGAAGGCCTCGTAAGAAAGGGGAGAGTCTCCCCTTTCTTACGAGGCCTTCCTGAAAGTGTTTCCTGGCCCCCGATCGCAGCACAGCTGCGATCGGGGGCCAGGAAACACTTTCAGGAAGGCCTCGTAAGAAAGGGGAGACACTCCCCTTTCTTACGAGGCCTTCCTGAAAGTGTTTCCTGGCCCCCGGTCGCAGCTGTGCTGCGATCGGGGGCCAGGAAACACTTTCAGGTTTCCTGGCTCCCCCGATCGCAGCACAGCTGCGATCGGGGGGGTCAGGAAACATTTTGAAAAGGCCTCGTAAGAAAGGGGAGACTCTCCCCTTTCTTACGAGGCCTTCTGAAACTGTTTCTGGCCCCCGATCGCAGCACAGCTGCGATCGGGGGTCAGAAACAGTTTCAGAAGGCCTCGTAAGAAAGGGGAGAGTCTCCCCTTTCTTATGAGGCCTTCTGAAACGGTTTCCTGGCCCCCGATCGCAGCACAGCTGCGATCGGGGGCCAGGAAACCCCACTAGACACCAGGGATTTCACTTTTGGGGGGCAGCCCCCCCCCAGAAAACGGGCCGCCCCCCCCCGGATAATTTTCCTAAAAAAATAAAAAGGTAGGTGCCCCCTGGGGAGGGGGGGGGGCGCGATCGCGCCCCCCTCCCCCAGGGGATTTTTTTTTTTTTTCAAAAAAAATAAAAAAAAATAAAAAAAATGAAATGACAGGGGGTCGCCCGTGGGCAGGGTGACCCCCTGTGGGGGCAATTTTTTTTTTAGATGTTGTAGGGTTTCCCTGGGGGCCATTTCGGCCCCCAAGGAAACCATACAACAACTAAAAAAAAATATATGTATATATCTATATATATATATCTATGTAGATAGATATATCTAGGTACATGGATATATCTATAGATATATCTATGTAGATATATATTTATATATATATATATAGGTAGATCTGTATCAAAGAGATTTATAAAGCGCGCTACTCACCTGTGAGGGTCTCAAGGCGCTGGGGGGGGATACGGGGGGGAGGGAAAGGGGCTAGGAGGTTCACTGTTCAAAAAGCCAGGTTTTGAGGCCCTTCCTGAAAAGAAGTAGGTTTTGGGTCTTGCGAATGTGGGTTGTGAGTGCGTTCCATGTTTTGGGTGCAATGTAGGAGAAGGATCTGCCCCCGGTGGTGGTGTGTTTGATGCGGGGGTCAGAGGCGAGAGAGAGGTCAGCTGAACGGACGTTTCGTGTGGGGGTGTGGAAGGTGACTCTCGTTGAGGTAGGCAGGGCCTGTGTTGTGGAGTGATTTGTGTGTGAGGATGAGGATCTTGAAGGTGATCCTTTTGTCAATGGGGAGCCAGTGGAGGGATTTGAGGTGTGGAGAGATGTGTTCGTGTCGGTGGAGGTCGAGGATGAGTCGTGCTGCTGAGTTCTGGATGCGTGTAGTTTGCACTTGAGTTTTAGAGTGGTGCCGGCGTAGAGGGCGTTTCTGTAATCAAGCCTGCTGCTGATGAGTGCGTGAGTGACAGTTTTTCTGGTCTCTGTGGGGATCCATTTTAATGTTTTTCAGTATACGGAGTTTGTTGAAGCATGAGGAGGTAAGAGCGTTGATTTGTTGGGTCATAGAGAGGGAGGAGTCTAGGATGATGCTGAGGTTGCGTGCGTAGTTGGCGGGGGTGGGTGCAGGGCCTAGCGTGGTGGGCCACCATGGGGGGTCCCAGGTTTTTTTGGTGAGGGCCAAAGAGGATTATTTCGGTTTTGCTTGAGTTGAGTTTCAGGTGGTTGGCTGTCATATATACATCACTTTTGTCAATATGTGTGTGGTTTCCCTGGGGGGAAAAGGGTCCGACTTGTCTAGTGGCAGTTTTAGTGCCATAAAGAAGCGCAGAAGGTTTATATGCCTACTGCAAAGAGCACATCTGTATTTTATGTAAATAGCTGAGTACATTAGTAAAGTCTATGGAGAGATGAAGGGCACTTTTGCTGGGTGGTAATGAGGGAATCCGAGGAGGAGGGAGTGGGAGCACCAATAATGATTGTTGGACTGGGCGCAGGAGGTGCTAAAGACTGTGACGAATGGTATGTGACAAGGTGTTTTTTGAGTGTCTTGAAAGTACGTGCTGATTGAGGGAAGAAGCGCAGGTAAGGTGGCCTCTACTGTTGCACGTATCTCACACACACCATCGATTTTGTGACTGTCTACGTAGGCTAGTGTTTTAGAGCAACAGTTTAGCCAATAGCAGAGATGGCATCTTGATGGATGACTGCTGCCTGCACTCGGGTTATAGAGGACCGCTCTGACATAGGATCAGAGACTGAGACATCAGATACTGAGACAGCATCTGAGGGATAGGACAATGGCGCAGACTCTGGGAGTGATTTTTCAGTCAGAGGAGTCCCATTCGAAAACTCCTCTTCCAGTACATTATGAGGGAGGTGATGAGGACAGTCCTGCTGTCCCTTCGCAAGCTGTTCGTGCAACTGGGTAATAGTGGGTTAGGCCAACCCAGAGAGCAGGTGAATGCGGCAGCAAGCAGAGAGAGAGTGCTCTCTTGGGAGCTCACCAATTTAGTTCAGCCCCAAATTCCACCACCCAAATCATATTGTGGAGACATCAAAATTGTCTATGGCAAAACAAACTGGTTTTGTAAGGCAGGCACCTGTGTTTTTGGTCCTGGATTCAGCGGCCATATAGAGAAACACACTAAACCCAAACATTTCTGGAAACTAGACATTCGGGGGAGTCCACAGAGGTGTGACTTGTGTGGATTCCCCAAAGTTTTCTTACCCAGAATACCCTGCAAAGCTGAAATGTTGAGAAAAAACTCTATTTTTCTCGCATTTCTGTCACACAAACTACAGGAATATGCTGGGATCCACAACATTCCTACCACCCAGTGACTCCTCACCTGTCCTGATAAAAACACTACCCCACTTGAGTGCCTACACCTAGTGCCTGTGTCAGGAATGGATCACCCCAGGGTCAACAGCTGCCTCACGTAAGGACCAACATTGACCGTTGTGTGATCTATTCCTGTCGCAGGCACCAGGCCTAACCACACAAGTGAGGTATCATATTTATCGGGAGACTTGGGGGAACGCTGGGTGGAAGGAAATTTGTGGCTCCCCTCAGATTCCAGAACTTTCTGTCACCGAAATGTTTGGAAAACGTGGTATTTTAGCCACATTTTGAGGTTTGCAAAGGATTCTGGGTAACAGAACCTGGTCCGAGCCCCACAAGTCACTTCATCTTGGATTCCCCTGGGTTTCTAGTTTACAAAAATGTGCTGGTTTGCTAGGTTTCCCCAGGTGCCGGCTGAGCTAGAGGCCAAAATCCACAGGTAGGCACTGTTTTCTATGAAAAAATGTGATGTGTCCACGTTCTGTTTTGGGGCATTTTCTGTCGCGGGCGCTAGGCCTACCCACACAAGTGAGGTATCATTTTTATCGGGAGACTTAGGGGAACGCCGGGTGGAAGGAAATTTGTGGCTCCTCTCAGATTCCAGAACTTTCTGTCACCGAAATGTGAGGAAAACTTGTTTTTTTAGCCACTTTTTGAGGTTTGCAAAGGATTGTGGGTAACAGAACCTGGTCCGAGCCCCGCGAGTCACCCCTCCTTGTATTGCCCTAGGTCTCTAGTTTTCAGAAATGCACAGGTTTGGTAGGTTTCCCTAGGTGCCGGCTGAGCTAGAGGCCAAAATCTACAGGTAGGCACTTCTCAAAAAACACCTCTGTTTTCTTCCAAAAATTTTGATGTGTCCACGTTGCGCTTTGGGGCGTTTCCTGTCGCGGGCGCTAGGCCTACCCACACAAGTGAGGTATCATTTTTATCGGGAGACTTGGGGGAACGCCGGGTGGAAGGAAATTTGTGGCTCCTCTCAGATTCCAGAACTTTCTGACACCGAAATCAGAGGAAAACTTGTTTTTTTAGCCACTTTTTGAGGTTTGCAAAGGATTCTGGGTAACAGAACCTGGTCCGAGCCCCGCGAGTCACCCCTCCTTGGATTGCCCTAGGTCTCTAGTTTTCAAAAATGGACAGGTTTGGTAGGTTTCCCTAGGTGCCGGCTGAGCTACAGGCCAAAATCTACAGGTAGGCACTTCTCAAAAAACACCTCTGTTTTCTTCCCAAAATTTTGATGTGTCCACGTTGCGCTTTGGGGCGTTTCCTGTCGCGGGCGCTAGGCCAACCCACACAAGTGAGGTATAATTTTTATCGGGAGACTTGGGGGAACGCCGGGTGGAAGGAAATTTGTGGCTCCTCTCAGATTCCAGAACTTTCTGTCACCGAAATCTGAGGAAAACTTGTTTTTTTAGCCACTTTTTGAGGTTTGCAAAGGATTCTGGGTAACAGAACCTGGTCCGAGCCCCGCAAGTCACCCCTCCTTGGATTGCCCTAGGTCTCTAGTTTTCAGAAATGCACAGGTTTGGTAGGTTTCCCTAGGTGCCGGCTGAGCTAGAGGCCAAAATCTACAGGTAGGCACTTCTCAAAAAACACCTCTGTTTTCTTCCAAAAATGTTGATGTGTCCACGTTGCGCTTTGGGGCGTTTCCTGTCGCGGGCGCTAGGCCTACCCACACAAGTGAGGTATCATTTTTATCGGGAGACTTGGGGGAACGCCGGGTGGAAGGAAATTTGTGGCTCCTCTCAGATTCCAGAACTTTCTGTCACCGAAATCTGAGGAAAACTTGTTTTTTTAGCCACTTTTTGAGGTTTGCAAAGGATTCTGGGTAACAGAACCTGGTCCGAGCCCCGCGAGTCACCCCTCCTTGGATTGCCCTAGGTCTCTAGTTTTCAGAAATGCACAGGTTTGGTAGGTTTCCCTAGGTGCCGGCTGAGCTAGAGGCCAAAATCTACAGGTAGGCACTTCTCAAAAAACACCTCTGTTTTCTTCCAAAAATTTTGATGTGTCCACGTTGCGCTTTGGGGCGTTTCCTGTCGCGGGCGCTAGGCCTACCCACACAAGTGAGGTATCATTTTTATCGGGAGACTTGGGGGAACGCCGAGTGGAAGGAAATTTGTGGCTCCTCTCAGATTCCAGAACTTTCTGTCACCGAAATCTGAGGAAAACTTGTTTTTTTAGCCACTTTTTGAGGTTTGCAAAGGATTCTGGGTAACAGAACCTGGTCCGAGCCCCGCGAGTCACCCCTCCTTGGATTGCCCTAGGTCTCTAGTTTTCAGAAATGCACAGGTTTGGTAGGTTTCCCTAGGTGCCGGCTGAGCTACAGGCCAAAATCTACAGGTAGGCACTTCTCAAAAAACACCTCTGTTTTCTTCCCAAAATTTTGATGTGTCCACGTTGCGCTTTGGGGCGTTTCCGGTCGCGGGCGCTAGGCCTACCCACACAAGTGAGGTATCATTTTTATCGGGAGACTTGGGGGAACGCCGGGTGGAAGGAAATTTGTGGCTCCTCTCAGATTCCAGAACTTTCTGTCACCGAAATGTGAGGAAAACTTGTTTTTTTAGCCACTTTTTGAGGTTTGCAAAGGATTCTGGGTAACAGTACCTGGTCCGAGCCCCGCAAGTCACCCCTCCTTGGATTCCCCTAGGTCTCTAGTTTTCAGAAATGCACAGGTTTGGTAGGTTTCCCTATGTGCCGGCTGAGCTAGAGGCCAAAATCTACAGGTAGGCACTTTGGAAAAAACAGCTGTGTTTTCTATAAAAAAAATAGGATGTGTCCATGTTGTGTTTTGGGGCATTTCCTGTCGCGGGCACTAGGCCTACCCACACAAGTGAGGTATCATTTTTATCGGGAGACTTGGGGGAACACAGAATAGCAAAACAAGTGTTATTGCCCCTTATCTTTCTCTACATTTTTTCCTTCCAAATATAAGAGAGTGTGTAAAAAAGACGTCTATTTGAGAAATGCCCTGCAATTCACATGCTAGTATGGGCACCTCGGAATTCAGCGATGTGCAAATAACCACTGCTCCTCAAAACCTTATCTTGATCCCATTTTGGAAATGCAAAGGTTTTCTTGATACCTCTTTTTCACTCTTCATATTTCAGCAAATGAATTGCTGTATACCCAGTATAGAATGAAAACCAACTGCAGGGTGCAGCTTATTTATTGGCTCTGGGTACCTAGGGTTCTTGATGAACCTACAAGCCCTTTATATCCCCGCAACCAGAAGAGTCCAGCAGACAAAACGGTATATTGCTTTCAGAAATCTGACATCGCAGGAAAAAGTTACAGAGTAAAACATAAAGAAAAATGGCTGTTGTTTTCAGCTCAATTTCAATATTTTTTTATTTCAGCTTTTATTTTCTGTAGGAAAACCTTGTAGGATCTACACAAATGACCCCTTGCTGAATTCAGAATTTTGTCTAGTTTTCAGAAATGTTTAGCATTCCGGGATCCAGCATTGGTTCCACACCCATTCCTGTCACTAACTGGAAGGAGGCTGAAAGCACCAAATATAGTAGAAATGGGGTATGTCCCAGTAAAATGCCAAATTTGTGTTGAAAAATTCGGTTTTCTGATTCAAGACTGCCCGTTCATGAAAGGTGGGAAGATAGTGATTTCAGCACCAGAAACCCTTGGTTGATGGCATTTTCAGGGAAAAAAACACAAGCCTTCTTCGGCAGCCCTTTTTTCCCATTTTTTTGAAAAAAACAAAATTTTCACTGTATTTTGGCTATTTTCTTGGTCTCCTCCAGGGGAAACCACCAACTCTGGGTACCATTAGAATTCCTAGGATGTTGGAAAAAAAGGACGCAAATTTGGCGTGGTTAGCTTATGTGGACAAAAAGTTATGAAGCCCTAAGCGCGAACTACCCCAAATAGCCAAAAAAGGGCTCAGCACTGGGGGGGGAAAGGCCCAGCAGCTAAGGGGTTAAGGGCTTAGTGTAAAGGATTACTTCTTGTCTTGAATCTTTGTTAGGAGCGAGGCATCTGAGTAGATAAAATATGGCGCCACTGGTTCAGTGATGCATTAGATCAGGAGAGCCCTCCACTCAAAATAGGAACTTCACAATTTTTCCAGACGCCTTTTTATTTTCCATATTATGTGTTCTTTACATTGATGCCGACTTGCTGTTATGCAGAGTGAGAAGTTGTGTTTCCTGGGTGGCTGGTGTCTTACAAAAGGAGTAGAGGACCTTGCCTCTTTTAGGCTGGAGTAAATTAGGGCAACTATACATGCTGAAAACCCCGATGCACCGGAAGTGATTTACTGGAACGCCGGGCTCTTCCCACTCATGTGCCTTTCCTCTGCAGTGCTCGGCAGATCACAGCCTTCTGCATTGTGCGTTTAATGTGCCAGGCCACTGCTCTGCGGTGTTATGATTGTTTCCCAGGAGGCTGGAGGTGCAGCGCGGACAGAGTGGATAGCACTGTCACTTATGTGTGGATGCCACTGTCACTTGTGTGTGGTGGAGGATAGGGTGCCTGTTTGGTCCCGTGTGTTTGAAATGAGTGACGTATTGGTACTGCCAGTCTCACCGGCCTAACTGACTTTCCTCTCCAGTGCGTGGCAGCGAGCAGTTATGCAAGATACTGTCAGGCAGAGAAGGTGGTAGTCTTATTTTCTCTTTTCTGTGATAGGGTTGTTCGAGGTAAATCTAGGGCAGGATATCATCCTTCAGTCATGTTTTTGTTGTACTAGGTTAAATGCTTGATCAAGGAAATACACAGGTGGCCCTGGTGTGATGCCATCCATGTTTCTTTTTCTGTTCTACGTTAAATGACTGGTCATTTAAATCCATACTCATAGCTAGTTTAACCATTACATTCAATGTTGCAGCTTCTCGATTCTTATAGCTTTGGATATGTGCTGTTTCAAGGGATGGAAGCTTCTGATCTGGGAAGCTTTGCCTCACAAAGATTTACTAATGCAACTGCTTAGGTGCGTATCTTGGGGGAGGGGGCTGGAACGCCTCCCACCACCAATATTTATTCTTAGTTGGGTATCATGTTCAAGGGTCCACTCAGCAAGCATGAATTCTTGAATATGCAGGTTAGGGGGGCCTTGCTGCTGCCTGCGACGTTGTGACATGGACAAGGACACAAACCTAATATGAAATCGCGATGTACATGAACGGGTCACTGGCACACCCTAGTGACTCTGCACAATACATCTGAAACAGCAATGGACGAGCTGCAGCCAGACGTCTGTGTGTGATCAGGTTTACTCTCTGTCGCTGCAAGAGCTTTCGCCCGTGATGAAGGAGCTTGGAGTCAGACAGTGAGCCTCTTGTCTGAGTCACGCTACGGCTGCCTTTCACCGATACATCCATCCTGATTACTGCAGCCCCTGGGTTCAACGTTCATCGGGTCTGTTATATTTGGTACTAATGCAGGTTCCAGAAGCTCAGTCTTTATTACACATCTCCACTGCTGCACCACTTCTCCTGTCTCCTTCCCTCCCTCACAACATTCTCCTTGAGCTTCCCCTCAACATTCTGAGGCCAGCTGTCTGACCAACTGCAGGAATGTTCTAACATTCTAAAGGAGAGGGAGGAGTAGGAACATACCATCTTTAATGATTATTATATCACTACAGGGTCTCTATATCCACAAGTCTCCAACTGCTTTCATCCAGTGAGGCGCCTGCTTCGTGGTACGTCAGGACAGTGATGGGAGCTGCTGCCCTGCACCTGCAGAAAAAGTATAGCTGCTACAGTAAGCAGTCTTCAATGTTGTGTGTGCTTGTGTAAATATTTGCATTAGTTTGTGTGTGCATGCATGTGAATGTGCAAATACATGCGAGTGCATGTCTATGCATGTAAGTGTGCAAGAGACCACGAAATGGCCAAGTGAATGCAAATTTCCTCACAAAGCACAGCGTTTGTAGAAAGCATGGTGCATCACAGGTCATGCCAGTGTAACCCCTTTTATGAGAAACTTGGATATCTTGGCTCGGCCAGTAACATGAGTTACTGGCCAATTTGGGATTCTAAGATGGTCAATATGACTGCACCCGTGTTTACACGGAGTCATTTCCTCAGGTAACCTGGCGGAATATATACATGGAAATGGCCAGAATGCGTGAAAAAAAGGCATTGATAGGTACTGAAGCATCAAATTCCAATATAATTGCCCATTCTTCAATCACGAACTTGGAAAATGTGCGGCAATTCTTACAGCCCCATACTGTCTGTGGTTACGGCCTCAAATTGCGGAAGTGATGACCCCACAGTAGTATTCTCTCAATCTTGAGCAGTTTTTCTTAAAGTGAGCACAGTGTTAGGGTGTCTAGGGGCATATTTGAAAGCCCCTAGCGCCACTGGAGTGTCACTTTTTGTGACGATCTAATGGTGCTGTGCACTGCGCCATATTTTCAAGGCTTCGCTAAGCCACTTTTTGTGGCTTAATGCCACCTTGTAAACAAGGCCCCTTCACATGCAGCACTTTGCCTGGAAAGGGCGTACAATGGGTGTTGCTCTTGTCATTCCACAGCAACATCCATTGCATTTTGACGCTGCCACAGATTTACAAGAATTCGTAAATCTGTGGCAGCTCCAAAAGTTAACGCCACCCCAGAGGTGGCGTTAGCATGGTGCAACATGGAGAAATGCTTTAATTTCCCCTCGTTTTTTGCTCTTTCTCCGCATGAGCATTCTGCTCAAACATAGAAAGAGCAAATCGCCATTAAAGAATGTTTTTGTGCAGGAAGGTGTCCCTTCCTGCACAAAAACAATCTCTCCCCCAAAACAGCCGTCCTTGGCACTAGGCAGCTAATTTAGCACTGACACACGGGGAAACACCTGGGTGTGTGTATTTTTATAAATACAGCGCATCCCTGACTTTCAGAAGTGATGCAGCGCTGACAATTTTGGTGCAGCCACGATGCACCAGTTCTTTGTAAATATGCCACCTAGTGTCTTATATAGCTGAAAAGCTGGTGAAGGAGCACTTGTGCTACCTAGTAACTTAAATAGGTGGAATGGTTGAGAAGCAACATGTTATCATTTTCAATAGTGGTACATGTCAGTTTTTCATGGACACTTGAGAGGCATGTGCTGCTTTTGGCTAAAAATATATCAGCATTTGTTGACATCTCTAAAGTAAACAATAAAACATGACACAACTATATACACAAAGTAATATAATAGCACCAATAAAACATAACAAGGTACAACACAACAAAATAGTGAGGAAAGAATGCAATACAATAACCAGAGTAAAACATCACATCACAAAAATGCATTACAAAACATAACAGCACAAAATACAGCATACTACATCACCACTAAAACAAAATGTCACCCAACTACTTTACATAAACACTTTTCGCACACTTTCCAACCTTCAGAGACCCGCTTTTATAATATGGTGGTGAAAGGTGTCCTCAGCAAGCACTGCCTTAACTTACATGGAATAGCACCAGTCAAAATATTTTGGGATCTGGGCCCTTGGCTCTTTCATTAATACCCAAGAGCTTTCAGGAGATTCGGTAGAGGAATAAGTCTGTTAGTAGAGCTAGCGCATGTATTCATTCTTAAGGTGGGAACGGGAAAAATGTGTAGCTGTATAGAACATAACCCGAACTTTTTTGTGGCATGCAAAGCATAATAAAATCAAATCAAATCTTTATTGTTTCAGCCAGACCGAGCATAACAATTAATTAAGTAAACATTTTGCATTTTATGATGTCATATCAAAAAAACACAGTTGTTTCATAAAATGACCTTGAATTAGTAATGGATCGAAATGGTCAAAAACCGATAAATTAGACAGCTACTTTCTAAACCAATTAACACAATTGTATCGCAGCATAAAAAGGCTCAGATCGAGTCAATTCAACTTAGATGGTACAGGGTGCCTTGGACAAGGATATTGTGCCTTGATCATAGTAAAAATTTAAATAACCTGCAATCTACAGTACGCTAGTCATGACATGTAAAAACTTTTGTTGCTAAAACCGGTAAGGGGAGGTGGAAGTAGGAGATATTCTACGGTGCTGGCAATCTAAAGTGCTAGTGCACTTTCCCCGACCTCTGCCAGTCCTACAGCAACTGACACAGTGAATTAATCATAGCATTTCGAAGGATTCGCCCGTTGGATAGCAATAGGCCCAACGGCAACCACCGAAATTCAATTTGGTAACCTCGCCTTATCATTAGGAGCACAGCACCTCCAAAGTGCTTTCAAGAGACAAATCACAAATCACCCAACAGGCTTTGCCCTTACATTAAAAAGGTCATAAAACTCGTCCGCACAGCAGCCCTCTAGTGCTGCTTAATCATGGGCAACATTGATCTATTTTACTGTTCCAGTAAAGGATATTATGGGAGTTTTTAGTACTTCTTGCATAATATTAAAATCCTGCTGCTATTGCTGAAAAAATGTGGAAAAGATAAATGTTCAGGCAACAGAAAGGTCGCTGTTACAGGAAGAAACTTGCCGGGTACCAGGCTAGGCTCAGGGCAATATATTAAACACGGTAGAGTTGCAAATTTCCCATCACAACATGGTGAGCATTATATGTGCACATACAATGTGTGATGTTCTTGAATTTTTTGTTTCCATTCAATAAAGATATAAGAAGAAACCACCATCACAATGTCTCTTTCATCAGATCGCATACACAGGGTTTCAGCTTTCTTACACTTTCTGATCTTATACTTCTGAAAGAGTGGGCATAGATACTGCTCACGGGGACGCAGCGTAAAGTGTGCAAAGCATAAAGGAAATCAATTTACCATGCTTCCATCTAGGCTAATCCCCAAGCTGTGGTATGTGGTAGGGCTCAGAATAAATCCATTATCGGATTTAAGAAGCACAGGTAAGCAGATATTCTTTTGTATAATATATAATAATACATATAATATTAATAATGTATAAGAAGAGCAGATTCACTTTTTGAAGCCTGATTACTTGTGGCACTACTACATGGAGAAGTCTCCAATCTTCTGTCTGCTTTCTCATTGTGGGACACTTCAACATACACTGTCTTCACTTCAAAAATATCCCATGAATAAGGAAGGCAAATGTTGAGGGTGAAATTCGTGGCTATATGTACAGCATTTGTTTCCTAAACTTAATTACAACACAAGCATTTGTTATGATACCTGTTAATGTTATGGTGTCTCAGGTTCGAACCTTCACAGTGCCTAGGCGGGGTTGCAGGTCTGAGATTCTTAAATGCCGCTGGTTCCAGAGATCTTCATGTGGTCTTTTTAATAATTGGGAGGTAGAAATAATATGGAATGGCCTAGGGATCACAACACATCTATATGTTATGGTGCATGATTATAGTAGAGTAACTTTTTAACAGGACTGAGGTACTAGCTCTTTTCCAACTGTTATTGGCCTTTGCAAATCAACTGCAGGAAATGAGAATTCTGACTAGATTGGCCTTCAAATTGAAAGTGCCAAAGGGGCACAGTGATTCCTCAATGACATATATGGATGCAGGCAGAGGATAATATACAGTCACCTGAAAGTTACTTCCTGGACTAAAACAATCAGTGGGCACATTGACTGAGTGAGATTTTTCATATTACATGGTACCTACTCCTACAATGTTCACCAAAATAATCTCTAAGTATCTTAAAGATTTGATACTTTGTTGATCAGATCCCACATCATCTGCTGTATGCCTTTGCGCAAACTCCATTGTTCCAGGGAGTCCCAGTAAAGGTCCATTAAGAACAGAACCAAGTTATTCTGATAACTCCAGACCACTAAGAAAGACACGTGACTCGTGATATCTTTATATGTCAGTTATTCAAAGTTGGTGGCTTTCATTAGAAGCAACGCAAGATCTTAACTCTGATATTATGAATCAGCCCCTACCCTGCCGTCACCTCAAGGTTTGTATACTGGTAGTGCTACAGACGTTTGCAAACTCACATTTGGTGTAAGGGTTCTATTTACCCTTCTGTTTAAGCATCTTATGACTGGATTCATTGTCGTTTTCCAAGTGGTCAGTGGCATAACTGTCAATAGTGCAACATGTGTCATGACATAGGAGAGCAGCAATTTAAGGGCCCCACAGCACCAAAATAATAGCTGTCTTCTTCCACCACACATGGGGTGGAGCAGGCGTTTTCCATGCACAAATTCAGGCCTTTGGTGTCCTTGCTTTAGCAGCACAAGTGTTGCTTATCGAAAGATCTACAGTTCTATAACTGTGAATAAGCACATGTATCAGATTTCTGAAGTACAGGGATCAAACAGGCCACTTCCTGTCATCTTTGAACGCATTATTGGCAGGCATCTCTGCTCTTGAGATGAGCATGACAGAATATTGTGGCACCTGTGTTACCAGCATCCAGACTTTACAAAGTTTTAAACTAGGGCACCCCATAAAGCATTCATATTTAAATCCATGGGGTTTTATGCTCATTCTGTTTCTCATTTGTCATGCATAAAAAGCCACAAATGTTCTTGTTTGTGACTGTTGAACCCAGGTCTGTGCTACGTGGCTAATGGCAGTCTGTTTTGCTAAGATAGGCTATAATATGGCTAAATAGGTGTTGGGTATTATGTAGAATATTTTGGTCAGAAGTGCCTCTTGCCAAAGAAGGACCTTACTTTACTTCAGCAAGATGTACGGAATATGATGTAGAAGACATGCAAAGGCGCAATGACAGGACAGGTCTAGGCCACTGTGTAATTTAAATTAACCTGACAAAAATCACAAAGCTCCTAAATTTCGTGTTATGTGAAATTTTCAGAAATATGCATCACACACTATCTCATAATTTTTGCCCGCCAATTCACAAGGAAAAGGTTTCTTTGAGAATCAATGTCTGCAAGGACTAGTCGCCTTCCTCTATCTTGAGTGACTTTTTATGTCAGATGAGCCCTCAAATACAAAGCATATTTTTTCTTAATTTTACACATTTTTCATTAAGTTTATTTAAAAAAATCACAAAAATGATGTGATTTTGCTCCCAATAAATGATGGTCGGTAATCACACTGAGTCCCATTCTTCTCCAGAGATCTATTACGCTTCCCTCGCTCTTGGATTGTGATCTTCTTCGTGTGTGGCTTTCATGAGAATAAAACATGAAAGGAGAAGAGGTGCTGAGAGAAATTTAAAAAGAGAAACGAGGTTGGCTATCACTCAGTGTAGGATCATCTCATTACTCACGTACTGTGACTAAGATGGTAAAGACTCCTTCCCATACCATAACAAATTCTCTTTGGTTGGCTGCTTGTCGTTCAGTTCTTACAACTTGTGATGCGGACTGATTTAGGTTGTTTGTTCACGTCAAGGGATTTTCTGGCATAACATTTACTGCAATAAAACTAAATCAATATCAAAGGGATCCATGCTCAGTTGACACATTACAGGTTCACATGTAACATCTTAGTATAGCCTTCAAGCATAACTGCTAACCCTACCTTATGACAGTAAAAATCACAAAGTGGACACTCCATTAAAAGCCATGCAAACAACCAGGCTGAGGTTTATTATTGATGGTAGTTGGCTGGAAACTCAAAGTCTTTATTAAATGCCTGCCTCTGAAAGTCGAAAGTTTGGATTTTGTTCAGACCGCTGACTCCTTTCCATGTGGATTCGGATCATTAAGAGTGACTGTTGCATTTTTGTCTTTATAGATTATGACAAATAGTTCTTGGTTCCACTTGGAGAGTAGCTTTAGCGTTGAGAGAATGAAAGAACTGTATTTTGCTCTTTTAAACATCTGGATTTTATTAAAAAAGTGAGCCGCAAGTCATACAGGAAGATGTTTTAAAGCCTGCTATTGTGAAATATCTGAGTTTTTAAGGAGTTTCCACCAATGTGGTACTTGGATCTCAGAGGTCATTGAATTCTAATGCTTGGGCACTAACATCAGAATTCTGAAAAAGCAAGCACTAATTTCAAAATAGTAAGTGCAAGTTCTTAATTTTCAAGTGCATCTACTTCCCTTTACCCATCCGATTCTACTTCTAGTTGTAATAAAAAAAACTGCAATAAAAGATAAACATAGGGTTGTGGAATCATTTCATAGACAATATTTTAATTCCATTTTTTCTACAGTATGAACATTTGGGTGTCTGTTATATCTGCTACTGCAATAGCATAAATTTGGCTGCCACCCCTGATGTCATACTCATGATTTATGTGCATTAATAATGAGAATGTAATGTGTGTCATATAATGTGTGTTTTAACAGTTCATTAATGTGAAGCCACTCGAAGGTACCAATGAAGTGCATTCACAGTGGCATTATGGAAAATTCCTGTGTCGTGTGCCTTAACGTTCTAAATGAAATGTAATCATTGAGTATAATATTGTGACCATCTTCATGTTATTTGAATGTATTTCCATTTAAAACGATAACAGTTTATGTAATGTGTGCAATAATGATTGAAATTTAAGGTTTGAAATGCACATCTCATAACAATTAAGTCCCTGTATTAGTAAAAGTAAAGTTTGCATTTATTTTAATTGTGACATAGAACCCTAACCGAATTTACATAATTGGGTTCTATATAAATAAAGAAAACAAAATGCTCACAGCATAGCATGATATTACAAATGCATTAGATTAACTTTAACTAAAGGCCCATAGGTATGAATGAGTTCCTAATTTTCAATTTCCTAATAAGAAAGCGCAAATTAGGAAATGCTAAATCAAAGGTGATGGTCAGCCTAAGGCCCCTCCTTGCTGCACCCTGAAAAAAGTGGTGCACGTGTAAATCGCACACATGCCCTATGGGCATGTATGCACTATATTGCACTTTACAAAAAGCATTTTTGGGTGCTTTTTTTTTAATTGCACACAGTTACCATCGACTTGAAGTCGATGGTAATTGCATTTCCTAAATGCTCATTTTGCATTTGGGAAATGCTTTGTACATGTGCCAAGGAATATCAACTATGACATCCCAATTTGCGATTTCTTATTTAGGGAATTGCAAAATACGATGTCTACAGTGTAGAAATCACAGTTTGCTATTCCCTAAAGGCCTTTCTACATAGGAAAAGGCTATTTTGTATTTCTTAACAGGTCGAAATTGCAATTTGGGCCATTAAGAAATGCAAAAGGCCTTTGTACATATGGCCCTATATGTACAGTATATGGAAAATACAAAAAAGGGGTAAAGAAGTAAACTTCTTAACATCATCTTTTTGAATTGTAGAATGTTTGATTTCAGCTGATTATTAACTGTTATGCTTTCCTTAAACTTAATATTTTTCTCCTGACATCTTGTTGTTTATGTCGTTAAAGTAGGAATTAGAATACTCCTCTTTGCCCTCTAGTGCTATCCTTCTCCAAAATCCTTTTTTAACACCATCATTTACATCTTCCATTAGTTTAACTCTAACTCAATTCCCAATTCTAATCGTCACTTACTCTAACTGTTACCCTAGCCGTAATCTTAAAATTAACCCTTATTCAGACCGTAACTACAAAAACATGCTTTACTCCTCTCCATACACCACCTCTTATTCTCACGATAAACCTAACAAATGTCTAAATTAGTCTAACCCTATTCTAATCCCTAAACAAATTCTTAATCTAACCCCAACTGTATCTTTTACCTCTACCCAAAACTTAGTGAATGCACCGTCTCTTACAGCATCCTTCACCATATTGCTTTATTCTGACCATGACCCTACCCCCTAAACACACCTTAATCCTAAATCAAGACAATAGCAAGCATTGTTACCTGCCACTGTTTAATGTTTTAAGATCCTCGGAAGGCCTGTGCAGCAGATCCCTTATGCATATTACTCACTAGTCCCAGCTCTGCTCTCCCCCCCAGAGTACCAGCCTACCTTTTACCCCTTCAGCACCTCCCCCCAGTACATTCACGCCACAACATCCCCCCATCTCCAGTCTCTATGTCACTTTTTCTGTGCGATTCGCACCACATGGAGCCCCAGGAGAGTGGCCAGGCCTTGACTGGGGAAAACTACAACCACCACAGTCCACTCGTGGTGGAAAAAGCGGTCAAGAATGGGGTGGATGATGGGAACAACCAGAAGCAATGTCCTCAGCAGCAGGGATTACCATGGACCAAGGGCAACTCATCACTACTCAAACGAAGCACAACATCACAGTAAGTTTGGGTGCTTTATCCAACTGAACGGCTGGCCTCGAGGTCCAGTCAACAACTGTGCTGCTGGAATGCTGGTGCAACTAAATCCCATGGGGTTTCATACCCAGCATTCTAAAAGCACATAACATGACCTCACATTGTGCCTGACCTTTCAATTAATCCTGATCTCCCTGTGACCCACATTGGAAACGTTTGTTGCTATTTCTCCCCATCCCTCCTCCTTCCTGCCAGGCACTCCCGACCCTCTTAGCACTGACTTATTTATAGCTTTTATTTCCGTAACTCCTCCCCTCTCCCTTGCGTGCTGAAAGTCGCTGCACACAGCCCGAGTTCAGCCATCCTTTCTTCGTTCCTGGTCCTCTATCCAAAACAGCAATATCAAGCTTTAGTGATGTTGGTTGCACCCTCTGAACACTATCCACTCAATTGCAGAGAGGTAGAAAGAGGTGTGGTGTCAAAAGGAAGTCGTCTGCGGAAGTCAGAGAAAGGAGCTCTCATGGCCCTACCCTGCTTCTTTGATGTGCGTAGTAACTTCCACTTTAACACGTTTGCTTTTGTTTTGTAAGTGTGGATGTTTGAAAGATCGAATCCGGCGGGGTAGAAATAAACTTGGTGAGGAGAAAGGTATGCAGGAGGCTGTTGGAGGATTGTGTAGGAAGCAGACGTGATTGTGCACTTTGGGAACCTTATATAAATAGGTGCACATCTTGAGATTTCAAGGCCACTATTTAAGAAAAATTGGTGCATCAACTATTGTGTGTTACTTTTCCTGCGCACGCTCCCCCCTACCGGCACCTAACAACACCATGGTTGTGCCGTATTTATAATATGCGCACCATGGTGGTTGTTAGCACAATAGCTTCAAAATGTTTGACGCTATTCTGGCGCTTTCCTGCACTAGCACCAAAAATGTTGACGCTAGTGCAGCAAAGTGCAAGGAGGTCCAGAGGTTACTATGGGAGCGTCATTTTGATGCCTGCTCTGAGCAAACGTTAAAAATGACGCCAAAAATGGTGCAGTGAAATATTTAAAATTTCACTGTGCCATTTTTGCAGGCCTCCTAGTGCCGGAATGCCAACCTTGCATAAATTATGCCAGGCGCAGGCACAATGTGGCGCAAGGGGTTGAAAAGTGACGCAATGCATGCGTTGTACCACTTTGTAACTCTGGCGTGGGAGAAAGTCCTCCTTAACACCACCTTAGTGTAAAAAAATAACACTTTGTTTATATAACTGAAGTTACTAATGTCAGTGCTCACTGTCATCTGTTGCGTTGCATCATTATTTACAAACAGCGCTATCACATTACTTTTATCACTTTACTCCACAACTTCTTTGACTCTACAGACTTGCACAATTTTCCTGTAATCCTGGCTGGAAATGTTTGCGTCAAATGGACCTTTAATTTGTGTGATGAGAACCTCTTTTTAAATATTTATTTTAGGGAACATTACTTCGAAATCGTCGCTGAAGATAAATGGAATGACAGATAATTGTAGATTTTGAGGTAATATCAGTCTATGAATAGTGGTGACCAGTTTTCCGTTATTAATGTAACTTTCCATCATATTTAACAGCTGTGAAAACATTATTTATTTTAATTATTTGTGTTATCACAGCATAATGCTACCACCATCCCGCTTGCCAATAACTGGAGAGCCACCAATGGATTAGGAGACCTGAAAACCAGTATTATTAGATTATGTGAACGTATTCAAAGGTAATGAATGTCCTCCCAGAAGGACGTTTTCATTATTGAATCATTGTTTGGGTGGGTTTGGGTTGAAATAATTTAAGAATCTCCCCATATTAGTACAAGCTGGTAAAATAGATGTATGTCAATATCATTCTAAACAAATGGTTAATGTGGGTACCTAAAGTTCCATTCTAGGAAAATAGGGATGTCAGAGTCTATTGCAGACTATGGGCCAGATTTACTAAGAAGTCTCACAGCACAATGCAGCAACTAAACTAAAGTTGTTGAGATAGATACTTTATTGCACGATTATTTAATATCATTACAAAAGTCACAGAAAAATAAAATTAAGACACATTTTACCTTATAAAAACTCTTCAACTTTTCAGCAATAAAACATAAATACTTCATACGAATGACTGGCAAATAAAAAAAAATCCAGAACATTGAATGCAGATAACTAAAATAGAGAGGAATCTCAAGCCGGCTGGAAGCCCCTCTGAGATCCAAAATGTCTGCCAAGTGTAATCAGGGACTCATGATATAATGTCTGGTGAGTTTGTTGGATGTGCCCAGACTGCTCTCAAGAACTTTATAAATCTGGCATCCAACTGTGAGCACTCGGCCTTCAGGCATGCTGCGCTGCAGCTGCAGATCTTTAGGACGAACAATATTGGTTGAAGCCAGAATACTCTAAGTGGCAGCATCACTTGAGATATGCACACAATGTGGATTAAAGATTCCTCCTGCCTTGCACACAATCTGCACTGCCTGTCCTGATTTTCAAGATGCCTCCCACCATATCCATGTGTTTTTAATGGAATAAGCCCCAGACGGGCTCTCAATAGCTCCTATTTCAGGGCCACATTAAACGGCAGGGAAAGATAGATTGGAGCGATCCCAGATTAACAGAGTGTGGGTGCCCAGCTACCATGGGCAAGTTTCTTAATTGTATTACAGTCCTGCTCCTTGGAGATGAGCTTCGCCTGCTTCTTCAATAATCTATAGATTTTGGACCTTGGAGTCCACTTGCCCATATCACCCTGGTCTCTAGATTGTCTAGTGCTTGGCTAAAACATATTCCTGTTAAATTGAGGGTTTTTATTGTTTCCCAAATTAGATTTTTTAGTGTACCTTCTTTGGCTTGTTTGGCTTTGGAGCAGTATATTGAGAATCTAGCTTTCAATGCCCAATGTTGTGACGTCAGAACAAATTCTTCGTGAATTTGAGCATGTGCTGTACAATCAGGTAGAGCGAATACTCTGCAATAACATACTGATTGTGCCCTATCCAGCCAATTTGCCAATTTCTATCTGTATATAATGGTTCCATGTATTAAAGTTGGAAGGAATTTACTGCCCATCACTCTTAGCAGGGGGCTTAAATTGGGGTAGATCAATTATTACTGAAGCAGCGAAACGGCCCATTCCAACAAATTTGCGACTGATTGTTGGGCATGAATGTGCGATACAGTACGAACCCTATTGTCCTGCCAAACCACGAGGGACTTGTAGGTTTCAACTACTTCTCCAGGGTTTCCCTCAATGAACCAGACCCCTTGTTTCTTCAATTTAGATGAAATTACCATAACTTTTGTTTTAGTGATGTTTATTTTCAGGCTGGTTTCTTTGCAGTAAGTCACCAAAGCGTTTAGAAGGCACTGAAGCCCAGTTGGTGTCTGGTCCAAGAGCACCATATCATCTGCATATTGTAAAGATTGCAGTCTGGTGCTTGCCATTTTTGGGGGAAATGCCCCCACTAGATGGGTTGGCAGGTCTGCCAGATACAGATTGAATAACAATGGGGCCAATATGCATCCTTGTTTTCGGCCCTTATCAGTCCTGATTTTTGCTGTGGTAGACCATATAGCATGGACCTTAATTTTTTTCCCTTGTATCTGTGTATAAAGCAATGATCACATTCAGTAAGTTGGTTTGGATAGCCCACGCCTTTAGTTTTTGTCAAATCCTTGGTCTTAACACGCTGTTGAAGGTGGTTTGAAAGACAATAAAGACAGTATAACGGGCCTTCCCCTTTGTGGCAATGGTTACTTCACTCAGATGTGCCAAGCAAAAAAGATTGGCCTCAATTTGGCTTACCCATTTGAAAGCCCGTCTGGCTTGGTGGTATTATGTTCATGCTTGCAGCCCAGACTTGAAGTTCTGAGTTTAAGACACTGGTGAAGCATTTCCTTTCTGTGTCCAAAAGTGTGATTAGCCTATAATTCCCTGGGTCTGACCTAGGCCCTTTTCTATATAGAGGCACCAATAATGAACCCCGCCATGACTCAGGAATGGCTGACCCCAGCAGATATTGTTGAAACAGGGGAGCCATGACAGTGACCCATCTCCTTGGGGCCCACTTATATACTGTGGCCAGAATGCCACTTGGGCCAGGGGCTCCTCCGGTGTGCATGGATTTAATAACCTTTATGACTTACGCTATGCTGATTGTTGTCAGGACCCTATCCGGGGACTTTAGTGATTCCCATTCCCATTCCATTGTTGCCTTTATGAGGATGGATTCCTTTTGTTACCTGTATAGGTTTGAGACATATAATTCCCAATCGGATGGAGCAATGTTGCCTCCTATTGCTGAAGGCTTTGGGATAGAATTTTTGTTGATCCATCTTCAAAATTTTCTTTTATTCTTTGCTTTTATGATCCAGTGTGACTCGGACCATTTTATTGCTTCTTCCTTCATTTTTTGCATGTATAGGGCCTTTCTCTATTTTTTCCTTATGGAAGAAATCTGAAAGTGCAGCCACTGATTCTCCTCTTTACTTTGGCTTTTGTTTTTCAGAGCCCTATTTAAGTTGTTGAGATGTATTGCATTAAAAGGCTGCCAAACTCGCAGTGGCAGTCGGACTGCCTCACTTCTGGCAGTCCAACCACCAGATTACAACCCTGGTGGTCGGACCACCACCACGACCAGAATCATGGACCCCGACGGGGTGATAGCGGTCAAAGTCGTGATCAGCCACGGTGGCGCTGAGTTCAACGCTGCTGTGCTGATCACGGCTTCTCTTTCCACCAGCTTTTTCATAGCAGGGTTCCGGCCATGAAAAGGCTGGCAGAAAGGCAATTCTGGAGGCCACAGGGCAGTGTCATGGGCAGTGCAGGGGCTCACCTGCCTGGCACCCTCGAAATGTGCACTCTCTCACAGCTTGCCCGACCACCAAACTCGTAATGAGCCCCTAAATGTGTGTTTTATAAATACCTATACTTCTAAAAAATAAAACAGAAAATAGTTGTAAGAATATTTTTTTTTTACATTTTAAAAATATAAATTTCCTTTAAACATCTATGAGCATTTTAAAATTAATTTTAAGTTTTAATAGAAAAAGACATTCCTAAATACATATCATAAAGTAACAAAAAATAATCAAACATTTATACACAAATTTATAAAATAATTAAATAAGAAACATAAAAATAATTACCAAATGTAAGACTCAAAAGCAACAAAAAGAGCCAAAATAAACATAAAGCAATATTTTATACATAATAATTTGCTCAAATTATAATAACAAATATTTTAATAATTATCTATATGTCTGAGAAGTATAGATACTATTTTAACTCTAGTCCAAAGAACTTTGGTGGGGGGAGCATATATGTGAGGGGTTTAGATGTATTATTGCAACTCTAGTTCACATAATTATACAGAAAGTGCATATATTTGAACATTCAAATTTACTATTCTTATTCTAGAGCAACTAAAATTAGGGAATATGTATCTATTTGGTGAGTTTCGGGGGTCTGGTTTCATATTCAAAGTCAGGCCTACTACCACTTGGAAAAGTGCACATATTGTGGGGTAGGAAGTTCAGAATTATAGCTCATATCAAGCGAATTTTGTTGAAAATGTATATATGCAAGTTGGTTCAATTTACTATTCTCACTTGAGTCTAAATATCTTTGGGAAAAGTGCATTATTTTGGGGATAGGAGCAAAATGTATGATTCTAACTCCAGTTCAAATAGTATTGGGTAATGTGCATATATTTGGGAGGTATATTTACTGTTTTAACTGCAATCCAACAAAAATGGTGTAAGTGATTATTACTGGGAAGGATGCATATTTACTATTATAAGTTCAGTTCAGCAAAGATAAGGGTAAGTGCATATAACTAGAGAAGTTTTATTTACTATCCTAACCTCAGTTCAATCAAAATTGGGTTAAGCACACATAATTAAAATGGCATATTTACTACTCCAGTCCAATAAACATTGAGGTAAGTGCATATTATTGGGGGCAGGATTAGGTACATAGGTATTGTTTCAACTCCAGCCCAACAAACATTGAGGTAATTGCATATAATTGGAGGGGCATATTTACTATTTTATCTTCAGTCAAACAAATATTGATGTAGGTACATATAATTGCATATTTTATATTTAGTTTTAACTACATATTCAAAACACAACTAATTAAAACTTAGTTTTTAAAAATGTTGCTTTAGAAAATAAAAATGTAATCCTACACACATTGATAATTTCCTGGTAATGTTAAAATATAATCCTCTTATTTGAAAATATATATAATTTCAATAATAATATACTTTATATGACTTTATATTCTATTATTAAAACCTAACATATTATTAGCACCTATTTCTAAATACAGTATACAACCCGGTAAATAAAACAATAATTAAAAATTAAAACAAGTATTAAGGGGGTCATTCTGATCTTGGCAGGCGGCGGGAGCCGCCCGCCAAGCGGGAACCGCCAGAAGACCGTACCGCGGTCAAAAGACCGCGGCGGTCATTCTGAGTTTCCCGCTGGGCTGGCGGGTGACCGCCAGAAGGCCGCCCGCCCGCCCAGCGGGAAACCCCCTTCCACGGGGATGCCGGCTCCGAATGGAGCCGGTGGAGTGGAAAGGGTGCGACGGGTGCAGTTGCACCCGTCGTGATTTTCAGTGTCTGCTATGCAGACACTGAAAATCTTTGTGGGGCCCCCAGGGGCCCCACGACACCTGTTCCCACCAGCCAGGTTCTGGCGGTCAAAACCGCCAGAACCAGGCTGGCGGGAAGGGGGTCGGAATCCCCATGGCGGCGCTGCCTGCAGCACCGCCATGGAGGATTCTTCAGGCCAGGGGAAAACCGGCGGGAAACCGCCAGTTTCCCTTTTCTGACCGCGGCTTTACCACCGCAGTCAGAATTGGCCTGGATGCACCGCCAGCCTGTTGGTGGTGCATCCACGGTCCCCGGCCCTGGCGGTCTATGATCGCCAGGGTCGGAATGACCGCCTAAGTGTGTTAATAAAAATATGAATCAATTAACATAATTCATAAAAAACTGCAGGAAACAAGACATTTTGGGGGTCATTCTGATCTTGGCGGGCGGCGGGAGCCGCCCGCCAAGCGGGAACCGCCAGAAGACCGTACCGCGGTCAAAAGACCGCGGCGGTCATTCTGAGTTTCCCGCTGGGCTGGCGGGTGACCGCCAGAAGGCCGCCCGCCAGCGGGAAACCCCCTTCCACGGGGATGCCGGCTCCGAATGGAGCCGGCGGAGTGGAAAGGGTGCGACGGGTGCAGTTGCACCAGTTGCGATTTTCAGTGTCTGCTATGCAGACACTGAAAATCTTTGTGGGGCCCTGTTAGGGGGCCCCACGACACCCGTTCCCGCCAGCCAAGTTCTGGCGGTCAAAACCGCCAGAACCAGGCTGGCGGGAAGGGGGTTGGAATCCCCATGGCGGCGCTGCCTGCAGCGCCGCCATGGAGGATTCTTCAGGCCAGGGGAAAACCGGCGGGAAACCGCCGGTTTCCCTTTTCTGACCGCGGCTTTACCGCCGCAGTCAGAATTGGCCTGGATGCACCGCCAGCCTGTTGGCGGTGCATCCGCGGTCCCCGGCCCTGGCGGTCTATGACCGCCAGGGTCAGAATGACCGCCTTTATTATAAAAAAGAGTACCAGACAATACACCAGTAAAACTCAATAACAGAAAAAATTTGTTTATGGTGTGCTTTATATAATTAATATCTATATAACTTTAACATTAAACTAAAAAACTACAATACAAAAATGATATTAACTACAATGATCTTTTTGCAATCAATAGCTTAAACCTCAATATTATTGTAAAAAATAATATACTTATCTGTGACTTCCTCTACTTTGATATATATGCAGTCATAATATTCTGGCTTCAATATAAAGCACTTTAAATATTCTGGAGTCTCTGTTCAGGTTCTGCACCTCACTAATGTATGGGGACATAAAAGTTCCTTACTGCTTGGGGCTGTAATGATAGTAATTCCTTTCCCTATTGACAGTCTTTAGTGACCGAGCCCACTGATAATTACATCAAGGAGTAATAAATGAGCAATAGTAAGAATAAAATTAGACCTCAAAGACCCAATTCACCGAAGTAGATTTTATACTCATACAAGATTTTACTTGCACTGAGGATACATCTGCATCAGTGGGTGGCAATGAAGTCTGCGACAACCCACAATCTTCAATGTTTATGAAATTAACAAGCTATTTCCAACATTTTGCCATCCTAGAAATGTTCCAATATTAACTTCTTTCAAATACAGAAGTAATTCAATTTCCTAGGTGGCATGTGCATGGGATCCTCACCTACAATGCTGAGGGTGTAGTGAAAGAGGTTTCTCCATTGAGAAAAACGTATACCTAAGTAGGAAAACAAATCATAAGGTCCATTTATGCCTTCTGCGGTTCTGTTTCACTGGTGACGGAAACAGAGCCACTGGTTCACTGGAAACGTCATTCGCAAAAATTAAGAAGAGTTGCAAAATACATTTGCGCTTGCTCTATTATTTTCTCATATGCAAATGTATGCAAATATACACCTGTATAGTCTACAACAAAGTGTCAGGCTTCAAAGGGTTAAAATAACAAATACCTCTTTTTATCATGTCCAATAATTTGCAGATTATTTTTAAATCTGAGGCCACATGTGTTCTGATGGTAATACAAATGAAAAATAAACAGTTTTCATGGAAAGTGAGGGCTTCTTTCCTTCCACATATGCAGGATCTACTGACCTTTGGAGGATTCGAGGATCCTGCTATTCTGGTTAGATGGTAGCTAAACGTTTTATTGCATAGACATCTCAGGGTCATCTGTCCTGAAAAAAGTTAGAGAGTCGGCATTGGTAGCAGAAACAGCATCCCTGATCCGAGGAGATACATGTGACTTCCAGAGAGATAGACACTGCCCACCTAAAAAAAAACAAAAAACTTTATTTCGTTTGTGAATAAAATTTGGATTCACAGATCAGCAAATGTATTGGTAGATTTTCCAATTTTTTCTGAAGTTCTCTTCTTTTTGTTTTTGTAAATCTTTAAGAGCAACAATACCCTAAGACATAGATCAAGCACTACGAGCGCTTGGAATCAGAGATAAGACTAGGGTCGGATTGGCCTGTAGGGCAATCAGGCAATACCGGTTGGGCTGGTATGATAGGTCTGTGTGCGGGCCATTTTTATGGCTGTTTGTGGGCCTGCTTTATGGTCTGCTTGACCCAGATTTTACTATTGATTTCACTGGTATTAAAACTAACATTGTTTTCAGCAATCTCACATTCATGCAGTCTTCCATACTTTGCAAAATACTTATTCAACACAAGTACAAAACTGCCCCAAATTGCAAACATGGGCCAATTTTGTAGCCTTTAAGTGTACTAATGGGGGTACTTTTATTTTGGTGTCCCGGGCCTATTTTCTATCCCAGTCCGACCCTGGGGGAATACTGTGCGTGGGGCCATTTTCTGAAGCCAAAGGGCATACACAGCTCATTGGGTGGCTGCAGGGCATGGCCACAAGTTGGGGTTGGCACCTAAATCTTGCAGTGCACTGATGGAGGCAGTGAGCAGGTGTTTTAGTGGCATTGGGTCCAGCAAAAATGGCTGATAGCAGAGGGGTTCAGAATGTAAGGTGGGGGCTGGGCAAGGAGCCTAGACAAAGACCCCGAAGTCTGGCCAAGCCGTGCAGTTTATGGCCAATGGCCGTGTGGCATGGGAATCAAAAGCATTGGAGGTTGGGCCAGAAGTTGTGCACAGTGGTGGTGAGCTGGATGTGCGAAGCACTGGCTGCAGGCCCTGCGACCAACTCACCCTGTACATTACACAGTGGTTAGGTGAGGAGTTAGGACAAACACCTGGCCCTATACCTAATTCCATTTGAGCATAGCTGATGTCTTTCCGTAAGAGGCGGGTTGACACATAGAAAGTTCAGCAAAGAGTCTGCCAAAAAATCCAGTTCCTGCTTAGTCACGCTATGGATGGCTGAAGGAGCCTGTTAAGAGGTTGGCTGTTTTAAAATAGGATGGAAAACCTCACCAAAAAAACTCAAGTAAGCACTGAAAATTAATGATTAAAGAAAATCTCATAAATTACCTTTAAGAAACTAAGGGGGTCATTCCAACCCTGGCGGTCGGTGTTAAAGCGGCGGCCAACTCGCCAACAGGCAGGCGGTAAAAAAAGTGGAATTCTGACCCTGGCGGAATCCGCCAACAGAGACTGCCACTTTAACACTCCTACCGCCACGGCGGGACAAACAAACAGCGCGGCGGTCACCGCCAACAGACAGGCGGGAGACAATGTACCGCCCACCCTATCACAACCCACCAATCCGCCACCTTTTCCGGGGCGGTAGCCCCGCCGATAAAAACACGGCGGAAACAGCCATTACGAACTGGAAACGCTCACCTCTACACACTCCACGACGAATCTGGACAGCATGGAACCCGAACTACACATCCTACCAGCTATTGTCTTCCTGCTCCTCTACCAGGAGCACAAACGCTGGCGCAGAAGACAACGGTGAGTACTGCACCTACGACACAGGGGAGGGAAAAAATTACGGGGACACACATACGCAACACACCCACCCTCACCCTCACCCACAACTACATACACATCAATGCAGAGCAACAACTCAGAGTGACACCCCCAAACCCCCCGGAAGAATGCAAAGACAAAATAAAATGATCATGAAATTTGAAGTATATTGTAAGGCTAAGTAAAAAAAGATATCAAACATCCATAACTATATATACATATGTAAATTGTCCTGTCCAAATTGGGTATCAGCCATTGTTCGTGGGCCAATGGGCCTAAACACATGGGCAAAGCCCACACAGGATACCCGACTCCAATGGAGAGAACACTGCAGGGGCATCAGATAGCACAACTTCAGGCACCTCAGGGGGAAGAAAAGGGAGGGCACCTCAGCCAGATGAGTCCACGACGCCAGATCCACGAGGGGCCTCCATGGCCACTGTTCAATCGTGGGGAGTGCAAAGCCAGAGTCTCACAAGTCTCTACAGTGGGTGGATTGCCCACTGTGCCATCCTGGGGAGTGCAAAGCCACAGTCTCACAAGTCTCTACAGTGGGTGGATTGCCCACTGTGCCATCCTGGGGAGTGCAAAGCCACAGTCTCACAAGTCTCTACAGTGGGTGGATTGCCCACTGTGCCATCCTGGGGAGTACAAAGCCACAGTCTCACAAGTGGATTACAGACTCCACTGGTTCTGGAGGAGGCATGGTGCCCAGAGTGCTTCGTGCAGCCCTGCCCCACACAGATGCGGGCCTGCCCCTTGTGCCAATGGGCCAGCGGTGCTTGAGACGGCGGTGCCCACCGGAGCGGTGCAGAGACGGCGGTGCCCAGCGGAGCGGTGCTTGAGTTGAAGGGCCCAGCGTAGCGGTGCTTGAGATGAAGGGTCCAGCGGAGCGGTGCTTGAAATGAAGGGCCCAGCGGAGCGGTGCAGAGACGGCGGTGCCCAGCGGATGCTGTGCTTGAGTTGAAGGGCCCAGCAGAGCGGTGCTTGAGTTGAAGGGCCCAGCGGAGCGGTGCTTGAGATGAAGGGCCCAGCGGAGCGGTGCTTGAGATGAAGGGCCCAGCGGAGCGGTGCAGAGACGGCGGTGCCCAGCGGAGCGGTGCTTGAGTTGAAGGGCCCAGCGGAGCGGTGCTTGAGATGAAGGGCCCAGCGGAGCGGTGCTTGAGTTGAAGGGCCCAGCGGAGCGGTGCTTGAGATGAAGGGCCCAGCGGAGCGGTGCTTGAGTTGAAGGGCCCAGCGGAGCGGTGCTTGAGATGAAGGGCCCAGCGGAGCGGTGCTTGAGATGAAGGGCCCAGCGGAGAGGTGCTTGAGTTGAAGGGCCCAGCGGAGCGGTGCTTGAGATGAAGGGCCCAGCGGAGCGGTGCTTGAGATGAAGGGCCCAGCGGAGCGGTGCTTGAGATGAAGGGCCCAGCGGAGCGGTGCTTGAGATGAAGGGCCCAGCGGACCGGTGCTTGACATGAAGGGCCCAGCGGAGCGGTGCTTGAGTTGAAGGGCCCAGCGGAGCGGTGCTTGAGATGAAGGGCCCAGTGGAGCGGTGCTTGAGATGAAGGGCCCAGCGGAGCGGTGTTGAGACGGTGGTGCCCAGCGGAGCAGTGCTTGAGATGAAGGGCCCAGCGGAGCGGTGCAGAGACGGCGGTGCCCAGCGGAGCGGTGCTTGAGTTGAAGGGCCCTGTTCAGCGGTTCTTGACTTGAAGGGCCCTGTTCAGCGGTTCTTGGGACGGCGGTGTCCTGTTCAGCGGTTCTTGACTTGAAGGGCCCTGTTCAGCGGTTCTTGACTTGAAGGGCCCTGTTCAGCGGTTCTTGGGACGGCGGTGCCCTGTTCAGCGGTTCTTGAGACGGCGGTGCCCTGTTCAGGGGTTCTTGAGATGGCGGTGCCCTGTTCAGCGGTTCTTGAGACGGCGGTGCCCTGTTCAGCGGTTCTTGACTTGAAGGGCCCTGTTCAGCGGTTCTTGGGACGGCGGTGCCCTGTTCAGCGGTTCTTGAGACGGCTGTGCCCTGTTCAGCGGTTCTTGACTTGAAGGGCCCTGTTCAGCGGTTCTTGACTTGAAGGGCCCTGTTCAGCGGTTCTTGGGACGGCGGGGCCCTGTTCAGCGGTTCTTGAGACGGCGGTGCCCTGTTCAGCGGTTCTTGAGACGGCGGTGCCCTGTTCAGCGGTTCTTGAGACGGCGGTGCCCTGTTCAGCGGTTCTTGAGACGGCGATGCCCTGTTCAGCGGTTCTTGACTTGAAGGGCCCTGTTCAGCGGTTCTTGGGACGGCGGTGCCCTGTTCAGTGGTTCTTGACTTGAAGGGCCCTGTTCAGCGGTGCTTGACATGTGTGTCCAGGTCACCAGATCCGGCCATGACATGGATTTCACTCGCCACCTGACATGTGGCTGCCGGGCCCTTCGTGCACATCTGTCTTCTCGCTTGCGGGGCCCTCCTGTGCTGCCGTCCCGGGCCCGTGGGTGTCCTCCTGCACACCTGGAATGGGGCTGGTGGGGCCCTCCTGGGCAGCTCGCCTGCTGCCGGACTTGTCGGGCGTGCTGCCCTTGCCACCCTTCCCTGCTCGTCTGTGGCCCTTTCCTCCCTTTGGCGGTGTGCCAGGTGGCACCCCACTTCCTGACGGTGCCAGGGTAGTGCTTTTGGAGCCTGGTGTCTCTGGCCTCTCGCGCCGGGCACTGGCTTTTTTGGCTTTTTTTTCAGGGGGTGGGCTGGCCGTCTCTTTACTCCTAGCCGAAGTAGCTGGCCTTGAAGGTGGTGGACTCCAAAATCCTTGGACTATTGTCTTTGTAGGTCCAGGTTTTGTGGTGGCTGAGGTGCTGATTGGAGTTTTATGAGATGGACGGGTGGGGGAGTTGTTGGAAAGAGGTCAAGTTTGGAAAGGAAAAGCAATTTAGAAAGAGAGGGACGGGTAGGTGTAGTGGTTATGGGAGTGGAGGAAGAGGATGTGGTTGTAGGAGAGTGAAGTCTGGTGTCTTTGGGTGCAGGTGCTTGTGCTGGAGGCTGTCGTGAGGTGGATGGCTGTTGGGTGGGTGGCTGCCTGCGTTTGTGTGGTTTGGAAGAGGGGGTGACAGACACACTGGGAGAGGACACAGGGGACGTGTAAATGGTAGTGGGGGTGGTGACTGCATGTGTGCAGAGTGTTCTGGTGGGTGTGCTGGTGATGGACGTAGTGGCTGAAGATGTTGTGCATGCAAGTGTGAGTGGAGACGTCACAGGGAGGGAGGAGGGAGACGAGGAAGAGGAGGACAAAGAGGAGGCAGTGGCTGTTGGCATGTCTGCATGTGGATGTTGCTTGGGTGAATGCTTGTGTGATGTGTGGTGCTTATGTCTGGATGAGCTTCCCTTGGGTGTTGAGGTGTGTGCCGGCTGGTCTGTAGGTGTGTCTGGGATAGGCGGAGGTACAGGGGAGTGGGACTGGGTTGAGGAAGTTGGAGGAGGGAGGCAGGAGACAGGGACAATGGCTGCCGTCAGTGCTGAGGCCAGAGCGCTGAACGATCGCTGATGGGCAGCCTGACCCGAATGAATGCCCTCCAGGTATGCATTACTCCGGTGCACCTCCCTTTCTACACCCTGGATGGCATTCAAAAGGGTAGACTGCCCAACAATGAGCGTCCTCAGGAGGTCAATGACCTCCTCACTGAGGGCAGCAGGGGTAACTGGGGCAGGGCCTGAGGTGCCTGGGGCGAAGGAGATGCCCACCTTCCAGGGTGAGCGGGCACGGTGCGAACGCTGAGGGGCTGCTGGGAGGGCAGAGCTGGTGCACTGGGTGGCGTCTGTACCTGTTGTTGCGGTGGGCACGGATGTTGCCGCCACCACAAGGGAGCTCCCTTCCGAGGACGTGTCTGTGTCGCTGGTGTCACCACGTGTCCCCGCTGTGGAGCTCCCCTCGCCCTCAGCCTCACTGGTGAAATCCGAGTCAGTTGCATGGCCCTCCATGGCCATGTGAGATGCAGCTCCCTCGTGCTCCGATGCCACTTCTCCTCCGCCTGATGATGCTAATGCACACATGAACAGGAAGACCACCAAAAAAGGGGGGGGGGGTGGAGAAACAAAGACATGTTGAGTGCATGCATTGGCGACACCGTTGGCGGAGAGGACAGACACAGAAGCCCCCTGCACTACGCCGCGCACTTGGGGTACACTACTCAATCCGTGGGACATGGCCTACAAGCCTATGGACGACAACTCCACACATAGGTGACACAGGGCCATGAATAGCTGTACTAGGCAACCTACAGAGGTGGGGGGCGGGGGCACAGGGCCATGCCTAACGGAGGGGCCTAGCCTACAGAAATCGCCCTGGCTTAGGGATACCCACAGCCCTCCTCCCCCACCCAGACACCTCCAATGTGCGCAAAATCAGCAGAATGTGCTTGTACTCACCCCCTTGTGTCTGCTGTGATGTCCTCACGCGCCCATCCAAATCGGGGTAGGCCACCGCCAGGATCCGGGACATCAGGGGGTCAAAGTATGACGCGGCGGATGTCCTCCCACCTCTTCCGGCAGTGGGTGCCCCGTCTGTTGTGGACCCCCAGGGTCCGGACGTCCTTGGCGATGGAACGCCAAATGTCGATTTTCTGATGGGCGCTAACCTATGTGACATGTACAGGGGGAGAAAATAAAACATCATCACCTTCTGCATGCTCGATGTGAGTGGCCCCCCATCCCCACCCTTGCCATGTGGCACATGCTCTCATCTGTCGTTTGATGCATGTCTCATTCGCTCCCCTCCCCACCATCTTTCATTCACCCCACTCAACCCAGGCATTGGCCACAAAGCATGGTCCCAGTGTACTTACCTGTTGGTCTGGAGGACCGTAGAGTAGCGCATACTGGGGGAGGACCCCATCCACGAGTTTCTCCAATTCTTCAGAAGTGAAGGCAGGGGCCCTTTCCCCAGTCGCAGCAGCCATTGTCTCTTCCAGACCGAGGTCACAGCAGCACTTGCAGTATAGGTCCTCTACTGTGGATGATCAGGTATCGAGTGATTAAGCAGATAGAAAATGGCGGTCATGCCCCGGCGGTGCGTACCGCGGCTGTGCGTACCGCGACCGCCGGCGCACATCGTCATTGGCTCCTGAAACCCATAGGGTTCAATGTTAACCAATGCGGCTTTGCGCCGCGGTCTTCGACCGCCACGGTGTGCCACGCCAGCGCATTGACCTCACATCCCACTGTTGCACTTCACAGGTCAGGCAGCCGCCATTTCAAGGGCCCCCATATCTTAATTTCTACTGCGTCACACATACCTAGGCCTTGCATCAACACTCATACAAGCCATTCAATGCATTGAGAATCGTGTACTGTGCAAGCTGTGGGAACGTGCCTGTGGGTTGATTGACTCTGTGCTCCATGTTGTCCTTCCTAGGCACCGTCCGCTGGGACTTGCGAGGAGATGGAGGAATCTTCCTGTGTACAGACCGCTGGTGGACCTGTCGACAATGGAAGAAAGACATGTCATACTGACATACAGGCTTAACAGAGCCACTATACAGGAACTGTGTGCCCAGCTGGAGCCAGACCTGATGTCACCCATCCGCCAACCCACAGGGATCCCCCCTCTAGTGCAGGTTCTGTCAGTACTCCATTTTTTGGCAAGTGGGTCATTTCAAACAACAGTGGCCATTTCATCAGGGATGTGTCAGCCTATGTTTTCCAAGGTGTTGTCCAGAGTGTTGTCTGCCTTGCTGAAATACATGCAGAGCTACATTGTTTTCCCTGAGGTGGGCGATTTGGCTACAGTGAAGGGTGATTTCTATGCGCTTGGACATATTCCCAACATCATTGGTGCAATTGATGGGACACATGTTGCTTTGGTCCCCCCCAGCACGAGTGAACAGGTGTACAGGAACAGAAAAAGTTATCATTCCATGAATGTCCAGGTGGTCTGTTTGGCTGACCAGTACATCTCCCATGTAAATGCCAAGTTCCCTGGGTCAGTGCATGACGCGTACATCATGCGAAATAGCAGCATCCCTTACGTGATGGAACTACTTCAGAGACACCGTGTGTGGCTAATTGGTGACTCTGGTTACCCCAACCTGTCATGGCTACTGACCCCAGTGAGGAATCCCAGGACAAGGGCAGAGGAACGGTACAATGAGGCCCATGGGCGTACTAGGAGGGTGATCGAGCGGACCTTCGGCCTCCTGAAGGCCAGGTTTAGGTGCCTACATATGACAGGTGGATCCCTAATGTACTCACCAAAGAAGGTCTGCCATATCATCGTGGCCTGCTGTATGCTTCACAACCTGGCTTTGCGACGCCAGGTGCCTTTCCTGCAGGAGGATGGTCCAGATGGTGGTGTTGTGGCAGCTGTGGAGCCTGCGGAGAGTGAAGAGGAGGAAGACGAAGAGGACGACACAGACAACAGGGACACAGTAATACAGCAGTATTTTCAATGACATACAGGTAAGAATCAACACCGGCATTTTACATTTACTTAAAGTCTCCTGCCTCTCTACTGCCTGAGTTTCTCCCCAGTGTATGTTAACTGAGTTGTGACTTTCCCTTCCAATTTCAGAGATGTGGGCCCCACTCCGTGACCTCTGCTTTGTTTCCCCATGGACTACAGCTGTGTGACAGTGGTATGTTGTCATCACAATGTAACTGGACATTTTGGCACGGTTCTGTGTAATACATTTGTTCAAAAATACAGGCAGACTCCAGAATATTTTTGTGCAATAAGTGTGTTTATTAAAGTGCTCAATTTTGGGTAATGGTTGCAATTCGGTGATGGGTGATGGTGGAGGAATGTCCATGGCAGAGTCCAGATTTTCAGTCTCACAGGTGCATTGTCCATATGCCTGTGGAAGGTGGAGCAGGGGCAGTTTAAGGTTGGACAGGGTGACAATGTGGGACAGTGGGATGACAATCTTTCCTGGCGGGGGTCTTGGCATCTTACTCTGTCTTTTTCCTAGATCTCAGGCCCCGCTTGCGGGGTGGTTCTCCTTCTGCAGGGGGTGGGGTTCTGGTGGCCTGTTGTTCTTGTGTCGGGGCCTCCTGTCCACTAGCGCCGGCGGAGGTGGTAGCCTGTTCTTGGTCCATGCTAGTGACAGGGGCCCTTTGTGGTGCCACATGGTCCTGCAATGTGCTGACAATCTGATTGAGAGCCACAACGATGGTGCCCATTGCGGAACTGATGTTTCTGAGTTCTTCCCTGAACCCCATAAACTGTTCCTCCTGCAGTACCTGGATCTCCTGGAACCTGGCCAGGACCGTCGCCATCGTCTCCTGGGAGTGGTGGTATGCTCCCATGATGGAGGATAGGGCCTCGTGGAGAGTGGGTTCCCTGGGCCTGTCCCCCCCCTGTCGCACAGTAGCCCTCCCAGTTTCCCTGTTTCCCTGGGCCTCTGTCCCCTGGACTGTGTGCCCACTACCACTGCCCCCAGGTCCCTGTTGTTGTTGGGGTGGTGGGTTAACCTGGGTGCCCTGTAGTGGTGGACACACCGCTGCTTGACGTGTCCTTGAGACAGAGGCATGGGCCCGCTGGGTGGGTACTGTGCTGGTGTTCCCAGAGGGGGGTAGGTCTGCTGTGGCCTGTGGCTGTCTGAGGGGAACCGACTGTCCCAAGGTCCCCGATGGGCCGGGCTGGTCATCTGGGTCCAGGGAGATAGAGCTGCTGTCATCACTGTGGGCCTCGTCTGGGGGTGGAATGGACATTTCTGGACCCTCCTGGGCGGTGTCATGGCATTCGGGTCCTGCAGGGGTATAAGAGTATGGTTATTGCTTCTGTGTGTGCCATAGCGTGCAATGGGTGGGTGCCCGTGTACCCCAGTGCTGGCATTCCCTTGTGGGGGCTGTTGTGACGGTGGTTTGGGGGGGGATGGGTATGTGCAGTGGGCATGCTTAGGTGATGGGTGTCCATGGTTTGTGGTCGCATGCAGGGCTTGGTGTTGGGATGGGTGGGTTGTGATGGTGAGACATTAGCAAGGAGGATGTGTGATGGGGGTGGGGGGGGAGGGTGGGGGTATGATTTGGCATGCTGGTGGGTGGGGGGGGATGAAGTAGTTGAGATTAGATTTACCAGAGTCCATTCCTCCGCCTACTCCTGCGAGGCCCTCAGGATGCAGGATCGCCAAGACCTGTTCCTCCCATGTTGTAAATTCTGGGGGTTGAGGTGGGGGTCCGCCGCCAGTCTTCTGCACCGCGATGTTGTGTCTGGATACCATGGAACGCACCTTCCCCCGTAGGTCGTTCCACCGCTTCCTGATGTCGTCCCGATTTCATGGATGCTGACCCACAGCGTTGACCCTGTCCACTATTCTTTGCCATAGCTCCATCTTCCTGGCAATGGTGGTGTTCTGCACCTGTGTCCCGAAGAGCTGGGGCTCTACCCGAACTATTTCCTCCACCATGACCCTGAGTTCAGCGTCTGAAAACCTGGGGTGTCTTTGGGGTGCCATGGGGTGGTGTGGATGATGTGTGGGGTGGTGTTTGTGGTGATGAGTGTGGTGAGTGTGGTGGTGTGTGGTGTTTTGTGCGTGGATGTTGTGTGAGTGATGGTGTTATGTGCCTGTGAATGCTCTGTACTAGCTGGTGGTGTCTCCCTCTGGCCTTAGTCAATAAATGGTGGTCGTAGGGATTTGTGGGTGATGTGGGTGTGTGTTTTATATTGTATTGGGTGTGTGGGAGTGGTGTTTGTATGTGTATCAGGTGTGTGTATTTCAAAATGTCCAATGTGGCAGTGTTTTGGAGCTGTGTGTGTATTTTGAGCGCGGCGGTGTGTACCGCCAATGGAATACCGCGGTTGAAAGACCGCCGCGTGGATTCGTGGGTCGGAATGGAATGGGCGTATTTCTGTTGGCGTGACGGTGGAGGTTTGGTCATCGCCAGTTTTTCGCTGGCCGTTGGTGTGGCGGACTTTTGTGGATGTCGGGTTTTTGGCGGTTTGCCTGTTGCGGGTCAGAATGACCGTGGCGGTTTCCCGCGCCCGCGGCGGTGTTATGGCGGTCTTCTGACCGGCGGGAAGCGCCTTTTACCGCCGAGGTCAGAATGACCCCCTAAATCCCATATTTACACTTTTTTGTGCGCTGCATTTGCGTCACTTTTTGACACAAAAGCGGCGCAAACTTACAAAACACAATTATATTTTGTAAGTTTGCGCCGCTTTTGTGTCAAATAATGACGCAAATGCAGCGCAAAAAAGTATGAATATGGGCCTAAGTGAAGGTATGGTTACTGAATATATTTGTTTTTTAAAAGCACCGGAAAAGTTAGCTGCACAATCTAAAAGGTACAAGGATGTATTCATGTATGACACAGAAACTGCCATCAGTATACGAAAATGCATCTGTTACTATCTGGCGCAAGCATTGCACCACTTTGTAAATATGGCGCATGGGAAATGCCACCTTAATGCCACGTTTGCAGCAAAATAAATGCCACAAATGTGGAGCAAGGTGGTGCTAGCGGCTCATAAATATGCCCCTAAATGCCTCAAATGTGGGGCTAGAAGCTCATAAATATGCCCCTAAGTGTCTTCTCCCTTCCTCTTCTTGGAAATATGATGCGTGGTAGATGGTGTGCATTTCTACACAAGTTTGTCACATAGAGCTCCTATTACCCTGGTGAGGTGTACTATGTAGTAGAACTCTTCTTTTGTCAAGGATGTGGATGTACCTGTTGTCAGTGACCATTTCACTTAGGAATCAGTGGAGTGAACGTGACCAGGAGCTCAGTGAGAATCTAACTGCCGTAGCAATAATGGACAGACGGGATCTTGAAGCAGGTTAAATGAATGTCATGTGTCCCTGCCCATTCTCAGCAGCGTTAAGCCACACGCCTTATAGCCAGGTAGGGTGCAGACATGTTTATCATTGCTGAAATATTTTGTGCTTCCTTGTATACTGTTCACGTTTTGCGTCTAGGATGGCCTAGTACAAATTCAAACTATGTCCTATGCGTATATTGGTTTGTTAAGTTAGCGATGTGCGCATTTTCTGAAGTATGGTCAGCAAACCACGCTAGTTTGCGTTGCAAATTCCAGTTAATGACGGCATTGCCTTTTCACTAATACAGTCACATCACGCTTACATGCTAATATTGTTCTGTGAGAGTGTACCCCGGTTTATGGTGGTATTTTATATAGCTGCAAACCGTTTTATGTCTTTGCTAATAGTTTTGTGTATCAGGCCCTGGATGTGCAAACATATTCCTGTCTATGTAGCTAAATATTATCTGTCCTTGTCTGAATATCTCAAATAGAATTTTAAACTGCCGTTTATAGGAAAATCGCCCACTCCCTGTTTTCGTAGATGTGTGATAGGTGTGCTATGCCATCTCCATCCAGTGATGTCTCTGCAAAATGTGTATACTAACAAGGCCACCCACTTATTCTTTTTAGGGTTGAGCGCACAAGCGCTCCATCCCTGTTGTGATCTCTCTTTGGGCTTTTAACAACACCCATGTCACGCCTGTCACTTTCATTGGTTTGTGGGCTTGTCTTTTAAAATCCGCTTGATTTCATTAGTGAAAGGCATGCATACTCATGCCTTTTCTGGTGTTTAGCCCTCCTCGAGCACACCGGCCGACTACTGAAAACATAGGAGGCTCCATGTTTTCATCATGGTTTCTGGACTACTTTATCTTTTTATTTTCCTCACAGCTCGATCGTGCTCGTTTTTTGGTTTTCAATTTCAGTGTGATCGCGCTGCGTTTTACAAAGTGTGACCATGCTAATTTTATTTCTATCAATTTGTGTGGCAAGAAAAGTCCAGTTAGGAGTTTATAATGCTAATAGCTCTGACTCGAGCAGATGCGAGACCCATTGCATTGCAAATGCTTGTTATACTTGTCTCGTGATTGCATTGTTCCCATCTACTGAATACTGCAACCACGTGCAACTATTTATTTTACTTTTCTTTTAACGCTCCCTATAGAACACTAAAAGAATTTTTTTTCATGATGGTAACCTACTCCGCTTTTACACAGAAAATATCCCAAAAACGCTTTCAAACGGTGAAAAATGTGCTGTTAATTATGCAAGGGTGGGGTCTGGTAACAAGGGACACCAATGCTAGGTGCTACGGAGAGATCATCTGGTTCCTTTTAATACCAATTGAAAACAGTTATACATACAATTTACCAGTTTCAAATGAAATTAGAAAAGCACCAAGGAATGAAAAAGGGACTCATTTGAAACAAGGAGAAGAAAAAGTCATACCACATGAAAAACAAGCATTGGCCAGTGCCAAAAAAGTCTGCCTTTTAAATGAAAACACCCCTTCACTGGTGTGGGGTCTAAGCACTCAGTAAATCAGCATTCATGCACTTCGTCACTAGTCCTTTCACTCAAGCATCCATTCACCAACATACCGACTCATTCTTTTATTCTTCCACTTACACAATCACAATAAAATACACAAACACAACACAATATGCTAGTTAAAATAAATGAATAAAAGTCTTAGAAAGAAAACATATTGCCGCCTAAACATAGTAAGGCACATGCTTGTGATAACAAATATAATTTAGCAGAGCAGCCGGACTGCATCTTACAATAGCATTGTACATAGTGTATGATTGTTTTAAAGTTCCACCATGGCAGCCATATTTAGAACAAACTAGTTGACTATCTAGGAATAGTAAAACAATGGCACACAAGGGACAAAAGATTGCATGATGGTTGCCTGATTTAGATGCATTAGCCGTGCAGGAAGCCTTGTGCAGCAGATGAAATGAGCGTCAATCAAGTGGCCTATTAGCACTGTCAGGGTAGGTATAGTAAGCTCAAAAATAAAAATAAAAAGAGCAGAAGAAAGAAACTGGTCCTAAAAGGTAGAAAATGAAAAATAAAAGGACTGGTCCAACAGTCCTGGTAGTGAAGCACACTCATTTTCAAGCCGATGCACATATATTCTATCACTCATTGGGCAAGCGAGCCAATGGCTAAAGCGGGCTGATGCATTGCTCCTTTCTATTTGCTACCCAGAATGGAAACAGAGTGTAAGTGCTATTCACATAGAGCAATGCAGAATAGGGCTGATACAAAGCCCTTTAATGTATGTATATCTGTATGTACGTATGCATACATTTATGTATGTACATTTGCAGGTAAGTATGTATGTATTGTTTACTGATTTAATTTATTACAAGATCCTGGCTGACAACTAAGCCTGTCAGGCCTTTTGAAGAGATTCTAACAAAAACTATTAAAATACAAATGTTCTACCTCTAATGTTTGCCAATAGGGGTAATCAACACCAAGCACTTGCCTACAAAGGTGATATGTGAGATTTCATACAACCAAATGCAGGTCTGCAGGCTTTAACACATTGGAATAACAATTCTTCCTTAAGGATCTATATGCATTTCACAACAAAATAAACTAGAAGCTTTCCCTAATGAACAGACCAGATCTATGGCATTGGCTATAACTTTTTTGAGTGAACCGAGGTGACACATACCCCCATATTTTTACTTGCTTTGCGCCAAATTTGTGTCATTTTTGTTTACGTGAATGAATTCAGCGCAAAGCTAACTCCAAATTTATACTTTGGTGCTAGACTTGTCTAGCACCAAAGTTTTGGAGTTAACGTCATTTTTTGCGTGCAGGAAACTACCTTGCATCAATGAGATGCAAGGTCGGCGTTCCAGTGCAAAAAATGATGATATGGCCTTAGCGCCATATTTATCCCCCGGTGCTAAAATAATGCACAAGGGAAGGGGCCTTAAATAATGGTGCTAAGCTTGCTTAGTGCCATTATTTAACGCCTGGGTCAGGGCAGACGTTAGGGGACCTGTGGGCCTATTTCCATGGTCAGAGACCATGGAATGGGCCCACAGGTGCCCTTCCCTGGCCCCAGGGACACCCACACCAGAGGCATGCCAGAGGATGCGGGGAATCCATCCCAGGTAAGTAGGGTAAGTACAGGTGAGTATTTTAAAATTTTGGGCAAAGTGCCTTGGGCGCCCCTACATGGCACTGGGCCCAATAGCCATGGACAGGGGGCATATGTCCCCTGGGCATGGCCATTGGGGTGGTGGGGATGACTTCTGTCTTTACTAAGACAGGAGTTATGTCAATAGGGGTTTTACATCAAAAAATGACGCTAGTCAGGTTAGAGACATTTTTTAAGCCTCTGCCCATACTAGCGTCATCCTTTGACGCACAACCTCCTGTTCCCCCTACGCCTTCCCCACCCGGCTAGCGTCCTTTTTTATGACGCTATCCAGGCCTTATCGCTGGCTACCGTCATTCTATAAATATGACGCCTGGCCGGCGTCTTGGAATGGTGATAGCTGGCGTTGTACTTTTTCAAGCAAAACTGCTTTAGCGCAGTTTTGCGTGAAAAAGTATAAATCTGGCCCATAGCCTTTATCACTGACTTGTTACCATAAGCAACTCAGACCTACTGTTTTGAATATACACTTTCCCACAAGGTAACCATCAGGTATACTGTAATACAATTACAAATATGTACACAAATTACACTCATCAAAACAATATAGAAACACCCCTAAGAGGCACTAGCAAAGACTGTCATGAGGAAATTTTTCGATCCCCATTGTTTATTTGAGTGGATCACTATGACCAAAACCCTTGCCTACTATGGCAATATGACACATTCCATGTAACGAAATACCAGCCCACAGACTTTTTTTTAAACGTTCTTTATTTGATTTTGTATATTTAACATAACACAGCACGTTACAGGGTCAGTAGCATCCATGATATCACTATTAGGGGGGTTTCAATACCATACAACATTAGGTTTTATCTAGCACTGCCATGGTGTTCACCTTATTGCATGCAGCCTTCCTACATGCTTTTTTAGCTTTTTTTATTTGATTTTTTACATTACAGGGTTATAGCCTCTATGATACGACAATACAGGGTGGTTCGATACCATACAAAATTACGTTTCATTTAGGACTCCCATGGTGTTCCCCTTATTACGTGGAGCCTGCCTACAGGCTTTTAGCTCAGTGTAATGACAACCCACCGTTAAAATCTAATGCCTTTTCTGTAAAATATTCACAATAAGAAAGTCAAACCTGCTAGCTTTGCCATAACAGTTCACAATAAGCATTTCAAGCCTATGGAACCTGGCACAATTGTTCCCAATAAACTGATAAGCCCTATATCTTTACCATTGGCTTGACATAACCAACACTAGCTTACTGAAGTATGGATAAACCGGCAACCATCATGCAAACAGTTCAAAATTATAAATGTGTACAAAATTAAAGTTGGCAAAATAATATAGAACCTCACTCCAAAAGGATTAACGAGGATTATCACAGTGAAAATCCTCCAACCCCAGGGTTTATCAGAGGAGTGACCAACACCAAAACCCCTGCCTAATACAGTAGTCTGCACGATTTCACGGACCAAAATACCTGTTTGCAGCCTGTAACACAGTGTGATAACAATCCAACATTCAAGGCCTATTGGCTTCATCGAATGCTTTCCACAATAAATAAGCCAGTCCTACTAATTTTGTCATAACATTTTGCAATGAATAGATGAGTTCTGTGGCATCGGGCATCATTTTTCTAAGTAAACCAATGAGGCCTACAACCTTAGGGTCTCATTAAGAGTTTGGCAATTGTGACCGCCAGACCGCCCTATTACAAGTTATACAGGCAGGACCGCCGAAAGCCAGCCAAAAAAAGCAGACTAACAGCGGAGTGGAGGCCTGGAAATAGGCAGTCTGACCTCCAGGACTGCAGCACCACCACCAACCACTGACCGTATAACAAGCACACAGTCACCATGTCAGATCCCCATGGCAGTCAGCCAATGGCGGTCCAAACCACAGTGGTCTGCGTTCACCAAAGTAATACACAACTGCACACTGGATGAATTTGAAAACAAGACAGATTACACACATTACCACACTGGACAAACCTGCAAAGGACACTATAAAACACACACCTTCACAGACCACAATCGTTTGCATATACACTGCAACACACAGAAGCCAACCCAGTCCAGATACTATGCACCACTTTTTTTACCATCTGATACACCACCCTGCACATACTTTTGTCCAGTCACATCCTTCTGCTCTTTCCCTGTTTAGTAAGTCACTATCACCCATTTTCTTCCCCCATCACATGTTTAAAAATCCCCATTTTTCATAAGATGAGTTAAGAGTCATGGTCGATGAAATCATAAGAGTTGAGCCACAGTTGTTTGAAGTCCAGCATACTCCTCTCATGAGGGAAAATGGAAATGTGGGACAGGTTCGTCGACAGAGCCAATTCTGTCGGCACCACTCTGTGCACAAGGGAGGACATTATGGAGAGGTGCTTTGACCTCGGGGCAAGGTCCATTCCCTGGTCTCCAGGTACTGACTGCAGACCAAGATGACAGGCAGTGGCCCTCCCAGTGCCACATTACATCCTTTTCACTCACCAGCCCAGCGTCCACCATTCAAAAGACCTCTACTTGGCAACTCACATTTGCGGTGTACTTACTTGGGGAGATGACATTTGTATAGTGTGTGTAGTACAGAGACGGACATGACTACAACTCCCAACAGGCACTGTTCTATAATTCCAAACACCAGACCAATGGTCTCTTCTCCAAATATCCCTGTTTGGTACCTATCAATTTAAGGGTACACACCTGGGGAGATAACATTTGTCAAGTGTGTGTAATACAGGCACTGACATGACTACAACTCCCAACGGGCACTATTCCTGTAACTACAAACACTAGCACAGTGATCGCATGCTACAATACATCTGTTAGTGAACTCTCATTTGAAGGGTACTCACCTAGGGAGAGAACATTGGTTAAGTGTGTGAACCAGAGAGAGTGACCTGACTGTAACGCACAGGAGGCACTGTTTCCGCAACTCCAAATACCAGAACAGTGTTCACTTGTCTAAAGGCCACTGTCTGGCAACTCACAATTTAATTTACTCAGCTGGGAGTACACGCTTAGTGAAATGTGGGAAGTAGAGGGAGTGACATGACTACTAAGGCCAGGAAGGACCCGTGTCTGTAAAACCAACCATCAGCTCAGTGTTCTCTTGTGAAAATACCATTGTTTGGTAACTCTGATTTGAAGTGGACTCACCTGGGAGGATAACATTTGTATAGTGCGTGTAGTATAGGGAGTTACGTGACTGCAACTTCCAACTGCCCTTGTGTCTAGAACTCCAAACAACAGCACAGGGTTCACATGCCAAAATACACCTATTTGGAATCTCTCCAATGCTCTTCAATCACCTGGGAGTATACCATTTGTCAAGTGTTGGGAACTAGAGGGAACAACATGACTGCAACTCCTAGCAGGCCCTGTATCTCTAACTCCAAACACCTGACCAGTGCTCTCTTGCCCAACGACCCCTGTTTCTTAACTCTCAATTGAAGTGTGCTCACCCTGGAGGATGATATTTGTATACTGTGTGCAGTACAGGAAGTTACATGAATTCAACTCCCAGGAGGCTCCGTTACAGTCCAGTGTCTTCTTCTCTAAATACTTCTGTCTGGTAACTCACCTGTGAAGTGTACTCACCAGGGGGATAATCTTTGTATAGTGTATGTAGTACAGGGACTGACATGACTCCAATTGCCAGCAGGTCCTGTTTCTGTAACTCCAAACACCAGCACAGTGGTCACTTGCCCACATACCCTTGTTTGTCAACTCACAAATGATGTATACTCACCTGGGGGGAGAACATTGGAAAAGTGTGTGAACTTGATAGAATAACCTAATTGCGACTCAGAGGAGGCACTGTTTCAGCAACTGAAAACACCAGAACAGTAATCATTTGTTAAAAGACCCATGTTTGGCAACCCTCAATGTCGGTTTACTCAGCTGGGAGGACACCATTTGTATAGTGTATGTATTACAGGGACTGACATGACTGCTAAGGCCAGCAGGCCATGTTTCTGTAGCTACAAACAGCAGCACAGTGTTCTGTTGTCCAAAGACCCATGTGTCTTAACTCTCAATTGAAGTGTACTTACCTGGGAGGATAACATTTGTGTAATGTGTGTACTAGAGAGAGTGACATGACTGCAACACCCAGCAGGCCTTGTTTCTGTAACTCCAAACACCAGACCAGAGTTCTCTTGTCCAAAGACCCCTGTTTGGCAACTCACTCCCAAATGATGTTTTCTCACCTGGAGGGATACCATTTGTCAAGTATTGGGGAGTAGTGAGAGAGGCCTGACTTCAACTCCCAGGAGGTCCTGTTTCTGTAACTCCAACCACCAGTCCAATGTTCTCTTGTCCAAAGACCCCAGTGTCTTAACTCCCAATTGAAGTGTAGTCACCTGGGAGGATGATATATGTGCAGTGTGTGTAGTACAGGGAGTCACATGACTGCTAAGGCCAGGGGGCACTGTTCCACTAACTCAAAACACCAGCCCAGTGTTCAGTTCTCCAAATACACTTCTTTCGAAACTCACAAATGAAGTATACTCACCTGTAGGGATGACATTTATCAAGTGTATGTAGTAGAGGGAGTGGCATGACTGCTAATGTCAGGAGGCTGTGTCTCTCTAACTCCAAACACAAGCCCAGTGTTCTCATTCCCAAATACCCCAGTGTCTCAACTCTCAAATGAAGTTAACATTTGTATGGTGGTGGGAAGTAGAGGAAGTGACCGAAATGCTAAGCCTAATAGGCCCTGTGTCTCTAACTCCAATAAAAAAACAATGTTCACTTTACCCAAATCTATCTATTTATGAACTCTCAAATGATGTTTACTCAGCTGGGAGGATACCATTTGTCAAGTATGCTTAGTATAGAGAGTACCCTGACTGCAACTTCCAGGAAGCACTGTTTTTGTAGCTCCAAACACCAGGCCAGTGGTCACTTGTCCAAATACCTTGCCTGCTAACTGTCAATTGAATTTTACCCACCTGGGAGTGACCAAGTGTTAGAAATAGGGTCTTTGGTTGGCAGTCAGGTTACCCCATGTTCAAGCAAGGATGCTCACTCTAGTCAGGGCAAAGGAGAAACATACCTAGTTAACCCCACTCACCTCCTTGGTAGCTTGGCATGAGCAGGTAGGCTTAACTCAGAAGCAATGTGTAAAGTATTTGAACCAACACACCCAGTAATACGGTGATAACACTACAAAATGGACACTACGCCAGTTTAGAAAAATAGGCAATATTTATCTAAATCAAACAAGACCAAACACAAAATAATCCAACATGCACAAGTTAAAATATGAATTTTCAAAAGAATAAGAGTCTTACTCCATAGAAAACAATGGGAACATTGATTTTGCACAAAGTACCTGGTTAGCGTAAAAAAAAAGCCACACGGGTGAGCGTGCATCGGAAAAAGCGTCAATTTGTCTATATTTTCCTCGCAAGGGAGGTCGTGCGTCATTTCTTCTCCCGTCAGGTTGTCGATGTGTTGTTTTTCTCCCTTGCAAGAAAGCGACGCGTCGATTTCCAGATGGGGTACCTCGGATCCGCAAAGAGTCGGGTTGACTTTGATGCCCAGGGACGATGCGTGGAAAATCCGGTTGCACAGTGTTAGAAAACTGCACTGTGTGGGGTTTGCGTCGTTATCAGGAGCCACAAGCGGGTGTTCCACGTCATTTCTCCAGCCACGATGCGTCGAACTACCAGACGCGATGCAGGTGTAGCACTGATTTTAGCCGCAAAGCCAGTGGCGCATCATTTATCAGCCGTGTTGCAGGCGGCGAGTCGAAAATTTCCCTGCATGTCGTTCTGTGCGTGGATTTTCAGCTCTTGTTCTGCCAACTTCACAATTCAAGGGCTAAGGGACTGGATAGGGACCCACGTTGCAGGGCAGGAGTCTCAGCAGAGAGTCCAGGTGTTGACAGAGGAAGGCTTTGGTGGCCTTGAGACTTCAAAATAGGAGGCAAGCTCAGTTCAAGCCCTTGGAGATTCTTCACAAGCAGGAATATACCACAAAGTCCAGTCTTTGTCTTCTTTCACAGGCAGAAGCATCAACTGCAGGAACGCCCAACAAAGCACAGGCAGGGGCAGCACTCCTCCTCAGCTCTTCAGCTCTTCTCCTTGGTACAGGTTCCTCTTGGTTCCAGAAGGGATCTTGGAGATATCTACAATCTGAGGTTGTGGGTCCACTACTTATACCCCTTTCTGCTTTTGGAGTTGGTACATTTCAAAGGGAAGTCTCTCTTGTTCAGAGGATCGTGCCTTGCCCAGGCCAGGCCCCAGATACACACCAGGGGTTTGGAGACTGCATTGTGAGAGGGCGGGCACAACCCATTCATTTGTAAGTGACCACTCCTCCCTCTAATCTAGCACAGATGGCTCACCAGGATATGCAGGCTATACCCAGCTCCCTTTGTCTCACTGTCATGAGGGGATTCACAAACAGCCCAACTGTCAAACTGACCCAGACAGGAAATCCACAAACAGGCAGATTCACAGAATGGTTTAAGCAAGGAAATGCCTACTTTCTAAAGGTGGCATTTTCAAACCAACAATCTAAAAACCAACTTCACTAACAGATGTATTTTTAAATTTTTAAACTCCACATTTATATCTGCTCCCAAAGGGGATTCTGCACATTTATAATATTTAAAGGTAGCCCCCATGTTAACCTATGAAAGATATAGGCCTTGCAACAGTGAAGGCTGAATTTAGCAGTATTTCACTGTTAGGACATTAGGACATGTACCACACATCAGTACATGTCCCACCTTTAACATACACTTCACCCTGCCCATGGGGCTACCTAAGGCCTTCCTTAGGGGTGCCTTATATGCATAAAAGGGGATAAACTTGCCAAGTCGAATTGGCAGTTTAAAACTGCACACATAGACACAACAGTGGCAGGTCTGAGTCATGTTTACAGGATTACTCATGCGGGTGGCACAACCAGTGCTTCAGGCCCACTAGTAGCATTTGATTTACAGGCCCTGGGCACCTCCAGGGTACTTTTCTAGGGGCTTACTAGTAAATCAAATATGCCAATCATGGATAAACCAATCAACAATACAATTTACACAGAGAGCATATGCACTCTAGCACTGGTAAAGTGCCCAGAGTCCCAAAGCCCAAAAAAACAGGTCAGAAAAACTAGGAGGAAGGAGGCAAAAAAGTGTAGGGATGATCCACCAAAAAAGGCAGTTTCTAACACCAAGATGCAGAGCATGCTCATCTATTGAGGACAGGAAGGACAGCTTACCTGGTGTGCAAAACAATGATCCCAAATGCCTCAAGATGCTTCACCAGAATGGTATTGGTAGCAGACACATTCACAATGCACTGACCAAAAGATGACTCCAGTCACATATACAACAAAGTCCTGAGTCTGCCTGCATAGCAATCAACTAGGCCTCAAAATGGCCAAAGACATGTCTTGCCAAGCCAATGTTTTCCCTGCACTGATGACAAGATGGCATTCTCGGGCCATCCTCCCAAGTGCTAATGATCTGCTCATTTTAGCAGCTGCTTGACTTAGATGGAATTGGCATGCTTCACAACTGGTTGGTCAATGCAACCAATATTATGGCTACTTGCCACAATAAGATTAACTGCAAAATAACTTTCTACAAGGTCTATGCCTAATATAACACTAAATTGTTGGAGGTAGATGTCACAATAAAATCAGCAACATTGTATCTTTCTTTTCAACAGGTCGAACTGCCACTGGCCACACCGAGGCCACAGAAGAGACTAGCACTACACCCCTGGATGAAGTCCTCAGTGAAGAAGACACTTCTGGACGTCTGGATGTTGAGGATGGTTCTGGCCCATCTGGACAACCTGGTCAGACACCAACAGTGAGTCTCACTGAGACCACATCAACACTCCCCAGCCTATTTGCCTCAACATCACAGGCAACCATTCACCCCCCAACCTGTTTCCCTAGCACAGTGTTTACCATCTCGTGCCCCCCTACTCCTGGATCTGAGTTGCAATGCAACACTTCTGACAATGGAGTTCCAGTACCCAGTGGGAGAGGGAACCCTGTGGCAAGGGCACAGGACCATGGGGGTAGGGTGCATGGGAAAAATGCTGTGGACCAGCGGGGTGAGGCCACTGGGGCTGCTCCTGGCCAGGATACCATTAGCCACGTATTGAGGGTTTATCAGGAGTCGCGGTCACAGAGGGACATCCATAAGGATATGCGTGAATAGTGGGAGGCTCACAATTCCATGATGGCCTCTGTAAGAAGGGTGATGAGGGACATTAACACCACCCTGAGCAGTGCTCTACAACACCAATGTACCCCTTCCTTTAACACATCAACACTAGGCCCTTCTTCATCAGTGCCAATCACTGGTAGGGAGGCCCTGCCAGAGAAACAAGCCCCAGGCACCCCTGCCTCTATAGCAGCAGATTCCCACCACCACGCAAGCAGGGATGTCCAGTGAAAAATCCAAGAGGTGCGGATTACAAGACACCCACCACTGCCAGCAATTGACCTCTTCCTAAAGGAACTCCTTTGTGTGCCACACATTCACTCTGTTGACTGACCCTGAACTACCTACCAGTTCCAGTGGGAGGATTACTCTGGACTCCCAATGGTGTGACATCTACTCCAACGGTTTCATTCGCCATGACTGACAACTATACTTTATTATTTTTCTTCTTTTCTGCAAACTTTTATTTACTGCATCTGCACTGTCATGAATTCACCCATCACATACTTATTGTCTGTTTGCTTATTTTCAACATTTTGCTATGTAGAGATATATGACCATGTGAACCATAGAATGAAGAGATAACTTACTTGTGGAAGGAGGAATATGTTAAAGGTATACAGTGGCCTGCTTAGAATTACAACCATTATACAGAAACACATAGGTACAAGTGTCTGGTTACACCAAATATTTTATTCCTGTGTACAGCACATACGCTGTCCATATGCCTGGACCATTTTGACATAAGAATGTGTGACTCGTACTGAGTCAAAGTACATATTCCAGGATACAGCCCCCCCAGACCATTGAAGGGAGGAATTTGTCAGACATTGTCCTCTTGAATAGGTGAATATTGAAGTGGAGGATGTCAGCAGCTTGAGACTTATCACATACCACACCAAAGTAATCCAACATCACATAATCCAAGATACAGACAGATGGCAGTACAACAGTCCCTGATCACAGGCCCATCATCATCCAATGACCATGCATCTTGTGGTATGAAACAAGCATATGTCAGTGCTGTGACACAGGCAATCGATGACTACATACTTCATGCCCACATGATGACACACATGATGCAATTGGCCCAATTCAGCACGCAAAAAAATTCCAATGTGCACTTCTGACCTTCCACCTAAAAATTGTGTAAACTGCATTATCACAGGTTTCATATACCCCAAATCTGTGACCTACATTACCTGGAGCAATCTATGTCCACTTTGCATGTCAGAACAGCATCAGATACCTGCCAAAGTCACAACTCTTAAATGCCCACATGAGGATGTCATGGTGTAGGTACCTGTACAAAGACAAAACAAGGAGTGTAGGCTTGAAAACATACCCATTATTCAAATCACATAGCAAGCAACTGGAATTGTAATTTCATTGCAAAGAAACTGACACAAACAAAGCAACATCATCAAGGTGCGGATATGTCAAAGGGTAACTCTTCAAGCAGCCTTTGGCTGAATATTGCAGTGTATCAGCTCCCTAGTTGTTGCTGAAGCACTCATCTCCACAAATTCTCAAAACTACAATTTGTTGTACAGTCACAGTCATTACATCATATGACATACCCTCATGAAAAGTGGCTCTTGATTAAATCTTCCTCTTTACCACTGTCCTCCTCATTTAGCATTTTAAGATTCTCACCCAGTGGCACTGCAGGCTCTCCCTCCTTTGGGATGTACAGGATATTACTCCATAGGGCGATGTTGTGAAGCATGCAGCATGCCACAGTAATCTGATACACTTTTCTGAGTAAGTAGAGAAGGGCTCCACCAGTCCTCTCCAGACACCTAAATCTGACCTTCCGGAGCCCATAAGCCAGCTCCACTACCTGACGTGTTCCTCCATGGCCCTCATTGAAGCAGACTTCCCCTAGCATAATTGGATTACTTAGTGTCGTCAAAAACCAAGGAACGGTTTGGTTTCGTGCAGTCTCCTGTTAAGGAATGGGACATATGTGCAACAATGAGTCATTCACTTCATGATTGTAGCACCTGACATTGCACACACACAAACCGGACAGATGTGACTTATCAACCAGCCAGGCCCCCTCTGGACACTGTTGTGACATCAACTGGGGTATGGTGCTGTTCTGCATAATAAAGGAATCATGGTCTGAACCCAGCTAACGGGCATAGACATGTGAAATGCAGAGATCTGCCAAACAATCAACTTGCACATTGATGGAATGGAAGTTCTTTCTATTGTGATATACTTGTTCATTGGCCTGCGGTGGGTCCAAGACAACATGTGTGCCATCAATGGTCCCCACCACATGTGGGATGCGTACAAAACTTTAAAAGTCAGTGTTCACATGGGGAAACTGGATATACCTATCAAGGTGTTGCAACATTGCTGAGAGAACATCCTTGAAAACCAGACTAAACATAGGTTGGGACATACCAGCAGATAGAGACACTGTATGTTGAAGAGACTCTGTGTCTAGGAAGTGCAATACTGACATGACTTGCACAATGGGTGGTGTGCTGGTTAGATAACTAATAGTTGACATCAGATCTAGCTCTCACTGATGACATAAGTCCACTATTTTTTGCCTATCCAGGTGGTAATATGGTATTATGTGCCTTTGCTACATGGTCTGAAGGTCTTGCAGTGCACGGTAGACAGAAGGTTGTCGCATCCTCCCTCTGCCTGGGTACCTATGTGTGACAAGATATGGTTTGTGACATTAGTCAGTGTTTCCACAGCAACATACATGATACATGTCAATGATATGTGACAAGGCATTTCTGAATGGATAGACATGGCAACCAGTACACATCACAGCTGCAAATAACACAGGGGGCACATGTGACCTACATGGTTTTCCACACGTGTTCACAACATGTATACAGACCAAACTCAAAGATGTACAACACAATTGCCCCTTGAAATGTGACTGGATATCCTGACCGCCAATATGACCGTCGGCGGTGGTGGACTGTGCCCCACTGTTAAACTGTTGACCTACTCCACTGGACATTAGGAAATGCCCTTGCCCACCGGCAGACGTCATCTTGACAGTAGGCGGTTGCAACGGGGCCAAACACAGATATGGTCTAAGGTTGCTGCCAATGGCAGTTATGGGCTAACAGCGGTGACAACTGTGTATGTGGCGGACGTGACCGCCATGTTCTGCAGATTTACTCACTTGACTCCTGACACTTCTGTCAGCAACACCTCCACGGCCAGAGCTGCTGTGTTCCACCTCTGGGAGCAATCATGCCACACCCAGCAGGTGGCAAGGCCCTTGCATTCTCACCAGAGTAGCTGGAGAGGCTGGTGACTGAGGTCCTACCCCTGTACGAACAGATCTATGGTTCACCAGAGGAGCAGGTAAGCACCTCAGGTGCACAATTTTCTCTGTATTTCACAATCCTTTCCCTTCTCACAGGCTAGAATGTGCCCATGTGTGCCAGTTAGACTTTGTGTGTGCCTGTTGCTGCAGTCTTTGTCTGGCATCAATTGGATGGACAATGTGCAGGTATTGGTGGCCAGTGCCATATGTTCAGTTCAATCACATTGTGTTGTGTGAGGTTTTTGGGATCCTAGATCATCCTTGTGTTGGATCCACATAACCAGGTAAGGAGACATTAATGCCATCCGCTGACATTTCTTTCATGATTGTTGTAAATGTCAGACAACATGTAAGTGCATTATAGCATGAGCTGTGTATGCATGTTCAATGAGTCATTTGAGAATCATGTGAGCAATGTATATAGTGCCACAGATCTTTCAACCCACATCTGGCATTGCTAAACTGTTGTGTTGATGGCATATCATGACTCACTCTGCCCTTCAGGTTGCCACACACACCACATGCCAAATTGCTGTTGGCCACATGATGTACTGTCATGCATGGAAGTGATGGGAATGGAGTGTCATGTTGGTTCTGTATGCTCACCCTGCAGAAACCAGGGCCTGTCAAATGTATCTTTCATTGTGGGACCTAGGGCCTCATTACGAGTTTGGTGGTCCCCGGACCGCCAAGGTGGTGTTCCAACCGCCATCAGTCTGGCAGATTTGGCCGCCTTATTATGAGTTTGCCTGTCGACTGTACCATAAGAAGACCGCCAGCCGTCCGCCGGCAACGCCAGGCAGAATTGACGCCGCTGTTATGCGGAAGCACAAACAAGCCAGCAGGAGCCTGTGTTTCCGCCAGACACATTACGAGGTTGTACCACAAATATGACTGTGGCGGTCAAACCACGACATATCAGAAGACGGAAATGGACAGCATAAAGGAAGACACTCACCTGCAGGAAGCCTTACACTTTTGGTGCTACCCTGGAGCCCTTCACACATATCATGCCACTGCTGATGAACATCGATAGACAACAAAGTCAAGGTCCCCGTGGACACCATCAACCAAAAGTACACACACCTACTTGCATCACCAACGTTAAAAACAGTTTGTAGGGCCGGCAAACACATCCTTGGGGGGGCACGCCACAGGCAGCAGGTACTCATCCAAAATAACCCAAACTCCCAAACATACATCAACACAGGCACATAGACAGTCACGATACGCCCTCTTTGGGCAGCCCACTCACACAGCACTGCAACAATACACAAATACACATGGCCACACAGCTCAGGCACAGGGAGTCTGAAGGCTACACAACATTGTCACACACATCAACAGCAACACACCTACAGCACATATACAAATACAACCCACACACTCACATTCCACAATGGCCAGGGGCTGTCTTACATACAACACATATGTATAGATCGATGTGGCATGCAACACAAACAACATCACCAGTAAACAACCCTGCAGTGGACACACACATCACACACAGTACAGCACAATGAAAGCACAATGGTATGCACAAAACACGGAGACACAAATAGACCAAAACCACATGACAACTATATATACACAATTTGGATGGGGCCATCTGGGTCACCCAGAGAAGGAGACTGCACTGGGACATATAACACTTTTAACAGGCCCCCGAACAAGATGTTCACAGGATACTGCCCTACATGGGTCTCAGGGACAAACAGTACTACAACCAAATGTCATGCACAAGTGCACAATGTGGAATGGCAAGTCAACAAAGCACATGCAACTCCTACTGCATTGGACATACCGGTACAGGAGATAGCTGTAAGGGACACACACGTAAATGGACAAATGCACAGTCAGATGCAAAGGAAGACAGCACAATTGAACACATCCCATGTTTGCACAAACAAAACTCGAGCTGACACATCAGATGAATTCATACGCCAAATCAGGGGACAAGTCTAATACCACACATGCCTACAGTGGACAACACAAAAACATATTTATGGAATGGTGCAAGCCGGTGCAAAGGGTAGGCTAGCGTAAAAAAAAATTACCTTAGTCGGGTGGGGCTGGCGGTATGGAAGAAGGGGATTTTGCACCAAAAAATTATGTTAGTCAGGTTAAAGTAAAAAAAAAATTCTCTACCCCGCCTAGAGTCATTGTCTGATGCAAAACCATCCATACCACATGACTCCTGTCTTAGAAAAGAAAGGAATCATTCCCACCGCCCCATTGGTCAGCACAGGGGACCAGGGTCCCCTGGGCATGGCCACTGCACCCAGTGCCATGTAGGGGGGGCCATTTCAGGGCCCCTAATGGGCACTTTAAAAAATATATATATACTTACCTGTATTTACCTATACTTACCTGGGATGGGGTCCCTCATCCTCCTCTGTCCCTCTGGTGTGGGTGGGGTGTCCCTGGGGCTTGGGGAGGGCACCTGTGGGCTGTTGACATGGTCTCTGACCATGGAAAAAGGCCCACTGGTCCCCTAGCGCCTGCCCATACCCAGGCGTTAAATAACGCCGCTAAGCAGGCTTAGCGCCATTATGTAAGGCCCTCCTCCCCCATGCGTGAATTTTGCACGGGAGGATAAATAAGGCGCTAGGGCCTTAGAGTCAGTTTTTTGCCCGGGAACGCCTACCTTGCATCTCATTGACACAAGGTAGTTTTCCGCAAGCAAAAAATGACTTTAACTCCAATATTTTGGCACTAGACATGTCTAGCATCAAAATATAAATATGGAGTTAAGTTTGCGCCGGATTTGCGTGAAAGAAATTATGCAAATCCGGCGCAAACAGAGTATAAATATGTCCCTTCGTCTTTTATGTTTGTCATTGAGTTTTACCAGTCCTTAAAATGAAACACACCTGTAGGCAGACACAAGCATATAAACACCATTACTTTAAACTTTAACCTTCATACTGGGAGTCTTACACATTACCATTACAGCACATTCTACGCTCTATTGACACAGATGAAAACATCTGCATCATTAGAGCGTTGGTGAAAGGACAGCACTAAACCAACAGCTAGATGAAAATAGTTATGCATAGTACAATAAAATGGTTAACCTATTGACAGTTTTTGTACAATATGCTTCATTAGTTATTCTTTTGTTCCCAGATTCCCATTTTGGTACTTTAGGGTAGTTTTAACCACACTGACCGTGGGACATGCTCTAACTTCAATGGGAAGTGAGTTCCAGTGATAGAGACCTGGAAGGTAGACAGAGTGGAAATTACCATGCACAGCATGTAGGGAAAACTTTTAATTAAGAGCGCTAAAATATGCCCCTTTAGATGCTCCATTGTGAAAATCATACTACTACTGACGGGGCTTTTTGTTTTCTCTGGCCTAGACACAGCTTCAAGTGTCTTGCCGTTCTCAAGCAATTAAAAAAACTGAAATTAAAATTGCACACACATACAGCTTTATAGGTGGGCTTTGGGTAGCACTTCTCATTCATTGGGCTGAGCAATTGAAATGGGCAATGGTTGGGCCCATTTCATCCATTAGCTTTCTTGCACTATGGGTGATGGTGTCTCGTCTGCTCACATGTAAACACCTTCCTAAAAGGAAGTGCACTCCAAGGCCAGGGCCAGTACTTTATTTTGCAATGTTATTTTCTATCCACTCTTTCCCCGTTCTTCTTTTTTTCCAACTGTGTTTAAAATCTGTCTTCAGTAGAAGTTACCTTTTGTTTCATATCAACAAATGCTTGACCTTCCACCAACCAACCAGACACCTTCAATTTGCTTCTCTCTCCCTTGCATACATCCTCTAGATCCACTGAATCAATAGTGGAGGACCCTCTTTCTCACAAACCGGTGGCCAAGGCATGGAACAATCTTCCCCTGCACCCCAGGACCGCACCTTCGCTCCAGCAACCGCACCTTCGCTCCAGCAATTCAGGAAAGAACTCATGGCCTGGATGTTCGAATTAACTTACCACCAGCATCAGCCATCATCTCCAGGGCCTCGAGGCCCTCACAGGTGATTGATTGATTGATTGATTGATTTGTACTGAATAATATTGAATGATATTATTGTGAGATGGGCAGTAAAAATAAAACGTAATTCAATATATATTCTAAGTACGCCTGCCTTCCAGGCATCACCTACATTCTTCTGTTAAAATTATATGCAATAGTTACCTAAAAAAAGATTACTTGCATTGCAAGCATGTACCCACCATGCTTAGGCGTTTGTCTTTCTTTCTCGCAATAAATCATTTAAAAACGAACCATCGCACCAGATGTATTGGCTCTGCCAGTTCTTCTTTTACTGCTCTAGCCTCACAGGGACATGCCAGAAGGTCCAATGGAGGGCGGAGAGCTCAAAGCAGCCACTTCAATGTTCAGGGAGGGAAATCTCCCACACTAATCAACTAGATCAAGCCATTTTGGGTGCAGCGTGTTACATTAAAAATTAATGTTCAGGGCCCTAAGATCCCGTTTGGTATGTTCGAAAAAAAATATGAATCGCTTTGATAAAATCAGAGTGGTTTGAAAACGGCGGACAGGGTGATGACGCAGGTAGCACATGGGATTAGAATGCCAACCCTTGGCTACCACCAAAGGGTTTCCAGAGAGATGGTACAATGTACCCGAGTTCACGCCTTGGAATAGCGTGCATTGCGGCTCATAGCATCTCTAAACAGCAGTGCTGTCGGCGAATATTTAATAAAAACAAAACCGCACGCGTTTGCTTTCTATTTGAACTCTGGTTGCGAGTTAAGGGAAAGTAATTGCTTTCACGTTGCTTCGAGTCCCTCGAAGCTCTCAGCAGTGTAGTAAACCAGCAACCCTGGACTGGGTGGAGTACCTTACAGACATTCTTCACGAGTCGCCCTGTCAGCAAAAACGGGTTTCAAGCTACGTTTATTTAGAGGGAAATTGTTGGGTAAAAAAAGTTGGCTCGCCTTCAATAGAGTCTCATATTTATTGGTGTTGTAAGGAAAATCTGGCCATTTCAATGGAAATTTTACTCGCCAGTCTAATATGAAGGTCGGTGTTTTTTGCTGATAGGGCAAACCTCAAGTACCGCGCAGCGCCCATTACTTTATCTTGTTCTCCAGTTTCAGAAATTTTGGGTGGGGAGCTAAACTGCAGTGTGTTCGCCTTCTCAGCAAAACGCAGCTAGCTAGGAAAAATTAACTTTTGAAAAGAAGCTGCTTGAATAATCTCCAACCGAACAATGCTGACGAAAAAGAGGGGTGGGGTGTGGGGGTGAGTTTTATCACTAACGTTTTTGTGTGTGTCATGTATCTGTTTATTAGTTTTTCTAGTGTTAACATTACAGCTGTTGCGGCCTGATTACCAGTGGAAACATTTCGTGAACTCATTTCCGGCCGAAATGGAATTAAAAATGCTAGGGTTTACCACATCTAGGATTGCCGGTCGGTAAAACCCAAAAGCAGGTGGCATTCATGCCCGAACGTGGCTAAAAATGAGGAAAACGTATAGTAACTTCGTATCTCTACTGTAATTTAGCCCCTTAGTGTGTTCAAAGTGTTTTACATAACGAGCTAATCATATGATATATAGGAGATACTTAAAGAAAATGTGGTGGAGCATGGAGGCGGGGTACGTTCTGCCGTTGAAGTGCATAAAAACATAAGAGAACTATGATCCTGAGTAAAATGTGGTGCACCAGTGAATCGAGCGATAAGGCCAGATGCATGACTAAACAAGCATTTGCAATGCAACGGGTCTCGCATTTCTCCGAGTTAGAGCTATTAGCAGTTGTAAACTCCCAACCGGACTTTTCTTGCCTCATTAAATGGAAAAAAAGAGCGCTATCGCGCTGCTACAGTTCACACGTAATGAAACCTATTGGCAAAAGTGCAATTAACTATGTAACAGGGTTGATGTCATGCAAAGCGCTCGATTTCTGCCAAGCGAGATCGCGCTGCGTAAAAAAAGAAAAAGTAGTCCACCAACCGGACCGAAAACAGCGAGCCTTGTATGTTTTCAGTACTTGGTCGCTGTGCTCAAGGGGGGCTAACCACCGGAAAAGGCATGACGTATGCATACCTTTCACTAATGAAAGAAAGCAGATTTTAAAAGGCAAGCTCACGAACCATTGAAAGACACTGACGTGACATGGACGGGGCTCCGAGCCCTTTTCTAACTACTACAGCGTCTCACAAGCGATACGCATGCGCAAGTGCATGCTAGCGCAGGCTTGACCCTAAAAAGACAAAATACTTTTCTACTTCAGGGCAATACACACAGGACCGGCGCTAGGCATGGGACCGCGTGGGCAGCTGCTCAGGGCCACGCTGATGCGCAAAACAGGGGGGCCCGCACCAGAGCACAGCCTTTAAAAATATTCCAGTGTTACTAAGCCTAACTGCGAGACCCAAGGGAGGTGGCCCCCCTCCCATTGGTCCTTGCAGCCATGGTCTGAAAGGGCTTTAGACCAATCGCTGCATTTGCATGATAGCAGTAACTACATGGGTACTTGAAGTGCCCTTAGTTGTGAAGTGAGGCCTGCCTCTACCGGAATGAAAGGCAGGGCGTCCTGCCTGACTCACAACAAAAGAAAAGAATCATCCCATCACCAAAGGGAGTTCTTCACTTAGTATGCAGGAAAGAAAGAGAGAAATGGGAAGAGAAGCATTGTATTCAAAATCAGTTAGAGTCTGGGTGAAAGACAAGGTAAAGGAGATGGCATGTAGATTTGGGAGAGCCAATAAATTAACAGGATGAGCCTGTGGGGCTCATCAACATTTTAAGAAAGCATATTTCTTTATCACACTAAAGCGTTTTATCTTGGTACCTTTGATCACATCACTGCATTGAGATTTACTTAGTGAAAGTTAGAGTTTTTGAACACAAACTGAGAAACATTTGTGCCTTTGCCCTGATTATAATTGCATTAGTGAACTAAGAGAAGTGCCACTGGAAATTTGTGTCAAGAAAGGACCAAATTATGCCACAGAGCTTAATAATTTATGCAGCAAGGAATATATTTATGTGACATAATGTGACACATTTTGTGAAAGTATTACCTCATTATTTTGTCATTCTCCCGTGATAATCCTACCTGGGCCAAGATTTAATCTTATTAATACCAGTGTGACACTCAAATGCAGCAATAAGCAACAGAAAGATGACCCATCAATCTTTGCATAGGGCTTTCCACTGCGCTGCAGCACGTGTTGCTGTGTTTTTAGTAATTTTTGAGCCATTTGAGGTAGAAATAGAATTCGATTTTTGTTAAGAGCTGCAGATTATGCAGCAGTTCAATTATGTGGCAAATGCAGCCAATCCATAATTATGCGGAAAAAGTAGCAACCGCAAAATCGCATAATGCTAGTGGTCTTGCCTAAGAGGCACATCAGGATTCATGTACCTTGCATGTGGTGGAGATTCTTATTAAACAGTGAGCAGAATTATAATCTATTTTATCAAACACAAGACTGTCTGTACAATGCGCTCCCTGAATGCATATAGTTGAAAGTGCTCTAATGTGCAACAATGAACAGAATGGTGGATGGTGAAATAAAGCATCTGCCTAGGAACACACAATTTGGTCAAGCAGGGAAAGACCGGATTGATCCCAGATTTTCCAGTTTCTCACTGTGCAGTTCAGCCAATAGAGGGGCATTGCTTTACCACATTAAAGTTTAATGTTTTAACTTTAATTCTTGCAAGATGAGACTAGAGCATGGGTGACAGGTAGGGTCCACATGGTATTATTGGCAGTGTTACATAGCTCAACCTTGGCCATGGACATAAGAGCGCTTTGCAAGATGCAAACACCACTTTTATTTTTTTTCCAGCACAGATATTTGCCTGGATTCACAAGATGCTGAGCCAAGGCCATGATTCAAGCCTGGCTCTCCATGATGCATGGTGGGCAGCTGTAGCCACTAGGCCACATCACGTCTTGTGAAAGCTTGGCCCATTTTAGGCTTGAGGTTCCAAGAGGATCTCAAGCTGAGCAGAGCCAGGCCTCTGGCTTGAGCTTTCAGTGTCTCACTCATCTATAATAGGATTCAAAGAGGGGGTTATGTTAAGAGAAGCAGAATCAATGAAAAAAGTAAAAATATTGCAGAGTGTGGGAGGGTGGAAATGGAGGGATGGGTGTAAAGAAAGAGAGCAGCTGAAACAAAGTAAGAGTGGCTAAATCAGAGAGAGAAGGTCAAATGCTATTTGAAGAGATGAGAGGTGAAGAGGGGATAATGCAGTGGCGTCAGGCAGCTTTAGGAGGGAGGGGGGCGGGCGGGGCACACACACACACTCATTCTTTCACACACAGACACGCACGCACGCACATCCATTAACAACACTCATACCATTCAAACATGCACGCACGCACCAAACATTCATTTTAAAACATCACACACACTCATTCTTTCACACACGCATGCACGCACATCCATTAACAACATTCATACCATTCAAACATGCATGCACGCACGCACCAAACATTAAATTTGAAACATCACACACATACACACACACACACTTACCTTCGGCCTCCAGGTCCCAGGAGGGTTGGGACTGCTGCCTTCCCTCATTGGCTGACCTTCCCTCATTGGCTGACCTTAGGTCAGCCAATGAGGGAAGGCAGCAGTCCCAGCCTCGTCACAGAGTGGGATGGGGTCAGTGAGACTGCTGACCCCACCCCACTCTGTGACGAAGTGTCACTGATTGACACTCGCCCTGGGCACTTCAGGGCTTAAACTGAAGCGCCCAGGGAGAGTTTCAATTGGTGACGCTTTTCTCGTCACCCAGGGGAGGGCCTTGAGGCACCTTTGCTGGGCTGAGGAGGTCACGCCCATAGGAGCTGTGATCTCCTCAGCCCAGCAAAGTTCAGCTCAGGCAGCCAGGAGTCTGCGCAAATCGCGCATGTCTGCTCCTGGCTGCCTGACCTGAACATGAAGAGTGTCTGTCAGGCTGACCTTTGTTCAGCCTGACAGACACTCTTCATGGGGGGCAAAAGGGGGGGGGGGCTTGGCCCCTCCCCCCAAGAGGACGGGCCGCCACTGGGATATTGCAAGTGTCAAGTGGATTTAGGAGGAGACTGAACCAGCAAGAGTATATGATAAGTTGTGCAAGAGATGATGTGGAAAGTAGAACATGGAGGGGTCAGGTGGGTGTAAGTGTGCCGAATTAAAAAAAAATGTAAGGGGCTAGAGAAAAGTTGAATATGTTTTTGGACAAGTGTGCGCTGCTAAGTCAGTTTAGCGCCTGTTTTCAATTACCTAACTCTTTATTATCCATGTAAAAAATATTTAAAATTAAGTTTTAGTATTAAAATTCATGCATCACCCTTCATAAAGGGCTGTGACCTTGAACCATCCTCAATGTGTATGCTGAATAACAGCCTGCTCTCTGAGTACTCTATTACTTTTCTTGATGTCTAAATTAACACATGCCAGAGGAGCACTCAAATATGGATACAATTTTGTAATCTCTATATCCCATCTGTTTTCAATCATTAAGTGTAAAAATCAAAAATATAAATAGTAGATGTTCAGTCCATTAATTAATCCAGAAAGACCAACTCATTTAGAGACTTTTTTATTCTCCATTCTTCTTCACCACATCATGCAAATACTATGTCAGCCCAGCCAACCCTTTTTGTCATTAACACAGGACTTCATCAGAGATCCATTATACTGAAAATTTAAGTGGGATGCCAGTTGTAACATTCATGTCTTCTCCATTATACCTTAATTAGCATTCTCCATGCCCGATTCCTTCAGCCTGTCAGAATATCATCTTGCCCCAACTTTTTCCGTCCCAATGGGGCTGCTGTAGTGTGACCCACATCCTGCTGCAGTGAATGCCAGTGCATTGGAGTGCATGTGGGGCAGAGGTTGCAGGGAGCACAGGATCCCGAGCAGTTCCTCCACAAAGCCTGCAGAGCAGCCTCTCCTCCTCCCTGGCTCCCTCTGCTTCACAGTGATCTGAGCATGGACTATCTATATTTTTGAGCGAAATCTAATGGGAAAGGTGGTCTTAGGCAGTAAAGAGTGAGCACTGTTTTATGAACGAATTAATTTACGTTTGTGCGGTGAGCACACACCACTACTGCCTTTGCTTTGGTTAAGTTTGCTCCCTTTGAACTTTCTGTTAAATCTCACTCCCAGTGGGACATTTTCCTGCACATATGCTGAAGGAGATGTAGAGATCACAGCTCCTGCCCTGACCTCCCTTACCATTATCATGCTTGCCTCGTTGTAGGTTTCCAGCAATATTAAAAACTAAAAAAGCTGTGATTGTTGCTCTTTGCAAAAACAACCTTCAGCAGGCTCAACACTTCTCAGCATCTTCTGAAATCTCTTTTCTACCTTTTTATGTAAATGGCAAAAAGCAGAAGTATATTGTGAGACTTCTTCTTTGGGTAGAGGCAAAAGGTGAATACGTGGCAGCATCTGTGGAGGATACCATTATTTCCGATTGCTGTTTCAGAACTGACTATTTCATTTGGTTAAGAATTATTCCTTTAAGAAATTTGTCTCTCCGAAGGTGGCAATAAGGTTGACATTCAAACCTTCCTCCAGGAAATGCTAAAGGTATTGGAACTCTAATACAGCATGTCATTTTTATCATACCCAAATAGCACATTATCCAGTCAGTCTAGCTATTTTTTTAAAGGGATTGATTTAGAGTACATGGTTGTGGAGTGAAACACTGTAAAATGTCTTCTGTGAGTAATAGTCACCCAATACCCCAAAAATATCTTACGATGCCTCTGTGTTTGCAAAGGGTCCTGAAATGTAATAGCAGTTCACCCTGCAATATTTAAGTTCTGTGAGGCCCAAGGAAGGGGCGCTAGGTTCAGGTAGGAAATGTGGAGAATCCACAATTGACTAAAGGGCCATTGGCCGGTGAGTTGGTGAGGTGATTTTTTTATTACCGTAGATAAACTGGGTTTCTTGCTTGTGCTGGATTGGCCACTAAAGCACAATTAAAAAGGCTGGTGCAACCTTAATGTTGCTGTTTAGAATCAGTCTAACTGTGTTCGCAAAGACTGCTGGCTCATTGTCATGTGCAAAATGATAGTTGGTCAGTACAGTCTAATGTGCGGCTAATGTGCACCTCCTCTCACGATAAATAATCAAAAACCTCAGGGATTGACAGTGCGTCCTGGAAAGAGACTGCTTTTCAGGAACACCGATAAAATTGACTTCCTGCGGAAGGAGAGAAGAAAAAAGAGGATGTGAGGGGGGCACTAGAAAAGCAGCGGGGACATTCCATAGAGTACATTAATGCACATGAAGTAATCTCTCTGCACTAAGCCTATAAGTAGCCAGTAAGTTCAGGAAAGCAGATCTTGCATTGGAGGTTGGAAGACCAAAAGTGTTTGATTAGATACCTCAGGAGTGACTGGAGTGACTTGTGGATGATGGAAATGGTATTGCATTCAATTATGTTTAATCAAGATCCAGTTGATTTAGCTGAGGGCAGATGCAATTTGGTTACTACTATCTAGATTAAATATGAGTTGAGTAGCATGGTTCTGGCCCCCTAGCAATTTGCCAAGTGTCTTCTCAGATATTGGGGACATGTGCCTTTAATGTTTTTAAGCTGCAAGTCTCTGCTTTTATTTGAGCTTTATTTTGCAAGTTAAGCACCAAATCCCCCAACCTACCTATTCAGAGCTTTTACATTTCCTAAAACATGTGATTTCAAACAGTATATTTTTAGGAATATGCAATCAGACTGTACAGAGTGCAAACCTTTTTGTATAAGTTTCTATTAGAAGGACGCACCCCAGAGCCTAGCAGGTAACACTTTTACATTACCTCTCAAAATATTAAATCGTTACTATGAATAGCCTCAAATGACTAAATGAGTTAAAGCCATATACTGGCTTCTAAGCAGCCTTTAGATTTGCTGATTAGCAAACTGCACACATTTACCCTTCTTTCAGGTACCAGGCACCATGGTGAGAATGGGTCTTCTTTCACTGTCTGCCTCTCCCTATCTTCATAGTACAAGAGACCCATTCCCTCCCCTTCAGCTGGAAGCTAATAAAAACATATTTGAGATGTAGTTTTCAATAAGACCAGCCCACTTCAGCCATTAGATGTGTTGGAATAGTGCTGTGAAAGGTATATTACTGTAGAGATTTCTGATGGCTTTGTGGGTAAGCAAAACAATAAGGGGAGTCAGTTTGATTTGGGCTATGGCACCCTACAGAAACTAGCAGAAAGAGAAATTAGGGATGCCTGATAAAAGACAAGCACTGCAAAGCCAATAGGTCTTGCTTTTAGGACATATTGGCTTTGCCAATGGTTTTTAGTGAAGCTGTAGAGCAACAGTGAACCTGTGCAACATGGCTAAAAAGGAGGGAATCACACAGCATCATTTTGTAGATGTGCACACTATGCATGCAAGCACCTACAAAAAGATGCAGGCGCTTTTTTAATTTTTACTTACCAAGCCAAGTTGTATCACAGAGTACACAAAAAAAACAATCAGCTTAACAGGGAGGAGAATGTGGGACATAATTCTGTGATCTTTGGGTGTGGTTGCCATTGATGGCACAGTTTCGACCTTGGGGTACTTTGAGTAGTACTCAATGAAAACGAACATGTGCCGTCCATCTTGGAGGTACTCAAACTAAGCTCTGACCCAGTGACCCAGTGCCACAGGGTTATCTTCCATGATGATTGGAGCAGGTGGCTCCAGATTTCATGTCACCTGGCACACCTCACAGCTCCAGATGGTCTTATCCACAAGGTCATCAGGCCAGGGAACCATATTTTGCTCTGTAGCCTGTTCTCGGTCTTAACCATGCTGTGATGCAAAACATGGGCATGATGAACGGCTTGTCTTGTCAACTCTGGGGTACCACTAGGCTGTTCCCTCGCATTAGACATCCTTAGTCTGTGACAGTGAGCTTGAGCCGAACTTGATACAAGGACTGCAGTGTCTGTCCTGCTTCATCCTATTGTGACCTCTATGATGTCTAACAGCAACATGGGAAGTGAACTAGACCGTTCCACTATCAAACGAACATACACCTTGGTGTCTTAAGTGATCTCTTCCTCTGCTTTGGTCATGGTCAAGGTGTGCCTCGAATGGTAGTTGACGGGATTCTGTGACCCTGGTTTGTACTTGTAGGTGAACTGAAGTTGCAGGATCCACTTCTCTTTTCAAGAGGAGGTTTGGATGCTGACCTTGTAAAAAGTGGAACAGGTGGCTTACGGTCCATGTGGATAGTGAAATAGTGTCCGCACAAGTACAGGTGGAAATGTCTGTAGTCCCAGTGGACTGTGGCTGTCTCTTTCTCTGGTCTGTTAGAGTGAGTGCTCAACTTGCATATGCCACTAGTGTCCACTCACTTCACACTTGTCTCTGCAACAGGACCTCTCTGAGATCTGTTGCTCTGGCATTTACTGAAAGTTTGGAGTCTCTCCTGGGGTTGAATTATGCTAGCATGGTTTCCTCTAACAGCACCTTCTTCATGTCCTTGAGTGCTTGCTTCTGCTCTGACCCCCAGACCCAGGGTGTGGATGGTTTTGTGAGATCCCTTAACGATTATGTCAGGGTCATCAGGTTCTGGATAAAATGCCCACAGTATGCGACTATCTCTTATGAAGATTTGGACTCTAGTCACGGACATCAGGGCTGGAGCATATTGTACGTCTTTGACCTTCCATTAGAAATGGGGTCTTTGGTTCGCAGTCAGGTTACCCCCTATCCAAGCAAGGACCCTCACTCTAGTCAGGGTAAAAGAGAATCACCCTCAGCTAACCCCCGCTCACCCACTTGGTAGCTTGGCACGAGCAGGCAGACTTAACTTCAGAGTGCTAGGTGTAAAGTATTTGTACCAACACACACAGTAACTTAATGAAAACACAACAAAATGACACAACACAGGTTTATAAAAATAGAGAATATTTATCTAAACAAAACAAGACCAAAACGACAAAAATCCACCATACACAAGTCAAGTTATCAATTAAAAACAAAAAGAATCTTTGTATGATTTTAAACAAAACGCTAACGCTGTTAGCGTGGAAATGTACCTGGGCACGTCAAAAATAACCCTGCACGGGCGAGTGTGCATCAAAAGGGGCTTTCGAAGCATCGATATCACTCACGAGCGAGACCGTGCGTTGTTTCTCCTTCGGTCGGGTCGGCATGCGTCATTTCTTCTCTCTGCAGGAGAGCGATGGGTCGATCTGAACAGCACTCTCGGGTCCAGGCAGGCCTTGCATCGTCTTTACAGGGCCAGCGATGTTTGCGACGGAAACCCTGCTGCACGATGATTAAAAAACCACACAGCTCGGGTTGTGATCTCACCACCCTCCATCAGCGATGCTGCGCGTCGTTTCTCCAGCCGCGTCGATCTTCCAGCCGAGCTGCATGTCGATTTCAGCCATGAAGCCGGTGGCACGTCGATTTTTCAGCCGCGTCTCGGAGTTGCATCGATCTTTTCACCGCAGGGTGGTCTGTCCGTGGATTTCTTCTTCTTGTTCTGCCAGCTTCTCCTTTCAGGGTCCCAGGAACTGGATGGGCACCACTTGGCAGGGTAGGAGTCTCAGCAGAGACTCCAGGTGCTGGCAGAGAGAAGTCTTTGCTGTCCCTGAGACTTCAACAACAGGAGGCAAGCTCAATTTCAAGCCCTTGGAGAGTTCTTCACAAGCAGGAAGGCACACAAAGTCCAATCTTTGTCATCTTGCATAGGCAGAAGCAGCAACTGCAGGATAGCTCCACAAAGCACAGTCACAGGCAGGGAAACACTTCTTCCTCAGCTCTTCAGCTCTTCTCCAGGCAGAGGTTCTTCTTGGTTTCCAGAAGTGTTCTAAGGTCTGTGGTTTTGGGTGCCCTTCTTATACCCATTTTGTCCTTTGAAGTAGGCTTACTTCAAAGGAAAGTCTCTCTTGTTTGTGAAATCCTGCCTTGCCAAAGCCAGGCCCCAGACACACAACAGGGGGTTGGAGACTGCATTGTGTGAGGGCAGGCACAGCCCTTTCAGTTGTGAGTGACCACTCCTCCCCTCCCTCCTAGCACAGATGGCTCATCAGGATATTCAGGCTACATCCCAGCTCCCTTTGTGTCACTGTTTAGAGAGAGGTGCAGACAGCCCAACTGTCAAACTGACCCAGACAGGGAAACCACAAACAGGCAGAGTCACAGAAATGGTTTAAGCAAGGAAATGCCCACTTTCTAAAAGTGCCATTTTCAAACACACAATCTTAAAATCAACTTTACTAAAAGATGTATTTTTAAATTGTGAGCTCAGAGACCGCAAACTCCACATGTCTATCCGCTCCCAAAGGGAATCTATACTTTAATCATATTTAAAGGTAGCCCCTATGTTAACCTATGAGAGGGATAGGTCTTGCAACAGTGAAAAATGAATTTAGCAGTATTTCAATGTTAGGACATGTAAACACATTAGTATATGTCCTACCTTAAACATACACTGCACCCTGCCCATGGGACTACCTAGGGCCTACCTTAGAGGTGTCTTACATGTAAGAAAAGGGAAGTTTTAGGCCTGGTAGGTGTGCACACTTGCCAAGTTGAATTGGCAGTTTAAAACTGCACACACAAACACTGCAGTGGCAGGTGTGAGCCATGTTTACAGAGCTACTAATGTGGGTGGCACAGCCAGTGCTGCAGGCCCACTAGTAGTATATGATTTACAGGCCCTGGGCACCTCTAGTGAACTGTACTAGGGACTTACCAGTAAACCAAATTTGCCAATCATGGATAAACCAATCAACAATACAATTTACACAGAGAGCATATGCACTTTAGCACCGGTTAGCAGTGGTAAAGTGCTCAGAGTTCCAAAACCAACAGCAACAGATCAGAAAAAAATAGGAGGCAGGAGGCAAAAAGATTGGGGATGACCCTGCGTAAGGGAAAATTCCAACACCTTCTCTATGTCGGGTGCCACTCCTTGTGCAGAGAAATGGAGTCTGAAAAATCGATATTTTGGTTTAGGAATTCACACTTTTCCTTGCGGAGTGCCAGCCCACTGTGAAGGAGTCTGTTGAACACCACTCTCAGGCTTGCTAGATGTTCTTCCAGTGAAGTGGCATGCACCAAAATGTTGTCACTGACATTTAACTCTCCAATAAGCCAGTCAACACCCTCCAGATGATGTCTTGGAACACTCCCTCTTGCGATACCAAAATTGAGACGCTTGTACCTTCGTAGTGCAAGGTGTGTCGAAAAAGCGGCGATGTATTGTGACATTGGGGGGGTGGTAACAGGATCTGATGGTACTGCAACATCAGGTCCATCTTCGAGAACCACTGTTCATTCACTATGTCATCCACCGTGGGGGTCAGATAGAATTCCCACTTAATTGGCATGTTTGGGATGTGCATATGTATGTATGTATTTGGTATTTACAAAGCGCATTCCGGCCGAAGCATCGAAGCGCTCAAAAAGGAGCAGAATGAGTGAGTGACTGACCGCAAATATAAAATGTATAAGACTGGATTAACGCGGGAAGAGCCAAGTTTTGACTAACTTCCTAAAAGCCAAGAAATTTTGTTGCTCCTTTATAGACAGAGGGAGTGAGTTCCAGCATTTGGCAGCAGCTACCGTGAAAGCCTTGCCTCCCCCTCTAACCCTGTAAGTGCGTGGGACCTGAATTCGAAAGGCCCCCATAGATCTAAGTTGTCGGCTGGGTCTGCACCAGTGTAATCTCGAGGATAAATATTCAGATCCTCTTCCATCCACAGCTTTGTAGGTTAAACATAAAGTTTTAAACCTAATGAGCTTTTCTACTGGTAGCCAATGCAATTGTTTCAAACTGCCACTGGCAGAAGCTGAATAAGGGAGGTTTAGTATGAAACAGGCAACTGTGTTCGGAATAAGATGGAGCTTTATATTTGAAGCATTGTCCAAATTGAGCATCAAGGCATTACAGTAATCCAATTTAGATATTACCAATGCCAGAATAACTGTGACTCTCCACTCCCTTGTTAGATAAGGATAGATCTTTTTCAGTATTCTCAGGGTCCAGAAGCAGGTTTTAACAACAGGATTAACCTGCGACTTAAAAGAGAGACAATTGTCAAAGATGACCCCTAGATTTCTAGTGGTCACAATAGGCCGAGGAAGAACTCCACACTCTGACGGCCACCAGCGTGAATTCCATAATTCTTTGACGGAACCGAAGCACAAAATTTCGGTTTTGTCGCCATTTAGTTTAAGTCAGTTTAGGCCCATCCACCTTTTGACTTCTTGCATACAGTTTTTAAAGCAGTCTGCCACTTCCTCCCAGTTCTTAGAGACAGGGATGATCAATTGAGTGTCATCAGCATAGGAGGTAGGTGTAAAACCAAATGTTCGAATTAGTCCTGCTAAGGGTGCGACATGCAAATTTAATAATGTGGGGCTGAGTGAGGAGCCCTGGGGGACACGACATGGTAAGGAATATGCTGCTGACTTAAAGTCTCTGCAACTCAACGTAATCGATCTATCTTTCAAGAAAGATTCAAGAATCTTCAAGGCAGTGTCCCTTATCCCTGCTTGATGGAGGCTGGATATCATAATCTGGGGTGAAATAATATCAAATGCTGCAGATAGGTCCAATAGGATTAATATGGCTCCATTTCCCTCATGGACCAACCTGCGGATCATGTCAGAGGTGGTGATAAGTGCTGATTCAGTGCTATGTGCCTGCCTGAAACCATGTTGGGAAGAGTCTAATCTTCCTGCGGTAATTAGAAAAATTGGCTAATTCCTTATTGATGTGTTTTTCAAAAATCTTCGCCTGAAAGGGAAGCAAAGAAATAGATCATAAGTTGCTCAGATCGTGTCTTGCTCCATCAGGCTTCTTTTTCAGAGGGACCACAGTTGCGTCATTCCAAGATGGAGGGTAGGCTCCAGTGATTAAAACTTCACAAAAAAATGGGACTAAAGCATTTGAAACAGGATCAGGGACCTGTTGGAGAATATGTGGAGGACAAGGATCTTTAGGAGAACCTGATTTGATTTCTAACATTAACTTTTTAATTCTCTCAGGAGAAAGTGGCTGAAAATGAGTTGACAGAAGATGGTCAATATCTGCGGTGCTTTTGACAATATCAAGTACACCATCCATCTCCTCAGCATGATTGAAGCTCGAGTGTACTTGTAGAACTTTATTTTCAAAGAAGGTGGCCACCTTGTTACAAAACTCTTGTGAGTTCTCCAGCTCCATAGGAAGGATAGGGGTTGTCAAGGTACTTACAACTTTGAAAAGTTCTCTAGGTACATTAGATGCTTCCTTAATCTTCTCAGTGAAATATTCAGATTTGGCTTTAGTAATTGCCTCTTTATAATCTAAAGCTGTCATAAAGCTTAAAAATTCCTCAATGTGTGGGTTCTGGGTGTCATTGAAGTGTCCATGCAGACTCTGTCTTGCACAGGCTGTTTTGGCTTCCTGACGACTATGACTGGGGAGACCAAATGTGTGGTCCCTTTGGCCCTCCTAATGATGTCTGTGTATTCCATCCTCTTCAGTTCTTATCCCACCTTGGAACGCAGATGAAATACCACTCTGCTGTGGCACAGAGTGATGAGCTTGATGGAATGATCAATGTGGAGGCACACCATCCTCCCCTTCAGACAAGCTATCCCTCAAGATAATTACACAAACTCTTTCACTAGGTTTGCCACTCCTGTTGTGTAGATGCTGAGGGCAAACTGGACTAGGTGAAATTCTTCTGCTTTCTGGCAGCTGATGGAATGCCACTTGTCTGTGGCAGAGGGTGATGAGCTTGATCGGCTGGTCAATGTGGAGGCACACCATCCTCCCCTTTAGATAATCTATCCCTCAAAATAATTACACAAACTCTTCCACTAGGGTATGTGGATGCTGAGGGTGAACTGGACTAGATGAAATTCTTCTGCCTTGTAGCAGCTGAGAAACAAATCATTTCTCTTCTGTGTGACATATATCTTGGTGTGTGTTGAATGTCCTTGGTGGCTGGCCTCTGTTGTGAACAATCAGTGCAGAGGGAGGAGTGTGCTGTTCTTGAAAGCGTGCACTTGGGTATGTGTCTCTCCAATTTTGGTAGGTCCTGCATCAAGTTGAAGGGTTCCTGGGACATGAAGTTGATGGATGTGCCGGTACTGATTAGTGCCATCAGGATCTGGCACTTGGTTTGTTTTCACTCTGGGCCAACTCCATGGATGATATGGATGGTTCCCTCCTGGTCGTCATCATCCATATTGGTTAACTCGGGTTTGACCAGCACACCTTTAAAAAATGGCTCAATCTTCCACAAACGGAACACTTCTTGCCAAAGGTGTGGCATTCTCCTGTTTGAGGGAAATGTCCTTCAACATCACCTGCATGAGTTTGCATTGAATTGCATCTTCCTGCCATCTCTCTTACCCATATAGTGCCCCTTGGACACCAAGGGGCTTATTTACAAGCCCCTTGTGCTGCCAGTGCTTTTTATATGGGAAAAAGTGACGCACCAGCAGTGCAAGGGGCTTGTAAATAAGTTCATGGACTCCGACTTGATCGGGCACTGCAGGGCCGCTTCCATGTGGTTTTGACTGCTCTTTCAAGTGACCTAGCAAGAGGATGTCAGACAAAGACCTCCCTGAATCTTGCAAGATGTGTTCTCTCAGATTTGCAGATGTGTACCACTGAATGAATTGTGTCCTGATTTCATCTTGCCCATCTGGGAGCATACACGTTCTGGGTAACTCTTGAACGCATGCTTAGAATAAGTCCACTGACTCATTGAGGTTCTGGCATACTTGCTGTAGAAAGAACCTCTTGTAGTGAGGGATGGCAAGTGGGCGGGGGTGCTCCTGGCCATGGTCAATAGCCACTGCAATGAAGTTAGTCTCCAAATGCTCCACCCATGTCTTCATTTTGGCGGAGTGTGTGGGCGGTGGTTGCAGGAGTGAGAATGGCTCAATGGTTGGTATGGCAGCCATAGGTCGTCTGCAGGGCAGGAGCATTTGTCATAGAAAGCAGGTGAAAGGTCTCTGGCATAAAGGAATGTGTGGTGTTGCACAGTGGGTCAGCGTCTGTTAGGTGCTGCAAACTTGTGTGGTACACTGAGAGGTCTCCACTCCGATGCATTCCAGGCAGGGCATTGTGTGGGGCAACTCACCTACCTTGATTAGGAGGTGGAGATATGTGGAAGAGCACCCAGCTCTGCAGAAGACAAGTTGCTGCTGCTGCCGGCAGGCTATAAGCTGCTTAGGCTGCTGGCTGTGAGTGAGTTCTGGTAGGCATGTGGTGTGTTCCAAAATGCGCTAATCATCATGGCTGGCCCGTGGAGAGCAGCTGGTGAGCCCATAGCATCTGGAGCTCCGCATGCTGATGCTCTGTCTCTGGGGCGTAGCTCCCACAGAGGGGTGCCACCAGGTTGGACAGCCAGGAAACCTCTTGGTGCACCTGAGGTGAGATGTCCGACCATCCAGGCTGCATGTGGGAGCAGGCTGATGAATTGGAAGTATCCGTCCAGGCTGAAGTAGGTAGCTGGTGAAGGGTTGCATCTCGGGTCTGCCAGACTTCTCTGAAGGTGCCACGCATTGGGGCATTCACTGCAACCTCCTTGTTGTCATTATGGTGTCATGGGGTGGCAGACTCGCGTTAGCAGCACCAGTTTGCTTAGCTTGGTGTCTTTTAATTAAGTCCTGGTCACGTTACATGCGACCATACCATTCAGCTAAACTCTGGAAGTGGAGGCACATAATCTACCCTGTGTTTAGCCTTGCCGTCGGTGGAACCCTCCCAGAACATTAACCCTTTAAACGCCATGGACGTAATGGTTACGTCCATGGCTGCGCCTCTCACGCGCCACGGACATAAGCATTACGTCCAGCTACCGGTCCTCAGGGGAGAAGGCCACCCCCTCACCCCCCAAGGTCAGGGCTGGAAGGGGAATCACTTCCCCTTCCACCCCGAACCCCCCCGCCTGCCCCTCCCCAGTGACATATGATGACATCAGCACGCGATCGTGTGCTGACCTCATCAGTGGTCACCTCCAATCGCTCTGGAAGCATGCTTCCAGTGCGATGCGGAAGAGAAATGCTTAGCATTTCTCTTCTGCTCGGGAGGAGGGGGCCAGCAGAGGTATGAAAGTAAAGAAAAGGCCTTTCCTTTCCTTTCATGTCTCTGCTAGCATTTCTGCTGCCCGATCGCAATGCGATCGGGCAGCAGAAATGCCCACTAGACACCAGGGGAATTGTCAAAAGGGGAGCAGCCCCTTGGACAAGGGCCGCTCCCCAGGGAGACAAATCATTTTTAGGCCATTTCTGCCCCCCTGGGGACAGAAAACCCCTAGACACCAGGGAATTTTTTCTTTTGTTTATTTATTTTTTTATGTGTGGGGAGCGACCCCTTAGGCAAAAATCGCCCCGCGGGGGCCAAATTATTTTTAGGCCATTCCTGCCCCCCTGGGAGGCAGAAACCACTAGACACCAGGGATTTTTTTTTTATATACATACGCATAAGGGGAGCGGCCCCTTGGGCAAGGACTGCTCCCCGGTGGGGCAAAATAACTTTAGGCCATTTCTGCCCCCCAGGTGGGGCAGAAAACCCCTAGACAACAGGGATATATATATATTTTTTTTTTATATGTGGGGAGCGACCCCTTAGGCAAGGGTCACTCCCCGGGGAGGCAAATTATTTTTAGGCCATTTCTGCTCCCCCCCCCACCCGGGGTATGGATCGGCCTTTCTGCCCCAAGGAAGGCAGAAACCACTAGACACCAGGGATTGGTGTGTGTGTTTTGTTAGGTGGGGGCAGCCCCTTGGCCAAGGGTCGCTTCCCATGGGGGCACATTACTGCTGGCCATATCTGCCCCCATTGGGGGTGCATCTGCCTATTTTTGGAAGGCCCATCTGCCCCCAAGGGGGAAAGAAAGCCCACCAGAGACCAGGGAAGATTTTTTTCCAAAATAAGAGGGTGGGGGTATGGCCTTAACCCCACCCCAAATAAATGGGGCCAAAGTTGTTCTGCCCAACAGTGGGTAGATTGGGCAATTACCCCCGATCCACACCCCAGGGGGCAGAACGTCTACTAGAGGCCAGGGAATTAAAAAAAAATATATATAGTGGGGTGGTGGCTACCAAACACTACGGGCCTGGTTATGCCCCCACCCCAACTGAAGGGGGGTAGCAGTCTTTCAGTTCTCCCCTGCACACTAAAACATCTTATCTCACGGCAAGCAAGAGAACATTTGATTATTATGGGTTTTGTTTTACATTTGGGCCAATAGAGCTTGGTAACTCTCAAAATCGTCCCACTTGGAATTGTGAGGGCTGCACTTTTTGGACTTTGGGACTCTGACATGTAGAAAAATCCACAAGACCTGGACACATCTGAAAACTAAACATCTGGTTGATTCCAGGGTGGTGTGCTTCACATGCACCCCGCACCATTTTCTTACCCACATACCCTGCAAACCTCCAACTTTGCTGGAAATCACACATTTTTCGCACATTTTTGTGATGGAACCTTCCGGAATCTGCAGGAATCCTCAAAATTCCTCCCACCCAACATTGTCTCATCTATGCCGATAAAAACTCTGCTGCACTTGTCAGCCTAAAATTTTTTTTTTTCAAACTGCACTTTTGGACCCGCTTTGGTTCCCCCTCAATTTCGACATGTTTTTGGCTCTTCCCTGTCAGAGGAACTTGGCCCACCCACACAAATGAGGGATCATTTTTACCGGGAGACTGAGGGGAACATTGGGTGGTAGGAAATTTGTCCCAATGCAGTGATCCCACACAGGAATGTGGGAAAATTTGATTTTTTAGCTAAATTTGAGGTTTGCTGAGGATTCTGGGTAAGAAAACATTGGGGGATCCACGCAAGTCACACCTCCGTGGACTCCCTCGGGTGTCTAGTTTTCAGAAATGTCTGGGTTTGGCAGGTTTCCCTGGATGGCTGCTGAGCCCAGGACCAAAAAAGTAGGTGCCCCCCACCCCTGCAAAAACAGGTAGTTTTGTATTCTATAATTTTGATGTGTCCAGATAGTGTTTTGGGGGATTTCCTGTTGCGAGCACTAGGCCTACCCACACAAGTGAGGTACCATTTTTATCGGGAGACTCTGGGGAATGCTGGGTGGAAGGAAATTTGTGGCTCTTCTCAGATTCCAGAACTTTCTGTCCCCGCAATGTGAGGAAAAAGTGTTTTTTTGGCAAAATATTGAGGTTTGCAAAGGATTCTGGGTAACAGAACCTGGTGAGATCACCACAAGTCACCCCATCTTGGATTCCCCTAGGTGTCTAGTTTTAAAAAATGTGCAGGTTTGGTAGGTTTCCCTACGTGCCGGCTGAGCTAGAGGCCAAAATCCCCAGCCAGGCACTTTGGAAAAAACAGCTCTGTTTTCTTTGGGAAAATCTGAGGTGTCCACGTTGTGTTGTGGGGCATTTCCTGACGCGGGCACTAGGCCTACCCACACAAGTGAGGTACCATTTTTATCAGGAGACTTGGGGAAACACTGGGTGGAAGGAAATTTGTGGCTTCTCTCAGATTCCAGAACTTTCTGTCACCAAAATGAGAGGAAAAAGTGTTTTTGGGCCAAATTTTGAGGTTTGCAAAGGATTCTGGGTAACAGAACCTGGTGAGAGCCCCACAAGTCACCCCATCTTGGATTTCCTTAGGTGTCTAGTTTTTAAAGGTTCGCAGGTTTGATAGGTTTCCCCAGGTGCCGGCTGAGCTAAAGGCCAAAATCTACAGCTAGGCACTTTCCAAAAAACACATCAGATTTCATTGCTAAAATGTGATGTGTCCATGTTGCGTTTCCTGTCGCAAGCATTAGACCTACCCACACAATTGAGGTACCACTTTTATCGTGAGACTTGGGGAAACACAGAATAGCAAAACAAGTGTTTTTGCCCCTTGTCTTTCTCTACATTTTTTCCTTCCAAATGTAAGACAGTGTGTAAAAAAGACGTCTATTTGAGAAATGCCCTGTAATTCACATGCTAGTATGGGCACCCCGAAATTCAGAGATGTGCAAATAACCACTGCTTCTCAACACCTTATCTTATGCCCATTTCGGAACTACAAAGGTTTTCTTGATACCTATTTTTCACTCTTTATATTTCAGCAAATGAATTGCTGTGTACCCGGTATAGAATGAAAACCCATTGCAAGGTGCAGCTCATTTATTGGGTCTGGGTACCTAGGGCTCTTGATGAACCTACAAGCCCTATGTATCCCTGCAACCAGAAGAGTCCAGCAAACATAACTGTATATTGCTTTCAAAAATCTGACATTGCAGGAAAAAGTTACAGAGTAAAACGTGGAGAAAAATGGCTGTTTTATTACCTCAATGTCAATATTTTTTTATTTCAGCTTTTATTTTCTGTAGGAAACCCTTGTAGGATCTACACAAATGACCCCTTGCTGAATTCAGAATGTTGTCTACTTTTCAGAAATGTTTAGCTTTCTGGGATCCAGCATTGGTTTCATACCCATTTCTGTCACTAACTGGAAGGAGGCTGAAAGCACAAAAAATAGTAAAAATGGGGTATGTCCCAGTAAAATGCCAAAATTGTGCTGAAAAGTGGGGTTTTCCGATTCAAGTCTGCCTGTTCCTGAAAGCTGGGAGGATGGTGATTCTAGCACTGCAAACCCCTTGTTGATGCCATTTTCAGGGGAAAAACCGCAAGCCTTCTTCTGCAGCCTTTTTTCAATTGTTTTTAAAAAAAAACAAAATGTTCGCTGTATTTTGGCTAATTTCTTGGTCTCTTCAGGGGAACCCACAAAGTCTGGGTACCTCTAGAATCTCTAGGATGTTGGAAAAAGGGATGCAAATTTGGCGTGGGTAGCTTATGTGAACAAAAAGTTAGGGGGACTTAATCGCGAACTGCCCCAAACATCCAAAAAAGGCTTGCCACCTGAGGGGGAAAAGGCCTGGCAGCGAAAGGGTAACAATTTTGACATCTGAAAACATCAGCCATTCCATTTAAATTCTTGGCTTATAAAGATACATTCACGTGTTTGTTCTGCAACAAGGAGTATGGCACTGTACTTGTGATTGCTATTCCCGCTGCTTTTTCTTTGTTATACAAGAGAGAGCCTCATTTTCCTTGTGAGCTCTAACACTCTTGTAATCCTTGCTCATTTCTTTACCTATGTGATCCTGGGCAGACATATGAGAACGCAGAGGAAATACTGCTAACTCTTCCATGAGAGAATAGAAAAACCCTGGCGTCTCAACTGAAAGTCTGTGTAAATCTGTCCAAAGAACAGTGGGAAACATTTTTGACTGTTCAAATTGGATTTTTTGTGGTGGGGCGCAATGCTTGTTTAAATCTAAACTATCAGAGATTTGTATATATTTTTCTGTAGCACGGACTAGCACCGATTTTAGCAGTTTTATAACACAACAGTTAGTGAATTGCAAGGCATTGACCAACTCAATAGTACTCATTTATCAACATAGCAAGAAAGAGGGTATGAAACATCCCTACCGAGATTTACTACCGTGGCCACCGGCAGTGTTTAATTTGTAAACATCTAAGTGCCAGAGCCCAAGGTATTTCGCAGGAGGCCACATGGTTAACAATATCCAATGTACCTGCCTACACTGCAAAATACAAACCATGACACATTACAAGTGTGTTTTTTTTCTATTCCAGGACAACCTCAAACTGTAAAGATGACCTGGACTCGTTGGTTGGATTATTTTTTAAACTACAAAAGGACAGGCGGCCCCGCATGGGTTCATTGTCATGACTAAGGGCCAGTGTTCTGAGATACGCGTCGGTGCCAAACACCAGCAAAAAAGGCACAAATTAAGCATTTCCTGTAAGGCAAGGGGAGGGATACACAAAAGAAAATAAATACGCACGCAGACATCTTTGGTTACACTTAACTTCGGCCATACACTTAGAAAATATAGGAAAACTGGAAAACACACAAAAGTTTTGAACTGTGTATCATATCTGTTTGCCTTTGTTATTGAAAGCAAACGTTTGAAATATGCTTTAGGGAAGAAATAGCCCTTGTTTCGTGGTGTTACATGCGTCCGCGGTTGACCTACGGCTAACAAGACTTAACATTCCACAAAGTTGCACCCCTGTTTCTATTACTTTAATATACACCTCAAGCTGCTTCTACCTGGCAGCGGAATAAATGTAATGTATGAGCCACGCACCCATGTCCTCGTTTGTGGTAAAGGCCACGTGACGTCACCTCTGGGACGTGCTATCACTTTCTGTAATGGCCTAGCAGCTAATTAATTGCAGCAGGTCAATGGTTTAAAGGTTGGACTCCGCTGCCACACAGGACAATGCAAGAATCTTACTGCAAAGGGTAGCTGGGATGTCTGAATTCCTACATTCTGATTTGACATGTTCCGTCACTCTGGCCCTTTTCAATCTACTTCCTGTGCGTAACTAGATGCGCCAGTAAAGTCACTATGACTTTCTTTCCACAGGTCATTTTACACATTGTTCTAGCTTCCCCCGGGAGCACTGAAAATGAGGAATTTGAGTACATGACGTTGCAGACCTTATTTTGATTGTTTATGTTATTTCATCGGACTTATTCACCTCGGTTTTTAATGTGTGCTTGTTTTAAGCGAAGGGTATTGATTAAAAGCATTTATACAAAATTGTGCAGGAATGTGTGGCTGAAAAGGTTGTGAGGCTATATCACTGGATATTTTTCTTTGTGTAATGTCACAATAACACTGAAACGTTTTTGTGATCACTAGTCTTTGACTTCCTCTTTACATCGTAGGCAACTTGTTGGCGGCTTGTTAAAAAAACAGGAGGCGCGCAAAGTAAGTTGAAAGCTACAAGTTTTTACTAACAAAGTGAATACCCAACGCTCCCGCTCACGTTGTTCGTGTGTCATGCGTGGATGTTCAGGTGGAATGTTGCGTGTGGATGTTTTTCTCTCACTCTCCACAACACTGAAATGGAATGATAGCTGAAAAGTTAAACAAGAAACAACATTCCTACCCAAACCATAAACACAACGAAATTTGGAATGCCAGGCATGTTTGTGTCTTAGCAGTTGGAGCGGCTCTTGCTTCAATCTAAATCACAGGGCTTAGATGGCACCAAGTAATAATATAGGGGCCTATTCACAAACTGCATTTTGTAGTACTCTTAGTAGTACTACATTAGTATTACAGACATACTACAAAATGCCTGACATTTGTGTGGATATTTCCGTTGCTTCGTCTCCTATCATTTATGTGAATATATCTCCACTCCAACTGTGGAGATGTCAGTACATTAGTCCTACATTTAGGAGTAAATGTGGGAAGGGCAGGTGAGAGTGGCTGGAAAATAAATAGTACTTACAAATAAATGGGAGCATATTAGGGAGGACAAAGAGAGATTTAAAGGAGAGTTAATGGAACAATAAACATCCTTTAACTTTTACAAAATGTTAATGCATTTCATTCAATGTATAAAAATAAAGAGAAATATAGATACAACTTAAATGTTAGATTATTATACAATATGTGAAGCTTTCTTAATTTAGACATTAATGTAAATGTGTTGGTTAAAACAATTACTAAATTAATTGACATACTGCACCATTTTTATTTTGTTCTATATTTAAAATACATATTGACGTTAAAACATTTTTACTTTTTTTTTGTTTATTAAACTTTCAAACTTTTCCCTTTACTTTATCATAAGGAGATCTCCACCCTGGTGGCAGATACGACTTAGTAAGAAGCTGAAACTTTGCAATCATAAATTAGGACCCAACCAGAGAATTCAGGCGGTTGGGACATGTATGTCTACATTTTTTTGTAACTTTAGACTCATTAATGGTGAACATCCAAATGTAGTAAAGTTACACAAAAGTGTAAGAGTAAATTTACAGAAGTACATTTACTTATATATTAGTTTACCTTTGTAAATAGCCCCCATAGCTCGTAAACAACTTTTATATGAAAGGTTGTAGATTCTCTTAAAATGCATTTTGTAGTATTTTAATGGTATTCCAAAGTGCTATAAAATTCTATTCAGCAACTTACACGTAGAGATCTCTTCACCCGCAGCCATACATTTTATTAGTAAATGTGGGAAGGGCAAGAGGAAGTCGTTGGAAAATAGGGAATATTTACAAATAAATAGGAGGGGTTGATGAAGGAGTCAGGATGGGTAACAAGTGGGTTAAGGATGGATTTAGGGAAGGGCATGTGCCTACCCACCAAAGAGTAAGTCCGTTGCTATTCACAAACTGCACTTATATAGTTAGTGCCACCAATAATAACCCAAAACAGTTGTAAATATAATCCAGGTCAGACCTAGCCAGCACCACATATTGCCAAAAACACTGCCACAGCAACACTTTCTCAAAGTTAATAATGGCGGTAGGGACTTAAATTAAGCCTCCGTAGGAGCACATTTTAAATTACTTACTTACTTGTGCCTACTATCCCTATTAGGGTATAGGACATCATCTAGGAGTCTCCAGCCATCTCTGTATTGAGTTTTTACTTCAATCTGACTCCAGGTGTAGCCTATTTCCTTTCAGTCAGCCTCGACTCATTGGTGTCAATTGTTTCTTGGCCTTCCTCTTTTCCTTTTCCTCTGAGGGTTCCAAGTCAGGGTTTGCTTAATGGCATTTGACATGGGCTTGCCAAGGGTGTGGCCTATCCAGTCCTAGTATCACTGCATTATTTCTTCATGAGCAGGTAGTTTGTATATTTGCTGCCATTTGTTGGTGGTGATGGTGTTAAGCCAGTGGAGTTGAATCATTTTCCTCAGACAGGTGTCAATGAAAGTCTGGACATTGTTGGTTGTGGTTACTGTGTCCTCCATGTTTCTGCTCCATCCCAAAGGACCAAATTAAAGTTGGTGTTAGAAAGCCTATTCTTGCTTTGCCACATTAGGTCCTTGGAGTTCCAGATCTTGTTTAGCTGAATGAAGGCAGCCCTTGCTTTGCCGACATTTGCCTTGACATCAGCGTCTGTGCCACCCTGCTTGTGTATGACACTGCCCAGGTAAATTGAGGCCTCAACCACCTCCAGTCCATTGACTTCAAGAGTGACTGCAGCTGTGCTGGCCGTATTGGCCTTCAGGATCCTGGGTTTCCCCTGTGGATGTTGAGGCCAAGTTGTGCTTATGTGGCTGCCACTTTGTTGGTCTTCTCTTGCATCTGCTGATGGATATGAAAGAGTAGGGGCAGTCACCTGCGAAGTCTAGGTCGTCAAGCTGTGCCAAGGTGTCCACTGGGTCCCATTTCTTCTCCCTGATGTGGATGTCTTCCTGATCCAGTCTATGGCTAGCAGGGAGAGAAAAGGCAAGAGCAAACAGCCCTGGTGGACTTCGGTCCACACTTGGAAGGCTTCTGTGAGTTGTTCTCCAATGACTATTTTGCAGGTCATTTCCTCATAAGAATTCCTGATGATTCCTATTCGTCTATTTGGCACACAGTGGAAGAGAAGGGGTTTCCAAAGGGCCTTTTCATCCACATTGTCAAATGCCTTCTCATAGTTGAGGAAATTGACATTGGTGGGGGTTTCATTCCATTGACTGCTCAATGATGATGAACAGTGTTGCAATCTGGTCTGTGCAGGATCTATCTTTGTGGTGGCCAGCTTGCTGGTCTCTCAGAAGAGTGTTGACTTGTTCCTTCATTCTGTTAAGGATGACTCTGTTGAACACTTTGCCTGGGGTTGATAGAAGAGTTATTCTTCTGTAGTTTGCACAGTTCCTCAGGTCACCTCTCTTGGAAATCTTGATAAGTCATCCTTTCTTTCAGTTTGATGGCACCTTTTTCTCTTCCCAGATCCTTATAAACATGGGGTAGAGCATATCTATTGATGTTTCAATATCTGCCTTCAGTGCCTCTGCAGGGAATGTTGTCAGGTCCTGCTGCTGTCCCATTTCTCCAATGTTTGATGACTTGGCAATTATCTTCCTTGATTGGTCTATTGGTAAGTTCTTGTCAGCTGGCTGCATGCCTAGTGGAGACTGTGGCACAGATTGGTTCAGCAGTTTGTCAAAGTGCTCCACTCATCTTCGTTGTTGGTCTTCGTTACCCCAGATAATCTTCCCAGCGTTGTTCTTAACAAGTTGTTCTGGCTTTCTGTACCTTTTGGAGCTTTTCCCCATTATTTCTTAGAGTTCTTTCAAGATTCCATGGCTTGCTGCTCCCTGGGCGTCTATTGCAGTACCACTGATGAATCTTAGCTTGTTTGCTCTTAAGCTTCTCTTTCCTTCCTTATTGGTTCCAGTGTACTTACCCCAAGCTTTTGCTTTTTCAGCTCTTGTTTGGCTGCTGTTGGCTGCAGCTTTCTTTTCCTTTCACTCTTGGATTTTGCAGAGAGCCTCAGCAGAGATCCATTCTTTATGATGATGTTTCTTAGGACCCACTACCTCCTGGCAGGTTGATGCCATTGTTTCCTTAATCTTCTTCCATTGACTTTCTACTGGCTCTCTGCCATTCTCTAGTTCTTGCAGGACCTGAAACTTGTTGTTTAGGGTGACTGAGTATTCACTATTCACCCTGTTTCTGTGCATCGTTTAGGAGGGTGTCTTTATATCACTGGCATCAGTTTGCCGCTTCCATCCTTGCTTTCTTCAGTTTTAGCTTCTGCCTGGCCACAACAAGGTGGTGGTCTGGTGCCACGTCCACTCCTGTTATCACTCTCACATCCTGCAGGGACCTCCGTAACTTCTTGGCAATGCAGATATGGTCAATATGATTCTCTGTTGAATGGTTTAGTGACACCCATGTTGCCTTGTTTATTCTTTTGTTTGGGAATACACTGTTACCTATCACCAGACTGTTCAGGGCACAGAGATCTGCAACCCTTTCACTGTTCTTGCTCATGTCACCATGGCCATTGCTGTCCATGACTTCTTCATACCCGGTGTTATCACCTCTAATCTTGGCATTTCTCCAGGATAGACAAGGGTCTGTTGTAAAACTGTTCTTTTTCCTCTTTTCCGCTATCATTTTTAGGTGCATAGCACTGTATAACATTCATGTCGATCCTATTTGCCTTTGAGCAGAAGGTCGCTGTGATGCTTCTGGGACGTTGTGTCTCCCATCCAGTCAGAGCTCTGCTGGCTGCTGGGGATAGCATCAGTTCTACTCCTTGATTGTGTGTGGCATTCTCTTCCTTATGCCTAGAAGACATCAACATTCCTCCTGGAGCCAGTCTTTTCTGTCTGGACTGGTCTTGCAGATGCCAAGCAGAGCAAGGTGAAGTCTTTAATCTCTGCAGCCACTTGGTTTGTCTTACCTGTCTTGTGCTTAGTCGTCACATTCCATGTCGCAATGGTCTTGGTTGAAAGGAGGTGGATCAGCTTTGTGGCTTCCCAGGATCTCTGGCTTTCACCACAAGGTGTCACAGATCTCTGTGAAGAAAGTTCCTGAATGACTTTTGGTCTTTTGGGTGGCGTATCTGTAGCTAGGATTTTCTTTTACATGGTGGGATAGCTAGCTCATTCAAAACCCTCCTCCTTTCACAGTTGGGCTTGGGACACGCCATAGTGGAGTCAAATGTTATATTAGCTTAAAAAATTCGAACTTGTTTAAAATATAAATAGATTTCATTGTATGTTAAAGACAATATATGTCAATAAAACATCAATATTAGTTTATTATAAAATATGTTAATATCCTTTTTTAATTAAACATTATTTGAAGTGTCTGCTTTTGAAAATAATTGAACTCATTTAAATTAATACATTTAAATATAACATTAAATAATTATTACTACATAACAAATAAATGTAAAATGTGTATGTTAGTTTGTATGTTAATTAGGATTGTTTTTACCTAAATCTTAAGAAGAAAAATAATTTTAATGTAGTTTAATGTATTGAAAATAGTTGAATATTTAAGTAAGTTAATAATGCTGTACCATTTTTAATTGTCTTCTTAGTTTAAAAGAAACATGTTTTTTACAATATGACATACAATTAAAATATTTTGACTAACGTATTTCTTAGTTCAATAAACTTTTAAACTTTTCCTTATACTTTACCATAGTGAGATCTCTACCCTGGTCGCGGAGACCTGCACCTACACGCCAAAGGCTACAAGTGGTAATTTTGAACAGCTAATTAGGCTTCGCACACTGAATTCAGGGCATGCAGACTTGCAAATCTACAATTTTGACTAGCATTAAGTTACTCAAAAGTGTAATTGTAAACTCACATGTGTAGATTCACTTGTGTGGGCTTATCTTTGCAAATAGCCCCGTTTGATAAGTATGTTTGTAATTTCATATTTTTACATTAAAAATCAAAAACATTACACTACAACCTCAGCCGCTAAAAAGAATGAGACAAAAATTGAGAAAACTAGATAAAGAGCGTGAAAGTCAGCAAGAGAGAGCGAGCAAGGGAGAGAGCAGAGAATAAGTGAGAGACATAGGGAGGGTGGTGAGAAGGAGAAGCAGTGGAAGGGTAGAAATGGAGGGACACTTAAAGGGAGAGAAAAGAGAGAACGCAAGAGAGAGGGAAGTTGAATAGAATGACATACAGTAAGGATTAATTATTGCTGTTGAAAAGGGGTAGTCCCTAATGGACTATAGGATAAAAAGCATTACATAAAAAATGACTTCCTTTTTTTTACACTACCCTTTGAAGATTGACATCAATTTCCTCTAATTTCACACGTCTTATATTAAAACAGAATGTGGCAAACTTTCTTGAAAAACCTGTGTAAAACAGTATGTCTGTCCGTGCACTGCTTGCCATGAATTGTTAGGATATTTGTCCCACTCAGCTGTCAGAATGATCTTTAGTCTGTGCCCAGGCCAGACATTGGACTGGGAGTGGTCTCAAAAATTCTACTGCCCAAATGGATTTAGTTGTTTGGACAGTTGTCTCATGCTTTTGATGAAAATTTAATTTGATTTTCAAGAATTATTGAATCACAAATCAAGAATTATTCTCTTGCAACAAAGACCTTCCTTGTAATAAAGCTATCCAAACTGTAGCAACTCTATATCTCTCAATATTTGGGTAATTTTCAAAGACTCCACCTTTTCCTGGCGAAAAAACCCTTCTAACATTTATTAAAAAATCCCATATCCTCATGTGTTAATGTGGCTATTTTATATGGATACAGTGCATATGCCCTCAGCCTTTGCTTCTACCATCATACCTGAGTCCCAAAGACTCCTAGATAAAGGAGAATTAAGGTTGAACATAAGAGAACAAGATCTGTAGCACTTTGGATATTTGGTCAACTTAAGTCAAGATTCACTTGTCTGCATAAAAGTGTTTGGGCTTTGTCTGAGTTCTGCTGCAAAAAATATTACGTTTTGTGCAATATTGCATATCATTGCAAATAAAAGAGGTCAACCCATTCACCCTAACAATGTTGGCTCGGAGAATGAAGATTGACAGACGCTATTCAGGAGGACACAGGACAGGGAGGTGTTATGGGCTACAAACATGGGAGGTTGAGGCCTTTTATCATTGCTATTATTGGGCTGGCGATATTATGGTTCAGCACAATGGGCCAAGCAAAATCCTTTCCACAATTGACTCTCAATGATAGCATAAGTTGAGCAGTTACAAGCTTCTCAGGGAGACTAGTGTGGTGTTTCTCAGGCTCAAAATGCCATACCCCCAGCAATAAGCTCAATGTGCACCACAGTGCTTTTCTTGGTAGGAAAGACAAGTACTTTATTACACACAAAAACATAGAAATCTACTACACAGTCAAGAGTGAATGAATGGGGCCCCTGCCTCATTGGCTTTACCAGGGTCTAGTGAGTCCTCACCACCCATGACTAGATTAACCCTAGGAACAGGTCTGGGTCTCACAGGCAGCGGTGGTGCAGTGCTCGCTACTCCATCTTCTTACCACGTAGTCCTCCCGGAACTATGCCCGAACAGTCTCTCACCATTGCTCCACATCACACTCGGCTCTCTCAGTTTCTCAACCATTTGTAGTCTCTTTAAGGGGCCTTCTATTGACATCCTGTGTCAGCCGAATCTCAACAATTGGAGGCACAATCTTTTGGCAGTGCACGACTATCCAGGAGAGGTGTGAGGACACAATGAGTCCTCCCATAGCAGCAAGACCTCACCGGTAGCAGGCAGAAGCCTCCGGGCAGCACACAGCAGTCCTCTTCAGGTGGTGCTGCAACAAGCCACTCAGTGCATCGTTCGTGCATGTCTAGCAGATGTTGCCAAGTGGATGGACCCTAATTGTTTGAAATTGCATGCCGAAAAAACTGAGGTCCTGGTGTTGGGCAGGCATCTCAATGTTTGGTCCAATGCCTGGTGGCCAGATACCCTTGTCCCTCTATCCATCCCTAGGATCCAGGTTAAGAATCTGGACATCTAGTTTGATGATAAGCTTTCCTTTGATGCCCAGATTAACACTCATGCTAGAAAATGTATTGGGATTTTAAGATCCCTAAAAAAATATGCACCACCTTCCTATGTCTGCCCAAAACACAGAAGTCCAGGCCCTGGTCATATCAAGACTGGACTACTCTACCGTTCTGTATTTGAGTGCCACTCAAACTTGTTTGAAAAGGTTTCAATGAGTGCAGAATGTGGCAGCTCAGAGACTGCTCGGGCTGTCAAGATGAGACTCTATTAGTACTGCTCTGAAGAAGTTGCATTAGCTACCAGTGAAAGAAAGAATCATATTTAAGGCCCTCTGTTACTGTTTTAAAGCTCTCTCTGGTCAAGGCCCAGCTTATTTGCAGGCTATGGTCATCTCTTATGTTCCAGCCAGAAAATTGAGTTCTGCTTCAGACAGTTTGACCTATGTTCCTTGGGCTTAAAAAAACAGAGCTGGTGGCTGTGCTTTCAGCCACCTTGCTCCTAGGTTGTGGAACTCATTACTTATGGATATCCGATTAGCCACATCAGAACTGGTGTTTAGGAAAAAACATGAAGACCTGGCCTTAGCTAAGCTTATCAGGTGAGCAGCCTTTCTCTTCTCAGCTCCTAGTACTGGGACACTTTGTGTGAAGTAGCCATGCACTTTTGAAGTGTAATTATTATTATTATTATTATTATTATTATTTTGTGGGTTTGTTAGTGGGTGTGTGAGTGACTGTATGAGTGTGTGAGTGGTTGTGTGGGTGTTAATGTGGGTGTAAGAGTGTGTGAATGGCTATGTGGGTGTGTGAGTAGTTGTGAGTGTCTGTGTGGGTGTGTGAGTCATTTTGTGGTTGTGTGAGTGGCTCTATGGGTGTGTGAGTGGCAGTGTGGATCTTTCAGTGGGTGTGTAGTGATTCTGTTGGTCTGTTAGTGGGTGTGTGAGTGGCTGTCTGGGTGTGTTGACGCGGAGAAACCCTAGCTATATTTTAGTCACTAAGGACTAGATAGTGGATTTCACACACTAGGTCAATGAACCGAACAGAATCTGCTTTAAGAATAATGTCATTCGAAATACGTCATAGACATCACATATAACATATGGTAATCAATTCAACTTCAATAACCACACCAGTTTATTAAGATGTTAATGATTTATTTCCCTATATTAACAACACTAAGGTCACAAAAATAATTTTCAAACACAAATGATACATATAGAGGATCAATAATGGCTGATTTGAACGCCGGATATATCTAAATTTAATCAAAGCAAAAATAAAAATTATGTCAATGGTTATTACACAAAACCATAGCAACAGAATCTGAGCAAGAGAAATGTAATACATCTGATAATGATAAGACAAAAATATCAATGACTATTCATGAGCATGTGAGTAACACCTCACTAACCACTAATTAGCATCAACATGTTGGGCTTCATGGAAAAGTTTTAGTAACACAAATTTAGAAAACATCTAACTATGGTGCTATCAAAAATAAGCAGCAGTAAATAAACATTTGCAGCTGGTACCTGAAAAACAAAAGACAAATAACAATTCACAGCTCATACGTTTACCAAATCACTACGGTAATCGGCAACAATGTCTACTTCATCAGTGGGACAGCAACATCAGGCACCAACATCAGGAATAAGTGTAGGGGAAATGGTTTGGAATTTGGACTATAAGATACCCTAAACCATCTAAGCATAGGTTCAGTATTGAACAGACAAAAACTAATAAAGTACCAGAATGTCAATAGACTATCTGGGAAACATGAAATGTCAAACTGATAGATCATAAAGTAATTCTCTAAAACTCAGGATACACAAAAATCCCCAAAAAGAATGAAGAATGAACCACGATCAATGGTGACTGATCATTACATTAAACTTGTTAAATGAAAATGATTGGATAAAGAATGAGGTGAGAAAGTTATGACCAATTAGAACATTAACAGATATCAAAATTATACAATTTGTTTACTCCACGCTCTTTTATTTGCTCTTATTTCATTGCCAAAATCTAAACTAATACATTTATATCTTGCATTTCCTCTTCTCCAGCTTCATCTGTGGGTCTATTGTTTTCTCTCCACCAGAATACAAAGTCACAGGAAAATGATTACAAAATACGTTACCACACCATTTTGTTTCCCTCCAGGAAACACATACGAGTTGGAAACATAGCTACATACAATGAATTCAGTCAGACTATGGAACACACAAGAAACATTTTATGCAGCTTGCATTGCACAGTGACCTTGCATCTGCTTCTACTTCAGTCCAGCAGAGGCCACTAAATACATGCTTAATTATGACATTTATTTTAGTTAAGAAACACACTCTTTTGTAAAGACAAAATAATTTCATCAGCTTAGGTTAGCATGGACAAAATATAGGCCTTACATAATATGGTGGCCATTTAGTTAGTCACAATTTTTGTGAACACAATATTAATATTAGATTAATTCACACATTAATCTGTAAGTATAATTATGTAAAGACTAAGCATTTATCAAGAAAATCCCAGCTCTCACAGGTGTGACTGCTTGTGTGTGTGTGAATGAATGTGTATAAGTAGGTGTGTGGGTCTGTCAGTATGTATATGAGTTTTTTAAATTGGGGTCTGAATATACAGTTTCTCTGCGGGACACGCAGGTGGTCACATTGAGCACCGGGGTCGATCCGGGGATCCTCATGGGCTCTAGGAAAACATTCTTGACAATTTCTTGTCTATTAGGGGTATCTCACAGACCCCTGCATCAATCTCATGGGCTCAGGGTACCTCTGACTTGACCCCTTTTATTACTTTTAAATGTTATTTTCCCCTGTGGGAACCGAGGCCTGATGCACAAAATGCCAGCTGCAACTTTCCTCTCAGGTTGAGGCCAGCCAATCACAGTATTGCTTTGGGCACGTGGATCACCAGTTCTAGATATACATAAATCTTTTTACTTTATTAACTCCAAACCTACTGAACAGATTTACCCTCAAATTACAGGACCAGGATCTAGCTTTCTGCCAAATTTGGTGTAATTCCATTCTGTGCTTCAGGCTTTAGTTGTGTCTAAAATCCCTATGGGAAATTGAATGGGGAAATTGCGTTTTGGTGCCCCCCCACACTTTATTTTCATCCCCCACTTGATGGATCACCGCAGCTTTCCAGAGAAGAGCTGAAGTGACTGGGAAACTAGTTTTGAAATGTTGATGATTCATCAAACAACACCAATATTACTAGCAAAACAAATAAAACCTCTTCCTCTGGAAACTAGGTCCTAACAATAGCTACCGACTGGCGACACACTCCAGGCCATCACAGACATTGTCTAAGCAATGTCTTATTTGAAATCCTGCCACCAACTTTTTAATTAGAATTAGCATACTCCTGTCCCAGGCCCCCTCATGTCCTCCTTAGTTCTTCACTCATCTCAAGTCAGCCCTGCTGCAATGAAAAAAATCACCATCCAAACATAAGGTATGTTAACATCAGATTATAATTTCTCAACACAGCAGCAACCATGTCCTCAGAATGTTCTTCTGAGTATGTATATTGTCCTCTTAAGAGTACGTCTCAATACATGTACCCTGCTACCCACCAACAACTTCACATTCTAAATTATGGCCAAATGATGGCTCCAGATCTTATCCATCCATGTGCACAGAAGACACTGCTATAACTGGTCGAAGTAAGGAAACTCAGCTATACTGTTACTGTTGCCTAGGCACTTATTTTATATGTCTGCACCATTAAGTTTGGCTATTCAATATTCTAAGTAATTCATCTTGAACCCCTAGCGACAATTTATAAATTAATCCATTATGTTTTACCTTAACGTTATAATCTACACCTCGAGTGTTGTACCTGAAATATAGCACAGCATACACCACACAATGATCCTAATTTCTGACAAATTGCCGATTTCCTTATTATAATGGTGCTTACTTCTGGCATAATAGAGATTTTAGCGGACCGGTGGTCCTTATTAACTTATTCTGTGCATCCAAGGCACAATGCTGCAATAATGGTGCCCACACACAGCATAATGAGCATGTGAGTAGTGTGGTGTGAGGTGTGATGTCAGTTGAACACCCACAACAAATGGTGATTTTTATTGACAACTTGCGCACAGCCAATAAAAATGATTTCCCTTACATGATGGTGGTATTTATTGCAATCTTGTGTACCTCCTGGCCATGATGCTGAACATAGCCAAATTCTGGCGCAATGGCAGTAATTCTTGGAAAATATTGGAAATTCATGGAATGAATATAAACCTTGGTAAACGCTGCCCTTGCATAATGATGGTATTATTTGGAAGTTGTGGGCTTCCACGGCATGATACCCGCACCAGTGAAATGCCAGCCCTGACATTGAGGTGGAGATTTATGGCAACTTTTGGCCTCCTGCAGTATGATGCACATAGCCCACCCAGGTTGCATTCTAGTCCTCAGATAATGGTGCATTTCCATGTAATATGCTGGGACTGGGCGAATGATGGTAATATTTGGACAGCCATTTTATGATGATGTCAACCTCAAGCAGAATGCTGACACTCACCTAATGGTGATAATTCCTGTCATATATAAATGTTATGATGGTGCCTACCTCTGGCATAGTGCTGGGCTTGTCAGAATTGTGGTCCTTATAGACTTATTGTGAGTTACTATGTGCATTCATAGCACACTTATGCCAATGTCAGGCCAGAAAGCGTGGTGGTAAGTACTGAGATATTGTGTGAATTCATTTCACAATGGTAGCTGAACCATAATGTTGAGCCTGGGACAATGATGGCTGTTCCTGTCACATTGGGGAAATCCATAGCACAGTGGTGATTCTAACGATATAGTTGTAATTCATGACCTACTGTGGGCATCCATAGCAGACCGATGGTAATTCATGACAAAGTATAGGCTTTCATGGTGCTCTCACCTGCAGTAACGCTGGCCACTGCATTATAGTGTAAATACATTATGGGGCTTATTTACAGGCCCCATGCACCACCATTGTGTCATTTTGTTTTACGCAGCGGTGGGGCAAAGCAGTCTACAGTACACCTCATTTACAAACTGGCACAATGGGACCATTGCACCAGTTTGTAAAGCCTTGTGCCACGTCATACCTGCACCAGGTATAATGTATGCAAGGCATTAAAAGCCACGCAGAACTGATGCAGTGAAATCTACAAAATTTCACTGCGTCGTTGGCGCATTGACTGTGTCAAAAGTTTAACCCTTGCTCCGAGCAGGCGTTAAACTAATGCAAGGCTTTTAAAAATGGAAGTCTTCCATGCATTGCTGGAGTAGCATCATGTTTTTAATGCAAGTCCAGCAATGGGTTATTTTAGCACCACAGACGCATCTGTGGAACATGTGCGCCATGGAACTCTGTGGAGCCGATGCATCAGATTCTTGTAAATGAGGCCCTATATATTGAGGAAATGCATGACATGATCAGACATAACCGTTCATAATGCTGGCCCCAGCTGAAAAATAATAATGCTGGCATACTGCGGGCAGCAAGGTTTTGATGATGCCAAGACAGAAATGTAAATAATTATAAATACAATAAGGTTCCTGCAATCTCATACAGGAGAGTAACTGAATATATATAATGACTGTACGGTATAAATTATCAGCCAACGCTCTCTCCAAAAACCAGGACAGGTATGTTTTTTACAACTGCCTAGCTTTTGAAGATGGTGACCGAAAAAACCCACTGCATTTGTAAGTGATATTTATGTGAAACCGCAGCCCCCTCATTAATCTCCGTTTTTTTCTCTTATTTTCATTGTGTGGAAATTTCGTATTGCAAAGTAATAAATATAAGGAGGTACTATCTGGCTTCTATAAACGTATGTTGTATACTTTCCTTAAATGTATTTTTTTAATCTACATGGGGGATTAATGCAACCAGAGAACAGTGGACATGGGTTCTTTAAGGGTTACTTAATCTAAAATACAGTAGACCTAGCTACATGGATTATTGCACTGCACTCGTCCAGGAGAGCAGAAATAGCAAGGTTTGGCAAAGCCAATAGGTCTGACTTGGCGTCAGGGGAAGTGTTTGTTAATAGCTGGGCAATTTTGTCTGTGCTGTACAGTACTATGGAAGCTGAGAGTATAGCCCTTTTGCAGAACAGACTGAGGCCCATATTTATACTTTTTTAGCCCCTCATTTACGTCACTTTTTGACGCAAAATCAGCGCAAACTTCCAAAATACAATTGTATTTTGTAAGTTTGTGCCGCTTTTGCGTCAAAAAGCGGCGCAAATGCGGCGCTAAAAAGTATAAATATGGGACTGAATTAGTAGAGTTAAGCTATACCCTCAAAAAAGAGTGTTCTGAAAACATCTCAAAGGATGACGTTTGTATTGTGTGTGACACACTTTAAAGGCATATACAGCAAAATATTGCACCATTGTATATTGTTGGATACTTTTGAAAAAGGTCCCTTGGTATAAATTACAGTTACAGGACATATTTATCAAAGCAAGACATATTTCATTGACTTACATTACTCAAGATTTACCAAGACACGCAGGGCTGCTCAAGGTGACCTTGTGTGGCTTGATAAATCACATTCTAGGTTTTGCCCCACCCTGCGTCACCTTATGTGGCAAGGGCGACACAAAACCTTTGATAAAAATGCCCCATATGTTATGTTACATCTGCAGTCCAAAGAGTACATATCCATGAAAAGACATGGTCTGACGGACAGCCATCCAAGAAATGTTAAAGCATGAACAACACGTGAGCAACAAATGCTCAACGAGCTGACCAAAAGCCTCCGTCCTGTCTGCACTTTTTTGAAGGCTTGATGCCATGAGGACTGACTGATATCTAAAGCTGTGTGACACGAAAAGGAGCTGGACCAAAGATTAACAGAAGACTCTATTGGACTGTGGCCTAGCAAGCCCAGCGTTTGGACTGCAGTAATTAAAAAAAGCATTTGCAATGCAATAAATCTCGCATTTACTTGAGTTGGAGCTACTGGCATTGTAAATGCTTAACCGGACTTGTTTTGCCACATTAATTGGTCAACACTGCCTATATTTTTGTCTTTTCTGCCATATAATTCCAGCAACGTTCTGCCACACTGCAAAAAGCAACTGATTGTCAACATATAAGATAAACTGGAAAAAGCCACTGACCGAGACACAGGTAGGAGTAAAACTTTGCTACTGTTGTGGGATACGGAATAACAGGACTGACAGCGCTCATTAACATAGAAAGCAGATGACAAAGGACACTAATGTTTCAAGTTTGGTATGTCATGTTAATAGTACTGATTCACTGTATCTGTACCACTTTTATTGCTGCTTTAGGATTGTTAATAAATGGGGAACGCCCCCTTTAAATACATTATGCCTGGAACAGACAAATTGTAGCGCAAAGGGTTAAAGAGTGGCGCAATGCATGTATTGCACCACTCTGTAAATAGGCGCATGGATTTGGGCCTCATTGGGGCTCATCTACGTAAAAAATAATGACGCCAATGTGGCGCAAGGTGGCGCTAGGGGATTATAAATATGCCCCTAAATTGAATGCTAGAGTGCTGCCCATAAACTGGTAAAGAAGGCCTTTTTCTCGTAATTTGTTGCTACCACTAGTCTGCGCCCTAAACATGCTGTCTCACTTCACCCTAGGAAAAGGCTATGACTGATGACTCAGCACTGACCGCTCAAAATGATTGCAGTACAGAATAACTGCAGTATGCACAGAAAGTTTGCTCAAAACCAATCCCTTTATAAGTTTCTTTGGTTATTGTTAAAAGTTATTTAATTCCATTGAGACCATCCTATAAAAGTCGCTTTTTAGTAGGAGACATCTCCCTGATCTAGGCATTTTTCCTAGCAGTTGTACTGATTATCACTCAGAAAGATGCTGATAATTATGCCACAGTGCACACACGTATGACCTCGGTCACACTGTAACCATGGTTACTCACCAGAATCGCTCCTTTCATGAAGCATTCTCATCACATATAAGTACTTTACATCAGTAGTTAAGGACCTCTGTGGTTTAATGATTTGAGATTGCACCTGGGGAGAAGAGCAAGGGAAAGATGTAAGGGCTGGCCATATTTCCCCATCTCTCACACTATTACTGGTTTTTGGTCTTGAAAGAGGCTACATTAGGCTTAGCAGCCGAATTTCTGAAATCTTGAGGCCCAATTCTAGGTTAGGTCATATTTACAGAAGGAACTAACTAGTGTATAATTTAAATCCTCAGGCAAATGGCCAATCCCACATTATCATGTGTCAATGGTATAAATTTATGGCTAAGTGAGAAAACATCCTATTGCAACCCCAACGGTTTACTGTGCAAATCAAGACAAGCAATATTTCATCTAAAGATCTTCCATGTCTAGTTAGGGAACTGGAGAGATGGTCTATGTCGAAGTCCATTGTTGCACTCGATACCAAGCCTCGTAGCACAGCTGCTAAATGATGGTGAGGATGATCACAAGTTATGACCAGTGATATAAGTGAGGGAAGAAGCACTTTCACTATTAGGCAACATCCTCTGAAATGGAAATATTCCTCTTGGTGTTGAGGCAGGAAGAGAGTGAAGATTCTGCATTATTACCTGCAGAGCAGAAATATGATATATGTGTAAATACTATGGGGTTCACTGTGAGTGTGCTGGTATTTTGGTCTTCTAAGACCGCTAGGGGAACCACTGAGACCATAAGGCGTGGTACTTTCCTGCGTCAATACTACCAGCTGACTTCAATTTGGGAGTGACTCCAATTTGGGGGTGCTGGAATGAGGAATAACATGTGGTATCGGATTTCCTGAGCCCAGTTACCGCATGCTTGCCTACTTCCGACCTCTTTTCTCCAAGAAAATATTAATCCTTTTTCCTCGCAAAATTTGCATGAGCTAAAGCAGCTCAGGAATTTTGTGAATCCGAATTACTCCTCCTATTACCCGAATGGCATTACTGGGGTCCTTTGAATGAGACCCTAAATATGTATTGGTATTTTCAAGGCATGATCCTAGCAAGAGATCAACAGAGCACTCTGCTTAATAGCAAAGGGGACATAGGAACCATGTCAGAAGTTGGGAGGGAACGAATGGTGACTGTTGACTATAAACAAGAGGAATTCTTTTTAGTTGGAAAATGGCTTCAGAAGCTCAGCAGTTAAGCAAATATTTGTTAAGTGGATATTTGCTTTTTCAATTCCCTCACCTCAGAGAAGTGGAGAATGTATTTACATTCTTCTGCTTGAACCCATGTGTTTAGGATGTAATTGTAAGAGAGGTGGGATCCAGAAAGGCATAAGATCTTGTTGATTCAGTGCCACCGTTTTTTTCGCTTTTTTACTTTGAACCCATAGATTTACAAGGAAACGGAGATTGTTTTTTAGTTATAGGCACATTATGGAATCATGAAACCAGGAACAAGAGTCATTTGTACAAAAAATATACTTTATTTTTGCATCTAGGAAAAGTGCATACATGTAACATTTTGGTCACACTTCTCAAAACAAAAAAAAACAAACTGCGCAAAATACAGTCTTGGTCAAACAAAGAAACAAATTCTCCTGGCTGGAAACCTTGGTCAGCTACAAGAAAAATATAAGAATAACTTCCACTCGATATACCCTGGGTTATTTGCTCAGTAAAGCCGAGAGCGTCGCATTTCCCCATACAATCAAACGCTGCCTGATGATCCATATTGATCTTCATTTAACTCCCTCCCCCAACTTTAGCGAACAAAAAACTTTACCCCCCTCTCTGCTTTCCCAGCTGAGCAGATTTTCCATGTGAGTATCTATTTCGTTGCTTTAAAATGCATTGTCAGACAAGCTTTCGATACTATCGGGTTCAGAAGGAAGGCTACACGACAGAACATCGAAGGGGTAGAACAAAAAAAGGCACAACACAAATTTAAATTAATTTAGATAACTGTACAAATATACATATACACTATGTACAACATTGAAAATTTCTTTTTTTAAGAAAAAAAGCTCATTACAGACAAAATGCCTATTACAAGCTTGTCCAGTCTACGGTTACACATTGTTCTTCATAAAAACTTGTGTTTGAGTCAGTGCTAAAGCTGAAACAGTGCTGTCCTGTCTAACAGAACGCCGTCGCCTGGTACCAAACATGGCGCAACAGGTTTGGGTTTCAGTTTTTACCGACACCATGTCAGTTCGTACACACCAACCGTTTCCAGTTAGGTAAAAGGGAGGAACACAAACTACCACGTGCAGGGAACACTAAGTCATACTGCATTTTTGTGTGCGTACAGTATTTGTCCTAGTGGCCTGGGGTGTCCCCTACTGTGCAGAAGGTTCTGCAGCTGCCTTGTGGTCTCACCGTCCATATGTTTAGTTCACAACTAATGATTGTGCTCAATAGACAACTGGTTTTGTCTTAAACTTGAATACTTTCCTGTGCTATTGAAATCACAGTCAAGGTTGAGATGCAAAGATCAGCTCAATTGAGTCTCTTTGGTCATGTGGTGCTTTAGGCCATATCCCCATACATCTTTCTGTAGTACATAGACTCGAAGATGTCGTTGTCCCCGGGGCAGTTGTAGTGGCACGCGCAGGTCTTGATGAACATCATCTTCTTCTTCATGACCTCTCCGTCTGGGCACTTGAACTCCACGGGGAGGGTGGCTGTTCTGTGGGGTGTGCAGCAACGCCCGTCGGTGCAGACACCGCAGAACTTGGCACGGTATGTCTTCACGCTGGTACAGCCAGACAGCTCAAACTTGACAGGCTTGGAGATTTTGGGGGTACGGATGCACTTCTTGCCTTTCTGTTTTGGAAAGAAAATGAAAAGCCAAACATCAATACTTTGCTCACGGGAAGCATTTTGGTTTTTAATAAGTCTCATTAATAAAACTAATTGTTGTGAACAGATTACCACCAGAATCTGAAAGGACTGTGGAATCAGAGCTTAACTTGAGCCTGTGGTTTCTGGTGCTCGGCACCAGCATGTTATTGTCAACGCTGTCTCATATGACAGTCTGCCACATGGTGGCACTGTTTAATTTAGAGACTAGTAGAACAGTTATGAATAATTCAATATACAATAAAATGATTTAATACCCGCACCCCAAGCCATTCTTATAGCTTGAGGGGCCCGTAATAGTCTGAAAAGCTACACTTGTAGGAGTGTGATGGTTAGTAGTCAACTTAGTACTGTCATTGACAGCGCTGACAGGGAAAGTGGGTGGTACAAGCTGCAGTGGCCCTTTGACAATGGCCCTGGCTATTATTATTATTTTTTACAAATTATGTACTAGGGACATTTCTATACATCCTCTGTACAATAAGCTTTCTTATGGAACAAATCTAATAGTGGACATTTGGGGTCACTCTTGCACCATGAATTTATATCTCTGATGCCTAGCTGAATCCTGACACCTATTGATTGGAATTAGCCTAGTGATATTGCTGTCTGTAGTATAATACAACAGGCGGTTACTCCTTTTTTAATGTGATGATGTGATTAAAGAAAGACGAGTTAAACTGGGCCGATGTCAACTGGTGGACAGATAGTCAGCACAGTTTAACAATGTGCCTAAGTTGCTCTTGACAGTCAGATCTCTTGTGATGAAAAGCAGCGCTCGAGACCGCTGGTCACATAAAAATGTTTTCACTATTGGCTACTAAACATGAACTATGATACTTGTGAGCTGCAAAAGGGTCATAGACAGGCCACAGTTTAAGAGAGTGGGAGATAAGGATTATGACTGAAGGCCTAATGGGATAAAATGTTTTTCCTCAGAGAAATTTAGTTGAGATGATTGTCTGATTTCAACAAAGAGGGACACAAAAGCTCAAATTTGAGACATCAATTCATTATTTACAATTCTGCACACTTGGGGCTGTTTGAGTATAGGATACTAAACTACATTTACAGCACTGGTTCTATATGTGTTACTTTGAATTTCCATGAGACACAAAACAAACAATCTAACTCCTGGTTAAGATATTTACCTTAATGTTCTCCTCTAGGTCTGCCTCACAGGGTCTGACCATGCACAGTCGGCTCTGTTTCTCCAGTCTGCACAATTCATTGTCATTGGTCACTCTGGTGGAGATGCCCATGCCACATGTCTTGGAGCAGGCACTCCATTCGGTGGTCTGAACAAGGCAGTTGGCACGCATCAGGGAAGGGTCTGGTCCATAGGTTTCTTCCTGCCTATACACTGTAAGCGAAGAAAGGAGGCACAACTGATTAGATAGGCAAGCAAGCCACTAGCCTTAAGAGTTTGACTAAACACTAACAGCAGACGGTTCAAGCAAAGAGAAATATACATCAGGATCCAAAAAAACAAGTCACTTTAAGGGCCTCCTGATAGCAGAGGCTCTGTTGCTAGACTGGAAGCAGTGTTGACACCTCTCATTTACACTGGCGTATGTAAAGTATATTTTTTGTGATAGTGATGAAGCATTCAATTGTTGGAAAGACTAAGACAGAATTGGCCAAATAGTTGTTGGATATTCCAACCCAATGGGTTCCCAAACTTATATTTATTAATTTACTTTTGGGTCAGAGCGTGACTAAGGGGAGCTTTGAAAGTGACTTGAACGTCCCAGTGGACTCTACTTCAGATTCTCAAGACTATGATTAAAACACCACTGACTCCCCACCACCCAAATAGATCAATTTCACTCTTGTCACTGGAACATTTGGCAAGGGGGAACATTCATGGAGTGAACTTAGAATAATGCCTCCCACTGATAACTTCAAACCCTTACTCCCTTGCACACAGATTAGATACCCTTCGGGCAAAGTGAGAAGACAACCACTTTTCATATACTGATCTCACTGCAGAAATTGTTATTTTTGTCTCTGTTGATTGGGAATCAAAATGTATAATGCAGCTATAACTATTTAGGATGGAGAGTGTTGTGCTGCATCAAATTAACTGCAAATAGTTTTACTTTCTGGATGTAAATAGCATCATGGCAGGAACTTACCGGCTAGTGCAGGCCCAACTCTTGTCTGCTCTTTGGGCTGGTCGCAGACCCATTCTTCACAGCATTTGCCAATCTTCTTGACTCTTCGTGGGAAGGGGCAGTCTGGGCTGGGGAGACGCACATCGACGCTACAGAGCGGGACGCAGCCCACGCCTCCATCCAGACAGGTACACTGGTACTTGCAGCTGCTCTGGAAGGACTCACCACTCCGATACACCATTCCCGCAAACACGCAGGGAGCCCCGTCTTTAGCTGGAAAGAAACAACATTGAAACGTTAGAACTATAGTTGAGAGGCCAGCTTTGTAAAACAGCACCTCGCTCTAAAGGAAAGGGTTGGGATGCAGAGTTGTAAGAGTAGCACTGGGAGAATCAGGAAGAAAGGAAAGGGTGAATAGTTGTAGGAAAGAACAGCAAAGTGGAATAGAGAGGGGGGCATGAAAAGTGGAATAGATTGTTTACTGAGAAGAGAGATGAGGGACAAAGGACGTGGGTCAGAAAGAGAGAGAGATGGTAGAGAGGGTGAGAGAGGCACAAAGGGGCTAGATGTAGGATGGAACGAAGGCAGAGAGGAAGGGGGAAAGAGACTAGTGACAGAGAGAGAAAGTACGAGAGAAAGAGAAGGAGAGAGAGAGAAAAGTGAGACTGACACAGAGGCACTAATGGAAACTGATAATAAAAGAAGAAGGAAAGACATTACAGCAAAAGGAAAGTACTTTATTTGTTTTTTAACGTACACTTACCAGTGCAAACTCCTATTTTCCTGTTGACCCGAGAGCCGAAATCACAGAACAGCCCCTTGTGTGGGTCGCAGACGTCCTTCTCGGTGCAGAGCTCGCCCAGCTGCTTGGCACAGACCTTGCAGCAGCCACAACCGTCCAGCACCAGGCTAGTGCCCGCTGGGCACTCGGGGGGCTTGTTCGGGCACTGGCACTCACCACTGCAATCCTGGGCACAGGACACCTGGAGAAAAATGTTGAGGTAGGGTTAGATATCACCAAGACATGGGTAGACTATCAGATATCATGCAAACCCTGACTCCGTAGGCACATCACCGCCTCTCTCGCATGTAAACTTCATGTCTCACACCTTCTCTGGTTTGATAGGACGACATATGTAAAAGTAGCCTGTGAGTACCAGGTGGGATTTTTACATTAGGGTAACCTACTTACATTCATCTTAAAAGAAACTTAAGTAGGATACCTTAGTTTAGAGATTAGGGGTATGTATCAGAACAACACTAGGATAGCCCAAGGAAGACTGCATTCTGGAAATGCTGTCAAATGTATGTAGTTATTATTAAAAATGTCCAATCGGCGACAGCGTTAGAGCAAAGGAGAGGGCTGCCCGCCATGCAGAAAAACACATAATCCACTGGGTGGCACGTAGCTCTCCCTAGTGCACATCAAGAAGGACATATCTCTCCGCCTGGGGCAGGCGTCCCGCCTGTCTCAAAAGCATCCAAGCAAGCAAATATCGTTGCACCCCCCCCCCCCCCGCCCCCACCCCATGAAGTTCCAATATTACATTTCTCAAATTTCACACAAAACAAGAGGAGAAATAATATACAATGCGCATTTTTGATTCAATAAATACAATTTGAGAAATACAAAGAGCAGTCGTGATAGCGGGTGTGCGTCTTACCCAGGAGAGCAGGGCGACGGCGAGCAGCAGGGGCAGCCGGAGGGTTCCCATCCCCACAGACATGTTCTCGGCGGCGGTCGGTGTGCAGCAGGACACTCCTGTCAAGTCAAATCTCGCTCCTCTCTTCCCTAGCTCGGCGGGAAAGCGTCCTTTTTCGGATGGGTCTGGCTGGCGGAGTAGGTGTCTCTTCGCAGCAGTCTCTTTTCCCTCGTTTCTCGAAGGGAGCCTCGTCGTTATGGTTCTCTCTAGTAGGTGCCTCTGTCCGTCCCCGGTCGCTTGCTTTCCTTTCCTAGCGAGGGTCGGGAAGAGTTGTTGTGTGCTCTGCTGAATCCGGCAGCGCGAGCTCCTTATATACAGTGCTGGGGCCCGCGCCCGCCAATGGGCTGAATGGAGTCGCACACACGCGGGGCATTCCTGGCATTCCTCCCCGCCCCCTCGCCTCGCGCAGGATTGATCATGACCTCCTGACACCCCGCATTCCTGCGCCGTCTGAAAAATCTGGCACGCTCCCGCCGCACGGGAAAAAGGGCGCTGTGTTTTCCACCGGCATCAAATAGGATCCCTGGCTGATTTATCACGCTTATAAAAATACCCTCGGCTTATTTTTTGATATGTCTGGGGCCTCCTCCCTCCTGACCGGCGGTTTCAGACCGCTGTGCCCCGCTGCCCACCCTGCCTCTCGAGTAGACATCAATCGCCCCAGTGCGCCACTTTTTACCGTAAGAGTAGACCGCGCGGGTCTATTGAATTGATTTGTTAAAATGTATTTTAAAAAAAGTGTTTTTCGAAGTATTGGTGTTGGTTTTTCGAGACAGGACAGGAGGTGTTCGAAAATGCAACAGGGATAAAGGCAGGGACTGGGAAACACACGAACAGCACCTACGGGGTAGACAGAACTTCCATGTTTACATTTTTTACACATATTCAGACTTTTTTTTTAACCGCAAAGTGGACTACTGCTAAACTTTATGATTGTTTTAGGATTCTCTTCTCGCTTTTCTCTCAAGACCTTGTGGTGAAGGGCCAGTAAAGTGCACACCCTTTGGTTTTATTTTTCAAAATGTCCTACAATCCCCCATCATCCTGTTGATTGGAGCACAACTGTTTTTTTTGGGGGGAGGGGGGTTGCCTCTCGACTAAATACATAGTCTTGCACCTGTTATGTACGTTGAGCTCTGTGTCGTCACAGGCCAAGCAGGAGGCATACATTGGCACGTAGTTGTAGGGACTTCAGCAGATCCTTCTGACTTGAAGTGGGTTTGTTTCCTGGCTCCTGCTGTCCTCATTAGCAGACTGCGTGAGGTCTCCTCCTCAACAATTGGAAAATATTCTACCCCCCCAGCGGCAGGGGGCGACAAAAGGGAGGCTACTCGTTTTTTTCAGTGTGTGGTTATGACGAAAGTTCGCTAGCTATTTATCTCTGCTGGTCCAAATGTTGTTTGGTTGTATTAGGTGACTGTGCCAAGTAATTCCACAGTTATGTGCTTTTGACTCCTTGGATTCTATCTTACAGCCACCAGTACCATCGTTGTTTTTACGTGTGAGTGGCAGGGTTCTCCAAGAGATGCTTACATTATCCTATTTTTAGATTCTGGATATAACAAGATCTTAGATTGATCTACTTTTTGATGTGGAGCAAGATAGTTCTTCCATAGTTATTTCAGAAATGAAGGTGACAGATGCTATTTTAAGAAACCACCTTCACTGCACATTAATGCGTTTTTAGTGTCCTAAGGCTAATTAATCGTAAAACTGAACAGCACGGGTCACATTTATGCAAGTGGGGTAGCATTGTGCTGCTTAAAGTAGGTCCCCGGAGTTCTATATTTAAAAAGTAGAAACTCGTTCAGTATCCCCAAAAATAGGATGAATGTATTAATCAGAGTGGATCATGCCAGGTATGAAGTGGAGCCTGAAATCAAGGTCTGAACAAAGTCGTTTTGCAGCATGGAAGTAAAGGGAGTCGCTGAATCATCAAAGTCTTTAAACTTGACTAGGCTTGGATCCAAGAAGGAGGGCCACAGAAAAAGTGCAGAGGCATACATCTAAATCTGGAATTTGAGGAAAAAATGGAACGCGATGTATACATGTTATAGAGTCTGGTTCTGCCATTAAATGGAACTGATATTTTAACAACAGAAACTCTGTTGTACTAATTTTAGCATCCAGTTGGAAGCCTACAGGAGCAGCACCTGAACATAAGACCACCGGTCATTAGGTGTAGTTTTCCCACTGGTAGTTTTTGGAATCGTGAGGCAGTAGTAAAAAAGTAGTCTGTATACTGTCTACCAACTGCACAGCGACCTGAAACATTTTTTCCAGTTGGATTCCCCCGGAATCAAGGCAGAATCAAACATTAGAATAATTTCAAGTAAAAGCTCAGAATAAGGTCATGTTGCCAGTTTTAGAGTTGGGATATAACAGAAAAAACCCTGGTTTGTGTAGGAAGAGCTAAATGCAGACTATTTCCTGACTGCATTTCCTAAATCAAAAGGAAAAGTATGATGGAAACAATTATGTAAGCAGATTTTTCTCATCATTTAGAGCTTCTTCCTCAAATTTCCAGTACCTCTCAACTCGACCTCTAATCAATAGAGTCTAGAGTGAGAATTCCTTTGGACCTGGGTTTGTCAGCCAGAGACAGTAACTTTCTAAGGTTTTGCCAATACTCACCAACGCGTCTCTCTATCAAATGCATATGTTACACGATCTAGATTTTCTGACAACCCTGGGAATGTCCGTTTTGGATCCTTTTAATGTTTCTAAGACATTTATATTTGATAGTTTGACTTTTGAATCCCTTGCTACATGTGACATCCCACCGTCCTTCCACCTATCCTCATTATTCAAACGAGCAAAGTGTCTCCCTTATACCTCAGTAGGACCAACCACTTTGAAAATCGTGCTCATCTCCAACAAATAACTAATCTTCTTCATTTTCAAAGAGTGCACTTTTGAAACCACTGAGTCTCATCCTCCCTGGAGGCTGAAACGGTTGAGTGATGAGCTACATTGCATGTATAATTCACTTGCCTTTAATTTTTGCTGCGCCATAAATCACAGAGGGTATCTGAAGTTTGGGGACGGAATCTTGGTTAGCGCTGCTCTGGGTGCCAGACAGCGTCGAGGAGAGCGGCTGCCGTGGAAGAATCGTGCCTTTGTAGCCAGCTTCGCACGGGTTAAAATGTACCGAGGCTAACTTACATGCAGGTGTTTATACAACAAATGCCTTTAACAGAACATATTTTTCTGGTAAAATGAGGAATTCACCTCCTTGGCGGGACGGAGATGTTTACACAGCTATACAGCCCATTTACATCTGCTCCCATCGCAGCCCTCAGTTCTGCTAAGTCTTGTAAAATGTACAGGTGTGGATGTGGAAGTGTTGCATTCCTCCCGTTCAAGTTTTTCCCCTGTAGAAAAAAACGCTCATTTGATCACGTATCAGACATGGAGAAGTCCACCGAAGCACTGGCAGGGCAGCAGGAAAACGGCGAGACGTGGAGTGTTTGTGTACTTAAAGTAGGAATCTTGCACACTTTCGTCTTTTCAGTCGCAGACATTTTCTTCTTAGAGTCATCTAGGCCCAGCGCCAGCCCTCAAAGCGGAAATCAAAAGCTCCCAAAGAAACACGCGCGAGGAATGTGGGCCCGCGCCCAGAGCCGTACGCAATGCGCAGACGGAGGAAGTCTGGCCCTATAAGGATATGCGCACACTGGGCTGTTTATCACGCCGTAGCCTGGACACCGCAGAGGGTGGACACGGGTATTTCGGGCTCGCCATACTGTAATGAATGTCTGAAAAGTCTGCAAAATCTTATGAATTCCAGGGCCCCTCAAATGAGCTGAAATTACTACACTAGTTTATATTTCGCAGGGTGATGGTTCCCAGCTGTCTCTCTCTGTGTGCTGAGCTGCAGGAGCTCTGCTTTAGAGAGCTAATATAGTAATGCACAGTATTTATTTCTCTCTTGCCCTCTCCCCAGTTTCATTTGTGCTATTTGGAAAAATAGTCTCGTGTTTGAGGGCACGCCTCAGTGAGAGTTGCAACTATAGTGACTGATGTCATCATCCTTCATATCATCACCACAGCCTTATAGCACACTACGTCATCGAAGGGGGACATGATTCAGTGCCTTTTGCTGTGAGATACGGTGGCTACCCCTGATGTCTTTTTTTTACCTGTGGCCACAGAAACATTTGCCAGTTTACAAAGGAATCCTTTCGTCATAACGCAAGAACACCATTTTTACACGTGCCTTATTTAGGGCGGTAAATTAGGGGCTGGGAGAAAGCACTGTTGTGGGTGCATGTTGGTGAGAAGAGGGAGAGGGGATGAGGGTGAAAGAGTGTTTTAGAAGGGGTGAAGGAGTGAAAGAGAGGAACGAGATATAGAGGGTTCAAAAGAGAGACACAGTGGCAGATAACGAATTAAAGAATTATGCAATCATATCAGAAGAGCCAGTTGTCTAGGCAGATGGATGTTACATGGATACAGGTCCGGTTCCAAGAATTTATCTCTGGATAGGCCAAGGGTGCGTTTGGGTGGGCCAATGAGCGCCCAATTTTCGACAATTCTGGAGGCAGTCCACAACCTTGGCTCTGGTTCCACTGCACCTGCTGCATCATTGGCAGGTAAACCCCGTCTCATATTCCCTAACACACACCTCCCCATTGCAGCTTGCCTCAGACATGAGCTAAGCTCGCCACCGGGCTGTTTTCTTTTTATGGGCATGCCCAGAGTTTTGTCGCAGACAGTAGAACAATAGAGAAAATCATCTAAAGGTGGTATTTTTCTCCCTAAGTACACAAGTAAAACAGCTATTATTAAAAAAAAATGCTCTATAAAATATATTCTAGATGTTTCTTATTGACTCCTGACTGATAATTAAAGTGAACATAAGGGAAACAAAAAATCAAATTTGCCAACATGGAGGAAGCACTAACAGGTACATCCTGTTAAGTGCTTCCTTTGTGGCCTCTTTGCTGTTACTGGGAGGGCCAAAGGTCATGTTTGGGTGGGTCTGGCCCACCTGGCCCACCCACTAGAACTGGGCCTGCATAGATACCTCCCCAGACTGAGAGCTAGATGCAGGCAGACAGGCAGAGAGAGTCAGAGAGTAAAGAAATGAAAAATAAGTGAACCATATTTAAACACCACCTACAGGGTGTTTCCATTCCAACAGTGAGTTTTAAGTATATATGGGTATTTTATTCCACCATCCAGTTTCACTCATATTAGATTGATGATTTGTAAATTGGCTCTTTTTGGTAAGGATGATGATTTCCAGAACTTGGAAATCTGGGTGTAAACCCTGATCAGCCATGCAACATAATTATGTGGTCATCTTGTTTTATATCAATTCCCATATCACCCAATAAATTAGCATCACCTAGAGATAGTTTACTTTCTAGTATTTTTAACACAACAAACATTAATTTACCAACTTTTGAAATCCCTAAGACATGCTTGGTCCCAAAACTGGCCCTTTATCCGATGCTCAATGATCGCTAGTTGAACATTGATTTTGTGTCTGTAGGCCTTCACAGTGAAATAACCCCAGGGTTTCTTGAAGATTATAGATCCCTCAAATTAGTCCATAGTCACCTGCCAAGTCTATTTTGATATAATTCCTTAGTTTAGCAAAATTCAATGATATTCACAAATTTGCCAGGCTTCAATATGGAGGGCCAGGGCCATGCATGAACACCAGCCACTTAAGCTGAAGACTAAGAATGTTTTTATTTTGAAAAAAAAAACGTTCAAAAATATATGGGCATTTTAGAATTATTAACAAATATGCCAGTGCATTTATGTTCAGTTATTTTAATTAATAGTTTACTATATGTATTGCATGAGCTATTTTCTATAAGCAAATCTTTAGGCTCACAAACATGCACACACCACACACATATATATATAGGTTGATTTTTTTATCTACAGTGTTCCACTAAAGATGTTCTAATTTTTGGTTGCTGTCAGCTCTGTATACATTCATCCATTCCAAATGTAGGGAGATTTGCTGCCTGCTCATCGCATGCTCTTTCATTTAACTTATTCCATTTACATAAATCATGTGTTTCGGGTGTATCCATTATAGGGGTAGATGAGCAAGACCCAAGTCAAACTTGTAAGTTAAATTGAAATTCAATGGCTCTAAATGAAATTAATAAACATAGGGCCAGATTTACTAAAAAGTGTATGCAGTGTGGTGCTGTGCCAAAATGGGCAGTACCGTGCTGTGCCATTTTAGTATTTATTAAAATACGGTGCACCCCTGTGTTTCCATCTGCGCTGGCACTAAATTTAGCTGCCAGCCCCAACGCAGGCTTCCTTACACCATAGTGCAAGGGTGTCTCATTGAGTGGATTGATTGTTTACGTGTCCCTTCCTACACATAAACAGTCTACAATGGCAATTTGGCACTTTTATGTGTGCTGCAGAATGCATCACACATGGAAAATGCAAAAAAACAGGGAGGAATAAAAGTATTCCTCCTCGTTGTGCCATACTAATGCCACCCGTAAGGTGGTTTTAATTTTGATTCTGCCACAGATTTCAGACTTGTAAATCTGGGGCAGTGTCAAAAGCAATGGGTGTTGCGGAGGAAGGCCCACACCAACACCCATTGCTTGCCCCTCTGATACAGAAAACTGTGTCGGAGGAGCCCATATTTACAAGGTGACATTAAACCACAATAAGTGGCATAGTGCCACCTTGTAAATGTGGTGCACTGCACAACGCCACCGAAGCATCACAAAAAGTGACGCTTCGGTGTTGCTAGGGACTTGTAAATCTGGCCCATATTATTCATCCTCAAAACCTGGCATTGATCCAGCCATTCTGGACTTAGGCTGGATATGCCTGATCCGTCATATCATGTCAATACTTCACCACAGAGATCCTATGTTTTCCCATGTCAGATGTGAGCAGTCAATCCAATTCAGGGATTTTTCACTGTATTGTGTTTGAAGACCAAATGTAAGCAAATATTCTCATAACAAGCTTTTTCCACCTACTGTGGTGCAGGTTGGTCACTAGCTAGTAGTAGCTAAACACAAGTGATTACATAGGTGACAGTAATGTAGCTATCAGTGGCGCAGCAGGTGCAGTGATATCAAGGCCTTGGAGGGTTAGGGGCACAGTTTACACCAATTTGTGTTTTTTCTACGAATGCAAAAGAGAGGATGGTGGCCCAGTTCCATTGCTTGCATTCGGCTGTTGGCAGCCTTACTCTACCACTGATGGGTGTCGCAAGATAAAATGTAAGGCCACAAAACACAGGGAGGATTTAAAATAGTCATTGATTTTGATATGTTTAGTCTTGGATTTATAATGGGAACATCAAAACTAGCACTGCATTTATAAGAAAAATACAGAGGTGGATGTGCTACTCTCCATTTAAATGGGGCAATTTGAATTTTTTAAATCATTTTACGCACCTGTCAGGTAGCCTAAAGGCCTGATTACAAGTTTAGTTATTCTTTACTGCATGTGATAAATAACAATTCCACAGAGTATGCTATTCACTGGGTATGATTAATAGCACCTATTACAAGTTTGTGGTGAAGAACATGAGGATGTTGGTGGCTAATACACCAAAACCTGCATGGTACGGTAAATATTGTACGATTTTTCCTGTTAAATTTTGGCAGGTTTGACCTGCTGAAACTTAATGGCATTAAGATATTAAATACATCGGACAATTATTGGATGTGTTAAATACAGCCAAACGCGTAATTCCAGGCCCTGTGCAAAAAGGGGTTTATGCACTGGTTGCAATACACAGACCACATCGTATTCAGAAAGTGCTGAACAGTGAAAGTAATTGGTGTGAATGAGCTTCAAACATAACCTACTGGCTCACCAGTAATCTGCGAGTTTGTCATGTTTGTCAGCGTTTCATGGGTCTTTAAAGCTTCTTTTCAACCATAGTTTTTACACAATACTACTTATCGTTCCAGGTGGCCGCCTCGTTGGAAAACTCGGACTACTAAACCCTAGGAAGTTATTAGTGACAATCCGACTTTGCATCATTGACTTTGGGAGGTGGGTCCATTGTAAATATTTTAGTTTCCCACGTTTGTCTACCAGAGTCCGTTTTGGCTGCTTGGGTGGTTCTGTGTACGCCTTCCAAGGCATGTCCACTGTCAATATTGCACTGCAAGTGACGCAAATGGGAAACCTGGCGTTTGTTTCACAAGGTCAAGGCGAGTCTGGGGAGCTTCCCTGTTTACCATCAAATGTATGAGAAATCTCACAACTCAAGGCGAGGTCTCGGATTCTGGCGGAAGCCTTGGTAGCGAAACGCAGGGAGAAAACTCTTCACTGTCCTATGGTTTCCCACAGAGAGCCGAGAAGACGGGGAGCGTCAAAGAAATGTCTGCCATTGTGGACACAGCAGGATGGTGTTTCCCCGCAGTTTGCAGAAATGCAGTCTGTACGAAAATGAGACCAGAAGGCGCGATGTCAATTGCTACAAGGAAAAACATTGAATGCAGGTTGGAGTCCTGCAGTCTTTAGAGAGGTTTCATTCAATACAGCAACACTAACTCTGGAATATTATTACTACAATCTTCGTGTTTTATTATCTTTAGCTCTTTTTACATTTATTTCGGTCTCATTTCTACTTTATACGTGATTTTATTTGGTGGACACATTGAGGTGCATAGAAATAGACATACCTTTTATTCTTCACTTAGACAAGCAACAAAGAATACACATTAGCTTGGGTCCAACGGAAGAACTGTGGTGCCAAGCAGAGACTGTGTTTTACTTTTGTCGCATTCAATTACTCGTATTTTCATCAGAGTTCATTAATGCACCGAAACCAATCTGCGTATCTCCAACCTTGGTTAATGAATGGCGTGCAAAGCAGACGTTTCAGTCAGCTTAAACTTTTTCCAAGTCTCCTCCTGGGGCCCTATTACGTACAGGAGGGCGCCCCTTCCCTGTTTGCGCTCCGGCACACCTTCAAACAGGTGCGCCATGTGCAAACATGGAAAGTGCGTCCTATTGTGTTGAACGCGCTGCCCCTGGGGACAGCGCAAACAAGTGGAATACGGAGCGGCTTTGAAGCAGCTACTATGTGTTTCTCTGTGCAGAAGGCAACCCGCCTGCAATTTTAAGAAGGGAGAAAGATTCCTCTGCAGGCAGGTGCAGTGAGTGACTACACCTGCCTGCAAGGGGATATCTGGGGGGTCCATAGAAACCCCTTGACTCTCTCCAGTGGGCTGCCATCAGGGGGCGCACTGAAAATGCACCACCTTTTTGTGGCGCACTGTCAGTGTGCCTCCGACAGCTTTTTTTGCATCTGCACTTGTGTTCATAATACGCTGCGGGTGCAGAGGCAAAGAGATTCCCTCATTTGTATGGAGCCAACCCACACTGCAAATGAGGAAATTTGGCTGGTGATAGCGCTGGCGCTACACGTGTGCCAGCACTATCTGTATTACAAACGGAGGAGCACAAGCATCTGTGGCCCGTTCTGTAATACCAAAGTGCCCCAGTGGTGCACAAAGTGGGCACAAAAGCCTGTTGGGCCCAGGGGACACTTTGTGTAATACGGCTCCTGGAATGAGTTGCTTCAGATACCTGACAGGGGCCTGCATGAGGCTAGACTTAAGCTCAGCTTTTTCAAACTTGTACATGACTGGCGGTAGTCTCTGCAGAAGCTGCTCCGGGCCACCCTTGGCTGCTACCTGCTGGAGATGTGGACAATCCGAAGGAGACATACTCCACTTGGTCCACTCCTGTTCCTCTATCCATCTATTTCGGCAGCAGGTGATCAATTACATGAACTCATCTAATGACTTCAAATTGCAACCCACTACTTAAATGATTTTTCTCCACATTATTTTGAACATTCATGACATCATCTGCCACACAACATGCTGATTTGATACTGCACTGTCTGTTGCAACAATGGCAAGCTCATGGCGTTGGAAGCACAAAACCCATGAGATACGCATGGTTTGGATGGAGGACACGGTGGCTACAGCTTCTCAAGAACAAATTATGTAGTGGTTGCTAGTCCAGACAAGTAGTTTTGAAATCACCTGGCTCCCTTTGGTCTGGATGATCCCGAGTTTTCTCTCAGGTGGCACACAATCCATCTGAGAGTATCATGAGGGTCCAAACTATTTTGCTTATCTTTGGGTGTAGCTCAGTGGATTTGATTGGGGTGCCATTTATACCAGTACTTCTTGCAGTATTTCTGTTGTATGACAATCTACTGTGACTTAACATGTGCTTTGACCGTCGTGCCTCTAACATCCTTGCAAAACCTTTTGCTGTTTAGTGACTCCAATATATGGTTGTTTGTGCAGTATCTCACTGTCAAATAGGGCAAAATGCATAATAAAGATTCATTATAAAAAACTCTCCTCCTCTACCATCATCATCATAAGGTGTTTGAGACTCATCCATACAAAAGGTGCTTTCAAATTGGGTAAAAAACAGTTTTCTGAGTGGTTAAATATGGACAAATCTAAATATTACTTTCCTTCGCAACTGAAAGTTGTTTATGTTGAGCAACCTATTATGACTATAAAGGCCTAGTGCCAGCATGATAATGTCATAGAAAACTGATGTGTGTGTGTCAGTGCACTACATTACAAATCAGTAGAGGAATAGGATTGGCTAAAAGTCCCTACAAGTGATATATATATAAATATATATATATATATATATATATATATATGCACAGTTTTGTCATCCATGCTGTAGACAATTGGTGTTGTGTACTACATGAGAATAGTGATTACATCTTCAAACAAGCACTGGCAAAACTAAGAGATAGCCATTGGCTACTGACCTTTTGTTTTTGGCAGTGCTTGTATTTTGGTCACGGTTTTTCTAAAACCTTATTGCTGTTGCAGCTGTTGAACCCTTGGCAATATTATAAAGAAATGGCTAAAAAAGTGTCAAAAAACGAAATTGTGATATTGGTCTTTGGCAATAAAGATGTGCTAGTTGTGAAAGAGAAGAATGTCATCACTCACTGTGTGGATAACCACTGGCAGAAATGGGCTAAATCATTGTCTCTACTGTAAGTTGTAGTGGGAGGAAGAAAAATGTGAATGAATGACACAACAATGAACCAATTGAGGAATAGGGGCTTGCTAAAAGGCCCTATGAGTGTGTATGTATATATGTATATGTAGGTAAAAACTTGCAACCCTGCCATACACAGTTTTTTTGTAAAAAATGTTACTACTAATAGTATAGTGATATTATCAATGATGTTATCAAAGATGTCATGAGTGACGTCATTTGTGAGGTAATTAGCAGTGCATGGCAAGGGCGCGAGTTATAGTTACCTCAGGGCATGAATTATAGTTACTGAGATAACTATAACTGGTGAATTTCCATGGTTTTGTAATGTTTAAAATGTGAACCTAACTATAACGTCCCTTAACCTTTCGTTTTTTAAATGAAATTTATATTTTTTATTCAATCCTATTTCCTAACTATAACATTCCTGTAACCTTTGTTTTTTTCAGTCAATATATACATAGTGACTTTGACAAGGAGCCACAAAACCAAATTATAAAAAGGGGACCGTTTGGCTTCATCAATCATGTACTGACTATGTATATATATATATATATATATATATATATATATATATATATATATATAATTCCGCTGCATAATTCCAGTGGCCCTGTGCAGTGCTTGAAATGGAAAACTAGAAGTGCAGGTACTTTGTATCAGAGTACCTGCTTCCATTTTCTTACGATAATGGCATTACTCCTAGTCCTACTCCCTCGCCTTCCTTTTAACCAATGAGGCCTCCTGCCTCCCCCCTAGACCCTCCCTTCCCCTTTCAAAACCCCCCCCCACCCTTATCCCCTCCTGTACAAAAACCAAGCCCAAGCCGCAACTCGGACAGTCCGTACCGGGAGGGTGGGAGGGAACGGAAAAGGAAGACGAGGGAGTAGGACTAGGAGTAATGCCATTATCGTAAGAAAATGGAAGCATTACCTCCCGTCCCTCCCTCGCCTTCCTTTTAACCAATGAGACATAGCAAGAAAAACACACAGGAGACGGACATCGAGTTGCAAGACCCTTAGTTAATATCCTGCACCAAGAACATCCCAAACATTATCTCATAGAGGATAAGACCCGGTGACCAAACACCGACTCCAAACCACCCAAGTCCGACAGCCTATAATGACGCACAAACGCCGAAGGAGAAGCCCAAGTGGCGGCCCTGCAAATCTCCACCACTGAAGTCCCCTGAAGCTCTGCCACCGTCGCCGCCATGCCTCTGGAAGACCTCCCCTGAATCCCTAGAGGAGGAACCACCTCTTTCAAGGAATAGGCCAACAGAATCAAAGATCGAACCCACCGACTCAAGGAAGCCGTGGAAGGTTTCTCACCTTAGCGCGCCGGACCAAAAGTAACAAACAGTGAATCCCCTGTACGAAAAGGAGCCACCACCCGCAGATACTCCAACAAAACCCTACGTACATCCAACGAATGCAAACGGACCCCCTCCCCTGATGAGGGATCCGGACAAAATGAAGGAAGGATGACCGCCTGCCTGGAATGGAACGAAGAATTGACTTTTGGAATAAAGGAAGGCACCGGAACCAGAACCACCCTATCGGGAAAAATCTTACAAAAAAGGAAAGGAACATGCCAATGCCCCCAATTCCCCCAACCGACGAGCCGAAGTAATGGTGACCAAAAAGAACGTCTTTAAAGATAGACGTCGCAAATCACAGTCCCCCAATGGGTCAAAAGGGGGCCCGTCAACACATCCAAAACCAAGGACAGATCCCATGAGGGAAAAGAACGTACCGGGCGAGGAAATAAATTAATAAGCCCCTGAAAAAATCCAGGCATCAATCGCCCTTCAACTTGAAGATTACGCCATGGTCCCTAAATGCCTGAATAGCCGCCCACTGTACCCGAAGAGAAGCCACTGACAACCCTAAACGAGCACCGTCCTGCAGGAACTGCATCACCTCAAAGAGAGAAGCGCAGGAAGGATCCAACTCACGACTTAAGCACCAAGATGAAAACACCTTCCACTGTCTACCATAAGAAAGCAAAGTTGAACGTCTCCATGAAGCCAGCAAGGTAGAACTCAAAGCCACTGGCACCTAACAGAAACGCCCTGAATAGTTGAAACGGAGGGAACACATATAAAAGGCCCTGCGGCCAAGGACATGACATCCCGTCCACCTCCCATGCTTGGGGACACCGAAACCGGGAGCAGAAGCACTCCACTATCGCATTCTCTACTGACGCAAACACATCCAGCACTGGAAGACCCCAAAGCCGAACCAGATGCCGAAACAGAGACCTCCGGAGAGAGAAAAGTTGAGAGGAAGGAATCACTCTGCTCAGTAGATCCGCCCGAACATTTACCACTCTCGCCGAATGACATAAGCCTCGGCCACTAAGTCGTCTGTGCGAACCAGAACCGCCAACCCCCTCAGGGAATCCTGGAAATGGACCAGAGCCAGGAATATAGCCCGCAATTCTCGCCAATTAGATGACCGACTCGCCTCCCGAGGGGACCAAAACCCCCGAATCTGAGCTGACCCCATCCATGCCCCCCAACCGGAGAGGCTGGCATCCGTCGTCACCACCACGGGTCTCAGAGGTGACAAAGACACCCCTACCCTCAGGTGGTCTGCATCCAACCACCATTGCAACTCTCTGTGAATCAATCCGGACCCTGGAACCCCGTCCTTCAGAGAACCGGACCCTGGATCCCACCTACTCAAGAACCACGTCATCAAGCACAGGGGATGGAAACGTGCCCAAGAACCCAAAATATCACTGACGCCAAATGTACAGTCGCAACCATAGAAGAGCTCGGGGAGCAGACAGTAACCATACCTTCTTTACCAAAGCCTGGAGAGCATCCAACCTTTTTTTTTTTTTTTTTTTTTTTTTTCGGACACAGTCACCAACCCTAGAATAGGCTGAAACCGAGCCCCTAGAAAAACCAGATCCTGGGACGGCACAAAGTCTGATTACACCCAATTGATCAAAAACCCGTGTTATTGCAGGACCCCCAGAACTTGGGCCACCTGCCTCTGCAAAAGGTCTCGTGAATGGGCATGAATCAAAATGTCGACTAGATAAGGGTGCAGAAACACCCCTTCTGAATGAAGCAAAGCCACTAGAGGAGCCAGCATATTCGTGAAAATTCGGGGAGAAGATTTCAGACCGAAAGGCAGAACGCAAAACTGGAAATGATCCTGCCCCACAGCAAACCTCAGGAACTTTTGAGAGGACCATGCCCCCGGTACGTGTGGGTAAGCATCCGGCAGATCCAGTGACACCAGAAAATCCCCTTGCCTGACCAATGGAAAAATAGTCCGAATGGACAGCATGCGGAAATGCACTGTCCTGATCCAGGTATTCACCTCCTTCAGATTGAGCACCGGTTGAAAATCCCCCTGAAACTTTCCGCACAAGAAACAAGACCGCATAAGTGCCCTGACCTCGGTCGTCTAGCGGAACATGGGAAATGGCCCCCATGACCAGTAAGTCCCGCACTCCGTCCAATAATGCTCCACTCCAAGACCCCTCTGAAGGCAGAGGTGTGGGATGCACCCCGGAATCTGGAGGAACCGCCACAAAATCTATGACATAACTATTGGTCACCATGTCTAGTACCCAATGATCGGTTACACTGTCCTCCCAAGCTGAAAGAAAGTGACACAGTCATCCCCCAACCGGCCCTCTGCCAGGCCCACAGCGAATGCCAGGACCCCTTCTTGTAACCACCCCGGGTCTCAGGAGTAGACTTCTTAGGTGAAAAACGCGGATGAAAACGCCGTCTCCTAAACGAAAAGGATTTAGCAACCCTAGTAGGAGAAGATCTGGAATGCTTCTTCCACCCTATACCCGAAGAAGAAACCCCTTTATAAGGTAAGGCATGCTTCCGCTCCTTAAACGCCTTGGAAAGTATGGATGGTAATAGTTCTCCAAACAAGTTACAACCCTCAAACGGCAGTCTCAACAAGGCCGCCGTTTCCCCTGGATCAGCCTTCCATGAACGCAACCAGAGGGACCTACGAGCCCCAATCAAAGACCCAGATGCCAGAGCCGAAGTACGGACTATATCTGAAGACACATCCGCCAATAATCTGGCCAGCTGTTCCATACCAGCCAGGAGCTCCGAACACTCCGCCCCTTCCTGTACAGCCACCGCCAGTTTATCAAAGCCTTGAACCAATGATTGTGACGCATAAGCAGAATAAATCCCTGCCTTCCGCGCCAGATTCTCCGCCGCAAAAGCCCTCTTAAGACCTGAATCCACTTTACGGTCTGTGGCATACGTAGGCACACAATCCTCCGGATTGACTGCCGTTTTGCCAATTAGAGTAGCCAGAATAGAGTCCAGGCGTATTGAAGGAGGAAAAACCCCCTCACCCTCAAGTAAGTAAAGTTTCTGAAGGAATCGTGGAACCTGAGCCTTCTCCACATCCTTCCACTCACGAAACACCATATCCTTCACAGGTCCCTGGAAAGGCATAGCAAACATAAAAGGCGTCTGATATTTGAGGAAATAAATGAGACTCTGAGTTTGTAGGTTGAAACACAGGGAAACCTAAACAGTCCCGAACATGTGTCATCACTTCCCACATTACCTCTTCTGGAAACCTATTTCCCCCCAGATGACGTTGATGGGGCCTCATCCTCACACTCCGATGAGGATTTCCATGCCGCTACCGATGAGTGCGCACGCTTAGACTGATCAGTCCTGGCCACGCCAGCTTGCAGTGCCCCGGTGACAGCCATTTCACCCATATCCCGCACTTCCTCACTAGACATGAGGGGAGTACCCCTGCCAGGTACCTGTGGGTTCTCAGGAAGAGCAATGCTACCCTCCCCTCCCACCTCCGAGGAGGAAGAAGAGACAACCACGTCTCTTTGCTGGAGCTTTAGGCATGGTAACCAAAATAACACTGCCTTTCATTCCAAAACACTACCCTACATATAGGACCCTGGTCCTCCCTAACAGGGCTCCACCAAACCCTAAAAAGGTCACAATCCTTGTAAAAATCCAAAAAACCTTGGGCAGAACGCCCGTCCTACCTGACCAGCATCCAAAAATTGAAGTTCCTCGGTCCTCGCGGCTCCGCGGCGCGGAAACCCGGAAACTAACGCCCCAGCCACAGAGGGCCGGCTGACCCCGTCAGCCGGCCCCCAGTACACGCCTCTCGAGCAGCCATGCCGTTCGCTCAAGACGTGACCCAGCCGTAGCACTCCTCGCGGAGCACCGCGTCCCGAGGAGTGCCTCCATCGACGACCTCCAGGCCCCGCCGTGCAGGTAAGAAAGGGAAAGAAAACCGTCTAGCGTGGGCTAGACAAAAGAACAGGAGGGGATAAGGGTGGGGGGGGGTTTTGAAAGGGGAAGGGAGGGTCTAGGGGGGAGGCAGGAGGCCTCATTGGTTAAAAGGAAGGCGAAGGAGGGACGGGAGGTAATGCTTGTTTCTGAGAAGTGCGGGTACCCTCCAATTAAAAGCATTATGTTTAGCTTGAGAAGTGCAGGTACTCTCCCTCTCATAATAAAAAGGTGGCGGTACTCAGTACCGGCCCATTTTAAGCACTGGCCCTGTGTATAATATACAGACAGAATTGCCGCCACAGTCTGGCAACTTTACACTGCGCGGCAGTATTCACTATGGAACAGAGGCTGAAGGTGGATGAACCAACAAGTTATCAAAGAGAGCCGAGCCAGGGGACTCGCATGAGTCTGGGAGCCTGTGCGCGAGTCGAGCCATCAAACTATTTGGGTACTACAAGATCGTGAAACATGCGTCGTGCAAAATATGATAGAGTCTCATAAAAAAAAGTGTATTTCTTTAACGTGCAGAAGCATCTCACCTCAGTACATCAGATTAGTGCACTCCTAAAGGGGGGAAACAGAACCTGCGTACACATTGGTACTGAACCTCTAAAATGTGCGTCTTCATGTTAGCTTCCGTATTTATTTGAAAAGAGCAATAACGACCTTCTCTGTCAGACATTTTAAGTTTGGCAAAGAACTGCTGGCCACTGCGCCTCTCCGCTGTGCCAACTATTCACTTTGTCTGTGGACTCCAACGACTAGGTCTTCAGATTAGAATGGTTGCAGTTCATATTTATGTTTGCGTTTCATTTTATCATGCCGAATAAACGGTAAACGCCCGGTAAATTGGAAAAATTCAACAGGTACCCGCCAGTAGATACTGCACATAGTGTTTTGGCTATTGGCTGCCACAAGGGGGAGTCTAAGTTTAAAAAAATACATAATCCTCTGCAAAAGCCAGCCTTTCATTTCTGAAGTACTGAACGTTCGTGTGATTTCTTCAGTAGCAAACACAAGTGTTATTCGTTATAAACTGTTTACTGCAGAGATTTTTCTCTTCCCCAATTTTCCACCCACGTCAAATTCAGGTGACCCAATAACCCAGTCGTTCTTCATATTGGGACGTGATTTTCTGCGACATCGTTGCTCAATATTCCATCAGAGGTGTGTACAGTATTCTGCGCTATGACTAACATCAAAATACTCCCACACTACTGAAACGTAACATTTACCAGCAATCTTGAACAAACCCTTTTTCTAATTTCATAGACAGATCTTGGCCACATTGCCCGATCCAAACTGAGCCCACTGGCCTTCCTTTTAAGAGTTCGGTCACAGTTTCCTATCTCAGAAAGGTTTGCTCTTCCTTCCATCCTTACACGTGCTGGTAGATTGCATTTAGTTAATTTGGATAATAGCAGTGCTTTAAATGGGCCGGTACTGTCCGGTACTGAGTACCAGCACTTTTTTGTTTTGATAGGGAGAGTACCAGCACATCTCAAGAAAAACGTATTACTTTTAATTGGAGAGTATCGGCACTTTTCGGAAACAAGCAGGTACTCTGGCACAGAGTACCTGCACTTTAATTTTTCCATTTCAAGCACTGGATAATAGTAAAGCCTCTAATTTAGTGCACTTAGAAATGGTAGGTGTGGTATGAGGCACTATATAAAAAGACATTCTTTAATAAACATTGGTCCTTGTACCATTTTTAGGGTCGAGTTTGACCACGCCCATGTCAAGCCTATCCGTTTGGTTGGTTCATCTGTTTGCCTTTAAATAATTAGCTTGATTTCATTAGTGGAAGGCATGCATACGTCATGCCTCTTCCTGTGTTTAGCCCACCTTGAGCACACCAGCCAACTACTGAAAACAAACGAGGCTCCATGTTTTCCATATGGCTTCTGCACTATCTTTTCTCTTTATTTCGTAGGCAGCGCGATCTCGCTGGGCAGAAGTCGAGCACTTTGCATGACATCAACCCTGTTACATGGATATTTGCACTTTTGCCAGCTACATGGATAATTGCATTTTTGCTGTTACATGAATATTTGCACTTTTGCCAATAAATTTAATTGTGAGCGAACTTCTGTTCCCTTTTGTGTGACTGCTTGGAGCTCATAGTGGCCGTCGGGTGGCTCATGTGACACTTTTAATTTTCAGTTTATGTGGCAAGAAAAGTCCGGTTAGCTTATAGCTTTAACTGGAGTGAACGCGAGACCCATTGCATTGCAAATGCTTTTGGAATAGATTCTATCCGAGTGTCATTGTTTTATAAGGCTCCAGTCTGCTGAGTAAAGACTAAACAAATGAATATGTTTACCTCTAAATGAGGATGGTGCACCTCAGGAAGGTGCTGGGCTGTACTAAGTTCAGAGGTCCTTTTTCTCGCTGAGGAGGAAGAGATTTAAAACATGTTATTTAGGGAAGCGCGTTATAAACAAAAAATGTTTGAGCGTTATTCACACGCAAATGCAATGAACATATCAGACCAAGGACCCAGCACGAAGGGTTGTATATCACCACCTAAAATACAACAAAGTCCATATACCACTCCCGCTACATAGAATCTTCTACATTGACATGAGCCCATCTGAGATCACCACTGCAGGGATTACCACTCCTGAGGTTACCACTACTGTGAATACTACCTCTGAGATTACCAGTGCAAACATTACCTCTGCTGAAATGACCACATGTGAAATTACCACTGCAGAGATTACCACTACTGTGATTACTATCTCTGAGATTACCATTGCAGGGATTACCACTGCTGAATCACCACTATTGTGATTACTACCTCTGAGAGTACCACTGCAGGGATTACCACGGCTGAGATTACCAACAATGTGTTTACTAACTCTGATATTACCACTGCTGATATTACCACTACTGTGATTATGACCTCTGAGATTACCAGTGCAGGGATTACCTCGGATGAGATTACTACCATTGAAATGATCATTGAAGGGATTACCACTGCTGAGATTACCACTACTGGGATTACTACCTCTGAAATTACCACTGCAGGGATTACCACTGCTGAGATTACCACGGATGTGATTACTACCATTGATATTACCACTACTGATATTACCACTACTGTGATTACTCCTACTGTGATAACTACCACTGAGATTACCACTGCAGGGATTACCACTGCTGAATTACCACTACTGTGATTCCTACCTCTGAGAGTACCACTGCAGGGATTACCACTGCTGAGATTACAACTACTGTGATTACTAACTCTGAGATGACCACTGTTTATATTACCAATACTGTGATTACTACCTCTGAGATTACCCCTGCAGGGGTTACCACTGCTGAGGTTACCACTACTGTAATTATTACTTCCAAGATTACCAGTGAAGGGATAATCTCTGCTGAGATCACCATAGTTAACATGATCACTTCCGGGATTACCACGACTGGGATTACTTCCTCTGAGATTACCACTGCAGGGATTACCACTGCTGAGATTACAATTGACGTTATTACTACCACTGAAGTTACCACTACTGATATCAACACTACTGTGATTACTACCTCTGAGATTACCACTGCAGGGACTACCACTGCTGAGATTACCACTATGGGGATTACTACCCCTAAAATTACCACTGCATGGATTACCACCGCTGAATTACCACTACTGTGATTACTACCTCTGAGAGTACCACTGCAGTTAGACCTGAGACACCCTCCCAATTTAGAAGAGAATAGACCTCTCAGCCTTTCTGATTTACTGAGTGTAAAGCTTTATACTAAGCACTCTTTTGTTTCTTCCTGAACTTCTACTGAGGTTCACATGATGTTGACATATTCCTCATTATCTATTTAGAAATCCCCTTCACACTTTAATTTCTTAATTTGTTTAGAGAAAGTTTTTTTATGGAACACTCAATTTGGCTAACTTAGAATCTTTGTATACTGGCAAATGTCATCTTGCATTTGATAAAACTCAAATTCAGGGTGTTCAGACACCTTAATGTTTTGTCAGTAATAATACACTTTATGAATCTTTGACAAATTAATAATTTGTTCTGATTTACTAATACAAGAATAAACCTTTATGGGTGCATACCATCCTCTCTGTCATTATTGTGGAACTGTAAATGGCCCACCGAAGTGCAACTGGGCTCCAAATGCCACATCTCCCTCAACTCATCAAGTCGACTACCAAAGGTTATTACAACCAGTAGAGGATTCTGTCTGATGACTATACGAAGAGATTGAGGTTTAAATACCACTGCCCAACAAGGTTTTGTCAGTTATTATGGCACCTCGGTCCACCTCCCACCCAGACCTACGTGGTCTTTCAGGAGGGACAGCCGAGGTGGCTGCCAAAAGTTCATTCAGTGCTCTGCAAGTTCTTGGATGCTGGGTTCAAGCTAGGGATAGAGGCCCTAAGCACAACTTTAAGACAATAGTAGAGAAAGAGGTTAAGGGGGTCAGAAGTAGATTCTGAAAATTCATCTAGTGTGAGAAAGCTCTGATTTATGTACAGGTCCCCCATTTACCTAGTCCTCTTAAAGAAAGTTATTAAATCTCCTTGGGTTCATGTGTTGCTGGCAACAGAGGGTGATGGAGAAGTGAAAACGTCCCGCTCTTCTCCTCATCTCATTCTAGGCGTGTTGTAGTGGCCATAGAAAGTGCATAGCATGCCAGTGGAGGTCCCCAGGAGTGACCGGAAGTGGGGAGGGTGAGCTGTGTCAGCTTCAATCACTAAATGCAGCATGTATAGGGTTGGGCAGAACCAGTAAGGAGTAAAATGCATTTATGCACAAAGATATTAGAGTTTTGGGTCAGGTGCCTTAAAGCCTTACCGGCCAAAGAGCACAGTCAGTGTCTCCCATTTGACTCTAGGTCGACTGCTGGCCCAAACCTGACGACTCCGCTGAGCCTGAAGCTGTTTACAGAAGAGTTTAGGGAGTGGTAGTGGGATGTTTATGAAGAGATAGGGCAGTGTAGCAAATATGACTATATTTGTGAGGCTTATGTGACCTATTAACCACGGAGGAAGGGACATCCAGCAAGTTATATGGTTCTCCATCATACTGAGCACCAGCCCATAATTTTCACGGAGCCAATCTCCATATCGCAGTGGATGTGAATGCCAAAGTATTTCACCCCCCTTATATGTCTGCTCTAGGCATCGTAGGCGATTGTGTAGGGAGTGCAATATCCCACTACATTTTGTAATGCATTTGCTCTTAACTCTCACCCAAAAGGCCTCCCAGATTGTGCCCATACCCTCCACTGATCCCAAGTTGAACTGGAAATATTCCAGGATGTCAGTTCTCAGTTCCCCCAAGAAATGGGTATCTAGTAGTGCTTCAGTATTAAATCGTCAGCTTCCTCACACCGCCTCCCTCCGAAGGGCCCGCATTGTTTGCAGAACTTGGGGAGTGATCTAATAAGGTGCGAGTTAGGTGTCACACATCTGACACCCATATGGCAATATCACTCAACACTATCCTAAAATCTATTTTCCACCAGGTGCCAGCGAGCGAAATGTACACTCTCTCAATGCGGGGTGTCACTGTTTCCAAATGACAAGCAATCCATGTATCTCGGATAGTGTATATCGAATGAGTCTGGCCGCCAGGGGGTGGCCACTGAGCAAAGGCCCAACCTGTCTAAGTGTTCCTGTAGGGCGCAATTAAATTCACAGGCCTCATGAGTGAGCTAGGACCTGTGGCTAGCACCTTCCCCCAAAATCTAGCATAAAAGTCTGGATCATCCACATTCAGGAAAACATATGCCCAGGCACCAAAATAAAAGCGACCCCCTCATTAACGAACAGAACAACTAAAAAGTGGTCCATATTTGTAACTCAGGTCAATTGTAAGCTGGTTAAGACACACTGTATAGGTATTTTGCAAGGAAGTGGGAGACTGCATTTTATGTTTGCTGCAGATGGGGACATCAACAGTGAAAAATGACCCACCAGTTCATAAACCAGGCCCCAAACTGCTAAACAAAAAAGACTCACACACTGATCTGTCAGACAAGACCATTGAGGACTGCCTGATTTCTCTATAGGCCAGCCTGAGCCTGTCCACATTAGACCATAGCAATTGACGATCATGAGATTGGTGTTCCAAACCTTGCCCCAGAGTATTGCAAATCTTCCCTGGTCACCAATGATTGACCCCGCAGCTGGAATGGTGTGCCCTTCCTTATAAGGCTGGCCAGTCTTCGGGAGTAGGATGAGTGTGAGGAGGTCACACAGTGTGATGGTCAGTGCTATGCAAAAACAGACCCTGTACATGAGGTGAAGTGTGTTTCTAGCATTAGTGCTATGCTGACATGGAGCCTATACAGGAAGGGTAGTACCTGCCATTTTTTGCGGGTGGTTCCTAGCCCTCTGACATCCTCTGTTATGCAGGACACAGAGTTTTCCTTGTCAATCACGCTCAGCTCATGGGTAGGGTGAAGTAGTGAGTGGTGTTGAGGCTCGCAGATGACGTGTGTGGCGTGCACAAGTGGTCTGGGTGTCTAGTGCACCAGGCATACCTGGTAGCGAGTATGGCATGAATGACCAGGAGCTGCTCCTTCGCTATGTCAAAGGAGTGTCAACCCCCGCCAGCAGCAGCAGCTGCAAAACCTTTACAAGAAAACAATAATAAACCATGTTTATTATCGTTTTCTTGTAAAAGGGGTGGGACCATGGGCTATGATGAGCACGAAGGGGTCCCCCTCAGTGCACATGTATTTTTGGCTAGCCATCCTGGGCCGGCCACACGCACATGCGCACTGGGCTGTCTCCAACCCAGCAACGCAGGCACTGCTTCCCAAAGTGTTTTCACACTCCTGATGATGCTGAACCAAGGATACTTTTTTCACCCATATCTAATTTTGCACTGAAGCATGATTTTGATACTAGAAATGGTGAAACAAGACAATTTCCCTTGCCCTTCGGGTAATTGTGTACATAAAAATGATTTTTGCAACGAAGTGTGATTTTCCACATAAATGTGATTTGTGCTCCAAAAAATGTCCACACTCATGCTGATGTTACACCAGAATGTGCTGTTAACTGATTCTTATGTCATATCAATGCGCACCCTTCACATTTAACATGATGTCTTACTTCCTCATTTTGTTTCTGTGCTGTGTGACACCACATTCTGCATACTGGGGCTTCCCAATACTAGATCTTCCATTTAAGGTTAATAGCTTACAGTTTCTTAAAATGTTCTTCATGTGGTTACCAAACAATACACGCATAGCTTCATATCAGATCAGATTCCTGAACAGGATGAATGTAATAACAGGTTAGAGATCAAATAAAGGCATTAGATAATACAAACACTGAGCCGTAACGGCCAACCTTGAAATCTTAATAAATGACAAAGTGTCAGCTTGGTCTCTGTTTAAACAGGCATCTATATTTCTTTGTAGTAAACCACATAGGGCAACACACTCTGCTTCTTCGTTTCAAAGAACAAAAAGATCCTTTACAGGGAAAAAAGGACAATCTCATGTTACAGTAATCAGAAATGTGAGCTACACATCATGCTGTATGAAAATGGGAAGGTCATAATCCCATCTGAAATATAAACCTCCTTATCCTCACCACATCGTGTAATAAATACCCTGAAGCACTTAAACGAATAGGGATGTTAAGACTATCACCATACCGGTCATCTCTATTGTCTGTGACACAACCAGCTCACGCTCTTCAATTCACCCCATGTCCTCTTTGTTACCTATACAACCCCCGGGAAATGAAACCAGACAGCAAAATACCAGCATAAATGAAGGCAATCAGGGCCATAACATGGAATAAAGAAAATGAAACTGGCCAGAAGACTTCACATTCCTTTCAAAATCTTGAACTTAACACGCCACCCCCATTCTAACTAGGAGATGGATATAGTAAATAATAAAGACCTCACAAATTGACGACAATTATTATCAAAATGAAGTCTGATGTTAATGTGCTAATGCACGCAACACAAATAGGCACAGATTATTTGTGCCACTTCTCTGTGCAACCTCTATTATTCAGTGCTTCTCAAATAATGCCCAATTTTGAATTCACGTCGTTTTCAGAGTTTTAGTGTGTATGAGAAGAAGCTCTGATTTAGGAATTTAAAGTCTTGCAAGAGCTGAGTTGTGAGCTGGACACAAACATCCATAGAAAAGAGATTTGTTAGCAAGATGATCTGACTTGTTGATGTGGAGAGCTTTGTCAATCATATAGTATGTCTTGTACACAACATGGGTACCAAGAGTAAGCTTGTGGAGATGCATTGGGTCTATGAGATACATTGGTTTAAAATTAGTCTAACTGATCAATGAAATGTAGCTTAGAGTGGGTCAGAATTGTCTCTCAGAGACCAGTAAGCATGATAAATCCTTTGTGGATGTGTGAGAGGAAATTGTCTGATATTGTGATAGGGAAAGAGTTAATAAGAAAAAACAAATCTATTTCATGAAGTACTCCAAACTGGAACATAGTATCTATCCCTTTTTCTGTAAATATCTTTATAGGATAGGCTCCATCCCTGTGAAATACAGGGGATTTTGTACCAGATGGTATAAAGGAGCAAAAGCTTTCTTGAGCCATGCCGTTAAGCCAGTTCTTTGTCAGTGAAAGAAGCTTGTCATTGTTGATATGAACATATTTGTTTTTGACAGCTTCTTCTAGAGGTACACAATGGACATTTATTTTTGGATTATATGTAGAAAAGTTGTGAGCTTTGCATTGCCGTTGGTGGATGGCATACTAAGTTTTAGCTCATTGTAATCAGTGATTGTTGAACCCTTAAGTCTTCTTCCTTGAGCAAGGCTGAATAGCACTGGGCCAAGTAGCGGTTCATGTGGTACACTGTAGAGGACATGGAGAAATTTGAAGACCCTCTTTCAATAAACCATTTCTTGTCAGAGTTGATAGTGAACAACTTCAGGGTTATGTTGGTGATGCTCATGCAAGTATGGTGGATTTAAGGTAGTGCTGGCCGGTCAGTAGTAAACTGCTGACAAATAAAGAAGCACAAGGGAAGGTGCTTGATTTATGCCGGTGGTTGAAGATGAAGCTCACCAGCTTAATTTTGGAGACCAGCACTTACTTTTCTTCATCAGACTTTGACCCAGAATTAAAGAGAGAAAAACACCAAAAGGGTAAACATGGAGGAGCAGAAAAATGAGAAAACAATGTAAAAGAAATCAGGAATGAAAAAGAACCTGAAGAAGTGAGATGAAAATGTGGGAGAGTCTGGCAAAAGATGAAAGAGGCATACGTTTGAATTAAGGCTATGCAGCCTTGTATTAGTCACCCCAACATTCTAAAACACTGATAGCTGGTTTCTTAATAAAATCTTGTGCCCGGCCACATATACTTATAAGCACTGAAAATGAAGTAGGGCTCCCTTGTGTCTAAACTACTAGGCGCTTTTCCCTTCACTTTAATAATTGCAACTGAAGTGCTTCAGTAAGGGTGTGATCTAGGCTTGTGACAATGGATTAGATTGTGGAAGTCAATGTGCTCTTGAAGTTGGTTTGCAACTACTGTTTCAAGTATTTGACATAGGGAAAGAAAGATGTGCAATGGGAGGTTCATTTAAAAGGTCATCAGAGTTAAAGTGGGTATGTTTTTGGTGCGAAAAAAAATTGCTGTCAATTTAGAGGATTTGTTGACAATCACGAGAAGGTAAAGAGCCTATGAGGGTAAGGATTGGATTATTTTCGCACCTCTCGCAGACTTTAAGGTGGTTGAGTGAGGTTGCAAGGTTTAAGGTTTAAAGGAGTGAGCAGTTGTAGTAGAATGTGCAACATTACTACTTGTGTGTTAGTTATTGTTAGAAATTGGGTCTCTATTTGCCAGAGGTATACACCCTGTCCAAGTAAGGACCACAATCCTAGTCAGGGCAAGACAATTACACAACATAAATTAACCTGTGCTCACCTTCTTGTAGCTTGGCACAGAGCAGGCAGGCTTAACTTGGAAAACAATGTGTAAAGTATTTGTACAACACATGTGTAGTAATCAAATTAACACACCCCAAAAAAGGACTCCACCTGGTTATATTAAAAATAGAAGTAATTTATCTGGGTAGATCAAGACCAAAAATGACAACAAGAATCCTATGAATAGTCACTTTAAAGATATCACATTAAGTGCAGCACTGTCTATTAGGCTTATTCTAGAGTCTTTACAGTATTGTACCAGAATATGAATGTCCCTCTACAAGGAGTGCATTGTTGGTTGATCGCGGACACCTGGGAGTGGCCCAGATGAAGAGTACTAGGTGCTATGCCCTCTGTATGTAGCAAGCTCAGCGGAAGCTTGAAGGCTGTTTGGGCATATAAGTCGGGAAAGATTCCACCGCTGCCGTTGGTGGAGGCCAAGTGATCTGCGTCAGGCTGGCTCAAGGACAAGGAGCAGGGTTGCGCTCGAGCACGGCTCACCAGTTAGGAAAGGCCAACGTGTAACGCCCGTCTCCGTCATGGAGTGGCCCTCACCGAGGCTGCTCTGAAGTTTTGGTGCGCTAAATGATGGGTTGCCGCTAGGCCGCACTGAAATATTGGTTGGGTGGGCGGCAGGTCGCAATGGGGCCTCAATGAATTCTTGAGCAAAAGGGAGCGGGGGTTGCAGCAAAGCCATGCTGAAATTTTGGTTAGATGGTTGGCAAGCTGTGATGAAGCCGCGCTGAATTCTTGGTTAGATGAGTGGCGAGCTACGATGAAGCTGCACTGAAATCTTGGTTAGTTGAGAGGTGAGCTGTTATGAAGCCGCACTGAAATCTTGGTTAGATGAGCAGCGAGCTGCAATGAAGTCACACTGAAATCTTGGTTAGTTGAGCAGCGAGCTGAGATGAAGCTGCACTGAAATCTTGGTTGGATGAGCGGTGAGCTGCAATGAAGCTGTGCTGGAGGTCTTTGATGTGCCAGAGACCTGATGTAGAACCGGTGGGAAGGCAGCAAGTACTTGTAGTCACACTGGGGGTGATGACTGAATCTTGAGTCCCAGGGCAGAGATTAGCAGGGCAGCTCAGCAGGGTGGGGCAGAAGTCCCTTGAAACTGTCAGACACAGCAAAGTGGTGATCCTTCAAAACAGCAGTCTCTAATCTATCAGAGTTTCCTTGAGTCCAGCAGTGTACAGATTTTAGGGAGTCAGAGACTCAGTACTTGTACGAGAAATGCCTTTGTTATGAGAGGTGACTACAAAGAGTTCTTGTGAAGTGCACAGGTCCCCCTTTCAGGTTAACCTTGTCTCTATATTAACAGTGAGAGGTAATCAGTCCATTTGTGTGGACTCTAGACACTACCCTTTGAGGTGTAAGTGTGAGCTCTTCCCAACCTCCTCCCCAGGAAGACCCATCAGTATGCATGTGAATGCAGATGCATCTGAGTATCCTGTGTTGTGTGTGCCTGAAGAGAATGCACATTTGTAGATGTCACCTACCCCAAATCAGACATGTATTGGAGATAGGCTGTGGGCACATAGGGCAGTGATTGCAGAGAAATACCTACATTCTAAAATTGGCGTTTCTAAAATAGTAAAAATAAATCCAACTTTACCAGCAAATAGGGTTTATTATTACCATTCCATTGGTACTAAACATGATGCAGCTACTCCTCTCAGATCAGAAATTACAGCTCAAAGGTATTATAAGGAATTCCCCATGCTGGCCTATGAGAGAGGTAGGCCTCACAGTAATGAAAAATGACTTTGAGGAGTTTTTCATTACCAGGACATACAACCTTAAAAGTATGTGTCCTGCCTTTTGCTTACATGGCACCCTGCTCTATGGGTTACCTAGTGCCTACCTTAGGGGTGGCTTATATGAAGGAAAGTGGGAGGTCTGAGCTTGCCAAGAGATTTTAAATGCCAAGTCAGGGTGGCAGTAAGACTGCACACACGCAGGCTCTGCAGTAGCAGGCATGAGCCATGTTTACAGGGCTACTTAAGTGGGTGGCGCAATCAGTGCTGCAGGCCCACTAGTAGCATTCAATTTACAGGTCCTGTGTTTATTTTGTACTACCTTACTAGGGACTTACATGTAAATAAAATATGCCAATTGTAGAAACACCATTGTTGCCATGTTCTAAGGGAGAAGCATAAACACTTTAGCACTAGTTAGCAGTGGTAAAGTGCGCAGAGTCCTAAGACCACAAAAAATATGGTCATAAAAGTAGGTAGAGAAAGACAAAAGATTTGGGGATAACACTGCAGGAAGGGCCATTTCCAAAAGGTATGCCAATTGAATGTCCAGAAATATTTCAGTATTTCTGCCCTCGCTGGGGGGGCGGATAGGGGTGAAAGTGCACTAGGCGCCAGAGACATTTCTTTATATTGTATAAGGTTGAGGGGGATAAACAAAATGGGCATGCCTAAGTCCTCCACCCACCCCCAAATGTGTAAAAAGTCTTTCTGCCCCTCTGAGTGGCAGATGGGGCAATAGACCCTGATCTGCCCCCAGGGGGGCAGAAAGCTGACTAGGAACCAGATATTACTTTTTGTTTTCAAACTTTGGGATGGGGGGCACCCAAAAAGGGCTTACAAATGCCCCTACCCACCCCAAATACGTAAACAGTCTTCCTTCCCCCAGGGGCAGATGGTGGCAGTAACCTCCAATCTGCCCCAGAGGTGACAGAAAGCCTACTAAGCACCACAGATTACATTTTGTAAACTTTGGGGTGGGTGTTGCCAAAAATGGGCTAATAAAGCCCCCACCCAACCCAAATATGTCTTTTTGCCTCCCACGGGCAGATGGGGCAGTAATCCCAGATGTGGGCAATAGTCCCCGCCTACACCCCTGGGAGGGCAGAAAGCCCACTATGCATCAGGGATTACTTTTTTTCAAACTTTGGGGTTGGGGCTGCCCAAAATAGGCTAGCTAATGCCCCAGCCAACAGTCTTTCTGTTCCCCCCAGGAGGTACAATGGGGATTATTACCTCCGGTCTAACCCTCTGGGGGAGGAGCGGCAGAAAGCCCACTAGACACCAGGGAAGATTTCCTTTTTAAAACAAAGGGGGTTAGGGGTATGGCCATGCCCACCCCCCCCAAATAATTGTGGACAAAGTCTTTCTGCCCCCTCCCCTCCGGGAGGCAGATCGGATAATTATCCCTGATCCGCCCCTCCCCCAGGGGGGCAGACAGCACACTAGATGACAGGAAATTAAAAACAATAGAGGGGTGGGGGGTGCCCACCACCATAGGCATGGTTATGCTGCCCACCCCAACTGAAGGGGGTAACAGTCTTTCAGCCCCCCCACAGACTGAAGGATCTCATCCCAATGGCAAGCAAGAGAACATTTGACTCTTCTGAGTTTTGATTTCACATTTGAGCTGAGAGACCTTGGCTAACTCCCAATATCATCCCTCTGGCAATGGTGATCGGCTCCACTTTTTGCACTTAGATACACTGCCACCTGGAAAAACCTACTGGAACCAGACACATCTGAATCTAAACATCTGGAGGAGTCCAGGGTGGTGTGTGTCACAAGCATCCCACACCATTTACTTACCCACAATGCCCTGCAAGCCTCCAACCTTGCCTGAAATCACACATTTCCCCACATTTCTGTGATGGAAACTTCTGAAATTCACAAGAATCCTCAATATTCCTACCACCCAGCATTGACACATCGCAGATACAAATTCTGATCCACCTGTGTGGGTGCCCAAAGCACAGTTGGCTTAAACGTATGAAACAAAAAACCTGCCCTTTTGGACCCGCTTTATTTCCCCCTCAATTTCTACATGTTTTTGGTCTTTCCCTGTGGCAGGCACTTGTCCCACATAACCACAAGTGAGGTTTCATTATTATCGGCAGACCAAAGGGAGTGCTGGGTGGTAGGAAATTTGTGCCAGTGCAGTGATCCCACAAAGAAATGTGAGGAAAATAGATTTTTTTTGCTAGATTTGGTTGCAAGGGATTCTGGGTAAGAAAACGCTGAGGATCCATGCAAGCCACACCTCCCTGGACTTCCTCATGTGTCTAGTATTCAGAAATGTCCATGTCTGGTAGGTTTCCTTAGATGGCTGCTGAGCCCCGGACCAAAATCACAGCTGCTCCCCTTGCAAAAACAGGTAATTTTGTGATAGCTAATTTTGATGCCTCCACATACATTTTGGGCATTTCCCTCTCACAGGCACCAGGCCTGTCTACACAAGTGAGGTACCATTTTTAGTGGGAGACTTAGGGGAATGCTGGATGGAAGGAAGTGTGTGGCTCCCTTGGAATCCAGAACTTTCCATAACAGAAATGTGAGGCAATTGTATTTTTTAGACAAATTTTGAGGTTTGCAAGGGAATATGGATAGAAAAATGTGGTGAGAGCCCCACAAGATTCCCCTCGGTGTCTAGTTTTAAAAAATGTGCAGGTTTGCTAGGTTTCCCTAAGTGCCGGCTGAGCTAGAGCCCAAAATCCACAGCTAAGCACTTTGCAAATAATACGTCAGCTTTCAGTGGAAAAATGTGATGTGTCTATGTTGCGTTTTGGGCCATTTCCTGTCACGGGACCTAGGCCCACCCACATACGTGAGGTACCAATTGTATCGGGAGGTTAGAGGGAATGCTGGGTGGAAGGAAGTTTGTGGCTCACCTCAGATTCCAGAACTTTGCATCACCGAAATGTGAGGAAATTATGTTTGTTTATATATGATTTGAGGTTTGCAAATGATTCGGAGTGACAGAGCCTGGTGAGAGCCCCACAAGTCACCCCATCCTGGATTCCCCTAGATGTCTAGTTTTAAAAAATGAGCAGCTTTGCTAGGTTTCCCTAAGTGCTCACTGAGCTAGAGCCCAAAATACACAGCGAAGCACTCTGCAAAAAACAAATGTTTTTAGTGGAAAAATGGGATGTGTCCACATTGCATTTTGGGGCATTTCCCGTTGCAGGCACTAGGCCTACCCACACAAGTGAGGTACTATTTTTATCAGGAAACTTGGGAGGATGCTAAGTGGAAGGAAGTTCTTGGCTCCCCTCAGATTCCAGAACTTTACATCACTGAAATATGAGGAAAATTTGATTTTTTTAGACAAATTGTGAGGTTTGCATAAGATTCCGGGTGACGGAACCTGGTGAGAGCCCCACAAGTCATCCCATTTTGAATCCCCTACTTTTCTAGTTTTCACAAATGTACAAGTTTGCTAGGTTTCCCTAAGTGCCAAATGAGCTAGATCCCAAAATCCACAGCTAGACACTTTAAAAAATCATGTTAATTTTCAGTGGAAAAATATGATGTGTCCATATTGTATTTTGGGACATTTCCTGTAATGGGCACTAGGTCTACCAACATAAGTGAGGTACCATTTTTATCAAGAGAATTGGAGGAACACAAAATAGTAGAACAAGTGTTATTGCCAATTGTCTTTCTTTTTATTTGCGTATTCATATTGTAAGACAGTGAGTAAGAAAGAAGTATTTTTGAGAAATGCCCTGTAATTCACATGCTAGTATGGATACCGCCAAATTCAGAAATGTGCAAATAACCACTGCTTCTAAACTCCATATCTTGTGCCCATTTCGGAAATACTTAGGTTTCCTTGATTCCTATTTTTCACTCTTGATATTTTACCAAATGAATTTCTGTATATCTGGCACACAATGAAAAATCATTGCAAGGCGCAGCTCAGTTATTGGTTCTGGGTAGTTTGTGTTCTTGGAGAACCTACAGACCCTATATATCCCTGAAACCAGAAGGGCCCAGCGGACATAACAATATATTTCTTTTGAAAATCTGCCATACTTAGAAAAAGTTACAGATGAAAACTTGTACACTAATGGCTGTTTTTTAAGCTCAATTTCTAAATATTTTGTTTGAAATGCTACTTTATATAAGTCCGTATAATCAGTACAGGGTTACTATTCTTAACACCACATATATGTATCTTAAAGATATATACATCTTTAATGTATGTGAATTTAAAGTAAGGAACAGCAAATCTGATTGGTACCTGAGCACAACGTTGTGGTAGTGTGAAAGCATCCCATCATAGAGGTGTGTGGAGGTAGCTTATAAGGTATCCCCCTGCCTAGCACCCACCGTCCTCTGACAAGGTGGTCTGTGCCGGGGACAGTCATCCTCCCCAGAGGAAAAAGGTACACGCAGAAAGGATAGTGGAACCACACAGCTTCTCTGCCTGACATATGGAGATCAACTGCCAGACCGTAAGAACATACAGGACCATGTGGCTCAGAGGAAGAAGCAGGCTGCGAGTAGGGGTAGCTCAGGATTTGCCGGGGGTATCTGCTGCGGAAAACATGCCACATTGGATGCAACAAGGTTCAAGAAAAAAGAAAGAAAAAGGAAAGGTTTTATAGTGCGTGGCCACATTAAGTAAAAGCAAACCCTTATGGTGACGGACAGCCCCTTATGCCAATGAGGCTCATCAAAAATGCATTTTTGTTGGTGTGGTGCCCCAAGATAAACAGGGGCACCCCAAAGTAGTTTATGAGATCGGTGTAGCCACCAGGAGCAACGGCAGAACCCCAGTAGTGCCCCATGTGCGAAGAGAAAAGTGCCGCAATAAGTCATCAGGAGTAAAACATCGGTAATTCTAGAAGAAGCAAAACCTGCTTTAAGAGGATTCCAGGGTGCCGCATTTGTGTTGGTCTGGGTGTGTTATTGTACCATTTGTATTTTTTATCATCAGACATTGTTAGAGAAGCTTGTGAAAAGTAAAAGTGTGGGACATTATTCATAAACATAAATTAGCTTCTACGTCTAAATTTCCTGGTGGGAGTAAATACTTTCACTACTGTGGTTTCTATGCCAAAAGTGTGAAAAACTCTGCAGTCGGAAATTTCACACGAGGGGGCGGGAAGTGGCTTATCCAAGATGTGTTTTCTCTTAGAAGATTGGGAACACTCACAAATATTTACAGTTGTAGTCATTCCCAAACTCCGATCCAATCCCTTTCCAAGCTGGAAATGGTGGGCTATTAACTCCTGATAATGGATGAAGTTTACTGTCCTTCCAGGATGGAAAGGGGACGCAATCACCAAAGACTTTCTCTGAGTGAAGGGGGAGGTCTTTCTTCATGAAGAAAAATCCTTCCCCTATTAAGAAAAAAAAAAGGGCCATTCAAAGAGGCTCCTATTCCTCCTGACCGGAGCTCTCTTTATGAAAAACTCTGCACAAAGAGAATAGAAGTCTTCGGAAAATATCACATGATTTTCCCAGAATCAACCCAGACATACATCTGGAAATATCTGAGAATCCTATAAAAAGTAAACGTGTTCAGGCAAAGAACGGTACACTTTTACGTTTTACTTTGTGAATATGACGATGGTCTTGTGCGGAGTTGTTCTTTGCCGTGAAACGTTCATCAAGGTGAAATGCTGCTTCTGCCAGTAAGGTTGGTTATGAGGCAAACAAAGGCAAAATGTCATCATTTTTGTGAAAATAAGCTTTTTACCATAATGTTATTAATGCTGCAGTGTTCATTATTTGTCGCTAACTAAACTGTGATCATCTTTTGACAAAGAGAGGAGGCCTGTCCTTTTATAATTGTATACCTTTGCCAGATTTGCTGTAGGCACATGTAGGGGTGTTGTAGTTTTGGGGCTGAGAAAATAATGTTTATGATATGTGTATCTGGACACTTAGCTACATATAGCACCATTTACAAGTTTGTTATTTATACCTGCTTAGCATTACTTCACATTTTTTAAAATCTTTATTTAATTCAATTTTGTACCAAACATAAAACAAATGTATATATACAACAATGGTATCAACAATTGTGGCCGTGTGAGAATGGTGCTCACTTCCAGAGTATTTTATGGTCTTGAATATCGAGAGTTCTTGATGAAAAAATCTTATTTGAAGAAGGGAGTGCTCAAATGGTTATACACCCAGCCACAGGGTGTGTACGCTGTTCCCTAGGCAAGGTCACAGTCCATATATGAAAAGAAAGAAACCACGGCACATCGTAGGCTCAGGGTGAAATCCATTTATTCTTTGATGATGTCTCAGGACAAGAGTCCTCTGATTTCATGAAACACACTTAGTAGGTGATTTGAAAGCACAAAACACCTTTCATGTTTGTGGATAAACAGCCGACACGTGTTTCGTCATCATTGACTTTTTCAAGGCTTTTTGAATATAAAGATTATGGTTGTATTTAGACGGACTCCAATATTCAAAGAATATGAGAACAAATACAGATTGTAGCATGGATGTAATCAGAGTCCAGAGACCATGGTAAGTCTTCAATCCGTCCGAGTGGCTATGTAGTCTGTGTGTGGCGTCGCGTATCAGACCATGGTCTCTGGACTCTGATTACATCCATGCTACAATCTGTATTTGTTCTCATATTCTTTGAATATTGGAGTCCGTCTAAATACAACCATAATCTTTATATTCAAAAAGCCTTGAAAAAGTCAATGATGACGAAACACGTGTCGGTTGTTTTTCCACAAACATGAAAGGTGTTTTGTGCTTTCAAATCACCTACTAAGTGTGTTTCATGAAATCAGAGGACTCTTGTCCTGAGACATCATCAAAGAATAAATGGATTTCACCCTGAGCCTACGATGTGCCGTGGTTTCTTTCTTTTCATAAAACAAATGTATTATCCGTTTGCTTAGCTAAATATACAGAGAATCCTAGCAGAAGGAGAATTACACAATTGTGGGTTAATATGCTGTTTAAAATTTATTTTGGCATCGATCCGGCATTAGGAGTTAACCCAGCTGTTTCCATTTCCATCATTAGGTATACAATGCATATATTCAATTTACAACTGTACCTCTTGGGTAATAATAATGGCTAAGTCTTCAATGTACATATGAAGTGGATCTTTGATTGCTGAAGTCCACATGTACACAGTTTCCCTAATTAGAACATATCGCTACAAGGCGTATCCATACATCAAGTGCCGTTTCAAAAAGGCCGCCAAATATGCCTGGTATGGGCCCCAGATATCTTCTGAACGTTTACATAGTGGAAATAACTCTCTGTATACTACCGACAGGTTGTCGCCGTACACCAGCTTTCTGTGCCATTCATTCAAAGTGATTGGACCACAAGCCCAGCAAAGGACTATCTAGTGTTTAGTAGGTCTATCACCTCTAGGCATCACACAGGTGCCTACACCCCCTTATCATAACGTAAACGTGATATCAATGGTTGTAATGCTAGCACCTCTCCGGTAAAAGCTTCTAGTTCTTTCAACACAGCACACCAGACGTTCTGTACTCCGGGACAGTACCAGGCTAGATGGGCAAACCCACAGTGCTGGCATTATCATGGAGGCCATAGCAGAATAATCATGCCGGTGTATAATAAACCTTATTAATGTATTTAAAAGGTAAAAAAAGTCCATGCCTATTGTTCAATGAAACAATTTTTATTATAGCACAACAATACTCCAATTGCTGGTCACTTATAGTCAGTTCAAGTGCCCTCTGCCAATCGAGTCTAGCCTGCAGGGTTCCCGGTTGTTAGAAATGGGGTCTCCAGGTGGTAGAGGTTTGCAGTCTGTTGAAATAGGGACCACTAGGGACCACAATCCTAGTTAGGGCAAGTAAGAAACAAACTAAAGCCTCTCCTGTGCACACCCACTAGTAGCTTGACACACATCAGCCAGGTTAAACTAAAGAGACAATGTGTAAAATATTTGTGCACATACACATTAACACTGTGAAAACACCACAAAAGGACTCCACACCAGTTTAGAAAAATATCCAATATTTATTTGAGTCAAGCAAGACCAAAACAACAAAAACCCAACATACACAAGTCAATATATGAATTTTCAAAGATTAAATCAAAATGCAGTGCAGACAATAGCTCCAACCAGGGATATCTGGTCGTGCTGGATGAAGCAAATCCAAACGTTCAGTCTGACCTCAATGCAGTGCGGGCCAGGTACAGGAGTCATGCAGACCTCCTGACAGTACCTTGGTTGCGTCGATGCTCGGGGACGTTGCATTGATCCAAAGGAGGGGATGTGTCGGACTTGCAGGTGATGAGTGCTTTCCTGATGGGGCAACATCCTTGATGTATTGATGTTCAGGAGCAACCAGTACCGGTTCTGATGCGTCGGTGCTGTGTCAGACAAGTCAGGGCTGCATTGTAAGTCAGGGTTGTTGCATATGTCTGTTGGTAAGTGATGTCCGTGCTTTGGCGCAGGCAATGTAAAAGCAGTGGTTCTGCAGCAGGATGCGTCATTTCCAAGTGACGCACTGGTGTCGATGCATCAGTTCTTGTGCTGCAGAACCACACTCACCTCCAAGGGTCCGAGACTCGATTTGGAACCACTTGGTAGAATGGCACTCACAGCAGAGGAGCCCAGGTGATGGCAGCAAGATGCAGATGAAGTCTTTGATGTTCCTGTGACTTCAAAAACAGGAGACAAGCTCAGTCATGCCCTTGGAGAAACTTTAGATTGCAGAATGTAGGGAGTTAAGTCCAGTCTCACTCCCAGGCAAGAAGCAGCAGGCAGCAGGCCAATACAGCGGAGCAAACAGCAAAGTGTCAATCTCTCCTGGCAGCACAGCAGTCCTCCTTTCTGACAGAATGTCTTCAGTCCAGTAATGTTCTGAGTATATGGTGTCAGACATCCAGTACTTATACCTGAAATGGCCTTTGAGGTAGGGGCAACTTCAAAAGAATTTTCTGAAGTGCACAAGAATGCCTTTTAACCCATCCCTGGCTCCAGGCTACCAGTGGGCAGTAATCAGTACTTTGTGCGGAAGCAGGACACAACGTATTTAGATGTAAGTGTGAACTACTTCCTCTTCTCTGTGCCCAGGACGACTATCAGTATGCAGATGTATCTCCTATCACACCCAGCCTCTCCTGTTGTTGGTTGTCTGAAGAGAATGCACAAATGTAACTGTCACCTAAACCCAGACTTGTATTCAGTGGCAGGCTAAGGCACAGAATGGTTAAAGTAAAAAAAATACATCTTTATAAAAGAGGCATTTTCAGACCTGCAATTTAAAAAAAAAAACATTACCAAAATATGTATTTTTAAATTGTGAGTCCAGAGACACCAAACTGAATTTTTCTATCTTTTCCCAATTGGAAGTTAAACTTAAAATATGTTCCAAGGTAACCCCAACGTTGGCATATGGGGGAGATCCTCTTTGCAATAGTGAAAAAATTAATTTGAGAGTTTTTCACTACCCGAACATGTTAAACTCAAAATTACATGCCAACATTGTTAAATAAACTGCACCCTGCCCTTGGGGCTAACCATGGCCCACCTTAAGGGTGATTTACATGTAATAAAACAGAAGGTTTGGGCTTGGCAAGTGAGTACTCTTGCCAAGTCGAAATGGCATTGTAAACTGCGCACACAGGATCTGCAATGGCAGGCCATGTTTGAAAGGCTACTGTAGTGGGTGGCACAATCAGTGCTGCGGGCCCACTAGTAGCATTTGATGTACAGTCCCTGGGTACACATAGTGCCCTTTACTAGGGACTTACTAGGAAATAAAATATGCCAATCATGGAGAAGCCAATGTTACCATGTTTTAGACAAAGAACACATGCTCTTTAGCACTTGTTAGCAGTGAAAAAGTGAAGAGTGTCCTAAAGCCAGTTCAGAACACAGTCAAGAAAGCAAAAAGTTAGGGGAAACCAGGGCAAAAGATGCGAGGTCTAACACCAGTCAGAGTCCTTCCTATGGATACAAATAGAACCTGGACACCATTCAAAAGGGTGTGCTGGTCTGCAAGAGGGAAGGTAGTGCTGGCATCTCAGGTGGTTCAAGAACATCCTCCCCTGGTAAGTCTCACAACACATGGCACACTCTCTAGTAATGTAATTGCGTCAAAGTGGTGGGTTTGTCATGGCGCTTACGAACAGCATTCCGGGTGCACATAGAGCCCCTGCTAAAGAAAACTTCTATGGTCATTATATTCAGTTTACGCCGTGCTCGCACCATGGCTTGCGTCTGTCCCGGGGGAACCATAAATACCAGTTTGGTGGTACTAAGGGAAAGTATAGCCGCAAACTGGCCTGTTGCTCCAGGAGCCAGTGCCAGGAACAAATTGTCGTGTTCAGAGAGTTTAAAACATTATAGCACCACAATAGTTTACCAAACAGTACCTGTTGTAGAGTTAGCAGAGCCCCAGCATCCCTCTCTAACCAGAGATGTGAAAGTTCTGGGATACCATGTATCCAGTAATGTGCGAAGGAGCACTGTGCTGCCCTATAGAATGTTTCTAGATCGGGGACATCTAGTTCTCTCCATACAGTACTGTAATGTTAAGGTCTCCCAACGTACCCGAGGTTGTTTACCCGTCCCTGGTAGCCAGATCATAGAGCTCAGAGACCAACAAATACCTTACAAGTGAGCAATATTGGTATATTTGTGAAGAGAAATAAAAATCTAGGCAGCGCCACCATTTTCATGATGGCTATTCCTCTGGCTAGGGATTGGGATAGCATGATCCTGCGATCTATTGCATACAACAGTTTCTGTGTGGCCTTAACATAATTGTTCTGTATCACTATTGTTGGGTCTGTGTGCACCTGCATGCCCAGATAGCCCACAGAGTCTGTAGTCCATTGTAACGGATAAGTTGACTGTTCCAATGTTGTGGCAGGGGTAAATGGGAATATGATGTATTTATCCCAATTTTTACATAGCCCTGAGTGGTTGCCGAACAGTATGGCCTCTTACACCACTGGCAACAAGTTGTGCTCTGGATATCGCACATATAGCAAAGTGTGATCTCTATAAACCGAAATTATTAAATTGTAACCTGGAAACCGCAAGCCTGGATGCACATGATATTCTCGGAGGGCACATGCCAGTGGCCCAGCTACCAGGGCATACAACAAAGGGGACAGGGGGCAACCCTGTCTTCTGTCACTTGTAATATCGATGGGGGAACCAGGATGCGAGCAGAAGGTCGATTATAGAGTACTTTGACCAATGGGAGGAAGACTTCACCCGCCCTGATACTCCGCAGCACCAATAGCTTGATACCTCATTCGACCAAATTAAATGCTTTCCCTGCATCGACGAAGACTGCTGTGACTTGCGCCTCAGGGTCTAGTCATTCCATCACCCCAAACAACATTCTGAGGTTGAATGCTAATCTGCGACTAGGAACAAAGCCCATGTGCTCCGGGCCCACCACACCCAGAAGTTGCGGGGCCAGGCTATTGGCTAGAATCTATGCATAGATGTAGGTGTCAACATTTAAAGGCAACAGAGGCCATATGAGTGCCAGTGATTTGCCAGTTTATCTGTTTTGAATAGTGTCACCAGTAGGGCCTCATGCATAGAAAGCGACACATGTTCTTCGTAAACCATTTTGTCGTGTAGGGTGGTCAGATACGGTATAAGTTGGCCCTGAAATGCCTTATAAAAGGAGACAGTGAGGTCGTCTGTGCTGTAGTGAATCCTAGTTCGTTTTAATGGGATAGCAGGAGTTAGCTTAGCCGCTGGCTTTTAGACTCGTGCCCCCGTCACCTAGTGACTTTTAACCTACTTAGCTTGCTCTGTCTTAGCCCATTTAATTATTTATTTCTTCTAAGATCCAAGGTAACGAGGGTTGGGGGCTCCTCTCATGGACACGGCTTTGGCAGATTAGGTTTAGCGAACCCAGCTCTCCTTTAGGTAGGAGGTTAGGCCTATTCACATGAGGGTAATAGGGCATATTCCATCTTATATATCTTTTTCATGTATTGCAAAATGGTGGGGGTCTTCATAACAATGACTCTCTTCTTCACAATACTGTTACTTGCTATATTCATTATCCTAATCGTTGCAGTCCATGCAACTTATCGCAAATTACAGTTATGTTAAATAAAAAGCTATTATAACTTTACTGCATCTGTGCCATTGCCTGTGTTTGTATGAGACATAATATATCTGTGAGAAAAGGGTAATCTCTGTTTAACCACGACATACCCTGAGATATCTTACTTTGAGTCCATGCGTAAGCGACTGCCATAAATAACCTTTTACTATTGTGTTTCTGGTGAGGTACTGCTAGTGAGCCGGTAAGGTTGGGACAACAGTTGCGACTTGTTGTAGGAAAGACTCAGTCGCCTACAAACAAAAGTACTGTTATCCTTAAACCAGCAGTCTTGCTCAGAGCAAGAGTCCAAACTACGATGGTGCCTGGTGGTTTGCCTGAGAGCATAACCTTAAGGGCTGCACGGATTTCCTCAGGACACAAAGGTGCCATGAGATGCTCTTTGTGCTCTCTGGCAAGCCATTTTATCACCATGTGGGTGAGGTAGTCTGTTGTTGCTGTGTCATCGTGGGTTCGTTACAATTCTTATAAAGCTGTGCAGTATCTACGGAACCGATTGTCAAGCCTGCGGGCCTGTGCATGTGCCTAGGCACACATTGGGTGCACAATGACTGCCCCCTTGATAGTGACAAACATACCATACTGAGGAGTGCACACGGTCCAATATGTGCAGATTGCATTGCCCAATGCTTGTTGGAGGAGTGGATCTTGCCTTTACCTATGTTTGTTTACTTAGGGAGTGGCAGCCTCGTGAGATCTTAACGGGCGTGGTCAGGTGCAGCAGGTGTTTAAGCCACACCCATTCTCGTTTACACCGCTTGCTGTCAGATGACTTTCCGATGCAGCAGACTGCTCCTTTGCTCCCGCAATCCTGTGGCTATGGTCTCCGTGCTTTAAACCAGGAGTCAGGCCTTGTTTTGCCCCGCCATCATGCATCTTCAGCACCATACCTGAGGACAAGAAAAGAAGAAAGTCAAGAACAGTCATTGTACTGAAAACTGGTAATGCGCCGCACGTGCATGAGGAAATGCTTCCCGTACCTGTTTCTGAAGTCAGTGAAATGTATTAAAACGCAGAGTGCACATGTTCATCACACAAGTTTGATTTAATTACGGAACGGTGTGTGTGTACGTTAGACGATCGCACAGACAATCCATGATTCAGTGCGCCTCTGTTGTTGGCAATATTTCCGAGAGTGCATTGTGTCCTGCACGGCGGTAACATTTTGGAAAACCCACAACAAAAAGTGCTTAAAAGCGCAGGTACTTAGCGCATTCATGTGATAATATGTAAAATGGTAGCGAATTCAGTTAATTTTTGTTGTGTACTATGTAGCTATTTGGCATATACTATGAGTGAACAGTGTGTGTAACCTTGTGAACTATCTTTATTTATGACATGGCATAATTCATTGAGGATACATTGAAAAGAGAACTTGATATAATTCTTGGTGTGCTTTTCAACACTGAGTTTGCAGATCTGTCCCTGTATACTAAAGTTTGTACTTATGCTGTATATTAATGCGTGAACTAATGCTTGTGCTAATGCTTATGTACACTTGTGTGAGCATCTCCCTTGTGAACTACACAAAGAATCACCCCAGTGGGACATATTCAAGTCATCAGGGATACCACAGTTGGGTAGGTGATTTAGAATGACCATAGAAAAACATAGGGGAGCATGTGGGTCAAACTTATATATGTGATTTGGTAAAAGCTTCCTTTTTATTTATGGGGATCCACTAACAAGTTCCTGGAATCCATCTAGGGAGAGATGGAACTAGTAAAACGGGAAAGGGGATCATCACAGGTATATAAGTGATCTCAATTGTCATAATACATGTTCACTTAATTTAGTATAGCTTAATAACCAGTCGCTCTAAATTACAGGAGATGTCCAATCATTATGTACCAGTCCAGTGAATGTCAGGCGATCATCATTGCCCAGATGAGTAGAACCAACATTTCTCTCTCTCTCTCATCCCATCCCCTTTCTCGATGGTGCGTCCTTCTGCTAGTCACGTAAAATTTTTAGACAACGCTCGGATGACCAGGTGGAGCTGGGAATCAGCAACCTGGGCCAGCGCTGTGTCTCTGTGGGACAAACAGGTTAGTGCTTGACACCGATCTGATATATGATTGGTGATGTGCAGGAGGTATCCCTGCTCACCCAACACTTCTAAAATTGCATCCTTGTCATGACGAGGGCGTATCAATACCACAAGCATTGCTCTTGTGTGTTCACCCTCACCGTACGATCAGGTGACCTCATAGTTCCCCAAGTGTTTATACTCACTTTGTGCTGTCTCCTGATATTCTTCCAATTTAATTCTGATTGTGCTACGGTGTCTCCTCGCCCCTGTCTCGCTGTGGTGCGATTCCTACCTTGCTAGTTCTTTCTCTAGCTTTGCTAAGTGTCCCCCTAGCGACCTCAGGACTCTGGCATGTTTTGACAGTGTGGTGCCTCAGATGTACACCTTAAGGCCCGTATTTATACTTTTTTTAGCGCCGCATTTGCGCCGCTTTTTGACGCAAAACGGCGCAAACCTACAAAATACAATGGTATTTTGCAAGTTTGCGCCGTTTTTGCGTCAAAAAACGACGCAAATGCGGCGCAAAAAAAGTATAAATACGGGCCTAAATGTTTCCCATACTGTTGCAAAGCTAGCCACTGAGTTTTACATTTGTGTAAAAAAATTATTCCTTTGCATGTACAAGTTCAGATTCGAAAGGCTGCATCCTGAAGGGAATATGGAGGGAACCACCACATGAATGCCGGTAGCCACGGGATATGTAGTTACAGATCTAATAGGACTGGTGAATGATCTGATTACGTGTGAGATAATGACTCACATCTCTGTTCTCAGGAGACTATCCTCCAGGATAGCAGTCAGAAATCGATTTGGGTGTGGGTACCATATACCGATGAGTAGTGAGTGTACCCTGGGGTCGTGGGAACCTGTGTCAACAGCTATCGAGTTATCGCTGTTATCCGCTCTCTCCATTATTGTGCGTGCCGCAGCCAACAGTCACCACAGTCGCCCCTTGGAATGATCCTGTTCTGGACTAAGCACATAATTAAAATCACCACACCAAGGTTGTGGCAGGTCATCCCATTGTGCCAACCTAGCATATAGTGCTCTATAAAATTGTGGATCATAATGGTTAAGTCCATACACCCCTACCGGCAGCACCACCAGATCATCCTTGATATTAATATCTGTGTCCAAAACCAGAGCTCAGTTCCTGAACCCTAACCCATAAGCCTCGGCATGCCTAGATCAGCACTCCACGGGCATAGGAGTTAAAAAACAGCTGCACAGTAAGTCCCCTGCATTCTCCTGCCTGTGAGCATACCACTATCCGGCACCAAATGTGTTTCCTGCAAAATAGCAGCATTGACTTTGTGCTGTTGTAGCTACGCCATCACCTTTTGCAACTTTCTGCTATCATTCAACCCCTTTACATTCTATGTTATATATTGAAGCATCACTGTGCCCTCATGCTGTCATACGTGCATTGTCCACCGCCATCGATTCACTCCATTCTTTCTAGCACGTTCTGTGTTACAGTGGTCCGCACATACAAGCAAAGCCAAAAACTTGTATTCCAATGCTGTAAATAATTCCCTCCCCAACCATGCTGTGCATTTCCTCAACTTACACAGCCTTATATTACACCCCTAAGCCCTCCCTTCCGCTCCCCAATAAACTGAAACTGAGAAATGTGGTACACTATTGAGGACAAATGCTACCGTGTAGGTGCCCCAGACTGTGCCGTATATGACCATCGGTGGGCCTTGATGGCAAACGTGATATGTGCAGAACTCTATTACATACCACCTATTATATACACTATTACAGAATGACAATTACTGTCATCTGCTGATACAGTACCCTAGTCTATGTAGAGTCCTGCCAGATACTTAACCGCAGTGTAAGTGTGGGACCCCTTTTATCACTCTCCGTCTACACCATCGTTGGCCAGTTCATGTCCAAGTCTCAGTAGGTCACTCGGCCTGCCCCCGACCATCCGGCGAAGGAGGCGTCAATGGTTCGGTCTGAGTAAAGGCCCTAATGCAGCTCTGGTTCGCCTCTCCTTGATTGACAGTTCCAGAAGGATCCAGGAAAGATGTCAGACCTGCCAGCCTGGCTAGGTGGGCCTATTTTGAGGTTGCTTCTTTGTGAGCCAGCTTCAAGGTCTTCCGTCTTTGCTTGCAATGTTTGGAGAAACGTATCGATTCATTTTTGCAAGTTACACAAAGTGACTTGTTCATCTTCAGCCACCAAGATACGTCTTTCCACCATCCATCATGTCTATTCATTCTGCATGCTTATCCAGCCGTTTTGACATCCAATCCATTCTGAAAGTCAGAGTATCTATTTTGCTGTCTACCTTGATGAGGCTGTGCTGCATAGCTGCCAGGATTTGTTTCAGATCAGTATCCATTTCTGTGTCAGGGTCTCCCTATGCATTGCTGGCCACCCCGTGCATTCCTCACACGGCTTTGAGGTTTTCCTGAGTTCAAACTGCAGCTTGGGCTGCGAACTGTCAGCCTTGCCCATATTCTTAGCAGGTAGGGCCAGTCTCCTGCTTCAGTCCCAGCCCCGCTCTCCGACCTACAGTTGAACATAGCAGGATTTACCCAGAGGGCACCACTACCTCGCACCTAGACGGTTAATGATGGGAGGTCTGTCTTACGGGGAAAAGCCAGCCATCAAGCACACCCAGTGCACGCAGTACAACCAGTTCCCCCAACATAGGCGGTGGGAAATGTTGCATTCCTGGATGACCAGTCTATCCACTGTGTGCTGTCACAGCAAAGGATTAGCCCAACCAACATCAGGCCGTCCACTTGGCCAAATGGGGCTCTATTCCTGCGTAATATGTACACCCAGTACATGTGCTCACCCCACCTGGGGAATAGATGAAGGTCCTGCAGCAGTCACCTTCACATCTCCTGTAGGAAGTAATTCATGCCCTGAAATGTGCAACTGACACTGCCTCTGAGGGATTCACTGCAGTGCCTCTTGACTAGTCATCCCCATGCAGTCCAAGTCCAGTCAAAATGATGGGGCATTATTTTAGTAGCTGCCCCTTCAGGGGTTTTGGTGCACCATGCATGTAGGGCTCTCTGTGAGCCTGCTACCAATTTCTACGGTTCCCTGAGATAGTTTCAGGGCCAAAAACGGAATGCTCCATGGTGGTCACCCTCGGCTGAAGGCCCCCTCTGGTATGCAGATCCTGCGTGCTGGGTTTGCCAAGGTGCTCGCTCACCTGCCTAATCCCGTCTTACTCACCTCCCGGGGAGGAGGACCCAATGCACCCCTCACTTCCCAAAGAGTGCCTGAGGGCCCGATGCAGGGTATCCAAGTTCTGTGGGTCTTTCTGCTAATGACTATCTCTCTTCTCTGCTGTGCATCTATGACTGCCGACTGCGACTCCAAAGTGTGCCTCCAGAGCCGGGGCCTCTGCTCAATTAAGTAGGTTGTAAGCCACCGGGGGTGCAACGGTCTCTAAGCAGCCATCCCCTGACAGCACTGTGCAGATGAATGGACCCGCAGGCGAGATGCGTCACTCCAGCGCATCCGCAGCACTCCACCCGGTGCCACCACCAGGCATGAAGTAGGACCCAGGTGACATTCATAATGAGATGTTCATTTCTGGGCTGCAAGCCATCAGGATCATTGCGGCAAGGTCTGTACTTCTGGGGCAGATGGTTATGCCAGAAAGGATGCGATTTCTGCTACAGGACTATGTCAGAATTATGAGGCAGCCTGGGGAGCTAGACTAGGTTGCAGCCATCTTCGAGCTCGACAAGCTGTGTCCCCTGCATTTCTTCACATTTACATGAATTTTAACTGGACTGTCATCTTATTATCCCTTGTTGTACATTGCACATTTAGCTTGACTGTTCGAGTAAGCATAGCATAATTCTGAAGCTGGCATATCAAAGTCAGAAAATACATATGTGGTGGTCAGCTTCCTACTGTAGCTTGTATCTTTGTTCAAAGTATTCTCATATTCTTCCCATTAGAAGAACCAGACACCTTCTTGTCAGCATCTATCTGAAGTTTCTATTTGATCAAGAGTTTTGTACTCCGCTTATTTCATTGCAAAAGAGTGTGCAAATAGAGCTTGAAAATGTATAGATTGTTATGTCCTCCAACTTGTCAGATGGGGAAGCACTGTCGGAGACGTTTTAAGGTATGGTAAAAGTGGGCAATTGTCCAGGACCCTTGTGAGTGTGTCTGGCCTTATTTGGTCTCTAGTAATTTATTTATAAGGGGACGAGTTAGAGGTTTGATGGACCTTTTGACTACGCTTAGAGTGATTCCATCATAGATCATAACTTCAATTCGGAATTCAGCAATACATTCAATTTGACATCATTAACATTTTGGAGTCAATAAACTTTACGCACCATGACCGATGCGGCCATGAATAACCACACCTTTTAATATAATTAGAAGATTTATTTCCCTATATTTACAACGCTAACATCACGTAGATCAGTCTCAAAACCAAATGATAAGCGTATACAAACAACAAAGGCTGACCAAAGGGTCGAAAGAATCTCAGTCCAACTAGTGCTTTGATAATTAGAGGCTCAAAGGTTACAGTACAAAACAATAGCATCAATAACTGAACAACAGAGATAGCATACATCTAGATTCAACAGGTGAACAAAATTAATTCGTAGTTAATGACAATTGTAAGCATGTGACACTCTAAATAGCCATCCAATTTGAATGGCATGTTTGGACATCATGCAAAAGTAATTTAGTCAAAAGTTAGTTTAGAAAACGTCTAACTAGGACTCTATCAAAATAGCGGTTGGTACCTAAAAGAACAACAATCTGTAGCAATAGCATTTTGTTATACCTCTCCTCAGTGGTTCTGCAAGCTGCGATTTCTCTTCGTCAGTTGGACATCCGTCTGGTCAGCTTCAGCAATGGGACAGTAAAAGGAAATGGCTCAGCCATGGTTGGGCTCTAGTTAACTGAACTACTTTGGAAACATTGAAGTAAGTAGACAGCATCGACAACATTAACACAATCTCTCTACGAAGATGGTTAAGGGGAAAAAGACATCCAGTACTGCTGTGCTCCACGAACAGGACTCGAACAAGAATAGAAAAGAAGTGGCCCACTGTTCTGCAAGGTATGGTCTGCTTATACTTAATTCCCTAAAGCATTTTCTCACACCTTTATTGGTCAGGAAATTGTACGTTTGCAGTAGGACCAATAGTCTTTAAACTCTAAATCCAAAACATAACAAAACAGTCTTTCACATGTCGACGATTGGCTCCTCTTCTCCCATTCCCATCGTCAGGTTCGTCAGGTAACTTCTTTGTTGCAATCCTAGCTGTAGTCAGTGCGTCCATTGTTAGCTCCTGGGAACCTCAGCTTCTCACACATCAAAATTACAATGTTTCAATATCTAGTCAAGAGTATTACAGCAAACATTTCTCATGAGAAAGTTTAAGACATTCACAAATTGCTTGGTCAACACAGTATGAAAAAATGGACAATATTGATTCTCTGCTTTCACAAAACAATTACAAGCATTTATTTATGTCAGGTAATGTAACATGAGTCTTGGTCAACTAGGATCAAAGCTCCTGTAGTTAATCAAGGCTCAAATATTCTCGGCAAATACATAATATTGATATGTTATTATGACCCACTAATACATTTCATTCTACATTTGCACATTAGTTAAACCGTAAGTACGAATTCTTCATTAATTGCTAGACACAACATGATGGCCACTCAAGTGGGCACATTCTCCAAAGCACATTATTTTCTACACGTTTGCCTAATTCATGTAAATTCTTAACCATTAATCAATACAATTTTATCAGCAGTTTATTCAGCTTTCACAATCCCTCATCTGATGACTAAATGAGTCATCACACTTTATATCACTTTGACACAAACTTTTGTTTACCTAAAATGTTGTCTCAATAAACTTTTACATTTCTTTGTTTTCCCCGATTTTCTCTAAAGTATCTTTTTAATTTAATTTCTTCTCTCCCCGATCAATTTTAAATTTCTTCATTTTAATTACAGTAAACTTTTTATGAGTTCCCCATAATCCAGCCATACAAACTATAATAATCAACATCATCTGTATTATTTTCATAATTATACCTTTCCCTGGGTTGCCGAACCATTTTCCCACAGAAGCAAAACCTTTGCCAACCTTTTCCCATACACCTAGGGCCGTATTTATACTTTTTGGCGCACAACTGCGCCAACGCAGTTGTGCGTCAAAAAATTTAACGCCGGCTAACGCCATTCCAAAGCGCCATGCGGGCGCCTTATTTATGGAATGACGTTAGCCGGCGGAGCTGCTTGGTGTGCGTAAAAAAAAATGACTTACACCAGGCAGCACCGGCGTAGGGGAAAATGGAGCTTGGGCGTCAAAAAATGGGGCAAGTCAGGCTGAGGCAAAATTTTCACCTCAACCCGATTTGAACCATTTATTTTGACTCCCAACCCCCATTTAAATGACTCCTGTCTTAGCAAAGACTTATGTCCCCTGGGCATGGCCATTGGGCATAGTGGCATGTAGGGGGGCACAAATCAGGCCCCCCTATGCCACCCAAAAATAAAAATAAAAATACTTACCTGAACTTACCTTCAGTTCCCTGGGATGGGTCCCTCCATCCCTGGGTGTCCTCCTGGGGTGGGCAAGGGTGGCAGGGGGTGTCCCTGGGGGCATGGGAGGGCACCTCTGGGCTCCTTCCGAGCCCACAGGTCCCTTAACGCCTGCCCTGACCAGGCGCTAAAAAATGACGCTAAAGCGGCTGGACGTCATTTTTTTCGACCCGCCCACTCCCGGGCGTCATTTTTGCCCGGGAGTATAAATACGGCGCACATGCCTCGGAGTCATTTTTTGGATGGGAACGCCTACCTTGCATATCATTAACGCAAGGAAGGTGTCCACGCAAAAAAATTACGCAAACTCCAAGATCTTTGGCGCTAGACGCGTCTAACGCAAAAGTATAAATATGGAGTTAGTTTTGCGTCGGATTTGCGTAAAAAAAAATGACGAAATTCCGGCGCAAACAGAGTATAAATATGCCCCCTAGTTCTTTCAGTTCTTTCAAATCAGCACTTTCATTAGTCAGATTAGTAATTAAGCCTCAAATTTTTCTACTATTATCAGGAATATACGAACAACAATGCCTAGAATTAATCATTCTACAGACTCCACCATGCTTCACTAACAGAATGTCCAAAGTAAGAGAATTCTGAAGAGTCATAGCTCTATCAGCAGCTAACTCAGTATCTATCAGGAGTATGGCTCCTGAAAAATTTGTCAGCATGTTATCCATAATAGTAGACAACTTTTGAATCTTTATCGAATTCAGAATGACTCCCACTGAAGGAATCACTGCTCCAAATATATCTCCCACTATACCAAAAGAGGACTCACTCTTCTGACTCATCTGATGCAACCCAGGTTCTTTCAGAACTTCTAAGTCAGAGCTAAGATCAGTCATTTTGGTAATAGAACCTCTAATTTCTCTGCTAATGTTAGGTATAGATGTGCAACACTGTTGCGATTTCAGCATTTTACAAACTCCGCCCTCCTTTGCTAAAACAATGTCTAACGCAAGGTGGTTTTGAAGAGTCATAGATCTCACCGCAGCCATTTTAGTATCCATTAGGATCATGGCTCCTGAAAAACAAGTCAGCATGTTATCCACAATAGTAGACAGCTTTTGAATTTTCATGGAATTTAGGATAACTCCCACTGAGGGAATCATTGCTCCAAATATAACTCTAATTATGCCAAAGTAAGATTCTCTCTTTAGTCTAGCAGAGTGTAATTAATTCAGTTTAGGTGTCCCATTTAAGTTCTCAAGTTGATACAACTTTGGCAAAACTATTCCCAAGTAACATGTGCCATATCATCGTCTTGGGCGATAGTAATAAGCATTTGGTCCACATATGTAATAAACCCCTGGAATTGCTGGGTCTTGTCCATTTAACATAAAGGTCCATTTGCTCTGGAAAAGAAACACATGTTTGTATTCACTCATTCTCACAAACAATGTATCAGTTCTAGATTTTGGACTATAGATGGAAAACTTCCCTACGTGTTGCACATCTAAAGCTAACTTCCCTTGTGTCTTTGTTTCACTATATGCATAATCATTTCTAAATGTCCTTTTCAGTAAGCCCTTATCTAACTTCTCCTTTAGTGCCTTTCTCCTGTCAACAGTTTTGTCTAGAAAACTATTTTCTTCTGGTGTAAGCAAGTATGTGAGGTTGTTCCTGTGTGCGTAAGCTGTGCCAAATGTCAATGTAGGTTCAAAGAAACGTCTTACCAATTCTATTTTATTTTCCCTTGCTACTCTACTCAGGTATCTAATAATAGGAACAAATGAAAACAGCAAATCATGATTTGAATAAAGATACTGGATGTATTCTTGGTTATAGAACCTTGTTAGTAGAAGACTGCAACTAATCCCATATGTTAGTGGCAAGCTATTATAGGTTATCCCTTTTTCTACTGATGAAGGAATTTGCGTGCAAACATAATACTCTCTCACATCCATTGTCTCAACATACTCCTGCAATAAGCAATAGAAAACATTAGATGAAAGATCTCCTTGTGAATTGTCTAAGTGTGAATATTTCTCATCCCTTCTAAACTTGTCAAACTCCATCAGTAAAGTAGTAGTTTCTAAAGCAGAGATATGATTAGCTCTAACTTAATTCAATAAACTCATACCCCCAATCAATAACAAACATATTACCATGCACTTAATAACTCAGTGTAAGGAAATGCCTCCTTGGCATGGTTATCCCCTAACGTTTTGCCTTTGCTGATGCTAAGTTTTGATTGAAAGTGTGCTGGGACCCTGCTAACCAGGCCCCAGCACCAGTGTTATTTCCCTAAACTGTACCTTTGTCTCCACAATTGGCACAACCCTAGCACTCAGGTAAGTCCCTTGTAACTGGTACCCCCGGTACCAAGGGCCTGATGCCAGGGAAGGTCTCTAAGGGCTGCAGCATGTTTTATGCCAACCTGGGGACCCCTCACTCAGCACATGCACACTGCCTCACAGCTTGTGTGTGCTGGTGGGGAGAAAAAGACTAAGTCGACATGGCACTCCCCTCAGAGTGCCATGCCAACCTCACACTGCCTGTGGCATAGGTATGTCACCTCTCTAGCAGGCCTTACAGCCCTAAGGCAGGGTGCACTATACCACAGGTGAGGGCATATGTGCATGAGCACTATGCCCCTACAGTGTCTAAGCAAAACCTTAGACATTGTAAGTGCAGGGTAGCCATAAGAGTATATGGTCTGCGAGTTTGTCAGACACGAACTCCATAGTTCCATAATGGCTACACTGAAAACTGGGAAGTTTGGTATCAGGCTTCTCAGCACAATAAATGCACACTAATGCCAGTGTGCAATTTATTGTAACATACACCCAGAGGGCATCTTAGAGATGCCCCCTGAATACCAATCCGAGGAGGAGGAGGCACAATGAGGGTGTAGCCACCATCAAGGACAGTAGCCATTGGCTACTGCCCTCCCAGACCTAAACACACCCCTAAATTCAGTATTTAGGGTCTCCCCAGATCCCAGGAAATCGGATTCCTGCAACCTGAAGAAACAAGAAGGACTGCTGACCTACAAGCCTGCAGAGAAGGAGGAAGACAACAACTGCTTTGAAACGAGGAGGAGTAAAAGTATTCCTCCCCGCTGCTCCATGCTAATGCCAGGACCTGAAGGAACCGAACCTCAGCGCAGGAGTGACCCCCAGGTGACCCTCTGCCTAGCTCAGGTGGTGGCTGTCCTGAGAAGCCCCCCCTGTACCTGCCTGTACCCCCGGGTCCCTCCATTGTTTCCTATCTAAAACCCGGAGCCTACTTTGCACACTGCACCCGACCGCCCCTGTGCCGCTGAGGGTGTGGTTTGTGTGCCTACTTGTGCCCCCCCCAGTGCTCTACAAAACTTCCCTGGTCTGCCCCCTGAGGACGCAGGTACTTACCTGCTGGCAGACTGGAACCGGAGCACCCCTGTTCTCCATAGGCACCTATGTGTTTTGGGCACCTCTTTGACCTCTGCACCTGACCGGCCCTGAGTTGCTGGTGTGGTAACTTTGGGGTTGCCTTGAACCCCCAACGGTGGGCTGCCTATGCCCCAGAACTGAGACTTGTAAGTGTTTTACTTACCTCCTAATCTAACCTTTACTTACCTCCCTCAGCAACTGTTGATTTTTGCAGTGTCCACTTTGAAAATAGCTTATTGCCATTTTTTCAAAGACTGTATATGATATTGCTTTTATTCAAAGTTCCTAAAGTATCTAAGTGAAGAACCTTGCATTTAAAGTGTTTGCTGCAAATTTTGAACCTGTGGTCCTTAAAATAAACTAAGAAAATATATGTTTCCATATAAAAACCTATTGGCCTGGAGTAAGTCTATGGGTGTGTGTTCCTCATGTATTGCCTGTGTGTGTACAACAAATGCTTAACACTACCCTCTGATAAGCCTACTGCTCGACCACACTACCACAAAATAGAGCATTAGAATTATCTAATTTTGCCACTATCTTACCTCTAAGGGGAAGCTTTGGACTCTGTGCACACTATTTCTTACTTTGAAACAGTATATACAGAGCCAACTTCCTACACTAAGCAAACACCTATGTATTTATAACATCTATTCTTTCTAACTTGCTCATTATCATTACTCATGATCTGTAAAGAATCAGAAAGTAGAAGGGGAAAAAGGAAAAATAAATTCAACTATGCAGCAAAATAAAAATCTTCTTTGCAGATATTTACAGCTTTCAGTCTCTTTTCCCAGGACTTCTGTCAAAAATTGACAATCTGTCAAAATCAGTTTTGCAGCTTGTCAAATCAGGTTTTGTTTCAAAAGTCTCTTCAGGTTATTTAAATTGTCTCTTTTCTTTCAGTTCATTGACCAACGTCACGTGCCAAAGTATTGATGTGGAATTTCCCGATCAAATGAAAAAGACAAAAATTAACTTTGCCAATCACTAGTTGTGGCATACGCCCATTCAGGCCCTGTGTACCTTTGATTTGCAATTTGTTTTCTTTTTGGTCTTCTAGCTCCACTTAATTCTCCATCACTCAAATCTTCCTTTCTTTTGGTGTCTACCTCTTCTTCGATTGTTGATACTGTCATTGATTCTTTTCTCTTAGCTTGTGATGTCGGCCACTTGTCTCCGTTCAGTGAACCCTTAGTCAACGCTCTTTTCAATATTGGACTTTCAGCTTCTTCCTCTAGTTCAGCAGGATTTTGACTTGTTGCACCTGCGATTTCTTTTGGAGGAATCGGATCGGTTTGATTTTGATCCGACTCAACTACTTCCAGCGGGTCTGGAGGTTGCTTTACTAGTCTTTCGAGTACGTCTGCCTCTGAGAGAGCCCTCCGCTGACTAGACTCTCCTGCTACCTCAATTGAGGTTAATTCGATGTCACTCTCCTGTAGGTCTGTATGGACTGCTCAATACTTCTTTTAGAACACCTTATCTCACAAATTCCAAAATTATAGGTAAAGTTCCTTCAATAGTATCCTGTATCATTGGTATTGGGGAATCTGGGGGAAAATTGCATTTGGCTTGCCTGGGACTTTAACTGGCTCCACTCTTCTGATTAGACCAATGCCTTTCCCTGAAAAATCCCTTACTTTCATCTTAACTGTTCCCTGTAAGTAAGAAGGAAGATCTCCTAATGTAAAAACAGGAAAGAAACTGATCAGGGGCAATTCTTCATTTACTAAGTCACAATCTGTTCTTTCAGGCTGGTCATCTTCATCATCACTGTTTGTCTGGATGGCAGTTCCATCATTTGAACAGGTAATTGTACATTTAGTTTTGCATAGCAAATCTCTTCCTAGTAAGGAAACTGGACTCGAGTCACAAACTACAAATTTGTGTAATTCTTTGAAATTTCCAATTTTAACTGTAACTGGTTCTCTAATCAGGATTGACAAATACTGGTTTGGAACTCCCACAATCTGTACTGTCTAATCTGAAAGGGGTAAATTGGGAATTTCTGCACTTCTCACTGAAGAGCGTGTAGCTCCTGTTCAATTAAAAATGAGACTAAGTGACTCATCACTTTTCCCTTTCTGATCTACTTCTAATGAAGCTGCTAGTGCACACTCTTCATCATCTGATCTTTCACTCACCCAGTTTTCATTTGCTTCATCCTCACTGTGTAATGGGTTTGGTGTGTTGTATTATTACTCGTGTTAAACCTTTGATCTGTGCCCTGCTGAGGAAGCATCATCTGTTGCTATAACATTGGGGCTTGAAGTATCTGAATTTGTTGCCTTGGTACCATTTGAAATAGGGGTTGCATTTGCTGCGATTGGGGCAATCGCAAACGTGGCATCTGCATCTGTTGTGTAGGCTGAAAACCTTGCACATGGTTCACATTATTTTGGAAATTAAAATATTGACCTCTTATTCTTGGTCCTCTCATGTCGGGGAAAGACTTGATTTCATTTGTCACGGGAACAATACCTTCCTGTCCTGGCATTGGACACTCCCGCTTCCAATGTCCGAGGCCTCCACAAGTGTGACAAAGGTAACATTCTTTTCATTGCCTGCATATCATTCTGAGTAACTTCAGTATTTAAATCAGGACCACAGTTCACATTTCCAAATCCACCACGGCCTCTACCTTTCACCTTATTCTGAGACCCCATGTTTCCCTGCTGCTGCTGCGGGAAACTCCCTTGCATTCCTGATTGTGCAGCTTTATTCTGCATGACTCCTAACCATTTGGCCAAATTCAGGTCTCAATCCTTCAACAAACCTGAACACAAAATGAATCATGTCCTCAATTGTTTCTGTACCACTCTAATTCTTGAATGCCTACAACAATCTCTCATAATACGCATGTATGGACTCTTTTCCTTCCTGAGCTGTCCTTTCTATTCTCTGCCAATCAATATTGGGAAAATCTCATTTTCAAAAATTCAATCATCTTGTCATAGTATTTCATTAGATGGTGCACCTGTAGCCGGATCATGTGGAGGTTCTCTTGTCGGCCAATTTACGCTTCTTTTGCATTCAACCCATAAGTATACTTGAACTACTATTTCTAAAAGGGTATTTAAATCTTCCCACAGGCATTTTGCAAACTTCACAAACCTATCTGTCTGTGGGTACCATTCCACTGGTTTTTCTCTCAACCTGGGATAATCGTTCGTAAATGACATGTTGTCACTTCTGCTCCAAGGGACATGGACAAAATTTCCTCTCAGAATTTCTCTCATTGTTAAGAGTTTCACTGGGTTATCAGTCTGCTGCACACTGGCAGTTAAATTTGAAGAATCTCTTTTCTTTTTCTCTCATTTCTTTACCCATCTGCCTTCCCATTTGTTTCATGCTCCCATGTTTGCCTGCTTTGGATTAATTCACTAATGTGAATTTTCATTCCTGCTATCCTGATGTTCTCAATGTCTTTTGAGTCAAATTCTAATCTGTAACATCTTCTCAAATGCTTCATTTTCTCAATCTCTATGTCATATTTTTGTGCTAATTCTGCTAGTTTTTGGTGTACCAATCCTACTTTGTTCATAATTAGTTTGCACAAAAAGCACAATTTCTCTTCACTATCTGAGTCAAGTCTGTTCAATCCAATTGTTCCTCGATTAATTCTTCTACCTCTAATTTAAGCCTTGTCACATTTAGCAAACTGCCTCCATTTGAATCTCCTGGTATACTTTTCAGCTTTTGCAGCCACTCAGTTAATTGTTGGGGTGTTATACCTTGTAATGAGATATGGTTATTAACTACATTTGTCACTTGTTGCAACGTTAGGCATGTAGTCTCTGGTGTCCTCGAAAATGGGTTGGGACCTATCTCTGGTCTCCCCAGATTATTCGGAGGACTCCTGGAACAACTCAAATCAAGTAAGGAAAAGTCCACTTCATTGGAGACATAACTCCTGAATTTACATTAAATCTTTCCATTTCTACACTTGAATTCAAACTCTTCTGCTCATTGCTCTTACTGTTTCCCTGGGCAAACAAGGGTATGACTGGACCAATAGTAACGGGTACTGACACAGTGTCTAGCCTCGGTCAGACGTTTGGATCTCTAGGATACATTACTCCTGCATTTTGACTTGTCAATGTAGACATCTCTGTCTGTGATCCTGTTATGGGGGTGTACCTCAGGATTGTCTGTGCTTGCATTGGGGGCAGTAAATCTGGTATAGCCTCTATCTGAAAAAATGTCAGCTTCTGATAAATCTGTCTAATCTGTGAAACTGTCTGTTGGCACCATTAAACTTGTTGCAGTATCTACAATAGGTACATCTGGATAAATTCTTGGTATGTCAATCTGTGCATAGATGTCTGAATTAAGGAGGTGTTAGTAACATTGGAACTAACCTGTACTTGCCTTTGTGTAGTTTCAATAGGCACCGGAACTGTAGGATCTGCACTAGTACTTGGAACTGACTCATGTGCTGCATATGGTGGGGGACGACTTCTTGGCAGCTGCAAAATAAACTCATCATCATCTGATTCCTCATCATAGATCAAAGATTCTCAAGCCTCTTTTAAACTCTGCTCCCTTTCCTCAGAAGGATACGAATCCCTCTTTTTGGTGCTCTTTCTGGCATGGCTCTCATTCTCTTGTGTAATTGCAGGAAACATCTTAATTCCCTGTAAAGTCTCAGCCCTCCAAAATGTTTGCTAACTATCCCTTCTCGCCTCAACTAAAGTTTTCTCAGCTTTTCTCATCCTCACAAATTTCTGTGACTGTTGCTGTCTGGCCACTAACGCCCAAATAGCTAAAGCTTCAAATTGTGCAGGTCTCGGAGGAGGTTTTGAATCACACGGTACTCTCCGCAAATTCTCCAAGATCCTCAAATTAAATGTTTCATGGGCAGAAAATGCTAAGCTCCTTTCTTTTTCTATCTCTTTGCATCATTGCTTTAGCCAAAGACATGGCGCAGCACCTTGTTCTTTGAATACAATATATGCGGGTGCACCTTTTGGTGGTGTACATTCTCCTATTCTAACTGGAATGAATACATCTCCCCTTTAGGGTACTCTAATCCTTTGAAAGTTTTAATTTCTTTATTTTACGCTACTCTTTAGTCGAATCAGAAATTGAATTTCAATCCCAAAATCCTTTTCACCTGCCTTCTCAACCAATGATGCTTCACGGTTGTCCACCATTCAGTTTGTGGCCTTTTTCACAAACCAATCTATACAGTTTCTTGAAGTGAATAGCTCCACCTGCGGCTATCATGCGACGTGAGCAACAAAACCAACAGTTCAGGCTGGCCGCGCTGTTGTGGGCCAGCTACGGTGTCGGGAAGACCCGCAAACAGTACCTTGGTTTTGTAGGGCGTCATGATCCTCGTGGTGGGCTCCGGAGAGCGGCGTCCCTGACATTGCGGTGTCGGTTCCAGAGTCGGTGCAGGAGTCGTCGGGACCTTAAAGTCACATGACTTGTGGATCGAACTACGGGCTGATTAAGTCAGGTGCGCTGGCATTGATGGCGTCAGGGCTGCGGTGCAAAGCCGGACGATGCGACGTGCAGTGCCCACAGGTCACAGTGCAGGCAGCTGCTCGGTGACATCATCCAGCAGTGTCGGTGAGACCACAGCTGCGATATGAGGACGGGCGGTGCAACGTGCGGTGTCCACTCATCACGGTGCAGGCAGCGGCATTGTCGTTGGGGTAGCGCTGTCGTCAGTAGGCCCAAGCCAGCGGTGCAGGACGGTGCTTCATGACCCTCACAAGCGGTGTCCACAGGCCACTGTGCAGGCAGGGATTCCTGGTGATGACACTAGAGTTGATGGTGCTGGCATCGGTTGACCAGGTCTGCGGTGCCGGATGGCACAGTGCTTCGTGCTCCTCACGAGTGGTGTCCACAGGCCACGGTGCAGGCAGCAGTGCCAGTGTCAGCAGGAGCGTTGTCGTCGGGGAGGCCCAGGCTTCTCTGTGAGCAGGCGATGCCAGAGTGCGGGGCCCACAGGTCACCGTGTGAGCAGCGACTCAGTGAAGTACTATGATGATGGCGCCGGTGAGACCAGGGTCGCAGTGCGAAGCGGGGCAATGCGACTCCGTGTGGCATCCGCAGGTCACGGTGCAGGCCAGCATCTTTGTTGGTGCTGGCACGGTCATTTTTCTTCTTGTACAGCACAGAACACACAGTTTCTAGTGCTGCAGGTCAAGGAAACTGAAGCCTTTGGTGTCCCTGAGACTTCCAATAGGAGGCAAGCTCTACTCCAAGCCCTTGGAGAACTTTCTAAAGCTGGACACACAGCAAAGTTCACCCTGTGCACTCTTTTGAGGCAGAAGCAGCAACTGCAGGCCAGTCCAGGAAAGCAACACAGCAAAAGGACAGTACTTCTCCTCCAGCTCCTCAGCTCTTCTCCTTGCAGAGGTGCCTCTTGATTCTAGAAAGATTCTAAAAGTCTAGGGGTTTGGGTCTTCTTCTTATACCCTGTTCTGCCTTTGACATTGGCAAACTTCAAAGGAAAGTCTCAAGTGTTTGCAAGATCCTTCCTTGTCCAGGCCACGCCCCAGACGCACACCAGAGGGTCGGAGACTGCACTGTGTGAGGGCAGGCACAGTTCTTTCAGGTGTGAACAACCACTCCTCCCTCCCCTCTAGCTCAGATGGCTCATCAGGATATGCAGGCTGCACCCGCCCCCTTTTGTGTCACTGTTTAGAGAGGTGCAAAACAGCCCAACTGTCAAACTCACCCACACAGACAATCCACTAACAGGCAGAGTCACAGAATGGCTTAAGCAAGGAAAATGCCTACTTTCCCTAATTGGCATTTTCTAACAGACAATTTAAAAACCAACTTCACTAAATTGTGAGTTCAGAGACCATAAACTCCACATTTTTATCTGCTCCCAAAGGGAATCCGTGCTTTAAGGATATTTAAAGGCAGCCCCCATGTTAACCTATGAGAGGGGTAGGCCTTGCACAGTGAAAACCAAATTTGGCAGTATTTCACTGTTAGGACATATAAAACACATTAAGTACATGTCCCACCTTTAACATACACTGCACCCTGACCCTGGGGCTACCTAGGGCCTACCTTACGGGTGCCTAACACGTAGTAAAAGGGAATGTTTAGGCCTGGCAAGTGTGTACACTTGCCAAGTCAAATTGTCAGTTTAAATCTGGACACACAGACACTGCAGTAGCAGGTCTGAGCCATGTTTACAGGGCTACTAATGTGGGTGGCACAACCAGTGCTGCAGGCCCACTGGTAGCATTTGATTTACAGGCCCCGGGCACCTCTAGTGCACTTTACTAGGGACTTACCAGTAAATCAATTATGCCAATCATGGATAAAGCAATCAACAATACAATTTACACAGAGAGCAGATGCACTTTAGCACTGTTTTAGTAGTGGTAAAGTGCCCAGAGCCCTAAAGCCAACCAAAACTGGTCAGAAAAATTAGGAGGAAGGACACAAAAAGACTGGGGATGACCCTGCAAAAAGGGAGAGATGCAACACCTATATTAACAATGCTAATATCACAAAGATTAGTCTAAAAACCAAATGATAAGCGTATACAAACAATACAGGCTGACTAAAGCATCGAAAGAATCTCAATCTAACTAGTGCATTGATAATTGTATCCTCAAGGGTTACAGTACAAAGCAATAGCATCAATAACTGAACAACAGAGATAACATATATCTAGATTCAATAGGTGAACAAAATCAATTAATTTGTAAGCATGTGATACTCTAACTAACCCTCCAATTCGAATGGCATGTTTGGACTTCATGCAAAAGTAATTTATTCAAAAGTTAATTTAGAAAACATCTAACTAGGGCTCTATCAATATAGCGGTTGGTACCTAAAAGAAAAGAACAATAATCTGTAGCAGAAGCAATAGCATTTTGTTGTACCTCTCCTCAATGGTTCAGCAAGCTACGATTTATCTTTGTCAGTTGGTCATCAGTCTGGTCAGCTTCAGCAATGGGACAGCAAAGGAGATTGGCTCAGCCACGGTTGGGCTCTAAGTTAACTGAACTACTTTAGAAACATAGAAATAAGTAGACAGCATTGACAACATTAATGCAATCTCTATACGAAGATGGTTAATGGGAAAAAGACATCTAGTACTGCTTGTGCTCCACCAACAGAACTTGAACAAGAATAGAAAAGAAGTGGCCCACTGCTCTAGTCTGGATATGCTAAATTCCCTAAAGCATTTTCTCATGCTGTCATTGGTCAGGAAATCATACATTTGCAGTAGGACCAATAGTAGTTAAACACTAAGGCCCTCATTATGACATTGGCGGTAAATCCCACTTACCGCCGTGGTGACGGCTGCCAACATACCACCGCGGTGGTGAATATCCGTTCGCCATATTATGACACACACACCAATCCGACAGAATACTACCACATACACAAATCTTCCAGCCCAAAGGTCAGTGCTAAAGTTGCGGTACCAACACACATACCGTTACGCCAACAAAACAATGCCCCCCACATTATGACCTACGAATCACCACGGCGGACATTCAATGGCGGTAAACCATTGGCGGTACATACCACCGCGCTTAGAATGAACACCCACATACAAAACAACACTACATTGGCCAATACTAAAAACACACACCTGACATTCATACACACACCACCCCCACCCCCACCGACAACACTATAGAACACACACCCACATTACCCACAACCCTTTACGAACAACAATTACTGACAGGAGATTGACACGAACAGCACAGAGACAACTAGACACACACACCACATACACCCATACATCCCTCACGCGCCCCACATCACACACCCCACCACATTACTCAACACACTCTCACCAACACACACCACACAACACCCGTGTCCCCACAAAGGCACCCCGTTTCACTGATGAGGAGTTAAGGGTCATGGTGGAGTAAATTGTCAGAGTACAGCCACATCTGTTTGGAGCACAGGTACAGCAGATATCCATTGTAAGGAAGATGGAGCTATGGCAAAGAATCGTGGACAAGGTGAACGCCGTGGGACAGCACCCAAGAACAAGGGACGCCATCAGGAAGAGGTGGAACGACCTATGGGGAAAGGAACGTTCTGTGGCAGCAAGGCACCTGCTCGTCATACAGAGGACTGGCGGTGGACCCCCACCTCCTCCCCCACAGCTCACAGCATGGGAGGAGCAAGTCTGAATCCTGAGGGACTCGCTGGAGTAGCCGGAGGACTGGACACTAGTAAATCAACATTTACCACTTATCATCCCCCATACCTGCATGCCATCACACCCTCTCACCCTCATTCACATCAATCCACTCCACCCCACACACTACACCAATGCAGATGACTAACTCCAATGCCAAATCCTGCATGCCAAACCAATGCATGGACACCCCTCCCAGCCCTGCATAGACACCCATCACCAAAGCATGCACAGCATAGGGAAACTAATATTCACACAATACATCACCATACACAAGCAAAAGGTGGCAGGGCAACACCAATGATAGAGGGGAAGCTAGGGATGTACAATAGGTCACAGACATGTAGCATAATACATCACTTACATCCCCACAGGTGCCCCAGCCAATGTCAGCGAAGAGGAGGTGCCACGACAAACCAGTCCCCCAACAGAAGATGCCCCCAGTGATGACAGTAACTCTGGACTTCTGGATCTGGACCAACAACCTGGCCCATCAGGGACCACTGGACAGTCGGTCACCGAAGCCCACTCACAGTCTACCAAATCAAATCAAATCATTAACATTTATAAAGCGCGCTACTCACCCGTGCGGGTCTCAAGGCGCTAGGGGAAAGGGGGGGTTACTGCTGCTCGAATAGCCAGGTTTTTAGGAGTCTCTGGAAAGCGGGGTGGTCCTGGGTGGTCCTGAGGCTGGTGGGGAGGGAGTTCCAGGTCTTGGCCGCCAGGAAGGAAAAAGATCTCCTACCCGCCGTGGAGCGGCAGATGCGAGGGACGGCAGCGAGTGCGAGACCAGAGGAACGGAGGAGGCGGGTGGGGACATAGAAGCTGCGGCGTCGTTTGAGGTATTCCGGTCCCTTGTTGTGGAGGGCTTTGTGTGCGTGGGTGAGAAGTCGAAAGGTGATCCTTTTGCTGACTGGGAGCCAATGCAGGTGTCTCAGGTGTGCGGAGATGTGGCTGTTGCGGGGTACGTCGAGGATGAGGCGTGCCGATGCGTTTTGAATGCGTTGCAGGCGATTTTGGAGTTTGGCTGTGGTCCCGGTGTAGAGGGTGTTGCCGTAGTCCAGGCGGCTCGTGACGAGGGCGTGGGTCACGGTTTTTCTAGTGTCGGCGGGGATCCAGCGGAAGATCTTGCGTAGTATGCGGAGGGTGAGGAAGCAGGCGGAGGACACGGCGTTGACTTGCTTGGTCATGGTGAGAAGAGGGTCCAAGATGAAGCCGAGGTTGCGGGCGTGGTCTGTGGGGGTCGGTGCGGTGCGAGGGCCGTGGGCCACCAGGAGTCGTCCCAGGCGGACGGGGTGTTTCCGAGGATGAGGACTTCCATTTTTTTAGACTTCAGCTTTAGGCGGCTGAGCCTCATCCAATCTGCGACGTCCTTCATACCCTCTTGTAGGTTGGTCTTGGCGCTGACTTGGTCCTTGGTGAGGGAGAGTATAAGTTGGGTGTCGTCGGCGTAGGAGGTGAGGGGGCTCATGTAGACATTGAAGAGTGTCGGGCTGAGCGATGAGCCTTGAGGTACGCCGCAGATGATCTCGGTGGGTTCTGAGTGAAACGGAGGGAGGTAAACTCTTTGGTAACGGTTTGAGAGGAAGGAGGCGATCCAGTCCAGGGGCTGGCCTTGGATCCCGGTGGAGCGGAGGCGGGTGATTAGGGTGCGGTGACAGACGGTGTCGAAGGCAGCCGAGAGGTCGAGGAGAATGAGGGCGACTGTTTCACCGTTGTCCATCAGGGTTCTAATGTCGTCAGTGACTGAGATGAGGGAGGTTTCCGTGCTGTGGTTGGTTCGGAATCCGGTTTGTGAAGGGTCGAGCAGGTTGTTGTTTTCCAGGAAGGTGGTCAGCTGTTTGTTGCATTCGGGGAAGGTAGCAGAAGAAAAAGAAGAGTTGATGACGGTCTGGAGGTGTGGGGCAATGATGTCGTCAGCTTTGTTAAAGATGAAGTGAGGGCAGGGATCCGAAGGGGCGCCGGAGTGGATAGAGTTCATGATGGATTTGGTTTCTTCAGTGTTGATGTGGGTCCAGTTGTTGAGGGTAATGGCCGGGGGTGCGGGTTCGGTGGTGTTATGTTGGGTCTGGTGTCCGAAGCTGTAGTGGAGGTCGCTGATCTTGCGATGGAAGAAAGTGGCGAGGGATTCGCACAAATCCTGTGAGGGCGTGACGGCGTTGGCGTTGGCGTTGGGGTTGGAGAACTCCTTGACGATGCTGAAGAGTTCTCTGATGTTGTGGCTGTTTTTGTCCAGTCTGTCGGTGAAAAAGTTCTTTTTAGCAGCGCGGATCAGGCGGTGGTGTTCGCGGGTAGCGTTCTTGAGGGCGGTCATGTTGTCAGCGGTGTGGTCCTTGCGCCAGGCCTTCTCGAGGGCACGACAAGTTTTCTTTGATTCTTTGAGGGTGTCAGAGAACCAGAGAGGTTTTTTGGTGTTGGTCTGTCGATGCGTGCGTTTGAGGGGAGCAAGGTTGTCTGCGCAGTTGGAGATCCAGTTTGTGAGGCTGAGGGCTGCGTCGTTGGGGTCGGTGTTGAGGGTGGGTTGGTTGGCGGCGAGTGCTGAGAAGAGTTGCTCTTCGGGGATCTTGTTCCACTGTCGACGAGGGATGGGTTGAGTGCGGAGGTGGCGGGTCTCGCGTCGGAATGTGAAGTGGACACAGCTGTGGTCGGTCCAGTGTAGAGCAGAGGTGTGGCTGAAGAAGACGTGTTTGCTGGTGGAGAAGATAGGGTCAAGCGTATGTCCGGCGATGTGGGTGGCGGTGTTCACCAGCTGTTTGAGGACGAGGTTGGCGAGGTTGTCGAGCAGGGTGGTAGTGTTGGGGTCGTTGTTTTGTTCCAGATGGAAGTTGAGGTCGCCTAGGAGGATGTAGTCCGGTGAGGCGAGGGCGTGCGGGGAGATGAAGTCGGCTATGGCGTCGCTGAAGGGGGCGCGTGGTCCGGGAGGACGGTAGACGAGGGATCCTCTGAGGGTGGTCCTCGGGTCGGTGCGAATCTGAAAATGCAGGTGTTCAGCGGCGAGAGGGGTGTCTTCGGTGGAGGTGGTGACGCTGATGGAGTCTTTGAAGACGATGGCGATACCTCCTCCTACTTGGTTGGTGCGGTCTTTTCTGGAGATCTTGTAGCCTTCGGGGATGGCAGTGGCGATGTCTGGAGCACAGGAGGCGTTCATCCAGGTCTCCGTGATGAAGGCGACGTCCGGTGCTGTGGAGTCCAGGAGGTCCCAGAGTTCAACGGCATGCTTGTGGACGGATCGAGCGTTGACGAGGATGCACTTGAGGTGGTTGATGGCGCGTGGGCTTGTGGTCGTGGTAGTTGCGTGGTGGAAGATGCGTTTGCAGGAGTTGCAGGCGAAGGGTCCATGGGTGCGTTTGGGGTGAGCTTGGAATCAGGTGTTGGAGCGTCCTGGGTTGAGGGCGAGGAGGGTGGTGGGGTCGTAGCGGATCAGCGGGGTTTGGGAGAGCTGGGGACCAGGGGTCGTGGCGCTGGGCGCGGGCCAGGCGCAGACGGGCGCAGATGGGCTTGCCTCTGGCGCGCCAGCGGCGCGCCCGCTGCGCGCGGTCGCGCAGCGGCCGCCATATGAGGTAGGGGGGGGAGGGGTCAGCTGGGGGCGAATGGGAGCTGGGGGGGCGGGGGCGTGCAGGAGGTCGCGGCGGGAAAGCGCGAGGGAGGGGGGGAGAGGTAGAGTGAGAAGAGCTGGGGGAGGGGGGTTTAAGAGTGTAGGGGGGAGAGTGTTAGGAGGTTTGGGAGATTAGGAAGAGAGATAGGAGTAGGGTTGTGAAGATAGGGGAGGGGGGTTGTAGAGGTGGGTAAGGGTGAGAGGTAGAGTGAGAGGATAGAAAGAATAGGTAATAGAGGGGGTGGCGGGAAGGGGGGGAGAGATAGAGAAATAGATAGAGAAAATGGATAGATAGAGAAATCGATAGATAGAGAAATAGATAGATAGAGAGATAGGTAGATAGGAGGAGGTGGAGAGTGAGGGAGTTAGATAGTGAGATAGAGAGATAGGTGGATAGGAGGAGAGAGGGAGGTAGATAGCGAATGGGTTAGATAGGGGTGATAGAGAGGGGGAGGCGAGTGAGGGAGGGGGATGAGGCAGGAGCAGGAGGGCAGGCGCGGGGAGAAGAAGACGGAGGGGGCAGAGGAGCTGAAGACAGAAGATAGAAGACAGAAGAGCAGAAGAACAGAAGACAGAAGAACAGAAGACAGAAGAACAGAAGACAGAAGAACAGAAGACCGGGAGAACAGAAGAACAGAAGAACAGAAGACCGGAAGAACAGAAGAACAGAAGAACAGGAGAACAGAAGAACAGGAGTCCAGAAGAACTCAGAAGAGCAGAAGTTCACAGAAGAGCAGAAGATCACAGATGAAGATACGAAGAACAGAAGTCAGAAGACAGGCAGAAGACCTCAGAAGAAGATGAAGAAGAAGAGAGGCGACGGGAGAGGCAGAGAAGCACACAGAAGAAGAGAGAAGACGGGGAGAAGAAGAGTACAGAAGAAGATTACAGGCGAGGAGCGAGGAGGAAGAACAGAGAAGAAGAAAAGAAGAAAAGAAGCAGGAGAGAGGGTGAGTAGCGCGGGGCAGGGCGAGGGGCTGAGAGGTGGGGGGTACTTACTGTGAGGTGGGTCTCAGGAACTCGGGAACCTGGAGGAGCTGGAGGAGCTGCAGCGGCAGGGGGAGCGACCTACCCTTGGGTCAAGGGTCACTACCACTATCGCGCAGCGGCCGCCATATGAGGTAGGAGGGGGGGAGGGGTCAGCTGGGGGCGAATGGGAGCTGGGGGGGCGGGGGCGTGCAGGAGGTCGCGGCGGGAAAGCGCGAGGGAGGGGGGGACAGGTAGAGTGAGAAGAGCTGGGGGAGGGGGGTTTAAGGGTGGAGGGGGAGAGTGTTAGGAGGTTTGGGAGATTAGGAATAGAGATAGGAGTAGGGTTGTGAAGATAGGGGAGGGGGGTTGTAGAGGTGGGTGAGGGTGAGAGGTAGAGTGAGAGGATAGGAAGAATAGGTAATAGAGGGGGTGGCGGGAAGGGGGAGAGATAGAGAAATAGATAGAGAAAATGGATAGATAGAGAAATCGATAGATAGAGAAATAGATAGATAGAGAGATAGATGGATAGGAGGAGGTGGAGAGTGAGGGAGTTAGATAGTGAGATAGAGAGATAGGTGGATAGGAGGAGAGAGGGAGGTAGATAGCGAATGGGTTAGATAGGGGTGATAGAGAGGGGGAGGCGAGTGAGGGAGGGGGATGAGGCAGGAGCAGGAGGGCAGGCGCAGGGAGAAGAAGACGGAGGGGGCAGAGGAGCCGAAGACAGAAGATAGAAGACAGAAGAGCAGAAGACAGAAGAACAGAAGACAGAAGAACAGAAGACAGAAGAACAGAAGACCGGAAGAACAGAAGAACAGAAGACCAGAAGAACAGAAGAACAGAAGAACAGAAGACCGGAAGAACAGAAGAACAGAAGAACAGGAGAACAGAAGAACAGGAGTCCAGAAGAACTCAGAAGAGCAGAAGTTCACAGAAGAACAGAAGATCACAGATGAAGATACGAAGAACAGAAGGCAGAAGACAGGCAGAAGACCTCAGAAGAAGATGAAGAAGAAGAGAGGCGACCGGAGAGGCAGAGAAGCACACAGAAGAAGAGAGAAGACGGGGAGAAGAAGAGTACAGAAGAAGATTACAGGCGAGGAGCGAGGAGGAAGAACAGAGAAGAAGAGAAGAAGAAAAGAAGAAAAGAAGCAGGAGCAGGAGAGAGGGTGAGTAGCGCGGGGCAGGGCGAGGGGCTGGGAGGTGGGGGGTACTTACTGTGAGGTGGGTCTCAGGAACTCGGAAACCTGGAGGAGCTGGAGGAGCTGCAGGGGCAGGGGGAGCGACCTACCCTTGGGTACCACAGAGCCTCCCCCATCGGTACCCAACACCAAAGCACCCCCGAGCGTTCCCACACCTCTGTCCCCAGGACATGTCAATCAGCAGTGTGTCCACCTGTACAGGGACCCCAGGCCACACCTCATACCCAAGACAATCAGGGGCATGGGGTCAGTGGCAGTGGGCACACCCAAGACGCACAGGCCAACAGGCACACTGGGAGGACCGCTGTGCACCAGGGGGAGGACCGGCCCAGGGAACCAACTCTCCAGGAGGCACTCACCGAGATCCTGGGAGCCTACCAACATTCCGAGGACACGAAGGGCTAGATCCTTGACAACGTGTAGGAGAATAGGCGGCTTCAGGAGGGACAGTTTCAGGGGATCAGGGAGAACTTGCAGACCATTAACGCCACCTTGATCTCCATAGCAGGGGTGCTGGCAGACATGACCAACATCACGAAGAGGCAACAGCACAGCAGCAGGCACCTATCACTAGCCAGTCAGTTGACCAGCCCTCCACCTCAGCGGCAGCTAGTGGGTAGGAGGCCCCGCCACAGGACACACAGGCCACCAGCACCCCTCCCCCTGCAGAAGGTGAACCACCCCGCAAACGTTCCCTGCAACCCCGACAGAAGCCAGAGACACCTGCCAAGACAACCGCCAGGAAATGATACTCTCCTGATTGTCCCCCTTGTGTCCCACAAAGTCATCTTGTCCACTTTGAACTGCCTTTGCTCCCCTTCCTATGGCCCTTGGACACTGGACCTGTGCTTCAAAGAGAATGGAACAGTACCCTGGACCTTCCTCCATCATCACCCCATTCCATTGCACTTTTCCCTCAATTTCATAGCACTACAATAAACATCCTTGAACACAACTGGATAACAAGTATTTTATGTTTTGAAGAAGTGAATTTATGGAAACAGTCACATCTAGTGCAAATGATCTGAACACTGTGATAGCATAGGAATAATGACCTGTAGCTTTCTGTATTCTGAACATCAGTACACAGTTGTTATATCACCAACATCTGTAAAATGACAAGCCAAAGGTGACAATAAGTTGAGATGCAAAGGAAGTTAATGCCATCATGCTACAGCCACACAGAATGCATCAACAGTCAGAGGAATGGCCAGTTACACTGCCTCACCTGTGTGCCATTGGAAGTATTGATGGATAACTGATGTTCTGCTGTCCTCATCCTCGGCTTCTTCATCCTCACTGTCCTCAGGGTCTACTGCTGCCACAGGGCCATCTCCAGTCTCTTCCTTCTGCAGAAAGGGTACATGCCGTCTGAGGGCCAGGTTGTGCAACATGCAGCATGCCACTACTATCTGGCAGACCTTCCCGGGTCAGAGCACAGGGATCCACCTGTCAGATGGAGGCTCCTGAACCTGGCCTTCAGGATGCAGGAGATCCTCTCGATGATCCTTCTGGTTCACCCATGTGCCTCATTATAACGTTCCTCAGCCCCTGTCCTGGCATTCCTCACAGGGGTCAGTAGCCATGATAGGCTTGGGTAGCCAGAGTCACCTTCAAGTATTGAGGGCCAACATTTAGCCTCACACAATGCTATGGGGATGACACCTGAAGGTGTACACTAACATACAGTGGGTGGGGACCATGGCTCACCTATTAGCTACACCCTGTGCCTCTGTAGTTAAGCCAACACATTTGGGATGCTGCTATGCCTCAGAACAAAGGCATCATGCACCGACCCACGACACTTAGCATTGACGTGGGAGTTGTACTGGTCCACCAGGCACACATTTGCACATTCAGGAGTGGATACTCTTCCGATTTCTGAACACCTGTTCATTCTGGCGGAGGGGGAAGGGATAAACGCAATATGTGTCCCATCAATCGCCCCAATAACATTGGGGATATGTCCCATTGCATAGAATCTGGCCTTCACTGTGGCCAAATCTTCTACCTGGGGGAAAGCTATGTAGCTGCACATGTGTTGTGTTTCACCAGGGCAGACAAAACTCTTGCCATCATGATTGAGAACACTGGCTGTGACATTCCTGCTGCCAAGCCCACTGTCACTGGGAAAGAACCACTTGCCAGGAAATGGAGCACTGATAGCACTTGCACAAGAGGGGGGATCCCAGTTAGATGATGGATAGCAGATATCAGGTCTGGCTCCAATTGGGCACACAGCTCAGTGATTGTGGCCCTGTCCAGTCTATAGGTGAGTATAATGTGCCTGTCGTCCTGTGTAGCCAAGTCCACAAGGGGGCTGTCCACAGGGGTATGTCTCCTCCTCCTATTTATCCGCAGCGCTAGGTATCTAAGGAACACAAGAGTCAGTAGGCTGTCACAATTTGAACAATGGAACCACAACTTCAATGTATATGTGCATTTATATGGTAAAACAGTGGTAATGGCGAGGTATGTGCTAATCTAGGCTGTGATACAGTTAAGGTTGATATGACCGTTGTCCTCGACCATGAAATGGCGACCGCCTGTCCTGTATGTAGGGACAGGTGGAAGTGAGGTAACTCTGCCGATGTTGGGCGTCATGGAGGAAGGCGGTCTTGCACCGCTGTGCCATTCCACATTGGATAATATGGGGCTCTATGGAGTACAGTGGCTGTACAAGCCTGATCCCTGTGTGTGATGGTGATGTGTATGCCAACTTTGGTATTGGCGCAGTAATTGACCCAGTGTTTTCTTTTTGTCACTCCCCCCCCCCTTTCTCTTCTGTCATCCTGTCCATGTGTGCATTAGCATCATATGGCGGAGGAGCAGGGGTACTGGTGACAGAAGGAGCTGCATCCCACAGGACCCAGGAGGCAGAGTTCACTGACGCAGAGGGAACCAGTGGGATGGGGGGGCGAGGGGAGCACCATGGTGGAGACAGGAGGTGGCTACACTGACTCAGATACCTCCTCTGACGGAAGCTCCCTGGTGGTGGTGGATACCTCTGTGACCACCCCAGCTGCAGGTACAGCTGCAGTACCTCCTGTACTAGCACCGCCCACCCAGCAGCCACTCAGCGAGTGCCTGTGCCCACTCTCCCAGGAGGGTGGTCATCTCCATCGCCCCAGGCACCTCAGGCCATGCCCCAGTCAGCTCTGCTCCCCTGAGTGAGGAGGCTATTGACCTCCTGAGATCCATCTCTGTAGGGCAGTCAACCATTGTGAATGCCATACTGGGGATGGCATCCCCGGTGCAGCAATGCATTCCTGGAGGGCATCCACAGTGGATTGGCGGCCCAATCGAGATCAATTCAGTCTCTGGCCTCCTCTCTAATGGCAGCCATTGTCCCTGTTCCTACAGTTCCCCCTCCAACTACCACTTCCCAGTCCCTGTCTCCTCAACCCCAACCCATCCCATGCACACATACAGACAAGCATGTACACATGACAATACCCAAGAGTGGCACAGTCAAACACGGGCACCACACTTTATCCCACAAGCACTCACGCAAACACCAGACAGTTGCAGACACAACCACATCCACTACCTCCACTGTCTCCCCCTCCTCCGCCCCCACCTCCCTCACAGTCTTGTCCACACTCACACCTGCATGCACTGCATCAACATCCACCACCAGCATCACCACACCAAGCAGCACACACACCTCACTAGCAGACACCTCCACAACTTCCATGCATGGGCCCCCTGAGTCCTCTCCCACCTTGTCTGTCCCACCCCCTCCTAAAGGACACAAACGCAAGCACTCACACACCCAACAGTCATCCACCTCACATAGCACACTGCCCATGCACGTGCACCCAAATCCAGCAGACATACACCTCCTACAACCACTCCTTCAACCTCCACTCCCATCCCTCCTCCCTCCTCCCTCCTCCCGCCCCACCGTCCCTAGGAAGCTTTTCCTTGCCCAACTTGACCTCTTCCCTGCCCCTCTCCCCCTGTCCTGCCTTTATTAGCAGGGTCCCAATGACGCAGCCCAGCACCTCAGCCAAACAGTCCATGCGACAGTGGTGGCAATACCTAGTTGTGGTGTCAAGTCAATGAAGAATCCCACTTCACCAGCCAGGAAGGTTAAGGATCCCACACCTATTGCCATGAAGGGAAAGGAGCCTGCATTGGTGTTCCAGGTGGGGCATTATGTAGATGAGCATCGGGAAGACTTGCAGTTCCGGTTCCATGGTGGCGTTGTTTTTCCTTGTGTCTCCGATGGTGAGTCTTTGATCTTCTGTGATGCGTTTCTGTCAGGCTTTTGATGGTGTCGGTACCGCCCCAGAAAACATGGCAGATTGCACGGTCAAAATATGGTGGGCGGTACTTTGTCTTCTGCCTGGCTGTTGACGGCTACCACCGTGGTGAGTGTTATTTCTGCCATTTGGCGGTTGGTGTGGCACATTAGCTGTCTATGGGAGTTCTCACCGCCATGGTCCTACTTTGGCGGTAAGTACCGCCAGCCTGTTGGTGGTATTCCCGCCACTTTATCACTCACCGCCAGGGTTATAATGAGGGCCTAAATCTAAAACATAACTAAACAGTCTTTCACACGTCAATGATTGGCTCCTCTTCTCCCTTCCCGTATCAGCTTTGTCAGGTAACTTTTTTGTAGCTGTAGTCAGTTCGCCATTGTGAGCTCCTGAGAACCTCAGCTCCTCACACGTTGAAATTACAATGTAACAACATCTAGTACAGAGCATTACAGCAAGTATTTCTCATTAGAAAGTTTGACATTTACAAATCGCTTGGTCAGCACAGTGTGAAAAAATGGACAATATTAATGCTCTGCTTTCACAAAACAATTAAGAACATTTATTTATGTCAGGACACTTAACATGAATCTTGGTCGACTAGGCCCAAAACTCCTATAGTTAATCAAGGCTCAAATATTCTCGGCTAATACATAATATTAATACGTTATTATGACCCACTAATACATTTTGTTCTACATGTGCACATTAGTTAAACCTTAAGTACGAATTCTTCATTAATTGTTAGATGAGTTAAAGTGGCCACTTTTCTACACCTTGGCCTAATTCATGTAAATTCTTAACCATTAACCAATACAAATTTATTAGCAATTAATTCACCTTTCACAACCCTACCTTCCAAAGAGTCCTTTGTGAAGGTGAACTTTTTATTTCACATCTTGTCTATTTTAATTCTCTCTCCCTAAGCCTCTCTTTCTCTGTCTGCTTATACCCCTGTCTCATTCTCTCTACCCAGTGCTATCTTTAGGATTTATGGGGTCCCGGACAATGCACATTTCAAATGTTGTGTGACACTGCTAAAGTTTGAAATATAATATAGTACTGTTTGACATCACAGAGGGAATGAATTACCAGGAATTGGGTAATAAAATGCACACTTATTCCATTCCCATTTGGGCCCTCAAAATATGTCTTGCACGAGGATCTTAAGATTACTTTAAGAGGACCCTGGCCAGTCGAAATTACGATCTGCACTTAGAATATTTTTGATACTTGCTTGCTATTTAAGTATTAAACACGTGTTAGAATTCCATGAATTTTCCCGTGGGTTTGATTTCTTTCACATGGATTAGGATTTTCTGGAGCACAGACCACCACTAGTGCTTCAGCGCTATGGATCTAGTCTAGATCTTAGGAGCTACTTGACTATTATGACCTTCCTTTAGTGTACACCTCACGTAGTTTGCGCAGACATTTTTGAGATGTTTCCGTTTGGGTGCATCACAACAAATGTCCCCACGCAAATCTACTAAGATTCTATGCTGATTATATTGCAGTTTTAGATTGTGCAACCTACCTGAGGAGGCACAGAAGATGTATATACCTGCTCCGCCCCTTACTGTTGCACAGTTGCTGAATTCCATTTTAAATACAGTTTCGCATGCACTATATCTGTGCTAAACATGTTCAATTATAAATAGCTAGCGAAGCACGGGGTGACCTTTAGTTATCAATGAGCCCTAATTCCACTGTAATACTAATGCTTAACAGATGAAGTTCGGTGTCACTTTTCAGAGTTTAGCAACGCTCTGTATCAAGCTATTCAATGAAATAAGTATCATGACGAACCTGTTACTGGTACTCATACTATGGTGTACCGACGGTTCCTTTCTATTGTAGAAAATGGTTGTCCACTATGGAGGAGCAGGTGCTGAGTTGGAAGATGACACTTTCAGTGACAGAAGCCTTCAGGAATGTGAGAAAAAGTATGCACGGTGCACAGGTCAGCTAAAGCTGTAGTTGTCCTCTACTTCTGCAGCAGTCTGTTCCTATGAAGTCACCGCATCGCTTCAGTCGCTTGGCATTTCATGACGCAGTACACTAATACATTCCCCTGCCTTCGGGACACAGCTATAGGACGTTTTCCTTTCTTTTCTAAAGCCAGGTGGGGCATGTCAAGCCATCACATAGTAAAACCCAGTCAGGCGTTTAAGATATCCAAAATGCCTAGGAAGAGAGATTTTACATGTGATTAATTTCAGTGGAGATTGTTTGCATATTTGGTATTTGTGGTCTCGAATTCATACCTCTATTTGAAAACCTTCTTTCACTGTTCGGGCTTAATCTTCCTGCTCTGAGCTCATATGGATCTCTTATGGTATGGAGGCCTCCCTTGCTCGGTGGCAATCGGGAACTTTGCTGTTACAATACTTAAACCGCTTGTGTTCCAAAGTGGCATGTTATTTTTTTTAATTTATTTTTGTGATGCATATGTATCCAATTATATTTGATGATAAAACTTTTGTGATCTGTTTCGCCATTCTTCTAGAAGAAATTAATATACAGAGTGATGCTTCCTGTCGTATATACAAAGATCAGATGTGGACTGAGAGCAGTCCTTAAATTGGAAAAATAAGATGAGTGCAGAGGCCCCAACCTTAAGAAACCCGTGAGTACTGCTGCTGATAGTCGGAGTTGCAAAATAAATACCAAAGATCTCCAGTCACGATTCCAGGTACTGCATCCCGTTTTTTTACAACTATTGTCTCTTTTTGTACCCTTATGGGTTCTAATTCATCTCTGATTTCTACCTTCATCATTTTTGTTTCTTTCTCTTCTTGTCTCTTTCTTCGTGTTGCTTTGTTTCTCTCCCTTGCTCTGGATGAAAAGTCAAATGATGAAAAATTTGTCTAAAATGTATTTGAGTGACCTTAATGCAATTGTGATCAATCTCCGATTATGATGTAGTATACTTTTCTAAGACCGATTTAATGACCCGTGCAATAAAGTGTATATTATTTAATGGCGCCTCGGGTGGAAGTACTGTCAATGAATAGAAGGTAATGGATGTCTCTACTTTAGTGAAAGTAAATTGATTTATGCTAGTTTGCCAATTTTAAATTGTCTGGTCAATCCACATTAAAACATTCAAAATAAATAGCTGTTTCTTTGCTCTCTTATATGTATTACGAATGGGGCACACCACTGAGGAAGATCCGATTGCTTGGACCTATTCTCTCAATCATTTTGAAGTATGTAAAGTAGTACTCCTGTAGTTCTCTTTTACACATTCTTACATATGTTTGTGAAGTACTTAAAATGGGAATAGTTTGGAAATATTTAAATATAAATAATACAAATTGAAAGGCCCGTGCCCTCTTTCCATTTTTACTAACAGGGAGTTGGATGTTTGGGGCCAAATTACAAAGACATGTAAGAGTATGTAAAAGAGTCCTCCTGTACTACTACTTCCTATACTCTGGCCACATTATGTTTAAACTCTGTGTCAGCTAAAATGTCATGTGGTAAACTTTTTGAATCACATACTTTTTTATGACAGATAATTAAATCAAATATGGAGTATAAAATCCTCTCCCTCCTTTATCAAATCAAATTAAGGTTTATAAGGTGCAACTACTCACCCGTAAGGGTCTCAAGGCACTGAGGGGGATTGTTCCTCGGAGCTTCAGTCAAAGAGCGAGGTTTTAAAGTCCTTCCTGAATTGGGGTAGCGATGGTGAGTGCCTGAGGTGTAGGGTCAGGGCGATCCAGCTCTTTGCCTCAAGGTAGGTGAAGGATCTCCCACCAGCCGAAGTCTTCCGTATGCAGGCTATGGTGGCTAGTGCTTTTTGAGCGGAACAGAGAGTTCTGGTGGGGGAGTAGAAGGTGATGCTGTGGTTGAGGTACGCAGGTTCTAAGTCGTGGAGGGCCGTGTAAACTTAGACGAGGAGCTTGAAGTTAATTCTCTTCTCGATAGGGAGCCAGTGGAGGTCTCTGAGGTGATTGGAGATATGTCTGCGGTGGGGAAAGACCAGGATGAGTCTGGCGTAGGCATTTTGGATGTGCTGTAATTTCTTGATAGTACCAGCGTAGAGGGCGTTGTCGTAGTCAAGTCTGCTGGTAACCAGGGCATGGGTAATGGTTTCGCGACGGTCCTTTGGGATCCATTTGTAGTTCTTCCGGAGAAGTCAGAGTGTGTGAAAGCAAGAGGATGTGACTGAGTTGACTTGGTGGGTCATGGTGAGCGATGAGTCCAGGATGATGCTGAGGTTGCATGTTTGGTTTGTTGAGGTGGGGGTGTGCCGAGGGCCGATGGCCACCAGGAGTCATCCCACACTGATGTGGATGGTTCCAGGATGAGGATCTTTGTCTTGTCAGAGTTGAGCCAGAGGCAGCTGTCCTACATCCAGGCGGCGATGGCTTCCATCCCTTTGCGGAAATTCCTCTTGGCAGTAGTGGGATTTTCGGTCAGTGAGATGATCAGCTGGGTTTTGTCAGCATAGAAGACGATGATCGGTCCATGGTCCCTGAACGATGGATGCGAAAGGGCCCCGTAGACATTGAAGAGTACAGGGCTCTAGGAGGAGCCCTGGGTAACTCAACAGCTGATCTCCGTAGGTTCTGACAGGTAAGGCAGGAGTCTGACTCTCTGAGTTCGGCCAGACAGGAAGAAGCGTATCCATTATAGGCCTTTCTGCAAATGCTGGCTGCGTGGAGTCTGGAGCAGAGGGCGAGGTGTGAGATCATATCGAAGACGGCCGATTGGTCCAGTAGGATGAGGGCTGCTGTAAGGCTGCGGTCGAGGAGGGAGGGTCTGTCATCTGTGGTGGTAAGGAGGGCAGTCTTCGTGCTGTGATTGCTCCTGAAGCCTGATTGGAAGGTGTACAGGATGTTGTTGTCCTCAATGTACTTACAGAGCTGAGTGTTTATGGCCTTTTCGATGACTTTGGCTGGGAAAGGCAGTAGAGAGATGGGGTGGTAATTTGTGAGCTCAGGGGGTCGATTTTGGGTTACTTCAAAAGCAGGCAGATCTCGGCATGCTTACAGTCCTCTGGGAAAGTGGCTGTCTCTAAGGAACAGTTGAGGGTGTGTCGGAGCTCGGTGTTTTGGATGAGCTGGCCTTATGAGGACAGGGGTCCATAGTGGCTCCGGAATGGATTCTGCTCATGATGGCGTGGATCTCGTGTGTGGTGAGGGTGGTGCAGCCATGTAGGGTCTGCGGTGGATCAATTGGATGGAACTGGGGGGTTGTTGGAGGGCTCAGAGAGTCTTGAGATCCAAAGCTGTCATATATCTCTTTGATTTTCCGGTGGAAGAAGTTGGCTAGCCTTCGCAAAGGACAACTTTTTCCGAAATAGTGGTTCTGCACACTTGTACTCTTCAGCAAATATGTTACTCATACTGTACTGTCACTTTGGGAAAGATTCATAAACATTTGTTCTGGTATATATGATTGTATATTGGAAGAACATGTGCCTTTACTACACATGCTATTACTCCACAGTCTTTATACAAATGCGTCTTTAGCAAACATTCCTTTACCATGCATATTGTTATAACAACATACCTAAGGGAAAGTGCTGGACTTTGGAGTGGTATCATTTACTATTCTAACTCATATCTGTGCTACAGTAGGGAAGCATGGGACTTTAGAGTGCAGCGCTGCTTTCAGTAAGGGATGTCGCTGTAACAACATGCATGATAAAGGAATTTGTGGTAAAGACGCATCTGATGTAACAGCCATGCTGTAACTGCAGCGCATGGTTCGGCCAGCGTGGTGAAGTCTGTTTCCCGTATATATTAGGAAATTCCATGATAGTTTCCAATTTCGTTTTTTTACCATATTTACAAAGTTATTTACTGGTTCAAATTTGTTAATTATCTGAACTCCTTTGAGATGCTCATGCCACAGTGAGGTTCATACTGATTTGGTTAAAGGCCGGTCGGAATTGCTAGGTTTATTGAGAGAAGGTTCTGTGTTACAAGCTAGGTGGTATAGATGGGAGACAATCCAGGCATTCCCTAAATTGCTCTAGAGTTGCCACTAATAGGATTGAAATGAGGGAATAGGATATGTCATATGCTCCATTATTTCTAGATGTGAATTATGTCAAAGACTGAGCCATGTTTATGTTATAAAAACTGCAACAACAAAAAACTGCAGAAAAATAGCACTTGTTTGTGAAGGCCCATCCCATGTGGTAGTGGTATGTCTGTTACTACTACACTTTTCTAATGCAACGTTAATACAGTGAATACATTACTTTGTGGGGATAAGTTAATATCTCTTAACACTGCTTCTCACAGGTCCTTTTGTTGAATAATGCTGCGCCATGCTGCATGTGCCTTGGTGCTTTCCAATTCATTCCAACGTCCTAGAAAAGACAAAAGGAGCTGGGATACATGCGCTTAGATAAGTTACTGTAACTGTACATTTGGCTCTCAGGAGTCCGCTTGGCCTTCTCGCACCTTGTGATACCGAAGACCTTTCAGGTGTTTACAGTGCATCTCCTTTTCCAGCGAAACCCGAGTGTTCGCCTGCCCAGTGTAAAGAAAAGGTTGGAGACACCCTTCTAAGCCCTTCGTGAAACTAAAGGAATTTCAAATTTCCATTCTGTGAGATGGTATTATATGGCAGGCCCTCCGTGGTATGCATCAGTCATGGTGCAGCAGGCAAAAACTTGTGCTATGAAGCCAGACACTGTTAACAGAGCCTCTCCTTGGAAAATATGTAAAATAGGAGCTCACCATGCCTATTTGGAATTTAGCTTTCCACAAAGCAAGCTTTCCAGCTGCTAATTATGCCGCCCCATAAATCAGCGAGGATTTAACTAGGAACGAACAAGTCTCCCTCATGAAAATATTTTCACAAGCTGCAAGGATAAACTTAGTCAATGGAGTGTGCCTTCAATTTAAGCCCTGGGGTGCTGAAACTACACAGTTGGTTGGAAAAGGATTCTTCAATGGCATGCAATCTTTCTTTAGAACCTAAGTAAATGAGGCAACACTTTCAGACCAGCTTGTTCAAAGTGATAATGATAACTTGGTACTCAAGCACACATCTCCGTGTCTCTTCATACCTTAGGGATCCACAGAATTAAACCCTACCAGTGATCCAGCATGTTTTTGTGTCCTGCTAAATCCACCTCCCAGGCAAGAAGGAATGGCTAAAACTCTTTTCAAATGCACAAAAATGGGAGATAATGGGCAAATACTATTATCCATATTGTTATATGGATCGAACACATTGTTATTCTAACTTAAAGAGTATGACCTTGAGTACAAGAAACACTTTCGGATGAAATAATTATTGCCTCTTATGACGTTCTAACTTTTGGGGAATTAAGTGTGGATTTAGTGCGTCTTGTGGCAAAATAAGTGTGTCTTGGTAAATACCCGACCTCTTCCCTTTGTTACATTCTGGCAGGTTTGACCTGCTGAAAATGAACAAAGCAAGGGTGTGAACTGTATTGTACCTGGTAAATACCAGGTGTGGCAAACAACGCAACTCTTATCATTTCCATCCCTGGGCAAAGGGGTTACCTCCAGTCAGGCCCTGCTATCTATTGGATATTGGATATCTAGAATTTAGCGGATGTTGGACATTTGCCAAAAAATGGCAGCTGTGGTGCTTTGTTAACGTTCTAAATAATTCCCATAACTTTTTTGGGGAATATATTTGTCAACGTTTTTATGCAAAGTAAGTAGGATGTTCCAGGTAGTGTTTTAATAATTTACTTCCCCTCGATGTGCGATCTGCGATCTGCTTATTTTCTTTGTCTCACAATCTGCCGTTATAGATTCTTACCAGGGGGGGCTCTGGTAGTTACCTTTGCGTGCCAAGAGACCTTTACTGCAGTGAGTTTTGCGTTATACGTGTCATGATTCGTTTAATCATTCATGCGTTCATTCAAGCAGCCAGTGTCTGACAATGTCAGCGCTGCAGAGGCATGATTTTTCCTCCTGTTGCTGTACTTTGTCACAGGTGAGCGATACTCCTTCCAAACAGGGCTGCCCTTTTCCAAGCCACCAGAAGAAGTTCAGTGTTCACCGCTTCATGTAACTGAAAATCGCCGTGGCTAATTTTGTGAGAAATTAAACAATGTCACCTCCAGTAGAAGCCAATGTATCCTACAATTTTAAAACCGTTTTCTATTTAGTCGTTCAACAAACGTAAGTAAGGAAGTTTCCTCGAGCAAAATGAACAGAACCTTGGCACGAATGCCCAATACCGAAGTCTAATAGGCCCGGCGGACTTTACTTTGATACGGGAGATGCCTAGGCATTGTGAACTGGAAAGCACACCAACAGAGATAAGCAAACTGTGACAGAAATCAATCCGGGAAGTCGAACAGAGCACTGCGGGGGAGGTATTCCGGGATTTGCCACAAGATACTATGTTTGCCCAGGGTCACCATGCATGTGAACAGTGCACGGGAGGACAGGGTCATGGTGAACATGCTGCAGCGCCAAGGTCCGTGGGAGAAGCGTGTGCTGCACATTCCGGGATGGTGACGGCATTGCTGCGTACACCTGCTATTCTAGTGCATTATGGGTTGTGCATGCGATATTTCATTCTCCTTCCGGATTGCTTGTTTTCGGACTTGCTAAAGTGTTTAAAACTGCTGACGCTAAAAGAAACGTGGCTAAAGGCGCTTTAACCCGACCCTAAATAAACACATAAATACATGAATAGATACATAAATAAAAATACAATTGAAGTAGTAAGCATTTCTGCTGCACTTTCAGAAGTTATTTATACTTTTACAGCAATATTTTGTTGGTTCAAATCTGAATAACAGAAAGTAATAATAATAACTTCAGATTTGGGGATTTGGAGAGAAAGCAATTTACATCTTTTGTGGCCACAACTTTGCAGTGTTAAAAAAAAGTTCATACATGTAGTTCTAAATGTTTCAATAAATTGCACGATTTTTCATTCACTGAGGAGCCGTCAAGACAAATGTTGAGGGAGGTTATTCTGTCCTCTATGGCAAATGGTGGGCTTTGAAAGTAATGCGGTGTAACTTCCTGACAGGTATTGCACCGAGCGAGCAAAGAGAACACACCTGCCACCTCTTTGGAAGGCCCAGGGTTTTCCCTAGAGAAAATGTTAAAATATTTGGTCCAACCGTATATTTTTCATCACAATTTTCAAGGAAATTGCTTTAACAATAACAGGTTTTCTACGCAACTTTAAAAGACGCTAACAAAAAATAAAGTAACTAAGTCAGCCAAGAAACACCATAGAGATGATGTACACTTTGGTGGGCAGCCCACTGGTTTTGACCTCTGCTCCCATGACAGAAAAGCATCCTCCATTTTGAGAGATCCACACCGCGCTGATGGGGATCTCTGTGCCTTCAGACATCCATTTACACCTTGGCTCGGCAAATGTTCTAAACTTTTGTGGACTGACCACCATGTTTAAAATGCCCACTGGCATGGACGTCAAATCAGTAAAAGGCCAGTGGTATCGTAAGTGACATCATGTGCCCTTTAACGCTAGTGACTTCACAGATGGAAGAAATTGCTAAATTGATTTGCTCCCATTTGAAATATATATATATATGTTACCTAGTTGCGGTCGTCACTAGGTAGTTATAGGTAGGACCTAGTTTCTATATAAAAAGCGTTTTTTTACTTGCCTATATCTTTGATGCAGCTTAACAAATCTTCAAAAAACTTTCCAAAAACATTTGCCAGTGATGTCAGTTGCTGTCTGGAAAGTTTTGGGTGATCCGTCTGGGGTGGGCGAGAAAAAGAGGGGTCCCAAAACATGATTTCCTCATTCATTTTTACATAGGAATTTTGAACAGCGATAACACTGAAACTACTGGACGGAGACCAGATTTGGCGGAAAGGTAGGTCCTGGTCCAGAAAGCAACCTTTTTTGTTTTGGTGTAATTCCGTTCAGTAGTTTTTGAGAAATTACATGGGAAACACATTTGTATATATAGGGATGTGAAGGATTCTCAACCCCTAACGATCTCGTGCAGAGATCTGATTGGCTGTCAACACTTCAACCAGAAAGTGTTGTCAGCCATCTTGGGACTTGGTAACTGAGTCCCCCAAAAAAATGTTTAAAAAAAATGAAAAGGCTACAGACACCCTGACCCTTTATCACTGGTGGTGGGGTCCCAGAGGGACCCCCCCCCCCCCCGGGCTAAAAGCATTTTCTAAAAACATTTTTGTACGGATCCGTGGCAGATGCATGGATATGCCGAAATGTTTTTTAAAACTGAACTGCGGAATCCCGTGCTCCTGTTTATTATGCCCCCAGGTGGGCCAAGTCCTGGGGGCAATCTTTTTTTGAGTGCGGGGGGGGGGGGGGCTCTATTTTGTTTTAAGTACAAATTATTTACATTTTTTAAAAATGACTGATACATTTTTTTTAAATTGTACACAAATATCTAATTCTAAGTATATCATACATCAAAGCCTAAAAAACTCTCTCTCCCTCTCACTTTCTTTCTCTCTTTCTCTGTCTCTCTTTCAGTTTCTCCCACTCACACACCTACTCAGACACTTACACACCCACTCACAGACCGACTCAGCACTCACGCACCCACTGACAGACCCACTCAGACAGTTACACACCCATATGTGAGTGTCTGAGTGGGTCTGTAAGTGGGTGTGTGAGTCTCTGAGTGGGTCTGTGAGTGGGTGTCTAAGTGTCTGAGTGGGTCTGTGAGTGGGTGCATGAGTCTCTGATTGGGTCCATGAGTCCCTGAGTGGGTCTGCAAGTTTTGCCCACAAATACAGACGCTAATGGAGACAAGTGCAAAGGAGAGGCAAAATGGACCCAGAAAGCCAGGAGAGACCCCAGTCAACCAGGAACCAGCCAGAAGGACACAGACAAGACCCAGGGGAGGGAGAAAAAAAGAGAAAGTGTAGTTTCAGTACGGAGGAGCACGAAATGTTGGTGAGAGAGGTGACAGAGCATCAAAATCAACTCTTCGTCACATCAAAATTGCCAATTGGAAGGAGAGAGGCAATATGGCAGCAGATAGTTGACAAGATTAACAGTGTGGCAGAGGTCAGGAGAACTGTAACACAGTGCAAGAAATGCTGGCATGACTTCAAGCAAAGGACAAAGGAAAAAAATGGCAAGGAACAGGAAGGCAGCACTGCAAACTGGAGGTATGAGTCCAGCACCACAAGAGGACTTGGACGAGATGGTTGCTGCGGTCATACCTGAGGAAATCATCTCAGGAATCACAGGACAGCGCAGACTACCAGGAAACACAACAAATGCAGGGTAAGTTGCATGGGGGAAATTTATGCTAAAATGTCAAGTGCAAGGAGAGAGAGGCACATAGAACTCACACACTGCATGTCAAAGGAGCACAGAAGGACACAATGCACATGAAGCAAGTTGCACCATGCTGACATAAGCTACACATGTACCTACACCTTGGTAGTGCCATGCACCATAACACATACACAACCTGGACATATGTTGATCACCAGGCCTAAATACCTACATGTACATATGCAGCACATGGGATGGATGGCATGTATAATCACTGTGCCTCTGGTTGTGTCATCACAACATCCCTTGCATATAGTCATATGAACCCTACCAACACGACCAAGAACTCAGAGACTAGGTAGTCAGTCAGTACCATTTCTGGGGTAACGTCATGGTGGTGTCCCTTGCAGTAACGCCTTGCAACTGCCTTGCCTCATTGCCCAAACATATGTGTGCTGCATCTCACAGCGCACAAGTCATTGCAACTGTCCCAACAGTACCCAGACATGTGCCAGTAGCATCACCACCCAGCACATTGACAACACATCCACATAAGGCAGCCACCACTCCATCATGCTGTCAGGGTGCCCCCTGGGTGCACGGAACAATGAACTGAACAGGCGCTGGGGGAATAGCAGGCTGGTTCTCTATCATTGGTAACATGCCACTACCCAGACCAACTGAACTACAGTAGTGTTGAACCACACATCTTGATGCTAAACTTAAATGTGACACCACAGAAAATATGTACCACAGATAGCAAACAGCAGGACACAACAGTCACAGGCTGAGCCCACAACTACTCTGACACCGTCATGTGGGACACATATGAATGGGGAAATAAACCCATACACACAACATGTGGGGTATGACTGTGAACATAATGACGTGTAATTCTACATCGACGGGTGGGGGGGGGGGATGGTGCACAGGCAAGTCCGGTGTTGGTAAGATTGCCAGGTCAGTGTACCCTTTGCAGTTGGCAGTATGAGTCACACGTTGGGATGGCAGATGGAAATCTGGGAGCTCTGTGGGGCACTTAGTACAACATTGTTGATGGAACAAATAGACTCAGTGCCAGTTTTGGGGTGCATTGGGAGTGACAGGACACACTGCCCTCAGCCCTGCAAATCAGGCAGTGGAAAGGGCAAAGGGCCAGGGCATGGGACCCCCTGCACTGCCCATGCTAAGTACATGGGCTGTGCAGGGGCACCCAGAGGCACACCACAACACATCACACACAACCTTTGCATGGCGGTTTCACCACCATGCAAAGGCTGGTGGAAAAGCAGAAACAGACCTGGAGGGTAGCGTTGAACGTAATACTGGTCCTGTGTCACGGGACAGCTGGCATTGCCAGTCTGTAAGCTGCTGGAAACCTGCCAGTGCCAGGCCATTGGCCCATGGGGCATTCCACATTGACAACAGTTGCCACTACCACCTGTGCTGTTGGGGGTGGTCAAACAGACAATGGCAGTCAGGTGCCCATAGGACTGACGCACTCAAAATGAGGGACCAGTATGACTACCTGCAGAATCACCTCAAACTAGCTTCAGGCCCTGACCTAAGTATAACTCCTGTTAACTTGCTATGTCCATAGACTTATTTACCATCAGGCACTGTCACATACATAATGATGTACACAGCAGAAATGTCATACCCATGCTGGCTATCCCTGGGCCTAACCCTGTGCCTGTGTCAAATTAGCTGTACTGCCACCATGCTGCACTCATGCATCATTGAGCAAGGAGGGCTGCATTAAGGGAAAGGACATAAGTGTGTAGGAAGGCAAACACACCTGCACAGACAGAAGATGAAATTGAACTCTGCTAGGTCAATGAGTGCTGTGCAATGTTGCACACATACACAAACATCAACGTGAGGAGCCATCAATGGTAACAAGAGAATAGTGTCCTGGCAATGCCTTCCCTAGGGTGGTGCAAGGCCGCAGCATTGCATGGGTGTATGTGAAACTTGTAAGACTGGGACAGGGAAAATTACCATGTGTGATGCTGTGGCATGAGCACAGCAACACCCATTGCAAGGCTTCACCATGCAAATGGATGCATAGGGAGGGTTGACAATGACAAGATGGTGTCAAGCCACAAAAAGGACATACATCTCACCTAGAAGAATGACACAGCCAATTGCGCCAACCAAGCTTCCCTTCATGTGACACGCAGGTGGAGCATAGGGCTGATAGACACAACCATGATGTTCAGGAACAATGTTTTGGAACTAAGATGACAATGAGCCTCAAATAGCAAGTCAGTGACGTGACATATCCACTGCCACAACACGGATAGACTGATTTTACACTATCTCATTGCAGAGTATGATGACTCCCCTGCAGATCTGTCTGTCCTGGAGTACCCCGATAACCTGGATGACCAGCTGAAAACCATCAGCCAAAAGACCCTCCAAGAAGTCCTTGTAACACTCCAGTCACCACCTCCAGGCGCAAGGAGTAGAATCAATGTAGCAACCATCCCACAGGCCCCACCTAACACCCCAATAGTACGACCTGCCAGCACTGACACAGCTGAGGACTCCGAGGACCAAGGAGCAGCTTTGAGCGGACAGTGGTAGGAGTCCAGCGGGTGCTGGCCAATGAGGTGCGGTGAGGATGCAAACTATGGCAGCTAGCTTAGAGAGTATGCGCACGTGCATCATTATGGCTACTGAACAGACTGCTGCCAACTGAGGCACACACTACCCAATGCATGGAGTCCAGCAGTGTCTGAGGGACATAGCTGCTGCCATGAGGGAGAGGCCACAACAACTGCCCTCTCAAACTGGCATCAACCTGCTTGAGAACAAGAAGGACTCCATGCACTGTGAAATGGCCTCCCTCAGGGCAGACGTGGCTGCCAACCACAGGGATGTTGCTGCTATAGTAAAAAATCTGCAGTTCCTCCTTGCTGCAGTGATGCCATATGTTGTTCCACAGGTGGCAGCTGATGGGAATTGGGAGTCCACATCTCCAACCACTGAAGTGTGTGTGTGGCCCCCTCTGCCTCCCCACTACCACCATCAAGGGCAGAGGAGACACCACACACATCAGAGGATGAAGATGTGGAACAGATCATCTTCACCTGTAGGAGTTTCCGGTAGCACCAGCCCATGCCACATGGGCAGTGTTTTCCTTTGTCCTGTGCTTGACATCATGCCAGTGTTAGCACAGTTGGAGATATGCACTCTTCACCGACACATTGTTGACCTTTCTGCAATGGACTGCAATTGTCTCTCACTTTTCAATTGGCAATTAATGTTCCCCTGCACTGAATGACACTTTACCCAATCATGTCCCATGAATGCCCCTCAACCCTGGACTTGTATTGTGTCAGAATGGCATGGATTTCACTAATGTGGTCACAAACCTGGATATTGTAAATATTGCACTACAAAACTTGTAAATAAACACCACCTACACAACCAGCATGTCTTTGTGTATTGTTACACATCTACTATGCTTAGGAATTGTGATGTGTGTAACATGTCTTTAGTCACAGAGTGTCAGTAAAAGAGTGCAGGAATATGGGGGCACATATCTATGCACAAGGTACCTACATGATGAACATCGATGCTGGTTTCATCCTCTACACGCAATTCACTGAGTATTTAAAAAATGGTGAACACATGTATATTTAACCCACTACATATGGCAGGAATGGCTGTGAAGCAGTTCTCGGGCAAAATCGTCAGCTCGGAGTATCAGTACAACACATTTGTGTGAAACAGAGGTACTTAACCTCATCTGTTATTGGCACTGGTCAGTGTAGCAGGATAGATATTAAATGTAGGCTGTTGTCAGATGTCCCACAGTGCCCAACGTTCCTACACAGGACCAAGACAATGACAGCTGAATTACCCCACTTACCTGTACAATACAAAGTTAACATTGTCACCTTGAGTGGTGGGAACACTGGATGGCAGATGCATAGACAAGTAGATGTGTTGTAGCTGCCAATGTGACAGCTCAGTTATAAGAAGGTGATGAACTTGTCAGGGATTTGTAGGCAGGACGGAATCCCTAGGCCAACACACAATTTTCACTGTACACTCATGGGAAGACCCTGAGACCCAAGCATATGACACATGAAGTAAGGAAGTACCTAAGGTTTTATTTTTTAATAAGAATGAAACTAAACTAAAAAGAATGAAGAAAACCTATCCTAACCTAACCTAACCTATCCTAACTATACATAACCAACAACCAACCCTAAATACCCTAGGCTAAACTTATCTATCACATTTAACAACACACTCTAAACTCTAAACATTGGTCCCCCCACCCACCTTACATTAAGAGACACACGCAGGACAACACATACTAAACTACACAAATACTACCTATATCTAAACAAATGATATATATATATATATATATATATATACATATATATATATACATATATATATATAAAAAAATAAATAAAATATATATATATATATATATATATATATATATATATATATATATATATATATATATATATATATATATATATATTTAATTCAACACATAAATGCACCAACATTACCCCCCACCCATCCACCCACAAAGTAAAGTAAAAAGCAGAAAATCAAAATTCACTTATCCTAACTAAACTACTAACCTAATCTAAATTGACGCTAACCCCCTAAGTCCCACTATAAAACATTAAAACAAATGAGGAGGGAGGGGAAATAACTGGAGGTGTCAGTCATAAAGCCAATTACAGGTTGGCCCTCTTGAGTTTTTTTTTCATGAATTTAAGACTCTTTGTGGGTTTTTTTACCTCCTTCTCCAGACAGCCCAACTTTTTAAGGACCAGTGTTACATCCCTCTGTAACTCTTTGATCAAATTCATGTCCATGGCAGCAGGTAGTGTGGGCTGTGGTACAGATGTTGATGGTGTAGCAGCTGGGGCTGTAGTGGTGGTGGCAGCTGTGCCCCCCTGCACAGCTGTGGAGCTTGGTCCCCTCTGTGTGGCCAGTGTAGGTCCCCCTTGGGTGAAAGCCCGCCATTCCCCGGAGGATCTCTCCCTGCGACAGCAGTGTGCCATCCTCCGGAACCCACATTCCACTGCCAGAAATGTGCCTAAAGTGGACTCCCCTTTTCTGAAATGCCTGCAGTTCCTCATTGTTCATGTTGGTAGCTGGTAAAATGAGACAGGCAACCATCAGTGTCAGCATTGTGTGGAGTACGTACAGAGTATTAGCTTACACTCTACATCTAATTGTACATGCACCCCAACTCACATTCCGGAAAAAACAATGGCCCTGATAAATACACAAACAACTCTGCCTTAGCATCATTTCATTGATACCAAAGCGATGCACAAAAAGATTAGGAACCATACCAAATTAGGTGTGTATTGATTTTGTGCCATGTGTAACAATGCAAAGGCAGAGTCAACTTCACATAGATCAGGGCCAATATTCCTCATCATCTGTGTCAATTTTCAACCACACATCACTAGTAACTTGAATATGTTATTGGAAGTATGGGATGTAGTTGGTAACCATAAGGGGTTAGTATTGATAGGTACACATGCAGGCCTAATCAATATGACTGTCACCTACACTGTGAGCATCACATCTGCCTACAAAGATGTTGTTCTTATCCCTCTGTGCGTCGGGGGGGATGGTCATGCAATCCATCATCCCAGTTGTCCTGGTCATCCACCAAGGTATGCCCACTCTTACTTGGAGTCAGGGAGTGGACCATATGCTAGGAGGGATGACAACTAGGAAGCTGGTATCCATAGGTCTATCACATCTACATTCATGTGTCCAGGTGTAGACACCGATCAATACCTGATCTGCCAGTACTATTCCTTACACACCCACATCCATGCCAGCACACATCTGTCTTGACCTGCATGCATGCCTGTTACATTCCACATAAGTATCAAGTAAATGGAGTACAAATTATGGAGCACCATGCTGGGGGACAATTGCCCACCCAGTCCTACATATACATTACAACACAGGGATGCATCAAATTGTGTTCAACATGGTGCATCAGTGTGTTGTGAGAATGATGGTGTGTCCGTACCAATATTCTCACAGTGGTGCACTTCTTAGTCACATATGGGCCTACATGTGGCTTGTCATCATCTTGTTTACACAATGTTGCCTATTGAGCACCACAAGCTTCACAAGATATGACTCTATGCTCGTGCCTGTAGAACCTTTAAATGGGACACAATGTCACCATTAAGCCTACTTTGATATCTGATCAATTGACAACTTATCACTTCTAGCATTGTGTGCAACACACATGACTCACTCACCCCAAACCCTCAATTACTACACAGGACAGACATTATCACACTTACTGGATACATCTAGGCCCTCAAATCTTGCCACTCCGCCAATGGTGTAGGGGGCAGGTCCACATGTAACATATGGATGGAAAACCATGCTTAGTGTCATAATACTGTCACTACTAGTGGGCAACATATTATAGTGTGTACTATTTTAAAAGCGTGAGCTATTTATCCTGGTGTAAAAAAAGTGCAACAGACACACCACTGCAAACTCACAATGACACTGACACTCAGGTGAGTGAGTGCCACACATCTGAACGCTTACACTGGGCCTGAGACTCATGTAGTGCTACACCCTGCAACAACCATATGTGGCCAATCTAAAGAAGATGAAACTCCATAGTTTGAGGGGGAGTTGGGTAACAAATACGTGACACTACCCTGGTGCTTTGCAAGCCAATTGACTCAGATATTCAGGCATGTCCTGCAAGGCACCCAGAGGCTCTTCGTGATGGACATGGGGCTCAATTATTAGTCTGCAATGATCATGCGTTGAGTAATCCATGACTGATGTGGCAACGTTGTCTGATGGTATCAGATTCCCCATTTCCAGTGCCCCCTAAGGTGGGTAAGCCCCCTTTGCTAACATAATGGCAGGGATCATGTGTGTGAAATGATGACAATGTAGCACTATACATGGATTGCCGTACTGTGTTGACACAATCCAGTTAAATATGGTAGGCTGACGGTGTCTTGGCGTATCATACATGACACTATGCTGGGGCACAGGTGTTGCCATGGGCACTGAAATGTGTGACTTAGTGATGGTTGTGCATGACTCACCAGACATTCTACCTGCATTGGTAAAATAGTAGGACATGTGAACTTCATTTCTAGACTGGTGCAGTTACACTTCATTCTGGTTGCATGCAACCTGTTCACAAGCATTGCATGCAGCACTCCAACACATCTGCTACTGTCATTCCAGAGTGGTGAACAGTGAATAGTATGCCAATGGGAGACTCATCAATAGGGCCACCGATCACCACACCAAGATGGACAAGCAGATCCTGCTCCCTGGCCACCAGATCTGCCCAGCGTTGCTTGAGCTGGTGCATGTTCCGGGTGCTGCGAAACACCCTCCTCAGGTGGTGGAGCACCTTATCCCACAGCAGCCACCTCGCCTCCGTTCAGTAACCTTGGATTACACACCCCCCCATCTCCAACATCAATGGCAGGTAGTGGGCAACCAACCACACAAAGCCTCCCAGCTCCTCCTCTCCAATCCTTGTCAACATCCCCCTACCAGACATATTTACCAGGTACAGGTTGATGACAAATAATAAATAAATTAACATAAAGGAAACTTAAGGCCCAAAAATTAATCCCAATTAAACCAATTTATCACCTATCCTTGACAGACACCCCACAGTACATGTACAATTATAGACAAGAAAGCACACAAATGTACTGACACCGGGACAAAGTAGAGTCAAAAATACGAAAAACACAACAGGAGGGACACCACAAAATACAAAACTCAGGAAAAACCCACCACCAACTCCAGGACACAACCACACAGTCAAAAGAGACAGGGGCTCTCATTACAACCCTGGCGGTCGGTGTTAAAGCGGCGGTAAGACCGCCAACAGGCCGGCGGTAAAAAAAATTGAATCACGACCATGGCGGAAACCGCCAACATAGACAGCCACTTTAACACTCCGACCGCCATGGCGGTAGAAACAAACACTGCAGCGGTCACCGCCAACAGATAGGCAGAAGACAATGTACCACCCACACTATTATGAGAGGCCAATCCGCCACCTTTTCCGGGGCGGAACCAACGCATACAAAAACACGGTGGAAACAGGACTTGGAAGGGAAAACACTCACCTCTACACATTCCACGAGGAAGTAGGACGCCATGGAGCCAGAACTCCAAATACTCCCTGCAATGGTATTCCTGCTCCTCTACCAGGAGCACGAAAGACGGCGGCGTGAGCCACGGTGAGTACTGCACCTACAACACATGGGAGGGAAAAGAGAGTGACACACACACACAACACGCAACACCCCTACCCCCACCTTCACTCACAACAACATACACACAAATACATGCTGCAACATTACATTTACACCCCCCAACCCCCTGAAGGACTGAGACACCTCGTAATGCACACAGAGTCAGATGGATGTGACTGTACTCACCCTGGGGTGAATGGGGTGCTGGTGTCGTGGTCCTGTGGCGGAGCCTCCTGTCCACTAGCGTCGGCAGAGGTGGTGGGCTGTTCACCATCCACACTAGTGTCAGGGGCCTCTTTTTGTGCCACAGTGTCCCTCCTGGCGTTCACAAGGTCCTTCAGCACCCCTACAATGATGACCAGGGTGGTGTTGATGGACTTGAGTTCCTCCCTGATCCCCAAATACTGTTCCTCCTGCAGCCGCTGGGTCTCCTGAAACTTGGCCAGTACTGTTGCCATTGTCTCCTGGGAATGATGATACGCTCCCAGGATGTTAGAGAGGGCCTCATGGAGAGTCGGTTCCCTGGGCCTGTCCTCCCCCTGTTGCACAGCAGTCCTCCCAGTTCCCCTGTTTTCCTGTTCCTCTGTCCCCTGAGCTGTGTGCCCACTGCCACTGCCCCCAGGTCCCTGATTGTCTTGAGTTGGTGGGTTTGCCTGGGTTTCCTGCAGTGGTGGACACACTGCTGCTTGACGTGTCCTGGGGACAGAGGTATGGGCCCGCTGGGTGGGTGCTGTGCTGGTGTTTCCTGAGGGGGGAGGCTCTGTGGTGGCATGTGCCAGTGTGAGGGGAACCGATTGTCCCGAGGTCCCAGATGGGCCGGGCTGGTCATCTTGATCCAGTTAGACAGAGCTGCTGTCATCACCGTGGGCCTCTTCTGTGGGGGGAGTGGACATGTCTGGAACCTCCTGTCCGGTGACGTTTGGTAGGTGTCCTGCATGGGTGTAAAGGCATGATTATTGCATCTGTGTGTGCCATTGTGTGCAATGGGTGGGTGACCCTGTACTCCAGTGCTTGCATTCTTGTCTAGGACCTTGTGTGATAGTTGGTTTGGGGATCTGTGTGGGTATCTGTAGTGGACATGCTTTGGTGATGGGTGTCCATGCTTTGTTGTTGCATTCAGGGCTTGGTATTGGGATGTGTGGGTTGTGATAGGGGGCATATGTGAGGTGTTGGAATGATGGGGGTGAGGGTGAGGGTGGGGTATGTGATAGCATGCAGGTAGGGTGGGGGATGTAATAGTTAAGATTTGACTTACCAGAGTCCATTCCTCCTGCTACTCCTGTGAGGCCTTCAGGATGCAGTATAGCCAAGACCTGCTCCTCCCATCTTGTTAGTTGTGGGGGAGGAGGTGGGGGTCCACCGCCAGTCCTCTGAACTGCAATCTGGTGTCTTGAGACCACAGAACGCAACTTCCCCCATAGGTCGTTCCACCTCTTCCTGATGTCATCCTGTGTTCTTGAATGCTGTCCCACTGCGTTGACCCTGTCTATGATTCTGTGCCATAGCTCCATCTTCCTAGCTATGGATGTGTGCTGCACTTGTGATTCGAATAGCTGTGGCTCTATCTGGACGATTTCCTCCACCATGACCCTGAGCTCCTTCTCAGAGAACCTGGGGTGTCTTTGCTGTGCCATGGTGTGGCGTGGGTGATGTGTTGGGTGGTGTGTGTTGTGAAGTGTGAGGGGATGTGTTTGTGTGTGTTGTCTGAGGTGCGTGGATGTTGTGTGAGTGATGGTGTTGTGTGCCTGTGGATGCTAGTATTGTTGATGGTGGTGTCTCTCTCTCTGCTTCTTTCGGAATTTGTGTCGTAGGGGTTTGTGGGTTATGTGGGTGTGTGTTTTATATTGTATTGAGTGTGTGGGAGTGGTGTGTGTATGTGTATCAGGTGTGTGTATTTTGATTTGTCCAATGAGGTTGTGTTTTGTAAATGTGTGTGTGTATTTTAAGCGTGGCGGTGTGTACCGCCAATGGAATACTGCGGTTGCAGGACCGCTGCGTTTATTTGTGGGTCGTGATAGTGTGGGCGTATTCCTGTTGGCATGACGGTGTCGGTTTTGTTATCACCAGTTTATCACTGACCTTTGGTGTGGCAGACTTGTGTGGGTGTCTGGATTTTGGCGGATTCCGGCCTGTGGGTCGTAATAGCTGTAGCGGAATTCCGCCACCGCAGCGGTGTGTTGGCGGTCTTCTGCACGGCGGTAAGCGGGATTTACCGCCAATGTTGTAATGAGGGCTTTAGACTGTAAAGAGAAAGTTAAAGTACACCCACTGTACCATGCCTGTAAACAGGATTTCCTATTATATCACTTCCTGTCCTCGTGCGTCACATTTTCTGTTATGTGTGTATTTATTTGACGCATGTGATATTTGTGTGAGTATTTTGGAAGGATTTCCTATGTGCGTTGCTTTTTTTTAAACATTACCTTAATGCGTCGAATTAACAGAAAATCAGCATTGAGATGAGTGCGAAGGTGGAATTCACGCTAAGGGCCCATGGGTCATATACTTTGCGTTTGTGGATGTTTTCGATGCATTTGTGTCAATTTTTTGACTCTATTCCTGATTGCGTGATTTTATTCCATTGTCTATGGATGCCCCCTGTATCAACATACAAATACAATCGGCTGTGCTACAGTATGGCATATTGTGTATGGCCACATGTGGTAGACCATGCAACAATGTGATTTGGGTGTGATTGGTCTGTTACACCGATGTGTGTGTTACAGAGTCAACAGCATGCAAATATTTGCACGTCGTGCATATGTATGCATGTGTGACAACAGTGTATACACATATGTATGGCAGTGTGTACTATGCAACAGTTCTGGTTTGTGAATTGTGTTTACTTATGTGATGTGTGTCTTACAGAGCATAACATTTAAGACGACATACACAGCTCGGGCATGCTACCTAGTAAATGTTAACCGACAACTGTCTTCATATGTAGATTTTGAGTTTATGGTGACTTGTGTGTGGATTACACATATGTCTGACATGTGTACATATTTGGTACATACGGTGATTGACACACTCTGCCTACATTCCACCCATATTATGTTTTGTCCACAAATGTTTGATTAAACTCATTACATTTAGCAATGGTTGTTGTTTTTGTGTGGTGGATCTGCAGCCCTAGCTGCATATGTCCTCATCCATTCTGCTGTGCATTCCACAGACGTGTCCGTGCAAAGTGTGAGGTCATGTGTACCCTGTGTCAGGATTGGGCCCCATCGCAGTGGCAGGACTGATTACCATGGATGTACTGCGCAGGCCCAAATTATTCCATTGCTTGCCATACCTGCGCTAATGATGATGACCATTGTTACCAATGATGTCCCCCCCTTGTCACACATGCTTCATACGGCCATTGCAACTCTCACACTGAGTTGCAACAGTGGCCTGTTCAAACATTACTGTTTTACTAAATTTTGACATCCACTGCCTCATGTGTGGGGCCCTTGTTTACCTCCTATTTGGACAAGTAGTAGTTGAGTGTGATGAGCTATTGTTGTACAAGTTGGCAACATGAATGTAATTCACATGTTGTGGTCCATAGAATGTGTCCTTCAGTTGTCACATTCAAGTGATGAGACTATTTGTGATGTGTGTGATGGTAGTAGTACAACCTTCCGAATCACATGTGATGTAGCAACAGTACTTTTCAGATTAGTGTTTGTAACATGCTCCTTGAGGATAGACTCACAATCCTGTGGTATATGTTGTGGAGGTTGAAGAGACCAAAGCCTGATTGTGTGAACAAGTGAGGTATTTATTGACAAAATGTACCAGGTGAGTAAAGTGATTTTTAAGTGAAGAAGTTCTCAACTATGTGCAGTCTGCAGCGTATCCCAGCAGCTACGTTGTGCTGTTCCCCCTCATTTTCTTCACCACCATCCTCCTCCTCAGGCAGGTCATCAACCTTCTCATAAAAGGAAACGTTTATCCTCACAAATATGTTGTGCAGGGTAGCACTTGTCATTATGATCTTGCAGACGATATGTGGGGCATATAGGAGGCTACCTCCTGTGATGTCCAGGCACCTGAATCTTGACGTCAGGATGCCAAAGGCCCTCTCCACAATAGTCCATGTCCTCCAATGTCCCTCATTATATGCACGCTCTGCTGCTGTGCTTGGGTTTGGAAAGGGTGTCATTATCCATGGCTGTTTGCCATAACCCTAATTCGCTGCAAAAGATTAAAGGAGTAAGTTGTTGTCAAGGCTTGCAACAGGTTTAAAAAGTAGCATGACAGCAGATATTTTGAGTTGGTTGTGACTCATGTGTTTGTGGTATGGTGTGAGTTCCTGGCCTTGTGTAAGGTCTTCTGAGCACTGGGTTGTTGGACATGACAATTTTGTGTTTGGCTCAAGGACCTGGGACATATTATTTGGATTCCGAACTGATGGTCAGTATGTATGTACCATGCGTTGTGTAGTGCACCTTTGTATAAGTGTGCCGTCACTAGAGTGGACATGACACATCCTCATAACACAATGGGTCAGATGTGGTGGCAACATGGTAGCACTACAGAGCCAGGATATCCCATCCATTTTGACATTTGTCATAGAAGATGATGTGCAACACTTAGGCCCATTGAAATGGGTAAGTGACAATGCACAACATGTCTCCAAAAATTGGCAGCACTGTCCTGCAACATTTAGACTATGCAAGAATGTCCCATGTGTGACATGTTACTAGGCAACCCTTTGTTGTCCCCTGCGCCAGCTGCTCATATGCAGCCATGCACCTACACTACCTACCTTGCACTAGGGTACTTTGCTAGCTGCCCTGTGGAGGTGGATGCATCTTTGCAGGAAGGGACACCGCCCTATACATATGCTGTTTTGATGGCCAATTAGCTCTTTCTGTGCGTGCAGCAGTATGCAGCATTCATTGGTGGCACAATCATCTGAGTTCAAAGCACAGTCTACTTCCTTATTGCAACCTGCAAACAGCAACCCTGGGTTGGTGTTTGTTGTTGGCACTGCCTCAGGTTTTAGGTGACACCTACATCTGAGTCAGCATCATCATGCTATGTATCTTGTGGTGACAGACGTGCAGCAACACACATTGCGCACCCCTTTCACGCTACATACTGCCTGGGAGTGTAGCCGATTTACAATTTGGCTTCAAGTCATTAAAAAATGGTCATCTGCCAAGTTGTACATACAGTGCAGGCCATGGCAATGGCTCTGTGGGCTTTTACATAGGTCCCTTGGTGATCCAGAGTGGCAGCTAATGTTTGTGGGCGTCATGAGGTGTCCAAGGGTGTGTATCCCATTGTTACAGGATGATCAACATAACTACCAGTGTCTCTCCTATATTCAAACACATGATCCAGCATTCATACTGCCAACACATTCGCAGTGCAGGCTATGGGATGGAGCTCAGCTATTTAGCTAATGTGTTCCTTGGCACAGTGTATCTGAGGTCAGTAATGTCCTGTGTTCTCCTACGGGGTCACACTATGGCATCCATGACCTGCACTGTCGGCAAGTGACTCTGCCCCATGGTGGGCCACTTATTGTATTTGGTAAAGACATGATGGTGTTGTGGGTCAATAAGTGGTGCATGTGAGGTGGCACTACAGAAGGTGTGGTACCACTTATCACACATCTGGCACATGGTATTTGATGGGCATTGATCTTGTATTCCGATGTATGTGAGCCAATGTGTCAGGCAGATGTCTCCGCACACTACAGGTAAGTCAGGCATGTGTTGATGAGATTTAGTTGGTATAGGCAGCAGTTGTCTGGTAATTGATGTTTGTTCTAGCACTGACTTGCACGGCATGATTTGAGGGATCTGTGCCTATATGGAACTTACATAACATAGGCATGGTGTTTGCCATTGCCTATTCTTTGTTTGGTGTAGTGTGCGTGAAGTGTACGTAGTAGGCACCCCGTGAGCACTTGTAGTTGTCTGTGTAGTTCTTCTGTTAACAAAGGGTACATGTCTGCATCTGTCCTTCATGTGGTGTGCCTGTCAAGTAGTGGATGTGTTACGTACATGTGGGTGTATGTGTTTCTGGTGTGCTCTGAATGTGCTGTACTACAGCAAGGTGCATATGTGTTGTTACATGCACATTGTGTTACCCTGGCCATGTGGTAATGTAGTGGTGTATGTCTTGTGTATTCTACTGGGTTGGTGTGATGTGTTTATATTGTTAGGTTCGTTGACTTACCCAAAAGTAGGCCATTTCCATATTGTCCATCCTGGAATTGTTCATTGATCCTGCTGTGCCAGAATATGAAGACATCATGGACACTCCCAGGATACTTGGCCAACACCAATATTGTAATGCTAGACTGGTCTAGCATCAAAATATAAATATGACGTTGTGTTTGCACTGAATTAGTGTAAAAAACATTACGCTAATTCAGCACAAACAGAGTATTAATATGGCCCTTAGTGCATCTGTGAATAGGTGTGTGAGTGTCTGTGTGGATGTGTCAGTAGCTGTATGAGTGACTCTACCACACAGGAACCTCGCCTGCCCTTTTACCAGCAAGCTTTGTTGCAACTTGTGGGCACCATTTCTCTTTTTTCTGTTTGGGACTAAGAGGCTTTCACTGGTTAAATTTGGCAGATGTTCTGATGTACATTGTCCAACAGCGATTTGGTGGATGAGTTGTCAATCAAATGCTTCCACCAGAGAAGCCAGCTGAGGTTCTTCAGTTTAAAACCTATTTTTTTCCTCTTTTGCTATTCTAAATTCACCTTGGGAATTTGGCAAACTGGACATCTGCTTTTTCGCATTGGCCAAACTCTTTATTGGGACCTTGAGGGGCTGATTCAAGGGCCCCTAGCACCATCCTAACAACACATTAGCATTACTTTTTTATGCTAATGTGGTGTTAGATTGCTAAAAACGCCGTGCCATATTTACAAAGAGGCACAATGCATACATTGTGCCACTTTGTAACCCTTTGCGCTACATTATGCCTGCACCACGCAGAATGTATGCAAAGGGGGCGTTCCCCCATTAGGGGGACTGAAAAAATGGTGCAAAGAAATCTAAGAGATTTCTTTGCTTCATTTTTTGGGCACTTTTAACGTCTGCTCAGAGCAGGTGCTAAAAGGAGGCACACCATTATTTATAATGGGCCTCAATGGGGTTTGCCCGATTAGAGTCAACATTGTTTATGTTAATCCTGCAAGCTCAGAACTAGCGTCAACAAGTTTCCCTAACTAACGCCATAGTATGCTGTATCTTAGATACAGTGCACACATGGTGGCGTAAGGGGGGCGCTAAAGGGCGCAAAAAAAGTGGCGCTGCACTCTGTGCAGGGACACTTTTTTAAAATCAAGCCCTAAGGCTTCTAATGGATATGTGTGTTTGGGGGGGTGCATGTGAGTGTGTGTGTGTGTGTTTCTCCATCAGGAAAATATTAAAAACAAATAAGTGTTGGATTTTCCAAACAATTTCTAAACAACCACAAATGTTCTCACAAACGTATGAAGCACTTTCTTACACCTCTACCTTTTGTAGCCTTCATTTTTCTGTACTTTGCATCTGAAATAGATTAGCAGACCTATTATATGGTTGAGAATGTATTTGAAAAAAAGATGTAACATGAAATGGGATCTCAGTGTTTAAAGCAGAGCAATCCTTTACTGTAGACAAACCTTTCCTAATCTTTAAACTTCTGTGGACGCCCACTTAATCATTACTGGAATCCAGGAAGCCAACTAAATCTTTATTGACATCCTTATTCACATTCAGACTTATCTGAAAGGTGGGTAATCTAGACTAAGCAATTTTGACGATTTGAGCCTCGAAACAATAAACAAAAGTACAGAACCAAGCATGCATCAAACAAAAACACAAATGTTTAAATATTTTATTTAATTAAAAATCAAATGTGAAAAAATTGAAATTGTAGTTTTATGGGAGAGGTGGAGCTTTTCTAACATTTTGATGATATGATCCTCGAAACAATACACAAAAGTGAAGAAACAAGCATGCATCACGCAAAGACACAAATGTTGAAACATTTTATTTAATTAAGAAATAATTATTTAATGAAAGAAAAATCTAAAAAATCTGAAATTGTGAGTTTATTGGGAGAGGTGGAGCTTTTCTAAATTCATTTGAGGTAATCCATCGTCCATAATATACTCTGTTTGATGTACTTGTACTGCTCCCATTAATTATTCTGAGGATACCAATTTAATTTGTATCCTTCCATTTCAAGTTCCTTCACAATTAAAGAATGTTTTTAATTTTCAATATTACATTTTGGTTTCTTTATCTATATATACTTTATTAAGAGGTTAGTATTTTTTAATTCTTTAAGCAGTCACAGAACGCCTGAGTAGGCATGGCGGACTCCTAGGCATCTGCGGACCATAGGTTAAGAACCACTGAATAGACCACAACTCAACATTTTGCAGCAGCCTAGTGATTGAGATTTCAAGATGTGCTAGCTTCCTTGTCAACATTAACTCTAGGCAGGAGATTACTGATTTTTAACTGCAAATTACAATAGTTTTCCTTAATGATTATATCTAATTTCCTGTTTCTAAAGTACACTGGACCCTAGTAAAGAATTTTGTCCGTGTTGCTGTCTTGATTAACTCTGCGAGGTCTCAGAGAGACCCTGTTTTCATCTACGACTTCTGGCTGCTGCACTTTTCTTTCAGCTATAAGACAGTTTTTAGAAACTGACAAGGGTGATATTAGGGCTTCAGAAATGCATCTTGAGTCTATAACGCACTGAATGAAGGCAGCTCGGACAGATGAAGAAAAGAGACTGGTGGGAGGGCTGGAATAAGACCAGTGCGTTTTCACCTTAGTCAAACTAAGAGGGTTGTATACACAGATCGGACGGTAGAGTTGTTACTCAGTTTACAGAGACCAGAAAGATTCAGAAACCAGACATATCTCTCTAAAATCAACAGATTATACTGGCACAGGCATTAGCTTGCAGTTTTAGGTTGTGCTGATGATATTGTAGAAAGCTCTCAGTACATACTATGACAGGCCTCCAAAAGGTTTATGACAAATCTACCGAAGATACAAGCAAGTTCGCTAGAACCAAATAATTTAATGGCATAACATTACCAAGTCCTTTCAACTCCATTTCCGTTACAACACAAAAATCAATATTAAATATATTTTGAAATAATCGTGCACCTTTCCCGAAGCATCAATAGGCGATTTCAGGGAGCTGTGTCTAGCACTAGCAGTGGGTTGGCTGTCATCGAGGTCCCCTCACAGTTATTCCAATGCACTGTCATCCTGTAAACAGAAACACTTACATTCCCAACGTTGATGCATTTTTTCCATTGTGTTTCTGGAGAGACCATTTACAGCCTATTTTCCCACCCTCCAAACGTACCTAGCACATTCTGCTACATTATCCTCCTCACATCTTACTCCTCTTTCTCCTTACCTTCACCCTGAACTCCAGCAACCCCATTCACTCCCCAACAACCACTCTCTTAACACTCTCTTCTTCAGTTTGCATTCACCCTGGCTCCATGAGTCATCTTTTTCGTTCTCTTGCTCCTCCCATATTTCCCATCCTTTTCAAGTGCTTTAACATATTCTTACATCTAACCCCCTCTTCCATGTTAGCTCCCCTGATCTACCTACCCTATCCCCTCCCCTGCCCAGCTCCTTCACATCTCCTCTCTCTTCATGTTTAGACCACTTCAGGCTACACGTGCCTGTTTCCTCCTCATCTGACACACTTACCATGCACTTCCAACAATGTAACGAAAGCCCCACTTCCTAGCCACCCTTAACCATCAAATAAACAATCCACTTAACCTTCTCTTATTTTATCCACATTTGCCTGCCCTTCCCAGCCATCCTTTACATCAGCTCATCTTTTAACCAGCCCTTTAATCATTTTCTTCTATCACTCTTCGTCCTTGCTAAGCTATCACATACGTTAACAATTTCCCTTCACCTTCCTCAGTCACTTCATCTGACCTTTTCAAATCACACCTTCACCTGCTGGTACCTAAGAATGACCTTCGCTTACCTGCTCCCACCTTTTTCTCCAAGTAAGCAAACTTCTCCCGACCTCTGTTTGCCACCCACTGGCTATCTTGCATCCTCGTCAATGCAAGATCAATTAACAAAAATGTCTGAATATACATGACATAACCTTTGATACCAACAAGGACCTTCTCTCTGGTGCTGAAACCTGGCTAGGAAATAATCCAGACCCAATGCTTTGCAAGTCAAATGATCTCAAGATCTACTACATTAAGTTAATTTTCAAAAACAATGTCAGCTTTGAACAGCCTCTAGTTGCGGTTCTTCAGAAAGTTTGTTAACAGATCAGCCATTATCCAAATCTCTTCTTTCTTCTCTTGAAACAGCAAACAAGATTTAATAAAGGCAGAGGGATCGAATCTGCCTTGATTACCAAAAGTGATGATCTGAAGATCACAGTCAATACAAACTGAACCAGCACACTACTGCTGTTCAACCTATCTTCTGCTTTTCACACAGTACATCACCACATCCTGCCACAGAGTCCTCTCTGAAAGATGTAGCATCAATTCACTCACACCTTGTTCTTCAGGTCCCTTCTTGTCCAATTTGGCACCCAGCAAGGTTCGATAATTTCTACGCTCATCTTTAGCTGATACCTAGGCCCGCTACTGCACCTCATACAGTCCTTCAAATTAACCTGCTGTATCGATGTAGATGACACTGAGATCATATAAAGCATGACAAACGTTTAAACCTGGCCTCTTGGTGAAGAGACAAATACCTTTAAGAAATAGACCACACGATACTACTCAACACTTCACACTCAGCGAAACAAAACTATGAAAAGTGTCACTCCAGCACATTGTGGCCTTAGAAACTTAGGCCCCGTTAACAACCTCAGTGGAAATGAAGAATCTTAGAGTGATCGTAGAACCCCCCCACCCCCCACACCTTTCTTTTGTGCTTTATGTAAATCAAGCAACTAAAGGTACATTCTATACCTCGTAAACAATGTGCTGCAGCTTCTATCATTTAAGATTCTCCCAGAGGGATCAGGCTTTCAACACCTTGGTTCTATCACACATAGATTATGCTTAAGATCCCTATGTGGGATTCCCTCTAGCTGCTCAAAAGATTCTATAGAATATAGACAGTATAACAACCCTGTATCTTTGCATGCTATATGGAATCACTCTGCCCTTCATTTTAGTAGCTCATTCAAGGCTCTCTGCTTTGCCTGCAAGGGTATCCAATGCCTCAAAACATATTCTTGCAACTAAAATAATGACAATTCACTGAAAGAAGGATGATCATTTCCAGACTAGCCCCACCCTAGAATGTTTTCTTTTCAGGAAAATATGCATTGCTGGTACCTCTTTCTAAGTACAAACGTCCTATGCGGAACTCTCTATCAGCAAGGATAAGCATCATCTACAACCAACTAATATTCAGGTAGACAATAAAGTCCTGGCAGATCCAAATTAGATTAATCATCCAGGCTCAGATCACCTCTGCAAAGGATGTTTTTTCCTGGTTGTCCTACCCAGACATTCTTCACCCTTACGCCGCACACAAAATCCAAGCACTGTAATTGGTTCTCCAAATTCTGGTTGAAACACCACTTTGAATCTCGTGCATTACATTCAATTCTCTCCACTACGCTCAGGCTACAGGCCACAGGCCCACACCATAGTAACAGAAAACGGACAATGGATATCTACTATCTGTTTTTCCAAGACTGATAAGTGCACACGATCTTGACACTATGCTTCCTAGATATCCTTCCCCTCTGCTTATTCAGTATCTCAAGTTTGCTGCAACATGTTTGGAGAACACCTTCACACCTCATATATGGAATCCAAACTCTTCCCAGTAGTCCACATTATAAACAAACACTGTGACAGACGCATTAAAAAGTGACCTCTTACTCAAAGGCTGTAAATATATGCGTCCACAATTGTATCTGCTTACATCTGACTTCTTTATTAGACAGAGATTAATGTTCCTAACACAGGGATGAAGCATACCTCCGAACCTAATGCTACTTTCTTGACCAACTGAAAAATAATTGTGGGTCTAGTCAGGGTTATTATGCAGTGTATAAATTCTAGAATACAATATAATGCAGCAGAAACTATAATTTTATGAAAATATGCTAATTTTGCCCTCAAATATCAGCTTTTTATTTTTGGTGCATACATTATTTTCCTTAAAACATCAGCTTGCTATTTCCTGAAAATGTGCAAATGGTATTATCAAACAGCAGCTTTGAACTTTTGATAAGTCAGCATTATTTGTCCGCAAAATAAAAAGTAATGCTATGAAAATACACATTTACTTTCTTGTTTAGCAATGAACAAAAAAGCAAAGAAAATGTTTGAGAAAATGCACACTTTTAATCACCAAACTACCCACTTTTCATGCATTTAGATAAACAAATTGTGTCCCTTTTAATCACTGTTTAAAAAAAAAAAAATACAGCAGTTTTGCTATTACAGTATGTGTGACCCCTATCATAAACGTGGGTTTATTTTCAAACGCCAAAATGCTGCTTCACATGGTCACTTACTTCCTGTGTGCCCTGGTTATAGTCTGAAATTGCCAACATATATTTGGAATTATCATCATATACCAGGATGCCTCCATGTGTCAGCTATGCCCATTATAAACAATGGACATCAAACATGATAGATCCAATGTACTCTCAAACATATTGGTACTGAAACACAAATTACACACATGCCTTTTATCCCCCGCAAACCTATTGACACAATGTCAAGTACAATGTTTTCTCAGCTATCATTTTCCTTGTGGTGGTGGTGACCCTGGGAATCTGCATGGTGTTGCCAATCTCCTCTTGGTGAGAAGTGTCAAAGTTCCTTCTGGTTCCGAAGATGTGGACTAGGCCTGGACCACATTTTAAACACACTGGAGTAATTGGAGTATTTCAGTAACTAAGTATTACTCTTGTGATTTAAACTACGCGATTATGCCAGTTTGACTAATTAGGAGTAATTTGGGGTTAAAATCCTACCAAAGGAGCACAATAATCTAAACGAGAACGAGATTCCCCTGGCTACTGCTGTTTGTGTTCTTTAGCATTTAGTGCCATATTTCTTAGTGCAAAATGCATACTCGAGTCCATTTTGGGCATGAAGGTGTGTTTTGAAAATAGTGCTAAATGCCGGATTACGCTTCTCACGTAATTACACATAATTAGAAGTAATTCTGCTGTAATACAAGTAATTACGCTACAGAGAGTTTTACCAGTCACTAATGTGGACACCACATAAAGGCTTAAAAATGTCTTCTTTGCTCAAGAAAGGGTTGGTCAAGAGTAAGCTGACAACTGGAGACAAGAGAGCTGCAACAGATCTGTTTTATTTATTTATTTATTTTGCTGCTGTATCTGTAAAAAGCATTGACATTTTGAATATGTCTAAAATTCACAACCCACTGGATGTGCCAATGCTTGTTAATGTGGTAGAGAAACAAACTTTGAGAAGCAATTATCCAGAAGACTTTTGTTGTTCAGTGTTCGTATAGCCGGCCACAATAGCTGCTCATGCAATATTGCCTAGTCTCCTGGCATAGACATCTAAAAGGCCTTATAATGTCGCATTTTTCTGAGAAGGTTTGGAAGTGCATAATTGTTTTCTGTTTTTTTTTTGGGTGGTTACAAGAGTGCTGGTTTTGTAGTCTTTCATTTATTTCCATGCTAACTTCTCAATTTTAGTTCCATTGATTTGACTAGACCGTTTTTATTTTGAAAAATCTCATCACCCTTTAGGCCAAGTCTGCCTATTTGTCTGGTTGTGCAATCAAACATCAACCATATTTTATTGCAGGGTTAGATTGTTACATTGGCAGAACGAAAACTGAGGAGCCTTCCCTCTCCCCCCTGAAAAGTACATGGAGGGGCTTCTCTCTGGATTCAGTCAGGAGTTCTCAGGCCAGGGTACTATGCTGAGGCCCAACCCTACTTAGCTCAGGGTCCCCCAGCACCACGGGGGATTGAGGGTCCTATGTTATGCCTCTGGACGGTTCAATCATTCTAGTGACTGTCACCAGTGCGTGAAATGGAAAAATAGAAGTGCAGATACCCTATACCAGACAACCTACTTGCTTTACCAATGCTTATTTTATCTTATACTTTGACTTAAAGTCGATAAATCGGCTATTTACCCAAGAATGGATTCCAGTGCTAGGGTCTCTCCAGGACTACAGTGTCCTGCAGCTGGATTAAAATTTTACGTTGAGGGTTTGACATTTGAGAAATCAGTGCCTCGAAATGTAAAGGTGCATGTAGCTCATACAGCATTTAGCCACTATCTTGGAATGAATCAGTTCCTGCCCATCGACATGCATTCAAGAGTGCAGCAGCCTCAGAGTGAGGTGATTACTACCTGAAGATTTGCGAAGATCCGTTGTTTCCACGCGACCAGCATGAGATGTCACTGCATTGTCTCTAGGTGAGCACACTTCCTCTCACATACGCAAACGTAGATGCAAACACACATACACCCACACACATAAACACCCATGCAAACATACACAGGTAAACAGTCCCACACACAAACAAAGAAAATCGCATCCACACCCAACCACATATTTTAAGTCATAGACTTCACAATAACCATGGAACGTGTCAGAACCAGCATCACATACTGCTACTACTGCATCAGCATCTCCAGTCTTCCAGACTGATGGCAACCTAGCCAAAATCAGTGCACAAGAGCTGTGGCGCGGGCAACAATAACACTGTACTGGCTGTCCAACAGAAGTTATTTTAGTATCCCGTTTGCTGTAATCCAAGGAAAAGGATGCCGCAAAACAAACAGGACGCAGTGTAGGTGATCTCTAAGCAACAACTGACATTTGAGGGGGTAAGAAGGTGTAAGCAATGATGTAGGAAGGCTGGGGATTTGAAACGCACATACGGCTGTTTCCCTGCTGTGCTTTGGTGTATGTCGAATCTAAAGAAGGTGAAACACAAATCCTCCATATCCGTCTGGGGTGAAACTAGCAAATTGAAACTAGCTGCTGCTAACCAATGAAAAGAAAAGAAATCCGAGTGACGGTAAGGGTAACCAATGGCAAGTAATGGGCGGCCTCGAAGTCCTTTTAAGTTTCTTTTTTAGATAACAAATGCTCTCTGCAGACAATAGTGCACATGCACTGTCTCAGTCGAGACCTAAAGAGGTGTCAAAACTACATGACAGAGGTGTAGATGCTCCACCTATTTTAAATGTACATCATGAGTTTGAATTAGGTATTAAAGCAGACTTTTATGGCCTGTCAACCCAGTACAGCCATCTTTGTTTACTGACAAGCGCTAGTGATGCTGTGCTAAAATATAAGTAAATGTGTCAGCAGTCTTGACTTACACGCCTAGTGAATACTTTATGGTTAACCAGTAGTTGTCATTAAATTAACAGAGGGCCTGATCTTGTAAGCTATATGGTGCTTGCCATTTTTGCAATACAGTTTTCTTTGATAGAAAAGCAATAAATGCATTAAATGACAAATCGGAATGAAGGATTTTTCTATCGTGGTCAGTGCAAATATAGGTGCAAAATTGGCCTGCAACCCTGCAACATTGCCTGGCATTAATGCAAATCAGGAAACCTGGGTACAAATTATATACGTTTTGTGTTGGAACATAATTGTAGCCACTACATTTGCACCATTTGTCTGCATATGTAAACATATTTTGCTTCAGTCCATAACACATATATATTTTTGCGCCAGAGTAAATTGGCGAAAAGCAAGAGTGTAGTAATTAAAAATAGGCAGGATCTACGTCTATTATTTACAAACCAACCGCTTCAACACAAAGCCTGAGCCAGGGACTGGTTTTGTTAAAAAAAAGAGGGAAATCGAATTCACCATGTTTACTGTTTTCTAATAAGAAACATAGTAAAGAAAAGTTTAATCTTTCACCTTTTAGGTGGGGAAATTACTGTTGCTCCATTCCTCGTTATCCAAAAACAAATATATAAAAATGGATACAATTATATTTATAAAGGTCCTGCCTTGGTACAAAACTCTTCTTTAAATGCCGACTTGAGTTAGCCCTCTTTCAACCCTCTCCCATACAAAGGAAGCAAAAATAGGGCAAATAAGAATTTGCTCCATGTCGCATAAGGGTAAATGGTATTTAATCTGAAAAGTTGTACCTAAAGATGTAGATTTGAGGAAAATCAAACCATGAAGAATCCTAGTTTATAAGGGTAAGAAGTATTTGACTATCTCAGTTTTTTTACTAATTTGAAATAAGATGCACATAAAGAGTTGGGCTGGGCAGCACATATCTTCACAGAATATCTGAGGCTGATCCAAAACACTCCCAGTTTAACAAGGTTTAATTGCAAGTTCGAATGATGCCCTGTAAATGAGGAAACCAGCAGGTGAAACACTGGCAAGAACAGGTCTGCTTGGGGTGCGATGTGGAGCTTTGTTAAAGGTGAGCCTCCAGCACTAAGACCTTACACCACAGGAATGCTCCACTCTTTCATCCAGGAGGTCTTATACTCCTGAGCTATTTTATGAACACTTTATTTAAACCCACACACCAACTGAAAATGCATATCTTCTCTTCTGGCACTGGTATCTGTTGCACAGTCTCACAATTATTTCTACCCCGTTTCCCTGAAGGCATATTATTAAGTCCTTTTCCGTCACTTCATAAAACTCTGAATGAGCCATTCACTATGTCTGCAGCATTCAGCTGCAGTGTCTCTATTCTGTCGAAAAAACTGCAGGTTTTGCACACTAATATTTCTATTGTTGTGTCTTGTCACACTGGGTGCCTCCTGTAGGAGGTTTTGGTGCATGGCACCGCTGAAAGGAATCTTGCTGTGCTGCCCTGCTTCGAAGTGGCAGGAAGGTGATATATCAATGTCCTTTCCCCCTGCGCTGCCGCACAATGGGCCACCATGCGCGAGTGCAGGCACACTTGCACTATGGTACAAAGTTGTCTGCATTATAGGGATGATTGTTTTTGTGAGGAAGGGGCAACTTCTTGCACAAAAACAAAACTTCTTGCACAAAAACAATCAATGGAGGCTTTTTCCTCTTTCTATGTGTGCTGCAATTATTTCTCCTCGTTATGCCTCCCCTGCCGAGGCGTAGGCTTTTGATGTATTCTCAGGTTTACGAAATCTTGTAAATCTGGAAATGTGTCGAATGCTATGGGTGTTATGTGGGAACATGCACTGTAATGCCCATGGCAAACTTCCCAATCTCAGTGTGAGGCAATGCAGAGTTTTGCGGTGTGTTGCCTCAATCCATATATACAAGGACATGTAAAGCCATACAAGATAACTTTACGTGCCCTTGTAGATATGGATCTACAGTGCGCACCGCCAGACCATCATAAAAGTGACGTTCTGGAGTGCCAAGGGGCTTGTAAATAAGGCCCCTGGCTATGTGATGGACCCTGGATAACATAACCACATATATATGCCACGTTTGGTTAATAGGTTTCCATGGCTTACTGAGATAAACAAAAAGGTGACAAGTCAAATATTGAATCATTTTGAGCTCCTGGTGATGAATTTCAGTTCATCATTTTTTGCTTATTGTTGCCCCTATAGACAGCGACAACCCACATGCAAATGAGCCTTGGTCCTGCTGGAATAGGAACAGTCCAATTGAAGAATTAGGCCATGTCACTCTGAATGGGAACACAAGCTGCCTCGGAAAGCTGTTGGCCTTATTGGGGCTAATCAGTGACGTGCAGCTTAAGTCTTATGGCAAAAAGAACATGGGACACACGTCTGGCCATCAAACTTCGGGCGTCAAATTGTTATAAAGAAAAAGTGAAAATCTTGAAGTAATCTCAGTTATTGGTAATTACATTGGGAGTCCCACCATGAGCTGCTCAATGAATCATGCCGATGAAATAAGCATTTAACACCTTCAGTCTCAGAGAAAAACTGTTAATCTATTCCGACCAACCCCAGCGAACTCAAGCAGTGATCTTGCTGCTTTTGCCCTCATATGACCCTGCAAACATACTGAGCTGATGGCTATTTCAGTATTAGCTAAAAATGCTGCAGAGACTGGAAAATGTAGCACCACGCCTGCTATCCCAAAAATATTCTTGGGTACCTCATTCAGACCTGCCAACACACACAGTGCCACCACGTGACACACGATATTGGCTCCTTGACCCGGTCACCCGGTGAGGAGCCAATATCACACATTGGCAGGGAAAACGAGCTGAAAACCACTGTAAACAGTGTTTTTCAGCTCATTTTTGGAGGCTTTTAACTGCCGATGTCCATTCATGGGTGTGAAAATACCCCAGGTCATTGGCATCAGCCTCAGCAAACTTTTGTCTTTTTTGTTTTGAAGAAGAAAGTGTTTGAGGCCCGGGGTGGGGGCAAAAGTGCCTCTTAGGTGCTTCTCGGCACGAGGCCACATCCCTCCAAGGACACCGCCCCTCCTCACACTGTGAGATTTTTTGTGAAGTTGGCAGATCTGCTAGTTTTCCACCAACCACACAGTTTTCTTGTTTTTCCCCCAAAAAATCAGAATCACTTCAAGGTTCATGGTATTGTACAGAGCATAAATCCAAACAGCAGTGGCGTAACATAAAGTGATGCCCCCCAACGTTCCGCAGCAGAATATGAAGACAGGCCCCACAGGTTACCATATCTCACAGATATTATATTGGACGTGGGCTAATGGGGGCTCCATTACAGGTTGGGGGCCCCTAGTGGGGCTCCCAGGGGCCTGCATTACACCCCATTTCTGTGGAATGGGTTTTCCCTTCATAGGGCTGTTAGCTCCACTCCCTATTCAAAAGCTAACTTTATGACCATTCCTGAAGTGTATGGCATCTATTTTGGTGGCTTTCTCTTTTCCTTCTGAGTCTCTCTCCTGTGGAATAATCCACATATTCCACTCAACTCTATCTCGAACCATCTACACATCTGCTGCCCTCGAAAAACTATTTTTTCGACTGCAGCAGTTGATTTCCAGAAAAATTGTCAACTTTCCACTTTTCATCATGAAACCTCTAATGTTGACAAGGTACTCTAATTTCACCCAAGCAGGAGGAAGGTGAGGGAAATATGCCTTGTTGTACACCCTAAATCCAACATTGATGTTGCGAACAGGTAACCCTTCCCTGAGTTGCCCAGAGTGGGGGTACAGCCCTATCATGTGAACTATCACCTCAGTGCACACAATATTCTGAGTGTATTCTGAGGGCTACTTTATTTAAATAGAATCGAAGACCTAGAGCTAGACTTAGTGATCTGAATGGGTGCACCTTTCATACATTCCTTAACAAGTGGAATTAAAGTCCCCTCCCTGGATTATGGGAATTTGGCAGTGGTGGCAGTGTGTGTTTTAGACTCACGGGCGCAAGCAGGACCCTTTCCTGTTCTCTGCATTTAGGTGAGCAGCTTACTGGCCTCAGCTCTCCAAAGTTCCACCTACCCTTTTGGTATTAGAGTTCTTTATAAAGACATGACATGACATAGACTAGTCCTTTGCTACAACAACCAGTGTATTTGGGTAGTAAATGTATGTAGCATAGGTGTGTGGTACTAAGTGCCTCAAAATGGATCTCAGAGGTAGATTGTAGACTAGCAATATGCATTGTTAGGTTCCTGAATATTGTTTGTATCATCAGACTCTAAATTGCCATGAGGATTGACCCAGGGTTCCCTTTAGAATTGCAGAAATTACCTTGTGTTGTCCAGACTTTTTTCCTTTCTGGACCACTCTGATTAGAATACATGGAGGGTGTGGGGTGGCTGAAGATAGTAGTCTCCTCTAAAGTGTAAGGCTAGATATTTGACATGGACTGCCACTTTTTTTTTTTTATCCAGGGGTGCGGCTTCCAAAATGCTGATGAATGTTAGGTATGAAGGCTTCCAGTGGTGAAGTTAGTAATGACAAGTGATGGCGTAGGGATTGGGGGACATGGGTGGTAGGAGTAAATAACAACAAAATAAAATAAAAAAGGACTTACCTGCTGCTGCCGCTTACTGTCTCAGTGTTCTTCTGCTCCGGTCCTGACTCCTGATTCCCCACGGGCTGGTGCACACTCCGCAGGCTCCCAGACGCCAATCATGATACTGCTCTCATGCTAGTAATGCTATTTACCAGCATGACAGCAGTGCCATGAGTGGCCTAGACGGGCTGGTTTAATGCTTACCCAGGGCCTGTAAGCCTTTGCCTCTTCTCCAAATGGCTGTGCAGCACAGGATGGGTGGAGAGATCTTAGTGCGCATGTCAATTTGGCCATCCTTGGACAGCTGGCCAAACTAACATGTACTCTTACAGTGTGCACTACTCCTCCTCCCCAGGCTGTCATCATGGTCCCTCCCCACCCTAGACTCAGCTGGCTTTAGCGCAGTAAGAAAAATAAAATGCTAATAAAATGTTTTTATTATCATTTTATTTTTCATGTTTCCCTCTTCTAGCCATCGGCAAGGGAGCGATGCTCCTCTGCCATAATGGTAGAGCCGCCACTGAAGGCTTCCCTCCTCTATGTGCTCATTGTTAGACCTGACAGCCTTAGGGTGGTCACACCTAACTTTTTACCTGCCTCCCTCCACTTTTTAGACACTGTTTTTGCTAGTTTTTAGACTCTGCGCACTTTACCACTGCTAACCAGTGCTGAAGTGCATATGCTCTCTCCCTTTAAACATGGTAACATGGGATCATACTCAATTGGACTATTTAATTTACTTATAAGTCCCTAGTAAATAGCACTATAGGTGCCCAGGGCCTGTAGATTAAATGCTACTAGCGGGCTGCAGCACTGATTGTGCCACCCACTTAAGTAGCCCCTTAACAATGTCTCCGGCCTGCCATTGCAAGGCCTCTGTGTGCAGTTTCACTGCCAGTTCGACTTGGCATTTAGAAGTACTTGCCAAGTCTAAAACTCCCCTTTTTCTACATATAAGACACCCCTAAGGTATGCCCTAGGTAACCCATAGGGCAGTGTGCTGTGTAGGCCGGACATGTACCTGTGTAGTTTACATGTCCTGGTAGTGTAAAACTAAATTCGTTTTTACACTGCTGTGAGGCCTGCTCCCTTCATAGGCTAACATTGGGTCTGCTCTCATACAGTGTTTGAGTGGTAGCTGCTGATATGAAAGTGGTAGGAATGCTGATCTGAAAGAGGTAGGAAGGTCATACTTAGTATGGCCAGAATGGTAATAGAAAATCCTGCTGACTGGTGAAGTTGGATTTAATATTACTATTTTAGAAATGCCACTTTTAGAAAGCAAGCATTTCTCTGCACTTAAATCTTTCTGTGCCTTACAATCCACGTCTGGCTGGGTTTAGTTTACAGCTCCTTGTGCATTCACTCAGACACACCCCAAACACAGGATACTCAGCCTCACTTGCATACATCTGCATTTTGAATGGGTCTTCTTGGGCTGGGAGGATGGAGGGCCTGACACTTACATGACAATGGACAGTAGCCTGCCCTCACACAAAGGACTGCCACACCCCCTACTGGGACCCTGGCAGACAGGATTGAACTGAAAGGGGAACTTGTGCACTTCTGATCTACTCTCTGTAGTATCCCCCACTTCAAAGGCACTTTTGGATATAAAAACAGGGCCCCTGCCCTACCAAGACAGACACTTCCTGGAGAAGAAACCTGAACCAGAACCTGCATCCTGCCAAGAAGAACTGCCTGGCTGCCCAAAGGAGGCACGTGACTGCTTTCTGTGAAGGACTGCTGCCTTGCTGTTGCCCTGCTGTCTTGCTACTCTCTTGCTGTGCTGCAGAAGTGCTCTCCAAGGGCTTGGATTGAGCTTGCCTCCTGTTCCCTGAAGTCTCAGGACTAGAAAAGACTTCATCTCTGTAAAAAATTCCTTGTGCGCCGAAAAACGACGCACAGCTGGTGAAAAACGAGGCACAGCCTGCACCGCAGTAAAAAAAATCACTGCACGCCAAATCCGGAACAACGCTGCCTGACTCAGCAACAGGAAGATCGATGCAGCACCTGCGACGCAACCAGAACTTCGACGCACGGCCCACTGGATCTACGCGCAGCCGACACGGACCGACGCAGCCAGAGTTCCAGAGAGGAATCGATGTTGCGCCTGCCGTGCAGGAGAAATTTCCACACATTGCCCACTGCAATCGACGCATCGCTTGTGACTTTGACACAAGCCCAGGATTTTCCACGCATCGATCCCGGGGTGTCTGAAAACCCCGCAACCCGTAGAGGATCCGAGTCCGCTCGCCGGAAATCAGCGCACGGCTTCCCCGCGTGGAAAATATAGACGCAAGTCCGTGTGCGAAGGGGCGAAACCGATGCACACCTACCTGTTTTCCATGCATCTACTGCTCTGCGGCCTCTTTCGAGGATTTTTCCACGCAAACCAGGTACTTTGCCCTGCAAGAGACACTTGTTGTTTCTAGAAGACTTTAAGACACTTTACATTGCTTTTTCAGTAATACTACAATTCTAGAGACATTTTATATTACTTTCCCTGTAATATTTCAACGTATACTTATTGCATTCTAATCGCTTTTGACCTGCGAATATCCAGATAAATATTATATATTTTTCTAAACACTGTGTGGTGTATTTTTGTGGTGCTATATTGTGTTATTGTCTGATTTATTGCACAGATAATTTACACATTACCTTCTAAGTTAAGCCTGACTGCTCAGTGCCAAGCTACCAGAGGGTGGGCACAGGATAATTTGGATTGTGTGTGACTTACCCTGACTAAAGTGAGGGTCCTTGTTTGGACAGGGGGTAACCTGACTGCCAACCAAAGATCCCATTTCTAACACTCATGTTATGGGTTTCTTCCAGTGGAGAATGCTGTCATCACACCAGGATTGTCTGCCATTACCAGGAGAAACAGAGGGCCAGATGTACAATGGTTTTGCATCAGTTTTGCGTTATTTTTATTACACAGACCCGACACATAATCCTTTTCAGGATTTGCAAACCAACACAAATTGCTGCAAAGTGCTGCTTTGCATTAATCTGCGTTAAATGGGCGTTTCAATGGTGGCACGTGGGCATTCCTGCATAACTACCCATGGTGTTTGATGCAAAACCCTATCTACTACCGATAGTAGACAAGATTTTGCCCCAAAAAATAACACCACTTGAAATGAGGCATTAAAAAAGAAATCCATTTATTTCTCCAACTTTCCTCACTTTGCATGTGTGCTGTACTGTGCAACACACATCCAAAATAGGAACCATTTTAAAGTTTATCTAAAGCATAGTATGTTGTACTGGAAGGGTAACCTTCCAGCACAAAATCTATGGTAGACTCACTTAGACACCTCTGAACCATGGTGCAAAGGTTTGTGCATGATGTTAAACAGTATTCTGTGCCAGCACTGGAGAGAGAGCAGGAAAGTTTCATATCTCAGTAGATATGGTGCTTTCCTGCTCTCTTCTTGTCCAGCAAGGAAATGCAGGGACTTTTGTTGCTGCACTGCGTGGTGTGACAGGTCACTAAATCTCGGCCAGAGTGTGACTACTATAAAAAAAAGAGGAACACATAAAATGAAGGATCCACCTTGAATTGGCTCTAGGACAGCATATGTGGAATACACAAACCACGTCTCACCATGGTTCACACAAAACAAGATAAGGCAATAGGAGGTGCCCCGAAACACTTGGTAAGGGGGTGCACTCAAGACCACACTGGCCTCCCACTCACGCAGATTTGCTGAAGTACTGGTGGCTGTGATGGACATCAAAACTACCTTGGAACCCAAGATCGATGCAGTCCAGATAGACATGGGCCTCTTGAGGGAAAACCATAAGAAACTGAAGGCCCGAGTCGAAAATGTGGAATCCACGCTAGCCTTAATTAGACCATTGGTCTCACCGTAAGGCCTTACAGGAAGAAGTCAGGATGGCAGGTCCTGAACAAATAATGTTAAAATTGTTCCAGAACTCATCGAAGGCCCCAGCATGGAACTCTACTTAGAGGAATAGTTCTCCACAACAATCCTGCATGGCAACCAGTCCACCTTCTTTTTAGTGGAATAAGCTCACAGGGTCCCGGGATGCCATCCCCTGGCCTCCTCACCATGTCCAGTAGTAGCTTATCTCTTTAATTACAGAGATAGAGACCACATCTTACAGGTTACCCGTGCAAGAGACATCGGAATTGCGATGGTTTTAATTAATTGTGTCAATAAACTTAAACTTGAAGTTGTAGTCCCAAAACTTGAAGTCCCGTTCAAGCGACCCATGGACTGTGGAAGATGCACAGGTAAACATTTTCCCGAATTATACTGTAGATGTATAGAAGCAAAGATCATCTTTTCTCCCTGTTAAATGGTTTCTCTGTGAACACGATATTAAGTTTGCTCTGTAATTTCTGGCCACACTAAAAATAATGCAAGGAGACAGCACCAACTTCTTCAAGACTCCTGACGAAGCATGGAACTGAGTGGGGCAAAGAGGAATACCTGCCCGACTTCCAGTCCTCCAGATACTACTACGCCCTGGAAAACCCAAGGACGACGGCGCTCACGGAAAACTAAACCCAACTTGGCCCCTAAAAAGAACAGGCAGCCAAGGAAAGAGTACAAGTAGTTGTGGAGGTTGTACAACACCGTCCCCAAGTAAGTCTGAGCGCAACAATTGGGACGAGGAAACACAAGATAACCAAACCCCGCTAGTTGAACATATATTCAGAGGAGGCCCAAGAGTCACCGCTCAAACATCAGACAATGTGATATGACTGTGAATTCACAAACACCCCCCTTAGGGGCACTGGCACACCAGTAGTGGGGAACCCAAGATGTTAACCTGTGGTAAAGTACATTGCTAATATGGTCGGGCTGCAGCGCCACAGAATCTTACCTTTGGCACTTCTCTACTGACACCACCCCCATAAATACACACTGTTACAGATTTTAACTCTTTTATTAATTTATTCATGAGTTGCATCTTGGTGCAATGGGTTGGGTGCCAGTTGGCGCACCGACCACGGGAGTTGGGGGGGGGGGTTATTTAGTTGCATTGCTTGATAGCGTAACTTTGCTTCATGTCGGGAGACAGTCTAATGAGGGACATGGGGCAGGGGAACGTGGCGGCGGTACGGGGCTGGAGTAGGCGTGATATAGACCTCACAACCTGTAAGATGGCTGAATCTCATTGTAATCGCAGAATATGGGGACTGAAACATAATACTCAATACTAACATGGAATGTTAGGAGGCTAGCCATTTACGTGAAGGGCTATTGGATTCACCAGTACTGAGATTGGTTCAAAATCCAGGTCCCTTTATTACAAGAACCACATCTGACGGTACCAGACTTGGAAAGCATGTGCCGGCACTGGTGCAGCACATTAGTAAGCACTACATACTCCCAGTACACCAGGGGAGTACTAACCCCAATTGATGTTGCGCATACAAGGGTAGATCCAAAGGGCAGATATGGGATCCTGGAGGGATCCTTAAACGGACTCTCAATTTCTTTTATATCTTAGTACACACCAAATGTCAATCAGGCCTGCTTCCTGCATTCACTAACATCAGCCCTCCTCAACAATGTAATGGCCTATAGTTACTGGGGTGGGGACTTCAACTGTGTATTAGACTTAGACTAGGACCGCTCTCACCACCACTACTAGCGGCGCAGTCAATACTACTCACCCAACACCTAAACCATTGGGATTCACATACTCAGGTGACAGAGGCATGGCCTAGTCTCCACCCCCTACTTAGGGAATACTCTTGCACACCAGGATCAACCTTATATATTGCAGCAATGAGGCCCTTGCTAAGGTGTCAAAGGCAGAATACCTAGGCGGCACTGAATCAGACCGCTGTCTCTTACAACTTCAGTTGCTATGGGGTGAAATTGCGCCCCGTATACCAATATGGCTCCTACCTACTGATGCCTTTTAGGATGAGGCCTTTTGCACCACCTTTTCCGAACCCATTATCTCATATTTTATAGACAATGCAGGTATAGCATCTGATCCCGGCATAGAGTGGGATGCCTTTGAGGTGGTTCTACGGGACACATGATCAAATTGGTCTATGGCATAGGATGACACTGCGTAGGGAAGGCCACACATTAGAAACAGACATTTGTCGCCATGAACGGTGATTACTTGAGGACCATATGGCCGCTGACTCTCTGGATGACGCACAAATTGCATACAACATAACACTAACACAACTGTTCAGAAAGGATTATGCCAAATACTAAGCCCGAAGACATGTGGAGAGGGGCAAGGCAGGTAGACTTCAAGCCTGGCTTCTCTGTGCCAAAAAACTGAGAGTCCATATTATCGTAATATGAAACAGAGAGGGCACACTTCTCAACACACAAAAGAATATCAACACAACATTCCCCTCTTACTTACACATAGCTCTAAACTGCCCTAGTCCACATAGACTCCTCCCAAATTAACTCCTTCCTAGATACTTTACAGTTGCCATAACTGCAGGCATCGCAACCGGCAGATCTTGAAGCCCCCATAATGTAAAATGAGATCACAGTCACGATCAAACAAATGGCACAGGGCAAAACCCCAAGAGCTGACAGCTGGCCAGTTGAGTTTTATGCACCCTTCCAATACAAACTTACTTCCCCCCTACTCAAAATTGTAACACAGTCCTCTTGAAGGGAACGCTCCCCGACTTGCTTCGTGAGACGCTCTTAATAATTCTTCCCAAACCTGACAGGGATCCTCTATTGTTAGAGTCATATAGGACACTCTCTTTATTGAATACAGACTACAAGATAATAGGTAAAGTGCTAGCCAACTGACTGTTTTCCATAGCACAGACCATTGTACACCCCAACCAAAACGGGTTTTATCCTGAAGAAATACCTTTCTGAACTTACATCTCCTGTTCATGCTACTGGACTGGGCACTTTTGAGAAACACAAATCCGTGGGCAGCATCACTGGACATGGAAAAGGCCTTCGACACCTGAGGTTGGGAATACCACTGGGCTTGGCAAAAATAGGGATAGGCCCCAAGGTTTTTAACTGGATATCTCTGCTTTATAACGCACCTCTAGGCTAGCTCTGGTCAAAACAGGGCACACCATATCAGAACCATTGAAAATTGAACGCAGTACACGTCAGGGATGTCCACTAGCCCCAATTATATTTGCCCTAGTGATGGGACCTTTAGCATGCGCTCTTAGAGTGCACACCCCACAATGAGAAATCCGACGGGTGCTGGCACATAATATCGTTGTACGCTGTTAATGCAGTAGTCTACCTGAGAAATGAAGTTGCAGTACTCACACAGGTCAATGACTTTTTTCAACAAATTGGTGAGGTCTCTGGCCTCAGAGTGAACTGGGACAAATCCCAACTGTTCCCAATGACGGCCCTATCCGTGACCCAACAGATGGAGCTACCACTCGCCCCTCTTCCATGGTCCTACAGTTCCTTTATAATCTGGGGGTCAGGGTATACCACTCAGAAGCCGATCTCATAGACTGCAACATGAGCAGAGCCATAGCGGCCGCCGGGCGCAAGATCCTCCCTCCCATTCTGGACGTCCTTACCGCTAACACCAATGGGAAGAGTGGCTATTTCCAAAATGATAATCCTCCCCAGGCTTCTATACTATTTCTCTGCTATACCAGAGGTATTGCCCGCACGCCTGTTCATAGATATGCAAATGCTCCTCACTATTCTAATATGGAGCAAAGATAGACGGCGAGTAGCACTGACCAAATTATACACTCCTCTGGGGCGGGGGCGGCTGGGTGCCCTCAACTACCAGCACTACTATGCAGCTGCCCAACTACAATGGCCTATGGCTATGGCTAACGGGCCACAATACAGTTCAGCTGGGACACTAGTTTAAGGGGTACCCCCTCAGTCCTACAGAGGCTATTGGGATCGGAGTCAGAGATGCCTAGAAATGGTGGAAACACTCTTATGCGTGTGGCCAAAAAATGCTGGACCACCTCCCACTGCCCGTAAACCGGTCAATAGATTCACAGAACTCGCCTTGGTGTTGGGGATAAATCAGATAGCTGCGTGCTGAAAGTCAGCTGTTCCCCCATGACACCAGATATGGTTGTCAGACTTAAGATCTGCCATTCTTGCAGAACAACAAATAAACGACTAGGGGACCTGAGCCCTCACTGCTAAAAACACCTCCGAACTGGCAGAAATATCTAAATAAAGTGGAAATCACCATGAACTCAGCATCCAACACAGACCCCTCCCCTATGTGCCACGCTGTCTAAGATAGCTTGAACAGCACAGATCCAAACAGGCATTAATCACACAACACAAACCACACGAAACAGTCCCATAGATTAACTCACTAGACTTGTCCAGACACACACCACGAATACACAGCCAACTCAAGATTGCGCACAGATGATTCCTTGCATCCCTTCTCAATGTTTCCTTCCCTGCTGCGCAGGTCCCCAAGACACAATTACTTCTTCAGAAGTTACTTCATCTACCAGTTACTTCATGTTTTATTGTTCTTGTGAATCGACACTCTCCGCAGGCAGTGAATAACATTGTTATCAACCCCAAGAAGATACTCCACGAAAGTCGACCTGACTCTATGTAATATACTATGTTGTGTTGACTGCAGTGCCTCTAATATTATCAAATGATATATAATCATAGACATTACTCTCCAGTTATTGCATGTGAATAAATGGCATGCAAATGTTCATTGTTCATAAAACCAATAAAGAGATTCTTTTAAAAAAAGTAAAAGCGCTGTGTGTGCATTGCTTTACTAGGCAGTGTTGGACTCCATACAAGGACCCTGAGTAAGCTTTGAGCTGCTCGTTCGTCTACTCTATGATTCAAGTGCTAAAGGGATGTACTTGGTGCTCAGTTATCAGTGTTCCTAGTAGGCCAGATATTAGGAACATGGTAAATAGACTCAACAACTATGGTTTCAGCTCACTAACCCATGTATGCCCCGGCAACCCCAAACTGGTTCTGACAAATGTCAATACACAGAAAAGTCCTCCTGACTGACGGATCTACAGAGCTTGGGCTGCAGCAGTGCAGTAGTCTCATTAGCTGTTTCTGTGTGATGAGAGCTGGGTTCCTGGCTGTGACACACGGGATTGCAAACAAAACACAGCATCAATGCTGCCAGGATACTGCGACCCGGGACAGGTGTTGATTTCAACTTCTCAAATAGTGAAGTGCTTCCTGTTTTTATGAAAGTAGGGCATACGTGGGGACAATATGACCATTGAAAAGGGTCACCACCCTTAGCAGGGTCCGCTACATGCCCTGCTTTTTTAATCTTGTACATGAGTTTAGCAATGTTTTTGGCAAATTAATACATAGAGGTACCTGGTGCAATTTCAGTTTCTGAGCTAATGGTTCTAGATGTGATTTATTGATAATAACAAAAAGATTCGGGCTCTACTACAAGTAGGGTGTATTCCAGCCCACATTGTCCGCAAGACACCAAGAAAGCCGATCAGGTCGACATTATCTCATTTTTCCAAATGGTGAAAGGGCTGAAAGGTGCTATAATAGAGAAATAGATAGCGATCACCACTCTACCTCTGTTTTTGAGAGTTCCACAGGAATACAAGGTGAATTAGCATGTAGTTTTAGCTATCTCCCACTGTCCACAGTGCACCCACTATATAAATTAATTTATATACAGATTTTTGTAGGTGAATCACCTCTTGGGATAAAAACTAACCTGATTCCTTTTACAGGCTATGACGTCCTAATTCTGAGACCCCGGTTCTGAAAAAATACTTGGAAACTTACATGTATTGGAAAAGCATGCTACAAATCTTCATAACATATTGTCTTCATTGAACCTGAGTGGGGGCAAAATGCAGGCCCCTGTTGGTCCTGCAATGCAAGGAGAGCCCTGACACTTCTGGGGTCTGCCAAAGATTCAGGGAGTAGTGTCTTGATAGCCTTGTCACAGGACAGCCCCTCCCTGAGGGCCATCTCCACTCTATTCCTACACCCATCCAACACAGGTTGCACCAGTCAGGTAACTCTAATAATAAAGGGGTGAGCTCACAAGGCCAGGCCAGTTACATACTTATAATGTAGTGTCCTCCTTCCATTCAGCATGTAGACCTTGCACCCATGACAAAACAACTGATGAAGAAGATGGTTCCTACACCGGATCTGGACACTGCTCCCTTACCCCATTCTTGCACTGTCAGCAGAGGGAGAGCTCTGCTGGACCATCTTGCTGGAGCTGCCAAGACAAACTGTCCAGCGCTTCATCCTTGCCCAGTAAAAGAAAGCTCCATTGGGGAGGAGGAGAGCCTGGAGTGGGCTATAGCTGAAGGCTGGCCCAACCGCCACTGAACTGGGCTGAAGACAAGGTGGGAGCAGCTCCGTCCTCCCTTGTTGACGGCAGAACTGATGGTGATGGGTTGGCGGAGAACACCTTGCGCCCCCTGCTGTCACCTTCAGGAGGGAAAGAGAACGTTGGCCTCCTGCAGCAAACCTGCAGGACCAGTGTGAAACCACTGGTCACAGAGGCAGCACCACGCTTACAGCCAACTGCTAGAGGGTGGAGTTGTTTTCTGCACTACTGTAGAAGCACAGGAGGTGAGCAGCCCCTAACACAATGTATGGGTACAGAACAGAAAATAACCAAAATGAAGACTGGAGGACACCAGTGAAATACACAGAAGATAGATCGAGGGCACTAACTTACTGGACACAAACAAGTACAATAAAATAGAAAGGCTCTGGGCCCCTGCACCATGCTGGCAAAGGAGAATCAGGGGAAGATCATTATGGTCTCTGGCCAGCACTCTCACAACTCACCCACTATTAGCACTCACCAGGGGTCCTGTGTAGGCATCGGCTGCACTGCCTCCAATCAACCTTATAACAGGAGGTACTACTGATTGTGTTGCCTCCCCAAGGATGAGCAGCGGTAGTGCACAACTTTTCAGTGGTTTGCGATCAATCAGTCATTTGTAGCGCATCGCTGTCACCCTTGGAGGTATCTGGACGCTGGGGTGCAATGTCTCTGTCAAAGAGCCAGGTCTTGAGTCTCTTCCTGAAGTCTGCCAGTGAGGGCACAGTTTGGAGGGTGAGGGGTAGGTCGTTCCAGGCCATTGCGGTGATGTAGGAAAAAAAACGGCTGCCACTGTGGCTATGGTGGATTATGGGGGTGTGTGTGTGAGGGCCAGAGAGGAAAAGCACAGGTGCCTGGTGAGTTAGTGGAAGTGTAGATGGTGGTTGATGTAATCCGGTCCTTGGTTGTCTAGGGCTTTGTAGGCAAGTGTATGGAGCTTGAAATGACATCTCTTCTGGATAGGGAGCCAGTGGAGGTTTCTAAGGTGGGCGTGATGTGGGTGCGCTTGGGAAGGTCCGGGGTGAGTCTGCTGGTGGTCTTCATCCAGTGGGCTAGGCTGGTCATTGTGTTGCGAAAGTTGGTTCTGGTGGTGGAGGGGTCTTCTATAAGTGAGAGGATCAGTTGAGTATCGCCTGCACAGGATCTAGCGATGTCAGCCTCAGGGGTAATGTAAGTATTGAACAAAGTAGGGCTGAGGGATGAACCTTGTGGTCTGGCGTTAATGATGCTCTTGAGTGAGGAGGTGAAAGGGTGTAGTCGGACACTCTGAGTGTGTCCTGTCAGGAAGTAGGCGATCCATTTGATGGTGCCATTTTGTATTCCAATGCTGTGGAGTTTCTTGATGAGGGTGTGGTGGGACATGGTGTCAAAATGTCAACATCAGGCCAGTGCGCGCTCTACGGGCGACGTAAATGCAAAAACCCAGTCCTTATGTAGAGGCATAGTTCATGCATTGTGTTTCTATGCAGTATGATAACCTTTTGCATTGCAGAACTTTCACCTTAAAAAGTCATTAATGCTGTTTGTAATTCATTGTTCATTTGCAAGGCTTGTTTGCAGGACTACAGGTCCTTATTCTAAGACTTTCTAGAAGCCTTTCTTGCAGCATGGTTGGGTGTGGCTCATGGGTGGGGCTTGGCTCTTTATAAGGGAGCCAGCCCAGCTCCATGTGCTCACTATTCAGAGGTCCCGGTGCAGAGCAGCAGCATTTTCCAGAGCTCCTGTCCCAGAGGCCTAACCAGCCAATTCCAGGCCTGCTCTTGCTTATTTGGTGATCTTCAGACAGGGCGGTAAAGCAGAGGTCGGGTTAAGCCCCCGACTCTGTTTTCTAGTAACTTTCGAGTTTTGGGCCTAATCTCGAAATCGCGTGTACGCGATCATTTCATGGCATTTATCTTGTGAATTCCGAATTGGCAACCGTGTGCGCGATTCCTTCCAGGCATTTATTTCGTGGTATTCAGATCGGCAGTGTGCGCAATCATTTCATGGCATTTATCTTGTGAATTCCGAATCGGCAACCGTGTGCGCGATTCCTTCCAGGCATTTATTTTGTGGTATTCAGATCGGCGGTGTGTGCGATCATTTCAGGGCATTTACCTTGTGAGTTCCGAATCGGCATCAGTGTGCGCGATTTCTTTCAGGCATTTATTTCGTGGTATTCAGATCGGCAGTGTGCACGATTATTTCATGGTATTTACCTTGTGAATTCCGAATCAGCAACAGTGTGCGCAATTCCTTCCAGGAATTTATTTTGTGGTATTCAGATCGGCAGTGTGCGCGATCATTTCATGGTCTTTGAATCGTGAATTCCGAATCGGCAGCAGTGTGCGCGATTCCTTTTCAGACATTTACTTCTTGGCATTCAGATCGGCAGTGTGTGCGATCATTTCATGGCATTTACCTTGTGAATTCTGAATCGGCAACAGTGTGCGTGATTCCTTCCAGGTATTTACTTCGTGACATTCAGATCGGCAGTGCGCGCGATCATTTCATGGCATTTACATTTTGAATTCTGAATCGACAACAGTGTGCGTGATTCAGTCCAGGCATTTACTTTGTGACTTTCAGATTGGCAGTGTGTGTGATCATTTCATTGCATTTACATTGTGAATTCTGACTCGGCGGAGTGTGCGATTCTTTTTCCTGCATTTAAATCTTGAAAGCATAGATCGGCGTTGTGCGCGATCATTTCATTGCATAATAATTTAGATGTTCAAATCAGCAACAGAGTGCGCAATTCTTTCCTGATGCTTAAACTTTTGAAATACAGATCGGCGAAGTGTGCGATCACTGTTTGACATTGAAACTTAGATGAGTGGTTTGACTGAAGAGCATAACATTTGCTGAACGTTTAAGTCTTGAAAACTCTTAATCAGAAAGTGACGTAGGAGTGTATTTCATGGTATTTGTACAGTTCATTCATGTAGAGATGAAACCATGTGTTCCTTGATTCTTGCTACAATGCAGAGAGTGTTCTAAACAGTATTTTGGAGAGAGTTTATTGTTCAAAATATAATATGCTAATTCTGGAATGTTCATGTGAAAAACCTTGCATAACCTTTTCTTGATGTCCAGGTACCTAGATCCTTGAGGGCTAGTTATAGTGAAGTTTTAGGCCATTCATGTTTTCAGCATAAGTGTTTTATTTTAAAACAAAACTTACTTAAAGTCATTGTGATTAATCTTGCAATTGTGTTGTTTAACCTTTGCTTTCACAGGTCTCCTTCCCCGCTGTTCCCAACCCAAAAACCATTCCCCCACTTGGTCATTCTTTAACTCTATGCTATGTAATTAGTGGAGTTTGGAGCTGCCAAGAGATGGACATGTTGGGAACATGCGCAAGCCTCGAGGATCTGGTCTCCTTGACACAAAAGCAGCTCTTAGGTTGAGGAGGATCAGGGCAGCGGTTCCCCCGCTGTCAATAAGTGCTGTGATGTCATCAGTGGTGGCAATGAGTGCGGTCTTGGTGCTTTGGTTGGAACAAAAACCATGAGCCAAGGAGATGTCTAGTAGGTTGTTTTCTTCCAGGTATGTGGTGAGCTACTGATTGATGGCCTTCTGGAGTATTTTGGCCAGGTAGAGAGATGGGTTGGTAATTCTTGAATTTGTTGGGGTCAGCAGAGGGTTTATTCAGAAGGGGTGGTTTCAGCATGTTTCCATTTGTCTGGAACAAGTTATGAGGTGATGGAGATGTTAAGGATACTGGTGAGTTCCATGCTGATGAGGTTGGTTCCAAGCTTGAACAGGTGGCGGGGTCTTGGGTCAGTGGGTGCCCCGAAGTGAATGGATGACATGGTGCCTGATGTGGATTGAGTGGTGATCGGTGTCCACCAAGAGATTATACTGTTGTTGTGCACTGGGGGGGGGGGGTGAGAGAGCTGAGGTTGGAGATTGTGGGTTTAGGGTCAACGTTGTTGTAGATGGTGGCAATCTTGTTGTGGAAGTAGTCTGAGAGGGTGTTGCAACGTCCTTGGGACAGGTGGATGGTGTTCTCTGTGGCTGCTGAGTTGGAGTATTTTTTGACTATTTCGAAAAGCTTTTTTGTGCGGTTTGGGTGCTTAGTCGATGCAGAATTTGATGGCCACTTTCTTAGGCTCCATGAGTTGTCGGTGGTAGTTGCTGAGGGCTGCTTTGTGGGCTGTTCTATTGGAGGGATTCCTGGTGGATCACCATTGTTTCTTGCGTTTGTAGCAGCTGCATTTGATGGCTCTGAGCTCCAGACCAGCTGGCATTTGTAAAGGTTTTGTTGGGTCTGGCTGGTTTTAGCAGGGCAACTGAGATAGTGCATTCAGTGATCCAGTTGGAGAAGTTCAGGATGACCTGGTCGAGGTCAGATGAGGCCTTAGGTTTGGATGAGCTGAGGGCCTGCATCCACTGTGATTCAGTTTTTCGGCTCCAACTGGGGTAGTTGGCTCTGTGGTTCCTAGTGGTGGTGTATTAGGTGTTGGAGATGGTGAAGTGGACAATGCTGTGGTGGGACCAGGAGAATTCTGTGACCCAGCTGAATCTCACTCTGTCACTGGAGGTGAAGAGGGGGTCGAGAGTGTGTCCGGCCTTGTGTGTGGGTACATTGCTTAGTTGGGTGAGACCTATGTTGCTTAAGTTCTAGTTGGTAAGGTAATTGATGTAGAAATTGAGGTAGCCGAGTAAAATGCAGTGGTTGGAGTCGATGGCTAGTGGTACGATGATGTTGGGAATGGTGTCGCAGAAAGCTGGTTGGGATCTTGGGGGACTGTATGTGAGGGTGCCTCACATGGTAGTTTTGGCATAGTTATGTAGTTGGAAATTGAGGTGTTCCATGACGGGTTAGGTGTCCTCACTGGTGGCGATGCAGTGAATGGTGATCTTGAGTATGATGGCAATGCCCTCGCCATGTTTGTTGGTGTGGTCTCTGTGTATGATCTTGTAGCTGTCGGGTGTTGCTGTGGCAAATTTGGTGTTCAAGGAGGGATTTATCCAGGTTTCGGTGGTGAGGGCAACATCTGGTGAGAGGAAGGTGATGGTGTCCCAGATTTCTGTGACATGTTTGTAAAGGGATCGGGCAATGAGCAGGATACAACAGAGAGGTTCCAGACTGACTGTGGTCTTCCGGGCGAGTGTGGTGCGGGTCCTGTGTGGGTTGGTGACTTGGTGCTGCAGGAGAAGCAGCAGTATGACAGGTGAAGGGTTCTTTGGTAGCACGAGGGAAAGTGGTGCAGCAGTTGTTGTTGTGACACCCAGGATTCATTCCTCTGAGCTCCTCAGTGGAGTAGCAGTAAGTGGCTGAAGGGCCAGGGCTCATGGTGCTTGTAGGAAAGTACCATCTTGCCTGGCATGTTACCCCCATTTTTCACTGTATATATGTTGTTTTAGTTGTATGTGTCACTGGGACCCTGCTAGTCAGGGCCCCAGTGCTCATAAGTGTGCCTGAATGTGTTACCTGTGTTATGACTAACTGTCTCACTGAGGCTCTGCTAATCAGAACCTCAGTGGTTATGCTCTCTCATTTCTTTCAAATTGTCACTAACAGGCTAGTGACCAATTTTACCAATTTACATTGGCTTACTGGAACACCCTTATAATTCCCTAGTATATGGTACTGAGGTACCCAGGGTATTGGGGTTCCAGGAGATCCCTATGGGCTGCAGCATTTCTTTTGCCACCCATAGGGAGCTCTGACAATTCTTACACAGGCCTGCCACTGCAGCCTGAGTGAAATAACGTCCACGTTATTTCACAGCCATTTTTCACTGCACTTAAGTAACTTATAAGTCACCTATATGTCTAACCTTTACCTAGTAAAGGTTGGGTGCTAAGTTACTTAGTGTGTGGGCACCCTGGCACTAGCCAAGGTGCCCCCACATTGTTCAGGGCCAATTCCCCGGACTGTGTGAGTGCGGGGACACCATTACACGCATGCACTACATATAGGTCACGACCTATATGTAGCTTCACAATGGTAACTCCGAATATGGCCATGTAATATGTCTATGATCATGGAATTGCCCCCTCTATACCATCCTGGCATAGTTGGCACAATCCCATGATCCCAGTGGTCTGTAGCACAGACCCTGGTACTGCCAAACTGCCTTTCCCGGGGTTTCACTGCAGCTGCTGCTGCTGCCAACCCCTCAGACAGGCATCTGCCCTCCTGGGGTCCAGCCAGGCCTGGCCCAGGATGGCAGAACAAAGGACTTCCTCTGAGAGAGGGTGTTACACCCTCTCCCTTTGGAAAATGGTGTGAAGGCAGGGGAGGAGTAGCCTCCCCCAGCCTCTGGAAATGCTTTCATGGGCACATTTGGTGCCCATTTCTGCATAAGCCAGTCTACACCGGTTCAGGGACCCCTTAGCCCTGCTCTGGCGCGAAACTGGACAAAGGAAAGGGCAGTGACCACTCCCCTGACCTGTACCTCCCCTGGGAGGTGCCCAGAGCTCCTCCAGTGTGCTCCAGACCTCTGCCATCTTGGAAACAGAGGTGCTGCTGGCACACTGGACTGCTCTGAGTGGCCAGTGCCATCAGGTGACGTCAGAGACTCCTCCTGATAGGCTTCTTCAGGTGTTGCTAGCCTATCCTCTCTCCTAGGTAGCCAAACCCTCTTTTCTGGCTATTTAGGGTCTCTGTCTCTTGGGATTCCTTAGATAACGAATGTAAGAGCTCATCCGAGTTCCTCTGCATCTCTCTCTTCACCTTCTGCCAAGGAATTGACTGCTGACCGCGCTGGAAGCCTGCAAAACTGCAACATAGTAGCAAAGACGACTACTGCAACTCTGTAACGCTGATCCTGCCGCCTTCTCAACTGTTTTCCTGGTGGTGCATGCTGTGGGGGTAGTCTGCCTCCTCTCTGCACTAGAAGCTCCGAAGAAATCTCCTGTGGGTCGACGGAATCGTCCCCCTGCAACCGCAGGCACCAAAGAACTGCATCACCGGTACCTTGGGTCTCCTCTCAGCACGACGAGCGAGGTCCCTTGAATCCAGCAACTCTGTCCAAGTGACTCCCACAGTCCAGTGACTCTTCAGTCCAAGTTTGGTGGAGGTAAGTCCTTGCCTCCCCACGCCAGACTGCATTGTTGGAAACCGCGACTTTTGCAGCTACTCCGGCCTCCGTGCACTTCCAGCGGAAATCCTTTGTGCACAGTCCAGCCTGGGTCCACGGCACTCTAACCTGCATTGCACGACCTCCTAAGTTGGAAATCCTTTGTGCGACTTCGGGTGAGCACCGTTTCACGCATCCTCGTAGTGCCTGTTTCTGGCACTTCTCTGGGTGCTACCTGCTGCTGATAGGGCTCCTTGTCTTGCTCGACGTCCCCTCTGTCCCCTGACACAATTTGCGACATCCTGGTCCCTCCTGGGCCACAGCAGCATCCAAAAACCCTTACTGCACAATTTGCAGCTAGCAAGGCTTGTTGGCGGTCTTTCGGCGGGAAAATACTTTTGCACGACTCTCCACGGCGTGAGGGATCCGTCCTCCAAAGGGGAAGTCTCTAGCCCTTGTCGTTCTTGCAGAAACCTACGCTTCTACTGTCCAGTAGCAGCTCCTTTGCACCCACAGCTGGCATTTCCTGGGCATCTGCCCATCTCCGACTTGCTTGTGACTTTTGGACTTGGTCCCCTTGTTCCACAGGTACCCTCGACTGGAAATCCATCGTTGGTGCATTGTTGGTTTGTGTCTTTCCTGCAGAATTCCCCTATCACGACTTCTATGTCCTTTGGGGAACTTTAGTGCACTTTGCACTCACTTTTCAGGGTCTTGGGGTGGGCTATTTTTCTAACCCTTACTATTTTCTAATAGTCCCAGCGACCCTCTACAAGGTCACATTGGTTTGGGGTCCATTCGTGGTTCGCATTCCACTTTTGCAGTATATGGTTTGTGTTGCCCTTATCTCTATGTGTCTCCATTGCATCCTATTGTAACTATACATTGTTTGCACTGTTTTCTAATACTATTACTGCATATTTTGGTATTGTGTACATATATCTTGTGTATATTTGCTATCCTCATACTGAGGGTACTCACTGAGATACTTTTGGCATATTGTCATAAAAATAAAGTACCTTTATTTTTAGTATATCTGTGTATTGTGTTTTCTTATGATATTGTGCATATGACACTAAGTGGTACTGTAGGAGCTTCACTCATCTCCTAGTTCAGCCTAAGCTGCTCTGCTAAGCTACCATTATCTATCAGCCTATGCTGCTAGACACCCTATACACTAATAAGGGATAACTGGGCCTGGTGCAAGGTGTAAGTACCCCTAGGTACTCACTACAAGCCAGTCCAGCCTCCTACAGTGCTGGACACTGTCCAGGCATGGACAGGTGCAAGCAGGCTCTCCTTTAGTGCTTCTACAGGCAGGGTGCTGAGTGGTGGGAGGCAGGAGGTGGGAAACGGCAGGAGGAGGGAAATGGGAAAGAGAGGAGAAGGAGCAGATACGGCAAGCAGGCCTAAAACAAGCAGAAAAGAGGGGGGGAAAAGGAGCATAAAAGAGGGGGGAAAAGTTCAAAAAATGAGCAGAAAAGAAGGGAAAGAGGTGCAGAAAATAGGGAAAAAGGTGTGGAAACGAGGGAAAAGAAGGGGAAAAGGAACTGAGGGCGAGCAAAAAAGAGTGGAAAGCAGCAAAAACAAGCAGAACAGGAGGAAAAAGGAGCAGCCAACGAGCAAAAACCAGGCAGCAGAGGTCAAGCTGGACAGGAGACTGTCATGATGGAGCTGACACGAGGACCTGCTCAATGGGGTCGTACTGTGGCCTCCATTAAGTTAGCCCTGAGAGGGGAGGGCTGTGTGGCGGGAGGTGGTAAATGGCAGGAGGTGGGAAACGGCGGGAGGAGGGAAATGGGTAAGAGAGGAGAAGGAGCAGATAAAGCAAGTCGGACAAAAACAAGCAGAAAAGAGGGGAAAAAGGTGCAGAAAACAAGCAGAAAAGAGAGCAAAAAGTGCAGAAAACGAGCAGCAAAGAGGGGAACGAGCTTCAGAAAATTAGCAGAAAATGTGCAGAAAATGAGCAGAAAAAGGGGAAAAAGGTGCAGAAAAGAATGAAAACCAGAGCAGAAATGAGCAGCCCATAGAAAAAAAGGAGTGGACAATGAACAGAAATCTGGCAGCAGAGAGTGGCAGAAGTCAGACTGGACAGGAGACTGACATGGGAGAGCTGGCATGAGGACCTGCAAAGGTAAGAGAGACTGCTAATGTACTGCAGGTGCAACCAGGTGCATGTGCAGCCGAGCCCTGCCAAAGGGCGCACATACACTATTTGGTGGCACCTGCCTGCATATCATGCCATCGAGGTGCTTCAGCACCGGGCAACCTCCACTAGCCCAAACATGAAACTGCTGTGAAGCCCGATGTCCAATTGAGATATGGGGAGGGTGGGGGAAGCATGGATACATTTTGCTTAAGGTTGCTTGAACTTTGCTTCAGCCCTGATGAAGGAGGAGAGGCACCACTGAAGCCACCCAGATCATTAGGTGCAACTAACAGAGTGCCACTCAACTAAGAGACTAAATATTACCCCCCCCCCCCCCCCCCTCAACCCGAACCCCCAGGGACAACACACTGATTGTTCAAGCCTGTCAGGCAGACATGACCCCAGGCAGAATGAGACCTAGAAGAAGTGTGACTTGACTGAAAGAAGGATAGGAGCAAAATACATCTGATAAACTGCCCCAGTCAATAGGGCCCTAATGCCCTAAAGGCTCAGGATGCCCTCACATGGTGCAGCAAAACCGAATCTTCCCTCTACAGCATCTTTCCATCTATATCACAGGAACTCCTAAAAGGTGTACCAGATGAAGGAACATGCAACACATGGTCTGATGACACACAGAACTAGCGAAGAAGAGAAGTGGAGAAAATTAACACCTGTCCTGATCACCAAAAATACTATGTCCAATATCCCAAGGACCATTGGCCTTTCCACAAAGGCAGTGATCAGCAAGAGGCCCTGTTGTCTGGTTTATGATGACAGTGCATACCTGGACATATGGAAAAAAGATAAGAGACTCAAGCGACTAGAAGTCTCACTGTGATAATCAGAAGAAAATGCATCGTGAAGCACCAAGAAAAAGGAAAGGAAAGGAGTATGACCAGCTGATTCATACTGACAAACCTGATGACCACTCCTGTGAAGCCAGAGAGGAGATCAGTAAAGACCATGCCTAATCAGGTGGGACTAGATCTAAAAGACACCCTTCTAAAAAGACGTGTCCCTCTGACTGAATGCATCTACCAACATACGCTAGCCATCGACATGGAGTGATAATGACAAGGTGAAAGCTGGGTGGGAGAAGCAAGTGTAAGTAGCATTTGCGTGAAAACTGAGTCTGTTCCTCAAACGTCCTAGCACAACCATCCAGACACAGTCATCAGCTGCCTAGTGCCCCAGGGAATCTTAACACAAAAGGGAGAGTCGGGGATAAGGAAGAAACCACCACCCCATACTATCTCCCCAAGTTACACAACATACACAAGGAGTATGGGGTGTTTAGGGTATCAAGTTGAAAGGAGTTGCCCTGGAACCTTTGTATATCTCGAACTACGAGGTTTGTTTGCGTGCTGCTTGTACCATGATACCATGAGGTAGAGGGGCCTCAATGGAAGACCTCAGAAAATCACTGATGAATTTGCACGTCCCTATAAGATGGTCTTCAGAGTCAGGCAACTTGACAAAAGAAAGCTTTGCAATAGACTCCAGCACCACTCGTGATGCACAGTTTGAACTTTGGACACTAACTGTGAACTATTCTGAGCCTCAGCAAGATGGACCAACTCTGATCTCTGCACACATGGGCCTGCTGTGATGGCGTCAAGATAACTTTGACTTCTCTGCCTTAGTGTTTGTGTCCAGAATCACCTCACTTTAAACTATGAACTCGAGCGATTATGTCCTGTCGCATTTCGCACCATCTGGCCAGCTGGTCATGGCTGTCCTGCTGATAGACTTTCCTGGCTGATAGACTCAGTGGTGTCTAGTTTGTGTTTATTTGTTTTTTTTTCTCCTCAGTTGGACTTGTTGACCTCTGATTTGCTATTGGGTCCTAATGGGTACTTCACAGGACAACCCCTGCCTGAATGCTGTTTCCATTCTCCTATCACACCTATTCAACACACGTCACCTGTCAGACGACAGTTTAAAGCAATGCTGGGCCAATTACATAATTATAATGTACGTTCGTGTCGCCCTTCTATTCAGCATGTGCACCTACAGCCCACAACAAAACACTGGGGCCCCGATTCAGCCCACAGTGAATGAACGTCTGTGAGATATAGGAAATTTAGCGGCCCACTTCACATTCTTCAGAAGGTCACCATCGTTTTGCGTTGTCACTGAACCTGAAGTGTTTCAAAAATGTTTTAAATTATTTCCAACACAACGAAGTGTTAGGATTAGGAACACGCAATATATCAGGATGATCACGAGACCGTGAAATTTCGCCCAGAAAGCCTGGGATCGAGGCCTTGCAGTCAAACTGTGAGGTAGGAAACTTTGCTACATTTGAGAAGTCAGTCACAAATAATTAGTCAGAAAAGTAAGAGGAAAAACATTTTCGAAAATGACATGGGCATACTGATTACAAAGTTGTTGCGATGGCCTCTAATTGCTTCATGTTGGCTTCACATTTTCGGAAGTTCTACTTTCTGGGAAGTAAAGAAAATTAGGTCATCACCAAGAGCCATAATTTACAACACACCAGCAGGCTTTACTATGCCGAGCTAAAAATATGTGCAGGCAAATCTGCAGGTAAGAAGATCCGCATGACAGCATCGGAGATGACCTCACCGTGTTTACTCAGGAGAGAGGAAGTGCCTGTGTTCATTTGACAGAGTGGAACAGATGTCAGAGATCGAGAGAGTTATGGCAGATGCAGAAACTGTAGCGTGACCGTAAGTCGAGGAGCAGAGGGCAATTAGTTAAAGAAATCGTTCATGAATTATGTGTTTGTTTGTTCGTGTATTTATTAACTTCTTCCTTTATTTAGGTTGATTTTTCAGGCACCACATTGCACTGTAACGCTGCGGCTAGGGCAACAAGCATTGCCAAAGTCAATTGGTCTCAGCTTTGGGGCTTATTGGCTATGAAAATTTCCTTTGATGTGGGAAAAAACAAAGGGCCAGATGTATGAAAATATTTTGCACTCGCAAACGGTGCGAATCGGTAAATTCGGCTGTTTGCGAGTGCAAAATAGTGGTCTGCAATGCATGAAAGGCATTTGCAGACCACAAAGTAGAAATCGCGATTTCTTGCGTTGCGACCTGGATTTTGCGAGTCGCAAATTGCGATTCGCAAAATCCAGGTCGCAAGGCGATGCTGCAAAAAACGCAAATTGCGATTTTTCGCAGAATGGCATTTTGCACATGCAAAATACCATGATCTGCAACCAGGTGGGAACCTGGTGCAAAATTTAAAAATGCAGTTAAACTGCATTTTTAAATTTAACATGTAAAGCACACATGCCCTTTTGGCATGTGTGTACCTTACATGTAGCAAAAAATGATTTTGGGGTGCAGCAGAGGGGGCCTTAGGCCCCCAGCACCCTGGGCTTTTGCATTTCCAAAATTGCGATTTCTGGTTCAGAAATCGCAATTTTGGAAATGCTAAAAATTCGCAGCTATGGGCCAACAGGCCCATAGCTGCGAATGGGGCTGGTATCGCAATTTGCGATTCAGCAATAGCATTAGCGATTTTTAAGAAATCGCTATTACCGAATTGCAAATGTGATACATGGCACTTTGCGAGTCGGAAATAGCGATTTCTTAAAAATCGCAATTTCCGAATCGCAAAGGGCCGTGATGATACATCTGGCCCCAAATGTTTTTACTTAATGCTGTACAGCATTGACAAAAAAAGAAAACAAAGAAAAAAGGCATGACGACTCGACTGCTGCTGGCGGTTGCAATACTGTACTGATGTCTACATAGATCACAATACATGTGTGCACTAGTGGAAAGACCTGGGTGGCATTTGCTTTGATTGATACTGGCTTGAATTGGCAAAAACATTTTTTTTTGTTTTTGCCGTGAAAGCACAAAATAAAAAAAAACGTTGGAGGTGGTGAGTTAAAAGAGAACTGGATGGGGCAGAAAGGAAAAGTAGCTGTTGGAAATTGGGTTTCTATTTGACAGAGGTATGCAACCTGATCAACCAGGAACCATAATCCTAGTCAGTGTAAATCACAAATACATCCTAAATTAACCTGTGCTCACCCTCTTGTAGCCCTTCCTGCCCTGGCTCCATACTCGCTACAGGGTTATGCAGCACTTCGTGTTGAGACAGAACACAGCCTATTCATGTGTGGGAGACTGTGCCCTGCTCCTCCCTCCCATCCTGCGCAGGATGGCCCATCAGGAAGTGGATTGCCCATAAGGTCACACCTAAGCTCCCATTGTGTGTGACTGTCTAGGAAGAATACACAAAGCCCAACTGTCACCCCACCGCAGACATGTGATAAGTGTCAGGCAGCCAGCACCAAATGGCTAAAGTAAGAAAATGCCAAACTTCTAAAAGTGACATTTTCAGAATTTTTATTGAAAATCGGACTTCACCATGAATTATGATTTGAAATCGTGATAACAGAGACACTAAACTTGAAAAACGTATCCCTTCCAGATTATGAATTGCATTTATACGATGTAATAATGTAATTCCAAAGTTATCCTATGTGAGAGATAGGCCTTGCTGTAGAGAAAAACAACTTTGGGAGTTTTTCACTACCAGAACATGTAAAACTTAAACATATATGTCCTGCCTTTTACATACATCGCACTTGCCCTCTGGGCTGTCCAGGGCCTACATATGACATATGTATAAAAAGGGAAGACTTGGGCCTGGCAAAAGGGTTACTTTGCCAGGTCAACATGGCAGTGTACAACTGTGCACACAGGCTCTACAATGGAAGGCTTGAGTTATGGTCAAAGGGTTACTAAAGCAGGTGGCACAATCAGTGCTGCAGGCTCACAAGGAGCATCTAATTTACAGACCCTCAGCACATGTAGTGCACTTTACTAGGGACTTATAAGTAAATTGAGTAAGTCAAGTGAGGATAAGTCAATTTTGCCATGTGTAGGGGAGAGAGCACAAGCGCTTTAGCACTGGCTAGCAGTGGTAAAGTGCACAGAATCCGAAAGCCAGCAAAAATGAAGGCTGAAAATTGGAGGAGGTAGGCCAAAATTTGGAGGGAAGACTACCGTAAGGATGTCAGGTCTAACATAAGCACACAAGGAAGAGAGCAACACAAAGGAGAGAACAGCACATGGGGCAGAGGGAAAAAAAGCACATAATAGAAAAAAAGAACACAGATTCATGTGGGGCAGAGGAGAACACACAAGACAACAAGAAGCACACAAGGAGGAGAGAAATACAGGGGGGTTTGAGAGAAGCAAACATAGGTGAGAGTAACAATGGGGAAGTGAGAGAAGCACATGTGGGAGAGAGCAATGCAGAGAGTTGGTGGGGTGAGTAGTAGTACATCAGAGGGAGAAGCACCTGTGTGAGAGAGCAACACACAGTGCTGAGGGCGTAGCCACTTGAAAGAGATCAAAAGGGAGATATCTGGGAAACATGCACTCACATGGAGTGCTTAACCAAAAAGAAAAAAGTTCCTTTAAAGCAAGAAGTCAAAGTATACAAGTCACCCAATCAAAGAGATGATAAATGGTCTGCGCTCCAGGACAAACAAAGGATGGATAAAATTTGACAAGAAAAAACATCAAAAAAGAGCAAACGAATGAGAGTGGCAATAAAGCTGATCAATGGTAAGCAGTGGGTGGGTTCTAAGACCCTACAAGTTCTTGGTAAGCCCACAATAGGTCTTCTGCAGCTGTTTCGGAGACAAGGTTTAAAACGTTGCCCTCTAATAGAAAGCATGCTTTCCTTTCTGATGCTACATTGGCTCAGTGCATCACCACACAACAAATGTGATTTTCAAGACTCTTCAAAAGAGAACATTTATAAAATGATTGCTCTACTTAAAGGGTCTGAACACCACGGGGCATATTTATACTCTGTTTGCACTGGATTTGCGTTTTTTTTTTACACAAATCAGGCGCAAACTTAACTCCATGTTTATATTTTGACGCTAGACATGTCTAGCGCCAAAATATTGGAGTTGAAATCATTTTTTGCCTGCGGAAAACTACCTTGCATCAATGAGATGCAAGGTAAGCGTTCCCAGGCAACAAATGACTCAAAGGCCCTAGAGCCTTATTTATCCTCCTGTGCAAAAATCATGCATGGGAGGTGGAGGGCCTTAAATAATGAAACCAAGCCTGCTTAGCACCATTATTTAATGCCTGGGTCAGGATAGGCGTTAGGGGACATGTGGGCCTTTTTCTATGGTCAGAGACCATGGAAATAGCCCGCAGGTGCCCTTCCCTGCCCCCAGGGACACCCCCACCCACCTGCACCCACACCTGGAGGACACATAAGGATGGGGGAACCCATCCCAGGTAAGTCCAGGTAAGTATTTTTATTTTTTTGCACAGTGCCATAGGGGGGCCTAACTTGGGCCCCCCTACATGGCACTGTGCCCAATGGCCATGCCCAGGGGACCTAAGTCCCATGGGCATGGTCATTGGGCTGGGGGGCATGACTTCTGTCTTTACTTAGACAAGAGTCATGTCCATGGGGGTTGTGTGTGGAAATAATGATGCTAATCAGGTTAGAGTCATTGTTTTTACAGTAACCTGACTTTCACGCACATCCTCCAGTTTCCCCTACGCCTCCACCACCCGGTTAGCATCAATAATTTTGATGCTAACTGGGCCTTACCGCCAGCTAGCGTCATAGCTTGAATATGATGCCTGCCAGGCATCCAGGAATGGCGCTAGCCTGCGGTATACTCTTTGTCACAAACCTGCGCTAACGCAGGTTTGCGTCAAAAAGTATAAATTATGGCTTTATTTTTTGTGTTAAACTGTTTTTATTTGCATTTTTTGTTTTATGAAACAATGATACATGCAACTCAGATCACAAATAGCATCAAGTAATACACCAGGTGTGTCATCTCCCCCCAGTTCCATCTCTGATCATATCAATTCTCAACAAAAGAGAGAGCTGCACACAACTTAAATCTCAAATATCCCCACCTGGAAAAGTTGCAGTAGCACACTGAATTGTGATACCTTGTGCTAAAAAAGAAAAACCAATACTAACAACCAAACTATGTGTCCTGTCCCTCTCAGCGTCGTTTATGAAGTCTGAGAATATAGCAGTCAAGCACATTTTCACACTCACCCATGTAACTACACACCCAATCCTCCCCATTGTCCCTTCCATTGGGCTGGCTCTTACACATGGACAAGATGCAGAGCCCTAAGACGCCGGCTACAGGCTGTTAGCAGTATGCCCCTGCAGAGAAACCTCACCAGTGGATCCCAAATATAGTCAAAGCTTCTCCTTGAGTCGTCTAACTTATCAGATAATTGCTCCATGGCAAGGCCGCGCCATAGTCTGGTATACCACAATGCTATTGGGGGTGGATCTGTTTTTTTCCAGTATGACGCTAATGTCGTCTTTGCCGCTTCTAATGCCAGCCAAATAATAGAACGATCGTCCTGTGTTTGATGCTGCAGATCCGAGGCGCGCAGGCCCAGTGAGATATGGGCTGGTGAGGTCGGGACAGGGTAGCCCAAAATCTCTTTTAAATGTGACAGGATTTCGTTCCGGTATGGGTGAATAACGGGGCAGTCCCACCAGATATGCCTAAAATCTCCCAACATCCCACAGCCCCACCAACACCTGTCGGACACTTGGGGATAGATTTTTTTAAGTTTCTCTGGGTAGAGGTACCAATTGTAGAGTGTTTTATAATGTGCTTCTCTGGCCCCCATGGAGCGATTATATTTACAGGTGGTGCCAGTGACCCTCCCCTATCTGGGAATCCAGAACCTGCTCCCAGAAAGGAAGGTGCCGGGGTACATAAGGATGCTGCGCCGACGTCAACAACCTGTACAGTGTGGAAATACTACCCCTCGCTACCCCTCCCTGCTGGACAAACCTCTCAATGGGAAGAAGATCCCTGGTGGCCACCGCTCGCATATGTGGCTGAGTAACCCAATGGATTAATTGATTGTAATGAAAGTGCTCAGAGTGGGGTAGATGAAAGTCTCCACAGCAATTTTCGAATGTACATATATGTTCCCCATGGTATAGATCAGCGATCGTCAAGCATCCTCCCTCCCTCCACTTGTCAAAAGGACCTGGGGTAGCTCCCGGAGGAAAGGCCGTGTTATAGTGAATGGGGGTATGTGGTGAGGGAAAAGTTGTGAGCCTGTAGACTCTTGTCACTGTGTCCATACCTTAAGGGTGGTAGCAGTGGGGGTGCTGAGATATGCGTTTTTCGGTCAGTCTGCTTTGGGCTTCCAAAGCACATCCCATAGTGTCTGTGCCGTCACTGCCCTGTCCAAATGTAGCCACAACTTGTCTGACTCTCGGAGTGACCACTACGCGATGATGCAGAGCTGTGCCGCTCTGTAATATATTAAAGGATCTGGGAGGGTCAAACCGCCCTTGTCTCTGGAGCACGTGAGCAATTTATTGGAAAGCCAAGCTCTAGTGCCTTGCCAAATGAACCAAGTGAACATCGTACGGAGGTCTGTGTAAAAATCACTAGGAATGTCGATGGGCAGGCTTTGGAACAGATATAAAAACTGAGGAAGTACCGTCATCTTAATGGTGTTTATACCACCTAACCATGAAAGCCAGAGCGTCGACCATCTCTTAAAGTCTGCATGTAAAGTCCTTAACAGGGGTGGGAAGTTGGCCTTAAACAGGTCAGCAACCCTGGGGGTGAGCCTGACTCCCAGGTACAGAAATTATTTCTTGGCCCATACAAATGGAGATGTGGAGGCTAGCACTCCCATCTCAGCGGTAGGAATTATTAAGCTAAGGATATGATTTCCCCCTATTCACTTTGAAGCCTGCTACCTGTTCGAAAAGACCCAACTCCTCCTGGATGGTCAGAAGGGTCGTACGTGGTTCAGTGATAAAAAGCAATATGTTGTCGGCAAATAGTGATATCTTGTGTTGGTCGGGACCAAATTGGATGCCTTGACAATTCGGATCTGCCCTTATCCGAGCTGCCAGAGGTTCCATGCTAAGTGCAAAGAGCAACGGGTAAAGGGGACAGCCCAGTCTTGTTCCCCTGGACAGGTAAAAAAAGTCGGAAGACACCCCGTTTACTCGTATTCGTGACAGGGGACACAAGTAATTGCTCATTACCATTGCTATGAATTGTTCCCCAATCCCAAATCGCCGCATAGTCACCACCAAGAAGGACCATTCCACCCGGTCAAAAGCTTTTTCGGCATCCAGAGCCAAAAGCATTGCCAGTACCCACTTCTTTGTTACTTTTTTCATCAGGTGAACGACCCTGCTCAAATTACCGTGTGTTTGCCAACCTTTAATAAAGCCCGATTGGTCAGGATGAATCAGATCTGGTACCACCCCCTCAAGCCTCCGGGCTAAGATTTTGGAATATAATTTTGCATCGAGATTAAGCAGAGCGATGGGCCTATAAGAGGCACAAAGCTGAGGGTCCTTCCCCTCCTTAGGAATAAGTGTGATCAGGGCTCCTCCCATAGTGGGGGATAGTATGTGCTCGGTTCTTATGAAATTGAACAGGTCAGCTAGGTGATGTATTAGCTCTGCCCCAAAGGCTTTGTAGAAATGTGCAGTGTATCCATCGGGACCCGGCGCTTTGTGTAGTGGAAGGGAGTCGATGGCCTCCCGTACTTCGTCTGCAGTGAATGGGGCTGCCAGGAAGTCGTTAGAATCTCAAGAAACCTGCAGGAGGTGAGTGTGTTGCAGGTAGCTCTCTTGGGCGTGGGCGCTCGGGTTATCTGATTTGTATAGTCAGGAATAGAATTTCCTAAAAGCTTGCGCTTTCTCCTAATCTGAATAGTATTCCCCTGACTCATCACGCACTTGAGCTATGTAGTCCTTAGTTTGCTTAGCACGTAATTGCCTTGCAAGGAGAGTGCCTATTTTGTTCCCTCTTTCATAATGCGATTTCTGGAGTATCAACAATGCAACTTCTGCTCTGTTTGTGTATATAGATTGCAATTTGCCTTTAATGGAAGTTACTTTATTTTGGGTCTGCCAGGTAGGGGAAAGCTTATGGGCCTGTTCAGCTACCTTCAGTGCACTTTCCAGACTCTGTCTTTCTTTGTCTTTCACCCGGTAAAGTGAAGACGCTAATGAGATGCATGTGCCCCTGAGGACCGCTTTAAACGCCTCCCAGGTAGTGGGGAGGGGAGTGTCCCCTGCTTTATTATTCTGGAAAAATTATCTGATAGCACCCCGCAACTCCTCTCGGGTCATTGGGTCATGTGTTAAGATGTTTGGAAAGTACCACCACCTGCCCCTCGAACACGGGAGGATCATCCATTCCAAACCCACCTCTACCGGGGCATGATCAGATATAATAATCGGATGGATAGTTGCCGATCGGAGAGTCTGCCGAAGGGGCTGATTTAAAAATATGTAGCCAATCCTGGAGTAGGATCTATGAGAGTGGGAGAAGAAGGTATCATCGTTCACCGTGGGGTGAAATGCCCTAGTCTGTTAAGGCCCGTCTTAACTGATTTTGCAAAGACACTTGCAAGCGGTCTCTGGGGATGTGTTGTGTCTTGAACGACATCCCAAATCAAGTTGAAGTCTCCCAGCAACACTATCTCTCCTTCTGCAAAACCCCCCAACACGTCAACACGTCAAGGAAGCTCAAGAGAAACTATTGGGCACATATAGTGTAGCCACCGTACAAGTCCTCCCCCCAGGCTGCCAGTGTATGGACCCGTGGAACAGCAGGGCGACCCGCAGTGCTTTGTTCTCACTAAAGCAGTATATATCTACAGGTATTGTTTGTGGTGTAATCTGTGTCCCTTTCCCCTCTTAAGATGTGTTTTCTGCAGTGCCACAATATCATATTGGTGGTCATCAAAGAACTTTTGCAGCTGTGACCGCTTATTGGGTGAATTGAGCCCCTTAACATTCCCCCCGCCGGTCCACAATGGGGGTCGCTGTGTCCCCGACCTGGGGCTCCCTTCTTCCTCTTCAGGGCTGTCGCAGGAGCGCAGGCCTCAGGTCTCCGGGCCGGAGACGCTCAGCGTCACCCGCATCGGCAAAACCATCCACCGGGCTCCCCCACCACCGCTCACCTCACCTCCCGGGACTCCAAATTACATCCCCAGGGCATGTCTGGCGCGAGGCCCCCCTCAAGACACCGCATTTGTGTGTCTGTGGGAGGTTTTATGCAGAGCCTCCGGGATTCACAACCGGACGGCCATGATGGTTGGCCTTGTCCCCCATGGCCTTACTTTTCACAGATCTACTCTTGAAACAGCCACAGTGTTAAATAACCACCCAAGGCTTGGATTTTTAGACTGAGTTTACACATTTAAAGCATAAGAGATCACAAAGTCCTTCCTAGTGGCCTTTGTTGCAGGGTATTTAGATGGGTTTATTTAAGGAAAAAAAAGACAGAAATATAAATCTAGAAGAGAAAAATGGGATGATACGACTGCAGGATGAATAAAATTGTGCGAGATACAGGAAAATAGAAATGGATTAGGGTTAAAGTATGGTACGGGGGAAAAGGAAGAGTAAAAAATAAATCCATCCCTAGAATCCTAAGAGAATACATGTTTGCAAGTTGACACTGTCTTAACCTGCTCACTCCATTTACACTCTCTTGTGAACTCAGATTTTGTATATCAAGCCAGAATTTATTCAACACTATATAGTTTAGTACCTGAGTTCTCGCTTTAGCACTTGGCGGTCGGAGATCTTCGTACTTTGGCACTTGATCAAAGAAAGTGTGATTCCCGGCAAATCACTTCATATCCCTGTGTCTGAAACTGTAGATATGGAAAGCAAAATGATATTCCAAGATGCGAAACAGAAATGTAGCCAACTGTCACCTCTGTTTCTTTAAACGCCAAGCACCTACGTCACCAATTGGTATGATCTGTTTGCTGATTGTAATTAGGCCTTTGTAAATTTTTCCATTATGCTTGCGTAATCTGCGTAGTTCATGAATTTTCATGCTAAGCAAATTACCTGAAAGGTCAAAAATAATTGCAGCATACAATTCCCCATAATAATTTTCTGGTGAGTACTTGCTGAAGCAGAAAACGTATTTTTGGTGAAAGGACTGAGCAGAAAACATGTTGCAAAAAATGCAATTTTCCCATAAACCAGTCCTCTTAAAGGTATCCTGGGTGGCTTTTGAATGTGAAGTATCCAGACCCTTCAAGTTTCATTTGAGATCTCCCAAAGTGCATGTTACATAATTTCATGTAATTTTCCAACATTTGGCGTAATTTCAGGACAAAAATATATGTCATTGTTTACAACCAAAAGTCTGATATGATTTATCTCCGTCTTTTCAAGTACAGTGTTCCCTTAAAAATGTACTAGTTATAAAAATAGAGGCATGCATAGCTTATAACGATTAAACACCACAAATATAAGTCATGCTTACACCAACACATTGCGTACATTATACTTATGTTATGAACAAATGCATTTATATTTTGGAAAATGTCTTTGTGGCTATTCGGTATCTACAGCTCAACTCTACTTTCCTCCCTAGTGGAGATATCACCTGTTCATGTAATTGGGGAATCTATGCATTACTTAGGTATTTTAGAAAGTAGCAGTTTATCACAGGTAGCAAACAGCATTACAACAAATCTAGAATATCTAATGGCCATAAAATATCGAACCTACTTAATATTTCTCTTATTAAGGATTTATAGGAGGTGATTGGAGAAATCAAATAAGAAAGCATAACCAGCATCAAAAGATGAGCTGAAAAGGCGACATTTCTAAAATATTAATGACGGGAAGGAGGATCATTGACAGTTGGAAAGTATGTTAAAGGAGGAGGATCTTCAGTTCTATTTTAAATGTGCCACAGGAGGGGATTGTCCTAATGACTAATGGAATGGAACGGAATGATTGCTTTAGGGTTTTTCTTTTTCTTAAATCTTTATGTTTCAATTAACAAGTTGTCTTTGATTCTAAGAATGCGCTGTCAAACTAAGATTTCAGTTATTGAGCAAGTTGGCTATGTGTTCCCAAAAACAAAGCTTTATATTTGATGTGTGGACCCTTAAACATGATTCTAGCTTCAAAGGGGAGTCCTTTCAGTGCGATCAAAATTGACCAAATGTCGCCAACCTTCCGGGAACTCGTGGCTAGTCTGACAGCTGCAAGGAGGGGAGGCAGATGAAGATTAGGCATTCCTAAATTCTCACTAGTATGACATTTCCACAGTTAAGCTTCAACAGTATAAGTGATTGCATAATTAGCCTAAAATCTGTATTAGGGATAAAAGGCTTGATTCCACAGAGGTGTTTCTGTTGAACGTGTTCCCATTTTGCCAGTGTGTTCCGGTGTGCTTTAAGACTTAGGTTTGTATCTAAATACAACCTCAATTATTTTTCAGACTCCAAAATTGAAGGATTACAATTCAATACTGAGGCAAGTTGAGCTCTGTTTAATTCAGGATAGTACAGATTGGTGGTGATAGCGGAAGAAACTCAGTTTTCAGTGGGTTAAGTATCAGGTGATGAAGTAACATCCTGTTTGAACATCCTCAAGGACATTGGCCAAATGATCCACATCTTCGAGGAGGAAGATTTTCACATAGAGATAGATGTTACTGGTGTACAAATGATATATAATGTTGGAACTACTAAGGATGGAGGCTAGTAACTCCATGTAGATGTTGAAGAGGGATGGAGAAAGAATAGATCACGGAGGGACACCTTGACGATAAAATATAAGGTTAGAAACAAAGTTATCAATTTTGATACTTTGACTCTGCTTTTCCAGGCAAGACAACAACAGCTTAGATCTGCACACTTCATCCTCATTCTGTCACTGAGGATTTAAGGACTATGTCAAGTTCACTGTGTCAAAGACAGCCTGCAGGTCTCTAACTATAAGACACATGACACATAGCTCAAGGACATGGAGAGGACCTTGAACTATTTTTAAAGTTGCAGTTTCTGTGCTGCACTCAGACTGGGAGCTGACTGTATGTGGCCAAGTTTGTTGTTTTCTTCAATGAAGTGGTTGAGCTCTCTAAGTCTTTGGAAGACTAGATACTTTCTGGCTCCATTCTTTTTTTTAATCAAAAGACCTGGCCAATTTTTAAGCCCTCAAGGCCTTCCTTGTGATTCAAATGTGTTGATAAAGTTAGACCAATTGGGAGTGAGAGAGGGGTTAATTTCGTTAAGGAGAGTCAGAGGAATAGGTTAACAAAAGTGAGAGAAGTATTTGTTAGTGGCAATTATTCTATTCAATTGAAATAGATAGTCTTTAATGTTACATCGGCTGTTTTTGTCTATTAATGAAATGTCACTGTAGACCTCTAATTCCACTGAATGCATGAGGAAGAGGTTTTTTAAAAACTTTTTTTGCTGTGTCTTGCTTGTTTTTTACGTTGATTTGTTTTAATTTGAAGATAAGTGTTTCATATTTATTTATCTTGAATTTGAATCAAGTTCTTAAAAGAGGTGTTTTGATGCCAAATTCATTCAAAGGTTGAAATTGTTTTCCTGCAACCACTGTGCTTATCTACTATTTTGTCTGTGAGTTATGTTTTTGAGGACCTGACCCAACATGTCCATGATCCCTATTATGCGTTCCTTCTATTAGACTGTAAGTCATTTTCCATCTTAATCTAAGGGTTTGTAGAGTAGCACCTGTGATACTTATGAAACAAGCATGGGGGTATCCATGTTTCCCGACCTCTGATGTGCTTTTCTTAGATCTTCTGGGCACGTCAGTTATGATTATTTACTTGAAGTGGGGAGAGAAAGGGATAAGCAAGTGAATTTACCAATTGAGCTGAAGTGGAATGTCAGTCTTGATCCTACAGTTTTTTCAATGAGTGGGTCTAGGGTAACTCCTTTTGTCTCAGTTTGATTAGTGCCCATTTGATTGAGACTCCTATTGACTAAAACTGAGGATAGGATAGACATGAAAGAGTCTCTTTCATCAACACAGTGCAGGATAAGGTCTCCAGGGAAAATGTTAGAATTGATGCAGCATTCGATGTTCTCATGGCAGAGTGATTTATGTCGATGTATATTGCACCCTCAGGTTTTTAATGTGTTGTTGTTAAGTATTTTATTTTGTCTATTTTTTACCAGATGTCGTACAGTTTAAAAATGATACTCCAAATAAACTTCGGTTTGATTGGATAGTTTAAGGGAAGTACAAATGTAGACGTACCAGATTTTATGATATGTAGGCCCTGCAATTAGCCAACTAGCATCGTAGGGGCAGCTAGCCACAAACATAGACAGATCGGCTAGCTATAAGTTATCCACAAAAACATTTATGTTGTGACGCACATGTGCAGTTTGGATTTTGTAGGTGCGGTGTTCATAAATAAAATGCCATTATTTTTAGTGCTGAAAATACACACTAGAAAGAAGTATGGCTCACTGCACAAACACTTTTCTACAGACATCTAATATTTAGCCAAATATACCAAAACGTGTGGTTTTAGAGGAAAATACATAAGTGAAAGATGTCAGGATTTTTGGCAATACAGGCAGGACTTCTAACCTCATTGGCACAATAAGCTCCTCACTTGGGCCTTGAATTCTAGTAGCGTCGTGACTCAGAAGGAGTCGGTAAAGAAAGCTACTCGCCCCACAGGAATAACAGAACTCTGTGGTCCTGGTGTATTTCATACCAAGACTTCGGTCGCTGAAGCCAGCTGAAATCTCCAGGTGAAGTAGTGGATGTGAAATGAAGAATATCAATGGGAATATAGATTTAAAATAAGCTTCAGTAAACTCCACCCCCCTCCCGCTGGTGCCCCTGCAAGCAGAAACTCCAGGGCCAACGCTGCTGGGTGGGGTACTGGCATGGACCCCTGGCACTTCCTTTGCAACCCCTGGCCTCAGAGGTGGCAACATCAGAGTAGGGAAGACAGGCGGCAACTCGTCCTTATGGACGTTGTTTGGGACTCCAGTTTCCTTGTTTTCAGGCCATTGTTTTATTATACTAATAGTGAATACTATTATATTATTCACTATTAGTGTACTAAAGAATGGAGTACAATTAGTTGGGATATAACTCTCCTTGGCAGTGGAGGTAAGTAAAAAGTGTTTTTATATGTATGTTGTATGCATTCTTGTGGGTGAGTGTGCTTATGTGAATGTGTGTGTATGTATTTGTGTGTATGTGTACACATGTGTATGTGAGCGAAAGTGAAGGTCAAATGGCGTGTGATGTCACTTCCGCCACCCCTGACATGTTGATGAATTGAAGTTCGTGGATATTGGGACACTTGTAATGAGGCGCTTAGTATTCTACTTCTCTACATCTACATATTCAAGTGTTATGTTCCAGGATTTTATATGAGGATAATACTTCCAATTTAGATCATATCACGTCTGTGAATGCGCAAGAGAAAGACACGCCATGCTTGAATTGGTAGTTAAATGAAGAGCTATATAAAAAGCATGTGAGAACCCCGAAGGGAGTCGATGCTCTCCTCTATTGAATTGTAAAAGCTGTTAACTGTTTGTGAGGCAATTTCCAGTAGTGATTGAGCACATACTCTTCAGCTAAATTAATTGAAATGTACTCCAACGAGCAGAAAACAAGTGCATTTTGAGTAGATTAAACTGCATCTACCCTCATGGGGAAATCCAGGGCTCCCCTAAGGGGCTCGGGTGCCTGGGTGCAGCTACAAAGCCACTGAATGTGCCCCTCCTGATGCACTGTCATTGTTTTTTCCAGCACAATTGGGCTATCTTGTGAAGGGGGGCAGGCATTCCCCACCGGGAGTGTAACTTCCCTTCACCCAGAGAAGCAGCTCAAAAGAGTATCCTCAGGGCCGGCTGTAAGGGGGTGCGATTGGTGCAGCCACACTGGGCGCTGACCTGGAGGGGTAGGCACTGAAGTCAAGAACTGGGGAGCTCTGTGTTTAGCAATAACATAAGATTAAAATCACATGATGCAGAGTTCCTTGTGGATCCAGCTTTCAGGCAGCAATAAAAATGTCTAGACAACTATTGTGATTGATGTTCCTGCTAGAGAGAGAAATCTGAGTTTTGTCTAGTGTAACTTTTGACTGCCATAAAGTAGCGCAGAGTTTATAAGCCTGCTGAAAACAACTGATCTGTGCTTTATGTGAAAAGCTGAGTGGATTAATAAAGTCAGCCTTTCCCAGTGCTTCAAAACAAATGAACTGTATGGAAGAGGGGGGCTATGAAGAGATAAGGGGCAATTTTGAGGAGTGGTAATGAGGGAATCCAAGGAGGAGGTCATAGGGCAAAAAAGATTGGCACACCAGGCACCACCAGCGCTAAAGACGGCCCTGAGTATCCTTGAAGGTCAAACTACATGTGTGCATATTCTGGCTGGTGCACATCAGGGGACATATTTATACTTGTGTTGGGCCGAATTTGCATCATTTTTTTTAACGCAAATTCGGTGCAAAACTAACACCATATTTATTCTTTGGCGCTAGACCCGTCTAGCACCAAATTTATGGAGTTAAAGTCATTTTTTGGACATGAAAACCTACCTTGCATCAATGAGATGCAAGGTAGGCATTCCTGTGGAAAAAATGACTCTATGGCCTTAGTGCCATATTTATTCCCCGGTGCTAAAACCACACACGGGGGGGAAGGGGTCAAATAATAGTGCAAAGCTTGCTTTGCACCATTATTTAACGCTTGGGTCAGGGCAGGCATTAGAGGACCTATAGGCCTATTTTCATGGTGGAACACCATGGAATAAGCCCACAGTTGACTCCCTCACCCACACCAAAGGGACAGCGGAGGATTGGGGACCCCATCCCAGGTAAGTATAGGTAAGTACAGGTAAGTATTTTTTTTTAAAGTGCCATTGGGGGCCTGAAATGGACCCTCCTACATGGCACTGGGTGCAATGGCCATGCCCAGGGGACCCTGGTCCCCTGTGCTTGCCATTGGGGTGGCGGGCACGACTCCTGATAGGAGTCCTGTGGTACGGACAGTTTTGCATCAGAAAATGACGCTAGACTGGTTAAAGTCTTTTTTTTTTACTCTAACCTGCCTAATGTCATTTTTTGGTGCAAAACACCCTTCTCCCATACCGCCAGCCCCACCCGGCTAACGTCATTTTTTTGTTTTTTTTTACGCTAGCCTACCCTTTGCACTGGCTTGCACCATTCCATAAATATGGTGCCCACAAGGTGCTCAGAAATGGTGCAAGCTAGTGCTAAACTTTTAGGTGCAAAACTGCGTTAGTTCAGTTTTGCACCAAAAAGTATAAATATGCCCTTTAGTACATCTCTCAAGGGTCAATTGCAATTGGTTCCAGGCGCATATCTAGCAATACTTTGCACCAGTGCACACTCACCAAAAGTGACGGAAATAGATGTAAACTGTGATTTGTTCCTTATCGTGCAGCTCTAAATATTTTTGCAGTGGAATGTCATTTACAAGTACCACTTTGCAATGCTTAACACTACTTTACATAAAGGGGGCATCCCGTGAGTAAACCACACTCCTACAATGTTCGAAAAGACTTAGGGCCAGATTTATTGAAAAGTGGCGTAGCACGGTGCTTTGCCAAAACTGGCAGCACCCTGCTGTGTCAGTTTAGGAACGTAGCGATGTGCTGTATTTAACTGAATACGCGCACCCCTGCGATTCCCCCTGTGCTGGAGCTATATTTAGCTGCCAGCACCAACACAGGCATCCTTGCACCATCGTGCAAGGATGTCTGTGTTGAGGGGTATGATTGTTTATGTGTGGCGAGGTGTCCCTTCCTGCACATAAACAATCACTAATGGCGCTTTGGCACTTCTGTGTGTCCTGCACAATGCAGCACAAACAGAAGTGCCAAAGTGTCATGTTCAAATGAGTGTTTTTGTGTGGGAATGTTGGGGACCCGCACATAAACAATAATTTGAGGCACTTTGCTCTTTCTCTGTGCTCTGCCTCAGGTTTACAAAATTTCATAAATCTGAGGCAGCGTCAAAATGCAATGGGTGTTGCTGTGGCATGCCCACAGCAACACCCATTGCACGCCCCTTCCACGTACAGTGCTGCATGGCAAGGGGTCGTATTTACAAGGTGGTGTTAAGCCACAAAAAGCCACCTTGTAAATATGGTGCTGTGCTTAGCGCCACAGGAGCGTCACAAAAGGTGACGCTCCTGTGGCGCTATAGGCCTATAAATACGGCCCTTAAATTCAGTCTAAGTCCAGTTTTTTGCACTGGAGTAGTACCGTTTCAATACAAAACCTGTGCTAGACATCATGCACACACCACTGCACTATGCTTCAAAGGTGTTTGTGGTGCATGGTATGGGAATGACAGTGCAGGAGATGACAGCAGCAGGCGAAAACTTCCTAGGTACGATTATGCCCTGTGTTTTCCCTTAAAGCAACACAGCAACATTAATATAATTGATTCTCTGCATTGCCCAGCTTTTTGATAAATCTGCCCCCTGAGTTGATAATCAGGTGCAGACACATAGGCCCAGGTGCATAATAAGAAAAATTGTTTCCCATGTAATATGTATTACAGAAGTAATTGCATAAGCAAATACCTCCCCTTCTTCAATTCATCAGATAACTGGTATGAAAACAAAGGCCCAGATTTACAAGAAAATGAAGGAGTTCGACGCTGCCCTAAATTTGGCAGCTCTGCGCTCCATCGTTTTCAAAATGCAGGGATGAGCCTTATTTAATAGACTACGACACACCCCTGTGTTGCCCCCTGCACCAGCGTTAAATTTGCTGCCGAGAGCCAATGGCTGCGCTGCGGGGGAGATTGTTTTTGTTCAGGAAGGGACATCTTCCTGCACAAAAACAAACTTCAACGGCCTTTTGCTCTTTCTATGGGTGCTGCAGAATGCAGCACACATAGGAAGGGCAAAAAATGAGGAGAAATGAAAGCATTTCTCATTGCACCATGCTAGTGCCACCCCTGTGGTGCCATTAGATTTTGGTGCTGCCTCAGGTTTATGAAAGGAACATGAGTTAGGTTTTGCATGATGAGTTTGGGGTTAAAACAGAAATGCATTGTTTTGTTCTTTAAGTACTGCTCCCTTTTCTGTTAATGCTCTTTTGACATGTAATGAATCTGTGAATTAAGCATGTGGGAATCAATTTATTTATTTTTTATGAGCGCTCATACACATAAATCAGTGTTGTAGGATGCAAAGTGGTACAAACCATAGCATTGATCAAGTTTTGGGAGGTAACACATTTTTACACAAAAAGTTTACAGGGATCCTGGCAGACAGGACTGGGTTGCAAGGAGGCTTTGAGCAATTCAAAACCACTCTCTGAAGTTTCTCCCACTTCGAAGGCATTTTGGGGTATATATACTGGGTCTGTGGCCACCCAAAATCAGATACTTCTGGACCTGCAACTGGATTCTGTCAGAAGGACTGCCTGGCTGCCCAAAGGACTCATCTGGACTGCTTTGCTGAGAAGGACTGCTGTCCTGCCTGTTGCCCTGCTGCCTGTTGGCCCCTGACTTTTCTGGAAGTACTCTGCCATCCACACAAGTGTTCTCTAAGGGCTTGGATTAAGCTTGCCTCCAGTTCTGAAGTCTTGGGCAACAAAGACTTCACCAAAGAGAAGAAAACCCCTGTGCGTTGGAAAATCGACACAACATCTGCCGAAATTGATGCAGTACCTGCCTCAAAGCTGAAAAATCGCTTCACTGCCTACCAGATTGATGCAGCGGCTGCTCCTTCATACCAGTGTGTTAGACCTGACAGCCCTAGGGTGGTCACCCCTAACATTTTGCCAGCCTCCCTCCACTTTTGAGATACTGTTTTTGCTAGTTTTTAGACTCTGCACACTTTACCACTGCTAACTAGTGCTAAAGTGCATATGCTCTCTCCCTTTAAACATGGGCTATTTAATTTACTTAAAAGTCCCTAGTAGAGTGCACTAAATGTGCCCAGGGCCTGTAGATTAAAAGCTACCAGTGGGCCTGCAGCACTGATTGTGCCATCCACTTCAGTAGCCCCTTAACCTTGTCTCAGGCCTGCCATTGCAAGACCTGTGTGCAGTTTCACTGCCAAATTCGACTTGGCATTTAACTGTACTTGCCAAGCCTAAAACCCCCCTTTTTCTACATATAAGTCACCCCTAAGGTGTGCCCTAAGTAACCCCTAGAGCAGGATGCTGTGTAGGTAAAAGGCAGGACATGTACCTGTGTAGTTTACATGTCCTGGTAGTGTAAAACTCCTAAATTCGTTTTTACACTACTGTGAGGCCTGCTCCCTTCATAGGCTAACATTGGGGCTGCCCTCATACATTGTTTGAGTGGTAGCTGCTGATCTGAAAGGAGTAGGAAGGTCATATTTAGTATGGCCAGAATGGTAATACAAAATCCTGTTGACTGGTGAAGTTGGATTTAATATTACTATTTTAGAAATGCCACTTTTAGAAAGTGAGCATTTCTCTCCACTTAAATCTTTGTGTGCCTTACAATCCATGTCTGTCTGGGTTTAGTTAACAGTTCCTTGTGCAGTCACTCAGACACACCCCAAACACAGGATACTCAGCCTCACTTGCATACATCTGCATTTTGAATGGGTTTTCCTGGGATGGGAGGGTGGAGGGCCTGCTCTCACACAAAGGACTACCACACCCCCTACTGGGACCCTGGCAGACAGGATTGAATTTAAAGAGGACCTGGTGCACTTCTAAGCCACTCTTTGAAGTCTCCCTCACTTCAAAGGCACATTTGGGTATAAAAACAGGACCTCTGCCCTACCACCACGGGCACTTCCTGAAGAAGAACCTTGAACCAGAACCCGCACCCTGACTAGAAGAACTGCCTGGCTGCCTAAAGGACTCACCTGACTGCTTTCTGAAGAGGACTGCTGTCTTGCTGCTCTCTTGCCTTGCTGCAGAAGTGCTCTCCAAGGGCTTGGATAGAGCTTGCCTCCTGTTCCCTGAAGTCTCAGGACCAAAAAGACTTCTCTCCTGCAGCTGAAATCCCCGTGCGGCGAAAATTCGATGCACCCCCTGCCAAGAACGATGCACAGCCTGATCGCGGTGAAAATTTCACTGCACACCGATGCTGGAACAACGCAGCCCGACTTCGTGACAGAAGATCAATGCAGCGCCAGCGACGCGACTGAAACTCCAACGTACAGCCCTACTGGATCGACGCAAGCCGAAACAGAACTACGCAGCCTGACTTCCAGAGAGGAATTGACGCAGCGCCTACCGTACAGAAGAAAATTCCACGCATCGCCCACCGGAATCAACGCAAGCCGCTGTGACTTTGCTCTGCAAGCCCAGGATTCCACGCATCATCCCCGGGGCGTCTGAAAACCCCGCAACCCGAAGAGGATCCAAGTCTGCACGCCGGAAATCATCGCAACATCTTCCCCGCGTGAAAATAACAACGCAAGTCCATGTGCGAAGGGGCGAAACCAACGCACACTCACCGTTTTCCACGCATCCCCTCCTCTGCGGTCCCTTACGAGTTTTTTTTAACCCAAACCAGGTACTTTGCCTTGCAAGAGGCACTTGTTGTTTCTAGGAAAACTTAAGACACTTTTTATTGCTTTTACAACAATCTTTTAACTCTAAAGACACTTGATATCACTTTCAGTGATATCCCTACATTTGCTTATTTCATCTTTAATCATTTTGACCTGCATTCATCCAGATAAATATTATATATTTTTCTAAACACTGTGTGGTGTATTTTTGTGGTGTTATATTGTGGTATTGTATGGTTTATTGCACAAATACTTTGCGCATTGCCTTCTAAGTTAAGCCTGACTGCTCAGTGCCAAGCTACCAGAAGGCGGGCACCGGATATTTGGATTGTGTGTGACTTACCCTGACTAGAGTGAGGGTCCTTGCTTGGACAGGGGGTAACCTGACTGCCAACCAAAGACCCCATTTCTAACACAGTGCATCACAGATTCAAAGTATCACCCTTGGGCATCAAAATATCCCCGCATCACAGTGAGGAACCAGGGCTCCGCTCCTCAAATTCAATGCATCACCTTGCAGCATAGAAAGAAACAACTCATCATTGTGCTGCGCCAGAAAATGCGATACAGCGCCTTATTTTTCAACGCATCTCCTCTGCTGTGACCCGGTGCATCGTTATTTTTGCGCATCCCAGGTACTGTGTGTTAGAAGGATACAGACTCATTTAAACATTTAAAAAGTAATATCCCGACTTGTGCATATTGGACTTTTGTTGTTTGGGTCTTATTTTATTCAGATTGATACTATCTATTTTTGCTAAACTGCTGTGGAGTACTTTTTGTGGTGATTTCACTGTCTTACGGTATGAGTTATTGCACAAATAATTTACACATTGCCTTCTAAGTTAAGCCTACCTGCTCTGTGCCTAGCTACCAGAGGATGAGCACAGGATTATTTGGATTGTGTTATGATTTACCCTGACTAGGATTGTGGTCCCTACTTGGACAAAGGTGTATACCTCTGCCAACTAGAGACCCAATTTTTAGCTGTTTAAAATAGGCTAAATAGGGTGAAAACAGCAGAAAAAGTGGAAGGGTTACAGACAGGTCTTCTCAAGTACAATAGCATGACCTAGCTTTGCATGGAGTTTTAGGGGCATATTTGAAAAGAGATGATGCAGTGCAGCACAGCCAGTAAAGTTGCTGCATTGGGTGAATGGGAGAGAGCAGAATTGCTCCATATCTACTTAGAAGTGTTGCAGTTGTGCTCTCACCCTGTGCTGGCTGCAATGCGCCAATGCAGGCACCTAGGTGGCATAGTGCAAGGGTGTCTGCATTGTAGTCAACATACGTTTTGGGCAGGAAGTGGTCTGTTCCTGCACAAAACTATGTGTTAAGGTATTTTCCTCTTTTCATGTGTGCTGCTTGCTTAGAGAAAAAAAACAAGGGGAAATGGAAACATTCCGCTTCATTTCGAGTGACTGAGGAATCTCTATTTTTGGATCTTTGTAGATTAGGATTTGTATGAAAACCTGTGGACAGTTGCCTAGGAATGCCCGTGCACCATCCATGAAATGCCCTCTTGATGCAAAGTAAGCATAGCACAGCATTACATTACTTTGGGTTACAAACCAACACAAATAGTGATTTGTGTTGGTTTGTAAATCCCAGTAGAAGATTTTGAGGAGGGTTGTGTTAAAAAAGTAACACAAACCTGACACAAACCCTTTGTAAATCTGGGTCCTAGTGTCAAATGAAAACAGGTGCCAACAGTGGGCCAAATGAAAAATATGCAATTTTACCACACACAGTATGTGTTCTAGTACAAAAAGTACATCTATTACTCAATTGACACTTGGTCGATTGAATGTAGAGATATGCACCCATGGGTATTCCAGAATTACAAACATATGCAAGGCACTGCTGCCCAATCATCTTTGTGCCATAGTGCAACTCCCAGCTTTGCACAAACACAGCATCACTTGTGCAAGTGAAGCTGAATAAATCACCAGCCTGCATTTCATAGTGATGCACTATTTTTGGCGATGACCAAAACACAATGCTGCAAATTGGTGAAAGGCTCTGCGTTGACAAATTTCGACCCATATTTCAAAGAAAATGATGGAGCACGACACTGTGTCGAAATTGGCAGCGAAGCGCTCCGTCATTTTCACAATGCAGGAATGTGCCGTATTTAGTTGAATACGGTGCACTCCTGTGTTGTCCCTTGCGCTCGTGCTAAATTAAGCTGCCAGTACCAATGCAGACATCCTTGCACCATCGTGCAAGGTTGTCTGCGTTGTGGGTTTGATTGTGTATGTGTGGGAAGGTGTCCCTTCCTGCACATAAACAATCACTAATTGCGATTTGGCACTTCTGTGTGTGCTGCAAAATGCAGCACACGCAGAAGTGCCAAAGCGCCATTTTGAAATGATTGTTTATGTGCAGGAAGGGACACCTTCCCGCACATAAACAATCATGTCTGTTATTTAGCTCTTTCTATGCCTGCTGCAGAATGCCCCTCTGATGCAGAAAACTGGTTGGAAGGGCCCATATTTACAAGGAGGTGTAATGCCACAAAAAGTGGCGTTACACCTTAAATATGTAGAAGGGGTTAGTGCCACTGAAGCATCACATAAAGTGACGCTCCAGTGGCGCAAGGGGCTCATAAATATGTCCCTTTGTCTGTTGAATGATCCACGCAGAAAAGCAAATTATTGCCTTCATACAACGTGAAACTGATCAAGTGATAACCTAAGACGTTCTATCCAATTGTAATTTCTATGCAAGCAGAAGTGAACTCGATGTAAAGTCTTGTTGCAGAGAAATACAGTACAGCATGTCTATGGGAGGGAAAGATCACAAGTGAATAAAGCGCACACAAACACATCTGGATTTAATTTATTTTTCCATGGTGAGGTCTACTTAGGCTTTCCTTAAAATTGGGAAAATTATGTGGTTTAGATTCTGTGGGATTAAATTGGTGGGTGGTGTGCGATCCTATGTCATGGAACAACCATTAGTACTTATATTGCATAACCTCATCCCATTACTTCAAGCTACCTCCCATTTTCTACGGTCACAAACTTTTTGTTTGCACATCTGCTTTGAATATTAGGTTATAGAATTAATAGCAATAGAATTGTGGTCCCATTGTGGTCTGATTTGCGGTGTGGCAAAAACAGCCATTGTATAGGTTTGCCCGTTGCTTAATTTGTAAAAGGACCCAAACTTTAGCTCCGACGCCCGCTGTAGGAAAGTACCATCTTGCCTGGCATGTTACCCCCATATTTCACTGTATATATGTTTTTTTAGTGTATGTGTCACTGGGACCCTGCCAGCCCAGGCCCCAGTGCTCATAAGTGTGCCCTGTATGTGTTCCCTGTGTGATGACTAACTGTCTCACTGAGGCTCTGCTAACCAGAACCTCAGTGGTTATGCTCTCTCTTTGCTTTCCAAATTGTCACTAACAGGCTAGTGACCAATTTCACCAATTCACATTGGCATACTGGAACACCCTTATAATTCCCTAGTATATGGTACTGAGGTACCCAGGGTATTGGGGTTCCAGGAGATCCCTATGGGCTGCAGCATTTCTATTGCCACCCATAGGGAGCTCTGACAATTCTTACACGGGCCTGCCACTGCAGCCTGAGTGAAATAACATCCACGTTATTTCACAGCCATTTACCACTGCACTTAAGTAACTTAAAAGTCACCTATATGTCTAACCTTTACCTGGTAAAGGTTGGGTGCTAAGTTACTTAGGGGCATATTTATACTCTGTTTGCGCCGGAATTGCGTCGTTTTTTTTGACGCAATTCCGACGCAAAACTAAATCCATATTTATACTTTGGCGTTAGACGCGTCTAGCGCCAAAGTCCATGGAGTTTGCGTCATTTTTTTGCATGGACACCTACTTTGCGTTAATGAGATGCAAGGTAGGCGTTCCCGTCTAAAAAATTTACTCCGAGGCATGTGCGCCGTATTTACACTCCCGGGCAAAATTCACGCCCGGGAGTGGGCGGGTCAAAAAAAATGACGTACGGCCGCTTTTGCGCCGTTTTTTAGCGCCTGGACAAGGCAGGCGTTAAGGGACCTGTGGGCTCGGAAGGAGCCCAGAGGTGCCCTCCCATGCCCCCAGGGACACCCCCTGTCACCCTTGCCCACCCCAGGAGGACACCCAAGGCTGGAGGGACCCATCCCAGGGACATTAAGGTAAGTTCCGGTAAGTATTTAAAAAAAAAAAAATTGTGGCATAGGGGGGCCTGATTTGTGCCCCCCTACATGCCACTATGCCCAATGACCATGCCCAGGGGACAGAAGTCCCCTGGGCATGGCCATTGGGCAAGGGGGCATGACTCCTGTCTTTGCTAAGACAGGAGTCATTTCTATGGGGGTTGGGAGTCGAACAAAATGGCGCAAATCGGGTTGAGGCGAAAAATTTGCCTCAGCTTGACTTGCCCCATTTTTTGACGCCCAAGCTCCATATCCCCCTACGCCGGCGCTGCCTGGTGTACGTCGTTTTTTTCCACGCACACCAGGCAGCGCCGGCGGCTAACGCCGGCTAACGTCATTGATTAAATACGGCGCCCGCATGGTGCTTCAGAATGGCGTTAGCCGGCGCTAATTTTTTTGACGCAAAACTGCGTTAGCGCAGTTTTGCATCAAAAAGTATAAATATGGCCCTTAATGTGTGGGCACCCTGGCACTAGCCAAGGTGCCCCCACATCGTTCAGGGCAAATTCCCAGGACTTTGTGAGTGCGGGGACACCATTACACGCGTGCACTATACATAGGTCACTACCTATGTATAGCGTCACAATGGTAACTCCGAACATGGCCATGTAACATGTCTAAGATCATGGAATTGTCATCCCAATGCCATTCTGGCATTGGGGAGACAATTCCATGATCCCCCGAGTCTCTAGCACAGACCCGGGTACTGCCAAACTACCTTTCCCGGGGTTTCACTGCAGCTGCTGCCAACCCCTCAGACAGGTTTCTGCCCTCCTGGGGTCCAGCCAGGCTTGGCCCAGGAAGGCAGAACAAAGGACTTCCTCAGAGAGAGGGTGTTACACCCTTTCCCTTTGGAAAAAGGTGTCAGGGCTGGGGAGGAGTAGCCTCCCCCAGCCTCTGGAAATGCTTTGATGGGCACAGATGGTGCCCATCTCTGCATAAGCCAGTCTACACCGGTTCAGGGATCCCCCAGCCCTGCTCTGGCGTGAAACTGGACAAAGGAAAGGGGAGTGACCACTGCCCTGACCTGCACCTCCCAGGGGAGGTGCCCAGAGCTCCTCCAGTGTGCTCCAGACCTCTGCCATCTTGGAAACAGAGGTGCTGCTGGCACACTGGACTGCTCTGAGTGGCCAGTGCCAGCAGGTGACGTCAGAGACTCCTCCTGATAGGCTCTTACCTGTGTTGCTAGCCTATCCTCCTTTCTAGGTAGCAAAACCTCCTTTTCTGGCTATTTAGGGTCTCTGCTTTGGGGAATTCTTTAGATAACGAATGCAAGAGCTCGTCAGAGTTCCTCTGCATCTCTCTCTTCACCTTCTGCCAAGGAATCGACCGCTGACTGCTCACGACGCCTGCAAAACCGCAACAAAGTAGCAAAGACGACTACTTCAACCTTGTATCGCTGATCCTGCTGCCTTCTCGACTGTTTTCCTGGTGGTGCATGCTGTGGGGGTAGTCTGCCTCCTCTCTGCACTATAAGCTCCGAAGAAATCTTCCGTGGGTCGACGGAATCTTCCCCCTGCAACCGCAGGCAACAAAAGACTGCATCACCGGTCCTCTGGGTCCCCTCTCAGCACAACGAGCGTGGTCCCTGGAACTCAGCAACTCTGTCCAAGTGACTCCCACAGTCCAGTGACTCTTCAGTCCAAGTTTGGTGGAGGTAAGTCCTTGCCTCCCCACGCTAGACTGCATTGTTGGGTACTGTGTGATTTGCAGCTGCTCCGGCTCCTGTGCACTCTTCCAGGATTTCCTATGTGCACAGCCAAGCCTGGGTCCCCGACACTCTAACCTGCAGTGCACAACCTCCTGAGTTGTCCTCCGGCATCGTGGGATCTCCTTTTGTGACTTCGGGTGAGCTCTGGTTCACTCTTCTTCGTAGTGCCTGTTCCGGCACTTCTGCGGGTGCTGCCTGCTTCTGTGAGGGCTCCCTGACTTGCTGGGTGCCCCCTCTGTCTCCTCATCCAAGTGGCGACATCCTGGTCCCTCCTGGGCCACAGCAGCATCCAGAAACCCTAACCATGACCCTTGCAACTTGCAAGGCTTGTTTGCAGTCTTTCTGCGTGGGAACACCTCTGCAAGCTTCTTCACGACGTGGGACATCCATCCTCCAAAGGGGAAGTTTCTAGCCCTCTTAGTTCTTGCAGAATCCACAGCTTCTACCATCCGGTGGCAGCTTCTTTGCACCCTCAGCTGGCATTTCCTGGGCATCTGCCCAATCTCGACTTTGTCGCGACTCTTGGACTTGTTCCACAGGTACTCTCATCCGGAAATCCACTTTGGTTGCATTGCTGGTGTTGGTCTTTCTTGCAGAATTCCCCTATCACGACTTCTGTGCTCTCTGGGGAATATAGGCGCACTTTACACCTACTTTTCAGGGTGGGCTATTTTTCTAACTCTCACTGTTTTCTTACAGCCCCAGCGACCCTCTACAAGCTCAGAAAGGTTTGGGGTCCATTCGTGGTTCGCATTCCACTTTTGGAGTATATGGTTTGTGTTGCCCCTATACCTATGTGCTCCTATTGCAACCTACTGTAACTTTACACTGCTTGCATTACTTCCTTTTGCTATTACTGCATATTTTTGGTATTGTGTACATATATCTTGTGTATATTTGGCATCCTCATACTGAGGGTACTCACTGAGATACTTTTGGCATATTGTCATAAAAATAAAGTACCTTTATTTTTAGTATATCTGTGTATTGTGTTTTCTTATGCTATTGTGCATATGACACCTGTGGTATAGTAGGAGCTTTGCATGTCTCCTAGTTCAGCCTAAGCTGCTCTGCTATAGCTACCTTCTATCAGCCTAAGCTGCTAGAAACACCTCTTCTACACTAATAAGGGATAACTGGACCTGGTACAGAGTGTAAGTACCCCTTGGTACCCACTACAAGCCAGGCCAGCCTCCTACACCCGCTTCCAACACTCTTTCTCCTTTATCTCACCTTTGCAGGTTCTTTTTCACCCCTACTTTCTCTGTTTGTCACTGTTCACCTGTTCTCTACGTCCTTCATCCCCCCTTTTCTTTTCTTTTCTTTCTATTGCTCTGAGTCAAAGAGGAATGAGGGAAAATAAGTGCCAGACAGCAGAACATGAATGATGGTGAGCCCAACCTGCAACTATTGGCTCAAATTAAGCAATGGATGTGGTTTTGTGAGCACAAACTGTGGGAACACTTTTTGATTAAAATCATAATCTGGAACATCATACAGTAAATACCATTGACTCAGTGTGGTATGCCCTGAGGTTCCGTCATCCCCTCAATATATTTTATCTATTTTCTTCTTGCTAAATTACGCCAGGACACAATAGTGTAGGGTCAACTCATTTTCAAACATCCCATAATTCTGTTATATGCCAGACATCTTAAGAAGATTTGCTGGTAAGAGACACCACAAGTATCAATCAATAGTTTATTCGGTCCAGATTTGGACCATTTGAGAAGTTAAAAGTGATCATACGTACAAAAAGATAAAAGCCATAAACCATCACATAATAAAAAAGACATTGGCAATTAATACAAAAAAAAGAAAAAGTTCATAAAACTACATAAAAAGTTTCATAGATAATTAAGACAAGACTCTCAAAATAGTCTCTGAATCTTACCCTATGCAAGACGCTAAATGCTAAACTAATACTAATAAATTGGTAAAAGCATAAAAATCATTCTAAAACGGGTTTATACATAAAATAAGACATAAAAATTACATATAATAGCTCCTGTTAGCAAAAGCTAGAGGTCAACCAGTGAAGAAAAATGCCATAAGTTAATCAGTTCTATTGAATAAGTTGATCAACTAAATTGCATCTTGCGATTTATAAAATTATATATGCTGAGGAGCTATAAGTCACTTCAATTGGGGTAGCCCGCTAGACAGCATGCTCGGGGCTACAGTCTTATATCCTTGATAGGTCGCACTAATCGTTTTATTTAAAGTCCCAGACTAATATAACAGGGTGCTAGTTCGCTAACTTCTAGACCGTTTTTCGACCGGTGGATTAAGATCTGTAGTGATCCTGCTGCGGATTTTCCATGCTGCTGCCAAATATTTAGAAACAGAACTCACTATTAGCATGGAAGTGTCATATTTGCATATTCTATATACACTGTTACGGTTTTGTGTTGGCAGTGTTTTGCACAGAGGGATTATCCACTTCCCGCGAGGGCATTTGTACAGAGGACAGAAAAATAGGACATGCTCAGAAGTTTCCTTGCATAGATGGCAGTTTATGCATTTGTCAGATAAAGAACTATTGGTCGACCAGCAAGCCGTGAAGCTGTTGACTGCCAATGTTCCATATCTGAACTGAAGTAATAAGGAGCGAGCACAGGCTGGGATAGGGAGATCCAGGAAGCTTTCAGGCAGAGGTTCGTGCTTAACCAGCAGAAACTCTGCTGTCAACCGACCTAACCCAATTGAGCCGAGAGATTCCTCATGGATCTTTTCCCAATAGCGGTCTTTGATCAGGCGTTTAGCGTTACCAGGAATCGTCTCGGGATTCTCCCAATAATGGGATAAATTCAGTTTAACCCAAGCCACTTTTCTCTCCCTAAGCCACCGTACTTTTTCCCATACATAGCAAGGTGGCAATAGTTCTTTAACTGCTGACCTGAAGGGTTTGAGTTCATCTGTTTTCCATAATCTGACCCAGTACAGAAGTGGTCTTAAGTATGCTGTATCCTTAATACTATTTAGACCCAGGTCCAGTCTTAGGGGGAGCCACGAGTATTGATGTGTGGGACCGAGCTTCCTTGGATCAAGAGACTGAACTACAATGCAGAGGGGAAAGTAGCCCGTGCAGGCAGAGGTACAGTATGACAAACCAGCAGCAAAATCTGTCACTGACTGGATATGGCACGGTAACACAGATGGCGTGGTCAGCTTTGCTTGAATAACAGCGTGCAAAAGAGAGGAACATCAGGGTCACTGGAGACAGAAAGACAATAATGTGAAGTCACCCGTGATCTCACCTATGATGCATTTTGAAATATTATCTTTGACATGAAGACATGAACAGTGAATTGGAGGGCGGAGGGTGTGTTATGGTTGAGTTTATAACCATAACTGGTTGTCATGGTGACAATTCTAACCATTACGTCCTTTCAACTTTTTTAAACAGTTAGGGGTATATTTAATAGCACCGAGCGTCACCGGAGCGTCACTTTTAGCGCTAGGCACTGCACCGCATTTACAAGGTGGCGGCAAGCCACTTTTTGTGGCTTAACGCTATCTTGTAAATACGTCCCATTCACACGCAGCACTTTGTGTGGAAGGGGCGTGCAATGGGTGTTGCTCTGGGCATGCCACTGCGACACCCATTGCATTCTGACGCTGCCAAGATTTACATGTTTTCGTAAACCTGAGGCAGCACCAAAATCTAACGGCACCCAGGGGTGGCGTTAGAGTGGCACAACAAGGAGAAATGCTTTAATTTCTCCTCATTTTTTGCTCTTTCTATGTGTGCTGTATTTTGCAGCACACATAGAAGGAGCAAATCGCCATTGCAGATTGTTTTTGATGAGGAAGGTGTCCCTTCTTCCATTAAAAACAATCTCCCCCTCAACGCAGCTACCCTTGCACTATGGTGCAAGGGTGGTTGCATTGGAGCGCAGCAGCAATCTTTGGACTGGCGCAGGGGAAAACAAGGTGTGGGCCGTATTGTTGTAAATAAATTGCATCCCTGTTTTTTCAAAATTACGGTGTGCGACGCTGCCAAATTTGGTGCAGCGACGTGCATCATCATTTTCACTTCAATCTGGCACTAAGAGACCCCATCTTGGATTTGCAAACCCTGTCCATCATATTTGAACAAGAAAAAAATCTGATTGAACAAGAGAACATTTTCCATTGGTCCCATGTGGGATCTGTCAAGATCCTCAGATCCATGCAACCTAATTCACTGAGTGCTCCTGAAATGTTTTATTGTGGACTCTAAAGGCCAGATTTATCAAATGTTTGAATTGCCCTTGCACCACGCAAGGTAAAACAAGGCCGTGCAAGCCATTAAGTCAGATTTACTAACTGATGCAGAGCCATCTGACATGGCTCTGCAGGTATATAAATCCAGAGTAACACAAGGCAGAACAAATCACTGCCATGCATTATTCTGCTTTGGGAAAGCATTCCATGGGTGGAGGATGGGTCCTCCCAAGCATCTACACATAATTTTTGGTGAATTCAAAGATTTACCAAGACTAGTAAAGCTGGGAATAAGTCAAAATCCTATGCCTTTCCATGTGAGGTGTAACAATGAGGAACATGACTATATCACCTCATTATTTCCTCTCCCTACCTGTGCTCCATTCTGTAGCACACGTAGAAAAATGCCTCTGAGAGTTGTTTTTTGTGGAAAGCTGTCACTTCCTTCACAAAAACACTCCTGGGCAAGGGTGCCTTTGTCGGTGCTTGGCAGCCTCAAAAGCACCAGTGGGGGGGGGGTGAGGTGGGGGGTGATGGGGGGGAGAGAGAGAGAGAGAGAGAGAGAGAGAGAGAGAGAGAGAGAGAGAGAGAGAGAGAGCAAAAATGCACCATATGTTAGTAAGTAAGGCGTATTCCTCTTTTCTCCATTTGACACAGCTCAGTGCCTTGCGCCAAATGTTGATAAATCTGTGACTAATAGACTAAGGTGTGCAAAACTCTTGCATCTGTTAGCTACTACGCATGCATTTGTATATGCTGGGCAATGATCACCCATTTTTACAGATGAAACGCATAAGCAAATAGATATAGCTCTAAGGTCTCAATGATTGAAACCTCACAACTAGTTAAAACGTACATACTAGACTTACTAAGAACACCTCACAACTGTACCAGATGCTAGTCTGCATCCAAAATGCTTGGAAAGTCATAATCCTACCAGTTAGTTGTAGAATTTAAACTACACAAATAATAACAATAACAAGTGTGTGATCCCGGGGTTCTGTGAATAGAGCAACACTAACCCACAAATGGTAAGCCTGGCAAAGTGGGTTCATATGTGTTTACGGGGGTGAGTCATCACCCTCAGGCATTACCCTTAAGCATCACCCTGAGGCATCACTGAAAACAGAAGTGCATTCTTTTTCTTTATCTATCCCTGTGTTTGCGAGGCTTAGGGAAGAATAAAACATGTACTAAACATTGCCACTTTCGCAAAAGTGGCTGAGTTGAGCAGTGTTAGACTTGGCATCCTTGGTGTGATCTTCCCTAACTTTGTGCCTCTGCTTCCCAGGTGTGCTGGAGTTTGTTTTTTCTGTTTTTGACACTCTGGGCACTTTACCACTGCTCACCAGTGCTAAAGTGCAGGAGCTCCTGTGTAAAATGTATGTGTAATTGGCTATCCATGATTGGCATATTTGATTTACTAGTAAGTTCCTACTAAAGTGCACTAGAGGGGCCCAGGGCCTGTAAATCAAATGCTACTAGTGTGCCTGCAGCTCTGGTCATGCCCCCCACATTAGTAGCCCTGTTATCATGGCTCAGACCTGCCACTACAATGTCTGTGTGTGCAGTTTTAAACTGCCAACTCAACTTGGCAAGTGTACCCACTTGCCATTCCTAAACTTTCCCTTTTGTATACATTTAAGGCACCCCTAGGGTAGGCCCTAGGTAGCCTCATGGGCAGGGTGCAGTGTATGTTAAAGGTGGAATATGTCCTATGGTTGTTACATGTCCTGGCAGTGAAATACTGCTAAATTCTGTTTTCACTGTTGCAAGGCCTATCTCTCTCATAGGTTAATGTTGGGGCTGCCTTTAAATTTTATAAAAGGTGCAGATGCCCTTTGAGAGCAGATAGAAATCTGGAGTTTGGGGGTCTCTGAACACACAATTTAAAAATACATGTTTTAGTGAAGATGGTTTTTAGATTGTTGGTTTGAAAATGCCACTTTTAGAAAGTAGGCATTTTCTTGCTTAAACCATTTTGTGACTCTGCCTATTTGTGGATTCCCTGTCTGGGCCAGTTTGACAGTTGGGCTGTTTGTGAATCCCCTCTAGACAGTGAGATAAAGGGAGCTGCGTTGTGGCCCGCATATCCTGATGGGCCATATGTGCTAGAGTGGAGGGAGGAGTGGTCACTTACACCTGAATGGGCTGTGCCTGCCCTCTCAGGCAGGATCTTGCAAACAAGAGAGACTTTCCTTTGAAGTTTACGAATTTCAAATGCAGAAAGGGATATAAGTATGGACCAAAAACCACTGAAAATTAGATCACTTCTGGAACCAAGCGGAACCTCTGCCAAGGAGAAGAGCTGAGGAGAAGTGCTGCCTCTGTCGGTGACTGTGCTTTGTTGGGCTATCATGTAGTTGCTGTTTCTGCCTGTGAAAGGGGACACAGACTGGACATTGTGGTATATTCCTGCTTGTGAAGAATCTCCAAGGGCTTAAACTGATCTTGCCTCCTGCTCCTGTTTTGAAGTCTCAGGGCCATCAAAGACTTCCTCTACCAGCACATGGACTCTCTGCTGAGACTCCTGCCCCTCCAGGTGGTGCCCTATCCAGAGCCTGGGCCATTGAAAGGTGGAGCTGGCAGAACAAGAGCTGAAAATCCACTCACAGGATGCTGTGTGGGGAAATGTTCAACGTACCATCCGCAACGCGGCTGAGAAAAGGCGCCCCACCAGCTTTACGGCTGAAATCGATGTTCCATCTGCATCGCGGCTGGAAGATCGACACATCGTGGCTAGAGAAATGATGCGCAACACCCGTTTGCAGCTGCTGATAATTATGCAAACCCAACGCAGCATGGTTTTCAAACACCATGCAACCGGATTTTCCACATATCGTCACTGGGCATTTAAGTCAACCCAACTCTGCGCGGATCTTGTGAGGGAGAAAAATTATGCCTCGCCAACCTGACCAGAGAAGAAATGACACACTGTCTCCCATGCGAGTAAGGAATTGATGCATCGCTGCCTTTTCCGACTCACACTCACCCCTGCAGCTTTATTTTTGATGCTAACCAGGTACTTTGTGCAAAATCAAAGTTTACATTGTTTTATGTGAAGTAAGACTCTTATTCTTTTGAAAATTCATATTTTAACTTGTGTATGTAGGATTTTTGTCATTTTGGTCTTATTTGATTTAGATAATTATTACCTGTTTTTCTAAACTGGTGTAGTGTCCATTTTGTAGTGTTCTCACTATATTACTGTGTGTGTTGGTACAAATACTTTACACATTGCTTGTGAGTTAAGCCTGCCTGCTCGTGCCAAGCTACCAAGGGGGTGAGTGGGAATTAACCCGGACCTGACTAGAGAAAGGGTCCTTGCTTGGACAGGGGTAGCCTGACTGCCAACCAAAGACCCCATTTCTAACAAGCAGTAATGGAGAAATGCTAATTAAAAAAACAGTTTTTAACACATTTGCACTTTTCCTGTTCCCTAGAACATTAAACATTATCAGATAAAGTTATTTTTTTTTTATCTGAATGGAGGTTGTCACTCCCAGGCAGACAAATATGATTCCATTCTACTGACCTCCCAAAACGGCTAGAAGGATTAGTTGACAGGGGGTAAAGGGTCGTAACATATGGAAAACAAGCATTTGCAATGCAATACATCTCACATTTGCTTGCGTTAGAGCTATTGGCACTGTAAATTTGTAACTGGACTTTTGTTGCCACATACATTGGTCAACCCTGCCTCATAATTTTGTCTTTTCCTGTCATATAATTCCAGTGGCCCTGCATATAACTAAAGCACTTCCATTTACCTTTTTTCCTCTATATGCAGCAAAAAATGAAAATGTTGCCACTTACCACCCTAATTAAAATCTCACATGCTAATTCCAATAGAATACCTCTTTCACCACCCTGCCATCAGAGTTGCTGGCTGGCTAACACAATTCCCCCCCAAAAAGACACAAGACAGCCAAACAGGAGAAATAAACTAGAAGGGTCACCCAAACATATACAGAGTATTCAAACAGTCATAGTGTAATAAGGATGTTAAGTTGGCATGAATTATGGTTATAATTGTAATACAGAGAGATTCTTAAGACATATACAATTATCCTATTCACCTTTATCAGAAATACACCTTCGGAATTAGACTGTAATGGTCAAAACAGCCCCTGCAGAGCACCATAACTAAAGTATCATTTGTAGAAAACATGGTAATGTAGCCATATTGTTAGTTTCTAGACTGAACAACCCTATGAAAAAAACAGGAAAAAGTAGTGCAGTGTGACCATATACTTAACCCAGAGAGAACATTTTTAAGGCTAGCAGGCCCTGAAACCTTAAAAATAAAACTTCTCACAGCTGTAAAACAAAAGTTGCAGCCATAAGAAAGCTTAAAAAGCACTGAATGGTGGAAGGTGTTCTTATTTTGGGGTCCCCGCTAACCGAGTGTTGGGACCCAGAGACGATGTAGACAAGAAGAGAGTGTTTTGAAGGTGCTCCCATTGTCCTAGGACCACCACATGCTGTGTTATGAGCAAACATGTTTAGTAAAAGTAATGCCCTGTAAAGTATTATGGGGCAAGTTTTTGTTCTGTGAATATTATAATATGTTTACTGCAATGCTCAGAACAGCTTCTAGAGAAAGACCACAACAAAAATAGCATTTGGAAGAAACTTTGTCATGTAACCATACAGTCATTCTTTAGACAATATAACCACATTAATAAATGGAGAAAAGTAATGCAGTTTAACCATATATTTAATCCCTAGAGAACATAGTACATTGGACATTTGCAAGGCTGCCAGAACTAGTATACTAACATTGCAAAGAAAGTCCATCTAACATAGCTTTTTCAAGCTCTAAAACAAAAACTCCATCTATGAAAAAGCTTATAGAGATAATGAATGGTGGTAGGGCTTATAATTTTGGAGTCCCCACTAACATAGTGTGGGGACCCAGAGATGATGTAGACTAAAAGAGCACATTGTGGTCAATGTTTTGACTGTGGTCCCATTGTCCTAGGACCACCACATGCTGAGTCATGAGCAAAGATGTTTGGTAAAATAAAGTCCCTGCAAAGCATTATGGGACAAATATTTTAATAAGTTGATAGGACAGTAATGCTTAGAACAGCCCCTAGAGGACACCACAATGAAAATAGCAAATGTATGAAACATGGTCATCTAACTATATAGTTAGCCCCTAGAGAGCATAACCACTTGAAAAAGAAATAATAATAAACAACGCAGTGCAATCATATATCTAGCCCTTAGAGATCATAATACATTATATATACTCAGGAGTAACAGGCCTATAGCACCAATATTACAAACAAGAGCTTTAATACACAAGTTAATCCCAGCTGTAAAACAAAAGCTCTAACCATAACAGAGCTTAAACAGACACAGAATGGTGAGAGGTGTTATTATTTTGGGGTCCCCACTAACCTAGGGTGGGGGCCCAAAGGTGATGTGGACAGACATAGCACGTTATCATGAACATTTTCATTGTGGTGGCACTCTGAACACACTTCCTAATTGCGTCTTCAGAAACTGCAAACAGGCAGTAGAAGTATCTGTAATCTGCTTTGGAGATGTAGGAGGAACAGCAGTCAGAGGACTTTCACTTCCATGTTCAGACCCAGTCTCTACATTGACATCAGTGCCTGACAAGCGATGAGCCACATGTTGGAAATGTGTGAAATCTCACGTAATGGACTTCCCGGGATGTTGGGCAGTCACCATGAGCCAGATTTACTAAAATGGGGCAGCACCGCACTGCGTCACTTTAGAAATGCAGGGGTGCATCATATTTACTAGAATAAGGCGCACCCCTACATTTCCCCCTGTGCAGGCGCAAGGTGTCTGCATTGAGGGGTTTGATTGTTTATGTGCGGGAAGATGTCCCTTCCTGCACATAAACAATCACTAATGGCGATTTGGCACTTCTGTGTGTGCTGCAGAATGCCAAAGCATCATTTTGAAATGGTTGGTTATGTGCGGTGAAGGGACACCTTCTCACACATATACAATCATTTCTGGCATTTTTCTCTTTCTATGCATGCTGCAGAATGCAGCACACACATAAAAAGCAGAAAACGAGGAGGAATAAAAGTATACCTCCTTGGTGCACCTTGCTAACGCCACCCCTGAGGTGGCAGTAGATTTTGGCGCTGCCTCAGGTTGGCAACAACTCATAAATATGAGGCAGCATCAAAATGGAATGGGTGTTTCTGTGGCACGTCCACAGCAACACCTATTGCACACCCCTTCTGCTGCATGTGAAGGGGCCGTACTTACAAGGTTACTTGTTGTGGCTTAACGCCACTTTGTAAATACAGTGAAGGGCACTGCGTCACCAGAGCATCATGAAAAGTGGCACTCTGGTGGCGCTAGGGGCTCTTAAATATGCCCCCATGTGTCCTTTGCTGGCCACAACATGAAATAGTTCAGCATCGAAGGGAACATTAGGCGTTTGTTTTCAAGACTGACGTACAAGCACTCATTCTCCTGTGGTAAAATCAATATCTTTTGCAAGTCAGCACTTGTCTGCAGAGGACTTCATTTTTATTTTAAGATCCAACGGGCAGATTTAAGAAAAGTGGCACTGCAGCCGCTTTTCTTGTGCCCATTAATGCCCCCATAATGCCACTATGTGTGCGCCATATTAAAGATACGGCACACCATGGCGGTAGTTAGGGAACTATCGTAAAAAAAATGTATGTTAGTTTAGCGCTTTGCAGGATTAGCATAAAAAATGTTGATGCTAATCCTGCAAAGGACACTGAGGCCCATCATAAATAATGGTGTGCCTCCTTTTAATGGCTGCTCTGTGTAGGTATTAAAAATGCTGCAAAAAATGGTGCAAAGAAATCTTTTAGGTTTTTTTGCACCATTTTTTCAGCTCGCCTAACCGGGGTATGCCCCTGGTGCAGGCATAATGTGGTGCACGGGGTTACAAAGTGGCACAATGCATGCATTACGCCACTTTTTAAATATGGCGCTGTGATTTTGGGCTTGTTGGGCCATATTAGCGTAACACAATTTACACTAATGTGGCATAAGAAGGCACAAAGCCCTCTTAAATCTGGGACCAAGTATTTTAGACAGGTTTCTTTCTCATCTCTTTATCTCTTGTTGATCAATTGAGGTAACTTGGTCATCATGGCTCTCCCGATAATCAAGGTTGCAGGGCTTTTACCTGTGGTCGAGTTAGGAGTCGAACAGTAAGTTTGCAGGTTAAAATTCAACAGTGTTAAGGTGAGATTTTCCAAGACAGCACACTGAGCAGCTTTCTTTAATGTACAAATAAACCCTTAGACAAGGCCATTAGCCTCTGGCCAAAGAAGTGTGCTATTCTAAAGCTCTACGTTAAGATGACTGAGAAAGTCTCTGAATTCTCGATTGTTGAAAGGTGGGCCATTGTCAGACTTTAAGATCGCAGGAATGCCCAGTGTCACAAAGATGCCATCTAATCTTTCAATAACTCTGTCTTAAATGATAGACATGAGATCTTCTATCAATGGAAAACAGGAATATTCATCACCATCAGATAATGTCCATTGTCTATTGGACCGACGATGTCAACAGCAATTCTTTCCCATACATGCTTTAGCAACTCTGACATGTTTAAGGGGTGTTGAGTGGTTTTGAATGTAAGGCAGTTGCATAGATGACAGGACTTCAACTCTCTTTCAACTCTCTCATCTAGATGTGGAATCCAGACTCGGTCTTATTAGAACTCGTTTTGCAGCAACGATTCCACGATGTCCTTCATGGGCCACTTTAGTGAACTCTTGTCACAGACTTTCTGGAATAACAATTCTCAAACCTCTTAGGATAATACCTTCTTGAGTGATAGAAAGCTAATCTTTGACATTTTTAAACTTCTGGTATTCACGGTCACTGGTAAGAGGTCGAGTGTGCTAGTTCCTAGACTGATGTGTAATCATGTATTTTATTTTTAACATGACACTATCTTGACTCATGGCAGTGACAATTCGTTCCAATAAAACGGCAGCTAGTGTGGTTGATTTCACAATGAAATGTATGTAAGTTTCAGCCATCTTAGAAGGGGTACCAGAGCACTGTGGAGTCACTCCTAAAAAGTAGTCAGCAGGGATTTTATCTTTCCCTTGATGGTGCACAATTGTGTAATTCTACTTTTATAATCGTTGACCCCAACTTTCAATGCGAGGAGGCATCTTGGCCTTTGGATTGCCAAAGATGGTCAACAGTGCTTGATGATCCATCACAAGCATGAAAAGCTTTACATATAAGAACATGTGGAAATGTTCCCAAGCCCTCACTACTGCTAAACTTACTTTCTCATGTTGCAAATAATCACGTTCAGTGCGGGGCAATCTTTTTTTGGATATAACAAAATATGTTGTTGAGCATGTGGGTGGCCGCTGTGTTGTGTAAGGACTGTGCCTAACCCAAATGGGCTAGCATCAACGACAAACTCAGAATGAAGCTTTGGATCAAAGTATGCAATTTCAGTAGCGTTCTCAATAGATTGTTTGATTTTCTTGAAGCTTTGCTCGCATTCATGTTTCCAATGAAATTTGAAAATTCTCTCAACGAAGCACTTATGGTGACAAAGTCTTGTATGTATCTAGAACAATAGCTGTTCATACCAAGGAATGAACATAACATAGAACGGCAACACTTGCACTTTAGCTGGATCGGACATCATGCCCGCATCAGAAAAGATACTGCCAATGAATTTAGCTTTGTTTTATGGAACTCATACATCTCAGCATTCAAAGTTAAACCTTTATCAGTTAGTAAACAACACACTTGAGTGAGAGCTTTATTGTGCTCCTCCTGTGTAACTCCAAAAACCAATATGTCATTACTAAAATTAAAAACATTCATGACATCTTGAAAAAGCTCTGCAGCTGGTTACACACTCTGGCAGACAGTTACTTCATCAGAAACATGACAGGTATCCCATCCACAGTGTTACGATTCCCGTAGGATGTAATGGGATCGTCATATGGCAGGCGGGATATCCGTCACATTTGTGACAGAGTAACGCCATCCACCAAGCTCTAAATCATACTTTTTTAGTGCTGTGTTTGTGCTGCTTTTTGACGCAAAAACGGCTCAAACTTACTAAATACAATTGTATCTTGCAAGTTTGTGCCACTTTTGCATAAAAAAATTACACAAATGCGGCGCTAAAAAAGTATAAATATGGGCCTTAGTCTTTTATATCAGAACAGACCAATATGTATGGAAAAGGTTGTTATGTACCTGCAATTCTCCTTGAGTTCCAGCTGATGATATCCTTTATTAAAATCAAGGCAAGAGAAGACCTTCACACCATTTAACTGGGTTATTATGTCAGCAATGTGCAGACCTGGAAGTTGTTCTCTTTCAGTTGCCTTGTTTGCTTGATGCATGAACATGTAGATATGTATAGCTCCTTCACTCTACTACCACTATGGGAGAAACCCATGCCATTGGACCAGTGGAACGTTCAATGATATCATGTTTGAGTAATGAGTCTAGTTCTTTTTCAACTGCTTTCTGTAAGTGAAATGCAATTCATCTGTGTCTTTGAGCAACAGGACGGACATCCTCATTTATGTGTAATTGTACTTTCATAGTCTTAAGTTTTCCTACCACATGAAATTCGAAGGAAACTGACTTACCATTTCGTGATCAGCATTCATGTTATGGTTCACTGATATCAGTCCCATATCAGCAGCTGTGCTGAATCTGAGTAAATAGGCGTTTGACCCTGTACCTTGGAGTACATGAATGGGTGCTTGCCCTTTTGTTTTCTTGTGTTTCATTGTTGCTACAAATGAACCTTCACTTTTTAATTGTGCCAATGCAGCACATGTATATACTTTAGTTTTCAATGGTGTGAGTGCATGGCAATGGAGATAGTTCACTATATTTCTCTTCAGTTATAATGTTTATCGATGCACCACTATTAATAATGAAAGGTATTGAACTACTGTTTACTTTTCAGTGTAATCTTCTTCAAACGATGTTTGTATGACTTTGGTGCTTTTTCATGTTAACTTTTCTTTGACTGGTATTTTCCTTCACATGCATTCAGTACAACATGCACACATTTTTTAAAGGAAAAAAATCAACGTTGCACAATCATCTTCTTCACTTTCACTTGATATTGATACTGATGATGTAACTTTCATAGTCTACATTTGGCATTGGATTGAACTTGAGATACAAAGCTTTTTTGATTTGATGGTATGTGATGTTGTCAGCTTCTGGCATGTTCTTTATGACTTCTTTTACACTTTCACTAGCAAGATTCTTAAGGTATTTGATAACCCTCTTGTTATCTGTTTCTTCTAGCTCATCAATGAAATCATCAAATATCTCTATCCAAGCAGTCTATCTGTTGTCAATATTCTGCTTTTTGGTGGTATTGAATGGTGGTGGTGATTTCAGGAAGTGGATGGCACTGTACCTGTTGTGTAACTTACTGATGTGAAAATGAATGCTCTTCCTGATGCGGCTCAGTGATCTTGTTCATGCAAATCATCTCTGACGCCTTGTGATGTACTGGCCCATAGATCATCTCTCATAATATCAGAAAATTTACCTCTTTCTTGCTCTCCATTGGAGCCCTTCACTTGTCTGGAAATTCTGGAGTTGTTCAGAGCCCCACTCAGCAGCTTTGATGGTGTGTCACTTTGTGTATGGATGGCTTCATAATTACAAACCTAGGCACGGCTTCTCAGGCCATCTCACCCAGCGCTGTGGTATGGCAACTCTCTTTAATTGGTTCTGGTAAGCAGATGTTTGTTTAATGTATCTGAATCGCTTTGCTTTCTGGTGTCTCTTTGTTCTGTCTGACACCTGGCTGATAACTGCCTTGCAGGGCTTCTGATCATAGTGTTATCTTGCAATTTGCTTTCTTTGAAAAGCTGGTTGTATCTGCCTTTAGCATTATCACTCCATATGATGTATAGCTTTATGCAGCATAGTAGCGCAGTATCTCTATTTACAATTTTCCCAGTAGGTTCTTAGCCAACGATGTGCAGACCTCTGAATGAAGCTTTCTTTCTCTTCAAATGTTTCAGACCAGCTGGAGTTGTGCTTTGATTCCACATACGCCAGATGTCGGTTCTGAACTTTGACAGGTAGCACGCACAAGTAGTTTGCTTAGACAAGGGAAAACTATCTGGTAGAGCATTGGTTATCTTCAGGTTATTTTCCCCATTTCTCGTTGCAAGTAATCGCAACTTTCTCAGCCTAGGTACCTGCCAATGACTACATCACCCACTAAGCTGTGTATTACATGTCTTTATTCATCTGTGTGTAACCACAAACTCAACATTCTGAACCTGCATTCACTTCACTGTGCTCTAACACTTACGTCACAGTTCTACAGAGCCCATCAGGAGCCAAAAGGGTTCCGTCATTGCTAACTCACATTACACTACAACAGCACACTACTTAAAGTAACAAAACAATTAAAAATACTCAATTTTCTCTGAGAAAAAAGAAAGAGATCCAAAAATGTAGGTGGTTTATCATCTCACAGTACTGAAAATAAAATACAGGCTCAAAGAGAATACTATAAACTCAGTACAAGTTTGTGGGGCTAAATAAATACACCACTGCAAGTACACTTCTCTCTGTTGGCAATTTTTTATTGTATAGTTACAGATGGCATTAGCAGTTTGGTGCTTTCGGTAGCTGAGTACTAATATTATTCATACACAGGCATGGCATGTCATTAATTTCTACATGATTACACAATCTCCCTTTGACTTTACATTATGGCTTTCTCGTTTCTTGGTGTAGCTTGATTACACAGTTGTCTTCAAGATTAGCTATTATTCATTCTTAAAAATATATTTAGACTGGGTTTTGGCTCCAATCAGTAGAAATTCCTTTTTCACTAGATACTAGTTGCAGTTTGGTGTATCATTCCATCTCTTGTGGAGTGCTTGCATTGCAGTCCATGAGGCCCTGTTTTAGATCTCAAAGGGTATGCTGAATCGTCATCATATTAGATGTCTATCTCATAGATGCTTTTTATAAAGAAAGCAATAGTCTTTTGTTTTCTTTTTCCACTGCAGCAGACTTTTGTTTATTGTTTTAGTCAGACCTGCAAAGGCAAGCCAGACCTAGTGGATTTGACAGTGCTTGTTTTAACCCTTGCACAATAGAAGATAGTACATTATCCATATTTTCTGGGTCAATTGCAACCGTCACAGTCCTGTCAAGCAAGCCCTCGGAACTATGCATTCTTGCTCCAAGCTCCCTTAAATTTGGTGTTTCTCGCTCAGCAAGATCTTCCCTGTACTTTCCCAGTGCATTTACTGCAGCTCCATGTATGTGCTCCCTTCAGTGAAATATTATTCCTCACAAGAACAAATTCACCGACCACTGCACTTGGAAGTTGTAGGCCATCTTAAGAGGTCAATTTATTGATGCCACATTCTTTTGTATCTCAGGTGCTACCTGCTTTATGTAGTGGCTAGTATTTACATTCTTATCCGTCATTTTTCCCTTCCTGACCTAAATTTGTGCAGTAAGTTATGAGGGAGCACAGTCTCTTGTCAGCCCGTTAACATGTCAATATGAAATTTACAATCTTGAACTAGATGTTGGTGGCATGAAATGGTTGTGTCAGTGAAAAAAACCGATGGTTTCATTTGTGTGTCACTTTATCCTGCTCAAACGGTTTCTGAAAGCCTTTCAGCTAATTATCAATTTTTTTTGGGAAACTTGGTAAATTGTGAAATGCTAAATCACACTTACGAATGTTTGTAACTTACTGATATTTAACAATTCACATTCATCAAAATACTATTCATAGAGCCATAAGCAAGCTACATATTGGCCCTCATTCCAACCCTGGCAGTCTCTGACTGCCAGGGCGGAGGGCAGCGGAAGCACCACCAACAAGCTGACGGTGCTTCCAGGGCTATTCAGAAAAGGGGAACCGGCGGTTTCCTGACGGTTTTCCCCTGGCCCAGGGAATCCTCGCCATGGGGATTCCGACCCCCTTCCCACCAGCCTGTTTCTGGCGGTTTTCACCGCCAGAACCAGGATGGCGGGAACGGGTGTCGTGGGGCCCCTGGGGGCCCATACAGATTTTCACTGTCTGCTTTGCAGACAGTGAAAATCGCGACGGATGCCACTGCACCCGTCGCACCCCTGCAACTCTGCCGGCTCCATTCGGAGCCGGCTTCCTCGTTGCAGGGGCTTTCCCGCTGGGCCGGCGGGCGGCCTTTTGGCGGTCGCCCGCCGGCCCAGCGGGAAAGCCAGAATGGCCGCCGCGGTCTCCTGACCGCGGAGCGGCCATTCGCGGTAACCGCATGGCGGGCGGCGACCGCCGCCCGCCGCGGTCAGAATGACCGCCATTGTGTTTTATATATTCATATAATCAGAGACAGCCCAAAGCTTTTGGAAAAATATATCTGCAGAAACGCTTACAATACTATGTAGCAAAAAAATAAACCTTGGCAAATTTTCCACTGTGCTGGTCAGTGGCAGCTAGTAAAATTGTAAAGTGGTGGGGCGTAAACACCTACACCAATTATGTTGAAGTAAATGAGTGATTTGCGCGAGCTCGAATAAGGGTATGCGTGGTTCTTCATTGCGACACTCCAACATTAAGGCCCTCATCACAACCCTGGCGGTAAATCCCGCTTACCGCCGTGCTGACAGCCGCCAACATACCGTGGCTGCAGGGGGAAATCCACTACAGGTATTATGACCCACATCTCGTAATCGGCCACAATACAGACACCCACACAAGTCCGCCACACCAAAGGTCAGTGATAAACTGGCGATAGCAAAACCTATACCGTTACGCCAACAGGAATGCGCCCACACTATCATGACCCACGAATCAACGCAGCGGTCATTCAACTGCGGTAATCCATTCGTAGTACACACCGCTGCGCTCAAAATACACACACATTTACAAAACACAACCACATTGGACAATTCAAAATACACACACCTGACACACATACACACACCACACCCACACACTCAGACCACTATAAAACACACACACACATTACCCACAACCCCTTACAATGACTTTTATGTAAGAAGCAGAGAGAGAGAGAGAGAGAGAATAGCAAACACAACCCCAGCATCCACAGGCACACAACACCATCACTCATACAACATCAACGCACGTCAAAGAACACACCCCAACACAACACATCACACAGGACAACAAACATCACCTCACACATCACCCACACCACATTATGGCACCTCAAAGACACCCCAGGTTTTCTGAGGAGGAGCTCAGGGTTATGGTGGAGGAAATCATCCGGGTAGAGCCACAGCTATTCGGATCACAGGTGCAGCAGACCTCCATTGCAAGGAAGATGGAGCTATGGCGGAGAATTGTCGACAGGGTCAACGCAATGGGATAGCACCCCAGAACACGGGATGACATCAGGAAGAGGTGGAGCGACCTACGGGGGAAGATGCGTTCCGTAGTATCCAGACACCAGGAAGCTGTACAGAGAACTGGCGGTGGACCCCCACCTCTTGCCCCACAACTAACAACATGGGAGGAGCAAGTCTTGGCGATCACGCATCCTGAGGGCCTCGCAGGAGTAGCAGGAGGACTGGACTCTGGTAAGTCAAATCTTTACTACTTTATCCCCCACCATATCTGCATGCCATTACAAACTCCAACCCCTACCCACACACCCATCACCCCAACACCTCACAGATACCCCACTATCACAACCCACACATCTCAATACCAAGCCCTACATGTCACACCAATGCATGGACACCCATCACAGACCTGCAGGGACACCCATCACCAAAGCATGTCCAGTAGAGATACTCACCAAGGCCACAAAATCACCAATCACACAAGGGCCCAGGCAATAATGCTAGCTCAGGAGTAGAGGGAAACTCACCCATTGCACAAGATGGCACACACAGATACAATAACTATGCATTTACACCCCAACAGGACCTCTACCCAACGTCACTGGACAGGAGGTGCCAGCCATACCCAGTCCCACCACAGAAAAGGCCCACAGTAACGACAGCAGCTCTGCATGCCTGGATCAAGATGACCAGCCTAGCCCATCAGGGACCTCTGGACAGTCGGTTCCCCTCCCACAGTCCCAAACCACCACTGAACCTCGCCCCTCAGAAAACACCACCACAGCACCCACCCAGCGGGCCCATGCCACTGTCCCTAGGACACGTCAATCAGCAGTGTGTCCACCACTACAGGGACCCCAGACAAACCCACTAACCCAAGACAATCAGGGACCTGGGGTCAGTGGCAGTGGGCACAGGGTTCAGGGGACAGAGGCACAGGACAACAGGGAAACTGGGAAGACTGCTGTGCTACAGGGGGAGGACAGGCCCAGGGAACCCACTCTCCAGGAGGCACTCTCCAACATCATGGGAGCATACCACCATTCCCAGGAGACCATGAGCACGGTACTGGCCAAGTTTCAGGAGACCCAGCGGCTGCAGAAGGAACAATACCTGGGGATCAGGGAGGATTTGAAGTCCATTAACACCACGCTGGTCACCATTGCAGGGGTGCTGGCAGACATGGCCAACACCATGAGGGAGACAGTGGCACACCAACGGGCCCCTGACACTAGCCTGAATGATGAACAGCGCTCCACATCCGCCGGAGCTAGTGGACAGAAGGTCCCGCCACAGGACCAACAGGCCACTAGCACCCCACCCCCTGCAGAAGGAGAACCACCCGGCAAACAGTCCCTGCAATCCAGGCACAAGACAGAGAACATTGCTAAGGCCCCCGCCCGGAAATAAGACTCTCCTGATTGTCACCCTTCTGTCCTACTATATCATCCTGTCCTAATTGAACTGCCATTACTCCACTTCCTCTGCCCCTTGGACAATGCACCTGTGATACAACGAGACTGGACTCTACCATGGACATTCCTCCACCATCACCCCAGCCTATTGCACATACCCCTCCACTAATTAGCACTTAAATAAACACCCTTGAATCACAAAAAAATCTGGAGTCAGTCTGTACTTTCACAAATGTGTTATTACAACCTTTCTGACAAATATCAATGACAATGTTCATTTGCACATACCAAAGTATGAAAGTTGTTGGGCAGCAGTAAACATAGCAGAAGGCAGAATGTGGTACCCAGATCTGAGTAAAAGGAAAGCCAAAGTGAACTGTCAGGGATCATACACAGAGGTAAAAAGGCAGATTTATGCAATGTCCTACAGTAGTCTGATATGAGAGGAGCAGTGCCAGTCTCTAACCTGTGTCTCACTGGGAGTATTGCATGATGATGTTGTTTCGGTTGTCTATATCTTCTTCTTCTGCCTCCTCTTCTTCACTGTCCACGGGCTTCACAGCTGCCACAAGACCAACATCAGGCCCATCCTCCTGCAGAAAAGGCACCTGGTGTCGCAAGGCCAGGTTGTGCAACATACAGCATGTCACGATGATCTGACACACCTTCTTCGGTGACTAGTATAGGGAGCCACCTGTTAGATGGAGGCACCGGAATCTGGCCTTCAGGAGGCAGAATGTCCGCTCTATAATACACCTAGTTCGCCCATGTACCTCATTGTAGCGTTCCTCTGCCCTTGTCCTGGGATTCCTCACTGGGGTCAGAAGCCATGACAGGTTGGGGTAACCAGAGTCACTTGCAAATATCGAGGGGTATCTGTTAGACATACACTAACCCTTAGGGACTACCCAATACCCAGACACCTATTCAAACTGTGTGGGGACCTTAGCCTCACCTATTAGCCACACACGGTGCCTCTGGAGTTGGCCCATCACATAAGGGATTCTGCTATTCCTCAAAATGTAAGCGTCATGCACAGAGCCAGGATACTTGGCATTCACATGGGAGATGTACTGGTCTGCCAAACACACCATCTGCACATTCATGGAATGGTATCATTTCAGTTTCTGTACACCTGTTCATCCCTGCGGGGTGGGACAAATGCCACATGGCACCAATGATGTTGGAATATGTCCCAGGGAATAGAAGTCACCTTTCACTGTGGGCAAATCCTCCACCTGGGGGAAAATGATGTAGCTGCGCATGTGTTTCAGCAGGGCAGACAACACTCTGGACAACACATTAGAGAACATTGGCTGAGACATCCCTGATGCCATGGCCACTGTTGTTTGAAAGGAACCACTGGCCAGGAAATGGAGCACTGACAGGACCTGCACTAGAAGGGGGATTCCTGTGGGATGGCGGATAGCTGACATCAGGTCTGGCTCCAACTGGGCACACAGTTAGTTCATGGATGTGGCATGATCAAGTCTGTAGGTAATAATGATGTGTTTGTCTTCCGTTGTCGACAGGTGCACCAGGGGTCTGTACACCAGAGGATGAAGCCATCTCATCATCTGCCCCTGCGGATGTGCCCTATGGAGGAGAAGGGTGAGCAGAGGGTCATATACCGCATAGGTAGCACAAGGGTGTTTTGCACTATTGTGATTTAATCTGTGTGTGGTGCTGTCTGTCCGTATTCCTGCCCAAAAGTGCTGTGACGCAGTTAGGTGCCCTGCCATGTGCCCCCCTGAAATAGTGGCTGTCTGACCTGTACATAGGGGCAAGCGGAAATGAGGTAACTGCACTGGCGTTGTTCAGCATCGCAGTAGGTGGACGAAGATCGCTGCGCAATCCAGCATTGGTTATCATTGGGACCTTTGGGTTCCAGGAGCCAATGACGTGACCGCCATTTTCTATCTCTTCACTCACTTGATACCTGACCTTCAACAGGAGAGGACCTATACAGCAAGTGCTGCTGTGACCTGAGTCTGGAAGCGACAATGGCTACAGTGTCTGGGGAAAGGGCCCCTGCCTTTACTGCGGAGGAGTTGGATAAAATGGTGGATGGGGTCCTCCCCTAGTACACGCTACTCTACGGTCCTCAAGACAAACAGGTGAGTACACTGTGTGCATGGTGGATGTGACATTAATGTATGGAGTGGTGTGGATGGAAGATAAATGGGGGGTGGGGGAACGGCTGTGGGCTACATGTGAGGATGGTCAGTGTATGTGTTTCAGGGCATGGTTGGGAAGTTGTGGCCAATGAGTAAGAATAACCGGACAGGGGAGTAAAATCCATTCTTACTTTACCTTTCCTGTAGGTCAGCGCCTACCAGAAGAAAGGTATTTGGCGTGCCACTGCCAAGGAAGTGTGGACCCTGGGAGTCTATCATAGATGGAGCACCCACTGCTGCAAGAGATGGGAGGACCTGCGCCGCTGGAGAAAGAAGATGGCGGAGGCCCAGCTGGGGATGGCCTCCCAACATGAAAGGGGTTTCGTCACACCATGACCACCCCCCGATGTACCGGATCCTGGCGGTGGCATATCCGGAGTTGGATGGGCACTTGAAGGCATCACAGCAGACACAAGGGGTGAGTGCAGTCTCATTCAGCTGACTCTGCACGCTTTACGAGGTGTCTGGGTGGGGGAAGTGGGCTGTGGGTTCCCCTAGGCCAGGGCAAACTTGGCAGGGTAGGCCCCTTGTTAGGCAGGCTCTGTGGCACTCAAACCCCAATAGTGGTAGTGGCCATCTACAACTAGTCAGCCTCCTGTGGGTACCAGTTGTGCAGCAAATGGGCTTAGGCATAGTCCCCCATGGGCAGGTGATTTTCCTAAGAGCTGTTAGTGCATGGCCTACTGCATAGGGCTGCTCCCTGTGTGTTGTGTCCGCCAACGGTGGTGTTGTTGCTGGCATTGACCATGTGTCTCCTCTGTCTTTCCCCCCCTTTTTGTTTTGTCACCCTGTCCTTGTGTGCATTAGCATCATCTGGCGGAGGAGCAATGGCACCGGAGCAGGAGGGAGCTGCAACCCACATGGCCCAGGAGGGTGATTGTACAGAGTCTGAAGGCACCAGTGGGACGGAGGGCGAGGGGAGCTCCACGATAGGGAGAGGAGGAGACACCAGCGACAGCGACTCCTCCTCTGATGGGAGCTCCCTTGCGGTGGCGGGCACCTCTGTGCCTACTGCAACAACAGGTACAGCCGCCACCCCCCCTTACCAGCACCACCCTCCCAGCAGCCCCTCAGCGTGTTTCCCGTACCCGCTCACCCAGGAGGGGGGCATCTCCTTCACCCCAGACACCTCAGGCCCCGCCCCAGTCAGCCCTGCTGCCCTCATTGAGGAGGCCATTGACCTCCTGAGATCCCTCGCTGTTGGGCAGTCAACCATTTTGGGTGTAGAGAGGCATTTGCAAAAAACAAATGCATACCTGGAGGTCATTCACTCTGGCGTGGCGGCCCAACAGAGACCATTTCCGGCTCTGGCCTCAGCACTGATGGCAGCCATTGTCCCTGTGTCCAGACGCCCCCCATCCCCCCTCCAACCTCCACTACCTCAACCCAATCCCCTCTACCTCTGTCTATCCCAAGCACACCATCAGACCAGCATACACACATCAACACACAAAAGTGGCTCAGGCAAACATAAGCACCACACATCCCACAGGCACTCACACAAGCACCATACCCATGCAGACACACCAACATCCACTGCCTCCACTGTGTCCTCCTCCTCCACGTCCTTCACCTCCCTCCCAGTCTCGTCTCTACTCACACCTGCATGCACTACATCCTCAGCCACTACTTCCATTACCAGCACGCCCATCACCACGCACCGCTCACGTGCAATCACCACCCCCACTATCATGCACACGTCCCCTGTGTCCTCTCCCAGTGTGTCAGTGAGCCCTCCTCCAAACATACACAAACGCAGGCACACACCCACTCAACAGGCATTCACCTCACAACAGCCTCCATGTCATGCACCTTCACCCAAACTCAGCTGACGTACACCTCTTACAACCACTACTCCTTCCTCCACTCCCAAACCCCCTCCATCTTCCCGTCCCAGTGTGTCTAAAAAACTTTCCTAGCTTCCATTGACCTCTCTCTACACCTCCCCCCCTCCTTCCCCTAGGGCCAGGATGTCCAGATCCCAGCCCAGCACCTCAGCCACAAAATCCTCGTCCAGTGTGGTCCCTGCAAGTCTGGGAACATCAAAGGCTCCACCCATCAGGGATGCCAGTTTGCCACCTAGTGGAGACAAGAACCACCGTATTCCGCCACCTGCCAAGGTAAAGAAGGGGCCCGCATGCCGAAGAGAGAAGCCGCACCAACCACCCAGCAAGGTCTCTTCCAGGACCAAAGAGGACTGTGGCAAGGTCCAAGAAGCGACTTCCAAGGTGGGGAAGGGACACAAGGGCAAAGGGAATTCAGCTAAGGGCACGGAGCCTCCGGGTGAGGGACTGGTGTCACCCCTTCTGCAAAACAGACCAGAAACCTGTACGGCGGTGGCCACCGCCGCAACGATCACCACCTGCACCGCCACCTGCATGTCTGCTGCCTCTACTACAGTCACCAGCATCATCCCCAGTGGGCACCCTTCCGAGACTGCAGGAGACGGCCTGGTGTCTACCTCCACAAGTGCAGACACCTGCAGCACCAGCAGCATCTCCGCCGCAGCCACCGCCGCAGCCACACCCACCTGCCCAGTGACGTGCCCAGCCAGTGCCACTACAGCGGACATAGCAGCATCCCCAGTGGGCAGCCGTCCGAGGCTGCTGGAGACGTCCTGGACCCTGCACACAATACATGAGGCAGCACAACCCCCACTGGCACTACCAGCAGTTGGCAGGCTAAGTCGCCGCAGGGTGGAGTGTGTCTCTGCCTCTATGGAGTATCATGCTACCTGTTCCCGGAAAATCTCGTGGCTCAGACACCCAGGTGAGGGAATGGGAACTGCCATACCCCAGGTGCAGCTTCACTGGGCACCAAGCCCCCTCCAGAACCAGTGGAGAACAGCATACACTACCCCAGTCCTCGGCAGGATGAAGCACCCTGGGCACCAAGCCCCCTCCAGAACCAGTGGAGAACAGCATCCACTTCCCCAGTCCTTGGCAGGATGAAGCACTCTGGGCACCAAGCCCCCTCCAGAACCAGTGGAGAACAGCATCCACTACCCCAGTCCTTGGCAGGATGAAGCACCCTGGGCACCAAGCACCCTCCAGAACCAGTGGAGAACAGCATCCACTTCCCCAGTCCTTGGCAGGATGAAGCACTCTGGGCCCGATGCCCCCTCCAGAACCAGTGGGCAACCCACCCACTTGAGAGACTGTGGCTTTGCATTCCCCAGGACCAAGCAGTGGGCAACCCACCCACTTGAGAGACTGTGGCTTTGTAATCCCCAGGGCCAGGCAGGGGGCAGTGCACACACTTGAGAGACTGTGGCTTTGCACTCCCCAGGACCAGGCAGTGGGCAGTGGACCCACTTGAAAGATTTGAGAGACTGTGGCTTTGCACTCCCAGGACCAGGCAGTGGGCATCGAGCCCCCTTGAAGAGCAGTGGCGTTGTTCCATCATCCGGCTGAGGTGCCCCCCCCCTCCCCTTCCCCCTGAAGTGACTTTTTTTTACCTAATGCCCCTGCAGTGTTCTCTCCGTTTTGCTTTTTGGGACCACTGGTCCACGGACATTTCATGGAACAGTATTCGGACTTGTGCACTTGCTGTAAATATTTGTATATACTGATCATTTAAAGTTATCTTGGCCTATCTCATTTTTCGATTATTACACTCGTTACAATCATTTCATTTGGTCCTTGCGTTCTTCCAGGGTGTTACGGGGTGTATATGTAATGTTGATGCTAGTATTTGTGTGTATGGTGTTGGGGGTGAGGGTGGGGGTGTTGCGTGTGTGTGTCACTCTCTTTTTCCTCCCCCCCTCCCCTGTGTGCTAGGTGCAGTACTCACCGTGATCGTCGCCGCCGTCTTTGATGTTCCTGGTAGATGAAGAGGTAGACCAGCATGGGCAGGACCTGTAGTTCGGGGTCTATGGCGTCCTGGTTCCTCGTTGGGTATCGTGAGGTGAGTGGTTTCCATTCCAAAGACTGTTTCCACTCTGCTTTTGATGGCGTTGGTACCACCACGGAAAAGCTGGCGGATTGGTGCCTTTTAATAGTGTGGGCGGTACATTGTCTTCTGCCTGTCTGTTGGCGGTTACCGCTGCGGTGTTTGTTGCTACCGTCGTGGCAGTTGGAATGTTAAAGTGGCTGTCTGTGTTGGCGGTTTCCGCCATGGTCGTGATTCCATTTTTTTTACCGCCGGCCTGTTGGTGGTATTACCGCCGCTTTATCACTGACCGCCAGGGTTGTAATGAGGGCCTAAATCTGCAAAATAGTTCATTTGACACAGTATTTCTTGAAGGAAATTGGCTAAAAGACAAATTTTAGGCAATTCCGAAGGAGTAGTCCTGATAACATTGAGCTCATTTATAGCTGTGGTTATAATACCAATAACCAGAATGCCTATGACCAGACTGCCCTGCTCTTCAAACGTAGCGCAGTCAGTAATGCAGTATCTAGTATAAAGCTACAAAGACATCCCAAGCCTCGTATGACATCTTTAGCATTCTCTTTCTTCAGCAGTGTAGGAATAATTCCATGGGTCTTAATGTGATCTAACACAATCCTGCTGTAGAAAAAAAAAAGCTAGTCATAAAAGGGACTGCAGCAGGTCGTTTACTGCTTTGGGTGCCGCAGCCAAAGCACCTTATGAACCAAGGTTAGCTGTGTTTCTGCTTAACTTAGTGTTCTGTGACTTGAAGGCCCTTAACTACACTGAGAAATGCGAAACTAAACATCCCAGAACACATTGTGCTGTTGATTTATAAGCAAAAGCCAGGACTACTAGATGTCACCATCCATGGCAGCAGTCAGCACACAGCAGATTGGCAGCAACAAGCAAGAGTTAGACTCTGCTCCAAGATCTTAGATCCACAGGCAAAATCAACGTAACTATCAGGTGTACATGTTTTAAAGTCTAGACTGTTATTCTTCAGAAAGTTCGCGCAGCGCAAATGCATTTGAATCTCAAAGCGTTCTCACCCTTCTGACCCAGTGCTTAATTTGTAAATAAAAACGTGCTGGTGCTCAAAGTCCTACTCTTACACACGCGCTGTGATTAAATGTGCGATTACAGAATACTGAGGCAGAGTGATCCTGAAACCATCTCGGGCCTCTTTATTCCATTTAAGGCCACTCCCTGCACCTTCAGCTCACTCTTTCAGCTTTCTACTTTCTCCCATTGTGAAGCTTTTTCGTTTTTCTCTTCATCCATCATTCCCATACTTGTCTTTTGCTCGCAGTTAAAATTTGAGGCAGAAAAATAAGCGCCAGTCCTCAAAAATAAATGCCGGTGCTCAGCACGGAAACAACAAGCACACATTAAGCACTGTCCTGACAATGTCTGGACTTGTCATGTTGTTGAGTCCAAAGTAGCCTCTGTGGAGCACATAAATTGAAATTTTTTCAAGTCTGATTTTTTTTATTTTTAAAGCACAATGAATGGTTGTAAAAGCAGAGGTTAGAAACAAGTACATGGCATGTGGCCTGGAACTTAAGGGCTAAAAGATACTCTTCAGTGTAACAAGCTACCCCTCTTTGTGTAGTTACTATATCAAAATGACAGCAACGCTTTCACACGCTGCACTTAAAAGCGCCTGCGGCAACCACTGCTAATGCACACAGCAGAATAAACTGCTCTTCTCATGACTCGCCTTCTCCTAATTAATTCAAAATTACTACGTACACCAGGTCCAGGTGAAGCACACATAGAGCAATGTACCAGTGCCAACTAGTGACCACAATACTCCACGCACTCAAACTGGGGCCTAGATCAGCCTTAGACCCATCTGCGCCCACCACTACCAAAATGCCGACAAATCTGATGATGCAAGAGCTCAACTTGCTGGAAGAATAAAAACCAACACCAACTGCACTTACAGACAACAAAAGACAATCCTTGTATTTGGCAATTCATATCCAGTTGCCTCTTACCTTTGGGAGAATATATCCTGGCAGGGCGTGCTTCGATTCACAGAGGTTCCCTTGCTCCACTACCTTAGTCTGTAATCGGAATATTTGATGCTTTATAGGCTGGGCCAAGTGTGTTTTCCTTCCCGACTCCTACCTACAACCATCTTGGTGGTGACAAAAAAAGTGGTTGGAGCCCACAGCCTAGGTCTTCTAACTCCCTCCTTAACGCCACTGGCCTGTCCTGCACCTTGAAATTACAGCAAAAGAACAGTTCTGACTCCGCCCTGGGCCACAGCAGTCAACGCTCCAGGGAAGATATTTCCAGTGCTGCTGATAACTGGCTACACCCCAAACACAATGTAACAGCGCTGGCCTTTTACATTAGGATGAGTGAAGAACTCGCCTTACACACACATGCGCAGATAACACCCCTTACTCAAAAAAAACCAAAATCTGGCAGGATTATCAGAAAGCCGCAAGCCCTTTGTGCTGTGCTCAGTGCTTGTTGTTTCCGGGGCTGAGCACCGGCACCTATTTTTGAGGGCCGGGGCTCATTCTTCTGCCTCAAGCATTTGCTGGGAGCAAAAGACACATATAGGAAAGGCGGAAGAAAGGAAAAACGAAAAAGTGCCACAAAAGGTGAAAGTAGAAAGCTGCTAAAGTGAGCTGAAGGGCAGGGAGTGTTTTTTTATGGATTGAAGAGGCCCGAGATTTCTTCAGGATTACGTGTTCCCATATTTAATTGTATTCCCACATTAATTGCAGCAGCCGCGTGTTTAAGAGGAGGGCTTTGGGCACCGGGCACGTGTTTATTTACAAATTAAGCACTGGCTGTGCTGCTTCGGTATTCATGCAATTTTCCCTGTTCCCACCAACATTTTGACGGGGAACGCTCATGAGTGTCATCCACCCCTGGTGCTTTTGCTATCTCGTTAAATGAAGGGAATGTCACATTATTGCTTGGTATGTGAAATTTCCAAAAGTATGTCATCACACCACGTGGCGTTATTACTCCATGATCGTGGCACAATCTTATTGTGACTGCGCAGGAACAACGTGAGTGACCAGAATGGGAGCAGCTGTAGTTTGTTGCACTTGTATGTTTTGCCATCTGAATTTCGTGCAAAATGTGTCCTTGCGTCCCAAGTAGTCACAAGGATCGATCCCACACTAAAAATAAAGTCCTACATGCCAGTTTTGAATTTTATGTAATTTTGTGTAACTTTTGTGCCGGTTTGTCGAAATACCTAAAACAAACTGGGTCAATTCTGCAAACCCCAGAAAAAACAAAAATTGCAAGAGAAAAGTAATAAACATACGGAAAAGACAATGAATATATTTGAAAAGGTTTCTCAAGTTAATGTAAAAAATAACGACACAATGTACATTGGCACGCATTGTTTTTATGTTCATCATTCCTGGAGCTTTAGGAAGCAAATTAACTAAACATAATTCGAAGTATCATTATATAGCATTTCATGCCATGCGTCTACGGTTCCAAAGCATTAAAAATAAGAGACATTATTATCCAATTTATGCTACTCATTTTACCAACTTTGGCCGAATGAAAGGGTGAGTCTGTCTTTCCAGAAATGAATATTGTGAACGCCATAAGACTGCATTTTTCAGCAATAAGCATTCAGGACATTGGGCTACGCTACTGGTGCAAGTCACTTGTCCCTCTGCACACAAATATGATCAGACTCTGTTGCGCATCCTGATGTCAATGTCTACTTTGTGGTTGCAAACTAGATGTATACTTGCATGCACACTGCCACTTTTCTTACTTTCACCAAAACATGCTCATTTTTGCAGAAGCAGTCAATTACACGCAAGTATTGCACACTATCTGTTTACAGTTTACCTGTTTGAAGATCTCACGCAGAGGCTGCTTTAGTTATCTAATGAGAACGATTGCCAACACACAACTCACAAAATATATTGACACACGCATGCACATACAAATACAGAAAGTGGCTTTTGGACAGCCTTTTCACCCACTGGCTACTGTGCTCCATCTTGCTAAAGGCACTGGATTTCATTATTGTCCATCAGTGGTATCAGCCAATGGCATTTCTTGGATATAAGCATCCCAATAAAGTATAATACACTGGCATTAATTGTTTTTCCCCAAGGGACCCCAGCCCCCTCCCGCATTCCCTCTATATGCTGACCTTTCCAATCTGTTGTCCGATGCCCCTGTTCTTTTTTAATGTTATTCTTCAAGGACCCAGGAGCTGCAAACTGCTGCCGTGCCTTTCATTTGTTTTCATGCACCTGCACACTTTTTAGGTTGAAACCTTCCTGACCCTGTCTGGTTTCAAGGACATATTACGAACATGCAGAAAACTTCCCTAGGAATGCATTCCACCAATTGCTTACCATTGGCTTTGTTAGTGCACTTGGTTCTTAGTAAGTAAACTTACAAGGGGACGCATATAGGTCGATGAACCTTTTGATTCACATGGAGTATCCTAGCTATGGTGTAACCAATGTGCATCAATTATCAATAAACAAAAACATTTATCATAAGTCAATAACGTCAACATCTCATGAATAACCACAACTCAATGATACGTTTTATGAATTTTATTTCCCTATTTATTACAATGCTAAGTCATAAGGTTAATTCAAACTTTATTCAATTCACTCAAGATTAATTAATTAGTGACCACCAATAACATAATCTAATCAAAACCTGAGATAACATACGTTCTAATGCCTCAACATAAGCAAATAAAGAAGAATGTTTTGACATGAATAGCAGAGTTCAGCAAATCAGTCCATCAATCATTTGTCACCGTATATGTCAACGTCTCAGAATAGGAACCCTACCTAACCCAGATTAGCATTGGCATATGGGACTTCATTCAAAAACAGTTTAGAACATGAATTTAGAAAAACATCTAGCTAGAAGAAAAACTATAAACAGCGCAGTTGGTACCTAGAAAAAAAAGGCACAAAAGTCAATCAGTCACATTGTCATAACTACCTATCCACGGTATGGATCAGCAACAAAGTCAGTCTTCGTCTTCAGGTCATCAATCGATCAGCATTGCATCAGGCTTTCAAGAGCATGAGCCCAATGACAGAATCTCGAATCTCTTATCCCCCAGTATCGCATCAATTTCGGAATAAGTTCTCTCCCTGATCAGTTCTCTATCGGTTCTGAAGTTTTTCCCCTTTGTCACAACATTATATGACAGTTACCCATTCTATCCCAAAAACCTAATTGGTCAATTAGTCACCATATGTGACGCAAGCCAATGGCTTTTATTTTACAAATCTGTGAATTCTAATATTTCGCCGTTCTCAGGGTGTTGATTGGTTCACAGTATGATGTCCTTATCATCCGGCTCATCAGCTATCGAAAATGTTGCATCTTCTTCTCCAGTCAGTGTCTCTATTGTTCGAGTCCTGGGAAAGTACATCTCATCTGCTTTACACTGGGTTTGATACAAATTTGATTCCCTCATCTCCTGTCCGTCGGTTAATTGCAGAATATTCTAGGTAAGCAAATTCTATTAACACACAAGTGGTTCAGGGTCAGTTCAACACATCAGCTTTCTACAATGCATGGTTATTCAGCTTCTGCATGAGGCCTGGCAAAACTAGGCCACAACTTCGGCTAAGTTAGCTCTACAATATAATGCAAAACATACTTTATATAGCTCAACATGACATATTACTACATTTTTGTTACGCATTTTCAATATTTCACGCATTTGTAATCATTTTAGTATAACTCATGTAAGTTGGTAGTCACTCTTCGTGGGCACATTTTCAAACATGCACATTAATTTTCTACATTAATTTTCTCTACATTTTATTATTATTATTCAAAAATGAATAAACACTAATTAACAATTTTAATTAACATATCTGCGTCAGCAATCCCTCCTCTGATGCCTAAATATGTAATCACAGTACCTTTACCAACATTATTTTCATAATTCACTTTCCTCAGTGTTTTGTCTCCTTCTCAAATCTCCTCTATAAGTTCTTTTCCTGTTTCGTTCTTCACTCCTCTGAGTATTTTTAGACCTTTTCAATGTAATCTTTTGACACAATTTACATGTACCCCACAATCCTGATATGCAAGCAATCACAATTAATATTCCCTGTATGATTTTTAATAATACCCCATTCCAAATGTTACTAAGCCAATTTCCCACTGAAGCAAATCCCTTTCCAACCTTTTCCCAAACGCCTGGTTCCTTCAATTCCTTCAAATCCTTCCTTGAGTTAGTCAGGTTAGTAAGTAAGTCTCTTATCTCCTTACTGCTATCTGCTATGTAAGAACAACATGCCCAGAGTTAATCATTTTACAGACTTCGCTGTCCTTCACTAGAAGGATGTCTAAAGCAAGGCGATTCTGAAGCGTCATAGCTCTATCCACAGCTAAGTCTGTATCTATCAGGAGTATTGTCTGTGTAAAATTTGTCAGCATGTTATCCACAATAGTAGACAACTTTCGTATCTTGATCGAATTCAGGATGACTCCCAGTGAAGGAATCACCGCACCAATTATATCTCCCACAACTGCAGAAGAGGTTCCCCTCCTCTGTCGCTTATGATGTAATTTAGTCAATTTCGGAAACTTCTTTAAGTCATCTATCTGATAAATCTTTGGGAAAACTATCCCCAAATAACATGTCCCATACCATCCTCTTGGAAGACGGTAATAAGAATTAAGTCCACAAATATAATAGATACCAGGAATTGCAGGATCCTGACCATTCAACATAAAGGTCCACTTACTCTGAAACAGAAACACATGCCTACATTCACTCGTTCCCAAAAAATAAAGTGTCAGTGCGTGATTTTGGCCTATATATATGTACAGAGCTTCCCTACGTGTAATGCATCTAATGCTAATTTCCCTTGTGTTTTAATTGCAGTGTAAGCATAATATAGCCTTAGAACCCGCCGTAGCGGGCTCTACCGGCTATTAAAGGCCCGCTCCCGAGTTAAATGCCCGAGCCGAAGGCGAGGGCATTTATCCAGGGAAAGGGCCTTTAATAGCCGGTAGAGCCCGCTACGGCGGGTTCTAAGGCTATTAGAACATTCTGCCACTCAGGGCAGAATGTTCTCTTAAAAAAAACAAATTGCTCACGGAGCCCGAGGGGATTAAGATCCCCTCGGGCTCCATGAGGCTTTGTTCACAGCTGCTGCTGTGAACAAAGCCCATTGGAATGTTGGCGCTGCGGGCTTTTACCAGCCAGTAAAAGCCCGCAGCACTCCATTGTTTTCAATGGAGCTGCCAACTTCCAATGTTCTAATCATTCTTATAAGTCCTTTTCTCTAAGCCTTTTTCTAATTTTTCTTTTAATGCTTTTCTCCTGTCATCAGTATGCCCCATGAAGCTCTTTTCTAAAGGTGTAAGCAAGCATGTAAGATTATTTCTATATGCATATGCAGTTCCAAATGTTAGTGTAGGCTCAAAGAATCTTCTAACTAATACTATATCATGATCCTTCGCTACTCTACTCAGATATCTAATAAAAGGAACAAAGGAAAACAGTACATCATAGTTAGAATAAAAATACTATATATACTCTTGAATATAGAACCTTGTTAGTAGCAGACTACAGCTTATTCTGTAGGTTAGCGGTAAGCTATGGTACGTAACTCCTTCCTCTACTGATGAAGGAATTTACGTACACACAAGACAATCCCTTGCATCCATCCTCTCAACATACTCACTCAACAAGCGATAGAAAACGTTACAAGAAAGTTCTCCTTGAGCATTAATATATTCATGCAAATACTTCTCATCTAACTTAAACCTTTCTAACGGTGTTAGTGTAGTAGTTTTAGGAGCAGAAGCACGATTGGCTCCTTTCATATCAATAACAGACATTCCCACAATCACCACTATAAACAAAATTCCACACATAATCGCCAACCCAATGCTCATTTATTTACAGCTCCTAGCATTCCTAAGTTCATTATTTAACTCAGCCTTGATCTGTAAAGAATCAGAAAGCAAAAGTAACTCTTATATAAGGTGCAGTAAAATCAAAAATAAGGTAAAAATTCTTCTCTCACAGTTCAGTTTCACATCCAGGAACCCTTTTCCTTTGTCAAAATCGATTAGCAGCTTGTCACAACCGGTTTTATGTCAAATCAGGTTATCAATGTCTCTTTCGGTTTATTTTCAACAGTCTCTTTAAGATGTTTCAGATTGGTCCAACAATTCAGCTTCTTGTTCACCTTCAGGTTACATCAAACTACTGACTCAGAACCTCTCTATCAAAACAAAAGGACATAAACTTGTGTTGCCATTCATTAGTAGTTACATACGCCCATTCATGAACTGCATAACACCAACTTGCTATTCTCTTTCTTTTCAACTTTCGATCACCACTTATTTCTCCTTCACTCAATTCTTCTTTCCTCGTAGTATCCACTTCTTCCTCTATTGTTCCATTTATGACCAATTCCTTTCTTTTTCCTACTTGCGACTCAGCCCAACTATCTCCTTATCTCTATCCTTCTGTCAGCATTCTTCTCAGGATTGGACTCTTCTCCTTCTCTTTCTCTATGGTGTTTTCTCTTGATGGACCTGCAACAGGCTCAGGAGGAGTCGGATCACCTTGACCTTGATCCATCTCAACTCTTTCCCACTCTTGGTCTGGCACTTGCTCTGTCTGCTTCTCAAGCTAGGGTCTCCTGCTGTATCTGTTGAGATTGATTCTTCTGCACCCTCCTGTAATTCTTCACTTTCGTCTCTTACAGGGGTAATAGAACCATCTTCCACAAGCTTTTGTTCAATTTCAGGCTCTCTTGGTTCTTTTCCTAGTTCAGGTGCAGCAACCTGTTTCGCTGTTGTTGGTGCTCTCATCAACACTTCTTCATGATCCAGTGGACATGCCACTTTCTTCGTATGACTCGCCTGTATCCAGTTCGGGAGTCCTGCACACTTCACAGCTGTTGTTGTTGTTAGGACCACCTGGTAAGGCCCTCTCCAGTGTGGCTCTAAACACGTCTTGCGAACATGTTTTCGGACAACGACCCAGTCTCCGGCTCTAAGATTGTGCCCTGGATCGTGGATGGGTGGCAGGGTAGTGGCCTGCACCTGCTGAGAGAAAGAACAAACCACATCAGCCAGACCCTTGCAGTAGTCAAACACCATATCATCTGTAATATTTACAAGTGCATTGGCTGGAACTGCTGATAATCTCATTGCTCTGCCCATGAGAATCTCGTGGGGCGACAGCCCTGTCTTCCTGTCAGGTGTATTTCTCATTGACATCAATACCAAAGGTAATGCATCTGGCCATTTCAGATTCGTAGCTGCACACATCTTGGCAATTCTTGATTTCAAGGTACCATTCCTCTGTTCCACTAGTCCTGATGCTTCAGGGCGGTAACTACAATGCAACTTCTGTTCAATGTTTAGTGCTGCACATAAGAGTTTAATCACCTCGTTGTTGAAGTGAGTTCCCCTATCTGATTCTAAAGAGATCGGGAACCCGAAACGTGGTATCAAGTCCCTAAGCAACAACTTTGCTACTGTGAGACTGTCATTCCTTCTTGTGGTGTATGCTTCAATCCAGTGACTAAAAATACACACAATCACCAACACGTACTTCAAACCTCCACACGCAGGCATCTCAATGAAATCCAATTGCATTCTGCTGAATGGACCTCCTGCTCTTCCAATGTGGCTCAAATTCACCGCTGTCTCTTTTCCCACGTTTAGCTACTGACAGATTATACAGCAATGACATACTGTCTCTGCTTCCTGCCTAAACTTATGATTGAATTAGTCAATCTTGATCAATTGAACCATGCATCCCTCCCAAAGTGTGCCTGTCCGTGGTAATATCTGGCCATTTGCGACAATAGATTATTTGGTAGAACCATCTGACCCTCCTCAGAAACCCAAATTCCATCAGCTCTTTGGAAACATTTTAGTTTGGACCAAAGTCGTTTCTCTTCCTTGTCAACATTATTTTGCAATGTTTTCAACTCTTCCAAAGTATCAATCACTTTCAATGCAAAACTTGTACATGTATTGTCTTCTTCTGACACCAGTTCCCACTTATCTTTGAACGATATACAGTTCAATGCGCAAAACCTTGCGACGTGATCCGCATATCCATTTCCTAGTGAGATGTAGTCCTATGTCTTTTGATGTGCACTGCATTTCACCACAGCAATTTCTTCAGGTAACTGTATTGCATACAGCAATTCTTTTATCATGTCGCCATTTCTTACTGGTGAACCAGTAGAGGTCAGGAAACCTCTTTGCGACCACAATTGACCAAAATCATGAACAATTGCAAATCCATATTGGCTATCTGTGTAGATGGTAACTCTCAATCTAGCAGATACATGGCATGCTCTAGTAAGAGCTACCATTTCTGCTACTTGTGCAGAATACACACCTCAAAACCAAGAAGCTTGTAAAGTACCTGTAATGGTGCACACAGCATATCCTGCTCTCAAGATTCCTGTACCATCTCTGAGCCATGAGCCATCGACCAAGACAATTTGGTCATTTTCTTCCAATCGTGTATCTCTGATATCTGGTCTGGGTTTCGTGCACAATTCAGTTACCTCAAGACAATCATGCTCATGGTCTTCCTCCTTTTCAATTTCAACCGTATCACATGGAAGCAATGTTGCTGAGTTCAGCACTGTACATCTTTTTAATGTTACATTTGGAGCACCTACAATGCTCGTCGCATACCTTGTCAGTCTGGCACCAGTCAAATACTGCATTTTCGTCCTTTCAGTAAAATCTCAACAGAGTGAGGTACCATTACTGTCAAAGGGTATCCCATCACCACTCCCTCACACTGTGATAGGCTTTGACCAACTGCAGAAACCGCATGCAAACAACCTGGTAAGGCTGATGCGACTGGGTTCATGGTAGCTGAAAAATAGGCTACTGGGCGATACGCACATCTATGGACCTGTGTCAAGACAGACAAAGAACAAGCATCACGTTCATGACAAAACAATATGAATGGCTTCGTGTAATCAGGCATTCCCAACACTGGGGCTCTGCACAAACTCTCTCTCAACTCAGTGAACGCTTTCATCTGATCCTGGTCTAAAGTAATGGGATCTGTAACATCCTTATGTGTCAACTGCTTCAATGGTTTGGCAATCTCAGCAAAATTCGGAATCCACTGAAGACAATAACCTACCATTCCCAGAAACATTCTGACATCTCTCTGTGAAGTCGGAGGACTTCTCTGCAGTATCATTGTAATCCTCTTTCTAGAAATTCTCCTTGACCCCTTCTCAATTTGGTGTCCCAGATATTTCACTGACTTCTGACAGTACTGCAATTTCAATGGTGACACTTTGGGGCATATTTATACTCCGTTTGCGCTGAAATTGCGTAGTTTTTTTCGACGCAAATTCGACGCAAAACTAACTACATATTTATACTTTGGCGTTAGACGCGTCTAGCGCCAAAGTTCATGGAGTTAGCATCATTTTTTTGCGTGAACACCTTCCTTGCGTTAATGATATGCAAGGTAGGCGTTCCCGTCTTAAAAAATGACTCCGATGCATATGCGTCGTATTTATACTCCCGGGCGTGGGCGGGTCTAAAAAACCCGCATTAGCGCCGGATTTTAGCGCCAGGGTCAGGGCAGGCGTTAAGGGACCTGTGGGCTCAGAATGAGCCCAGAGGTGCCCTCCCCTGCCCCCAGGGACACCCCCTGCCACCCTTGCCCACCCCAGGAGGACACCCAAGGATGGAGGGACCCACCCCAGGGACATTAAGGTAAGTCCAGGTAAGTATTTTTTTTATTTTTTTTTGTAGCATACGGGGGCCTGATTTGTGCCCCCCTACATGCCACTATGCCCAATGACCATGCCCAGGGGACAGAAGTCCCCTGGGCATGGCCATTGGGCAAGGGGGCATGACTCCTGTCTTTGCTAAGACAGGAGTCATTTCAATGGGGGATGGGCGTCGTAAAAAAATGGCGCAAATCGGGTTGTGGCGATTTTTTTGCCTCAGCCTGACTTGCACCATTTGTGGACGCCCATACACCATTTTCCCCCTACGCCGGCGCTGGCTGGTGTACGTCATTTTTTTCAACGCACACCAGACAGCGCCGGCGGCTAACGCCGGCTAACGTCATTGAATAAATATGGCGCCCGCAAGGCGCTTCAGAATGGCGTTAGCCGGCGCTAATTTTTTTGACGCAAAACTGCGTTGGCGCAGTTTTGCGTCAAAAAGTATAAATATGGGCCTTTATGTCCAGACTTTCTCAAATTATTCAACAGGGCAATCGAGTCGTACTTACACTCGTCTCTTGTTTTGGTTGAGATCAGTAAGGCATCAATGTACTGCACCAGTGTCGATTGGTACAGTAGTTCCAATGACTCCAGATTCTTTTTCAAGATCTGATTGAACAGAGACGGACACTCCGTGTACCCTTGAGGAAGCCTGCACCAGCTGTAGACTCTGTCTAGGAATTTGAAACTAAAAAGAAACTGACTATCTTCATGGAGAGGCACAGAAAAGAAAGCTTGTGACAAATCAACCACTGAGAACCACTCTGCATCGCATGGAATCTGAAACAATATTACTGCTGGGTTTGGCACTACAGGACAACACTTGACCACCAGGTCATTCACTTTTCGCAAGTCTTGAACAATTCGTACTCCCCTGGAAGTTGCCAATCTCAACCTGTACTGGATCTGTGATCGGATTTATCAACTGTCCATTTGCTACCCCTACAACCTGCACTGTTCTGCCTGAAAGAGGTAAGTTTGGCACTTCTTACTGTAGAACGTGTATGTTAGAAATGGGGCCTTTGGTTGGCAGTCAGGTTACCCCCTGTCCAAGCAAGGACCCTCACTCTAGTCAGGGTAAGTTACACACAATCTAAATTATCCTGCGCCTACCCTCTGGTAGCTTGGCACTGAGCAGTCATGCTTAACTTAGAAGGCAATGTGTAAAGTATTTATGCCATAAGTCATACAATACCACCATATAGCACCACAAAAATACACCACACAGTGTTTAGAAAAATATATAATATTTATCTGGTTAAATGTAGGTCAAAACGACCAACGATGCAATAAGTAAATGTAGAGATATCACTTGAAAAGTGATAAAGTGTCTTAAGTCTTTTAAAAGCCAACAAAGTCTCTTTCAAGCACAAAGTACCTGGTTCGTGTGAAAAATCTCTGCAAAGGGCCGCAGAGGAGGAGAAGCGATTTCTCGGGCTGCACACAGAGATGAGTCATTTAATTTCCACACAGGGACGGCTGTGCGACGATTTCCGGCGCTCGGTCATGGATCCTCTTCGGGTTGCAGGGTTTTCAGATGCCCCGGGGACGGTGCGTGGATTTCCTGTGCTTGCAGGATGAAGTCACAGGAGCTGCTTCGATCCAGGGGGCATTGCGTCTAATTTTCTACCACACGGCAGACTCTGCGTCGATTCCTCTCTGGAAGTCGGGCTGCGTCATTCCGGCTCGGCTATGCGTCAGTCCAGTGGGCCTTGCGTCGAATTTCCGGTCGCTACTTTTGCGCTGCGTCAATCTTCTCGTTGCAAAGTACGGCTGCATCATTCCGGTTCGGCGTGCGGTGAAATTTTCACCGCGTTGCAGGCTGTGCATCATTTCTGTCAGGCTGTGCGTCGAATTTCACCACACAAGGAGTCCTTCTTGAAGAGATTAAGGCCCATATTTATACTTTTTGATGCAAAACTGCTCTAACGCAGTTTTGCGTCAAAAAAATTAGCGCCGGCTAACGCCATTCTGAAGCGCCATGCGGGCGCCGTATTTATTGAATGACGTTAGCCGGCGTTAGCCGCCGGCGCCGTCTGGTGTGCGTTAAAAAAAACGACGTACACCAGGCAGCGCCGGCGTAGGGGAAAATGGAGCTTGGGCGTCCAAGAAATGGGGCAAGTCAGGTTGAGGCAATTTTTGCGCCTCAACCCGATTTGCGCCATTTTTTTTTCACTCCCAACCCCCATAGAAATGACTCAAGTCTTAGCAAAGACAGGAGTCATGCCCCCTTGACCAATGGCCATGCCCAGGGGACTTCTGTCCCCTGGGCATGGTCATTGGGCATAGTGGTATGTAGGGGGGCACAAATCAGGCCCCCCTATGCCACAAAAAAAAATAAAAAAAATACTTACCTGAACTAACCTTAATGTCCCTGGGATGGGTCCCTCCAGCCTTGGGTATCCTTCTGGGGTGGGCAAGGGTGACAGGGGGGGTCCCTGGGGGCATGGGAAGGCACCTCTGGGCTCCTTCAGAGCCCACAGGTCCCTTAACGCCTGCCTTTTGCAGGCGCTAAAAAACGGCGCAAAAGCGGCCGTACGTCATTTTTTTTGACCCGCCCACTCCCGGGTGTGATTTTTGCCCGGGAGTATAAATCCGACGCACATGCCTCGGAGTCGATTTTTTAGACGTGAACGCCTACCTTGCATCTCATTAACGCAAAGTAGGTGTCCACGCAAAAAAATTACGCTAACTCCATGGACTTTGGCGCTAGACGCGTCTAACGCCAAAGTATAAATATGGAGTTAGTTTTGCGTCGAAATTGCGTCAAAAAAAACGACGCAATTCCGGCGCAAACGGAGTATAAATATGCCCCTAAGTCTTTTTTGTCCTGAGACTTCAAGGAACAGGAGGCAAGCTCTATCCAAGCCCTTGGAGAGCACTTCTTCACCTCACCAAGAGAGCAGCAAGGCAGCAGGGCAACAGCAAGGTAGCAGTCCTTCACAGAAAGCAGTCAGGTGAGTCCTTTGGGCAGCCAGGCAGTGGCAGGAGGCAGATTCTGGTTACAAGTTTCTTCTCCAGGAAGTGTCTGAGTTGGTAGGTGCAGAGGCCCTGTTTATATACCCAAATGGGGCTTTGAAGTGGGGGAGACTTCAAAGGGTGGCTTAGAAGTGAACCAGGTCCCCTTTCAGTTCAATTGTGTCTACCAGGGTCCCAGTAGGGGGTGTGGCAGTCCTTTGTGTGAGAGCAGGCCCTCCACCCTCCCAGCTCAGGAAGACCCATTCAAAATGTAGATGTATGCAAGTGAGGCTGAGTATCCTGTGTTTGGGATGTGTCTGAGTGAATGCACAAGGAGCTGTCAACTAAACCCAGCCAGACGTGGATTGTAAGGCACAGAATGATTTAAGTGCAGAGAAATGCTCACTTTCTAAAAGTGGCATTTCTAAAATAGTAATATTAAATCCAACTTCACCAGTCAGCAGGATTTAATATCACCATTCTGGCCATACTAAATATGACCTTCCTACTCCCTTCAGATCAGCAGCTACCACTCAAACAATGTATGAGGGCAGCCCCACTGTTAGCCTATGAAGGGAGCAGGCCTCACAGCCGTGTAAAAACCACTTTAGGAGTTTTACACTACCAGGACATGCAAACTACATAGGTACATGTCCTGCCTTTTGCCTACACAGCACTGTGCCCTATGGGTTACCTAGGTCATACCTTAGGGGTGTCTTATATGTAGAAAAAGGGGAGTTTTAGGCTTGGCAAGTACTTTTAAATGCCAAGTCGAATTGGCAGTAAAACTGCACACACAGGCCTTGCAATGGCAGGCCTGGAACAAGGTTCAGGGGCTACTTCAGTGGGTGGCACAATCAGTGCTGCAGGCCCACTAGTAGCATTTAATCTACAGGCCCTGGGCACATACAGTGCACTCTACTAGGGTCTTTTAAGGAAATTAAATAGTCCAATTGGGTTTGATCCAATGTTACCATGTTTAAAGGGAGAGATCATATGCACTTTAGCACTGGTTAGCAGTGGTAAAGTGCGCAGAGTCTTGAAACCAGCAGAACAGTGTCTAAAAAGTGGAGGGAGGCAGGCAAAAAGTTAGGCCTGACCACCCTAAGGCTGTCAAGTCTTACATGTGCCCCCGCCAGGTGAAAGTGGGGAGAGCTACCCAACCTCCTGGGAGCTCTCATCGCTAAGGCAGAAGTATCTGGAGAGACCATCAGCATTGGCGTGGTCAATCCCCGGGCGATGCTCCACCGTAAAATGCATTCCCTGTAGGGAAATGGACCACCTCAAGAGTTTAGGATTCTCACCCCTCATCTTCATGAGCCATCTGAGGAGCCTGTGGTCTGTCTGAACCCAGAAGTGAGTCCCAAACAGGTATGGTCTCAGCTTCTTCAGTGCCCAGACCACAGCAAATGCTTCTCTCTCAATAGCACTCTGCTTCTGTTCCCGTAGTACTAGTCTTCTGCTAATAAAGACTACCGGTTGGTCTGAGCCCTCCTCATTTAGCTGAGCTAGAACAGCCCCTATACCATGCTCTGAAGCATCTGTCTGCACACTAAATTCCTGGGAGCCGTGCACATGGCTTCCTTCAGACAAGCCTCTGTCCAATTCACCAACCTAGGTTGCTTTTTGGAAGTAAGTTCTGACAAGGGTGACACAATGGTACCATAGCCCTTGACAAATCTGTGCTAGTATCCAGTGAGGCCTAAAAAGTCTCTCACTTCAGTCTGTGTTCTAGATGGTTGCCAGGCCTTGATGGTTTCAATCTTGGCCTGGAATGGCTGCACCTTGCCACCGCCTTCTAGGTGTCCCAAGTACACCACGGAACCCTGCTCAATCTGGTACTTACTAGCCTTGATGGTCAGGCCTGCCTGTTGCAGAGCCTGAAGCACCACCTTGAGGTGGAGCAGGTGTTCCTCCTAGCTGGAACTATAGACAGCTATGTCATCTAGGTAGACTGCGCCGTAGGCAACCTTGCCAGCTAGGACCCCATTAACCAACCTTTGGAAGGTAGTGGGGGCATTTTTCAACCCAAAGGGCATCACCCGGAACTGGTAATGGCCATCAGGTGTGAAAAATGCAGATTTCTCTATGGCCCATCAGTCGGGGCGATCTGCCGGTACCCTGATGTAAGAACAAACGTACTCAGGAACTTGGCAGTACCTCGCCTGTCAACAAGCTCATCAGCTCAGGGGATGGGGTGAGTTGAGACCCCAGTAGTCCACACAGAACCGGAGTTCTGGCTTTGCACCGGGGCAGCAGCCTTAGGAACACCACAGGGCTGGCCCAGGGACTACTGGATTTCTCAATAACCCCTAAGGTCAACATCTTGAAGACCTCCTCCTTGATGCTGGCCTTTACCTTATCCAACAACCTGTACATTTTATTCTTCACAGGGGGACTCTCTCCTGTGTCAATATCATGGACACATAGATGGGTAAGTCCAGGAGTAAGGGAAGACAGGGAAGAGAACTGCTCTAACAACTCATAGCAGTCTCCTCTCTGGTCTAGAGTCAGGGAGTCAGAGAGAATGACACTCTCCACTGACTCATCACCTTCTTTGGCAGAGAGGAGGTTGGGGAGAGGTTCACTCTCCTCTTCCATGCCCTCATCTGTGACTAGGAGTATACTGACCTCAGACCTCTCAAAGTGAGGTTTGAGTCTTTTGTGATGGAGGACCCTTAGGGGGAGCCTAGGGGTCTTGAGGTCCACTAGGTAAGCCACCTCTCCTTTATGCTCCTTATTCTCAACTGGGCCAGTCCAGCGGTCCTGGAGAGCCCTAGGCTCTACTGGCTCCATCACCCAAACCTTGTCTCCAGGTGAGAACTCAACCAGAGTGGTCTTCCGGTCGTACCACTCCTTCATCACCTCTTGACTGGCCTCAAGGTTACTTTTGGCCGGCTTCCAGAAGCGTTGGGTTTGGTTGCGGAGGGCCAGCATGTAGCTGACCACACCCTGTGAAGGTGTCTTGGGAGCTTTCCCCAGCCCTCTTTAACTATGCTCAGTGGTCCCCTGACAGGGTGACCATAGAGATGTTCAAAGGGGCTGAACCTCACCCCTTTCTGGGGCACTTCCCTGTAAGCAAACAGCAGGCATGGTAAGAGGACGTCTCACTAACACCTCATGGTTTCAGTCACGCCACTAATCATGCCTTTAATGGTCTTGTTCAATCTCTCAACAGCCCATTGGATTCAGGATGACCAGGGGTGGTAAACCAGTAGGTCACCCCACACTCATTCCACATGGACGTCATGTACACAGACATGAAGTTTGTGCCCCTGTCAGACACAACTTCTTTAGGGAATCCCACATAGGTAAATATTCCCAGCAAGGCTCTGGTCACCACCGGTGCAGTCACTGTTCTCAGAGGGATTGCCTCTGGATAGCGGGTGGCATTGTCCACCAAAACCAGGATAAACCTGTTACCCAAGGCAGTTTTGGGGTCCAAAGGACCAACAATGTCGATACCCACCCTTTCAAAGGGGGTGCCAACGATGGGGAGTGGGATCAGGGGAGCTTTAAGCTTTTTCCCTGTCTTCCCACTAGCCTGGCAGGTGGGGCAAGCTCTGCAGAAATTATCTGTGGCTACCCTCATTCTGGGCCAATGGAAGTGGTTGACAAGCCTGTTAAAGGCCTTGTCTTGGCCCAGATGTCCTGGTAGGGGAATGTCGTGAGCCAGACCCAGTAGGAAGGCTCGGTAACACTGGGGGACCACCAGCACACATGCTGCCCCAGGGCCCAGAACCTTAGGCTCACTGAAAGGAGATCATTCTCCCAGTAAATATGGTGAGTGCCAGAGACGTCACCTGCTGCTTGGGCTGTGGCCTGTTGCCTCAGACCCTCAAGGGTGGGGCATTCCTTCTGCGCCTTGCAGAATTCTGCCCTGGTTGGCCCACTCTCTACTTGCCAGCCAGCAAGTTCAGGTAGGTTGCCCAGGTCAGCTATGTCCTCTCCAGTTGGCTCAGGGGCCTCCTCCTCTTCAGGGGCCCATCCACCACCATGGGAACTTCTGAGGTAGGTTTCCCATGCCTCTTGCCCTTCCTCTTTGCAGCTGTCTGGGCCATTGTTCCAGGCTCCAGACGATCTTGACTCCCTTCCAAGGCAGCCATGGACCTTGTGGTCATGCAGACCCACTCAGGCAAACCTAACATCTCCATGTGGGATCTGAGCTCTACCTCCTTCCAGGCAGTATGCTCAAGATCATTGCCTAACAGACTATCTACAGGCATGGCAGGCCTCACAGCTACTTTCAGAGTACCAGAGACCCCCCCCCCCACTCAAAGGGAACCAGAGCCACTGGTAGGTGACTCTCATGATTGTCAGCGACTATGACCTGGTGGAATGTATTAGGGACTATCTGCTCTGCTGCCACCAGCTGACTCTTGACAGTAGTCATAATGGCTCCTGTGTCACGCAGAGCCTCCACCCTTTGCCCATCAATGGTGACCCACTGCCTATACTTTGAAGTGTTTTCTAGCATGTGGGCTTTAGGCACCATCTCTATTTCTCCCAGGGACACTAGGGAAACTTCTGCCTGCCCCCCATAGCTAACTGGGACTGTCTCCCCCCCGAGCACTACACTAGCCAACCCAGGTGTCTGTCCAGTGGTGGACTGTGCTCTCTTGGAACACTGGGAGTCACCCTAGGAGTGTTCATGCTGGTAGCACTCTAAGCATTTGGGGATGAATTTCCCTAATGTTCTATCAAAGTACCCTGGCTTCTTCCCAAATCTAGAAGAGGAATGGTTACCCCCCCCTTGGGAATTCTTTTGGGAACCTTTTGAGAACTCCTTATCTTTAGGTTTTTATCCCCCCTCTTTCTTTTGTTGGGAACCCTGACCACCTTTGTGGGTGTCTCCCCCAGATGCCTTCTTGGACACTCTGGTGCTAACCTGGAGGTCTGCCTCCTCAGCAAGCTTCCTGGGATCAGTCAGCTTGCTATCTACTACTGTAAGTGCTGGCGCAACACTGTAAAAGAAATACTGAGCATATGCTCTCTCAGAATCAAGTCATATCACCCTTTGTAATCATCTACTTTGCTGCCCCGCACCCATCCATCCAGTGCGTTATTGGAGAAATCATAACAATCTACCCAAGTTTGTGTTGAAAGTTTGGTGCTGTGCCTAAACCTCTGATGGTTTCTCTCAGGAGTTAGCCCAAACTTGGCCAGTAAAGCGGCTTTCATGTGTGAGTAGTCATTTCTATTCTGTGGAGCTAGTAAAAGAAGTGTGTCCCTCCCCAATGTTGGTACATAAAACCACAAGGCCGCCCCCAGTGCTCCTCAGAAGTCCCATGGGCCCTTAGTGCAACTTCATAGTCAGCCAGTTACTAGTCAATGTCATCTCCCACCACAAAACTTGGCACCACCTTCTTGGGTATACAAACCTTTTTCTCCCCAACTGGTCCTGCATGTATGTTGCCACCATCACTGCTGGACTCAGACTGTCTCGCCTTGATCTCCAGCTCCTCGAGACTCAGTTCATGAGCCAACAACAGTTTTTTCCCACCCAAGGCTCTCTCAGCTGCAGCTTCAGCTCTCTCTGCTTCAATCTGTTTGGCTGCTTTTTTAGCCTTAGCTTGCTTGGCTTCTCTCTCTGCTCTCCTTTCCTCCTGTTTAGCCTCAATTTTTAGCCTTGCCATCAGCAATTGAAACTCTCTCTCCTCTCCTCTGCAGTCAGGCCTTGATCAGAGACACTGATCCCTGGTTTGGCAGGGGGCACAATTGCAGTGGTAACATCATCCACTGATGGCTAAAATCCTCTAGGGAGCCATCTTCTGGCTCCTCCTCCTCAGCATTCCTCCGAATGGGATTCTGCCCAGGCCCTCAGCGCCATTTGAAATTCCTCATTTCTGGAGGCACCTTGGGTGGGTACTCCATTATCCCTGCAGAGCTGTTTGACAGTATATGTCTCCAACAGGGCCAGGTCAAAATCTCCTGCTTGAGACCTCGCCTGAGACATGTTGAGTGAGGATTTTGGTCAAAAAATTGACAGGAAAAACGAAATTGCAAAAAGAGATAAAAATCAAGTTGACCTTCAACTGTGGGTAGGTAGTGAAATACTGAGCTACTGTATGTCACTGCACAAATACAAGTCCTATTATCACCGCTGATCACCAATGTTAGAAATGGGGTCGTTGGTTGTCAGTCAGGTTACACCCTGTCCAAGCAAGGACCCTCACTCTAGTCAGGGTAAGTCACACACACAGTCGAAATTATCCTGTGCCCACCCTCTGGTAGCTTGGCCTGAGCAGTCAGGCTAAACTTAAAAGGCAATGTGTAAAGTATTTGTGCAATAAGTCATACAATACCACCATATAGCATCAAAAAAATACACCACACAGTGTTTAGAAAAATATATAATATTTATCTGGTTAAATGTACATCAAAACGATCAAAGATGCAATATGTAAATGTAGAGATATCACTTTAAAAGTGATATAAAGTGTCTTAAGTCTTTTAAAAACAAACAAATTCTCTTTCAAGCACAAAGTACCTGGTTCGCGTGAACAATCTCTGCAAAGGGCCCCAGAGGAGGAGAAGCGTGGAAACAAAGGGCTGTGCGTCGATTTCTCGGCCGCACTCGACGATGCATCGTTTAGTTTCCACACACGAACAGCTGTGTGTTGATTTCCGGTGCTCGGTCGTAGATCCACTTCGGGTTGCGGGGTTTTCAGATGCCCCAGAGGTGGTGTGTGGTTTTTCTGCGCTGGCAAGATGAAGTGACAGGAGCTTCGTCGATCTGGTGGGTGTTGCGTCTAATTTTCTACCGCACGGCTGGTGCTGCATCGATTCCTCTCTGGAAGTCGGACTGCGTCGTCTGGCTCAGCTATGCGTTGATCCAGTGGGCCATGCATTGAATTTCCAGTTGCTACGCTGGCGCTGTGTTGATGTTCTCATTGCAAAGTCGGGCTGCGTCGTTCCGGTTCGGCGTGCAGTGACATTTTCACTGCGGTGCAGGCTGTGCGTCATTTCTGTAAGGCTGTGCATCGAATTTTGCAGCACAAGGAGTCCTTCTTGAAGAGATGAAGTCTTTTTGGTCCTGAGACTTTAGGGAACGGGAGGCAAGCTCTATCCAAGCCCTTCGAGAGTACTTCTTCACCTCAGCCAGAGAGCAGCAAGGCAGCAGGGCAACAGCATGGCAGCAGTCCTTCACAGAAAGCAGTCAGGTGAGTCCTTTGGGCAGCCAGGCAGATCTTCTTGGCAGGATTCAGGTTCTGGTTACAAGTTTCTTCTCCAGGAAGTGTCTGAGTTGGTAGGGGCAGAGGCCCTGTTTATATATGCAAATGTGCCTTTGAAGTGGGGGAAACTTCAAAGAGGGGCTTACAAGTGCAGAATACACACCTGTAAGCCAAGAAGCTTGTAAAGTACCTGTAATTGTGCACACAGCATATCCTGTGGCAAACAACTTTATGAGTTTTACACTACCAGGACATGTACACTACACAGGTACATGTCCTGCCTTTTGCCTACACAGCATCCTGCCCTATGGGTTACCTAGGGCATACCTTAGGAGTGTCTTATATGTAGAAAAAGTTTTTTTTTAATTCTCTGAAGCCCCGAGCCATCCTTTCAAAAGCGTGCCCCCTCCTCTCAGACTCGGGAAAACTACGCAAGCCTTTGGAGACTGGCCAGATCTCCTAGACTGCTCCTCTTCCCAAGCGTGAGCAGAAAGGAAAACACCAAATGTACTCTCTCTTATCAAGTCTAGTCTAGTGTGAGAAGAAAACAGCTTGGTTCATCTTGTGAAAAAACATAGCTTGGAAAAATACAGCTTGGATTCTCAACTGCAATGTCTAACTCCACGTTAAAGGCAATAGGCAGCTAACCTAAATATCAAATGTAATGTCTAATGTCATGTCAAAGCCAATAGGCAGCTGAGCTGAATACAGAATGCATTGTCTAATATCATGTCAAAGCCAATAGGCAGCTGAGCTGAATACAAAATGTAATGTCTAATAGCATGTCAAAGCCAATAGGCAGCTGAGCTGAATACAAAATGTAATGTCTAATATCATGTCAAAGCCAATAGGCAGAATACAGCATGTAATGGCTAATGCCATGCCAAAGCCAATAGGTGGCTAGGCTGAACAAAACATACAATGTGCTACTGGTGAACATTGAGCAACTAATATGCGCAGTGGTGAAACACAAAGTCATTGGTCAAACTCCATTAATAGCATCACAGTCCTCTCATTCTAGGAACTTTCACAGTTTGAAATGTATTGACATCACCACCTTGCTGAACAACACCATCCTGCACCATCATCGGACACTCCTTTTTCCAGTGTCCCACTTTTCCGCTAAGATGACATGACAACATCTTTTTCATCCCTTGCACATCATTCTGAACCACTACAGTATTCAAATCCGGACCACGATTCATATTGATTCCGCGACCCCTACCTCTCGCTTGGGGTTGGAACATGACAGTTCCCTGCTGTTGCGGTATCTGTTGCACTAAAGCACCCTGCACTCCATTTTGAGCTGCCTTAATCTGCATCACCATCGATTTCTGCTTCAACTTTTTCTGCTTCAACTTAATCTCATCACTACATTATTTTGCATACTGCAACACCTCATCAATCGGCTTCGCTTGCCAACAAGTCAAATGACTGTTAATCATCTGACCTATTTCATGTCTCAATCCTTCCACGAACCTAAACACAAAGTGTAGCATGTCTTTTGGCTCAATCGCTTCCTTACCACTGTACTCCTTGAACGCCTTCAACAATCTCTCATAATAAGGGTGTATTGACTCCTTTACTTCCTGCACTGTCCTGTCAATTCTCTGCCAATCAATATTTTTAGATGAAATTCTCGTCTTCAGGAATTCAATCACCTTATAATAATGTTTCATCACTTCAGGTGATGGTGCACCTGTAACTCTATCCCTTTCTGGTTCACTCGTCGGCCAATCCACTGCTCTCTTGCACTCAACACGCAAATCAGCTGGCACTACTATCTCCAACAGAGTATTCAAGTCTTCCCACAGACATTTAGAAAGCTTCACAAATCTATCTGTCTGCTGATACCACTCAACCGGTTTCTCTCTTAGCTTTGGATAATCATTTGTGAATGACAGCATATCACTCCTGTGCCAGGGAACGTGAACAAATTGCCCTACTGGACTTTCCCTTATTGGTAATATCTTGACTGGATCTTTTCCTTTCTGAATGCTTTCAGACCTTTCCTGTGAATCCTGTTTCTATTTATCCTTCTTCTTTGTCAATCTGCCGTCCCACTTCTCTAATGCTCCCCAAATCTGAGCACTCTGCAATAATTTTTTGAGATTCGCTTTCATCCCAGCTGACCTCATATGTTCAAAATCCTTTGCCTCAAAATCTAACCTGTAACTTCGTTTCAAGTGTTTTGTTTTCTCAATTTCTATGTCATGTTTGTCTGCCAGATCTGCCAATTTCTGATGTAGCTTGCTCACATCTCTAGTAATTCTCAGACACAAATATCTCAGCTCTTCTTCTGTATAGGATTCTAACCTATTCACTCCCATTGATCCTTCAACTAGTTTGATTATTTCTGTAGTTACACAATTAATCTGCTCTTCACCCTTGGATGTATTTCGAGCGGAATTCAGACTGTCTAACCACTCACTTAACTGCTGTGCTGTTTATCCCTGTAATTAAATATTACTTGCGTTTGGCAATGGCACCTGTTGTACCACTGCATTTGGAGTCTGTGGTGTCAAAAGCTTCAAGCTCTGTCTTACACTCGGGCCACTTACGGCATCTGGAAGTGCAACAAGTGGAATAAGGTCCATTAATGGCCTAGATCCTTCAAAGGTCTGACCCATAGATGAGATTACCTGCACATGATCTCTCACCCCCCTCCTCACGAGGCTTTGTGACATTTCACCCTGTTCTCCTGCAATCTGCTTATTCTGCACAAACAATGGTACAGCTGGACCAACAGTAATTGGCAGCGATATCGCATCTGGTGCGGCTCTGACACCCGCATTTTGTGAAAGGGTTACTCCCATACTCTTGTTCATCACTGGTGTCACATCTGATTGTGTCCCTGTCATTGGTGTGAATTTCGGCAAACCTTGTGGCTGTGCCTGAGGCAACAACATTAGAGTTGGCTCAGTCTGTCCTAGAATCGGCCTCGGAACCACTTCCTCCGTAGGAACCACTAAGTTCGAAGTTGTCCTAAGAATTTGTACCTCTGGATAAATTCTCTGTACTGGTGGTGGGTGCATCTGTGCTGACACTACTGAAGTAGTCACTGCACTAGGAGTACTCTGCGCTACCCCTTGTACCTGCCCATTATCTGTTTGTGCTGGTCCCACTGTCCCCGACACTTGAGCTTGGGCATTTGGAGCGGAACTAGTACTTGGACCCCCCTCATGCATAGCATATGGTGGAGGTCGGTCTCTCAACACCTGAGTAATAAGATCCCCAACATCTGAATCTTCTTCTTCCACATAAGTCTTTTTTTTCTTCTTACCCCCTGAATAACTCTTATCACTCTTGCTAGTGTCCTCTTTTTCTTTTGACTCATCTTCATCTGTGATAGCAGGGAACAACTTAACACCTTGAAGCGTCGCCATTCTCCACTTCTTCTGTTCCCAATCCATCTTGCCTCTGCTAAAGACTTCTCTACCTTCCTTATTCTCCTCTGAAATTGCATTTCTTGCTGTTGTCTTGCTATGAGCTCCCAAACTACTAATGCCTCAAACTGGTCTCGGAAGTGGCTTTGTCTCATATAATGTAATTCGTAATTGATTCAAAATTCTCAAATTAAACGTTCCATGTTCTGGGAACGCAAAAGCTCCCTGTTTCTCTGTCAATTTGTGCCACTGCTTTAAGCAAAGACATGGCAAGACAACTCGCTCCTCCATCACAATAAATGCTTGAGAATTTTCCGGTGGGGCTGGCTCCCCCACTGTCGCCTTAATGTATGTATCGGCCGTCATGGCACTAATAAACGCTTTGAAAAACTTCATCTTCTCTGTTGTTTTTTATTCGATTCAATAAGGAAATGACTTCTACTCCAGAGATTCCCTTCGCCCGCTTTCTCAACCAATCGCCTCTTACAGACGGCTGCCAATCCGCTCGTGACTCTTCTCACTAACCAACCTATGCACGCACGGCTCACTCTGACGTCACACTCACACACTGCGGCTGACGAAGTCTTGCGGATTGTCCTCCTACTCTTCGATTCACACAAAACTAATGCAACAATATTGCGAGCACTAACCAATAACCAAAAACAAATCAGCTGGTTTACTACAGGAAGGTACACAATTGCTTCAGAGACCTTATGGATTTTCACTGATGGCCCTTTCGATCATGCAGCTATTCCTCTTTCTCAGTATCTCAAATTCGCAAGTAAAATTCGACCCGCAAATTTTACTCTCAACTGATCAATGGTTCTGTTGTGGTGCACATAGGTCTCGCCAAATCTCAGTCGAAATTTTCTCTTACTCAACTTACACACTGACTTGTTGACCACGCCCGATCAATCTATTAAACCATACAGATTGCAACATAAGTCCAAGTGTCTCCTACACTTGTCAATATACTCTGGAGTCTTAGGTAACACAGGGTCCGTACATTACCAACAACCACGTGGACAATTTTTGTGCACAAATCGCCAGACACATATGAAGTTTGACGACTTCCCTACTCTCATACTGCGGAGTATGCACACTCCTACTAAACCTCAACTGGAGTACGCAGACTCCCTACTTCCCTCACATATGTCACAATTCACCTGTGGTCTGTATAATCCTTTGCAAGCGCAACCTACCACTTTCACACTATCTTTAGAACGCCGAGAACATACCCAACTTTACTATTGGGATCCAGGACCTTGGAAAGTCATTTCTGGGCTTAAGGGGACATCATTCTTGCTCCAAATGCCATTACTGAAAACAAAAGTCAAATCTCATAAAATGAATAACTAACCCTAATTTAAACTACCACCATAACCATCGGTGACCACATAACTAGTTCTCCAAGGAAACTAACCATCAAGCTGCTACCAAAAACTGCTAGCGCGTCTGGTCCTTAGTAGGTAAACTTACAAGGGGATGCGTATAGGTCGATGAAGCTTTTGATTCGCATGGAATATCCTAGCTATGGTGTAACCAATGTGCATCAATTATCAATAAACAAAAACATTAATCATCAGTGAATAACGTCAACATCTCATGAATAACCACAACTCAATTATACGTTTTATCAGTTTTATTTCCCTATTTATTACAATGCTAAGTCATAAGGTTAATTCAAACTTTATTCAATTCACTCAAGATTAATTCATTAGTGACCACCAATAACATAATCTAATGAAAACCTGAGATAACATACGTTCTAATGCCTCAACATAAGCAAATAAAAAATAATGATTTGACATGAATAGCAGAGTTCAGCAAATCAGTCCATCAATCATTTGTCACTGTATATGTCAACGTCTCAGAATAGTAACCCTACCTAACCCAGATTAGCATTGGCATGTGGGACTTCATGCAAAAACAGTTTAGAACATTAATTTAGAAAAACATCTAACTAGAAGAAAAACTATCAAACAGCGCAGTTGGTACCTAGAAAGAAAAGGCACAAAAGTCAATCAGTCACATTGTCATAGCTACCTATCCATGAAATGGATCAGCAACAAAGTAATTCTTCGTCTTCAGGTCATCAGTCGATCAGCATCGCATCAGGCTCTCAAGAGCATGAGCCCAATGACAGAATCTCGAATCTCTTCTCCCCCAATATCGCATCAATTTCAGAATAAATTGTCTCCCTGATCAGTTCTTAATCAGTTCTGAAGTTTTTTCCCAATTGTCACAACATTATATTAAAGTTACCCAGCATATCCCCCAAACCCTAATCGGTCAATTAGTCACCATATGTGACGCAAGCCAATGACTTTTATTTTACAAATCTATGAATTCTAATATCTCGCCGTTCTCAGGGTGTCGATTGGTTCACTGTACGATGTCCTCATCATCCGGCTCATCAGGTATCGAAAATGTTGCATTTTCTTCTCCAGTCAGTGTCTCTATTGTTCGAGTCCTGGGAAAGTACATCTCATCTGCTTTACACAGGGTTGATACAAATTTGATTCCCTCATCTCCGGTCCATCGGTTCATTGCAGAATATTCTAGCTAAGCAAATTTTATTAACACAAGTGGTTCAGGGTCAGTTCAACACATCAGCTTTCTACATTGCATGGTTATTCAGCTTCTGCATGAGGCCTGGCAAAACTAGGCCACAACGTCGCTAAGTTAGCTCTACAATATAATTCAAAACATACGTTATATAGCTCAATATGATATCTTACTACATTTTTATTACGCATTTTCAATATTTCACGCATTTTAATCATTGTAATTATGTAAGTTGATAGCCACTCTTCGTGGGCACATTTTCAAACATGCACGTTCATTTCCTACATTAATTTTCTCTACATGTTATTATTATTATTCAAAAATGCATAAACACTCATTAACAATTTTAATTAACATATATGCGTCAGCAGCTTTGTGCTTTGTAACTCACATTTGCTTGCTTTTTATTTGGTGGATTTATTTGTTTTAGGCTGTTCAGCATGTCTTTGTCCCTCCAGTGGAACATAGGTGTTTGCCACCTCTCTAAATGGCTCCTTGCATTCTTCCATGACTGCTCGCTTTTTGGCAACTCTTCTTTTTCGTGGGGCTCTCCACAAAAGTACATGTTGTTACAGTAAAGTAAAACAGAAATAATGACTGTTGGGATAATATTGCAAATGCACACACATATATTGTGATGCACACTGATCAATGACCATTTCAGAATATTAAACTAGAATTAAGCATGCATTGGCAAAGCCAAGAGATTGGCACTCACATTTTACAGTTAAGATCTAATGGTTTGCCTATGTTTGTTCTGTAATGGTGGATGCTCAGTTTACCAGTGCTACTCAATATTCTGCTGGTGCAGCATAAATATACTAGAGCTGCTTATTCTTCTAGGTGACTGCTTCAGATGTCAGGTCTCTTGGACCGTGGCTTCTGCTTATAGTGTGAGGAATCAGGCACAGGATGCCAGGACTGGTGAATGCTACTGGTTTGCCTCTGTTTGGTGATTGGAATGTCTCATTTGTCACAAGAGTGATTCAGCAACCTAGATATTTCCACAATGCTGGTTCACACCTTGCTTCTGAAGGAAACGCAAACATATTATTACTTGTTTAGGACCCTATCAATGATTTCCAGGTTTGTTACCTCCCCTGTATAGAAGTCTGGTGCATGTCTGGCATCCTGGGAAGTTTCTGTTAGTTCAATGACCGAATGATAACTGTCATTCACCGTTTTGATTTATAAAATCATAATGTCTTTGTCCTCTGGACTACATGTCACATGATACTTGACATGTCGAGAATCTCATTTATGCTTCCCCTATGTAAATTGACTGAAGTCCCACTTGTATTGTGACTGGTCTTGGCCTGCACATTTCAAATTTGTATGCTATACTTCCGTCATAATTTGTATTTGTTTTATTTGAAGTCTTGATGGAGCTTTGAGGGACACTTGTCAAACATTTATTCCGGTAGTAAGTGGGAGTCCAGTGCCTGGAAGCCTCCCAATACGTAGTGGTGCAGACTTCATGTCTTCTTCATCAGCACAAGCTCTATATATTTTGTGGGCATGCCCACACACCCTCAACGTAGACTACACTGCATTCAAACAATGGTGATCTTCGTGAATTTAACTACAGTATTTATGAAGATCTTTCCGGAACAACCCATTGAATTCTTTGTGACTCCTGAAACATTCTAGAAGCTTTCTAAATAAGCTATTAAATGTAACTAACTTGCACATACTCCAAAACCTGGGCATTCACATCTATAATCATTCACAAGAGTGCTGTAATTGCATCTCAGGCTGTTATTCCTAAATAATACTCTCACAATTTTGTCATTTTAGTTCTTCCTTTCACATTGCCCCATTATGCAAAGTACACAGTGAGATGTCAGTTTCCCCAAGTCAAGCACAAACTTGAACGCACACAAACATAGCACATAAAAACATACCCCTAAAAGTTTCAGTGAACTCACACAGACAGGTAGGTACACCTCCACACTGGCATAAACACTCCACCACATAAAATCCCACATAATAATACACCAACACACAACACACTCGCAGTAATACATACACAAGCATCAACAGACATATAACGGATACACACCCATGCACAGAGAGATACATTTGCACAAACATACACACATCCACAACCAAACTCACAAGTGTATGCATAAATACTCATGCACTTTGGGGGAAAAAAAAGATACACATGCCCAGACAGACATCAACCACACAAAATAAAGGCACACACGCTCAGAAATAGGCACACTTGACAAATGCCATCCAAAACTCTCTACACGCGTACACTCAGAGGTATATGCACGGTCAAAGATGCACAAACTCATTCAAACCAACTAGCACAACAGCACAAAAATGCATACACAAAGTCTCTCTCTCTCCATCTCTCTCTCTCGCTCTTTGCGGCACACACACACAGGCAAAATCCTCCAAGCGCAGGACACACGTAATGGCAGATCCTCTCACTCTTTTAGATTTTGCAAGCTTCAAATAGTATGGGGCGCACATATGGGCATATTTATACTCTGTTTGCGCCGGAATTGCGTCATTTTTTTTTACGCAAATCCGACGCAAAGCTAACTCCATATTTATACTTTGGTGTTAGACCCGTCTAGCGCCAAAGATCTTGGAGTTTTTGTCATTTTTTAGCGTGGACACCTACCTTGCGTTAATGATATGCAAGGTAGGCGTTCCCGTCTAAAAAATGACTCCAAGGCATGTGCGCCTTATTTAAACTCCCGTGCAAAAATGATGCACGGGAGTGGGAGGGTAAAAAAAAATGACGTCCAGCCACTTTTGCGTCATTTTTTAACGCCTGGTCAGGGCAGGCGTTAAGGGACCTGTGGGCTTGGAAGGAGCCCAGATGTGCCCTCCCATGCCCCCAGGGACAACCCCTGCCACCCTTGCCCACCCCAGGAGGATGCCCAAGGATGGAGGGACCCATCCCAGGGAACTTAAGGTAAGTTCAGGTAAGTAATTTGTTTTAATTTTTTTTGTGGCATAGGGGGGCCTGATTTGTGCCCCCCTACATGCCACTATGCCCAATGACCATGCCCAGGGGACATAAGTCCCCTGGGCATGGCCATTGGGCAAGGGGCCATGACTCCTGTCTGTGCTAAGACAGGAGTCATTTCAATGGGGGTTGGGAGTCAAAAAAAAATGGCGCAAATCGGGTTGAGGCCAATATTTTGCCTCAGACCTGACTTGTCCCATTTTTTGACGCCCAAGCTCCATTTTCCCCTACGCCGGCGCTGCCTGGTGTGGGTCATTTTTTTTTTAACGCACACCGGTCAGCTGCGCCGGCTAACGTCATTCCATAAATAAGGCGCCCGCATGGCGCTTTGGAATGGCGTTAGCCGGCGTTAAATTTTTTGGCGCACAACTGCGTTGGCGCAGTTGTGCGTCAAAAAGTATAAATATGGCCCATAATTTTCAAAGGTTGTTTTAACTGCCCCCTGCGACAGCAGTAAACTAAACCCATTGCTGTGGGAAGACATATGCTGCTTGGCAGTCGTTCCCTCCTTTCATCTCTGTAATCTTTGTGGAGGCCCACTACGCCAACATGTCCGAAAGACAAGCACAGTCATCCCTCACCGCCCCCCGCCCCTCCTTTTGTAACTCATACTTGGACATTGCCAGCAGGTTGGCTGGTTCTGTGATGCAGGTTTTCCCGGTCGTGGGACTTCTTAAGTCACTGCAGTGGAGCTGCCGCTCATGAAATTTCATTTCGTGTGAAATCAGGAGTGCATTTACTTCTCCAGCGAAGTGGGACAAAGTCAGACACTTCCCTCTTGATTAATTAGAATTTTCACAACTTCGTCGGAGTATGTCAGCAGCGTAAATATTTCTCACACTAGACCTCTGGTAGTCATTCTTCACAGTGAATTGGCCATACGGGTTTGGCGACGTACTACTAACAGGGCAATACTCTGTATGGGATTTCCTGCGTTAAGATACGGTTACCTGCTGAAGCTGAAAGGGGAGGGGTCAAGGTGCGCATGTTCTCTGCTTCCACCCCACACGCTCCTTGTTCCTTCTCCCTGATGCTCGTACGTCCTGGAGCCCTCGAGGCGCTTTAGCCGCGCTCCCCTAATGGTCCGGCTTTGCCTCCCCAGCGCGCTCTTCTTCACTGCCTTGTGTTCATCATTCACTTCACGTTTGCCTTATTGTCTGGTACCAGGTGACATTTTTTGAGGTTTTATATAGCACATACCCCACCCGAAAGTATTGGAGCTCTTTACACGAGCATCATTTACATTACAGAATGTCACATTCTAGGAAGGGGAGATTTATTGATTTACCCGGAATCACAGGGTTTGGCCGACGCCAAGACTCCAACCAGGTTTCCTAGTTCCAACGTCAGCAGCTCTGGTCCTTGAGCCAGTTCCTCATCCCCATTGAGACACGTGCATATCTTTTACCACAGGTTCCAGCCCTGATGAGCTGCAGGGCATGGGACAAGATCTAACCAAAGTACTTGCCATCACACCATCTTATACCTGCTCAATAAATCCTAACATTTTAAGGTTATTCACATCCAATTTCGTTACGTTCATCTCTCGCCAGATTTATTGCACATGACATGCCCATTCTCTAGAAAATTGACATATTTATTTGCACATATCCTGTACAAATCCACACACTTTGTTACACACTACCCTGTAATAGTTTGATTTGATTTCCTGTTCTTTCCATTTGAGGCTGCATCTTTCGGGATACAGGCAATTGAGTGTGGTTTATGGTCTCATGGATGCTTATTTATTTCCATTGGCAGCTTTTGAATGCATGAGATCTATTTTTGTTCACTTCTGTTTCCTTGCTAGGAGTCCCTGGGAGCAGGGAGGCAAGGAGAAGTCCAGAGCCATAGGTAGCAATACATGGCGCTTCTGCTCTTGTCCCCAGCGCTGGCTCCCAAAGAGGCTGCCTAGCGCCATGCACTCGCCTTTGCATTATAGGCGTGATTAGTGAACTTTTACCCCCTCTAACTTTCTGCTATGTAATTATGGTTATTTTCTTTAACGGGCTGTACAAAGTTTCCGGCCAGTAAAGCTTACATTCTTTCCTGTGGTTTAACAATAAGACATTGTTTAAATCTTGAACAGCCCCTGGGTGTTTCCAAGATTTTTCTGCTAGACCAATATGGTCCACCCTTTTTTGCAACATCAAAAACCAGTTATTTGGAATTCAAAGTTATACTTCCCAACAACACACACGCCTTTTTTTGTAGGAAGAATTAATTAGCATATCGCTTTACAAAACTGCAAGTGATCGTTCCAAGCCACACTGGAAAGAGGCTGCCTTTAATTATCATCGTGATTCCTTGACAGAATCTTCAACCATCCATAGCGGTAAATTCGAAGTGTACTGCAAACCGTCAACTCCTTCCTGGAAATGGAAAAGCATCTCTCTGCAATACTACACAAAGGTTTTACATTTTGGGGTAAGTACTTTAAGCTACTCACGTCCACCTGCCACACAATATCACAAACATGTTATTTTAGCCCGATTATAGTCACTCTTTTCCCCCAATAACTATTGATACAATAATTGGATTTTTTGGGGGGATAGACTCGAAGCTACACAGTTATTATGAGACTACAACCCCATTATTTGTAGTGTCCCAAATGGGTGTGCCTCACCAGGACACCATTCTCTCATAAACGAAAATTAACTATTAATAATTCTGTTTCAAAGATTTGTCTTCTGAAGTAATATAACCTGCTCACGCCCTACAATAGCATAAAATGGTAAACGATTTCTTATTTTAAATTAAGGCTAATTTTATAAACACTTTACATTGCGTTTGCTCTATAAAGGTAATGCAGGCAAGGGGAAAGTGTTCAATTTGGTATTTTTTTTCCTGGAAAAAATAACTTTACTTTGGGGTTAAAAAGTATCTCAAAAGTAACACAAAGCACCTTCTGTTAAGGAGACATGCCATGTGTGGTACGTGGGTGTTCCCATGCAACAACCCAGGGGTTTTGATGCAAATCTATATCTACTAACATTGGTAGACAGGGGGGCGTGCACCCAAAATGTACACCTTCTCAAGGCAGGCATAGCATTACAAATGTTCTTTTCTCAAAAAGTTTCTAACTTTGCATGTGTGCTGTACTAATATAGCACACATACAAAAACATAAAAGTGTTGAACTATGTCAAAGCATAGTGTTTTGTAGTAGAAGGGTGCTGTTCCAGTACAAAACTTAGTCTAGACTTAACAATGACACCTTTTCACTATGGTGCAAGGATGTGTGCATACCGCAAGGTGAGTAAAAAGTTTGCAAACCCAGGAAGAGAATGAAACAGTGTCAAATCTTAGTAGACATGGCACAGGTCTCTATTTCACTTTGACGCAATGCAGAGCAGAATCATTAGTTGCTGCTCTGCATTCACTTCTTTGGAAATTTTCACCTTTTTCATAACCAAAGGAGATTTACTTTAAGTACAATTACCAATCTGGATGGTAAAGCTAGGAGTAGCTACAGTCCTGATGTGAGCTGTTATTGATCACACACAGAGCCCAAATAATATGACTCCTAAAAAAACATTTTAGTTGTAGGTTTACAAAGATTTTTTTGTCAGGTTTGCGTAATTGTTTTGATGCAAACCCAACACAAAACCCATTTCGGTATTTACAAAGGAATGCAAATGTCGATTTGTGTTACTTTGCATCAGGGAAACATTCCATGGGTGTTAAATGGGCCTTTCCATGCATCCACCCGTAGATTGTGACCAAATTTATATTTTTGTAAGCAGTTGTAGGCAATGGTTCACTCCAAAATAGTGCACCTTCCAGAGGCTGGCTTGCAAGGCAAAATAATTGTATTTCTTCTTGTGATTTCCTCTTTGCAGGCAGCATGCATACAACACAGAAAAAACTTCAAATGATAGTTTTTGTGAAGGAAGGCAAAACACTTTCCTGACCTTAACACTGGCATCCTTGCACTATGCACAAGGGTGCCTGCATTGGCACTATGCAACCCAAAGTGTGCCAAGGCAGTGAAAGAGCAGAAACGCAAATTTATTGTTTCATCGACGGGCAAGATGGTGTTCACGTAGCCGCCGGCTGCAGGCCCGGCTCCCTGATGCCATGTGCATGAACACCTTGCCACAGAGGATGCAGAGCTGTGGTGTAGCTATGTTGCGGTAATGGAGATCCCGATCGTGCTGGGTGCTGGTGTTACTTTGCCCCCCCCCAGCCTACTGAGGCTGTTGATCACAGGATAAGCTCCAAGGGGCTCCGGGAGGTTCGGAGCTACCTCGGCAAGAAAGGACACCCCCTCCCCCATATCTGTCGAAGCTGCTGCACCGCAAGACAAGCTCTGGAAGGCTTGGAGCTACCTAGGTAAGAAATGACGTGCTGAAGTGGTGAAAGTTTCCCTGTTTTTCCTGAAAAATGTGCTGCGCGAGCGAGACTGTGGCCACCCCAAAGCTGCGCTGAGGCTGCCAGACGCCGGGATATCAATGTAGACGGGCTACGCAGTAAGGAGGTTGTTCCTGAGAGGGGAAGGATTGGCCCCCAATGTCGGTATTGTATAGACTTTTACTGGGCCGGTGTGGAGCACATTCATTTAAATAGTAAGAGAGGTAGAGCACTGGCACAAGATAATAAGAAGGATTGGTGAGTTAATCGGAGTCTGGCCTGGGTTTCAGAAGTGGGAATGACGCCTAAAAATATACGAAATGCTAGAGATACAATGGAGGGGGCTCGCCAGACACGCGCAGTAAAGGATGGCCGTGAGGGATGTATGGCAGGTAGGTGGTCTGCTATGGGGCCGGTTAAATTAAACGGCAAAGTTAGTGGTGGGACTGGTAAAGATGTGTCTAATATGGGTAGAGTGCCTCAGACTGATCACAAGGCAAAGGCTAGACCTCAACCCGCAATAACTAACTTTTTTTCCAACGGAGGGCAAGAAAATGGCAACGTGAACCCTACACTCCCATATAAGGGCATGCTGACGTGTAAGAGGGAGAATCTAGAGGCATTGGGCCCTACAGGAGAGCTCCCACAAGATAATAGTGGGGCCCCGGAGAGCAACCTGGGCACTGATATGCCACAAATTTGTGGGGGGGGGGATTCAAAGAGATGAATCTAGGAGCCTGAAGGGGCAGATTGAACAGACTGAAGTAATCACTAGGGCACCCATAAACACAAGCATGCAAATGCAAATGGAGAGCTATAAAAAGGATACTCAAGACATCCATGGTACTGTTGATGAGCCCCTGGAATCCCGTAATAGAAAAGGGAAAGAACTAAGTCTAGCTGGTGCCGAAGCTGTGAAGGGTCTGGATGTGGGGATTAGAAAGCTGGAAGGGGGCGGAAAGAATATGGACTGAGGATGGAGGAGATACATTTTACTCACTAACCGAAGATTCAGAGGCCATTAGCAGTGGCAGTAATCAGAGTGAAGATGAAGAGAGTATATCATCAGGGTTAAGAGAGCTTATCATCAGCGGTAGGCCCCACAGTAAAACTGCAGTGGTGACACCATAGGCGTGTAAAGTCACAATCTGGTTCAATAGGTGGAACAGACTTTCCAGGACGAAGTGCTGTGACTCTTAAATGGGACGATCCAGGAATCAGACTCTCGAGCTTGGAGAAAGATTATAAGGATATCCCGCTTCCTAATGTTGACACAGGAGAAAATAGTATGAGCGAACATATCAATAATACAGCTAGCACAGATACAAACATGCTGCAACTGATATATGGTACAATAAGGGCCCTGCAAACTGAAATGCAGATGGAGAGTCAGAGAGCCCGGATGGCCACCAAGCAACTGCAGGTCACGGTGAAAAATGTAGCTAAGTCTTGTGGGGAAATAGAAGAAAAGTTAAATACAATGCAGAACAGAACTTCAGTAGTGGAGGCAGAGGTTGAGGTTTTGAAAGCACCGGTGGAAATCCAAGGAGGACAACTAACTGATATCATGTGGAACTTGGAAGACTATGAATACCGGCAGAGAAGAAATAATTTGTGATTTTTAGGTATAGAAGAAGGGGTGAAGGGTAATGATATTGGAACATTCATGATCAAGCTCCTGTGTAATGCCTTTCCAGAGTTTACAAAATGGGATTGGGAGGCAGAAATCCAAAGGGTCCATAGATTCCCACTGAATAGGCGAGTGGGAGACAGTAATTCTGAATTAAAACATCCAAGAGCCATATTGTTTTTTTTTGTCAATTATCTGTTAAGGCAAACTATTTTTGAACAGGCCCGCCCGGATGCCCCTCGCTGTACTGACAACGTTACCTTTTTTACTAGACCGGATTACTGCCATGTTACAGTAGAGTGCAGATGGAGTCTGCGACAATTGATTACCATGACATGGGAGGGGAGGCCTTTTTGCTGGCCCCAGCACGGTTGAAGACATTGATTAAAGGGAAAACTAGAATATTTACATCTGAGATTCAAGCAAAGGAATATTTGATGGAACTGAAATCACAGAACTTGCATAAAACCGAGCAGAGATAGAAATAATTTTATTTTGCAACAAGGATGGGGGGTTAAACACATTTGGTGGAAGCACAGTTGTTTTGGGGTTTGAGGAGGATCTGTGGTCGACACTCAGGGATACCATCATTCAGACCAGTGGGGGTCTGATTGTCCAAATGGTTGGGGGGGTGGAGGGGTGGCTGTGGGAAGGTTGTGGGGAAGGAAGGGGGGAGGAGTGGGATGGGGAAGGGGAGGGAGGGTGATAAGGGGGCAGAAGGGAGGCATAAAAAAAGAAAAATAAAGGGAGGACTGGGAGTTTGTGGTTACAGGGGAGAAATGGGAGGAGATGGAGGAGGAGATGGTGAAAGTTAAAGAAGGGAGGAATAAAAGTCAAAGAATATGGAAGTATGATATTTGGCATATAAAGAAGGTAGTCAGAAATGGTGAAATATGTATAATTCTCAACAACTGTAGGTGCCTAAGGAGAATAGATGAGAATCGATGGGAAAATAGCTAGAATGTGAATTGGCTCCATAAATATATGTGGGTTAAATAGCCCCTGGAAAAGGTGAAAAATTGTGGAAGATTTGAAAACGCTACCCGCAGACATATATTGTTTTCAGGAGACGCATGTAGAGTATTGTAATAGATCTATTCTAGACTCTTTAACAATGAAGGTAGTAACCTGTACTGAAACAGAATGTGAAGACTAAGGGGGTTGCAATATTAGTTGGCAGCAGTAGGTTCAAGTTTAAAAAAAAGATTGCAGATAAAAATGGAAGATGGGTGGTGGTAGAATGTCATCATAGTAAAGGATGCTTTACGTTAAGTTCCTTCTATGGGCTGTGGTGGATGATCCCGTGGTGTAAGATTTTATATCAGTGGAATTAACAGAGTGGTCCCCTCCTTATATACTATGTGGGGATCCGAATTTTAATGGCTCCTGAGATGGTTTAATAGATCTGATCGGTACCGCCCCCAATAGGTATTACAGACGCAAACCACGAGTATACAAAGCTCTTTGTAGCTTGCAAAAAGAATTAGGGTTGGTAGATGCCTGGTTTAAACTTTGTGAACCAGACCCTGGATATATGTATTACTCAGCTTCTCATGTAAAACTGGCCCGATTAGACTATTTTCTCATCTCCTCTGAATTGTTAACAAGGGCAGGGATGGAATTATACCCACGGTTTATGGCAGATCATAATCCGTTAATACTGGAAGTGAATATGAAGGGCTTTAAAGATAACAGGAGAGGGTGGACCTTCGAGAGACGGCTTCTTAACGATCCAGAATATCATCACCGTACGAACATTTGGATGAAGGAATTTCTGGAAATTAATAGGGGGACTGCTCCAGCTGAGATTGAATGGGACACCCTAAAGGCAGGGGTACGAGGAGAAACCTTAAGCTTCAGCCTTAGAAGGCAGAAGTATACTCAAACCTTGATTAAAGAGGCACATGTAAAACTCAAAGAGGCAGAAAATCATTTGATCTTGGCTATCGAGGGGGTAGAGATACGAATAGTGCTTTAGAGAAGACTGCTATAGCTAAAGCAGCAATTAATGAGATCTCAGCAAAACAAGGTGTGGAAAAATACCTCTCAAAGCGCTCCGAATGCTATGAATATAGGGAGAAGATGGGACACCTGTTGGCAGTGCGGGCATGACATAAGGCGGCCGCTGGGCTTATCAGAGAAATTAAAGACCAACAGGGGTGGATTATTTCAGACCCTGAAGGTATTAGGGAGGTTTTTCACAGGTTTTATGTTGAACTTTATAAGCCTGCTCCTCTCATGGATGAGCAAGCAATGTATAGGTTTGTAAGTACTATAGAGATTGGGAAGCTCACGAAAAAGGAGCAGGAGGTATTGCGGGATAGAACCAGCATGGATGAACTTGAAGAGTTAATTCAGGGACTTCCTGTCCTTTTTCGGACAATCCCCCTGGTTGTTGAGAAATCATGGTTTATAGCAATAGATCAGTTTGTAACCAGATTCATTGGGGCATTTGTTAAGAGCAGGAGAGCTAGTAAATTAATGTCTTTACCTAGAGAGAAGGGAGGATGGTCCATTCCGAACTTAAAATTGTATCAGTTGGCAGTGGCTTTCCAATATATGCGTCCATTGATAGTAGGCAATCATGGTATGATAGGGGTAGAATATCGACCAAGCATTTATCAGTTATTAATTGTACCAATAGCTAATGGGGGACTGCTGGTGTTGGTGGAACCTAGCTATTACAAGAAAGTGTGGTTCAAGGTACTAAATGCTGATTTTAAATGTTGAAGCCCTTGCTGGAAAAAAGCATGACTTGGTAGGTTTAATCGCTATACGCCAATAGATAAAAATCCTGCCCTTCCAGAGATTTTTAAGGATCGTTCCTTTGCTAAGTGGTTCCTGCAAGGGGTTCGAAGGTTTGGAGATTGTTTTATGAGCGTACTAGGATTAGTACATTTGAGGATCTTCGAGAAAGGTATGGATTGGAGCAAAGGGACTTTTTAAAATATCTACAAATAAGAGACTTCTTAAGTAAGAAAAGCGGTGGGATACAGGGATTTGCAAAAAAAACACTCTTGGAGAAGGTAATAGGAGGGGCCCGATTGTCAATAAATTCTCTATATTCAATGTTTATGTTAGAGCATCCCAATGATCTCGAGAAATATAGCAAGAAGTGGGAAGGTAGTCTCTTTAAGGAAGGTATTACATTTTATGAATCCCTTGAATTTGGATGTACCATGCCGATTTCTTCAGCATTGCAGGTACAGCAATATAGGACAGTATATGACTTATATTATACCCCATTTCAAATAGCAAAATGGGGAAGGTTGGAGGGGACCCACTGCCCGAGGTGTCTGGTATTTGGGGCAGATACTATACATATGTTTGCTACCTGTGTCAAACCGGAGCCACCGAAAGAGGAGATAAAACAGGTGCTAAAGGGGGTGGTAGGATATGATGTGGTGCTTACACTGGATATTATGGTTTTAGGTGTATGAGAGAGAGGGGGAAAGCCACTAAAAGCTTTTATTTTTATATAAATGGCTGTGCATATACTGTGTGTTGCATCTGTATGGTTAGATGCACAGCCCCCCTCATGTCAGCAGTGGCTGGGACAACTTTTATCTATTTATCATTTGGAGATTGGAATGTATCAACGCAAGGGGACGAAGGCTAGACGTAAGGGGCAGACAATATGTGGCCTTTTTGGGGAGTGGGTTAGGTCTAGGTAGTGGCTCAGGAAAAGGAAAACAAGGCACAAAGCACTTTAATCAAAATGTAATGTTTTACTGATTCTTGATCTCTCTTCTCCACATTCTTTGTAATGAATTGTCTTTCTTTTCTGCATAAAAAAACGAAAGAGCAGAAATGCACCATTCTTTTGAAATATGGTGCAATTCTGCTATCTTTTTTCACGCAGTGCAGTGCCTCAGCTTCACTTGTTGCACTGTGTTGCATGAAATATTGGTAAATCTGGGTCTTGGTTTCTATAAGGAATGCTTGGCCTGCCAATGTTAGCTTAGCTCAAAAGAAATGTTTTGCTTATGTGGTACATGCAGAGCAATATCAAACCAACTACAGTTATACTAAAAATTCTTAAAACATTTGAAATAAAAACAGAAAATGTAGTGAGTAAAATGAGAGAAAAATGAAAGAAAATGGATGTGGTTATCAGGAGTACAAGGGAGACATTTCACAGAAGCAGACAGAGAAATGTCCAGTTGTAACACGTCCACTGGTTTTCAACCAGGCAGATCACAGAATTTTAGCTTCCGTGCGTTTTTCTCTCACTAGCCACACGAAAGAAGTTCCACAGGGATAAGCTGGTTTTAGAGGCAGGTCACACACCTCTGAATTCTAGTGGGCCAGCAAGCGACTCACAGTAGCCTAACACAACGCTACTACTCACATCTTTTAAGTCTCAAAGATTCAAGACTAAGTTGGAGGCCAATCTCTCACAGTCTTCTGTCATGTAGACAGGAAACCCCTTAACACTAAAATAGGGATATTCTCCTAGGAAACTCTTTACTGGGGGAAGAGCAAGCAGTGCAATTTGAAGGGTAACCCAGTGTTGAATTGGAAATGACAGGGAAGCAAATAAAACAGAAAGTTCCTGGATTTTCACTTTCATTAAAAAAATATATATATGCTGCTGTTCCTTTTCTATGAACATGCTCTCGGTCATCCTTTCTATGAATATGCTCTCGGTCATAAGCTGTCTCACAGGCTCTTTCACCACAAACACCCAAAACGTTGGAGTCTTTTGTCCCCTTCTTCTCATCTCTTTAAAGCCCTTTCAGGACTTGCCTCTTTACTTCTATCAAGAATCAAAGACGGCCACCACTTCCAAGCCCCTTCTCCTTTTGCCTCTGAAGCGGAGACTGCCCCCCAACTCAAATGAAGATATTGCTATCTGGGGTAGTCACTTCTCGTAGACTGCAAAGTTTTATGTTTTTCTTCATTTGCCTGAATAGCATGACATTGAAATTTGTTTAACAAAATGTGACGTTTCAGCAAACAGTTTTGCATACAGTTCCCATTGTCCACAGTCTATGCAGAATGTAAATTTATATTGAAAAAGACTGCATTTCCCAACTTAGCAGGGGTCTATTATCATTTAAATAATCCTGTAATTCATGAGAATTTGTTTTACAATTAACAAAAACTGTGCATGGGTGAAGGCAAAGTTAATTTTGGAAAAAATTACAATTTAAGAAGATCAAAATTCAAGTTTAGAAAACTTCACTGGCCAACACTCCTAGGTTCAATTCGTGCCTGACATTTAATACAGTGTCTGCAGTGTTGCTGTAAAAATCATTCTCTTCTAAAACCATATTACCTGTTTAAATGCAAATGGGTAAAACTCCTCTTTCATTCTTGCACTACTTAGCTGATCTTTGTATATATGCACAAAACATCTGCTAACATATGCTGGTGATTTATGAAAGAGTCATGGATGGCAAGTTTATGTTAAAAATACTGTTTGCAGGGGCGTAGCTGATCAGTAAAATTGGGTAGGGGGGGCAGAGGGGTGATGGGGGCTTCATATTTCCCAACAATCACTTTGGATAAAATAAATTATGTAAATGCAGAGCAGGAGGGGGGGTTAAAGAGCAATGGGAAGGGAGAGGAGTACAGATTGTGAGGGCTACTTAAAGCTCAGAGCCAGATTTAAAAGGCCCTATCGCCACCTGAGTGCTCCGGTGGCACTATGCACAGTGCCATATTTACAAGATGGCCTTAAGCCACTTTTTGTGGCTTAACACCACCTTGTAAATACAGCCCCTTCACACGCAGCACTTTGTGTGGAAGGGGCGTGCAATGGGTGTTGCTTTGGGCCACAGCAACACCCATCACGTTTTGATGCTGCCCCAGATTTACAAATTTTTGTAAACCTGAGGCAGCGCCAAAATCTAACGCCACCCCAGGGGTGGAGTTAGCATGGCGCAACAAGGAGAAATGCTTTAATTTCTCATTGTTTTCTGCTCTTTCTATGAGTGCTGCATTCTGCAGCACACATAGAAAGAGCAAATCGCCATTGAATATTGTTTTGTGCAGGAAGATGTTCCTTCCTGCACAAAACAATCTCTCCCGCAGTGGAGCCATCCTTGCACCATGGCGCAAGGGTGGCTCTATTGGCGTTCAGCAGCAAATTTAGCACCGGCGCAGGGGGCAACAGAGGGGTTCACCAACTTCTATCAATTATGGCTCATACCTGTGTTTTAAAAATGACGGAGCTTGGTGGTGCCAAATGTGGCGCAGCCTCGCACTCTGTCATTTTCTTTTATTTAAATCTAGGCCTCACTATTTTATAAAATAATTTTTAAGACTTTTTAAACATAGATGAGGTTTTTTGTGTGTTTACATGCGTGTAGGTGCGTGTGTGTGTTTTTTTCTGAATGTGTATGCAAAATCCCTAGTGAAATCCAACAAACACCTCACATTATCCAACTTAAAGCAGCTGTACCCATTTATGTATTGCAGAATGCATTTATTAGGGGGTGTAAAACCCCAACCCGCCCTTGAAACTTCGCTCTCGATTGTTTGGCAAAGCCGAAAACATGCAATTTTAGTTTAGTTTATTGCTATTCCAGATGTCAGGTGTTCAGTGATTACAGTTATAAGGGACATTGCAAAAAAATGGACTTCCCAAAGCGGCTTGTCTGTACCTTCCTTACTCTCAAGTTTAGTGTGCATTCTTTGGGCAAAAAGATTGTCACTCCCTCCAGATTGCTGTTGTAATTAGGCCAGCTCTTTTTGAGATCTTTAAAAGCCCTTTGCACTGAATCTATAATAGCAATATTATATTTTAGAAAGGCCAGGCCCTTTTTGGTCCATTTTGTCATAGGAATTGCCTGGCTGTAGTAGGAAGTAACAGCACTGTGGGTGGTTTCATCTTTTGCATTAGAATGTGAACACAAGCAAGCAAGAAATCATTTTGGCCAGATGCATTCTCCACGATATTGTAACATGAATACAAGCAAAAAGGCGCATTAGTGTTAAGCTAAATATGTAATATACAAGAAACACCTTTAAAAAGTGGAACAAATGTCACAGTGACTCTAAAAGGACCCACTTTGCTGAGTTCTGTCATAAATGGCAATGCCTGGGTAGCCACAAGCCTTTCTGAATGCAGACTGGGGTTTACTCTTGGCAGATGCTGATGGCGCAATAAGAGCTGCACAGTTGTGTTATGTTATGTGTATTCGTAAAGCAAAGTACCACCCCAGGTTATCCTGGCACTGGGCAAGTGTGTGTGCCTAGCCCTGCCTTTGGTACATTGGTTAATTGAAAAGCCAGATCTTCAGCTTTTTGAAGAATTCAAGAGAGGAGGATTTTCTAATGTGGAGTGGGAGGTTGTTCCATGCTTTAGGAGTTTTATAAGAGAGAATCCATCCTCCTGATCTGGTTCATTGTATGCATGAGGTGTGTGAGTAGGAATCCTGCTGAATGGAGATATCTGCTTGATTGGTGGAAGGAGACTGTTCCTGTAGGTATGGGCCGGAGTTGTTTAGTGCCTTGAATAAGTGTGTGTGAGGAATTTGAATTTAGCACGTTTGTGTATCAGAAACCAGTGTAGTTCTCTGAGGTGTGGTATGATGTGAGTTCTGTGTGGAAGGTTGAGGATGTGTCTGGCTGTTGAGTTCTGAATGGTTTTAGTATCCTAGTGAGTTGCTTAGTGATTCCCGCATAAAGGGTGTTCTCATAGTTCAACTTTCTTCTGAATAGGGAGTGAGTGACAGTTTTTCCAATGTTGCCTAGGAGTCATTTCGAAGATCTTTCTTAGCATCTTCATGGAGTGGGAGCAGGATGCAGTGATGGCGTTGACTTTTGCAGTCATGTCTAGTTTGCTGTCTATGATTATTCCAAGGTTCCATGATTATTGGGACTATTGGTCCATAGTCATGTGGTACTTCCATAATTTTGGCACTTTCCTCATAGCTCTTAGAGTAAATTAGGTAAGGAATACTACTGCATTTCTTCTAATTTTCAATTCTGTCATAAGCATCATTTCCATATCAATTAGGAATTACCCCTCTATTCATGGACATCAGTTCACCAAATTGCCTGGGGTAGCCGAAGTGACATCACACACCATTTGACCTTTGGTTTTACTCCACGTTCGCTTGCTTCCACATACAAACACCCTCTCACATGAGCACACTCTCCCTAGCAAGCATGCACACACCATACAGTTAAAAGCATGTTTTTGCTTATCTCAAGTAACAGGGAGGGCCATATTCTAGCTATTTGCATTCCATGCTTTATTACATTAATAATGTATAATTATTAACTGTTATTGTAATAAACGAATGACAGAAAACAAGGAAAGTGGGTGGTCAATTGACATCTGTAAGTGCAAGGACGAGCAGTCTTTTGCCACCTCTGAGGTCAGGGGTCACAAAGACAGTGCTAGGGGTCACAAAAGACAAGCCAGGGGTGTCAGATGCGACTCCTGGCGACCCCTAAATGACGTCCATGCCTCTATTATGATAGTGTATTTAGTCTGCTCGTGATTACTTTCTGTTAGTGAGCGTACATAAATGTAGTGTAGAGATGTAACCGAGTTTTTAAAATGTTTATTCTGTCTCTGTGTCCTAACACCAGCTGAGGATTCTTTTTAAACAAAATAACTGCATTCATACAGATTTCCTATTACAAACTGTTGCCGTAGATAAAATGTCCTTGTGTGTTGTTTTTGTACTGGAAAAAATGCATCTCGTGTTAGTCACTCAAATCGTTATCTTCTGCCGACAGGTTGTTTTCATTGGATATGGGACAAGCGAGCGCATTCTTGGCTGTTATCTTTTTTCAATGTCACATTCTCGCCCTAAGTGAAAGAATCTGCCAGTGAATTCTTTTAGAGAGTGTTCTTCCCTTGCTGAAAAGAAAGCACTCAGCTCTTGTCAGTTAGTGGATGGTCATTTGTTGGTTAATGTCAATGTTTTAAAGTTTGGGAGAACCTACAACTTGCCTCCGGATAATAATGACTGCTTAAAGAAAAGTAAGGCATGCTGAGAAGCGGATGTTCAGATTGGCATGCGCTGCTTTTCTTATATTGACTTCAGGATCACATGTTAAGGTGCATTTTCATCACTTGAGAAACTTTCAAGTCATGTTCTATAGTGCTGCAAGTGAGACAATGATCTTACATGGACCAAGAGCACCAAAAATAAAAGTCATAGGTAGTGTCATCTTTTGCATATTTTTCATACTACTGATTCTCCCAAGGTCTTATTAGAAATGGGGTCTTACCATAAAGGTTGGAAATATCACAACTTATTAATATGGTAATTCCGAATATTTGGGCCTTTCACTATCCGGTAATTTCTCAAGTTTTTCTTGTTTATCCAGGAGGGGTCCAATTGAACAGGATCCAGTGCCACAATTGGTTGTGTATATATCCGTGTTAAAAAGTAACCCAATTATTGTATTACCTGAAGTACTCCCTATAGGTGTTCTCTCTGTGAAGATGTAGATTGTCATCACTTGTAGCTTCTCTTATCTTCTCATACAAATGATTCACTTATGACACAGAAATAATCAGTTTGGAACACCGATGCAAACTAATTCGAAGCAAATATATGTTACGAGTTGGACATTCTCTATCAGATACTCAATTCACCCCAAAAATCTAATCAGTGCTAGCCCCCAATATGATGTCTCCCCCTCTCTGTTCTTCCTGATTGTGTCCTTCCAGGGCCCCATTCACGCAACCTCAGCATCTACACACATTCTGTGTTGATCACCACCACAACATCCTCTGCTTTTTTTGTCAACACCCAAAAGATTCATTCCCACCTTACATTTCACATGGTCCAAAATCCAAGAAACACTCCCATTGTGAGCAAACTAGATGCGTGTGATACCCACTTTCTGTGTGATCCACACTAGGTTTTATAGGGATATTAGAAAAAGTTATAATTTTTGCCACTGATGCCACATTTTCTACTACGCTTCACCCTGTTTCGCCATTCTGGCATCACGCACATTAGACAGCAGCATATTCAAGATGAACATATGTCCCCACCTAGGTCAGTCCACATATCATCTACCACACACCTAGCTAGCTCTAAAAAATATACGACCCTAAATGGTCCTGATCAGAGAATATGGGTTTGCTCTGAGTTCTAGTCCTCCACCTCACAATATACCACAAACAATGCATAATCAGACAAGTACAACAGACCAAAAGGATGTTTTGACATAATATTAACGTCCTTATTGAAATCACTTTTATACCTCAGCTCTCACTATAATAACCAGCAGTAAAATCCTCACTAAACTTGATTACCACCCATTTCTGTGACAGAGTAATTACTAACATCAGAAAATCATGGATCGGTCACTCAGCTGAGAAACCCTTCTTGGATCAAACCCTCCCTTCTAGTTATCAACAAATATATAATATATCTGTTAAAATATCTGTTGTTGCCCCAATGCTGCTTACATTTTCACAGTTCAACTCTAGGGCAGTGGCGGCTAGTGCCATTTCAAAGTGGCAAGCCCAAATGATACAATGAGGGTTCGGGGGTTCTCTTCCCACCTCTGATAAAATTTCGAGAAAATGGAGTGAAAAATGATGCATCTAAAGCAAATTTTAATAAAGAATAGTGAAAAATAAGGTGTAAGGTGAAGCAGCGCCTTGGCGCCCATTCCCCATTTTCTTCCGGACTGGTTGAGCAACTAAAATACTGCATGGCAGCATGACCTGAGTCAAAAGGTGTTCAAGGAGAGGATAAGCTTTGAGAATTTTTTTGCTGTTTTATATTGCACAACATAAGGCCAAGGGCAGTGGAATACTTTCCATGAGTACCAGTTACATATATTACACAAGCTTGGCACTGGCACACATGCAGCAGTAATTATATTTCCCTCGAGATGGCAGGAAGAAGCACTTGTATACCGACATCCACCATCTGCCTTGCTCACTTCCACCATTGTCAGCTTCACATATAGACTGCTGCAAACTAGAGTAATATTTGTTGCAGCTGCTGATGCTCTTAGGTTTTACACTTACTGACCTACTGCAGATGGTGTGGGCTAATATTCACGTCATACCTGAAACCTGGGGAGTGATGATAAAACCTAGCCGACCATGCAGGACCAGCAGCTGTCTTCATTAAGACAGTCTCTTCCACTAATTATTAGTGGTCTGATTTACAGTAATTTCAATGCACAGCTAATTTGTAGACTGTGTACCATCTGATTTTACATAGCAGTAAAGTCGCGAAATGGCATCGACAGTGTGCGCCAAGTCCAAACGTACAGCAAGCCTGGACCTCAACCACCAGGCCTGTATTGCACATAGTCTCACATTACTTCATTGATTAAAACAATGGTAGAGGTAGAGCGCCTTAAAGAACATGTGCGTAAAGTTAAATGTGCTCAAGAAGATGGTAGACAGAAATTAGGATTGTTTTTCTCAGTTTTATATAGTGTGAAGTCGACCCAGGGGCATTAAAGCTCTTTATGTGAGTAATCGTTTTTGTGTTAGGGCCAAAAAGACAACAAACCTTGTGTACACTTTTACTGACTCATACACAGTTCTTTGTGGGGAAGGAAGGAGGAACTGAGCGCGCTTGAACCAAGATCACTATTAGCATTTATGGAGAGCTGAGATTTAATGGCCCAATAAAAAGCAAGATTTACTGTGTAGATTTGAAGACAAGTATGGGCAACCTGCAGCTGCTAGTCCCTGGTACCTAGCGCATGTACTGAGTGAGGCCGGGACAGTGTGTGTGCTGCTGGCAATGCGCGCGCATCCAGCGCATAGCAGTCCATCCAACATAATGTCAGACGCAATATCTGAGAAAGTATTGCCATTGCCAAATAGCACCATTGGTTAAAACAAGCATTTGCAATGCATTGGGTCTTGCGTTTGCTCGAGTTGGAGCTATTAGTGTTGTAAATTCCTAACTAGACTTTTCTTGCCACATAAATTCAATCAACCAATCAATCAATCATAGATTTGTGGAGCATGGCTAATCACCTGTAAGATCTCAAGGTGCTGTTTGTGGGTCTGCTGCTCAGTCAAAGAGCAAGGTTTTGAGGTCCGTCCTGAACTGCTTCAGTGATGCGGTCTGCCTGAGCTTGAGAGGTGGAGTGTTCCATGTCCGGGCTGCTAGGCTGAAGAAGGACCTTCCTTCACCGGATTTTGGGGACGGCTGGAAGGGCGAGCTGGGAGAAACGGAGATGTCTGCTGGGTGCGTAGAAAGCGAGACGGTGGTTGAGGCATGCCGGTCCTATGTTGTGCAGTGTCTTGTAGGTCTGGATTAAGAGTTTGTACGTTATGTGTATGTGTGTGTAAATGAAATTAAAAAGTAAAACAGTTGACATAATCAAGTCAATTCAAAGCGCCACTGCAGCCATGAGCGCAAGACTTATTGGCTTTCTGCTTGAATGTCTAGAAAGGATCGCTGCTGAGATGAAAGGCAAATGGAAACCGGAGGAGGGGCCACCACACGCCGTAACAGGAGAAACCGTGATGTAATGTGATGGGCAACAAAAATGTTCACTTAGTGAAATCGCCAGGGAGGGAACTCAGCACACTTTCATAAAATGCACCAATAAAAATGAAGCATTTAAAACAAGCACAACAAAGAATGAATAGCAAGAGTGGGCATGGTGAAAAGCCCACAGAGAGATTACAACAGGCTTGAGTGTTTGCGCAATCGACCCTAAAAATTGCACATATGTCACCACAAAAGTTTTATTAATATGCAAGGTGCTGGGTTATTGCTAACTTTTACAAGAATTGCACAAATGATCCGGGATAGTTCATTGGTTAAAAAAATGCATGTGTGGTACTACAGAAAATATGTTAATATGCGCCACCACAGGACAGACACAAATTCTAATAGGCAAACAGCAAAGTGGAAACTCAGGGTCATATTTACAAGAAAGTGGGGCATCACTTGTGATGTGCTACTTTTCTTGCGGCCTCCTTGCATCCGATAACGCCACCATGGTAGTACCATATTTACAATATGGCGCACCATGGCACATGTTAGGGGCAATAGCGTCATTTCTTTTTACGCTATTGTAACGCTATACTTGATTAGCGTAAAAGAAAATTACGCTAATTCAGTATAGTGTTAAGAGGCCCATTGAAATTAATGGGAGTCTCATTAAGGAGGCAATAAAAATTACTCTATGGCGCCATGTTTAGTGACCTTCTAATGAGGGAACGCCACCTTTGCATACATCATGGATATCTTATGCATGATGTGGCACAAAGGGTTTAGAAGGTGGTACAAACCTAGTTTGCACCACCTTGTAAATATGGCACTGTGGTAGTGGCCTTTAGTGTCACATTTGCGGCAAAGATTTTGCCTCAAAGGTGGCGCTAAGGGGCACAAGGGCCTTGTAAATCTGGCCTTCAGTCTTGTGGCGTACATACTGAATTACAGTGTATGTTTTCCATGGTCACCAACCCTGAACTTCAACTCACTGATGATTACTACTTGTACATACCTGCAGAATGCAGCTCAGCTCTTTTCAAATGTGTACCAAAGTTCTGTAGTAGCAAGCAAGTTGCAACCAATGACTGCCTCAGTCTTGAATTGCATGAAAATGGAGGCGAGACTAGAGAGAGACAACCTCCTCCCACCACTGCACTACCTCACATGCACACACTGCATGGAGGCCCCTAGTGACCACTGAATTTCACTCTCTAAGCCAATCCTGATGCTGCTCCTACTGTTACAGCAGCAGAGTTGCTAGGCTAGACTACCTCACCGCTCATTACTGAGACTGAGGGATGCAGCTTTGAGTCACCCCCGGCTCAATAATGCATAGGTGCAGCCACCTCTAGTGCACATTTCGGACTGGCTGGAGAAAGGCAGCAATCCAACTCAGCATTCACACTTGGGCCCAGGTGCGCGCTGGCTAACTTCACCAATACATACTATGGGTGTCTGTCTGTCAATATAAGCCCTAGGCTTCTTGCACATGCTACCGAGGTTTAAGGATCTTACAAAATTTCATGGTGAAATACTCACATGTAATTGGGGAGCCAAGGGGCCAAAATATGAGTGGAGCAATGCCCAAACGCTCTGACAGAAGCACCGCCCCTGTGCTAGGGTCATATTGAAATCTACTCTCTGCTGCACAATTACATTTAAGTTTTAGGCCAGGCAAGAAGGTTGCATGCTTATCCCCCAGACTGTGTTGCCTTTCTTATAAATGACTTATCACTTCTTTCATCAGAAGATCCCCTGGATTCCTTCAGGTAGCAACTCTCTCACCTTGCCTTCTCAATATTTATGTTCCCCTGTTACACATGGCATCATTGGTGTGGTTTTCCCTAATATTTTGCCCTCCAGCCTCCTGATCTGTCTTCATTTTTGCTGACTTTTAGGCATCTGGGCACGTTATCACTCCTGACTAATGCTAAAGTGCAGGTGCCCTGTACTCTAAAACATGGCAACATTGGCTTCTCCACAATTGGCATATTTAATTTACCTGCAGGTCCCTGTTAAAGTGCACTATATGTGTCCAGCGCCTGTAAATTAAATGCAACCCATCTGCGTTGGGCTGGGTGACAACTATATTTTGTGAATTCCCTCCAGACTGCCACAAACACAGGACACTTAGCTGCATCTGCATTCATTTGCATACTGATGAGTATTCCTGGAAGGAGGAAAGGGGAGGGCTTGACACTTAAATTTCAATAGGTGGTGCCCTATCTCCCCACAAAAGAACTGATTACCCCCACAAATAGCCTGACAGACAGGGCTAGGATGAAAGGGACCCATGTGCACTCCTGATGTCTCCTTTGAAGTTTTTTCCACACCAGAGGTATCTTTTGGTATACGTACTGGACCCCAGGCCCCAGCAGATCAGATTTCTACTGGAACCAAGGACACTCTGCCAAGAAGAACGACTGCTGTGCTGCTGGAAAGAACCGCCACTCTGCAACTGAATTGCTGTGTTGGCCTACTGCTGCTGCTGCTTAGGAAGGACTACCACTTTGCTACTTGCTTTGCTGTGTTGGCCTGCTGCCTGCTGCTTCTCTCCTGCAGTGAGAAGAACGTGACTTGCTCTCTACATCCTTGCAACCAGGAATCTTCAAGGGCTTGCTGGCATGACCCCTGCTCTTTGCAGTCGCAGGGAAATCAAAGACTGCTTGAAACTCTCCTAGTGTTGCTGGACTCTGCCCCTCTGAGTACTTACCTTGCCTGCGGTGACCCCTCCAGTCATGGGCCTCAGAAGTAGGTTTTGCAGCTACAAATGTAAAAAAGCGGCACATTGCCTCAAGTGTGGCAGAATAATCAATGATCACATCTCTGACAGTGATGCAGCGCTGCCCGACTGCATTCAATTACTGACTGCACAGACAACGATGCTTTGCGCAGCCCGCTGATAATGCATTGCATCCACTTACACAAAGCTGCCGACAACCCAGTGCCCGGGAGCAGTAAAAATATTAGCTCATCGTGTGTCTCTTCGACAATATATTGCTCCACCAAAGGTACTGTTCAGCAGACCTTGCATGGGTTCTGAAGCCAGCCTATCCTCCATCGCGGTCCGCCAGGATTTTGGATTTGCACTGGTCCCTTACGACCTCAAGTAACCTTTTGACTGGTAGAGACTTCTAAGCACTACTTTCACATCTAGGGGCATATTTATACTCCGTTTGCGCCAAATTTGCGTCGTTTTTTTCGACGCAAATTCGGCGCAAAACTAACGCCATATTTATACTTTGGCGTTAGACGCGTCTAGCGCCAAAGTAGGAGTAAAGAGCGTCATTTTTTTGCGTGAACGCCTTCCTTGCGTTAATGAGATGCAAGGTAGGCGTTCCCGTCCCAAAAAATGTCTGCGACGCAAATGCGTCGTATTTATACTCCCGGGCAAAAATCACGCCCGGGAGTGGTCGGGTCAAAAAACCCCGCATTTGCGCCTCTTTTTAACGCCTGGGTCAGGGCAGGCGTTAAGGGACCTGTGGGCTCAAAATGAGCCCACAGCTGCCCTCCCATGCCCCCAGGGACCCCCCTGCCACCCTTGCCCACCCCAGGAGGACACCCAAGGATGGAGGGACCCACCCCAGGGACATTCAGGTAAGTTCAGGTAAGTATAAATTTGTTTTTTTTTATATATTTTTTTTGGCATAGGGGGGCCTGATTTGTGCCCCCCTACATGCCACAATGCCCAATGACCATTCCCAGGGGACATAAGTCCCCTGGGCATGGCCATTGGGCAAGGGGGCATGACTCCTGTCTTTACTAAGACAGGAGTCATGTAAATGGCGTCTGGGCGTCGTTAAAAATGGCGCAAATCGGGTGGAGGCGATTTTTTGCGTCAACCTGACTTGCACCATTTTTAAGACGCCCTAGCGCCATTTTTCCCAACGCCGGCGCTGCCTGGTGTATGTGTTTTTTTTCCACGCACACCAGGCAGCGCCGGTCTGCTTGCGCCGGCTAACGCCATTCAATAAATACGGCGCCCGCATGGTGCTTCAGAATGGCGTTAGCCGGCGCAAAATTTTTTGACGCTAAACTGCGTTAGCGCAGTTTAGCGTCAAAAAGTATAAATACGGGCCCTAATCTTTACAAATTCATATTTCAACGTCTGCTTATTGGATTATTGTCGTTTTGGTCTTGTTTTAATCTGATATTATCTATTTTTCTAACTTGGTGGTGAGTCTTTTCGCTGTGTCTTTCAACATGTTACTGTAATTAAATGTTGCACAAATACTTTACACATTGCCTTCTAAGTTAAGCCTGCCTGCTCTGTGCGAAGCTACCAGAGGGTGAGCACAGGTTAATTTAGGTTGTGTACTAACTTACCCTTACCAGGATTGTGGTCCATACTTGGACAGGGTGCATACCTCTGACAACTAGAGACTACATTTCTAACATTGGTGATCAGTGGTAAGGATAAGATTTGTATTTGTGCAGAGCTTTACAGTAATGTGGTGTACACTACGATCACACCTGGGCCAATTCTAATCAATTGTCTCTGATCCCCATTGGTATTTTTTCATGTCTCCTAATTGGCATTTTTAATTTTTACTCTAAATCATGTCTCTGGTGGGAGGTTCTGCATTTGCACCTGCAGGGATGGAGTATGAATTGCCAAGCTTAAAGATTACACTGTGGTCCATCTCAAGGATTTCTGTAAGGGTTTTGGGATGCCTACAAGGAGCAAAATGGCAGAATTGCAAAAGGCAATGAGAGCCTATTCAGAAGCCCATGATGGAGCAAATGAGACCTCAGAGGAGACTGAGGATGAGGTGGATGTGGAGGATGACCTGGGCCAGGGTCTGAGCAGAGGCCTTGGAATGCTGCCTGTGAGGGAGGCAAGCAAGTTGCTCCCAGGAATGAGGGCCCCTTCCTGTGAAGGGAGCAGTGTGCCATCTAAGGGTCTCTCCACAAAGGAAATGGACGATGGGCACGAGGAGAGAAAGTTGAAATTAGAGCTGGCCAAGCTCCAATTGCAGAAAGGGAAAGCCTTGGAGGAAAGGAGACAGGCCTTGGAGGAGAAAAGTTTAGCCATGGAGATGGAGGCAAAGCAAAATAAATTAGCCATGGAAATAGAGGAGTGCAAAAAGAGATTGACTATTGCAGAGAAAAAGTTGATGTTGGCTCAGGAGATGAGCCTGAAGTGCCTTGACATCATGTGGAGGAAGGGGGAGTCCAGGACGGATGGTTGCCGCAATTCTACTGTGTCCTCTAAGGTCCACATACCCAAGAAATTGGTGTCTGATTTTGCGGTGGGAGACGACATAGACAGATAGTTGGAGGCGTATGAGATTGCCATGTAAATGCACAAGGTCCTTGAAGCAGATTGGGGGGCTGGTTTGTGGGGGCACGTCCCCAGTGAGGGAAGGGATGCTTTCTGGCTCCGGGGAAGGGTGACAAGATGAGGTATCCCACCATGAAGGAAGCTCTGATTAGGAAGTTTGGAACGGGACCAGAAAAATGCAGGCAGAAATTCAAGAATAGTCAAAAGGGTTCCCAACAAACCTGGGTGGATTGTGTGGATTTATTTTTGCAAGGCACTGGATATTTGGGTGAGGGGCTGTGAGGTAAATGATTATCAGGGGTTGTACAATTTGTTTACAACCAGAGCACCTGTTCAATCTTTTCTTTTCAGATCTGTGCCAGCACCTTGTTGACTACCAAACTCGCTGACCCAAGAGAACTTGCCAAGGACGCAGACCGCTAGGTTAGCTCCAGTTCCCTTTGAGTGGAGAGGGGTCTCAGGTTCCTTGAGGGTAGCTGAGAGTCTGTCAATGCCTGTGGATTCACTGCTGGTCAGCAACCTGGAGCACACCATTTGGAATGAGGTGGTGCTCAGGTCAGACTTGGAGATGATGGTGTTACCTGAGTGGTTGTGCTTGACAACGCGGTCCATGGCAGCTCCTGAGGGTGGTCAGGGGAATCCGAAGCCCAAGGTACTGCCAAAAATGGGAAGAGCAAGGGGCATGAGAGTCTCACTCCTGAGGTTCTCATGGTCCGGGAGGAGGATCATCTTTAAGGGATGCCCCTGTACCTACAGGGTAGGACATAGTTGAACTGGGCAACCTAGACAGAAGAGGGGGTTACACTGTTCCTGGAACACAATAGAGGGGAAACCTGTTTGTTTAGGAGCAAGAGCCCTCACACATCCATTCGGATGTCATGCTTCATCATCGGGGTGCTCCTCATCAGACCGGCGCTGCAATGTCTGACGGGATCCCCGTAAGGGGGCTCTTTGCTGGAGGTCTTTTAAAGTTACTGCTGTGGTTAAATGTGAGGAATTGATACCTACTGGCAGACTAATGGCAGGAGAGAATTAAAATTGGTTCAGTACCCCGTCGGAATTCACTGTTTAATAATCAACACAGGGTTCAGAACAAGATTAAAAACAACAACACGAAAGTGATAGGATGAGGAATGATGCTCAAACACTTTAAAAAAAAGCAAAGAGAGGGACAGAAGCTATCACTAAACCCCTAAAGACTAGTCAACATGTTTCGCGTCTGGCAGTCATAACAGATCCGGCAACGCTTCTTCAGGACCATTAATGATTAGAAACTTCTCCTGTATCAAAAAGGGAGTGTCCCTATAAAGATCTGATTTAATACACTGAGTCAAACAATTAGTCAGACTACTACCAAGCAGTCACTTACATTGAAGCGTACTGTCCAAAAGGTCACTAAACACTCAGGTCGCCCTGCAAAAGGTAATAAACCACATGAAACAATAAGGTCCCTAAGGTAGGGGTGTCTGGCATTTAAGAAAGGGAAGGTTTAGGCCTGGCAAGTGGGTACACTTGCCATGTCGAATTTACAGTTAAAACTGCACACACAGACACTGCAGTGGCAGGTCTGAGACATGATTACAGAGCTAATTATGTGTGTGGCACAACCAGTGCTGCGGCCCACTAGTAACATTTGATTTACAGGCCCTGGCACCCCTAGTGCACTTTACTAGGGACCTACTAGTAAACCAAATATGCCAATCATGGATAAGCCAATTACATACGCATTTTGTAAAGGAGTACTTGCACTTTAGCACTGGTTAGCAGTGGTAAAGTGCCCAGAGTAACAAAAACAGCAAAATCAGATTCCAGCAGACATCAACATCCTGAGAGGCGAAAAGTTAAGGGAGATCACGCCAAGGATGAAGAGTCTAACAATTGGACATTTGAAAGGAGTGTGGGGTGACTTACAAGTTCAACACTCCTTACCTAACCCAAACCAATGGGTTGGTTGAAAGATTCAACTGAACCCTGAAAGGCATGATTATGAGTCTACTCGAACCCATGAGGCACAAGTGGGATGTCCTCCTGCCATGCCTGTTGTTCACCTACAGGGGGTACTGCAGAAGGAGGTTGGCTATAGCCCCTTTGAACTTCTGTATAAGCACCCTCTGAGAGAACATCTGACTCTGGTGAAGGAGGGCTGGGAGCAAGCTCCCTAGAGAACCCCCCAGGATGTGGTCATCTACATGCTGGCCCTTCGCAACAAGACTGCGCACTTCAGGAAGTTCCCCAAAGAGAACCCAGAAGCCAGCCAGTAGGACATGAAACACTGGTACTACCAGAATGCCCTTTTGGTGGAGTTTCAGCCTGGCAAAAAAGTATGGGTCATGGAGCCCGTGGAGCCCCATGCTCTGCAAGATGCTGGTCTCGGCACTATGCAGTTAAGGAACAGAAGAGTGATATCATCTATCTGGTGGACCTCCAAACTACTAGAAACCCATTAAGGGTTCTACATATGAATCGCTTCAAGCCAACTTCCAGAGGTCTGAGGTGACCATGTTCTTGGTAAATGATGATGGGGTGGAAGAGGAGAGTGAACCTCTCCCGAACTCCTATCTTCCAAACAGCAGGATGGGTCAGTGGAGGGTGTTAGCCTCTTCCCTACACTGACTCTAGATCAACAGAGAGATTGCTGCCTGTTCTTGGGGGAGTTTGCATCTAGACTCTCCCTTACCCGAGTGCTCAGTACATTGTGTACCCACGAAATTGACACTCCGGACAGTCCACCTGTAAAGAATAAAAATTACAGGTTGCCTGATAAGGTGAGGGGTATCATCAAGGAGGAAGTCTCCAAGATGTTGCACCTGGAGCTATTGAGCTCTCAAACAGCCCTTGGTCCAGCCCAGTGATGCTGGTCAACAAGGCTGCCCCGCCAGGGGTCACACCTAAACTGTGGTTCTCTGTGGACTACTGTGAGCTCAATACAGTCACCAGGACTGATGTGCACCCCATCCTCAGAGCTGGCGAGCTCATAGATCGGCTTGGAGCTGCTAAGTTCCTCAGTACATTTGACCTAATGTCCTGGTACTGGCAGATTGCCTTGATCAATGGTGCAAAAGAGCTCTGCATTCTCAATACCAGAAGGGCACTTTCAGTTCCAGGTCATGCCCTTTGAGTTAAAGAATGCCCCTGCCACCTTCCAAAGGTTGGTAAATCAGGTCCTAGCTGGACAGGAGAATTTCAGTTCTGCCTATCTGGATGACATTGCAGTCTTCAGCTCTAGGTGGGATGACCACATCTGCCAGCTGAGGAAAGTTCTTCAGGATCTGCAGAGGGCAGGCCTGAGTATCAAGGCTAATAAGTGCCAAATAGGGCAGAGTTCTGTGGTCTGCCCGGGACACCAAATAGGGGGTGGCAAGGTGCAACCCTTGCAACCCAAGATTGACACTATTCTGGCTTGGAAACCTCCCAAGACCTAGCGTGAAGTTTAAGCCTTCCTAGCCCTCACTGGATATCACAGGAAATTCATCAAGGGATATGGCTACATAGATGCCCCCTTGACAAAGCTGACTTCAAAGAAGGAGCCGAGTTAGGTGATCTGGACAGAGGCATGCCAGAAAGCTTTTGGCGCCCTAAAAGAAGCCATGTGCACGGCACCCATTTTCAAGACATCAGATTTCTCCATAAAATTTGTTGTTCAGACAGATGCTTCAGACCATGGCAGAGGGGCTTTGCTCTCACAGCTAAATGAAGAGGGCCTGGATCAACCTGTACCCTTCATCAGTAGGAGCCTACTTCCCAGGGAACACAGGTGGAGTGTGATTAGCTGTGAGATGGGCACTGAAGTAGCTAAGGATATACCTGTTTGCCACTCACTTCCGGATTCAGACAGACCACAGGTCCCTCAGATGGTTAATATAGATAAGGGATGAGAATCCCAAATTGTTGAGATGGTCCATGTCCCTACATGGAATAAACTTTACGGTGGGACACCGTCCTGGAACAAACCACGCCAATGCTGATGGCCTATCAGGGTTCTGTGACCTTAGTGAAGAGGACTCCCAAGGGGTTGGGTAGCTCTCCCCACGTTCCCCACTTTCAGCTGGGGGGGACATGTGAAGAGGGAAACAGACACTCTGATCCCCCAATCCCCTAACAACTAAAGCATCTCATCCCAATGGCAAGCAAGAGGAAAGAGGACATTTAGCTAATTTGGGAGTTGATTTTACATAGGGACCAGGAGAGCCTGACAAACTCCCAATATCGTCCCACTTGCAATGGTAAGTGGCTTCACTTTTTGGACTTGGTTATGCTGCCACCTGGAAAAACCTAAAAGACTCTGACACTTCTGAAAACTAAACCTCAAGGGGAATCCTGGGTGATGTGCTTCACATGTACCCCATACCATTTTCTTACCCACAATGCCCTGCAAACCTCCACCTTTGCCTGAAATCACACATTTTCCCTACATTCCTGTGATGGAAACTTACGGATTTCACAGGAATCCACAAAATTCTTACCACCCAGCATTGCTCCATTTGTCCTGATAGAAACTCTGCCCAACTTGTGTGGGTACCCAAAGCAGAGTCAGCCTAAAACTTTATAAATAAAACTACCCTTTTGGACCCCTTCAGGTCCCCTCTCAATTTCTACATGTATTTGGCCCTTCCCTGTCACAGGCACTTGGCCCACCTACATAAGTGAGGTATCATTTTTATCAGGGCAATGCTGGGTGGTAGGAAATTTGTGACTCCCTCAGATTCCAGAACTTTCCATCACTGAAATGTAGGGTAAATGTGTTTTTAGACAAATTTTGAGGTTTGCAAAGGGTTCTGGGTAACGGAACCTGCTGAGAACCACAAAAGGCACTCCATCCTATATTACCCTGGGTGTCTAGTTTATAGAAATTTACAAGTTTGCTAGGGTTTTCTAGGTGCCAGCTGAACTAGGACTGAAAATCCACAGCTAGGCACATTGCACAAAAATGGGTCAGTTTTCAATGGATTAATGTGCGGTTTCCAGGTTGCATTTTGGGCCATTTCCTGTCACGGGCACTAAGCCTATCCACCCAAGTGAGGTACCATTTTTATTGGTTGACTTAGGGGAATACATAATAGTAGAACAAGTGTTATTACCTATTGTCTTTCTCTGCATTTGTGTCTTCCAAATGTAAGACAGTGTGTAAGAAAGAAGTCATTGTGAGAAATGCCCTTTAATTCACATGCTAGTATGAGTACCCCCAACTTTAGAGATGTACAAATGACCACTTCTTCTATACTCCATATCTTGTGCCCATATTGGAAATACATAGGTGTCCTTGATGCCTATTTTTCATTCTTTGTACTTTTCCAAATGAATTGAAGTGAACCTGGTAGACAATGAAAAACAATTGCAAGGTGCAGCTTAGTTATTGACTCTGGGTACCTCTGTTTCTTGGTGAACCTACAAGGCCTATATATCCCTGCAACCAGAAGGGTCCAACAAATGTAACGGTATATCACTTTAAAAAATCTGACATAGTTAGAAGAAGTCACAGGTGAGAATGTAGACACAAATGGCTGTCTTTTTCAACTCAATGTCAATATTGTTTTAATTTCAACTGTTATTTTCTGTGGGAAAACACAAATGACCCCCTGCTGAATTCTCAATTTTTTCAACTTTTCAGAAATGTATAGATTTCCAGGATCCACTATTGGTTTCATGCTCATTTCTGCCACTAATTTGAAGGAGGTTGAAAGCACAAAAAATAGGAAAAAGTGCTATGTCCCAGTAAAATGCCAAAACGGTGTTGAAAATGTGGGTTTTCTGATTCAAGTCTGTCTGTTCCTGAAAGCTGGGAAGATGGTGAGTTTAGCACTGGAAACATTTTGTTGATGCCATTTGCAGGTAAAAAAAAAAAGATGCTTTCTTCTGCAGCACTTTTTTCCCATTTTCCCCCAAAAACTCAAAATGTAGCTGTATTTTGGCTAATATCTCAGTCCCCTTTAGAGGAATCCACAAACCCTGGGTACGTTTAGAATCCCCAGGATGTTGTACAAAATGTTGCAGATTTGGTGTGGATAGCTTATGTGGGCAAAAAGTTATGGAGGCCTAAGTATGAACTACCCCAATGTATGCACTGCACACTTTGTAAATGCTTGTGCCACATTATGCATGTGCCAGGCATAATGTATGCAAGGGGTGGGGATGGTCCTGCGTCTAATTTAACAGATTTCACTGTGCATTTTTGGCTTCATTTTTAACACCCGCTCAGAGCAGGCATTAAAATGACATTGCAGTAGATACCTAGGGGTCTCGTTGCACTTTGCGACACAAGTGTCTACACTTTTATTTACACTAATGTAGCAAAGTGCCACACTAGCATTAAAAATGTTGTACTGACCACCATGGTGCACAATATTATAAATACAGCTCAACCATGGTGTTGTTATGTGCCGGTAGGGGGGCACAGAAAACGTTGCGCATCAGCTCTGATACTTCATATTTTTTTAAGTGTGGGCCTCAATGCGGTAAATATTAATTCATGAGCCCCGATGCTTTCCAAGCATCCAGCTACAGATTAAAATGCTTTCTGGACAGACATTGCCTATTATCCTTTGAAGCCAATACATTTAGTACCGTAGACTTGGGCGATAGGGCTAGCTTTTATTTTTGGTGCTACAAAATGGGAAATCTGCAGTTACAATTGTTTGTAAAAAACAGAAAAAACAAAGTATCAAAATTATTATTGGTAGAAAAACTACGGAATGAGAGAAAGCATATTTTGAAAAAAGAATGCATTTTCCTGATTATGTACTTGCAATTATATACAGAGGTAGGAGGGCCACTGAAAGCTCAAGCCACGCTCGATCCTAAAGCCTTGCTGTGGCTGCGACTCAATGCAAGTTCCTCTTGGAACCTCGAGCCCATAAAGAGCCAACCTTTCATGTGGCGTCTGCCTGCCACCCATGCTTTATCCAGGATATGGCATTATTGCCAGAGCTGCTGACTTTGGAATTGGGGAATCAGGTGCCCATATTGGAGTCTGGGCATTGACTCAACATTCGGAGATTCTGGCCAAATCACGTAATCTCCCTGTGCCTATAAACAATTAATGTGTTCTTGTGTATATAGCCTTCATACTCCACTTGAGGTCGGGAAGCATTCTGATAATTCAGGTTCCTGGTTGTCCTCGAAGTGCATGTTTGAAAGGGTATTGGTTGTACTTAGGCCTAGATAGGAGAGACTGGGTCAGGTGTCAAGATTTGAAGACATGTCCAACCATAGAGCAGCAAAAGGTAGCTATGCATAAGCCTGGGGTGTTGAAGAACCGTGGTAGACTACTTACAGTCATGAAAGCAGATAGTGACCATTTCTATTTTGAATTTATATTTACTATATCTGTTATGAGTAAGAAAATTGTCAGATACTTAATGCTCACTGAAAATCAAGATGTTGTCAATTATTCATGTTTAGCTGTGTTGAGTACAATTTGTTAGGTGTTTGGTTGGAGAAGGAGTTTATGCTGCTGAGAGGCAGTTTTAAGAGGAGATGGTAAAGAGAGGAGCTATTGTAGATCAATGATACCTATTTTGTGGTGGATGCAAATATCATGGCAAGGAAAAAGGAGGAGAGGCCTAGATAAGTGAAAGCACAATGAATTAACAATATTGCTTTGAAGATGGGACTCCTGGCCAGAAACAAGAAGTGTTGTGTCTGAAAGGCTGTTGAAATGTGAATTCGGATAGGTAGGTAAAGGAGATTGCTATGCAGCTGCTTTTTGAATGCTCTGGTGCACTGAAGTATATACTTTTGGCATAGTCTAAAGGTGAAAGTACTAGACTAGGTTAGTATCCATTTGTAACTTAATTTACTGAATTTGGTTAAGGCATAAGGGAGGAGCTTTCTTACTAGATATGATCCATGCACTTTGGCCAGATGATGGTTTGGTAGACATTTAGTGTAGATTATTATCACTCATTTGAATATGTTTAGTTTAATGTAGTTTGTTAGTATACACTCAAAAATAGCAAGATTGCATTGGCTGATGGCAAAGGCATCAAATCAGATGGGTTTTCAAGTTTTACTGAAAACTGCATGCTATAAGCATAGGTGTAGGCGTTGGGACTAGAAGTAGGAGGGGAGCTCGGGTAGCAGGCTAACATAATATAAAGAAAATGGTAGTGATTTGTAACCTTAAGAGACTCCATTTGTTGAAGGAAAAGATGCAAAGTAGAAATCGTGAAATGATAATACGAGAGATCAGTTAAAGATGACATACTAGTCCAATGAAGTGAAAATCATTTACTCTCACGGTTTCTAGTCTACGCAACAAAGTAAGATCATGGATTCTGATGCGGATCTGCTATTCCATGTAACTCTACAGCAGTGGTCCCTAAACATTTCAATGCCGCACCCCCCCCCCCCCAGTTGAAAAATAAAAATCATTGCCCCTCCCTCAGAATTTTTCACAATTATTTTATAAAGGTGACAATGTTTAAATATGTCTAGACCTATTTAAACATTGTAGTTAAGTACTGTTAACTTTTTAAAAATGCAATAACATGCCTCTGCTTAAAACAAAGCCCTGTTATCTGTATAATGCTTCTTTTGTCCAGAGCCTTTTGCCCCCGCTTGGATCACCTGAGGCAACCCTAGGGGGGCCCGCCCCTCAGTTTGAAGACCTCTGCTCTACAGTAACTTTGTTGTCATCACATGTTGCAATCAATGCAGATTCAATGACCTGGCCACGGTAAAAACCGATGTTGGAACTCAGAGAAAAGATTGGCAAGTTTAATAAAGGCTACTAATTCATTGTATTTAGAATGTCCTATGCGTTTTCTTAGGAGATATTCACTGCATGTTAGGCTACTGGTGAAATGACCCTTTCGGTTGGTGCCTTTTGTTTTTAAATAATGTGTTTGAAATATGCGGTTTCAAGTTCATTTGGAAACAGACTAGATTCCTGTGAACAGGCCTTTGGCTCGAGTAGCTGCTTAGCTATTACTGAGGCTTTCATTTAAAATGATTGCAGGAAATTTATATTACCAACCACCACTTCAGATTGTTCTGGAACCTACAAAGGTGTTGTCAGCACTGCAAAAATACTTTATTATCACTGTCGCATATTTAAAACTGCTTGCGCAGATATGGAACTTCACAAGATAATTGACAAATTACAGAATATGACCCACTCACAAGATTTTTGCGAATCCCCAGCAGACCCATTAATCTCCAATGTCAAAGATCTGCACTGATACTTTGATGTGAAAACAAATTAGGACAAATAAATAAAATTCAACTCTGCCTTGGTTTACCATACATTTCAAAGTCAAAATTACTTTATTTCAAGCTTTTATCTGAAGATCATTTCTTCAGCCTTAAGAAAGCTTCTGGCTCATCGTCTTCACCAGCGGGGCCATTACTGGTTATTTTTTGTTGTCTTTACACAGATCGCTTATTTGATTTCAGGGATTTTTATCTCAGTTGTCACCCAAGGCTTACTGGACGCTGATGGGAAGCTGAGGGGGCCTCGAATAGCCTGATGATGTCTAGGATATATGCCATCCACTCATGAAGCTGCTGAACTGCATTTGTTGGGCGGAAGGAAATGAGGAGATCAATTGAGTGTAAAGGTGTGAAAGCGCAGTTTCGTAACTTGATATATTTATTTTCTCAATGCAAGGTCAACTATGAACGGTGGTGGCAGGTGCCCTGCTTTACACTTGGCTGCACATGCCATTTAACCACTATAATAAGCAGCTTCTGCTTACTTAGTTCATCTACCTTTTTGATCAAAGGGACCAGTCGGTGTGTGTTGATTTTGATCGTTTTGCAGGAACTTGGATTTGCCATACAAGACAACTGGTGAGACACCAAATACATCTGCAGCTACTTAACTCATATGGATTTCTATACTGTGTGCCAGCAATATGAATTTGAAACGCAACATGACCTTTCAGCCATGAATAACCACATAAATGTAGTACATTTTATAATATTTATTCCCTATTGGTTACACTCTACTAACAAGTTTATTAAATAGTCTCAACACCAGAAAACACATCAACAGTGTTATAATGTGGCAACTTGAATAAGATTTGAGCAAAGTGAAGATTATAAACATTAGAACAGAACACGGAGTCAACACGTTTCTATTTAGCAGTGTCATTAGCACATCTATTCAACACAGCAAAGATTCAGTAATTTTGTCTGCACCCAATATTAGTGAACTCTTTGACTAACCTCAAATTAGCATCAGCATGTTGGGCTTCATGCAATACTATTTAGTAACACAAATTTGGAAAACGTCTGACTATGGTCTCTGTCACAAGCAGTTGGTTCCTAGAAATGAAAGGCAAGCAGACAATAACAATTTCATTATCATATAGTTGCCCTCCGTAATGGGTCAGCATACAGAGTCAGTCTTCGTCCTCAGGACAGTAGTCGATTCGCCATCCGCCAGGATAAAACAGCAAAGTCTCAGCTAACTAGGGCAGAAAGTTCTTCCCTCTTAAGGAGGAGAAGAAATGTATATTGGGGAAGACAAGGTGAGGATGGTTTGAAGAATCAAAGCAGCAAAGGTAAAGTTGGAATGCCAGAGTAACAACAGGGATGCCCCTCTAATGGCTGATGTCTCCTTGTGACACAACGTTAAATTGAATTTGCCAGACAAGTCTCTAATTTCCCATTGGTCAGTATTTGGTGCACCATTATCTCCATCCAATGGTTGAGTGGTCACTTTACTAGAATTTTCACCTAAGACAGTTCTCATACAGTTCATTGGCTCCTGTGACTTACATCTTCATCGGTGAGATGGCAGGTAGGAAAAGTTACACGCACAGCTTCAGTCAGTAGCTCCATTGTCTTTACCAGTTCAGGCGACCTTGTACCTGTTGCGAATTACACTGTTGCATTAAACAAGAATGTCTCCTTGAGCAAGTCGGGTCTCATGAGAAAGAATTTACTACGGTTACACACATCTCTAACTTCTGGAAAAGTACAGCTTTATGTCCTTCAGGAAGACAGCACAGTGCATGTTAGAAAAACACATTTAATATGAGACCAAGCAGCTAGGCCCAGACTCTTGCTAAGTAAGGCCTAATGATTTATTCAGCAAAACCTTAACATAAAACTCTTACTGCTAAACAGAATCATACATTAGTACATGAATAATTCATTATTAGTCAATATCATCAATCATCGTATACATTGGTGGCCACTCCCCGTGGGCACATTTCAAATGCATACATTAGAAACATACTAATGCATTTTCTATGCAGCTTCATTACACATTATTTTGCAAGCAGTTCATGTTAAATTTTGATTATAAAAGCTACACTCCAACAATCCCCCCTCTGATGTATTTTGTCATCACACAATTCCTTCCTTAACAACCTTTTCACTTCTTGATCTCCTTCATCTCAATTTCTTCCTTTTGTTTTGCCTTTTCATATTTTGCTCTGAACATTTTCTCCCTTTTCTTTTCTTCCCTCCTTTCTTTGTGTTTTGCCAAATTTACTTTAATCCTGTTGCAAATTTAACATGATAACCACAGTCCAAATAAACAAGCCAGAATAATTACTATCCCCTGAATTAATTTTCCCAGTAACCCATGCCAAAGACTACTAAACCAAGTTCCCACACTAGCAAGTCCTTTTCCAACCTTTTCCCAAACTCCTGGTTCCTTCAGTTCCTTCAAGTCTGCACTATCTCTTGTTAGGTTAGTAAGCATACTTCTAATCTCATTACTATTGTCGGGTATGTAGGCACAGCAGTGACGCTCATTAAGCATCTTACAGACTCCGCCACTTTTTGCTAAAAGAATGTCTAAAGCAAGCCTTTTTTGAAGAGTCATAGCACTCTCCACAGCAAGTTCAGTATCCATCAGGAGTATAGCCCCTGTGAAGTTTGTCAACATGTTATCCACAATAGTAGACAACCTTCGAATCTTTATGGAGTTTAAGACAACTCCTACTGAAGGAATTATTGCTCCAAATATGTCTCCTACTACACCAGCAGCAGTTTCTCTCGTTTGTCTAACACGAAGTAATTCTGTCACTTTCAGAAATTTCTTTAAGTCCTCTAGCTGTTAAATCTTTGGGAAAACTATTCCCAAGTAACATGTCCCATACCATCCCTTTGGAAGACGGTAAGAAGCATTAAGTCCACAAATATAATAAACCCCTGGGATTGCTTGATCCATTCCATTTGGCATGAACGTCCATTTATTCTAAAACAAAAACACATGCTTACACTCACTCGTTCCCACAAACACATTGTCATAATATGACTTTGGCCGTGTTATGCAAAGCCTACCTACATGTTTTGCATCTAAAGCTAGCTTCCCTTGTTCCCTAATCCCATTGTTGCTATTACTAAGAAATGATCGTTGCTGCAAGCCCTTTTCTAATTTCCCTTTTAAAACCCTCCTTCTATTTTCAGTGTGATCTAGAAAGCTTTTCTCTAAGGGTGTAAGCAAGCATGTCAAGTTATTGCGGTGTGCATATGATGTACTAATCGCTACTCTAGGTTCAAAAAATCCCTTAATCAATTTTATGGCATAATATTTAGCTACACTATTCAGATCTTCTATGATAGGCACATAAGAGAATTCAAGATCGTAGTTAGAGTAAAAATGTTGCACTTCTTCTTGGTTATAGAAACACGTTAGTAGCAGACTACAACTAATCCCATAGGCTAGTGGCAAGCTGTGATATGTAACTCCCTCTTGGACTGAAAGAGGAATTTGTGTACACACATAACAAGCCTTTGCATGCACAGTGTCAGCATACTCACTCAGCAAGCGATAGAAAACGTTAGTAGACAGCTCCCCTTTTGTATTAGTTTTGTCATGCAGATACCTTTTATCTTGTTCAAACTTCTCCCAAGGTGTTAGTGTAGCGGTCTCAGCAACTGTAGCATTGTTAGCTTCATTCTCATCCACCAAACGCATCTCCACAATTAAAGCTATAATGAATATCACACACACAACACCCAAAGCAAAACCCAAATATTTACAACTCTTACACCCCTCACTATCATCTCCCGTACTAGGCATGATCTGTAAAGAATCAGAAGTGAAGTACTACAAATGCAAACGACAATCAACAGAGGATGGCTAAAGCTTTTTTTTTCTTCTTCTTTCTTTGCCTTTTTTCTTTTTTTTTTCTTTTACAGCAAGCAAAGTCTCTCTTTAGCAAGTATTTACAGCGTTCTCATTCACTCCCAGGGTCCTTTGTCAATCCAGTTAGCAGCTTGTCACAATCAGTTTTTTTTTTCTTCCAAAAGGGACCACTCCCTGCCCTGAAAAAATACCGAAACTAAAGGTTTCGTTTTTTTTTTAAGTGCAGCTCGTTTTCCTGTAAGGAAAACGGGCTACACTTAAAAAAAAAAAAAAACTGCTTTATTTAAAAAGCAGTCACGAACATGGAGGTCTGCTGACGACAGCAGGCCTCCATGTTTGCGAGTGCCTATACTCGCTATGGGGCCGCAATTTGCGACCCACCTCATGAATATTCATGAGGTGGGTCATTGCGACCCCATGGCGAGTTGCAGTTGGTGTCTGAGACACCGTACTGCATACCAATTTGCGAGGTGCAAAGCGCGAGTCGCATGGACTCGCACTTTGCACCTCGCAAATTTTAAATTTGCTACATCTGGCCCTAAGTCTCTTCCCAGTAGGGACACGGGACTTGAATCACAGACTACAAACCTGTGCAATCCCTGAAAGGTACCAATTTCGACTTGAACCGGATTTGTGATCGGGTTGGTCAGGAGCTGGTTTGCCACTCCCACTAATTTTATTGTGCATCCTGAAAGGGACAATTTCGGAACCTGTGCACTTCTGACTGTAGAGTGTGTGGCTCTTGTGTCAACCAAAAATGAGACCTTATGACCCATCACCTTCCCTTGCACATAGGGTGCCCTCTGATCTACTTCTAGGGACGCTGCAAGCCAGCACTCCTCACTATCTGAACTGTCATCCGACCATTCATTGTTTATTCCATTCTCACCACGTAATGGGAACTGTTGTACTGTGTTATTTTGACCCATTCCTTGACTTGTGACCTGTTGAGGAAGCATCACCTGTTGCTGTCCCATTCGCGCTAAGGGCAACTGCATTTGCTGTCTAGGTACCACTGGCATCTCCTGTTGCACTTGCTGCATCTGCACTTGTTGCATGGGCTGAAGACCCTGCAGATGAACCATGTTATTCTGGAAATTGGGATTAGGACCCCTCATTCTTGGTCCTTTAACATTTTGAAATGCACTGATATCATTGCTTTGTTGAACAGCACCCTCCTGCACCATCATCGGGCACTCCCACTTCCAATGTCCCACGCCCCCGCACGCATGGCATGGTAACACCTTCTTCATCCCTTGCACATCATTTTGTACCACAACGGTATTCAAATCCAGACCACGGTTCACAAAACCTCCATGACCTCTGCCTCTCGTTAGCGTCTGAAACATTCTGTTGCCCTGTGGCTGTTGTACCATCTGCTGTACTCCGTTTCCTTGCATCCCTGCTTGCGCTGCCTTAATTTGCATCACCATCACTTTCTCCTTTAACTTTCTCTGTTTCAGTTCAATCTCGTCACTACAGTATTTTGCATACTGTAACACCTCATCAATCGGCTTCGCTTGCCAACAAATTAAATGATTCTTAATCTTCTGGCTAATTTCTGGACTCAGCCCTTCAACGAACCTGAACACAAGGTGATTCCTTTTCTTTCGGCTCTATGACTTCCGTGCCACTGTAATGCTTGAATGCTTTCAACAACCTCTCATAGTAAGCATGTGTCAACTCTTTGCCCTCTTGTGCCGTTCGATCAATCTTTTGCCAATCAATATTCTGCAGCAACACTTTCTGCTTCAAGAACTCAATTACCTTATGGTAATACTTCATTACCTCCAGAGAGGGTGCTCTGATAGCCCTATCCCTTGCCGGTTCTGCGGTTGGCCAGTCAAAACTTCTCTTGCACTCGAGCCACAAATCAGCAGGAACAATAATCTCAAACAGCGTATTCAAGTCATCCCAAAGACACTTGCAAGCTTCACAAATCTATCTGTCTGCTGATACCACTCTATCGGCTTTTCCCTCAGCCTGAGGAAGCCATTTGTGAATGACAGAATGTCACCCCTGGACCATGGTACATGAACAAGAACCCCTCCAGCTGTTTCTCTCATGGGTAACATCTTTATTGTACCTGTATCTGGCACCGGTTTTGCCTGCGGCTGTTTCTGCTCCAAGCAGTCACTTTTCCTTTTGTCTCTCTTCTTTGCCCATCTGCCTTCCCAAACCTGAGGTGTGCTTTCATTCCAGTAGTCCTCATGTGATCAAAATCTTTAGGTTCAAAGTCTAATCTGTAACTCCTCTTTAGATGCTTAGTACCGTCTAAGTCTATGCCATATTTGTCTGCTAGATTCGCCAACCTTTGGTGCACCTTGCTCACTTATTTAGTTATTTTTGGACACAGGTACCTCAATTCTGCTTCAGTGTACGACTCTAGCCTATTCACTCCCATGCTCCCTTCAACTAACTCGGCTGCTTCCACACCCAACCTGACAAAATTCAGGTATTCCTCTCTCTCTGACCGCTCTGTTGTCGCAGGGGTAGTCTGCGATGAACTCAGCTTGTCTAGCCATTCATTCAGTTGTTGCTCAGTCAGACCTTGCAACAAAATATTTCCAGCCTGCATCATTGGTGGTTGCGACATGTTCGTACTGGGTATCTGTGGGGTTAGTAATCCCAACCCAGCCTGTCTCATTGTCTCTAGAGGAACCCCAATCGGACTGAAATCCAACAAGGACCTAGATCTCTCTGCTATCTGTTCTCCTGGTGTCATCCCTTGGGAACTTCCTGCAAACCCTCCTCTTAGCACCTCTTGAGTCATTACCCCTTGGTCACATACACTGGGCTTTGCCTGTGTATACAAAGGTACGGGTGGACCAACTGTAATCAGCAAAGATATAGCAGCTGGCGCCTGCCTGTTTCCCAAACCCAGGGGAGCATTAGCTCCCACCGTCTGATTCATTACGGGCGATGTGACTGACTGCGGTCCTGTGACCGAAGCGTAATTCAGAACCATCTGTTGCTGCGGCTGGGGCAGCAGAAGTGGAGTTGGCTCCATCTGTACCAACTTTGATCTTGCATATGCTTGATCGGGCAGCACCATCAAATTAGTATTGGTCTGTAATACTGGGACATCGGGGTAGAGCCTCCGAACCGGAGGTGGCTGCAACTGTGTCTGCATCCCTGACGCAGTGCATACACTGACACTATTCTGCACTGGAGCTGGTGTCGCCACTGCATTTACCAGAGCTGTATGCACTGTTCCCTGATTCTGCGTTGAATTTACAGGACCTGCACTAGTACTTGGTCTGTTGTCATTCATGGCATATGGTGGTGGACGATCATGTAACAACTGATTAAGGAACTCATCATCATCTGAGTCATCTGCATCTGCCCAAGACATGTTATTCTCTTTCCCTCTACTCGAACCCTTGTCTGTTTTACAAGTGGCATTTCTTCCTTGTGTGTCGGCTTCTTTAGTTATTGCGGGAAACATTCTGACCCCATCTATTATTTCTCTTCTCCACATCCTGGTCTTGCTATACCACCTAGCCTCCACTTGTGTCTTTTCCTTTTTTCTCATTCTCCTCTCAAACTTTTGCTACCTTTGTCGTATGGCCAATAATTCCCAAATTGCTAACACTTCGAACTGTGCTGGCCTTGGAGGTGGCTTCTGCTCATTTAGCGCCTTCCGCAAATTCTCTAGAACCCCTATGTTGAACGTCCCGTTCTCTGGAAATGCCAAACACCCAGCTTTCTCTGTTAATTTGCACCATTGCTTTAGCCAAAGACATGGCACAACTCCCTTCTCCTCCATTACGGCATAAGCCGGAATATCCTCTGGTGGTGTAGGCTCCCCCACACTCGCGGTAATGTACACATCTACCCTCAAAGCGCTCTTCAAAGCCTTGAAGAACTTCATTTTTGCGTCTCTTATTTCATTTGTAACTGAATCAAGAAGTGACTTTAATTCCCAGAACACCCTTTGCCTACCTTCTCAACCAATTGCCTCTCACGGACGGCTGCCAATCCGTGCGCAACCCTTCTCACTAACTGACCTATCCCAGCGCGGCTCCACTGACGTCACACTCACACACTGCGGCTGACAAAGTCCTGCGGCTTGTCTTCCTCACTCTCTATTCACGCAAAATGAATGCAATATATTGCGAGCACTTTAACAACAAGACTCAAATTTGCCGGTTTACTACAGGAAGGGTAACACAATCGCTTCAGAACTTTACAGAGATTTCACTTGAAGCCTCGGCCGCTACTCTCTCCTTCTCAGATCCTGCACTCACAAGCAGAATTCGACCCGCAAATTCTACTCTCGACTTGTCAATGGTTCGTCCTAGTGCACTTCAGAACTTAGCAAATCTCCATCGAAGGTTTTCACCCACACACTTTGACTCAAACTTGACTCGTCAACCACGCCCGATTGACCTATTAAAACCACGCAAATTACAACATAAACCAAGTGTCTCACACACTTTTCAGTATACTCCAGAGTCTTAGACCACGCAGGGTCCGTTCATCACCAACAACCACGTGGACAATTTTTTGGAGCACAAAGCGCCACACTCACATGAAGTTCGCCGACTTCCCTACTCTGATACTGTGGAGTACACCCACTCCTACTAAAACATCACATGTCCTAAAATTCTCACAGACCTCACAATTCACCTGCGGTATGTATAAGCTGTGCGAGCGCAAATTCTACTTCACTCATACCATCACTAGAATGCTGAGAACATACCCAACTCACTTCGGCAAGCTGCGGGGTCCCGGGAAAGTCATTTGGGCTTAGGGGAACACCATCTTTCCAATTTGCATTATTTCAAAAACACTCCTAAAACAATGCACCCTCGTCTTAGGGCCCAAAAGGGCCAAAACCATCCTCTGCTACCAGAACTGATAACGCGTCCCGCCCTAATTAATTTATTTAGTCTGGGACTCGTTTTAGGCCAATGAACCTTTTGACCCTGATTGGGGACACCTTAAGACGAGATCTCTGTCCATCATGTCAATCAACAGATCAATATCCCCATCAATAGTCACAGTAACAAATCAATCAAATTAGTTAATCACATCAATATGAATTTGAAACGCAACGTGACCTTTCAGCCATGAATAACCACATGAATTTAGTAAATTTTATAATATTTATTCCCTATTGGTTACACTCTACTAGCAAGTTTATTAGTCTCAACACCAGAAAACACATCAACAGTGTTATAATGTGGCAACTCAAATAAGATTTGAGCAAAGCGAAGATTATAAACATTAGAACAAAACACAGAGTCAACCCGTATCTATTTAGCAGAGTGTCATTAGCGCATCTATTCAACACAGCAAAGATTCAGTCATTTTGTCTGTTTGCACCCAATATTAGTGAACTCCTTGACTAACCTCGAATTAGCATCAGCATGTTGGGCTTCATGCAAAACAATTTAGTAACACAAGTTTGGAAAACGTCTGACTATTGTCTCTGTCAAAAGTAGTTGGTACCTAGAAAGGAAAGGCAAGCAGACAATTACAATTTCATTATCATATAGTTACCCTCCGTAATGGGTCAGCATACAGAGTCAGTCTTCGTCCTCAGGACAGTAGTTGATTCACCATCCGCCAGGATAAAACAGCAAGGTCTAAGCTAACTAGGGCAGAAAGTTCTAAGAAATGGATTTCGGGCAAGACAAGGTGAGGATGGTTTGAAGAATCAAAGCAGCAAAGGTAAAGTCGGAATGCCAGAGTAACAACAGGGATGTCCCTCTAAGGGCTGATGTCTCCTTGTGACACAACGTTAAATTGAATTTGCCAGACAAGTCTCTAATTTCCCATTGGTCAGTATTTGGTGCACCACTTTCTATATCCAATGGTTGAGTGGTCACTATACTAGAATTTTCACCTAAGACAGTTCTCTTACAGTTCATTGGCTCCTGTGATTTACGTCTTCATCGGGTGAGATGGCAGGTAGGAAAAGTTACAAGCACAGTTTCAGTCAGTAGCTCTATTGTCTTTAACAGTTCAGGCGACCTTGTACCTGTTGCGAATTACACTGTTGCATTAAACAAGAACGTCTCCTTGAGCAAGTCGGGTCTCATGAGAAAGAATTTACTACGGTTACACACATCTCTAACTTCTGGGAAAGTGCAGCTTCATGTCCTTCAGGAAGACAGCACAGTGCACGTTAGAAAAACACATTTAAAATGAGACCAAGCAGCTAGGCCCAGACTGTTGCTAACTAAGGCCTAATGATTTATTCAGCAAAACCTTAACATATAACTCTTACTGCTAAACAGAATCATACATTAGTACATTAATAATTCATTATTAGTCAATATCATCAATCATTGTATACATTGGTGGCCACTCCCTGTGGGCACCATTTGAAATGCGTACATTAGAAACATATTAATGCGTTTTCTATGCAGCTTCATTACACATTATTTTGCAAGCAGTTCATGTTAAATTTTGATTATAAAAGCTACACTCCAGCAGCATCGACACCCTGGGTCAGCAATATCACCTGCCTGGTTCATGTCGTAGGTCCACCTGTGCAGCGGAATTTGTATCCTGTGCCCTGGTCTGAGCCAGGTAAGATGTCAGGGACACACAAATGTCTTTTGGCTGGGACGTCGGGAGCTGTAGTTATGCAAAAAACTTCACAGTGGGTATTACACTGTAACTTCACAGTCAACATTGCACTATGCTAAATCTCCAATCCAGCCTTGCTTGCGCAGTTTCATGATAGCCCCCAGTACTTCACAATATGTCTTTTCGCCAACATCGCTGTGAATCTGTGCACTCCCTTTGGGATTTGTTTCACAAAGCCCAGCACAGCACCAAAGACGAGAGCTCCAGATGGAACTCAACCACATCTGCTATTGTGTTCACCACTTCCTCCCAGAAGACATCAATACCTGGTCAGTTCTGCGCCAGGTGGATGAAATTAGCTTGGTCTTGGGAGCATCGTAGGAAATAGTGTGAGCAAGAAGGGTCTATTTTGACACTTTGAGAAAACATGAAGTATAAGTGTATAAGTTCATGTCTATGAGTCATTGACACTAGTTCGTATGTCCAATGGGAAGTGGTGATTTTAGTTCATTAGTCTCTACTCCACTCAGCTCTGAAGTGACTGCTACAGATCATATTTTATAGGTGGTTTCTGTAGAGTGAATAATTGGACTCAGGGAGATAAAGTCTGTGGGTTTGTCTGGGAAACCAGATGGGTGGTCCTGAACATCATGCTGTACCCTTAAGAATAAGAAACGGTTCAATTGAAGGGAGGTGTCACTGTGGGTAAGTTGTTCCAGTGTTGTAAATTTATGTTGGGAGTAAAGGTCACCTAGTTCCTTCACCTCCTGTTTTATCAGTACACGTTGTATCAGTTTAGCTGTCGTGGGTGGTAACAATGGCTTATTGTAAATGGGTATTGTTGGTGAATATATAATGGGGTGCTCCAGTCATCTGCAGAGTCTCTTTCAGGCCCAGCGGGTTGTCACCATGGTTTGTAGTGCATGTGAGTCTCTAGGGGATGCCTGTCGGTAGTAGCATCTGTGTGGCATGGCAAGCTTGTGTTCTGGTTGTAAGTAAGGGACTCTGTCATCAGGATGATACTAGTGTCTTACAAAATGACACTGTGTCACTAGATAATAGAGCTCTAGGTCCAGCACCTGCGGCCTCCCTACACACATATGGCAATGTGAGAGTGCACCAACAGATGCGAAGTTGCTTACCAGACCGTACCAATTTAGTATGGGTTTGCAAAGTGTGTTAATAAAGGTGCTCGGGAGGGGGATGGGGATATTGGCTAAAAGACAAAGCAAGCAGTGGAGAACTGCCATCTTAATAATGAAAACCTCACCTGCAAGTGATAGGGGTAGTTTGATCCAGGTCTCCACTTGCGCAGCCATTCAAGGGGGGGCCTTCATTGTACTGAACAATTGTTTGTTTGTCCTAGTGCAGTATTATGCCTAAATATTTGATGTGTCATCAACCAAGCAGATGGGGAATTCAAGAGGGTTTGTTCGCATGCAGTCTGTAAGAGGAAAAATATCTGATTTCATCCAATTATTAACTAGGCCAGAATGGCAGCCGAACAGTATGATTTCATGGATGATGACGGAGTGATGGGAAACCTGTTCACGGCTGAACCATGAGATTTTATCCACCTGCAGGAGTAGAGGCAGTGTGTGGAAGGCCAAGAACGTATGCAAGTGGTGATCCTGCCAGTGACTGCCCAAAGGATCCCTGGCAAACACGAACAACAAGTGTGAGACGGGGCATCCCTGTCTGGTGCCCTCAGATATTGGTATGGGGTCAATCTGGGAGCCATTGATCAGGGTTTATGAACCAAGCTCATTTAGATTTGTTTGATGAGAGCAGTAAAGCCTACTGGGGTTTCCACCTTCACCAGCACCTGAAACAGGAAGGGCCATTGCAATGAGTCAAATGCTTTTTCCACGTCAAGCTAGATCGACACTGCAGGGACTTTCAGGGCGATCTGGTCAAGCACTGCAAAAACAGTATGCATGTTAATGGATCTAGATCTGTGGGGAACAAAGCCTGACTGAACTGAAAAGATCTGAAATTCTATAAAAAAGGAGCCATGTAGTAATCACTTTCACTAGAATTTTATTGTCGAGGTTTATCAGGGACAGAGGCCTGTATGAGGCGAAGTTTGCATGGTCTTTACCAGGTTTTGGCAATAGTGCGATCACAGCTTCACGGCGGGATTGGGAGTGGGTCCTAACCTGCACCACCTCAGCACAGACCTCAAGCAAATGGGGGAGGGGGTAGAAGGTATTTAAATGTTTTATAGAAGTCTCCCATCAGTCCATCTAAGCTAGGCACCATAAGGCCTGGCAGAGATTTGATAGCTGCCACTATTTCATCAGCTGTGATGGGGTACTCAGAAATTGTTGATTTGCTTACTCCAACCATACCATTTCAATGTCACTGAGTATTTTTTGATGGCAGTAGGGGATTCTTCAGGGTGGGCCATGTGGAGTTTGCTGTAGCAACAGACACATTTCTTCAGTGGTAAACAGGGTTTCTCTTGCCTCACTGTGAAGGTGGGTATGCATGTTTGATATGAATAGCTCTCTGTAAGTTGGCTAATGTCCTATTCGGTCTGTTGCCCACGTCAGATCTACAGATACAAGCATGTTTGTCCAGGAATGCCACTTCGCTTTCAGAGAATTCCCAGTTACGTTGCAGAAAGCGGTGGTGTTCATGTAGGTATGCAGCAGCAGATACTGTTGCGTTTTGCAATTCTAACAGCATGAGATTTTGTTCATGTTTAGTGAGCTGTGTATGTATGGTTTTCAACAGACTTGCATGTTTAGATATAACTATATCTCTGATATAAACCTTAAAGGCTTCTCAGAGTGTGGAATGCGTAGAGACAGTTCCTTCATTTAATTTGAATTTTTCTTCTATTGCCTTGTGTAGCTCTCCCCGAAAGAGCTCATCTGTGAGGACCACACTCAGGAATCGCCAGGGTGGTGGGGATCCTTGAAAGCTGTGACCAGGAATCTGAAGGACCAGTTTCATGGCAGACTGATCAGAAAATGTACATGGCTGAGACATTACATCTCTGATCCACATGTTGATGGATCTTGTGACTTAGCCTGTAGTCAATGTGGGACTGGGTCTCGTGGGGGCAGAAAGAAACATATATATTCATGAATGGCGGAATATTTGAGTTTCCAAATGTCTATCAGATCTGTCCAATCTACGACCACTGCTAATACTCTGGCAGAGTGTGTTTTCCCAGCGCACCTAGGCTCCGTACAGTCCTTATTGAGGTGAAGAACCAAGTTGAGGGGTCCCCGGTAGTACTGGGATGATACCTACATGCTGCAGGAAACATTAGAGGAACTTGAAAAATTTAGATGTATCAACATTTGGTGAATATGTGTTAAGGAGCACTACTTTCTGATCTTCAAGAGCATCTTCTAGCAATATATATCACCCATCAGGATCTGTGTGTATTTTGGACAGGACAAAAGTCATATGTTTATGTCTAAGGATGCAGACACCACATGTGTAAGTACTGTATGAGGAAAATAATCTACCTGTCCCTTATTTGGCAGAGAACTTAGATGTCCTGTTGGGACTAGGTGCATTTTTAAAGAAAGGAAATATCTAATTCATGTCACTCTAAAAAAAACTGTACCAACTTCCTTTTGTGCAGGTTGTTTATGGCATGTGTGTTCGATGATAACAGTGTTAAGTGTTTAATCACGGTGGTAGTCATGTTTGAATGTCAGTTGCAGTGCGGGTCGGCAAGCCAAGCTGGATCACATACATTTAAAGTATAATAGATTCTGTGTGACCATTTTGCTATCTAAACAAAAAAACAAAGCAACTATTCAAGGTCTCTATTCCCCCTCCCACAGTGACAACCCCAACTTTAAGTGATAAGTTACTATCAGTATCCCATAACATTATCTAGGTGGTACAAACTATGGGTGAAGTCACCGTTATGTAAAACCATTCCTGCTCTGTGAGTTAATATTAATGCTGAAATGTCACACAAACAGATCCTGTAATGGCCAGGGTAAATAAAGCACTGAGGTTAGAGTTCTGGTCGCTGATTGTGGTAGAGCAGGTATTTGTCTCTGGGATCCCATTTGCGGAGCGTCAGGCTAGGTATTTTGGTCAGCCAGTGCTTGCTCTATCTCTATTGTTCTCTCCTGGGTTAGATCCTGGCGGGCATTTAAACTTTTCTGTTTAAAATGTTTTTGCAGAACAGGCTGGCATCCGTGGGTTGCTATAGATGTGTACTTTGCCATTCATGTCAATCCATAGACGAGCCGGGTACAGCATGCCATACTGAACCCCTTTGTCGCACCATCGTTTTTTTCACATCTGTGAATTTCCTCTGTGCCTCTTGCACCGAATGAGTAAAATCTGGGAGGATGGATTGCAGTCCTATGGAATTGAAGCAAATTATTCTCCTGTGCCAGGCGTAGCACAGTGTCCCGGTCATGATTATTTAATATTCGGGCTATGCTGGGTTGGAGTCCTCGGGTGGCTGGTGCCCAAGAGGTCTATGAGCTTGTCCTACCAAGAATACCAAGGAGAACTCTGAGGCACCAAAAAAGGTCCACCAGTAGCTGTTCAACAAAACTGTCCGGACAGCTCATGGCATGGTTTCAACTGTTCCCAAGATCCATATATTGTTATAACCAGATCAGGCTTCTAAATCATCATTTTTGGCCATTACCTGGGAGAGTTTCTTCTCTATTTTATTTAAATGAATGGCTTTGTCAGTGGTGTTGACATCCAGGTCAGAGATCTGCCACTCCATGCCATCAATATGCACCACCTGTCTGTCCAGCCTTTCAGCGAGCTCTTAACTCGGGTTGCCAATGAGTCTGTCTTACTTACGATGGATTGTAGGCCACCATGAAGCTCCAGTATGGGCGGGGCACTCGGGAGTACCCTTGTCTGTGTCAGAGTCATGCTCAAACTGCAGTTTGGCTTGTCTAGAGCTCCCCTTTCCCATGGTGGCAATCCACACTGGAGCTCAGCATGGGTCCAAGGAAGCTGGTGACTCAGTGTGAGTTTGAGTTTCTACTTGGTACATGGGAGTGCACACCAGTTAGTCCATGTACCATCCCCAGGTCGGACTGACCACTAGCGTATTTTTGTGACCAATTGGCAAAAACCTTGGGGGCCACTGCACTAAGCCCCAGTGTGAGCAGGGTAGAGAAGCAGGTGTAGGCTCCAGTCATGCAATCCAGGTTGTCAGGGTTACTCACATGCTCCTCTAGCAGAAATGTGGGGGTGGCAATTGCCCTTAGACAGCTGGTGCATGCGACCAGTATCTGCTGCGCTCCTCGGGTCTAAGAATGGTCAGTAGTATCACAGCATGAGTAGAGCTTCCCACCAGATGCAGAGAGGGTTGAGGAGGTCACCAGTGTCCTGTTTCCATTCCCCAGATGGGCCGACCTCCTGAGAAGTGCTGCGGCCAGGAACTGAGTGGTGCAGTGTCCACTACACCAAGAATCAATGAGGGTGGGGCAGTGCAGCAAGAGTGGGCACCGGTCAGGGGACCTGGAGGGCCAGTAGTACCCACGGTATCCTTGTGCCAACCATATGGTGGAACTGGTGGTCCATAGGTTGCAGGTGGATCTCATGGGGCCCAGCAGGTGGCATGCTCCCTGCTCTGCACTTAAGTGCCAAGGGTCTGTCGGTGGTCATCGAAGCATAGTTCTCAGGGCAGTGCCTTACATCAGTGGCCCCTGTCCCCACCTGACCTCCGAGGTGCATGGTGGTTCCGGTGTGTGTGCCAACCACATCTGTGTGCCTTGATGGGATCAACACGGGCTCCTCAGGGTACAGGCGTGGTGCACCCACTGTCCATGTGCACAGATGGTTTCATATTGCCCCATTTGTGAATAGAATCGGCAGTTATGGTTCCGGAACTACACACTAGGTGGCCATCTTGGTCACTAGCATGGCCACATCACCTTTACATCATAATATTTATGTTAGATTATATTTTGACAACAATATTGTGGTACCAAACCCATTTGATACAATGGATTGAACCCACTCTTTGAGCACGTGTTTAGAAACGGAAACATTAGTGAGATGGCACTGAACTTCTTGCACTGTTTTTTTCATTCTCCACAATGACACAGATGTTTCTTTACTTTGTGCGACTTCTGCCATTTCTCTCTGCTTGCTACTGCAACATAGCTCTAATTTGAAACATGTTCTATTTGTCTTCTATACTTCTTTTGAGCTACTGTCAGGTTTTCTCACCCACATTTTGCCTAATTTCTTTAATTCCGCCCTACTATGACCACTTATGTAAGAACAAATTGACTGCATTTCATGTATTGAATGGGTGAATTAATTTCGCTTTTGTATGCAACTTTAGTCAAAATTGAATCATTGTGTATAGAAATGTATCCACTTTTGTTAGACGAGGTATTAGTATTAGTACTAATTTCACTGCCATTTTCACTTTAGAAAATTAATTAGATATATTGCTTGCAAAAGAGCAATGGAACTACGCATGTTGGTGTCTTCTATTGATAGTAGTTGACTACCATGTGATTCATTGGGAATAATGGATCTTATTTAGTTTGGACCGATAATGTGTCAAAGCGTGGCCACTTCCCATCCATTTTCACAGGCTATAATGCACTTGCCATATGGCGGACTGTACACCTTTGTGAGTAGTATTCCGTCCACCAAAAAGGGCCCATGTTTCCAACGTAAAAAAGTGGCAAGTTTTCATGAAAAAAAGAAGAGAACCACAATGTAGATTTCCCTAATAAGGTTCTGAAGGAAAGTCTTAATTTTATTAAAGACACGGAGGTGAGTATTACGCGTTTCTTTTCTTATTTAATTAAATAGCAGCTGCAGTCAAGAACTACAATTCCCATGAGGCTAAAGAAAAATAGCCAATGGGAACAAACAAGTAGTCATGATAACACACCAATCATAAGCAGACTGGCCCTATAGTACCTATCTTGACTGAGAACAGCCCTCTTTTCTTATGCAAGCTTAAAAGGTAACAAACAAAGGAATAATGGAAAAACATATGCAAAATGCCATGAGCAGTGACAAAAGTTCTTGAATAACCATCAGTAGTCCAAAAATAGAACATGGAAGAGTTTGAACGTGGTGAATCTGATGATATACATGAAGCGCTGTAGGCAAAGTGGTTCCAGAAGCGTGGCGGTGAAAGGCGGATCCCTTAAGAGGAAGTCTGTTGAGATGTAGAAGATGATGCTGGGAGGGAACAAAGACAAAAAAGTTGAATTTGTCGAGGTGGGATAATACTCACCTCCGTGTCTTTAATAAAAATTAAGACTTTCCTTCATAACCTTATTAGTCAAATCTACATTTTATGACAAGACCGGAGGCTCCTATTATGCTATTTTAAAGCGAATCAATAACGTTTAGAGAAGCATGTTGAACAAGTTTACAATAAAACACTTTAAAAACAGTATCATTAGACCAGTTAGCCGATCTGAGAATGTCCTCCAGATGGGAGCCGGCCCACAAAGCTTTGGAAGCGATGGTCCAATGAGGCCCAAAGGCATAAGTATCAATACCTGCCAAATCCATAATCCATCTGACCCAACGAGCAAGAGTAGGAGAGGACACAGGTTTGTAGGGTTTTCTGAAGGAAATAAGGAGCTGAGATGCAGAGGAAGCTCTCAAATCGGCTGTCTGTTGTTCATAAACCTTTAAACGATGGCCCACACATAACTTGGGGTGATCAGGAAAATAAGGATAAAAAACTGAGGAAAGATTAGTCTTTGTACATCTGTGAACATTGAAAAGAAAAAAACACCTGAAGGGGTAAAATGGCGGGCTGTAACATCTAACGCTCTAACATCAGAAAGACGTTTGAAAGAAATAAGGCATAACAACATGGTGAATTTGGCTGATAATTTTTGGAGAGGAAGCAAAGCATTGTCCGGCCAAGCAACAAACAAATTAAATACTTCATTAACATCCCATATTGAACTGTATTTAGGTTTAGGAGGATTGAAAAATGTTCCTCCCTTTAAGAGACGACACACCAAAGAGTGCTCCCCGACTGGTTTGCCGTTGATGTATGTATGTGAAGAAGAAATAGCAGACCTATACGAATTAATAGTACAGTAAGTCTTACCTTTGCTAGCTTCTGCTGCGAGGAAATTGACTATAAAAATCACATCTGCTGTAAAGGGATCAACGTGTTTCCCAAGCACCAGCTATGCCACAGAGACCAAGCTGATTTGTATAACTTTTTTTGTTCCTGGGGCCCAGGAAAGTTGAATGAAGTTTGAAGCCTCTGACGAAATAGGATGGGAAGAGAGGGATTCCCCGAAAGTTTCCAAGCAGATAGGGAAAAGAGGTTGTCCCGAACTAGGTTGTGGGGAAGGCCGAGAGGATTGGAGAGTAGATCCGGAAAGGACGGCATAAGAAAGGGAGGGTCTATTGACAATTCCAGAAGATTGGGGAACCAGACTTGGGACTGCCAAAAAGGAGCAATGAGGACCAATGTAGCTTGTTGACAACGAACTTGAGCCAACAGATGGGCTATCATAATGAAAGGAGGGAAGGCATAATTGAGGTAGGCTGACCAATCTTGAGAAGAAGCATTGAAGGCTAACACTGAGGGATCTGGACGCCAACTGAAGAAACGTGGCAGTTGCGAGTTGAGATGCGAAAAGATCTATGTGAAAAGTACCCCATTTGCGAGAAATGGATTGGAAGTCTACGGGATGAAGCTTCCAATCGCTTGAGTCTTGAAAATGGCGGGATTGCCAATCTGCCACTGAGTTGAGACTGCCTGGCAAGTACTCTGCTTGGACCGAAATTTTGTTTTAAAGACAAAAATCCCCAAACCCTTTCGCTAATTCTGCTAAAGGTTTGGATTCCGTTCCTCCTAGGTGGTTTATGTAATGAACCGCTGAGATATTGTCCATCCTGAGAAGCACTGAACAAGAAACCCTGTCTCTTGTGAGGCTTTTGATTGCAAAGGACCCGGCAAGCATCTCCAAACAATTTATGTGCAACTTTGACTCCTTTAGAGACCATGTACCTCCAGTCGAGACTGGCCCACACCGGGCTCCCCAACCCAGGAGACTTGCATCTGATCCTGACACAAGATCTGGGGCTGATGCGAAGATAGTCCTGCCGTTCCAAGCATCTAAATGGTCTATCCACCATTGCAGTTCTGTATGAGAGTCTTGATCTAGGACTACAGGATCTGAATATGCCAACCCTTTTTGAAGGTGACAAATTTTTAGTCTTTGTAGAGCTCGGTAATGCAACGGGCCTGGAAAGATGGCTTGGATTGAAGAGGATAGAAGACCAACTATTCTTGCTAGGGATCTGATGGAAAGTCGAGAACTGCACAAGGTCTGAAGAATTTCTGACTTGATAGACTTTATCTTTGCTGATGGAAGAAGAAGAATGGAGGAAATGGAATCCACTAGGAAACCGAAGAACTCAATTCTTTGGGCTGGAACCAGTGAAGACTGCTCGTCGTTGATAAAAAACCTAGATCTGAGAGGAGCAAGGAGGTTAGTTGAGCGTGAATGAGAAGGGTCAAACGACTTTGGTTCAGAAGAAGGATGTCGTCCAAGTAGATTATTAATCTGACTCCTTGAGCTCTGAGAAAGGCTACCACCGGTTTCATAGGTTTTGTGAAACACCAAGGGGCAGAGGACAGGCCGAAAGGGAGAGATGAAAAATGAAACGTTTGGCCGAACCATTGGAATTGAAGAAACTTCATTGAAGAAGGATGAATGGGAACCGTGAGATAAGCGTCCTGAAGGTCCAAACGGACCATCCAGTTGTCTAAATGGTAAACTACAAATTGGTTGACATTTTTTATATTGATAACAGGGCGCATCTTCTTGTTTTTCTTTTGAACTAGAAAAACTGAACTGACAAAGCCGGCAGGGGCGAGGAGGCAAGGAACGATAGCCTGCTTTTGGAGAAGCAACTGAATTTCTGTAGTAATCAGACTTTCCATTTCCAATGAGAATCGGGGAGGATGAGGAACATTTAAATGAAAAGGCTCTGAGTAAAGCTCTATAGTGTATTCCTGAACAGTGTTTAAAACCCAAGGATCTGCTGTGAGCGACTGCCACTTTGGGAAAAATAATGCCAGACGACCTCCCACCGGAAGGAGAAGAGTGTGACTTACCGGGTTGGGAAGCGAATCTGGAACCTCTGCTGCTCTTGTTCCTGAAACCTCAGTTCCTTTGGGGATACAATTGAGGTCTGTACTCTTGGTAGGAGTTGGAATAAGCACCACAGGAACCTTGGTTATTGTACGCTCGGCCGGCAAAGCAGTTCCTACCTCTGCCGGCCCTGGCAAAAACCTGAGTGGAAAACATATTTTTCAACGACTGTTGCACTTTATCTAAAGATGCGAACGTGGCGACATATTTGCCAATCTCTTTGATGAATGAATCTCCAAAGAGGAGACCTTCGGCTTTGACAGGATCTGAGGTTGCTTAATTGACAAGCTTAGGGTCCAGCTTGAGTAAAAGTCCTTCCCTGCGTTAATGGGTTATAGCACAAATATAATTTCCTAATAAACAAACGGCCCATTGTACCCACAAAGACTGCTCAGCAGGTTCCAAATTAGCATTGTCTAGACGGGCTGCTTCTGCCACATCAAAAATGCGGGACAAAGGGCCCACAACATCCAATAATTTGTCCTGACAAGTGGACCAGGCCTTGTTAACTCCTTTTCTTTGATCCTTACCAAACTTAGAGAAAAAGGTAATGAGGGAAGTGTCAATAACAGGGGTAACTGAAATCTTTGAAGGGAGGGAAGGACGAGGACACTCAGATTTGAGCTTTGCTCTAACCTGTTTAACTAGAGGGGTACGTAACCTGGAGGTTAGATATTCTGCCACATGATCTGCGGGTAGCCATTCTGTAGAATGCGGATGCTGAATCTCATTGGGATCAAACATAGGCTCCCCCTCTGTATCTGTAACTCTGCATGACTTGGATGACGAAAGAAAGTCAATTTTAGCTTTTTTGGGAGGAGGGGAAGAGTCAGAGTCTGTGTTATCTTTGTCGGAAACATCCGAATCCGGGTCATTGTTTTGTAATTCGTCATCATCAGTGTCCAAAAACTTTGAAATCACTATAGGAGTAATGTGTTTAACCTTAGCTATACATTTTTTAGACGATTTAGAGATTAACCCCTCCCTTAAGGGAGGCCTTTGAGGAAACGCGTCCTCTGCCTTGTGTGAGGAAACCTCACTACTCAATAGCGTTGTTTTATTATTTTTTGATGGACCAGGACGCTTTCTGCTATCCCCCGCAGATTGGGCCAAAATCGTCTTGGACACTAATTTAACCACAGAGTTTTCCAAAGTTTTATATAATTTATCCAAAGAAGCAGAGACTGCTTGTTCAACCGATGACTGAATAAAATCATTAAGATTTTCTTTTATAACTTCCTCCTCCTCAATGGCAGCCACAGAAATAGGTGAGCTGTCCATTGTTCTGAATGAAAATAGCTGAATACAGCTGACAGAACCAGCAAACGGTGAGGAAAGGGTTAAACTTTTCTCAACCGAGTCAGAGAGAGCCAAAGCTCTGCCTATGGACGGGGAAATGAATGAGGAAACAGAGGCCGGGGAGTGGCAGGATCAAAGAGACCTGTCGGAAGGGCCGAGAGGAACAAATTGCCTGAAAACAGCAATTAAACGGGGAAAAAGACAGCTTAACTGAAGCGAAAGGTGAGCCGATGAAGCGCAGTGTTAGCTCCTCACCGCGATCGGCAATAAAGATGGCGGTCGCGCTGAGGAGCAAAAAATGGTAAAAACGACTAAAGCAAGATGCGCGTGCCGCGGTGAATACGTGCAGCTACAAGCCGACTAGAAAACAAAGCGCGATGCAAATACGCGCAAAGTAAACACCAAACACATACGTTTAAACTAAGAAAATGCCACAATATTTAGGAAATGAAAAATACTTATCTTGACTGTGAGCAGCAAGAAAAGAGGGCTGTTCTCAGTCAAGATAGGTATTATAGGGCCAGTCTGCTTATGATTGGTGTGTTATCATGACTACTTGCTTGTTCCCACTAGCTATTTTTCTTTAGCTTCATGGGAATTGTAGTTCTTGACTGCAGCTGCTATCTAATTAAATAAGAAAAGAAAAGCATAATAGGAGCCTCCTTTCTTGTCATAAAATGATGTCCCGAGTTCTCTATTATTTTGTTTTCTGTTCTCTTTTTAGGTCCACTTTTAATCAAAGGCGCAGAATGAGTGTTCTCTCGGAATAAAATTGAACTATTATGACTCTCCCACCTACTTATTCTTGGCATTCATTAAAAAAAACGATCTCTTGTCTGCAACACAAGTTAATTTGTTTTGTACGGAATTAAATATATACCGATATTTTTGAACTCATTTGGTATCTAGGGTATAATAGGAGCCTCCTTTCTTGTCATAAAATGATGTCCCGAGTTCTCTATTATTTTGTTTTCTGTTCTCTTTTTAGGTCCACTTTTAATCAAAGGCGCAGAATGAGTGTTCTATCGGAGTAAAATTTAACTATTATGACGCTCCCACCTACTTATTCGTGGCATTCATTAAAAAAAACGATCTCTTGTCTGCAACACAAGTTAATTTGTTTTGTACGGAATTAAATATATACCGATATTTTGAACTCATTTGGTATCTAGGGTAGGAAAATGTGATCCCTTTCCGTTACCCAGAGCGCAGTCCAGAGGAGGCCTCTTTAATGCGACTTGGCACAAATTTGCTCGAAGGTTGCGTTGCTTGAAACCGTAGTTGGTAAACACCTCTCTTTTAATTAGCAGGTTGGAACACTGTGGCTCCACTACGGTGTTTTTATGTCTTATAGGGCACAGTAACTGGATATGCTTCCTTTCATCTACACGACTATGAATGCGCTTATTTTGTAGTGAACCATGAGTCACAGCTGCCGCTTTGTACCTCTTCGAGCCTTTTCATATCCTTGACCCTTAGATCTCAGTAAGCATTTTATTTAAGGGTATCAGCCGTAACTTTCCAGACAATAAATGCGGCTGTTGGGTGTCTGTATTTACGTCTGGAAAACGGCTGTGTTTACTCTTTATCCGTGCAAACAGCTCGCATGTTTTCACCTCTTAACTATGTCAACACATAAGAAATATAGTGTGAAATGGGGAGGTCTACCCGCTTCCATGTTCATAGGTGCATGACGTTTCACATTGACTGTTTACTGTGGTGCTCAGTGTGGCATTCAACGTGATAACTACAAGTAGTCTTAGAAGTATCACATTGTGTCTTTCTATCAATCAAGGGGATATATTATCATATACTCCAATGACTCTCTCTTAATGTTGTTTTTTTTGTAGTATTCTTAGGGTTTGATATAAGGTTTGGCATTTTTAGGTTAAGCGTTCAGTGCTTAGTTTGTAAAAGAATGAGTGCCAGTGCCCAAACGTCTGCCTAGAAGCCTGCAGCTCGTGCTATAAAATGTTGGTGTGTCAGATACCAAGGCTTCCTAGCCTGGAACCCAACTCAGACCTCTTTAATTCACTACCAGGCACTCCCTGACTCTCTATATTGCGGGTTCCTGCTTCCTTCTTTGGTGACAGTTTCTCCATCTTTCTTTTCCTTCTTTCCTCTGTGTTTGTTTTTCTCTCTCTTGCTCTTGGTCACAGTCTGATAAGTAAAAAAAGGAATGCTGTGGCTCCACCAACGACCACCAGTCCAAATTAAGCACTGTTGGCATTACCCAAGACTTTACTAAAAACACATATATGTTACACACACAGGGGTTTCCAGCCAATCCACTTCATCCATTGGTCTGTTAATTGTAATCATCAAGAATGCAACTGATGAATTCACCACAGCCCACTGCAACTACCAGAAACCAAAACTGCCTTGGAAATCCCAAATCAGTCAATATTATACATTCCACATAGAATGCTGGAAGGGAAGACCCTTCTATTACAGCACAGCATTTATTTTAACATTATTTGTTTTTCCTGTAGTATTTTCAGGGCCTGGTGTAAAGTTTGTCATTTTTAGGTGTGGCTTTACCAAGACCTTTTGATTTTACTAAAATTATATGTATAATAAAACTATAGGGACTTTCTGCCAGCCCTCTGCATCCATTAGTCTGTTGTTATGTCATTCACATTTGTCTTCCGACTGCTACAGTAAATATAGCATGGGGCAATAGGCTGCCCACTACAGTCATTGACTTCACCATGAGTGACAGCATTCATATCCTCAACAAATAGCACATATGCATAAAAAGTAGTTATGTTGATTGCTAATGACTGTGATGGCAATATATTCTTTTTAAGACCAGAAACATATTTTTGCTTTTAAAAGTTTTTCTATATTGGCAAGGGCATGACAGCTTCCCCAACAATAACGTTTTGCAAATACCATGACAAAACGAAACCGGAATTGTCAAAGCCAAAAGACTAGCAGCCAATGCAGTATCTATTTGCTTGTGTCAGCAAAATTATTTTATGAAAAGTTTCACTATAAGACTATAGGCCTGATTTATATATTTGCGGGTGAATTACTCCATCATAATGGTGACGGTGGTCCTGTCAGCTGAAATCTAAATCCCATTAACTCCTAGGGGATATAGATTTCAGCGGACAGGATATCCTTCACAGTTGTGACGGAGTAACTCGTCCAGCAATATCTAGATCAGGCCCTTTGGTTTTGACCATAAAATACCAAGACTTATGACTCTTTATTTTTTGCTTGTTGTCAGTGTGATCCAGATTTGTTGAACATGACATTTGTAACTGTTTCTGTGTTGTGGGGTTGAAAGTTACTGCTATGAAAGTGTTAATCTCATTTGAATTTCCATTCATAATCACACTGGGCAAGCGTCTGCATGCTAAAAAATAGCCCAAGGAATTAGAGTATTTTCGAAATCCTTATGCATGAAGAGATTTGAGAATTCCAACACCAAAACTTACTGTGGGATTCGGATAAACCCACTGCTTGCCATTATTTGGATTTCATGGCAGTCTCATTCATTGCATTTTAGGCTTTTCTTCCTCTTCTTGTGTTTGTACATTCCCTGGAACGAAGCTTCTTTACTATCCTTTTGACTGGGAGACCTTTAACCTTTCACAGGTCCAGTACGACTGGAAAAACAAATGCATTTCTATTACGATAAAGTTTAATCCTAGGTCTTCACATGAAAAGCCTAATCGATATGGCCAGAACACCACCAAAAGTGATGTGTGTGATGGCAACAGGTGGATTTTATTTTAAATCTCCCTCTATCACCCTCTGCTGCCAAACAGAGCTGGCCATCACTGACAACATTCCCCGTTCTGGTCTGTAGTGCCAGACCCACACCTTCAAGCACTCACTCATTTAACAACATAGACAATCAAGCAGGCATTCACCAAATAAGTGCCTTGCCTCCTCTTTCTGAACATTTTATTCATCTCCTCATTCTTGCTATTAGCCATGTCACTGAAAACCAACCACACACGTGTCATACTATTTTGAAGTAATGGGCTGTGCCCTCCCTTTCTGTGCAGAATGTACAGGGCGCACCTGAGGCCAGGCTATAGTCTTTGCACATCTTATCGCCTCCCATTTGAAGGTATACCATTGCTGATGGGATTATTCATCTCATAAATGATGTCACCAGAGATGATATTGATTCTATAATTTGTGATGTCAAATATGATAGTAGATGTGAGGCCATTAGCAAAGTACTGGATCGGTTGTTAACTGGAGAATTTTGGGGGATTTGAGATTTTGGTTCATAAATTTATTATCCCCACACCTGAAGGTTTTTTTCATTGAATATCTCAAAAGCACAGATAAGTCCCTGGCTATGATCTGTGCAAACAGTGTTTAAAGCATGGCCTAAGAAAATGCCTAGCGTTCGCTTGATTGATTGATTTTGGGTGTTGTAAAGCACACAAAATCTGTTGGTGTCCTGACGCTTTAGGCGTGAAAATGAAAATACTGAAATAAAGCAGGTAGAGAAAAAAAGGTTATTAGAACAGATGGGTTTCAGAACTTTACAGAACCTAATTAGATATGGTTCACAGTGAATAGTGAGAGGGAGAGCATTCAAGATTTACACTGTGATCACAGAGAAGGGACATCTTCCACTGCAGAATCAATTAAATCTTGCGACAGGGACCAAGTGAGAAGTGGCAGAGCACAGAGATGAGTGGGAAGGCAGTGAAGGGTCTTAATATGATGAAAAATACTAGAATATCTAGGAATGTTCAGTACTAATCGAGCTGCTGCGTTTTGAAAAGGAGGCAGACAGAGAAGAAGCCGCAGAAACAAGGCTTTGCAATAGTCCACGCTGGGTATAAACAGTGATTGGATATGTTGCCCAAAGGCATTAGGAATGAGAAGCAGGATACATTTTAGTATTTTCATTAAGAGGGAACAAGTGGAAATAAGTTTACAGATACGAGACATATTAGTAACAAAAATGACTCCTAGATTACAGATGTGTGAAGCAAGACCAGGGCTAGTCCTCAGAGACTGAGGCCATCATGATGATGAAAAACAGGATGAATGTCCACACACCGAGACCCCAGTTTTATAGTTTTACCAGAGTTGAGTCAGAGTAAGTTGGTGTTCATCCAATCAGCAACCGCTTCAATGTAGGATTTGAAGTGGTCTTGAAGGAAGTCAGAGCCATCTTCCAGACAAAGAATTAGCTGAGTATCATCAGCATAACGAAATAATTGGAAGCCCAAGGATATTAACAGATTTGCTGGGGGTGCCACAGAGAGATTAAAAAGGGTTGGACTGACAGCAGACCCCTGAGTGACTCTGCAGCCTATGACTATGAAAGACAAGTCGTAAGAGGCTTGTTAGCGTGAGTTCTAAAAGAAGCTTATCCGTACCTTGCAGACCAGCTAGGCAGAGCTCGATCAGAAGGATTCTATGGTAAACCATGTTGAAAGTCACTGAAAGATCTAACAGAATGAGACAATCAAAGCCCCATAATCTAGGATAATTTGAATGTCATTACTGGTGGTGATCAAAATAGATTTTGTGCTGAGTGTAGGCCAAGAGTCCATTTGGAAAGCATTGAGGAGGCTGTACTTCTCAATTTGTTGGGATAGTAGACGTTGGCAAACCCAGGAAGATGGGGTGAAACTTTGAAAGGATCCCAGGATACTAAATGGGCTTCTTCAAGATCGGAACACTAAATGCGGTTTTATAGAAGGACAAAACTACGCTGGTGAATACGTCCAAATTAATGTTATCTATGAAGTGATGGTCTAGCCAATAGTTCTGTATGTCTAATGGAGAGCCATACTCAAAAGACAGTACTTTAACTAACACAATCACCTGGGAGACAGTGTTGAACGTTGGCCAAGAGTTAAAGGAAAATGGATGGTTTCTGGCCAACAACATTGGGAGTAGCAGACAAGAAAGATGACAAGAGCAGTGAGATCTTATTGTGAAAATAGACAGTCAGTTCAGAACACAGTTGTCAAGTCAGTTGGGTTTTGAGAATAAAGGCTTCACCATTAGCCATAGAATTGTAAACTGCAAAAAGTTCCCTGGTAGGATTCGTGGCAGAAAGAATTTGATAACAGATAGAATGAGTGATGGCGATCCGCTCTTTGTATGTTTTTAATTCTAATGTGTGGGCAAGTTTATCGATATAGTTAAAGTGTTTCCAAACCCTTTCAACTTTTTCCACTGGCACTTAACTATGATAAGTTCTTATTAATACCAAGGAGCAGAAGGCATAGAACATTCTTAGACAGAATGACATCTAAAGCATGAGAGACTCATCTATTAAACTGTTCAATTGGCTCATTGATTTCATGCTGTAAGGTCGGTTGGGATGCTAGCAGAGTATTGTATGATTTCTGTATATCTATTTAGGACCATGGACAGTACTCAAGGCTTGATTCACAAAGATAAGTTTCACTATTGAGTAAGTTTACACTTTGCAGTAAGTTTACTACTTTTGTTATTCACAAACTCTTATTGTAAACTTAATACAAACGTGTAACTTACATGTCTCCACAACCTGAGTAATTCAGTGGGATTACTTTTATGTGGGTGGGTGATGCCCGTCCCTAACCCTCTCCTACCGCCCTTCCTCTGCCTCCCTAAACCCCTATTACTCCTCCCTAATCCCATCCCCTTTAGTAGTAACTCTGCCCCTTTTCTTACCCACTACCCCATTCCCTCCCACATTTACTACAAAAAACATATACTTAGATGTGGTAGACTCTGCTGACAGGGATAAACACTCAGAACATTTAAGAATAGACAGTGCTGAGTAGTAAAACTCCAAATGTAGTTTATGATTTGCAATTTGTAGTGTGTTTTGTAGTACTACACAAGGTACTACAAAGTACAGTTTGAGAAGCAAACCCTCGGTTTTAAATGTCATAAAACAACCTTGTGTTTGAGCCTCTCCAAGAATGGTAAATATATTCTATGGCCAGTGGCATAATGCTGTGTGTGCAGGGTGTAGTCACATGCCAGGTACCTGTATTCAGGATATACCAGGCGCAGCAGTGAGTGATGGCTGTTTTTGCTTAGCGCAAGCTTTGCCCTGAATTAATGATATACAGGTCATAACCTCCATAATTCTGAGTCTTGCCCAATGTACACTTGTACTAAGCATCCCTTGTTCTCATCAGCTGGGAACACTTCACACATGCACATAACAGATACATACACACAAACACACAGTCTCTCTCGCTCTCTCTCTCTCTCTCTCTCTCTCACACACACACACACACACTCTCTTTACATCTTTGGAGTGTATCTATTGCACACAGGATATGGTTTTGTTGCAGTTTCACAGAACATGACCTGCATGTGCATCCTGTATGTAACAATGTCTGAATTCACAAATTGTGATCCAGGATATAGTTTTGATACAGTTTGCACAGAGCATGACCTGCATCTGCTCCTTGTATGTATCAATGCCTGAATACACAGATTTTGTTCCAGAATCCAAACAAACAATTTCCGGCCACCTTAAGTGTCTCAGGATATTTCAGTGTTTCCAAATATTCAAATTTCAGTGTCTCTGGATGTGCGGATCTGTACAAATCTCATAGCCATGCTAGTTTATACCCTCTCCCAACATTATAACAATTGGATTCTGGGGCATAACAATTTTGCATATATCATGTATACCTGTATAGCTATGATGTGATCTTAGAATTAGCTTCCCAACTTCTTTTTATCCCTGAATCCTGGTTGACACTGCACCAACATGCCCTGAGACCATTACCATATGTAATCCATCCAGTCCCCAAACCAACCCCTGACACTGGGTGGTAATCCTGCAGTTGTTTTACAAAAATAATTTATAGATTTAAGCCTACTTCATCATGACTGAATGTAAATATATCAGATTACTCTTCTTTTATTCTTCATATTGTCATGCTCATTTTTTTTTTATAGATTGACCACCCCTGAACAACAGAGCAATCACTTACATCAAATTTGAAGTTGTACATTAAAACACAACAACCTCTGCACCCTGGCAGACATGACAAGTTTTTTCGACTGACCCAACCCTTCCAGAAGGAGATCCATCACAGCAAATCTAGAGGCCCTCAACTTTTCCCAACTTGTAATGGGTCTAACACGTATAGCTGGACACACTTTGGACATAATATTTGCTGCACTGGGGCTTTCCGCAGTAAGACATAATTCATAAATAATGTGGAATGATCATCACCACATCTCCTTCTGCGTCTACTCCTGAACAGAATGCCTACCACATGATAAAAGAAAAGCGAAATTACTTACTCAAAATCGGAGAAGCTCAACCTAACTTCTCTAGAGTCCTACCTCATGAACAGCTTTACCAACAAATGAATAACTGTAGTGGATTAGTCCTACAACTGGCTTATCAAAGGCTCTCCACTTGCAGTAAGCCGAGAAAATGGACCCCTTGGATCACCCAAAAGAATAGCAAAAACACATCTAGAAATTCTACTACACCATAAGAGAAAATCAAACAATCACGTTGATATAATATACCTCCAAACACAACAGTATATGCAAACCATGCATCCAGAATATAAAAAGAAATCATCACTCTGTCCTGATCTTCAAAGCAAAATAGAAATCAACAGAAATAAATAGAATTGTCTCAGAGTTCCACAAAACTGAGGCAACAGACATTAAAACACCACTTACAAGCTTTCTATGATTTAATTGCTAGTGAGCTCGTCACCAAAACAAAGAAGCTGTAGGACTACCTTAGGAGCAAGATGACTCCTGCCCAATCCATGAACAACATGACCTGGCTAAGAAGATTGTGATGAGAGAAATGGTTTCTGACACCCTATGAACAGCTATCAGAAGTCAACTTTAAGGAACTAATAAAGGCAAGTTGACCATCTGATCTTTGTTGGTATTTGGAAAAAATATTGAGTTGTAATTATCTAAAGGCAGAAATATTGTTGTCAGGGATATCGTTTTTCAGGTAAGAAATATCATTGTTAAGGATGTCATTGTGGTTAATATCTTTTTCAATAATATAGCTGTGAAAATAATGGCTTTTAAATTAATGCACAGGCACTAAAATGGTGCAGTGAAACCTATTAAATTTCACTGCGCCATTTTTCGGGGCCTCCTAGTGCCAGAACACCCCCTTGCATACATTATACCTGGAGCAGACGTAATGTTGCACAAGGGTTTACAAAGTGGCGCAATGCATGCATTGCACCACTTTGTAAATATGGCATGTGGAAAAAGCCACTTAAGCACCGCCTTGGCGTAAAATAAGCAATGCTATGGCGACACTAAGATGGCACTAGGGGCTTAAATATGTTCCTGAAGGTTATGATCAATGCGTCTAGCTATTTCTTCACCGAGCCAGCAGATGCATGGGACTAGGTGGAGCAGCGCGGGTACAAAACCTGAACCCCATCTTCGCTATCCCCCCACCACTGCCCCAACAAGAAGAAACGTCAGAGAAGAAGCAATAATTGGGGTGCAAAAACTGCCAACATACCAGGAGCTCATACTCAAGGGCAAGAAAGAAAGGAGCAGATGCAAGCACTGTCAGACACATTCATATTGTGGATAGACAGACGCTGTCTTCCCACCCTAGCTATGGACAATCAACCCCCATACCTTGAATCGGACATGTCTGCTAGTGCGGCTCCATCAGAGATCTTACCAGATGTAGCCCCACAAACTGCTGACACGTTGGTGTAATAGTCTGCTGGGTCAGAATTTGTTATTCTTTTTCCCCCATACGTACACTTGACAGCCGTAGCTTTAATAGACTGTCGACCATCTCTACCCATGAGCCTGGATCGATTTTAACTCTCCAGCGATGATGTCATTATGGGTTGAATAGCGCACACTGTACAAGCAATCTAAATAAGACTGGCACTCCATTAGTTTGACTCCACAATACTGGCCAGCCCCCATCCTACTCCTTTGCGGCCACAGTCTGTATTGTAGTGTGAATAGAAGTGCCCTGTATTTGGGATTGATCATTGAGCGGTTTTGAGCTTTGGGACTGCTGTGGGTGGGAGTTGTGGGTCATTGTTGTTGATTTGTTTTGTAAATGTATGGAAGTCTTTCACTGTACCTTGCATTCCTCTTCTAAAATGCCCACCCAGTACTCAACCACCCGGCTCTGTATTGACTGCTGTCTTAGAAACACATGGCAGGGATTCACGTCTTGGCATGGATTGTCCGGGGCCTGGAAACCACCCTTAAGAGACATGCAGAACAACAACACATTATGCGTAGGAGCAGACAAGTAGCATTTCTATAAGAAACTCATATATCGGGAGGGGAAGATGTTACATTGCAGCGATATTGGCAGGGTCAATGTTACTGCACTAAATACTCTGGCTTTGCGAGAGGAACCCTCATTCCGATCCGACCCAGAGTTCCATCCCACCACACCACTGTAGAAACTGATCCAGAGGGATGCTATTTTTTTACGGAAGGATCTCTCGAAGGTAAACCTGTTCTCCTAGGCAGTATACATGCTCCCAATATGGCACAACTAGTCTTCTTTACACACCTATCGACTGGCCTGGCCAAGCGGGCACACATCCCTTGGATCTTGGGAGGGGACTTTGACAGTGCACTCGACTTACAACAGGATCACTCACCCCCCCCATGATCTCTCCTATTTTGATGATAGCTGCTCATTTTGTTCAATGGCTGACACACTGGTCACTACAGAATATTCTCACTATTCACTACCAAACGATTTGCATGTTAGGCTAGACCATATATTTGCATACTTCCCTCCAACTATAGGTCATCTTGACTGAGTACTTAGGAAAAATAGTCTGGGATTATAACCCATTCTTACTAAGCTTTGAATGAGGAGGGGTAGTCCGACCTCCAGTCCTTACTAGGAGACAGCAGGCTGTAGCACCCGAAGACCAGGTGATCAGGGAGTCCACAGAAGATGCATTAACACATTTTTAACAGAAAATATGGCCACTGCAACATCCCAGTCTGTGGATTGAAGGCACAAAAGGTATTGTTGCGGGGTAACTGCATCCGAACTAATTTCAGGGTTAGAGTGGAACTGCACAGAGATTTACTTCAAACTGAACATAAGCTCAGAAAACTGGAAGTCATTTCCCATACTGGCCCCAAGAGGAATCCCAGCAGTGAACTAGACCCACAGAGACACATGCCCGCCTAGTGGATCAATTATGGTGCCTAGATTTTAGAGTGTTTCAGGGCAGAATGCATGATGAGGGGAAGAAATCAGGTCAACTGCTACTAAGGCTACTGCGAATCCTAATTTTCCTATCACAGCCATCAGACATACCCCATGAGCATACTCACATATCAAAAGGACATACATGAGACATTCAACATGCACTGTCGTTCCTTATACAACTCTCCCCCTAAAATTACAACACAGAATATACACACCTTCTTTCAAGAGGCCACGTTGCCAGTTTTGGGGCCCTTGATCAGGGAGAAACTCAATATGCCCGTCACGATACAAGAAATACGTGGCGCAATCCAAGATGCAGCCAATTGTAAAACCCTGAAGCTCGACGAGTTCCCCATAGAATTTTATAAAGCCTATATGCCATCTCTAGCCCATAAGCTTCTTGAACACTGAAATTAACCTCCTACCATCCACTTTCTATGCTTGGCTGCAAATTTAAAATACTGAGCAAAATTATAGCCTCCTAGAGCATATGCCCAAACTGGTACACTCAGACCAGAACAGCTTTATTCCAGGAGGGTCCACCATGCTCAACATCTGACGATTACACAAGATCATGAAATGCTCCCCTGTACAGTGGCATTATGCTGCCTCCTTGGTGTTAGATTTAGAAAAAGTATTTGGCACATTGGACTGGGAATACACCCTCACTATGCTGGGTATCACGAGTCACTTACAAAGTCTTATATGCCTTTTACACATAGACCCCACAGCCTGGATTAAGACTGGGCAATGCATTTCTCCTCCATTTACAGTTAGATGAGGGACACACATTGTTTGTTCTCTGTACCCTCTCCTCTTTGCTCTGGCTATGGACCCCTTAGTGCAAATACTACACCAAAAGGCTAGGGAATGGGGCATACCAGGGGATGGAGTAATGCACACCGCCTCTGTGTATGCCGACAATGTTCTAATCTACATAAGGGACATTAGGCAGGGCATTGATGATGTAAGAGCTATCCTCTTGTAATTCCGAGCAGCTTCAGGTCTGGAAGTCAACTAGACTAAATCATGCCTGTTCCCACTACATCCTGACTGCCCACTGCAGCACTTCATAATAGACTCTCATGTACTGCGAACGGAATCTCACACCTTTTGATACTTAGGAATACATATCTACTATGCACCTAGGACCTTTTTGATGGTAACCTCACTACAGCTATTTGCTTACCTTCACCAACAGATGACATTTTGGGACACAATCCCACTCATGGTACCGGCACCTGCAGGATGTTAGGGCCTTGAGGCTCCCCCCGTGGTCCTGTCACTCTCTTTATCTCTCTCTCTCTCTCTCTCTCTCTCTCTCTCTTTTCCATCCAATTATTGGATGGGAGAGAGGGAAAGACTGTTATTGTAATGGTTTATCCATACAATAACTTCAAAGTGTCACACCAGCAAGATGTTTAGGTCAAACATTATAGTTAAGTTTAAAAAAAGTCCCTTCTGGCCTAGTGGAAAAGCCATTGGACTGTCACTCAGTACATTCAAGGTTTAAGTCCTGGTATCTCTTGCAGTGTGTATGTTTATTTACTAGTATTTTGAATGTTAAACATTGTTAGTGATGTAATATTAAAGTCTTTTTCACCAACAAAATATTTGGATTGAATGTCAAAGTTATTTTGGATGCTATACACCAAGGAGTCACTGATAGGCTAGTGGTTAAAGTCTATGACCCTCATACTGAAGGCCTGCGGCTATCCACTATGGCCAACCCCTGCTGCGTACGGCCAAAGGCCGTACACAGCACTGGTTTTGGTGGTTATAGGGGTTGGTTGTAGGGCCTGGTCACAGGCCAGGCCTTGTGACTAACCCCTGTCGCACACGGCCTAAGGCCTTGCGTGGAGCAGGGTTGAGTGGATACAGGGACTTGGCCCTCAAGTCAACCTCTGCTGCACAAGTCTCAAGCCCATGCACGGCAGTGGTTGGATTAATGTATAGTAATTAAAATTGCCTTAGGTTAAAAAAACAATAGCAATTAACTGAAAAAAACCAAAGTTACAGGGACATTATAGTTCGGGAATAGAATTAAAAAACCTTAGAAATTCACTTAACAAAGCAAGGTTACTGGCTTGTTATACTTAGGATCTGAATTTAATCACACAAAACCAGAGAAATTCAGCGGTTATAGTTAGAATTATTTCAAGCAGCTATAACTCACGCCCTAAGGCAACTATAACTTGCGCCCTCGCCGTGCACTGCTAATTACCCCACAAATTACAGCACTAGTGACATCTTTGATAGCATCACTGATAATGTCACTGTAACATCTGAAGTAAATTTATTGATCAGATAACTGTGCATGGCAGGGGTACAAGCTATAGTTTCCTTAGGGCGTGAGTTATAGTTACTTGAAATAACTCTAACTATAACTGGTACATTTCTCTGGTTTTGTGCAAGTAAATGCAGAACCTATCTATAACATCCCTATAACATTTGTTTTTTTAAGTGAATTTCTGTTATATATATATATAAATATATTCACTTAAAAAAACTAAAGGTTACAGGATATTATAGTTAGGCTTAAATTTTAAATGTACGAAACAATAGAAATTTACCAGTTATATTTAAAGTTACCTCAATTAAAATATAACTTGTGTGCTAACGTAAGTATAACTTGTGCCCATGCTATGCACAGTTGTTGTCAATGATTTTACTGCAAATATTACATTGATATTACCAATGATGTCATCAAATATGTCATGAGTGCCGTAATTTGTGGTGTAATTAGGAGTCTGTCTTGACTTGAACTCTCAATTAGGCCAGGATGGAGTCCGCGGAGTCGTGTTAAGCTAAAATCCGCGAAGTGGCAAAAAGACACCAACGCGGTACGCAGAGTTCCTCTAGTGGGCAGAGTTCTCCGTTGTGCCCGTTCTAGTTGCGTTTGTCAAACACGCAGTGCAAAGTTTGTACTCGCATTCAAAATATCACGCGAACGGCACCACATAGTTTACAAGGGTGCAGCCATCTTGTTTTTCACTCTGTTCATGGTGCTGGGACTTCTATTTCTATCTGTCCTTGATCTTTGCAATCCTCCACTCTATAGTTCATTTACCCCTATTTTTTATTGTATTAGTGTTTCTTTTTGTGTCTCATTATTTTTATGTTGTTTTAATTTTTTTGTGTTTTTTATTACTTTTTGTATTTTTGTTTATTTTTCCCCTTTTCCTTCCCTTTTCTCCTGTTTCTTTTTCTTTTCTCCTACCCTACCCACCCAGCACCATGACAGAGCAGCAGCGTCCGCCTGCCTTGTGGGCAGCGTCACCGTCAAGGGGTGCAGCCTCACCCGATCTTTAGCGAGGAGGAGGTGGCAGCACTTGTTTTTTATGTGCAACATCACCTCCTCTGCATGCTGGCAGCAGGAAGCAGGACTTGGAGCAGTTACCCCCTGTGGGAGTGTAAGCAGAGCTGGGCTAGGGTGTGCTGGTTGGTCAGGGCTGCCTCGCAGGTCTAGCGCACTTCCCAACAGTTGACGTACAGCTGGGTGGATATTATCGACCGCGAGCAGGACCTGCTCGACAGGCTAAGGGGGAGATCCTAGCGCTTGTTGAGGATTGTATTTTTTGTGTTCTACAATGCTAACTTTTATTTCTGAATAGCATGCGGCTTCCCCTCCGAGGTAAGTTATGTTTTGCTTACGTTAGATTATTATTTATTATGTGATCCAGTTACAGCTAGCCAGTTGCTCGGTGTTACATCATTGATTTTTATACTCGTAGGTAGGCACCGGCTTTGGCTGATTATTTAAGAAGCCATTGTAACACAGACTCCTCTGTCCTCCACCTAACTCCATAGTGAATTAGTGATATCAGTGAGTTAGCGTTCTCTGTGACTTTATGCAGTGCGTACAGTCCCAAACATTTATGCATTGATGCGAGTATGCATGCCTTGCAAAAAACTGAGTTGGTCCAAGAAGCTTGAGAAATGAGAATAAAATGAAAGATCATTCATTGCAAATCATTAGTTCTAAATGTAGATTTTCTTAAGGATATTTGGAATAAGGGTTTTAGGAGGATAGCCAACTGAACGATAGTTGATCGTACTAGTATAACACCATATGCAATCTGATTTAAGCACAATGTTATTTCATATGGCTGTTATATTCTCATTTTGTGGAGGTTACCGGTACCACTATTGGATTTTTTTTAAATTCTTTCTAATCTTACATCAGCACCTAAGGGCACGGCACAGGCAGGTTTAGCAGGAGCTGGGGAGGCGCCGACCACCAGCACCAATGCTGATGACTCTGCTCATCCCAGTGGGTCCTGTTGTTTATTATTATTGTTATTATTTCCCTAACTTTTACCTCTCCCCACTTTTAAACTACTTTTAATTTTGCCTTGTTTACTTTTTCTATGCTGTCTCCTTTTTTTCCCAACTCCCCATGTTGTGTAGCCATTTTAGTTATAGCTCCATGCAAGTTATTTTAGCATACTAGGCCTGTCGCTGTGCACTTCAACCTAGATATATTTTATTCAGCTTCGCTTTATTATTGTTACAGTAGCCACTTTTATGGTCTTGTTTTATTTTCTTATATCTAACTGTTTTTGCCTAGGCCAGCACTCTGTTCTCAAACAAAACATTCTTGCTCACTCTGTGCTTCTTCCAAGGCTGCAGTAAGATAGGTTGCCGGTGAACGTGGTATAAAGTTTTGTCTCTGACATTCACAGAAAACACACATCCTTACATAGGGACATTTTCTCAGAACATCAGCTGTTTTATTATAAAAACAATTCCTTGTCCTTTATACGTTAGGGGGAGATTCCAACCAGAGAACCACAACTGTATGCTGATTGCTGAATGCTTCGCTACAGCTGCTTATGCAGACTTCAGGCCTTTGCTCAGGTATGGGGGACGATGTCTTCCCAGGGGAACCTGAAGGGCAGAATTAGAGCTGAACACGCTGTGCTATATTATAGCCTAAGCAGGAATTAATCTATTGACTGTAGTGACAACATGGTAGCGTTATTTTAATGCTTTACTCTCCTTGTCACAATTTTAATCTTGTCACGCTGTATCGTCCTGGTTATTGCAGCCCATGCTTTGCTATCTAAGATGCAGTCACTTCATTAAAGAATTATTGAAACATATACTGTCTCCCATTGTCATTGTGTATGTGGGACTAATGTAACTGAGAGAAATGGATGAGACCTGAGTGACCACGGCTTCCCTGAGAAACCAGTTATGTCATGCGCTCGGCTGCCCAATCATCCCTGCCCTTGGCAGAGATGAGGCACTGCTAGTTAGCTGGAGGAAAACCCAGATTTGAGCGAAAGGTATCACCTGTAGTGGGTCAGACTCAGTCTCCCAGATCGCAGGCGATTCTGCCACTCGAAATCCAGTAGTCTCATTAGAATAATGAGAGCCTATGCAACACCCTATTCCTGTTATCCCTGCATGACTGTTTTTCTGTCTTTCTTTGACTATTTTGTATTCCAACCCTTCGTTGCTCTTCAATTATTCTGATTCATCTTCATTTATAGATTATAGCTCTGTTACTCTGTTACATGTAGCTTTTGGTTGGCTTATTCACCCAGCTTTTCTAACATTCCAATAAAATGCCCAGAGTGATATTTTTGACAGCAGATACTGCAGTCTTAACCGAACTGTAACAATAGTGACTGCATTTTTTTTATTTTAAAAATTAAGAATGGGGTCTGACATCATAAAACTGGACACTGTGTTTTTTATAGCCTCACCAACTGCCAGTGGAGTAGAAGGAGCCAGCTCAAATTCCACCGATGCAGGATCAGATGGAGCAGGGGAAGACGCGGCGGCAGGGACGGGCGCTGGTAAGACAAATTACTTGCTTTTTGACAATTGCTGTTACTCACTAGCTACAAGGGCGTTTTTGTGATGGGATTCATGAACCCCCTACATTACAGCTACAGCGGTGGTTGGGTTACTTATGGCCTAGTCTATCTGCAACTAAACAAACGCACACATAGTGTATGCTAAAAATTATGGCTTGATGGGAACAGGAAAAAACAGAAGGTTAAAAGAAAAGAATGGGTGAAAAGAGTGAAAGGAAATGATGCATATGTAGATGAAAAAGGATGTGTGGGTGAGTATTGGTATAGGGTAAATAAATGGATGGGTGAAAGGATGATTGAAAGGAAGGATATTTTGTGTACTGAATGGATGGATAAAGGATTGTGAATTTGGATGGAAGACTGGGTGATCAAAAGGTTAAATCATGGTGGCTATTGGTGTATACTGTATATGGGGGAATTGAATGATTGCTTGGATAAATAAAGAAGGGAGCTCTTCTTTTGTGGATAGATATGTGATGCCCCTCTATTCTTCTATAGTGAAAGCTCTACCTACCTGCCTAATCCATCTGCCTTACTCTGCAGACTTGAGAGTTCTTGGACCAGGTTAAGCATCTGCGGATCATACACCCAAAGCATGAATGAAGATGTTGATGGTGCCAGTGTGGAATATTGCTCACGTAATAGAAGGTAGAAGGTCATGCAGTGAGTTGGTGTGGCTTACTTGCTTTCACCACATCCGCCCCAGCAAGTGTGTGATTCATTTATGGTGTAAAATTAGGTCACACCTCAATAAATTACACAGCGCGGGTGAAGAGGATTTTGGGGCCCAATGAATGTAAAGGTGTGACAAAGACAAACACTACACAACAGAAACCACAACAATATTTATTGGGCCTCTCAGTAGCATACCATCATGAATCTATTGTGGAAGGAAACAAACGGATAAGTAGGAAAGTATGACACAGTTTAGTAACTTAATTGGAAACAGTCCTTCTGCCCCCGAGAGACCACAGATATTATATCCTAAGTGTTATGTCTCCTAGTTTTGAAATATGGAAGATTTAATGTAATCCACCCACTTCTAAAAATGATGATTGTTAAAAGGAAAAAATATACTGTATCGCCAAATTGGGTGATGCATCTCTATTCTTCTTGGCATGTCCATCACTCTGGTGCCTGTCTAAACCTGTCTGGTAGGTAAGCTGGAGCCTTGAGCTTTGCATGTTTTGTTTGTCCAGGAGAGGACTAGGAGAAGGCCTGTTTATTGAAAAAAACAATAGCTGTATTATAGAGTACAGGAAAAAGATGAAAGAAAGCAAGGTAAGCTTCATGAGTAGTTAAGAGGACTCAGGAGTGTACCAAGAAGACTCAGAGATAGAGCAAGAACACAACAGGAGTTTCACTTTTGAGCTAGCAATGCAGCAACCACATACTCAGCAGCATTTCAAAATCAACGCACCTCTCTCCAGTTCACAGAGCTAAGTGAGTACAAGCCCTCAGAGTTTTCACCATCATCATGGGTTCTCTTTGAAGTCTAAAATGTTCTCCTTTCTAGCTATTGAGGTAGTACCGCCCTGAGTCCTTCCATCTTCCTCCTCCAGATTCAGAGTAACTCTGTCCCAGTCCCAAACCGAGCAAGGTAGACTTGTGAAGTGCACTACTGTTGAAGAACAAACAGCAAAATTGACCTGGAGTATTTTTTGTGTAGGTTTGTGTTTTGTAAGTAAAGTGGCTGGTTTGTTATGGGATACCAGAAAAAAGGAGGAGACCCTGCAACTAAATTTCACTAATTTTGAAAGGCCATTTCCTTTCAGGCAAACATTATCACCCATCAGCCCCAAACATTGCAAATTATCAGAAACAAGTTTACATTTTGTTCCACTCGTTCCCTCACTTTCAGCCACCTCATACATCAGCTATCCTTCACAAATCCACACTCAGAAGCACTCAATATATCACCACTCATTGGTACAATAGTTACTTGGTTATCTCATCCAATCCAAGCACAGTGGTTGAACAAAATACCTCCTGTTTGATGGTATCTACACATTGGAATTGGACATTGACACTGAGGGTCTTTTCATCAATGATCTTCTAGGGCAGCCGTTTAAGGTGATGTACGGGGTAGACAATGGCATGTGAGGGAGGCAGGCAGCATATCCAATATCCTGAATGGTATGTGGGGGATTCTTCACTGCACATGGGTACAATTCCAATCCAGGTTTGTACGTGACTATAAAATCAATGGTGGGGTAGCATAAATCCAACAGAAACATAATGCTGTACTAGCATTTTTTTAACAAAGAAAGAGAAAAAGAAGCTGAGCGAGAAATAATGAAAATGTTCTGTGGTGGCACTGGCATACTCAATCTGGGAAATAGAGTTCAACCTCAGACTCTGGTAGTTCACCCAGAAGTTGGTCAGCTAACATGCTTGATTTGGATAAATCATCCTCTTCTTCCTCCTGTGGTGATTCAGGAATGGTGTAAATCCAGTAGTACGAAATGCCGGAGCAGGTTGGAAACTGATGTCGGACTCCTCTGTTCCAGCTTCTACAATGACTACGATGTTGTTGTCATCATCCTAATCATCATCCCCTTCTATGTATCTAAGGTTTTCTGGAACTTTCCTTTTCCCTTGTCTCTCCTGGCATCTCCCGGACTCGGCCGGGGTCCACTCCATGTCCCTATCATCATCATCAGAAGTGGTGCTTGAAGAAGATGGTGGAGTGGTACACTTCCTTTTTCATGCTGGAGATCTGGGAGCCCTTGATTCTAAAATAGGAGGTTCTTGCTCGACAGAAAACTCGACCTCCTGTTCTGCTCAAATTTCGGGAAGATCTGGCTGTGGCTGCTGTCCAATTTGCTCTGTTTCCTGGACCGACTGGGTACTACTTTGTGAAAGGGACAAAATCCAACTTAACATCACTGCTCATTGGGGTTGCCATTATGGCAGTGGCCGCCTCAGTGACAAACATTATCTAGGCTTGGCTTGGGTTGGGGTGGTGCTGTTGTTGATGTAGAAGTTCTCCCAGGTTCCTCCCCAGAGACCGGTATGACTGCAGGCACACGTCTCCCAAAAAAGGTTGCAGTTGGCACGCCACGGGCAAAAAGCTGTTTCTTCTCATTGGCCACTTTCTTGGGAGGAACTTTCTTTGGGGCCATCTTAACTTGCTATAGGTTGGCAGTGGCACTAAGATGCACAAGCAAAAGAGTTTGGTACCTAAGGTCCGAAGTAACTGTAGGGCCTTCTCTTTGGCAGTACTGCCAGTGATGTGGGGTCTCTTCTCTTGTATATCTAAACACAACAAAGCAAGAAAAACATGTAGTTAACGAAATGTGGCATGCCATTGTTGCAGCAGGTTGAAAATAGTACAGAGAAATGCAATGTTAGTGAGGTTAACTACTTATGTAATATACATTACATTTATTGTAAGGGTAAACCACACTACAACACCATAAAAAATTACATTTCAAATCAGAAAGCACAACAGCCAGATCTAGCGCTTTGCTTTATTTACATTTGTTTTAGGAGAGACCAGGGGTAGTCAGAGAGAGGTGCATGGGTAAATTCAATAATCTTTTAAATGAAATAATCTATGGCCGCAAGGTGGTCCAGGGGAAATGTTTAGGTGGATGGATGGAAGGAGGAATGGAATGGATCGGATGGATGGATCAAAGCAAAATGCAGAATTAAATAAAAATAAAAATAAAAATATATAAAAACAGTTGAAATATAACAATAAAAAAGTAAATAAATTAAAAAATATAAAAATAAATATAAAAATTAAAATAAAAAAGATAAAAAATTAAAAGTAAAAAAGTTTTTAAAAAATGATTAAAAACTAAAACTAAAATATAAACATTCAAATAAAAAAGTAAATAAACATTGCATAAGAATTAAATTACAATTAAAAAAATGTAAAACATTAAGAGAAAAAAATAAAAATAGAAACTTCAAAAACAAATGATCAATAACTAACGATGTTTGTATGTAAGTCTATGTCATCTCAAAGACACACTGGATGCACAATGTATGCACAAAATGGCTGTGACTGGGGGCGAGTGTTTGAAAAGTTTCAACACTCCGTTCATCATAATTTTGTGTTGCTGAAGTTGTCCTAAGTCGGAAGGGTATGCCCAGAAGTGGGTCCCTTGCTCCCTGTGCCACTGGATTCAGGCTAGCCTGCCTAATCAAGGGTGATACCCAGAAACCGGTCCCAGGATGTTTGTTTCCGGTCCAAAAGAGGATGTGGTCTGGCAGTTCGGTCTGGGCTGTTCCCATGGAGAACAGGGTCAAGACTGATTTGCATATGGCTGGGTCTGAACTGGATTGGCATGTTGAGCAAAAGAACAATGGATTAAACCCAGATCTATGACTGGGGGTGAGTGTATGAATAGTTTCAACACTCCATCCATCATCATTTTGTGTTGCTAAAGTTGCTCTAAGTGTGAAGGGTATTCCCAGACAGAGAGCCCTTGCTCACTGTGCCACTGGATTCAAGCTAGCCTGGCTGATGAAGAGAGATATCCTGAAACCGGTCCCAGAATGCTTGTTTCCAGTCCACAAAGGACCTGTCTTGGTCATTAGGGCTGGAATATTCCCATGGGGGGCAGGGTCAAGACTGATTTGCATATAGCTGGGTCCAAACTGGGGTGGCAGGGTAAGCAAAGGAACGATGGGTTAAACCCCGATCTGTGACTGGGGGTGAGTGTTTGAAAAGTTTCAGCACTCTGTCCATCATTCTTTTGTGTTGCTCAAGTTGTCCTAAGTGGGAAAGGTACACAGACACAGAGACCTGGGTCCCTTGCTGACTGTACCCCTGGATTCAAGTTAGCCTGGATGATGAAGGGTGTTACCCTGAAACTGGTCCCAGGATGTTTGTTTCCAGTCTGGGGAGGACTTGGCCTGGCAGTTCGGGCTGGACTGTTCCATGAGAAACAGGGTCAAGACTGATTTGCGTATAGCTGGGTCCAAACTGGGGTGGCATGGTGAGCAAAAGAACGATTGGTTAAACCCAGATCTATGTTTGGGGGTGAGTGTTTGAAAAATTCAACACATCGTCCCTCATTCTTTTGTGTTGCTAAAGTTGCACAAAATGTCTGTCTGCCAGCCCCATGGTCGAAAAACAACAACAAGGAGCAAGGAGGAAGCACTGAGAAACAAAAAAACATGCAAATTTATAGCTGGGGACACTGACTGCATGGACAAAATGGCTGCTAGCCAGTCACATGGTCGAACAACAACAACAAGGAGCAAGGAGGCATGGCAAACAGAGAACACATGAAAGCTTATGGCAAAGGGACACTGGTGGCATGCACAAAATGACTGCCAGCCACATGGTCAAACAACAACAAGGAGCAAGGAGGCATGGCAAACAAAAAACACATGTAAGCCTATGGCAAAGGACACTGGCTGCATAGACACAATGGATGCCAGCCAGCACATGGTCAAACCATATCAAACAAGGAGCAAGCAGGCATGGCAAAGAACACATGCAAGCCTATGGCAGGGGCCACTGGCTGCATGGACAAAATGGCTGCCAGCTAGCCACATGATCAAACAACAAGGAAGAAGCATGGAGTTCAAGAACACATGCAAGCCTATGTCAGGGGACACTGGCTACATGGACAAAATGGCTTCCTGCCAGCCACATGGTCAAACAACAATAACAAGGAGGAAGTAAGGAGAACAAAGAGCACATGCAAGCCTATGGCAGGGGCCACTGGCTGCATGGACAAAATGGCTGCCAGCTAGCCACATGATCAAACAACAAGGAAGAAGCATGGAGTTCAAGAACACATGCAAGCCTATGTCAGGTGACACTGGCTACATGGACAAAATGGCTGCCAGCCAGCCACATGGTCAAACAACAACAACAAAGAGCAAGCAGGCATGGCAAACAAAGAACACATGCAAGCCTATGGTAAAGGGACACTGGCTGCATTCACAATATGGCTGCCAGCCACATGATCAAAAAACAACAACAAGGAGCAAAGAGGCATGGCAAACAAAGAACACATGCAAGCCTATGGCAAAGGGACACTGGCTGGATAGACAACATGGTCAAATTCCATTCTCCTACGCCTTCAAATAGTATTACACCACAATATATATAAACTTTTTGCAAAAAATGAAATGCAACCAATAGCTAACATTTCTAAAATAATATTAATCTAATGCCATCCCTGCCCTAAACAAAGTTTTAAAAACATATACCACTGAAACATTTAATTCATGCACTGATGACTACTAGTACTGGCCTGGGGCGACTGGCTTAATGGCCCTTTGGAAATCTAGGATACATGCTAAAATAATATTGCAAATGGAAAGATGTAGAAAAGGTACTGAGCTGTGCAACAATTTCCCTATTCAAAAAGTGAAAAATCAATGAAATGCAAAATAAATAATAACTAGGCCCATACTTAAACTCCAGGCCACCCACCACCGCTATACACTTTTCAATCAAAGTACAAAGAAATAATGGAGCTTGCCGCAGCAAACAAACAACAACACCCTTATTCAATATAGTTTTAGAACTCACTTGTGTGATGATTTCATAAAAACAAAGTCCTTAAATCCAAAAGTATATCCAAGAGACATAGAGAGTGATTCTTCCACCTCGAAATCCAAGCAAAAAGTGACCAGGGGATGGACAAAGTACTGGGAGGAGCCTGCTGGGCAGGAACAGGAAGTTGTAGTCTCTGACACACTTTCTTCCTGTTTGGAAAAAAAGGCTTCTCAATCTGAAAAACAAATTACAGGATCCATTGGAGAAGAAAATTTAGTTAAAAAAAGCTCTTTTTGACTAGATTTAGTGACTCTGGAGTAGAAAATGTACTTCAGAAGTGAGTTTGTGTTTGCGAGCAGCCTGTTTTGGCTGCTGGCGCAGCTGGAAACAACACGTGAGAACGCCAGGTCTTGCACGTGCTCTCTAGCAACCCAGGAGAATCGTTTCGCTCGCAAGAGAGCACCAAAACCCAATCTTGCAAGAATGAACTAACTGGGCTCCACGCCAGGGAGTGGAATTCGGGAACTCTGGGCTACTTCACATAGCATGTTATGCCTGAATTCTGCTAACTCTGCTGGCAGAGTGGAGTCCTAAGCCCAGGCCTACTCTTAATGTTCAGTGTGAAGGTCTGTGGCCTTCACACTTAAGCTATTCATTTTTCTTTAAAATATATATTTTTCTTTAGTCCTTTATGGGCTATATAGGACTGCAGGGGAAGCCCTCAAAGGCCCCCTCGCGATCCTGTCAGATTTTTTAAAATTGTAATATATGTCCTTTACCGGCTATGATCTTTAGTTCATGTACAACAATAACTGATATCCAGTGCATTCCCTGTACTGCTACCGTTTCGCCCATTGGTGGTCCCTCTAGGGCCTTTGTGAACTGTCTCATTAGAATTTTTGCTATGGTTGCCTGTATCTAATACTGCCACTTCTGAGTTTACCCTAGAGGGCTATTAGGCAATTGATTGTAAAGAATGTTTACTATAGCTCAGCATGCGTGTGAACTAAAGGCAAGTTGCCTTATCCAACAATAACTTGCAATTTTTTGTAAGCCATGAATATTAGTGCATGTAGTAAATCTAGATGTTCTGTAATTTTAGTACACACGCTCTTATCACTCTTGCAGGAATGCCACAGGAATCTGAAATGGCTGCTAGTTTGAGTGGTGGTGCTTGGTGCTTGAGTTGCACACAAGTCCACTTACCTTGACCCATTGCCTGAACCCAGCCTACTCCTTCAGTGCAATCACTCTATGCAATCAATGGTCATTGCTGGCACCCTGTTGCTTCTGCCAGGACCCCTACTGACCTACATCAGTGTCCTGCTGTAGATTTCCCCGCTGCCTTTGGACTGCTCACACTTGTCATATTTTCTCTACCTGTGCTATTGTTCAACCTCTTGCATTTATATGGGTCTACCTCTGACACTAACCCTCTGGCTATGCTATGTCTGCGTCCATTGTATATCCAGCTGCCTCTGAACGAAACGTCCGGCATGGTAAGAAGATAATGAAAATTGGCGTTTTCTGACAAAGAATGAATGGTATTGGCTGAGGAGATACCGATCAGGGTCGGGCTGTGACATAAATAAACCCGGACACCAAAATTAAATAGTTCCCCATAAGCAAATCAGGCAGCTAAAAAAGTAGCCCACATTTGCAAGTCAGTGGTGGTTTGGGATATCACGAAAATCAAAAGTAAAAACTGTCTCACCAGACTATGAAATCAGCCAAATACCGGCTCACGCACTGACCTGTCAGACCAGCCTTTTCAGTATAGACCGATTGCCCTATAGGCTTGTTTAACACTGAAGAACGAGAGGGAAGGAACAGCTCTTTGGCCTGCTATTTTCTTTAGTCTGCACCAGACTATGGGGTTTATTTACCATCCCACTACGTAACTGGTGCGTCACTTTCTCCTATGTAAAAAGTGATACAACGGCTGTGCAAGGGGCTTGTAAATAAGCCCATATGTGTGGCTTTCAAGAGTTAAAGATTGGAGTACTTTTGTGGTGCCTCACCAAAATGCCATGGTAGTGGAAATGACATCACACACCCTTTGACCACAATGACATCGTAGGAATAAACATCATATGACCTTTGATCCTCAATCTTCCCAGGAAGTGATGTCACATAACGTTACCTCTGATGACATCACAATAATTGACATAGTTGAAATTGTATTATTCTGCATGATTAATACCAAACACAGGGCATTTCTAATTCAGATACCACCATATTAAGGTGTTGACATGATAAGCTAGGGGAACATTATTTTTTTGGAATGTGAAAAAATATGTGTTCATCTAAAGAGGAAATAGTGCCACAAAACACAGATCATCATAGTTAAACTAATTATTTATATCACAAACTATCATGATTTAGCATTTACCATAGTGTATACCACCACAAAAAATGTAGTGGCAAATCATAGGGAGAGGGAAACTGATTAACAAAACACTAATAGTTATGTCCAGTGTAGGTATTAATATTTAGCATATATTGAATATTATTAACTATATTATTGGCTGAAATGAGTCTTTATTTTTAATGCATCTTGATGATTGGTCATCATTTGCAAGATACTATCACTTCTGTGAAGCACAGTTATGGGTTTATCCAAACACATCATTTTTAATGCACAATATTGAAACATGGCAGTAACTTGTTTAATAATTTGTTTTTTTTAAATGAATTAGAGTAGTGCATGTGGCAGCTGAGTGTATTTATTTTACAAAACCTACAATATAATGCCCCAGTCTCGGGGGAAGATTCAGAAAGAAAGCAGATTCCATTAAGACATTGTTTTCCTTCTGGCTGATGATCTTTGAAAGTAATGGGTAATGATTCACCTGAACTCAAGCGAGCAGTAAAGCGAGTGAGCCCGTCTTTGTCTCGGGAAGGCTCTACGGGTTCTCCTTCCAGGAAAAGTTTGAAACGAATGCGACCAGATAGTACATTTTAAAGCACTGTTTTCAAATAGATTTGCGAAAAATCTGTCAATTCTGAAAGTTCACTCATTAAATGTTCGAGTCCTGTAACAGTGTGGAGGTACACAGAAACCTGTAGATTTAAGGACTCCACCTCACTTCTACAAAATGCGCCCTGGGTCCACCATATGTCAATAATTATCTCGATTGTTCTTGGGCCTGCAGTTTGTCATTAGGCCAACAAGTACATAAATATGCCAGTGCCACCATTTTCCGTGCTGTCTTTCAACCATGAGTGGACAGTATGTCAAAAATAACCTCTAGTATGTCACGGACAGCATTTTGTCATCATTGTCCCCTTCTCATATATCATGTTTGTTTTCCCTCTTGCCACAATTTCCATCAAATGTACCAGCAAAATCACATTTCCTTTGGAGCCCCATGCCAAGATTTACCTCTAGTAAGCCACTGCCCACATTTTGCCAAGGATGGCCTCATATGACAAATTTAACCTCTAATGTGCCAGTACTTTGTCACAGTTGCTTGTCATGAGAAGAATGGCCATCATTTTGCCATGTGTGCGTCCCAGGGCAAGAATTTTCTTTCAATATGCCAGTGTTGACGACAGGCTTGCATAGATAACATCACATTCTCACTCCTGCTCACATATATTCACTCACTCGCATTCTATCATATTAGTTCTCTTCTCACTTACTTGCACTCTCTCATTCAGTCTCACTCACCCTCTTGCACTCACCCTAAGGCCCTGATTTATACTTTTTTGCGCCACATTTCCGTCATTTAATGACGAAAAAGCGGCACAAACTTACAAATTCCAAATGTATTTTGTAAGTTTGCGCCGCTCTTGCATCTAAAAATGCGGCACTAAAAAAGTATAAATATGGGCTGACACATGCACAAGATATTTAACACAAAAACACTGTCATCCACACTACATACCTTTAAAAGCATTTTTCCCTTGCTGCAGTCGCTCGCGATGGTCCTATTCAAAGCGCCTGATGCTCCTTCATTTATTATGCTACTAGTGAATAATGCACTACTGTTGCTTAAAATGTTATAACACATGGGCAGAAAAGGAGGGTGGAACGCTGAAACCTAAAGTGTGAGTTTTACCAGTGTTCTTGCCACTGTTTTTTCCACCTCTGAGGCCACGTGTTTGAAACGCAGAGGCAGTAATCACAAGGATCCAGCCAGGGGCAACAGCTGCCTCCTAGAGATCCCTAATGACATACATGCTTGAGTCCACAGGACAGTAGAGTAGATTGAAACACATGACTTTGTATGGCATTCCTTGTGCAGGGTTTTTGAACTTGGCCCTTTCTGCAGGGTTAACCCCAAACCTTTTGCTTTCAGACCTCCACTTTTTGCTGAGTTCGTTTTCTGTTGGCCTTTGGGCTCCGTGCACTTTAACGCTGCTAACCAGTGCTAATGTGCTTATGCTCTCTCCTTAAAACATGGTAGAATTAGTTTAAACTCAATTGCATGTTTACCTAGTAAAGTGGAACTACATGCTCCCAGGGCCTGCAAATGAAATGCTACTCATGAGCCTGCAGCACTGATCATGCCACCCACTTAAGTAGCCCTTTAAATGTGTCTTGGGTGTGACTGCGGAGCCTGTGTGTACAGTGTAGGAGACTGGCCCTCTATGTAGTGGGCAAAACTTTGGACACTATGCAGAGGGTTCGGGCAACCACACGTTGGTTTACAGAGGTAAAAGCTAGACAACCTAGAGCTCTAATTCTTATGGTAACTTGGTCAAGCAGTTAGGTTAATCTTGGAGAAGTGCTAAGCATTTGTTGTACACACAGTATCAGTAAAAAAAAAATAACTCGAGACCAATTTACAAAAATACTTCAGATTTTTATTACATTTTTAAGACTTAAATTATCAAAATTGGGAAAGTACTTTTTAAGTTATGAATTTTCAAAATTTAGAAAAAGTCTCCGTTTTGTGCGTAATTACGCACCATAAGAATCAAAGGAGAAATACTTTAAAAATGCATATAAAATCAGGCAATGTGTTAACCAATGTCTCCTCTTGGTTGTAGGTCGAGGTCGTTGGTGGGCCCTATCGACCAGTTGGAGAAGTTCTCACGGGCCGTCGGGTGAAATTTGGTCTGTCTGCAGTGCCTGGTTCCTTGGTCATCACACAGTCAGTGAACTGGACTTCACTGGTCTTTTGGTTGCAGGAGAGTGATGCCTTCACTCTGGAGGGAGATCTTTGATGATTTTAAGAAGAGTGGAGGTCCTCTGGGGATTTTTAGAGTCTGCCTGATGTCTGAGCAACCCCTCAGCGGCGATTGTCGAGTCCTGGGTGCAGTAGGCAGGGTTTGGCTCCTTTTTCTTGATGCAGCCGGACTTCAGTTCTGGAGCGTTGGGTCTTCTTTGTTGCTGGCCTTTTTGTGCTCCTGGAATCTGAATCTCTGGTGTAGGGATGTCCACTTAATATTGTATTTAGTAGGTGTTTAGGGGAGTACCTAGAAGTGACCAATGGGTCATGTACCACTTTGTGACCACTTCCTGCGGGCAGAGGTCACTTTCCTATCCCTGATAGGCTATTTTCTTACCATGCAAGATGGAGGAAAAAGAAAGGATAGGGTCACCTCACATGCAACATATCAGGGGTGGTGCATGCTGGTGGTGGTCACTCCTCCAATCCTTCGTGTGTTTTCCAACAGTTGCTCCTGCCAAAAGTGAGGGTTTGCAATGGCAGCAGCCATCTGCTGCTAGCGGAAGGACTGGGGGTCGAGTTTCAAAGGCGGTAAGCCCTTTGAAGCATACTAGCATGGCAATTCACATTCCTGAGGAGAGAGGTGTGACACTTCCACCCAGGAAGGACTTTGTTCTGGAACCCAGAGAGCAGGAGCATTCATCCCAAGGTTCCATTATGTTCTCTGGTGGGGGCAGGCTGGTTCTGACTGGCCAGCAACCATGCCAGTGTTAGTTAGCTTTGCAGGGGTCACATCTAAGGTGGCCCCTAGATACATTTTGCAATAAACCCAATATCGGTACCAGATTGGATTTATAATTATGAGTTGTTTGATACCACACAACCCAGGGTTCAGATTAGCCATCGTGTAGCTGTGCAACTTATATTGACCAATGTAAAGCACATGGATTTAAAATGGATGCTCTCTTCACTTATTGTATCCCAGGTTTGGCAAGGACTCAGTAGGGGCACATTGCTCATGCATTGCTCATGCATCTATGCCCATACATAGAATAAGGTGCACCCAGCCTGGGGCTGGAAGGCCTGCCAGAGTGGTGACTTACCTATAGTGTATGCAGTGTGTAGTGGACAGAGCACACTGCCTGTGTGCCATGTTGTTTGTCTTTTAGGATTACATCAGAACACTCAGACTGCATTGGCAGTGCTGGGTGATTCTGGATGCATTGCCCATAAGGGTGGTACAATCTGTGCCGCTGTCCTCAGGGGCCTACTTTTATTATTCCATGTCCTGGGTACATAAGTACCTTTCATTAGGGACTTATGATGGCAGCCAAAGGTGGTGCCAATGGTATCAATACCTTTGCAATTTTAGGGAAAGAAAAATGGCACTGGGGACCTGGTTAGCAGGTTCCCAGTGCACTCCAGTCCAATGTGTATCCAGAAAACAGGCACAAAATAGGGGTGCAGGGTACTGCAAAAGGGTGCCAGTTTCCCACATGCAGGTTAAAATGCCATGTCGACCTGGAAAAGTAAACCTTTTGCCAGGCCCAAACCTTCCTTTTTAATACATATAAGTCACCCCTGAGGTAGGAACTGGATAGCCCTAAGGGCAGAGTGCAGTGTGTTTAAATGGTTGGACATGTACTACACGTTTTACATGTTCTAGTAGTGAAAAACTCTGAAATTCATTGTTCACTTCTTGCAGGCCTGTCTCTGTCGTAGGATTACATTTGAATTGTCTTATTACATTTTATAAGTGTAATTTCTGAAGGTGAAGCAATTACCAGTTCATGTTTGGTGCCTTTGAAATTGAGGGGAAAAGTCCTATTTAGTGGTGAAGTCAGATTTTAGATCACGTGTTTTGAAATGCAACTTTTAGCCCTTGTGTGCCTATAAAGTGGCCTGGGCCACATGACTGGGTGTAAATGCCAGTTAGACTTTGTAAATTCCTCCCAGAAAGTCACAAGTCACACAATAGAGAGATTAGGTGTGTATTGAGTGGGCTATTTACTGGCAGGATGGGGGCAGAGATGAGCACAGCCCCACTTACACCTGAATAGCCTGCGCTCTGCCTTCACATAAAGGGCCTAACAACCCTGCATTATCACTTCAGCCAGCTTGGAGTCAGGGCAGTGGGGTCAGAAAGTTCTATGCACTTCAAAGTCACTGTATGGGAGCTTCTCCCACCTTCCAGAAGCAGGGCACCAGAGTATAAAAGAACACCAACATTTTAGTACACTTCAGGACTTGTGGATACTCTGCCAGGAAGAAGGACTGTGGTTCTGCTGAAAGGACTGCCACTGTGCTGGACTGCTGCTCTAAAGGACCTGCTGCCCTCTTGCCTGAGGTACAAGAACTGGACATGCAACTTCATCTTCAACCCAGGATACCAGAGGGACAAAGGGCTAGTCTACTGGCCTCAGGGACATAAAAGGCTCCCCAACCAGCCCCTGGACCCAGATTCAGTGAGTTATTGACCCCCAGGTGTTGCCTATCAGGTCCTAGACCCTTGGTGTGGCTCACAGTTCTAATTGTAATGTGCAACAGTGAATCTCTGTGAAGCCAGCCCTAGTGTTGCTGTACTTATTGTTATGGTACTCAGTTTGGGTTTTTGGTAATGCAGTGTTAGTAATTGTGCAAACAGTTATTATTATCCAAGAAAAGTGCTGGAGCATCCTGGTGTCCTTCTACCACTCCCATGCCCATATCAGAAAGAGAGATTCAGTTTCAAGGAAGTTGAGTGCACTAACTTTAGTATCACTCTGTCAACAACGACCTGCCCCCCGAAGATACAGGCTGCCTGTCTGGACCAGCAAGACGTGGCAGTGTATTGTCTCTTTCTCTTCCACTCCCCCTTTCCTTTTGGGACACCTGCTGGGGTTTCTGTGTCCAACATGAAGTGCCGAGAGGTGTTCCAGGAGGTCCGGGGCATACCATCGCCCCTGCAGACATCCTGCTTTTCAGGTGAGTGGCCCCGTCTCGACAGATGTCAGTAAGTGTAGAGAAATGCCTACTTTCTAAAAGTGGCATTTCTGAATTAGTAATGTAGTATCCAACTTCACCAGTAAGTAGGATTTCTCACTACCATTCCAACCATACCAAACATGAGCAGTATATTCTTCTCAGATCAGAAACTGCCACTTAAAAGCGTATGAGGGAATCTCTAATGCTGGCCTATGAAAGGAGCAGGCTTCACAGTTGTGAGTTTTTAACTACCAGGACTTGTAAAACTTATAAGTACATGTCCTGCCTTTTACTTACACAGCAACCTGTCCTATGGGTTGCCTACAGCCTACCTTAAGAGTGACTTATATGGACCAATAGGTGAATTTAAGGCTTGGCAAGTAGTTTTAGGTGCCAAGTCGAAGTGGCAATGAAACCGCACACACAAGCCTAGCAATGGCAGACCTGAGACATGGTAAAGGGGCTACTTAGGTGGGTGGCACAATCAGTGCTGCAGGCCCACTGTTAGCATTTTATTTACAGGCCCTGGGCACATCTACTGCACTTTACTAGGGATATATAGGTAAATGATACACCAACTGGGTATGGGCCAATTTTGGCATGTTTAGGGGCGAGAGCACAAACACTTTAGCACTGGTCAGCAGTGGTAAAGTGTGCAGAGTCCTAAGAACCAGCAAAAAAGCCATCAGAAAAATAGAGAAGGGCGGGCAAAAAGTTGGGGGAAGACCACCCTAAGGCTGTCAGGTATGACAGAAACCTCCCATGTGTCAATGTGTTTTGCTTTAGCAATGCTGCTCAGATGTTTCAAGATTGGGACAAATGAGAAAACAAGGTCATAATTTGAGTAATAATATTGATAGTATTCCTGCTGACGTAAAAAAATTAACAGGCTGCAGGAAATTCCATAGATTAAGGGGACGTTATTGTAAGTGATTCTCTCAGTAACTGATGAAGGCAACTGTGTGCACACATAACGATCTTTACCTTCCGTGGTGTTCACATATTAATTTAACAATTTATTATGAACATTTGTAGACAAATCACATTTGGATCCATCTGGCTGTAGCTCTTTCTCATGAAATAAAGATCTTTGATTTGTTTTTGGTCTTGGGCTCATTATGACTGTCACAACTAACACTCCTACACGTATGTGTTAAGCTTACTCTTTTTGTTTCCAGTAGACTTCACAAGTTCTCTAATTTCAGGCCAAAATTCTAAAATCAAAAATACAAAAAATTTAAATCAGGCCGCAGAATTTCAACTGTCTCTTTCAACCTTTTTTTAAATTTTTGAGCAAAGAAAATGTCAAGAAAAAAGTTTATTTTGCAAAGTGCAACTTACTTTACAAAATGTTTTCTTGATCTTCTACAAAGTTCATCAAGGTTTTTTTCTCTAGTAAATTTTCAAAAAGCCTCTAATAAAAGTTCAAATGTAAAATGTACAGGCACAGCTTGTAGTCACTAATGATCACTTCCAGAATTTAATGTCTTTTTTCATCAAGGAGTAATAAGAGTCCAGCTCCACCTCAATCACAGGGTCAAGAATGATGAATGGAAATTGAATTGTTAAAGCAGGAGGTTGCAAATTCCTTCTCCCATTCATTTGTTGCAAAGTATCTTAATTCAGGTGTTGAGTAGTTGTGAATGGGTAATCTTCTTTTTGATCTCTGAGTTACTCGACCCTCAGCGCCACTGTCACTTTGACTTGAATCCTTAGTTTCTTCAGCAATGGTTGGGGGCACTTGTACAATTGGCACTTGGCAATTGTCTCCGGGACAACGTTTCATGTTACAGCATATGGTCCTTCGTCAGCATCTGATCTTCCATGAGTCATCTGATTCTGTCTCGCCCCCTGTGTACCAACCACTGCTGTCAACTCACTCAGACCCACCTCGGACCGCAATTGTGCTGTATCAGCCACTTTTCTTGCCCCAACAGCTTGACTAACCTGATAACTCTCACTCACTGTGACTGACTATTCAGGGACAGGTGCTAAATTGTCTAAGGGACCTCGAACTTTGAGAGTGTGACTAGTGTGCACTCAGTTAGGGAGACCAGCACACTTCACAGCTATCACAGTGGCCATAACTACCTGGTGGAGACCCCTTACAATGCAGGTCTAAGCAGGATTTCCTCACATGCTTCATAACCATGATCCAGTGGTCCAGGCAAAAGTCGTGGGAGAGCTCCTGTAGTGGTTGTACTGTAGTTTCTACAACCTGATGAGATGTAGAATGAACCACTGCAGCTAGGCCTTTGGAAGAATCCAGTACCACGTCATCTGTAATATTTGCAAGAGCATTTTCAGACATAGTTGGCAAACTCAAGGCTGTCCCCATGATGATTTCATGAGGTGACAAACCAGTTTGTCTGTCAGGAGTACTACGCATAATCATTAAATCAAGAGGCAATGCGTTTGGCAATTTCAAAGTGGTGGATGCACACACATTTGCCAGTCTGGACTTCAAAGATCCATTAAGTTGCTCCACCAATCCAGGAGCATCAGTTCTGTAACTACAATGTAATCCTTGCTCAGCTTGTAATGGCGCACATAATAATTTTAGGACCTCATTGTTGAAATGTGTCCCTCGTTCTGACTCTAGAGAAGTCAGGAATCCAAAATGTGATATCAACTCTCTAAGCAACGCTTTGCTACTGTGAGTCTATCATTCCTCATAGTTGAGTATGCTTCAACCCAACAAGAGAGAACTCACACAATGATCAAGATATATCTCAGTACATTGCGTACAGGTAGCTCATGAAAGTCCAACTGCAATCTGTTGAATGGTCCTCCTGATCTACTTATGTGAATCAGGGCGACTATTGTGTAGTTCCCTAAATTAATCTGCTGGCATGTGACACATCTATGAAACAAAGCTTCTGCTATCAATCTGAATCTGGGGTTAATCCATGTCTGCTTCGAAGTTCTGATCATTGCATCACAACCTGTATAAGCTTGTCCATGATAGTGTCTAGCTGTGGGTGGTAACAAGCTGTTTGGTAACACAGCTCTTCCATCACTTGAAACCAAATATTATTTTCATTTGTTTACACATCCTGCTCTAACCCAAATCTGCTGTTCCTGTTCTGTCACTTCTTCTGCAATCTTTTAAGTTCTTCCCATGTATCAACAACAGTTAACAGGAATATTTGACTTGTCTCATCACTTGATTCGTTACACCTGTCTCCAGTAAAGGATATGTAGCTTAGGGCGCAGTATTTTGCCACTTTGTCTGCATACGTATTTCTCTATGTTACTTAATCAGTAGATTTTTGGTGTGCAGCACACTTCAATCCTGCAATTCAAGCAGGCAAGCGTAATGCATTCAACAAGTTGTAGACTTTATCCCCATTTCTGATAGGTGATTCAGAAGAGATAATAAAGCCTCTCTGGGACCACAACTGACTGAAGTCATGAACAACACCAAAGCCATATTGCGTCACTTTGTAAATATGGCACGAGGGAAAAGGCCACCTTAGCATCAAAAAATAACACTAAGGCAACGCTAAAGTGGCTCAATGTGCTCTTAAATATGCCCTTCAGTTCTCTGCTTTTGCACTCCTTTCATACCACCAGTATTCACTACCAAGTATAGACTTTGACTAACTTTCTGTACAGCCTTTAATTCTGTAACCATCGCATTTTCTTTAAACTTTTTCTGCTACAATTCCATTTTATCAATACAATATTTTGTGTGCTGCATTTTTTCATCTACCAACTTGTTCTGCCAACAAATCAACTGCTGCTGAATTATGTCACTTCGGTCTGGTTTCAATCCTTGCACAAATCTAACAGAAAATGACCCATATCTTTAGCTCCTATGGTTTCAGTATCACTGAAATATTTGATAGTCTACAACACTCTCTCATTATAGGAATGTATGGACTTCCTATAGTCCTGACTCGTCCCGTCAATCCTCAGCCAATCAATGTCTTTCAGAGTCACCTTGTCTTTTAAAAAGCCAATTACTTTGTAATACTTTTTCATCACCTGGTCAGATGGCACACCTGGTAGTGGACCTCTAGAAGGCTCACTTTCCGGCCAATAAACAACATCATCTTTGCACTCAGTTTATAAGTCACTTGAAAGCACAATGTCAAACAGGGGATACAAAACTTCTCACAGGCATTTCAAAGTTTCACAAACTAAACCTGTCTGTCTGCTGATACCAGTGGCTCCCAACCTGTGGTGCTGGGACCCCTGAGGATCCACAAAGCCTCCTCAGGGCGTCTGCAACTACTCAGAAAATTAAATAATATTAACAGGTTAGATCCCCTGTTTTCAGTAATGATTCAGTGGGGGGGGGATGGGGGATGTTGCTGATTTCCAATAATAATTCAGTGGTGGTCCACGGGTTCCAGTATTGATAAAGTCGGGGTCCACAGAAGTCAAAAGGTTGGGAACCACCGCCTTATACCATTCCAATTTCAGGTTGTTATTTGCAAATTACAAAATATCACTCCTACTCTAAGGTACATGAACATAACCTCCACCTGGAATTTCTCTCATAGGAAGCATCTTCACATGAGCTCCAACTTGATTTGCTACTCCTAGAGGCACATCTGTTTTTGTTTTCTTCTGATCTCTTTTCTTCACCCATCAACCTTCCCACTGATCTGATGCTCCCCATTTCTGGATGTGTGTGTGATTAATTCCGTAATCTGCAATCTCATTCAATGAGGTCTCATGTTCACAATATCCTTGTCACATAAATCCAATCTTTAACTTCTCTTTAAGGGCTTTGATTTCTACAAATCCACATCATATTTCTCGACCACATCAGATAACTTTTCATAATGCCGTCCTGCACATTTGATGATGTCTTTGCACATGAACCACAGTTCGTCCTCTGTGTACATATCTAATTGGGCAGTGTTCAGAGTTCCTAATATCATTGAATTTAATTCCAAACTCAATCTGGAGACATTCAGTGATGACTCCCTTTCTCTGGAATATTGTCTGCTTTTCTACTGCGATTTGCTACACCTGTTGGACCTGCAGGACTCAAATGATTTAGCTAATCATTTTATTGCTGTGCTGTAAAACCCCGCAAACTCACTGGATATTCTGTACTATGTCAGCTCTTAAAGGACCCGCAATTTGATGATTTGGGGTATTTGCAATAGACATGTCTTCTGGTGTGTTAAAAGGTATTCTTCCTTGTGGAGTACTGCAATGAACAGTTGGTATCAGCTCCGGTCTGGGTATAAAATAAGGTGAGGATCTCTGAGGAAACCATGCATCGTGAGTAAATCCTGTCTGGCTTGTCATTATGGTGGGATTTGAAATCTGTGTACTGGTCAATGGTCTCAGACGAGAACCTGTTCTCTCCATCACTGGATCATTTGAATATACTGATTTTTGCACGCTATTTGGTGGCATCCCATTCTATGTAACTGGAATATCAGGAACAGTAGGGAAATGTAATGCATATGCATTACTTTCAGACATACCTGGAGTGTACAAAGGAACAACTGGACCTATTGTCACAGGAACTGTCAATGCATCTGGTCTAACGTAATTCATCTGATTCTGAGAAATTGTTATTCCTACACTTTGCTGTGATGAGATGGTACTGAAACTTTGTCCTGTCTGAGTCAGAGAAGCATTTGGTATGTGCTTATTTGGACTGAACATTTGCACGGGTTGACTCAAATTAAAACTCTATGCTGGTGGATTCACAGAAGGTGTCTGAATTCACATTAGGATTCAGTACAATCTGATTCATATTAGGACTCTCTGCAGGCTGTATTGTGCGGAAGCTCTGAACTGGTTGATTCACAGTAGGAATCAGTGTAACTGTCTTTTCAAGTGTACCTGGCACTATCTGATTCAGAGTCTGTGCAACTGGAGCGGTTGGCACATTAGGGGTTACATCTCGTGCAGTTTCACTTGTTGCTCCTATTTCAACAGAATGGTATGGAGGTGAACGATTTAGTAATATCTGATTTATAAATTCATCACCTGAGTATCTCTTGTATGCCTCAGCCCTTTTCTCAGTATCTATTGTCTTTTCTGCTTTTCTCTTACTGTTTGGTTTAGTGCTATCTCCTACTTTACTAGCAATAGCTGGATATAATCTAGTTCCCTCAATAATCTCTGCTCTCCAAGCTTTCTACTTGTTATCCCATCTTACTTCTGTAAATGTCTTTATTGCTCTCTGCATTCTATTCTCATACTCGCTTTTCAGTTTCTGACCTGTGTTCACAAATATTAAGGCCCATATTTCTACTTTTTGACGTAAAACTGCACAAACACAGTTTTGTGTCAAAAGGTTTAGAGCCGCCTTGCACCATTCCTGAGTGCAATCCAGGTACCATATTTATGGAATGGCACAAGCCGGTGGTAAGGATCGACTAGCGTCAAAAGAAAAGATGCTAGCCAGGGTGGGGAATGGCAGTAGGGGGAAATGGTGTGAGGGCACCAGAAATGACGCTAGGCTGGTTAACACCAATATATATGGCATTAACCAACCTAGCATCATTACTTGATGCAATAGCACCCAAAAATGACTCCTGTCTTAGTAAAGACAGGAGTCATGCCCACCACCCCAATGGCCATGCTCAGGATACCAGTGTCCCCCATGCCCAGGGGGTCAGTGTCCCCTGGGCATGGCTTTTGGACCCAGTGCCATGCAGGGGGGCCATGTAAGGGGCCCCCAATGGCACAGCCAATAAATTAATGTAATACTTACCCAGGATGTGGTCCCCTGTACTCTGGTGTCCCTCGGGTGTGGGTGGGGTGTTCCTGGGGCTTGGGATGGGCACCTGTGGACCCATTCTATGGTGTTTGGCCTGGGAAATGGGTCCACTGGTACCTTAATGCCTGGTCTGACCCAGGCATTAAATAATGGTGGTAAGCAGGCTTAGCGCCATTATTTAGGCCCGCCTCACACCTGTGTGCCATTTTTGCAGGGGGTGACAAATATGACACTACAGGCTTAGAGTAATTTTTTGGACAGGAATGCCTACCTTGCATCTCATTGATGCAAGGTGGGTTCACGCATCCAAAAAATTATGATAACTCTAATATATTAATGGTAGAGGGGTCACGGGTCAAAATATAAATATGAAGTTAAGTTTGCCCCATTTTTGTGTAAAAAAATGACATACAAATGGCGCAAATGGAGTATAAATATGCCCTTAAGTGCTTCAAATAGTGCAGGTCTCAGAGGTGGTTTCATCTCATTCAGTACTCACCTCAGGTCCTCAAGAATTCTCATATTAAAAGTTCCATAGTGATGAAATGCTAATGTACCTTCTTTCTCAGTAATTTTGTCCCATTGCTCCAGCCACAAACCTGCCTGAAAACCTTATCTGGACATAATATAATGACCTGGAGTACCTTCGAGTGGGGTTTCTATTCACTTTCTCACTCTAATATATTCATCTCCTCTTAATAAACTTTTAATGCTTTAAAGAACTTCATTTTCAGTCAAATTCCATCAATCACAATAAACATTTCGTTCAAATCAGGAAGTTATTTCAATCCCATAACTTTCTTTACGATGTTCTCAACCAATAGCAATGTGGCACTACCCACTAATATCAGCGTGGCTTCCCACCAACCGACCTATACCAGAGCGACACACGATTACGTCAATCTCACTCCTCACAGCAACTCACCCACTTTGCAAATGTCTCTCACACAATTGCTTTCACACACACCTAATGGCAAATATTACAAGTGAAAAAGAACATCAACCTGTCTTCTCACTACAGAATAAGTTAACCAAACACTTCAAAGCATTATGAGACTTGACTAGCAAATCTCACTCCGTTTGATACAGATCTTCCATGTACACACAAGAGTCACTTAATACCAACCGACCTACATTCACTCAAGGAAAATAGTTGTCACTGTCGATGGTGTCTCATGACAAGCACCTCACTGCAGACAATACATTAACCAAGTGTCATCCACACTTGTGCATTATCTCGGGATCTTAGGCCATGATGGACCCGTGAACAACAACAACTGCAGACCTTTTTTGGCAACTAGTGCCACAATCACACAAATGCATAAACTCCACAAAACACTCCACAACTTTATACTTTACCACAATCTCAGGAAAAAAGCAATGCAAGCACAAACCCTATTAATACTCACACAGCTGTCTTTCACAGGGACAATTATGGAACTTCATTAGTCTTCGGAACGAACCATGGGACAGAATTTGGGATGGGCAGGTCACTTGGCAACAGTCGTACCTCTCTAACACTAAGCACAACTCTATCTCCACCCCCTTATGAGTAGAACAATATTCTGCTACCAGATTTGCCGTAGGATTTTCCTTCCCAGGATTATGCTTTAAATGAGGTCAATAGATCTTTTCACCCAGCGTAAGGGTGTGGAGACATAAACATCAAACTTTACAACAATCAATTTAGAATGACAGCATGACCAATGTGACCACATGTCAGGGTCTGTCAGGGAGTCCGGATCCTCGGGGTTTGCGCCTGCTCCCAATATGTCCACCTCTTGGCAGCTCCAAACTCTACTAGCTGTTATAGCACAGAGTTAAAGAATGGCCAAGTGGGGGAAGGGGTTTTAGGTTGGGAACAGCGTGGAAGGAGACCTGTGGAAGGAAAAGTTAAGAACACAATAATCAGATTATACACTTTGACTTTCATAGACTTTGTTCAGAATAGCTATGGACTGATAACATGAATGTATATAAGGATTGTGCAAGCTTTCATAAGAGCGTTTCTTTAGAATACAATCTGAGGCTCTGAACCTTGAACTAACTCAAGTTCTTCTTTGAATAGAAACTACTTAATAACAGTGATCAATAAACACTTTAGTTTTCAGGAATAATATTCGTTAGGTTCATGAATGATACTGCAAAGGCACACTATAACAGTAATCAATGAACACATTGGTTTTTAGGAATAAACTGTGATAAGCTCATGAATGATACTGCAAGGAGACAAAGCCTTGAAAATGCGCAATACATTGCAAACAGCATTAATGATGTTTCAACATGAATCTCTGCAATGCAAAAGGTTAACATACTGCATTAATACATAATGCATGAATTATTACATTTCATAAGAGTTAGTTTATTGCATTACGTCGCCCGTAAAGCGCGCACTGTCCTGATGTTGACCCCACACAAGGAAAACTCCTGTCTGAAATAAAGTTCACGGGTGTTTATTACAAATTAAGGTTCAGAGTAAGATATATAATCCTCAAAACAAGAGTATAAAGATACAGACTAATGATAGGCTGTACAAACCTCCTGAAGAAGTTCAAACAAACTAACATCAAAAAGACTAAGCACTCGATCAATGCTACACACAAAAGCAAAATGAACATTTGAAAAGGAAGAAACATATGCCATCTAATTCTGTTAAGCATTTAGCTGTTTAAATTCTCAATTCAAAAACCTAGCCATGGGGTAACCCTACAAATTAACAAATCTGTTTTATTGTGTGCTGGATCAAGCACATGTGGGTAAAAAGGTAAAAAGCACAAAAAAGACAAAAAGAATTGGAAAAAAAGGATATATGGGGAAACAGATGACTAACTAAGATTGATAAAAAGTAAGTTAAAAGGAAAAGGGAAAGCGTCAGCATTTCAGAGGCTTGATCAAGAGTCTTTTTCTCTGGGTCAGGGAAAAAATCTCTACGTTTCAGGAAGGCATTTCAATGGAACAAGGGTAGAGAGGACTGTACCTCTCAGAGTCCAAGGGGTTCGGCATGAAGTGAATAGTGGAAAAGAAATCTGCTCAAAGAAGAATGCAAGGAGAAAATGCTGTAAATCCAACTGGAGAACAGTGTATTAAAGTTCATAATGCAAAATTATTCTCCATCCATCACTCCACATGAGGTAGAAGGTGTAACCATCCAAAGAAAATCAGTCATGCGACATGGACTGCAGCATCGCCAAAAGTTCCTGCTGATGACATGTAGGAAACATTCCATCTTAGCTCACCATGCGGGCTGAAACTAATGTATAAATTGTCAGTTTCACATTTCCTGAATGCACTGGACTTAAGGTTACTTTCTCACACTTACTATGTATAAAACAATAGAACATCTATTACCAAACTTACATTCTCATGAGAACAAAGTCTGAAAGAAAAGTTCAAGTTAGCAAGAATGACTGAACATTTTCTACACAATCAGGAAACAGGGCCTTGGAGGCCTCACTTAGGCTAAGCAAAGTGAATTAAAACGGCACATTCAGTTATGCTAAAAAGGCACATTTATCATTCAAAATTGTAAATCCAACACTAATAAGCTTTATCAGTGTTCATGTTACAGTATATTCAAAACAAAATAACTGTTATTCTGTAATTATGGCACAGAACTAAAACTTCAACATTTACATGTAACATTTTAAACATTTATCTTCAGAAAACGATTATCCTTTTAGTGCAGACTGCTAATTAACATCATGAAAAACAACATGGAAACAACTTAGGGGGTCATTCTGACCCTGGCGGCTGGTGACCGCCAGGGTCACCGACCACAGGAGCACCGCCAACAGGCTGGCGGTGCTCCCGAGGGCATTCTGACCGCGGCGGTTCAGCCGCGGCCAGAAAGGGTAAACCGGCGGTCTCCCGCCGGTTTACCACTGCCCTTGTGAATCCTCCATGGCTGCGGAGCGCGCTCCGCAGCCATGGGGATTCTGACACCCCCTACCGCCATCCTGTTCCTGGCGGGTCTCCCGCCAGGAACAGGATGGCGGTAGGGGGTGCCGCGGGGCCCCTGGGGGCCCCTGCAGTGCCCATGCCCATGGCATGGGCACTGCAGGGGCCCCCGTAAGAGGGCCCCGCAAAGTATTTCAGTGTCTGCTAAGCAGACACTGAAATACGCGACGGGCGCAACTGCACCCGTCGCACCCCTGCAACTATGCCGGCTCAATTCTGAGCCGGCGTCCTCGTTGCAGGGGCATTTCCTCTGGGCCGGCGGGCGCTCTTTTGGAGAGCGCCCGCCGGCCCAGAGGAAATGTCTGAATGGCCGCTGCGGTCTTTTGACCGCGGTGCGGTCATTCAGCGGCAGTACCTTGGCGGACGGCCTCCGCCGTCCGCCAAGGTCAAAATGACCCCCTTAATCTGTTAAACCTAATGTTTCAAAGCTATACCACATACTTTTCAATAACCTGTTCTACAGTAAATGCACATTAAGTATCTTTCCCTTTCAGTGCACCACTTTACAGCAAAACTATTAGTACTGTCACTGTGACATTAGGGACAGTACTAACATTTCTGCTACACCAGATACTTCAAAGATGCCTTGTCATGGGACAGTTAGAGAATCCTGAAGAATTTACAGCTCAGAATCGAAAGGTATGGATGAGTATTTTCAGGGTGCCTCTGAAACTCAAACAGAGACACATTGTAAGAAATTGGGTTATTAGTTGTGCAGGACGTAAGCCTACCGCAACTAATAGTTCCCACATTCCCTCCCGACTGGGAACAAAATACCCATTGTACTCAGGGTAGTGAACCAGAGTAATGCAAGACCTACTTTCGGAAGGTGGTGTAAGCTAGTCATCTCCATCCACTGGCACACAATATCAAACTTCAAAAAAGTAGTGCCAGCCAGTGCTTTTCCTTTGAAAAAAGGAAAAGTACATTTATTAGAAACACACAACTAAATACTATGCATTCATTTACAAATATACTCATACACTAGATAGAGATATATTTTCATATATTCTGAAATCACATTTGACCCCTAGTGGGTCAGGACCCCCAAAACCACAATACCCGCTCCTCTACATTATGGAACATCACAATACAAGGGAATGTCCTTTGAAGTAAAGAAGGCCCATTGGCTTTGTGAAGGGGTAGCCACATTTAAATATGAGGCAAGGCTATTGGCTTTGATAAGAAGTAACCATGTTAAAATATAAGGCAAGGCTATTGGCTTTTGTCATTGGATCACCACATTAAAACAACCATTTATTATGACTCATCATTAAATTCAACAGGAATCAATGGATATACCTAAATATAAAAATTGCAATGTTCAATAATTATTATCATTAAGGCATTTTTAGATAAAGCACTTTGAAAACAATCACAAACGTGTGTCAGAGTCTTCCATTTACTACTTCGGGCTACATAACACAGTCATAAGACTAATCACTAGGGTTTTCCACTCTTTCCGAGGCGATGAGCATAGAGCTCCAGCTCAGAGCACTTTGCAAAAGAAATCAGAATCCCCTAGGGCAAAAATTGCATATGCCTTGAAGTTAGGGCAAGCTTTTGAAAAACATTAGGGTGGCTGCTGCAGTCCCTGAAGCCCTGAGCAATACTTGAATAAGATGCCAGTGGTGTTCTTGCTCCTCCTTGGGGCACCAGAAGGAAGGCACAATGCAGGTAAAGGGCCGTCCCAGGAATTATGGAGCTGTCCGTAGACTGAGCACATGCATGTTATATGAGTTGCAGAATATGTTTTCCCTTTAGTTATATTAGTGAACATGCTCCACAGCTGTTCTTTTGTCTTTTTCTTTTGAATTCCTGGGTGCTTGTGCTCATGGGCACTGGGGTAGTATGGAGAGCCTACTTCTGGCTGCTCCATCCAGCTTTCCACCCAGCTGGCACTTGGTGTGCTGGAGTGGGAGCCAGCATTTGTATTCTCCCTGCCTGCTCCATGTGGGATTCTCCACAAGTTGAAATATAAAAATTACAGATTGAGACTACTGTTATACACGTGCACTTGCTGATGCCCATTTACCCAGTCCCATGGCCTATCTGCATGTGAATTAAGAACCAGCACATTGAGGACTATTATGGTTAGGTGGTGCGATTGTGTCACTGCAAACCTAGCCTGAGAACATATTGCATTATCGCAGTACATTCAGTTTAACTAGAAGTGGAGCTGAAAAGCAGGGCCCGGAGAGTCACAGCAGGCTCCATGCTCATTGGCAGAAATGAGTCTGCAGTGAATATGGACCACCAGAGTACCCAACAAAGATCCACCCAGGCATGCTCGTGCAAACTAGTAAATATGTCTACTGCAAGTGCATGTGTCACCACTGTGTAATGCATAACAGTACAGCCCCAACAATTTATAAGCAAACTTGATTCTGTAACCAGCAGCATTATCTTTTTAAAGTGGCCAAAAAATGAACCAGTGATCTGGCAAATATAAATGGAAGCCAGGGGTTGCAAGTGTCACCACAGGTTGCACAGAGGCTTCAGTTGTGACTCCTGGCGACCCCTAATTGACGTCCATGGTTTCTCATCAAGAGGTTTGAAGGACCCATGTCTAACTCCATCCCTTCGCAGCTCCCTTACCCATCCCATCACTTGACTGTAAACAGAATACTTCTTGCTTTCAATATGACTATAGAGGGTGCTACCACAAAACACCCTGGCTGCTTTCACAGTGCCTGTCATTGGGGTATTCAGAGACTCTCTGAATGTGAGTGGGAGTGTGAGGAGCATCAGTGAAAGTAATCTGAGCAGTATCATCTTAAGGATTTTTGGGGCCTTGTATAAGGCATGTGTTAGACCTGGCATCTTTTGGCGTGTTTCCCCTGTCTTTTTGCCTTCTGACCTCCTGTTTTTATGTTATGCTGGACTCTGTTTTTACTGGTTCATTGTCTCTGCACACTTTACCATTGCTGATCAGTGCTAAAGTGCAAGTGCTTTCTATGTAAATTGTATATGTGATTGGTTTATCCATGATTGGCATATTTAATTTACTAACAAGTCCCTGTTAAAGTGTACTATGTATGCCCAGAGCCTGTAAATCAAATGCTACTAGTGGGCCTGCACACTGATTATGACACACACATGAGTAGCCCTGTAAACATTTCTAACACCTGCCTCTGCAGTGTTTATGTGTGCAGTCTTGCACTGCCAATTCAACTTGGCGGGTGTACCCACTTGCCAGGCCCAAACCTTCATTTTTACTACATGTAAGGCACCCCTAAGGTAGGCACTAAGTAGCCCCATGGGCAGGGCACAATGTATGTTAAAGGGAGGACATGTACTGATGTGTTTTATATGTCCTGACAGTGAAATACTGCCAAATTTGTTTTTCGCTGTTGAAAGGCCTATCACTTTCACAGGAGAACATGGGGACTGCTTTTAAATATCTTGTAAGTGCAGTTTCCCATTTGGGAACAAATACAGATGTGGAGTTTGGGGTCTCTGAACTCACTTTTAAAAATAAACATTTTGGCAAAGTTGTTTTGTAGATAGTCAGTTTGAAAATGCCACTTTTTAAAAATGGGCATTTTTTGCTTAAACCATTCTGTGCCTCTGCCTGCTTGTGTATTCCATATCTGGGTCAGATTGACAGCTGGGATGTTGTGAATTCCCACTAGAAGTGACACAAAGGGTGCTGGGGTGTAGCCTGCATATCCTGATTAGTCGCTTGGGCTAGAGTGGGAAGGTAGGAACTGACACTTACACCTGAAAATGATGTGCCTGTCCTCACACAATGCAGTCTCCAAACCCCTGGTGTGTGTATGGGGCCAGGCCTGGGCAAGGCAGGGCAGGATCTTGTGAACAACAGAGACTTTCCTTTTAAGGTTGCCTACTTCAAAGGCAGAAAGAGGTATAAGTAGTGGACCCAAAACCCCAGACTTTTAGAACACTTCTGGATCAGGAGGAACCTCTGCCAAGGAGAAGAACTGGAGCAGAGGTAATGTCCCTTTGCTGTGTGTGCTTTGTTGAGTTGGCTTGCAGTTGCTGCTTCTGGCTTAAAGAGGACAAAGACTTGACTTTGTTGTTTATCATGCTTGTGGAGTGTCTTCAAGGGCTTGATGTAGATTTGCCTCCTGTTGGAAGTCTCAGGGATATCAAAGACTTCAGATTCATCTGTCTACAGTACTGGGAACTGTATGTTTTGTGCTGCAACAGAAGAAAAACTACCACAATGCCATCAACAATGCCACTGCCTGCATCATGACCTGACGACTACGCAAGGAGCCATGCCCTGATTCGTACTGCAACCCTGTTCTTACCTCTGCCATCACCAGACGCCGTCACCGAGCCGCTGCTTGCACTGTGGCCTGTGGGCACTTGCATTGCCTTTCACATACCGCAGACTTGGTATCCCCGACGACGGTGCTGTGCACTAACACCGTTCGTGAGGTACACAAAGCACCATCCCATCCTGCCCCACAGCCCTGGTCCACCAACACCAGTGCCATCGACTCCAGCATTGTCAACAGATGCCCTGCCTGCACTACGTCAATGTCTGTACCGTGTCCTGGAGACACCGCACGTCGTACCGATTCACTTCACACCGCAGCCCTGGTCTTACTGGCCCGCTGTCACTGAGCCAGTGCCTGCACGTTGATATATGGGCAACGCACGTTGTATCGTCCAGCTTCGCACCGCAGCCCAATGCCATCAGTGCCAGTGCCACTGACTTTGTCATCAGCTCAGAGTTCAATCTGCCACGTGTATGACTTCAAGGGCCCCTGCACCGACCTCCGGAACGGTTGCCCACCGACACCTGCCAACGCCCAGCAATGCCACACTCTGGATCTCATCGCGAGGATCACGACGCCCTACATTTCCAAGGTACTGTTTGCGGGTCTTCCCGACACTGTAGCTGGCCCGCGATGCCACAGTGGGCCTGAACTGTTGGATTTGCTGTTCACAATGGTGTGACAGCTATCAACTTCAAGGAACTGTTTTTTAAAGTTAATTCTTGCAAACTTCATGTCTTTAATACTGTACATTGGATTTTCCTTGTTTTAGGTCTTGTTTTACCTTGATAAATATTGGCTATTTTTCTAAAACTGGAGTGGTGTCCTTTTGTAGTGTCTTCACTGTATTACTGTGTGTTATATGCAAATTGTTAGGCCTGACAGCCTAAGGGTGGTCACCCATAACCTTTTGCCTGCCTCCCTCCACTTTGTGGACACTGCTTTTATTGGTTTTAGGACTCTGCACACTTTACCACCGCTAACCAGTGCTAAAGTGCATATGTTCTCTCCTTAAAACATGGTGACATTGACTCATACCCAATTGGCTTATTTAATTTACTTGTACGTCCCTAGTCAAGTGCACTACATGTGCCCAGGGCCTGTAAATTAAATGCTACTAGTGGGCTGCAGCACTGATTGTGCCACCCACCTAAGTAGCCCCCTAACCATGTCTCAGGCCTGCCATTTCAGGGCCTGTGTGTGCAGTTTCACTGCCACTTTGACTTGGCATTTAAAAGTACTTGCCAAGCCTTACGCTTCCCTTTTTCTACATATAATTCACCCCCAAGATAGGCCCTAGGTAGCCCAAAGGACAGGGTGCTATGTAGGTAAAAGGCAGGACATGAACATGTGTGTTCTATATGTCCTGGTAGCGTAAAACTCCTAGATTCGTTTTACACTACTGTGAGTCCTGCTCCTTTCATAGGATAGCATAAGGGCTACCATCATCCTGATCTAAAAGGAGTAGCCAGGTCATATTTAGTATGGTGATACAATATCTTGCTTAATGGTGGAGTTGGATTTTATATGACTATTTTAGAAATTCTACTTTTAGAAAGTGAGCATTTCCCTACACTCAAATCCTTCTGTGCCTTCCAATCCACATCTGGCTAGGTTTAGTTGACAGCTCCCTTGTGCATTCACTCAGACAATCCCCAAACACAGGATGCTTAGTTACACTTGCATACATCTGCATATTGAATGGTCTTCCTGGGCTGGGAGGGTGGAGGGCCTGACACTTACATATCACAGGACAAGTAGCCTGCCCTCACACAGAGGACTGCCACACCCCCTACTGGGACCCTGGCAGACAGTATGGAACTGAAGGGTGACCTTGTGCACTTCTAAGCCATTCTTCGAAGTCTCCCCCACTTCAAGGGTACATTTGGGTATTTAAGCAGGGTCTCTGACCCTACCAACTTAGACACTTCTTGACAAGACACTCTTTTCACAGATACTTCTGAGGTAGACACTTCTACCTCACAGACACTTCCAGGAGAAGCACCTGAATCAGAAGCTGCAACCTATCAAGAAGAACTGCATGGCTGCCAAACAGACTCACCTGACTGCTTTCTGAGAAGGACTGCTGCCTTGCTGTTTCCCTGCTGCCTTGCTGCTCTCTGGCTGTGCTGAAGAAGTGCTCTCCAAGGGCTTGGATAGAGCGTGCTTGTTCCCTGAAGTCTCAGGACCAAAAATACTTCATTCCTGCAAGAAGAACTCCCTGTGCGAAGAAAATCAACACGCAGCCTGCAAGAAATGACGCACAGCCTGCATTGTGGTGAGAAAATCACCGCACACCGGAATGACGCAGCCCAACTTCGCAAGGAGAAGATCAACGCAGCACCAATGTAGCATCCCAAAATTCGACGCACGGCCCATTGGATTGACACAAAGCCAGAATGACGCAGCCCGACTTCCTGAGAGGAAATGAGCCTGCCGTGCTGTAGAAATTTCCACGCAACGCCCACTGGATCGACACAACTCCTGTGACTTCGTCCTGCAAGCGCCGGATTTCAGCGCATCATTCCCGGGGCGTCTGAAAACCCCGCAACCCGAAGAGGATCTAAGTCTGTGCTCCGGAAATCGATGCAAAGCCTTCCCTGCGTGAAAATGAACGATGCATCGCCCTGTGCGGCCTGAGAAATCAACACACACCTCCCTGTTTTCACGCATCTCCTCCTCTGCGGTTTCTTGCGGAGATTTTGAACGCAAACCAGGTACTTTGTTCTTGCAAGAGACAATTGTTGCTTTTAAGAGACTGAAGACACTTTGGCTCTCATTACAACATTGGTGGTAAGTGCCGCTTACTGCCATGCTGACTGCTGCCATCATACCGTGACCGCGGCGGTATACCGCTACGGGTATTATGACCCACACATAGAAATCCGCCACTATACAGACACTCACACAAGTCCACTAGCCCAAAGGTCAGGGATAAACTGGCAGTAACAAAAACCCACACCGTTACGCCAACAGAAATACGCCCACAGCGTCATGACCCACGAATCACCGTGGCTGACATTTAACCTTGGTAAACCATTGGCAGTACAGACTGCCGTGCTCAAAATACACACACACTAACAAAACAGCATCACATTGGAAAATTCAAACTACACACACCTAACACACACCCACAATACCCACAACCCTTTACGAACCAAGCATTTTGGCAAGTGAGAGAGAGAGACAAGCCAGGAGCACCCACTGAATCTGAGACACAAAACACCATCACCCATACACCATCCACACACCTCTCAGCACACACCCCAACACATCACCCCACACACCTCACACATACCACTCACACTACACCCATGGCACCACAAAGACACTCCAGGTTCTCAGAGGTGGCGCTAAGGGTCATAGTGGAAGAAAGCATCCGGGTAGAGCCACAGCTATTCGGATCACAGGTGCAGCAGACATCTATTGCAAGGGAGATGGAGCTATGGCGGAGAGTCATGGACACGGTCAACGCAGAGGCACAGCACCGAAGAACAAAGGATGACATGAGGAAGAGGTGGAACAACCTACGGGGGAAGGTGCGTTCCGAGGTTGAAAGACATCAGGTAGCTGTACAGAGGACTGGTGGCGGACCTCCACCTCCTCCTCCCCCACAAATAACAATATGGGAGGAGCAAGTCTTGGCGATCATGCATCCTGAGGGCCTGGTAGGAGTAGCAGGAGGACAGGACTCTGGTAAGTCAAATCATTACTACTTTATCCCCATCCTACCTGCATGCCATCACAAACAACAACCCCTACCCTCACCCCCATCACCCCACCACCTCACATATACCCCACTATCACAACCCACCCATTCCAAAACCAAGCCCTACATGCAACAACAATGCATGAACCCTCATCACAGACCTGCGTGGACCCCCATCACCACAGCATGCACACTAGTGACAAGAACTTAGCCAAACCAAGCACAACTCACACAAGCCAAAGCCGCCTTTGCTAATAACACCATAGAGGGAAACATATCCATGCACAAGATGGCACACACAGAAACAATAACACTGCATTTACATCCCCACAGGACCCCCACTCAGCGTCACCGGAGAGGAGGTGCCAGCCACATCCAGTCCCCCCTAAAGAGGCCCATAATGATGAAAGCAGCTCTGCAAGCCTGGATCACAATGACCAACCCGGACCATCAGGTACCTCTGGACAGTCGGTGACCCAGCCACAGTCCCAACCCACCACAGAGCCTCCCCCCCAGGGAAACACCAGCACAGCACCCACCCAGCAGGCCCATACCTCTGTCCCCAGGTCACGTCAATCAGCAGTGTGTCCACCACTACAGAGACCCCAGGCAAACCCACAAACACAGGACGATCAGGGACCTGGGGTCAGTGGCAGTGGGAACACGGTTCAGAGGACAGAGGCATAGGACAACAGGGAAGCTGGGAGTACTGCTTAGCGACAGGGGGAGGACAGGCCCAGGGGACCGACTCTCCACGAGGCCCTCATCAACATCCTGGGAGCATACCACCATTCCCAGGAGACCATGGACCAGATACTGGCCAAGCTGCTGGAGACCCAGCGGCTGCAGGAGGGACAGTACCTGGGGATCAGGGAGGACCTGAGGGACATCCACACCACCCTGGTCACCATTGCAGAGGTGTTGGCAGACATGGCCAACACCATGAGGGAGGCAGTGGCTCACCAATGGGCCCCTGACACTAGCCAAACCGATGAACAGCCCTCCACCTCCGCTGGCGCTAGTGGACAGGAGGCCCCGCCACAGTACCAACAGGCCACCAGCACCCCACCCCCTACAGAAGGAGAACCACCCTGCAAACGGTCCCTGATATCCAGGCAGACGCCAGAGAACATTTCCAAGACCCCCGCTGGGAAATAAGACTCTCCTGATTGTCACCCTTCTGTCCCACTCTGTCACCCTGTCCACCTTGAACTGCCATTGCTCCCCTTCCTATGCCCCCTTGGACAATGCACCTGTGATACAAATACACTGAACTCTACCCTGGACTTTCCTCCATCAGCAGCCCAGTCCACTGCAATACCCCCTCCACTTATTAGCACCTAAATAAACACCCTTGGAACAAATTCAAGTATGGAGTCTGTCAATTGTTTGACATATCTATTAGTTGAACAAACTGCAAACATTGCAATTGAAATGTACTGTAATATATACATAGGTATGACCTGTAGTGAGCAGCAGTAAACACACCAGGAGCCAGAGTGGGGCACAGAAATCTGAAAATAGAGATGCCAAAGGGTACAGCAAGTGGCCATAGAAATAGGGAAATCAGGCTGCCATGTTCAATGTCAAACACAAAACTGCAATGAAAGGTGAAGTTACAGGGGCATATTTATACTCTGTTTGCGCCGGAATTGCGTCGTTTTTTTTTACGCAATTCCGACGCAAAACTAACTCCATATTTATACTTTGGCGTTAGGCGCGTCTAGCGCCAAAGTCCATGGAGTTTGCATCATTTTTTAGCGTGGACACCTACTTTGCGTTAATGATATGCAAGGTAGGCGTTCCCGTCTAAAAAATTGACTCCGAGGCATGTGCGCCGTATTTACACTCCCGGGCAAAATTCACGCCCCGGGAGTGGGCGGGTCAAAAAAAAATGACGTACGGCCGCTTTTGCGCCATTTTGTAGCGCCTGGACAAGGCAGGCGTTAAGGGACCTGTGGGCTCGGAAGGAGCCCAGAGGTGCCCTCCCATGCCCCCAGGGACACCCCCTGTCACCCTTGCCCACCCCAGGAGGACACCCAAGGCTAGAGGGACCCATCCCAGGGACATTAAGGTAAGTTCCGGTAAGTATTTTTTTTTTTTTGTGGCATAGGGGGGCCTGATTTGTGCCCCCCTACATGCCACTATGCCCAATGACCATGCCCAAGTCCCCTGGGCATGGCCATTGGGCAAGGGGGCATGACTCCTGTCTTTGCTAAGACAGGAGTCATTTCTATGGGGGTTGGGAGTCGAAAAAAATGGCGCAAATCGGGTTGAGGTGAAAAATTTGCCTCAGCCTGACTTGCCCCATTTTTTGGCGCCCAAGCTCCATATCCCCCTACGCCGGCGCTGCCTGGTGTACGTCTTTTTTTTCACGCACACCAGGCAGCGCCGGCGGCTAACGCCGGCTAACATCATTGATTAAATACGGCGCCCGCATGGCGCTTCAGAATGGCGTTAGCCGGCGCTAATTTTTTTGACGCAAAACTGCGTGAGCACAGTTTTGCGTCAAAAAGTATAAATATGGCCCACAGTGTCTTACCTGTGTGTCACTGGAAGTACTGTTGAATTAGTGTACTTCTGTTGTCAACATCTTCATCGTCTGCCTCCTCTTCATCACTGTCCACAGGCTCCACCGCTGCCACACGACCATCCCCAGGCTCATCCTCCTGCAGAAAACGCACCTGGCGTCTCAAGGCCAGGTTGTGCAACATGCAACATGCAACGATGATCTGGCACACCTTCTTGGGTGAGTAGTACAGGGATCCACCTTTCAGATGGAGGCACCGGAATCTGGCCTTCAGGAGGCCAAAGGTTCTCTCAATGATCCTCCTTGTTCACCCATGTGCCTCATTGTAACGTTCCTCTGCCCTTGTCCTGGGATTCCTTACTGGGGACAGTAGCCATGAGAGGTTGGGGTAACCAGAGTCACCTGCAAATATTCGAGGGACACCTGTTAGCCACACACTCACCCTTAAGACCAAACCCAGACCCATATACCAACATCAACTGGATAGGGACCATGGGCTCACCTATTAGCCACACGCTGTGCCTCTGGAGTTGAGACATCACATGTAGAATGCTGCTATTCCTCAAGATAAAGGCATCATGCACAGAGCCAGGATACTTAGCATTGACATGGGAGATGTACTGGTCCGTCAAACAGACCATCTGCACATTCAGAGAGTGAAAGCTTTTTCTATTTCTGAACACTTGTTCATTTCTCCTGGAGGGGACAAATGCAATATGTGTACCATCAATGGCACCAATGACGTTGGGGACATGTCCCAGTGCATAAAAGTCAGCCTTCACTGTGGCCAAATCCTCCACCTGGGGGAATAATATGTAGCTACCAATGTGTTGCAGCAGGGCAGACAACACTCTGGTCAGCACGTTTCAGAACATTGGCTGAGACATCCCTGATGCCATGGACACTGTCGCTTGGAAGGAACCACTTGCAGGAAATGGAGCACTGACAGGACCTGCACTAGAGGGGGGATACCTGTGGGGTGGCAGACAGCTGAAATCAGGTCTGGCTCCAATTGGGCACACAGTTCTTGGATTGTGGCCCTATCAAGTCTTTAGGTCAGGATAATGTGCCTGTCCTCCATTGTTGCCAGGTCCACCAGAGGTCTGTACATGGGGGGGATGTCTCCATCTCCTATTCATCCTCAGCGGTTGAACTCTAGGGAGAAAAACGGTAAGCAGGAGGTCATATTCACACATATGTCAATATTAATATGCATTTCTTCCTTTACAGAAACAGTGTGGGAACTTGTGACTCAGTTGATGTGCCAATGTCTGCTGTGACGCAGTTAGGTGCTATGGCCTGTGCCCCCCTGAAATGACAGCTGCCTGACCTGTGAGGAGAGACAAGTGGAAATGAGGTAATTCCGCTGGTGTTGTGCGCCGTTGCGGTCGGCGGTTGACGACCACCGCCCAAGATTGCAATGGTTATCATTTGGTCCTATGGGTTCCAGGAGCCAATGGCTTTGTACGTTGGCAGTGACGGTTCGCACCGCCGCAGACGTGACTGACATTTTCTATCTGTGCACTCACTTGCTACCTGACCTTCAACAGGAGAGGACCTATACTACAAGTGCTGCTGTGACCTGTGTCTGGAAGCGACAATGGCTCGCGTGACTGGGGAAAGGGCCCCTGCCTTCACTTTGGAGGAGTTGGAGAGACTGGTGGATGGGGTCCTACCCGAGTACACTTTACTCTATGGTCCTCCAGACAAACAGGTGAGTACACTGTGTGCATGATGCGTGGGCCATGAATGTATTGAGTGCTGTGTGTGTAAGCCCTGTGTAGGGTGGGGTCTGAGGGGTCGTGCTGCATATATGGTGGTCAATGTATGTGTGTAAGGGGATGGAGGGATATGGTGGGCCATGAGTATGACAGTCCGGACGGAATGACTAATTACTTTTCTGCTGTATTTGATCTGCAGGTCAGCGCCCATCAGAAAAAGGGTATTTGGCGTGACATCGCCAAGGAGGTGTGGACTCTGGGGGTCTTTGACAGACAGAGCACCCACTGCTGCAAACGGTGGGAGGACCTGCGCTGCTGGGCAATGAAGATGGCAGAGGCCCAGCTGGGGCTCGCCTCCCAACGAGGAAGGGGTGCCCGTCGTACCCTGACCCCTCTTGATGTTCCGCATCCTAACAGTGGCCTATCCGGGGTTGGATGGCACTTGAAGGTATCACAGCAGCCACAAGGGGGTGAGTACAGAATCAGAATCATGACTTTGTGCGCGTTAAGGTTTTACCTAGGTGGGTGATGTGGGCTGTGGGTGCCCCTAGGCCAGGGCAAACATGGCAGGGTAGGTTCAATGATGGGCAAGCTCAGATGCACTCCAACCCCAATAGTGTTAGTGGGCATCTACTACTGGGCAGGGTCCTGTGGGTTTTAGGTGTGCAGCTAATGGCGTTAGGCATTGTACCCTATAGGCTGATGACTAGCAGTGTAACTGGTAGTGCATGGCCTAGTGCATAGGACTGTTTCTTGTATGTTGTGTACGCCAATGGTAGTGTTGTTGCTCGCATTGACCAGGTGTATCCTCGTCTTTCCCCCCCTTTTTGTTTTGTCACCCTGTCCATGTGTGCATTAGCATTATCTGGCGGAGGAGCAGAAGCACCGGCGACGGAGGGAGCTGCATCCCATTTGGGCCTGGAGGCCGAATCCACCGACGGTGAGAGCACCAGTGGAACGGAGGGTGAGGGGAGCACCGCGACGGAGACAGGAGGGGACACTACCGACAGCGGCCCCTCCTCCGATGGAAGCTCCCTGGCAGTGGCGGACACCTCTGTGCCCACCCCAATAACAGGTACAGCCGCCACCCCCCATACCAGCACCGCCCTCCCAGCAGCCCCTCAGCATGTTTCCCATGCCCGTTCACCGAGGAGGGTAGGCATCTCCTTTGCCCCAGGCACCTCAGGTCCTGCCCCAGTCAGCCCTGCTGCCTTCAGTGAGGAGGCTATTGACCTCCTGAGATGCCTCTCTGTTGGGCAGTCAACCATACTGAATGGCATCCAGGGTGTAACAAATGCATACCTAGAGGGCATCCACTCTGGCGTGGCGGCCCAACAGAGAGCATTCCAGGCTCTAGCCTCCTCGCTGATGGCAGCCATTGTCCCTGTCTCCAGCCTCCCCCCTCCAACTTCCTCTACCCAGTCCCAATCCCCTCAACCCCAGCCTATCCCAAGCACATCTTCAGCCAAGCAATCACCCAAATCAACACACAGAAGAGGCTCAGGCAAACACAAGCACCACACTTCATCTCACAGGCACTCACACAAGCACCATCCCCATGCAGACACACCAACATCCACTGCCTCCACTGTGTCCCCCTCCTCCTCCTCGTCTACCTCCCTCCCAGTAGCGTCTCCACTCACACCTGCATGCACTACATCCTCATCCTCATCCACTACTTCCATCACCAGCACGCCTATCACTACACACCCCTCACTGGCAGTCACCACCCCCACATCCATGCACACGTCCCCTGCGTCCTCTCCCACTGTGTCTGTGACACCTCCTCCCACAGTACACAAATGCAAGCACACACACACAACAGCCATCCACCTCACAACAGCATCCAGCCCATGCACCTGCACCCAAACACAGCAGACTGACACCTCCTACAACCACTCCCTCTTCCTCCACTCCCAAACCTTCACCTTCTTCCTGCCCCAGTGTCCCTAAGAAGCTTTTCCTCGCCACCATTGACATATATCCCCTACCCTTCCTCCCCCCTGTCCTTCACCTCGGGCCAGGGTGGCCAGAACCCAGCCCAGCACATTAGCCACCCAGTCCATGGCCACTGTGGTTTCTGCAGCTGTGAGAGGCTCCAAAGAGGCACCCATCAGCCCAGCCAGTGGGCCAACACCACCTGCCAAGGCCAAGAAGGTTTTGCCACCTGGCAAGGGCAAGAAGGGGACACCAGCTAGCAAGGGGAAGGAGGCACAACCAACCAGCAAGGGCAAGACAAAGACTCCAGCTGGCAGAAGCAAGGAGGCACCACCATCTGCCAAGGGCAGGAAGGGGCACAGAACACCAGCCATGGCACTTCAGCCATCTGAGGCTGTAGGTGAGGGACTAGAGGCTACCACCATCACTGCCAGCACCGCCACCTGCACCGTGGCCATCACTGCCACCTGCCCCGCTGTCAGCAGCACCACTGCCAGCAGCAACAGTCCCAGTGGGCAGCCGTCCGAGGCTGCAGGTGAAGGCCTGGAGGGTACCACCACCACTGCCTGCACCGCCACCTGCACTGCAGCCAGCCCGCCACCTGCACCACGGCCAGCACTGCCACCTGCCCTGCCGCCAGCAGCACAATTGCCAGCAGCAGCAGCCCCAGTGGGCAGCCGTCCAAGGCTGCAGGTGATGACCTGGAGGCTACCACCACCATTGCCAGCACTGCCACCTGCAGCCCAACTGGCATCCACTGAGCAGCTGTCAACGCCGGAGAGCAGTGTGTAGTGGTGACTACATGGGCTGCAGTGCGTCCTGGACCCTGCAACACCTATCGGTGTGACACACAGGTGAGAGACTGTGACCGTGCACAATCCAGGCTAAAGCACACTGGGCCCCATGCCCCCTCCAGAACCAGTGGAAGAAGCCATCCACTCAGCCACTCCTTGCCAGGATAAAGCACACTGGGCACAAAGCCCCCTCCAGAACCAGTGGAAGAAACCATCCACTCAGCTACTCCTTGCCAGGATGAAGCACACTGGGCACAAGGCCCCCTCCAGAACCAGTGGAAGAAGCCATCCACTCAGCCCATCCTTGCCAGGATGAAGCACACTGGGAACAAGGCCCCCTCCAGAACCAGTGGAAGAAGCCAACCACTCAGCCCCTCCTTGCCAGGATGAAGCACACTGGGCACAAGGCCCCCTCCAGAAACAGTGGAAGAAGCAATCCACTCAACCCCTCCTTGCCAGGATGTAGCACACTGGGCACAAGGCCCCGTCCAGAACCAGTGGAAGAAGCCATCCACTCAGCCCCTCCTTGCCAGGATGAAGCACACTGGGCACAAAGCCAGAACCAGTGGAAAACTGGCACACACTTGAGAGACTGTGGCCTTCCACTCCCCAGGACCAAGCAGTGGGCAAACCACCTACTTGAGAGACTGTGGCCTTGCACTCCCCAGGACCAAGCAGTGGGCAAGCCACCCACTTTTTTTACCGCCGGCCTGTTAGCGGTATTACCTCCGCTTTATCACCGACCGGCAGGGTTGTAATGAGGGCCTTTATATAATTTTTACAGTGATATTTCAAAATATACTTATTGCATCTTAATCTTTTTGACCTGCATCTTACCAGATAAAAATGATGTCCCTCATTACAACCCTGACGGTCGGGGATAAAGCAGCGGTAACACCACCAACTGGTTGGTGGTAAAAACAAATGGAATCATGACCTCGGCGGAAACCGCCAACACAGACAGCCACTTTAACACACTGACTGCCACGGCGGTAGTAACAAACACCGCAGCGTTAACCGCCAACAGCGAGGCGGAAGAAAAGGTACCTCACACAGCATTACAACTCGCCTATCTGCCAGCTTTTTCGGTGCAATATCAACGATATCAAATGCATGGTGGAAACAGTACTCTGAAGGGAAACGACTCACCTCTCGACACTCAAGGAAGAACCACGACACCATGGAGCCCGATCTGCACTTTTTCCCAATGCTGGTGTACCTTCTCATACACCAGGAACACGAACACCGGCGAGGACGAAAACAGTGAGTACTGCACCTAGCACACAAGGGAAGGTGGGAGGAAAACAAGAGAGAGACACACACGCATCACGCAACACCCCCACCACCACCCACACCCCAAACACCATACAGACAAGCAGATGCAACAACATTACATATACACCCTATTACCCTCAGGAATAACGCAAGGACAAAAGGAATTGAGTGAAGTGAGTGTAATAGTACAGTTTTAGATATATACGTCCTTAAACAATAAATGGTATGTACAATATATAAATATATACAAAAGGAGGGAGAATGCCCACTCCAAAATGTCCGTGGCCCACGGGCCATAACATATAGGCCAAGGCCACACTTAACTCCTGTCTCAATACAGAGAGAACACTGCAGGAGTATCAGGTCGAAAACACACAGGCACCTCAGGGGGACAGGGAATGAGGGGCAGCTCAGCCGGAAGATGGTACAATGACACTGGCCCAGAGGGGGCTCCATGCCCACTGCTTGGTCCAGAGGAGTGCAAAGCCACAGTCCCTCAGGTGGGTGGTTTGCCCACTGCTTGGTCCTGGGAAGTGCAAAGCCACAGTCTCTCAAGTGGGTGGTTTGCCCACTGCTTGGTCCTGGGGAGTGCAAAGCCACAGTCTCTCTAGTGGGTGGTTTGCCCACTGCTTGGTCCTGGGGAATGCAAAGCCACAGTCTCTCAAGTGGGTGGTTTGCCCACTGCTTGGTCCTGGGGAATGCAAAGCCACAGTCTCTCTAGTGGGTGTTGTGCCCACTGCTTGGTCCTGGGGAGTGCAAGGCCACAGTCTCCCTAGTGGATGGCTTCTCCACCGGTTCTGGAGGGGGCTTTGTGCCCAGTGTGCTTCATCTTGCCATGGAGGGGGTGAGTGGATGCCTTCTTTCACTGGTTCTGGAGGGGGCTTTGTGCCCAGTGTGCTTCATCCTGCCAAGTGGATACCTTCTTCCACTGGTTCTGGAGGGGGCTTTGTGCCCGGGGTGCTTCATCCTGCCAAGAAGGGGGTGAGTGTATGGCTTCTTCCACTGGTTCTAGTGGGGGCTTTGTGCCCAGTGTGCTTCATCTTGGATTGGGCAAGTCTCACACCTGGGTGTCACACCGACAGGTGTTGCAGGGGCCAGGACGCACTGCAGCCCAAGTAGTCACTACTACACACTGCTAGCCAGCGGTGAAGGCTGCTCAGTGGATGGCAGTTGCGCTGCAGGTGCGGCGCTGTCAGTGGTGGTGGTATCCTCCAGGCCTTCACCTGCAGTCTCGGACGGCTGCCCACTGGAGCTGCTGCTGCTGGCAGTGGTGCTGCTGGCGGAGGGGCAGGTGGTGGTGCTGTTAGTGGTGGTGGTAGCCTCCAGGCCTTCACCTGAAGCATCGGACTGCTGCCCACTTGAGCTGCTGCTGCTGGCAGTCGTGCTGCTGGTGGTGGGGCAGGTGGCAGTGGTGCTGCTGGCGGTGGGGCAGGTGGCAGTGCTGCCCGCGGTGCAGGTGGCGGTGCTGTCAGTGGTGGTGGTAGCCTCCAGTCCTTCACCTGCAGCCTCGGACGGCTGCCCACTGGGGCTGCTGCTGCTGGCAGTGGTGCTGCTGGCGGAGGGGCAGGTGGAGGTGCTTGCTGTGGTGGTGGTAGCGGTGCTGGCTGCGGTGGTGGTAGCGGTGCTGGCCACAGTAGTGGTAGCCTCCAGGCCTTCATCTGCAGCCTCGGACGGCTGAAATGCCATGGCTGGTGTTGTGTGCCCCTTCCTGCCCTTGGCAGATGGTGGTGCCTCCTTGCTTCTGGCAGCTGGTGTATTTTTCTTGCCCATGCTGGCTGGTGGTGCCTCCTTCCCCTTGCTGGCTGGTGTCTCCTTCTCACCCTTGCAAGGTGGCAGACCATTCTTGGCCTTGGCAGGTGGTGCTGGCCCACTGGCTGGGCTGACGGGTGCCTCCTTGGAGCCTCTCACACCTGCAGTAGCTGCAGAAACCACAGTGGCCGTGGACTGGGTGGCTGAGGTGCTGGGCTGGGTTCTGGCCACCCTGGCCTGAAGTGAAGGATGGGGGGAGGGGTGGGGAATAGGTCAAGGGTGGTGAGGAAAAGCTTCCTAGGGACACTGGGGTGGGGAGAGGGTGAAGGCTTGGGTGTGGAAGAAGAGGGAGTGGTTGTAGGAGGTGTCAGTCTGCTGTGTTTGGGTGCAGGTGCATGGGCTGGATGCTGTTGTGAGGTGGATGGCTGTTGGGTGTCTTAGTGCTTTGCTTTATGTACTTTGGGAGGAGGGGGCACAGACACAGTGGGAGATGACACAGGGGACATGTGCATGGATGTGGGGGTGGTGATTACCAGTGAGGGGCGTGTAGTGATAGGCGTGCTGGTGATGGTGGTAGAGGATGAGGATGTTGTGCATGCAGATGTGAGTGGAGACGCTACTGGGAGGGAGGTGGACGACGGGGAGGAAGGGAACATATTGGAGGCAGTGGATGTTTGTGTGTCTGCATGTGGATGGTGATTGTGTGAATGCCTGTGAGATGAAGTGTGGTGCTTGTGTTTGCCTGAGCCTCTTCTGTGTGTTGATTTGGGTGAATGCTGGTCTGAAGGTGCGCTTGGAATAGGCTGGTGTTGAGGGGATTGGGACTGGGTAGAGGAAGTTGGAGGGGCGAAGCTGGAGACAGTACAATGGCTGCCATCAGTCAGTTGGGCAGATCCTGGAATGCTCTCTGTCGGGCCGCCACGCCAGAGTGAATGCCCTCCAGGTATGCATTTGTTTGTTGCAAATGCACTGCTATACCCTGGATGGCATTCAGTATGGTTGACTGCCCAACAGAGAGGGATCTCAGGAGGTCAATAGCCTCCTCACTGAGGGCAGCAGGGCTGACTGGGGCAGGGCCTGAGGTGCCCGGGGCTAAGGAGATGCCCACCCTCCTGGGTGAGTGGGCACAGGAAACACGCTGAGGGGCTGCTGGGAAGGCGGTGCTGGCACTGGGGATGGCGGCTGTACCTGTAGTTGGGGTGGGCACAGAGGTGTCCGCCACCACCAGGGAGCTTCCATCTGAGGAGGAGTCGCTGTCGGTAGTGTCCCCTTCTGTCTCCGTCCTGGTGCTCCCCTCGCCCTCCGTCCCACTGGTGCCCTCACCATCGGTGGACTCTGCCTCCAGGCCCATGTGGAATGCAGCTCCCTCTGTCGCCGGTTCCTCTGCTCCTCTGCTAGATGATGCTAATGCACGCAAGGACAGGGTGACAAAACAAATACGGGGAGAGAGACAGAGGATACACTTGGTCAATGCCAGCAGCAAACTACTGTTGGTGTACACAACTCACAGGAAACAGCCCTATGCACTAGGCCATGCATTACCAGTTACAATACTAGTCACCAGGCCATGGGGTACAATGCCTAACGCCATTAGCTGCACACCCGAAACCCACAGGACCCTGCCCAGTAGTAGATGCCCACTAACATTATTGGGGATGGAGTGCATCTGAGCTTGCCCATCATTGAACCTACCCTGCCATGTCCGCCCTGGCCTAGGGGCACCCACAGCCCACATCCCCCACCCAGGGAACACCTTACACCCGCGCAAAGTCATGAATCTGAATGTGTACTCACCCCCTTGTGGCTGCTGTGATGCCTTCAAGCGCTCATATAACACCAGATAGGCCACCACCAGAATGCGGAACATCAGGGGGGTCAGGGTACGATGGGCACCCCTTCCTCGTAGGAAGGCTGGCCACAGCTGGGCCTCCGCTGTCTTCCTTGCCCAGCGGCGCAGGTCCTCCCACCTTTTGCGGCAGTGGGTGCTCCACCTGTTAAAGGCCCCCAGGGTCCACACCTCCTTGGTTTTGGCACGCCAAATACCCTTTTTCTGATGGGTGCTGACCTGCAGAAAAAAAATACAGCAGAAAAGGCATTAGTCATACTGTCCTGAGTGATATACTCATGGCCCACCATATCCCCCCATCCCCTTACGCACATACATTGACCACCATACATGCAACACTCTGCCCAGGACCCTCCAACCCCCCCCCCCACACGAGGCTTACACACACAGCAATCCATATATTCTTGCCCCACGCATCATGCTCACAGTGTACTCACCTGTTTGTTTGGAGGACCATAGAGTAAAGGGTACTGGGGTAGGACCCCATCCACCAGTCTCTCCAACTCCTCTGAAGTAAAGGCAGGGGCCCTTTCCCTAGACACTCGAGCCATCGTCGCTTCCAGACACAGGTCACTGCAGCACTTGCAGTGTAGGTCCTCTCCTGTTGAAGGTCAGGTAGCAAGTGAGTGAACAGATAGAAAATGGCGGTCACGTCCGCAGCGGTGCATACTGTTACCGCCGGTGTCCTTCGCCATTGGCTCCCAGAAACCCATAGGCCCCAATGATAACCAATGCAGTGTTGCACGGCGGTCATCGAGCGCCGACCGCAACGGCGCACAACGTCAGCGGAATTACCTCATTTCCACTTGTCCCTCCTCACAGGTCAGGCAGCTGCCATTTCAGGGGGTCACAGACCATGGCACCTAACTGCGTCACAGCAGACATTTGCCCATCAACTGACTTACGAGTTCACATACTGTTTCTGTAAAGCAAAAATTGCAAATTAATCTGAGAAAATATTTAAATATGACCTTCTGCTCATCGTTTTTCACCCGAGAGTTCAACCACTGAGGATGAATAGGAGATGGAGACATCCCCCGTGTACAGACCCCTGGTGGACCTGGCGGCAATGGAGGACAGACAAATCATCCTAACCTACAGACTTGATAGGGCCACAATCCAAGAACTGTGTGCGCAATTGCAGCGAGACCTGATTTCAGCTATCCACCACCCCACTGGTATCCCCCCTCTGGTACAGGTCCTGTCAGTGCTCCATTTCCTGGCAAGTGGTTCCTTCCAAATGACAGTGGCCATGGCATCAGGGATGTCACAGCCTATGTTCTCAAAGGTGCTGACCAGAGTGTTGTCTGTCCTGATGAAACACATGCGCAGCTACATCGTATTCCCCCAGGTGGAGGATTTGGCCCCAGTGAAGGCTGACTTCTATGCACTGGGACTGGATCGCAGGGACCGTTTGGGTGGTGGTTCTCCTTCTGCAGGAGGTGGGGTGCTGGTGGCCTGTTGTTCCTGTGGCGGGGCCTCCTGTCCACTAGTGTCAGTGGAGGTGGAGGGCTGTTCTTCAGTGTGGCTAGTGCCAGGGGCCCGTTGGTGTGCCACTGCCTCCTTCATGGTGTTGGCCTTGTCTGCCAGCACCCCAGCGATGGTGACCAGGGTGGTGTGGATGTCCCTCAGGTCCTCCCTGATCCCCAAGTACTGTCCCTCCTGCAGCCGCTGGGTTTCCTGGAACTTGGCCAGTATCTGGCCCATGGTCTCCTGGGAATGGTGGTATGCTCCCAGGATGCTGGTGAGTGCCCTGTGGAGAGTCAGTTCCCTGGGCCTGTCCTCCCCCTGTCGCACAGCAGTCCTCCCAGCTTCCCTGTTGTCCTGTGCCTCTGTCCCCTGAACCGTGTGCCCTCTGACACTGCCCCCAGGTCCCTGATCGTCCTGTGTTTGTGGGGTTGCCTGAGTTCCCTGTAGTGGCGGACACACTGCTGATTGAAGTGTCCTGGGGACAGAAGGATGGGCCCACTGGGTAGGTGCTTGGGGGGAGGCTCTGTGGTGGGTTGGACCTGTGCCTGGGTAACTGACTATCCAGAGGTCCCTGATAGGCCAGGTTAGTCATCGTGATCCAGGCGTGCAGAGCTGCTGTCATCACTGTGGGCCTCTTTTGGGGGGGACTGGATGTGGCTGGCACCTCTTTTCCAGTGACGATGAGTGGGGGTCCTGTGGGGATGTGAATGCAGTGTTGTTGTTCCTGTGTGTGCCATCTTGTGCATGGGTATGTTTCCATCTATGGTTGTTATTAGCAAGGCAGCTTCAGCTTGTGTGAGTTGTGATTTGTTTGGCTAAGTGGTTGTCACTAGTGTGCATGCTGTGGTGATGGGTGTCCATGCAGGTCTGTGATGGGGTCCATGCATTGATTTTGCATGCAGGGCTTGGTATTGGGATGGGTGGGTTGTGATGGTGGAGTATATGTGAGGTGGTGGGGTGATGGGGGTGAGGGTAGGGGTTGTTGTTTGTGATGGCATGCAGGTAGGGTGGGGGATGAAGTAGTAAAGATTTGACTTACTAGAGTCCAGTCCTCCTGCTAATCCTGCCAGACCCTCAGGATGCATTATCACCACAACCTGCTCCTCCCATATTGTCAGTTGTGGGGGAGGAGGTGGGGTTCCACTGCCAGTCCTCTGTACAGCTATCTGGTGTCTTGCAACCACGGAACGTTCCACCTCTTTCTGATGTCATCCCTTGTTCTTGGGTGCTGTCCCAATGCGTTAAACCTGTCCACGACTCTCTGCCATAGCTCCATCTTCCTTGCAAGAGATGTCTGTGCACCTGTGACCCGAATCGTTGTGCCTCTACCCTGATGATTTCCTCCACCATGACCGTTAGCTCCTCCTCTCTGGGGTGTCTTTGTGGTGCCATGGGTGTAGTGTGAGTGGTGTTTGTGAGGGTGTGTGGGGTGATGTGTTGGGGTGTGTGTTATGAGGTGCGTGGATGGTGGATGGGTGATGGTGTTTTGTTGCTCAGATTCAGTAGCTGCTCCTGGCATGTCTCTCTTTCACTTGCCAAAATCTTTGGGTCGTAAAGGCAAGGGGGCATGACTCCTGTCTTTGCTAAGACAGGAGTCATTTCAATGGGGGTTGGGCGTAAAAAAAAATGGCGCAAATCGGGTTGAGGCCAAAATTTTGCCTCAGACCTGACTTGCCCCATTTTTTGACACCCAAGCTCCATTTTCCCCTACGCCGGCGCTGCCTGGTGTGAGTCATTTTTTTTTACGCACACCAGTCAGCTGCGCCGGCTAACGTCATTCAATAAATAAGGCGCCCCCATGGCGCTTTGGAATGGCGTTAGCCGGCGTTAAAATATTTGATGCACAACTACGGTGGCGCAGTTGTGTGTCAAAAAGTATAAATATGGGCCAAAGTTTACAGGTCAGCTGACAGAGTGAAGCCCAGCATCAAGGATGAGGTATCCAAGATGTTAGATTTAGGTGTGGTTGAGCACTTCAACAGCCCTTGGTCCAGCCCAGTGGTCTTGGTACCTAAGGCTGCTGCACCTTCTACCAGATGAGAACTTCGATTATGTGTGGACTTCTGAGTGCTCAATTCATTCACCAAGACTGACGCCCACCCCATCCCCAGAGCTGACAAGCTAATCAATTGGTTGGGGGCTGCCACATTCCTCAACACGTTTGAATTAATGTTTGGGTACTGGAGGATTGCCTTAACTGATGGGGCCAAGGAGACATCAGCGCTCTCAATGCCAGAGGGGCACTTCCAGTTATAGGTCATGCCCTTTGGATTAAGGAACACCCCTGCCACCTTCCAGAAGCTGGTCAATCAGGTCCTGGCTGGGCTTGAAAACTTCACTGCTGTCTACCTTGACGACATTGCTGTTTTCATCTCCAGTTGGGAGGACCACTTGCACCACCTCTGGGAAGTGTTGAAGGTGCTGCAAGCTGCAGGACTCACTATCAAGGCCAGTAAGTGCCAGATAGGGCAGGGGTCAGTGGTGTACTTCGGACATCAGGTAGAAAGCAGCCATGTGGCACCCACACAACCTAAGAAATAATGCCATTTGGGCTTGGGCACCCCCCAAGATTCAGACAGAGCCTTCTTAGGCCTCACCAGGTACTACAGGAGATTTGTCAAGGGGGGTGGCACCATTGTTGCACCCTTGACAGAGCTGACTTTCAAGAAGCAGCTTAGAAAGGTGATCTGAACTGAGGCATGCCAAACTGCCTTTGACACCCTAAAGAAGGCCATGTGCATGGCACCCGTGCTGCTGGCCCCTGACTTCTCCAAGGAGTTTGTGGTACAGATAGATGCTTCAGAGCATGGTGTGGGAGCTCTACTTTCACAGCTGAATGAAGAGGGCCTACATCACTCTGTAGTGTTCCTTAGCAGGAGGCTTCTTCCCCAGGAACAGGAGTGGAATGCAATTGAAAGGGAAACATTTGATGTGATCTGGATGCTGAAGAAGCTAAGACCCTACTTGTTTGAGCCTCACTTCCGGATTCAGATCCGATCACAGGTCCCTCAGATGGATAATGCAGATGAGGGGTGAAAACCCAAAACTGTTGAGGTGGTCCATTTCCCTCCAAGGGATGGACTTTTAGGTGCTACACCGTCCTGGCACAGAACACAATGACGCTGATGGTCTGTCCAGTTTCTTCCGCCTTAGTGAAGAGAACTCCCAAGGGGTGGTGTAGGTCTCCCTACTCTCAGCTGGACAGGACATGTGTTAGGCTTGGCATCATTTGGCGTGTTTCCCCTGTCTTTTTACCTTCTGATCCCCTGTTTTTTGGTATGCTGGACTTGCTGGTTTATGGTCTCTGCGCACTTTACCACTGCTGATCAGTGCTAAAGTGCAAGTGCTCCCTATGTAAATTGTATTGGTGATTGGTTTATTCATGACTGGCATATTTGATTTACTAATATGTCACTAGTAAAGTGCACTACGTGTGCGCAGGGCCTGTAAATCAAATGCAACTAGTGGGCCTGTAGCACTGACTGTGCCAGCCACAGAAGTAGCCCTGTAAACATGTGTCAGACCTGCCACTACAGTGTCTTTGTGTGTAGACTTGCACTACCAATTTGAGCAAACCTTCCTTTTTACTACCTGTAAGGCACCCCTAATGTAGGCCCTAGGTAGCCCCATGGGCAGGACGCAGTGTATGCTAAAGGTAGGACATGTACTGATGTGTCTCACATGTTCTGATAGTGAAATACTGCCAATTTTGTTTTTCATTGTTGCAATGCCTATCCCTCTCAAAGGTTAACATAGGGACTGCCTTTCCTTTAAATATCTTTTAAGTGCAGTTTCCCATTGGGAGCAGATTTAGATTTGGCGTTCTGGGTCCCTGAACTCACAGTTTAAAAATACACCTTTTGGTAAAGTTGGTTTTTAGATTGTCAGTTTGAATATGCCACTTTTAGAAAGTGGGCAGTTTCTTTCTGAAACCATTCTGTGCCCCTGTCTGTTTGTGTATTCCACATCTGGGTCAGACTGACAGTTGGGCAGGTGTGAATTCCCTCTAGACAGTGACACAAATGGTTCTGGGGTGTAGCCTGCATATCCTGATGAGTCTCCTGGGCTATAGTGGGAAGGAAGGAGTTGACACACGTGAAAGGGCTGTGCCTGTCCTCACACAATGCAGTCTCTAACCCCCTGGTGTGTCTGGGGCCAGGCCTGGGCAAGGGAGCATCTTGTGAACAATAGAGACTTTCCTTTGAAGTTTGCTTACTTCAAACGCAGAAAGGGGGATAAGTAGTGGACCTAAAACACCAGACTTTTAGAACACTTCTGGATCAAGAGGAACCTTTGCCAAGGAGAAGAACTGGAGGAGGAGTACTGTGCCTTTACTGTGTGTGTTTTGCTGGGTTGGCCTGCAGTTGCTGCTTCTGCCTTAAAGAGGGCAAAGACTGGACTTTGTTGTTATCCTGCTTGTGAAGTTTCTCCGAGGGCTTGAAGTAGAGCTTGCCTCCTGTTCGAAATCTCAGCGATTTCAAAGACTTCAGATTCATCTGCCTGCAGCACTGGGAACTGTGTGTTTTGTGCTGCAACAGAAGGAGAATCACCTCAATGCCATCAATGACATTGCTGCCTGCACCGTGGACTGACGACGATGCATAGAGCTGTGCCTCCCTTCGCACCACAACCCTGGTCTCACCGATGCCGCAACCTGATGCCGCCACAGAGTAGCCGCTTGTACTGTGACCTGTGGGCCTACACTTGCATCGCCTTGCTCTCACCACAGCTTTGGTATCCCCGACGACGACGCTCTATGCTGACGCCGATGCCGATGCCGCTGCCTGCACCATGGCCTGATAACACCACTCGTAAGGTACATGAAGCACTGTCCCGTCCCGCACCACAGCCCTGGTCCACTGACATCAGCGCTATCGACTCCAGCATCATCAACAGATGCCTCTGCCTGCACCGCAGCCCGTGGGTGCCACACAGAGCCCACCCCACGTTGTACTGTCACCTTAAGCCTACTGATGACAGCGCTGCCTGCACTGTGACTTGGAGACACCAGGCATCATACCGCCCGCTTCACACCGCAGCTCTGGTCTCACTGACGCCACACGACGCCGTTAGCAAGCCGCTGCCTGCACCTTGACCTGTGGGAACCGCACGTCGCATCATCCCGCTTTGCACCGCAGCCCCAACGCCATCATCGCCAGGGCCACTGACTTCATCAGCTCAGAGTTTGATCTGCAACATGTGTGACTTCGAGGGCCCGATGACCCCTGCACCAACCTCCGGAACTGATGGTCACCGAAGCCTGCCAACACGAGTGACGCCGCACTCCAGATCTCACTGTGAGGATCATGACGCCATACATTTCCAAGATACTGTATGTGGGTCTTCCTGACACCGTAGATGGCCCACGATGCTGCGGACAGTCTGAACTGTTGGATTTGCTGTTCACGATCCATGATAGCCCCAGATGGAGCTATCGACTTCAAGGAACTGTATTTTTAAGTTAATTCTTGCAAAATTCATATCTTTATTACTGTATGCTGGATTTGTCTCATTTTAGGTCTTGTTTTACCTAGACAAGCATTAGCTATTTTTCTAAAACTGGTGTGGTGTCCTTTTGTAGTGTCTTCACTGTATTATTGCGTGATCTGTGCAAATGCTTTACACGTTGCTTCTGAGATAAGCCTGATTACTCTTGCCAATCTACCAAGGGGGTGAACAGGGGTTATCTGAGCTAGGTATCTCCCTTATCCTGACTAGAGTGAGGGTCCCTACATGGAGTGGTGCACACCGACTGCCAACTAGAGATCCCATTTCTAACAGCATGTTTTGGGGGCTCCTGTCTTTGAATTTCATTAACCATTTCTCCTAATGGAAGTGAGCAAGACGGCAAACAATACTTGATCAAACATACACTTTCAGTGAAAGGCCACACAAAACAGGTAAAATATGTCTTGCTGGTGCTCACAATTCCTTCAGATAACACTGGGTAGAGAGAGACAGAGTTAGAGGTAGATGAAGAAGAGGGAGAGAGGCTAAGATAAGGAAATAGGGGAAAAGAAACTTCACTTTCATAAGGGGGCCCTCAGAATGTGGGTGCACTGGGCAATTACCCACTTTGTCAATGCCTTAAAACATCTCTGAGTCTGAGGTATATGAGTTAGGGGAGCACAGGTTTATCCATAAATGAGGCAAAGTATGTTTGAAGAGTGAGAAACTGAGAGAAAAGAGTGTGATTGAGAGAAGTCTGAGTGTGAATCAAAATTGGAGTGAAAGGTACTATGCCAGGCATAAAAGTGAATAATATTTTCCTAGGTACATGAAAAAAGATTACGATTTCCTATGAAACGGAACACAAGAAAAAACCCTTACCTCAAAAAAGATCCCCAGGACAGTGAGCCAGTAGGGGGCTAATCATGAACAAGAAATTGACCTCATCATCTGAACAAGAATAAAGAAACATTTGTCTGAGTTCTGTTGTACCTATATTTTTGTATGGCAATTACCTTGAAAACCTGAACAAAACCACATTTATATGTGCTGAAATGTTTCCAAACCTTTGCTTAATAATATTCTAGCTATGACGGTCATTATGAACATGGCGGGAAAGACAGAATCCCGCCGTTGGCGGTGAATGAAAACCCGCCATATAATGAACAAAAAAAAACAACCCCGCCGAAAATTCCCAGACCACCACTCCCCGCCAGGACTCTGTCGGCGGGAATCCCTGCCCACTGCACCCCGCCACCGCTAAGCACACCCACATCCCGCCCTCCAAATAATGATGCACAAATCAACTTGGCGGACAGTGGAGGCCAGACGACCATTGGCGGCTGCGACCGCCACGGGCGGCAAGTGGACACAACAGCAACAAGTGCACACATTGGATAGGCGTATCACCCACACACCTGACACACATCCAGAACCCCATTAAACACCCCCAGACACACCCCACAATCCCTTGCAACGAACCCAGGACCAGAAGACGGAGAGCACCAGAGCCAGAGAGCGAACGGCAGCATGCAGGAGATGCACATCGACCCACAGAGAAGCACCCTTACCCCGTCCCCAGTCCCAATGCCATCCACCACTATCACCATGTCCCCCCCAAAAAATCCACGCTTCACCGAAAGGGAGCTAGGGACCATGGTGGACGAGATCCTGAAGGTGGAGCCACAAATATTCGGGTCCGAGGTGCAGCACACACCCATTGCGGGGAAATTGGAGCTGGGGCAGACCATTGTCAACAGGGTGAATGCAGTAGGACACCACCCACGCACCAGGGACGACATCCGGAAGAGATGGAACGACCTGCGGGGGAATGTCAGGGCCATGGCATCTAGGCACCACATGGCAGTGCAGAAGATTGGGGGAGGACTGCCACCAACACCACCCTACTACACCGACTGGGAGGAGAAGGTCCTCGCCATCCTGCACCCAGAGGGACTCATTGGACTCACTGGAGGAATGGACTCGGGTAAGTCATCTACAATTACCCCATATACAACACATCTGCAATGCATGCACCACCCCACCCCATCCACACCCACCTGGACCACCCAGCCGTTTCCAACCACATCCACCACCCGGCATCACCTACAACCCACTAACAGGTCCACATCACTCCCGCTGTGCACAGCCACCCACCCCTGCACGTACCCACAATGGAATAATACCCCCACCACAATGCAACCCCACCACTGCCACTAAATGCTATGTCAACCTCACAAAGGCACCCTGGAAGGCCCCTTAAATTAACACCAGCACAAAATAGCACAGTCCTGTACACCTCCTACCTACATGCATATGTAACAGACATGTGTCTGTCCCCCAACAGGCACCACCACCCATGCAACCCTAATGGACGGGACAAGGAGTGCCACTGCCCTCCAGGGAGACAGAGCCACCTCACAAGACCTTGGCGAAGGATCCCTGGACACTGATGAGCAGGCAGGCCCCTCACACAGTCCTGGATTTTCACCATGCAGCAGCCCCACCCAGGAAACTGTCACCCCTAACACCCAGTCAAGACCAGCAGGCCAGGGGAAGTGTACCCACACCAGTGTATCCAGGGCACAGACTGGTGGAACACAGCTACAGAGGTCACAGTCTCCCACTCCCAACATGCAGGAAGGCGAGGGCCCCAGTACAAGTGGCACGTCCAGACCTGTGTAGAGGACAAAGGCACAGGGGGATAGGGCAAGTTCAAGTGTCCCAGTGGGCCAGGGGGGAGGCCACCGGATGGATGCAGCAGCCCAGGACGTTATTGCAGAGGTATTAGGGGCCTACCAACATACCCAAGACAGGTTGTCACAGATTGTGTCCACCCTGGAGCAAAGTCAGAGGATGCAGCAGCAACAACACCAACAGGTCATGGAGCAGTGGAAAGAGCACAATGCCACAATGGCCACCATTGCTGGAGCACTGTTGCAGTTGGTAAAAAACCAGTCTGACACCCACACCGGACAAGAGGCCCCCACAACAGCCCTGGACAACCAGCATCTGATGACCCAAGCAGCAGAAACATCACAGGAAATACCCTCCCAGGAAACCCAAAGGCCAACCATGCCACCCCAAGAAGCTCCACAGCAGGCGCCCAAACGTAGTCTTAGGCCAAGATATGGCATTGGAAACCCAGCTAACAACAAGGCCCCCTCCAACAATTGACTCTGCTACTAATGCAAAGCAACCATCCCACCCATTCACCAACAATACTTAGCTGAGGGCAATTTGAAGTACTGTTCGACAAAATGGACCCATCTAAAACATCCAACAGGACTGCCACCAAGTTGGTTTCGTGGACACCCAACCCTTACGACTCCCATCACTGTATATAGCACAATTCACTCAATTCTACCAATAAAACACATTTCACACCTGTAACACTGTCCCCTGTCTTAAATTGTGAACAAAGTGGAGTATGGATGCAACTGGCAGAGAACAACTTTATTGTCAATTTGTGGTTGATGGTGGTACTGTGTGCCCAAATTTTGGCAAGGAGGGAATGCATATATTTTTTGTCAGTACCATACAGAAGTGGTCCATGTATTGCCTATCATAACCAATCCCCCCTATATGACAGAGCACACTGACAGTATTAGTCACAAACCCTAATGACAGGCTTAAGTCCCACATAGTTTTTGGAAGTAGAGTTGTATCAGTTGGTTCCTGGAATTGACATCTTCCCCTTCCTCATCCTCATCATCACTCTGCTCACCTCTCTGAGGTAGCTGATCAGAACCTATAGCACCCTCCACCTCCAAAAGGGGGATAGAATCTCTCACTGCCACGTTGTGCAGCATGCAGCAGGCCACCACTATTCTACACACTTTATCAGGCCCATAGGCCAGGGAACCCCCAGATATATGTAGACAATGGAATCTAGCCTTCAGGAGACCTATAGTACGCTCTATGACCCTCCTGGTACGTCCATGGGCCTCATTGTATTTCCTCTCTGCATCTGTCCTGGGATTCCACACTGGTGTCAGGAGCCAACGTAAGTTTGGATAGCCAGAATCACCTACAAAATGGTTCAATACAGACTTGTCATTGTGATGTCCCTTAGTCAGACAGGCTGGCTTTCTGAAATGTGTCAGTTAGTGAAAGGGAAACTTACCTATGATGCACCCTCTGTGCTCTTGTAGTCGTTCCATCTTCTGTGGCACACTACTGTTCCTCAACACAAATGAATCATGGACTGAACCCGGAAACATGGCATTCACATGGGAAATGTACTGGTCTGCAGTACACACCAATTGGATGTTCATGGAGTGAAAGCTCTTCCTGTTTCTGTACACCTGTTCACTCACTCTTGGGGGGATGATGGGTATGTGTGTGCCATCGATGGCACCTATGACATGGGGAATGTTTGCAAAGGCATTGAAGTCAGACTTGATGGCAGGGAGGTCAGTACTTTGGGGAAACCGCACATAGGATTGCAGATGTTGTACAAATGCATTCAGAAATCTTGTCAGTACCTGGCTGAACATTGGCTGTGAGAAACCAGCACCCATGCCCACTGTCACTTGAAATGAGCCTGTGGCCAGGAAATGGAGTGCGGAGAGCACCTGCACCTCAGTTGGAATGGCATGCTGATTACGATTTCCCGGAGTTAGTGCAGGATCCAGTAATGCACAAAGGTCCTGAATAGTTGCACGTGTGAGCCTGTAAGTGATTGTGAGCTGAGGCTCCACCATGGTCCCCGTATCCACAAGTGGTCTGTACACCAATGGTGCCCTTCCTCGCCGCAAGGGTTGGTTCCTACGAGGGGTTAAAAAAAGGAGTGACGTAGACACATACATAGGCACACTTTTCAACATTTCTGCACTGCATTGTTCATTATAGTGTCTCTACAATAACTGCTACCTGACAGATATACATGTCCTTCACTAGTAGGGAACAGAGTAATTAATGTGTGCTACTATACAGAATAGATAGAGGCCTAGGTGCTTCGTGTGGCTAGTAGGCCCTGGATTGTGAGTAGTAGGAAATTCAAGATGCATGGGTAATTGAAAAATGTCTGCCCACTGTAGATCTGCCCCTTTGTTATGGAAGTGACCTCTTACCGCTAGCGGTTGACATCACAGAGTAAGGCGGTGTTGACTGCTGTTCGCACCCTCATTGGCTAACATGGATGCCAATGGGGAATCCTGGCGTATCATGATCGCCGCCAGCGGTGACGGTGCATGCCGCCGCAGAACGTACATGCGTCCGTCATCGTTTGATCACTTGACTCCCTGATCTTGTGTGGACAGGTACTCCACTCTGTGTACTACTGCGGCCTGCCTCTGGCTATGGATATGCCATGTGGTGCAGGTGAAAGGGCCCCGGCCTTCACACAGGAAGAACTGGAGAAGCTAGTGAACGGGGTCCTGCCCCTGTACGGCAAACTCTACGGACGGCCAGAAGTACAGGCGAGTCTGGGTTTGTGGGGCACTGTGTATGTCATGTATGGTGAGGATTGCACATATGTGTGCTCCTCTGAGCCTGCCTGGGCCATGGTGCATGGAATGCTGCGTGCGACTGTCCTGTATGTCTGAGAGTACTGTCAGTCCAATGTTGGACAATTTGCAAGCTGTTCCTATTGTGCAAGTGCCTGACCTCTGTGTTCCATTTCTGTGTCACCCTTCTAGGTCAGCATCCACCAGGAGAGGGCACATTGGCATGCCATTGCCATGGAGGTGCGGACCCTGGGGGTCTACAACCAGCGGAGCACCCACTGTCGAAAGAGGTGGGAGGACCTGTGGCGCTGGGCACGAAAGATCAGTGAGGCCCAGCTGGGGAAGTCCTCCCAACTTGGATGGGGTGCCCGCCGAGCACTGACCCCCCTCTTGTGACGGATCCTGGCGGTGGCGTACCCAGATCTGGATGGGTGCTTGAAGGCTGCACAGCAGTCACAAGGGGGTGAGTACTCATTTCACATACTTCAGTCTGGAAGAATGACTGGGTGTGCAAAAGGGCTCATGCTGCTTAGAGCAGGGAATTTGACTGGTGTCCATCTACTGTATGTTCCCCAAAGGGTGTAGGGGTGTCCCTGTCAGGTTTCACATATCTCAGCTCCAAAAGTATTTCAGGGGATGGGAGTAGAGCTGTATTCTGGACAGTAGTCAGGGGCATGGCCATGGGCATAGTGTACGGTGCTGCCTGTTGGGTGTGTTTGCTGGGTGGGTGTATGTCTGGCCATTCTGTTTCAGCATTCAGATATTTACAAGTATCTCTCCTGTTTTGTCTCCCCATCCCTGTTCTCTTGTGTTGGTTTGGTACAGCATCAACATCAGGCGAGGGAGCTGAAGCATCGGTAAGTGGGGCGGCCAGCAGCCCACAGATCCTCTGAGGCAGAGACAACGGACGCCCAGGGGACTAGTGAGTGGGAGGGTGAGGGGACTTCCACCGGGGAGGCTACTACCACAGGAGGTAGTGACTCTGAGACCTCCTCCGATGGGGGTCCTCCGGCAGTGGCGGACCCTAGTGCACACACCACTACCGTGAGATCTTCCGCCACTACCCATACCATCACCGCCCTCCCTTCTGCTCTCCACTGAGTTGCCCGTGCCTGCCCACCCAGAAAGGTGGGCATCTCCTTCGCCCCAGGCACCACCTCCCCTGCCCAGTCAGCCCTGCTGCCCTCACAGAGGAGGCTACTGACCTACTGAGAACCATCTCTGTAGGGCAGACAACCATGGTGAATGCCATCCAGGGGCTAGCATCAGAGGTGCAGCAGACCAATGCCTATCTGGATGGCATTCGCGGTGCCGTGTCGGCCCTACAGAGATCTTTTCAGGCTCTGGCCTCCTCTCGGACGGCAGCCAGTTTCCCTGGCCATTCCGTCCCCCCTCCAACCTCCTCTACCCCTTCCAGCACTCAACTCCCTTCACCCGTCCAAAGCACACAATCAGACCCGCTGACACGCACATCAACACACAAGAAGCACACTTCAAAACACAAGCACCACACCTCCCACCACAAGTACTCACACAGCCAACAGACACCTGAACACACAACAACGTCTACTTCCCCCAATGTGCCCACCTCTTCCGCCTCCCTGTCTGTCCCCTCTACATCCACAACCTCATGCACTGCACTTTCACTCACTGTTACTGCTCCTCTTCCTGCACTCACCACAATAGCAGACAGCCATACATGCACCCGTACACCACACCTGCACTCACCACCTCTACTGTAGTTGACACATGCAGCACACTCACAAGACTTGCAGACACCCACCCAACACACATCCACACTAGCTGTTTGTCTTCTCCCACTGTGTCCACCCCCCCACCTCCCAAGACACACAAACGCACCAAGACACCCACCCATCAGACATCCACCACATGACAGCATACTGAGCAGTCACATGCACCCACTCCATGCACACCTACACCCCATACATCCACTCCTTCTGCCTCCACTCCCACGCCCTCATCCACGCCCACTCCAATTGCTCCCAAAAAACATTTCCTCTCCCCTGCTGACCTCTTCCAACCCACTGGCCCACCCTGTCTTGTCCCCAAACGTGCCCACCTCCTTGCCCTTTCCGCTCCTTCCACATCACAGCCCACCCCTGTCCACCCTTCCCATTCCCGTGCCCCTTCCCCAGTGAAGAAGAAGGCCCGGTCAGAGCCTAGGCCATCCAGCTCCACCTAGCCAAACAGCCCGCCCCCTTCAAAGGAGAAGCCCACCCACCTCCACCCTCCACAAGAAAGTCAAAGTCCCACCCCGTCGAAAATCACCACCCCCACCCCCACCACCCCCTGCCCCCCTTCCGTGAGGTACCTGGATCCCCATATGGTGCCCCGTTCTGTGGAGTACCCAGCACTTGTGGGAGTCAAGTGTGGTCCATTGTGGCCCATGACAATTGGGATTTTAAAGACTGGCCATTGGCCCTGTTTGCACTGTTTGGCTCAGTGAGCTTCTTATTAAAGTTTCTGTGTGGCCTGTTTTTGGGCTGCACACAGTTACACCCTGGTGTTTGTTTTGATTTTTTATGGGTGTGGGGCTATTGTATATACTAAGGTCAAGTTGCATTAGCCTTCGGTCGGGTACGTACCTCTTGGTGTGGAGTGTATGACTTGTACTGCTGGGAAGGGTTGGGGGGTGTTGCAGAGTGGGTGGGTATGTAACTGTGCCCTTTCCTCCCTTGTGTCGTAGGTTGCGGTACTTACCGTTGTCGTCTTCGTCGGCGGTCTCGGTCGTGTAGGTATATGGCAAGGAGCAGTACTGGCATGATCATCAGCTCTCTGTCCAGGGCTGGAGCTGCATGTTCTGTGGAACTCCGGTGAGTGTTTCCTTATATTTGGTTCATTTCCACCTGGCTTTGTGTGGCGGTGGCTCCCGCCCAGGAACTGGCGGCGGAATGGTGGTTCATAATTTGATGGGCGGGTTGGGCCTTTCCGACGGCCTGTGGGTGAACTCTGCTGTCGTTGGCGGGACTCCTCTCCTGGCGGTGGGTGGTTCGCGTCATGCGGGTGTTTCGTTTGGATCATTATTTGGCGGTCCGGACCACTCCTCTGTTGGCGGTTTCTACCGCCACCGCTGGCGTAGCGGAACGGACCGCCATGTTCATAATGAGGGCCTATGTCTGCCATAACCCTTGACTCATCCTTGACATATTGTTTGACATAATGTGCGGATACTTGCCAATATTTATGTTGTCTCTGGTATAATAATGAATCATTCTTGTATATTGTAAGATATAATTATGGCTATCCCCAATGTAGCACCATAGTCATCCCTTTTAATTCAAGATTATAAATGGGCATGGATGTCAGAATCGGTTCATATTTAACAGTAGGAGAGAAAGGTGCAAGGTGAAACATGACAAGCTGCTGATTGGGAACAAAACCTTTTATTTAGTTTAAAATAATGTGGCAATATAGGACTAAAATGCAGTTTGCACATGAAAACAATAAGCCTAAATGGGGGAGCCATGGTCAGTTATGTAAAATAGCATTATTGTTGTTTATTGTGATACATCTATAAATCCAGAAAACTGCCTAGTCAATGTTTTTTTGCAAAATTATTGTATCATGAAAAATGTTTCAATCTCGTATTTGAGAGCTGATGCAGGCTGAGTTTCAAAGCTTTATTGCAGATTTTGCTTAATTGGCACCAGAGGGCACTTACTGCTGTGCCTTTTATTTCCTGTCATGGGTGGAGGCTTCCATGATATCACTGCTGCTCTTCAGTGCCTGAGCAAAGCATGTGCTTTTGGTGTAACCAGTGTGACCTTGTAAGCTGTATGTAACTGAGCAGTAACTTTACATAGGAGCATGTAGGATATCTCTGCTGTATTTGGCCTGTGAGGTTTGATTTCTCAACCCTGTACTTCAAAGTAGAAACTCATTCATAAAAACTGTATGCATGTACTGTATGTACCGTATGCGCATGCAGCTTTTATGAATGCAGCATTTGTGGTATGTGTTTTTATATATTGTGAACCTAGCCAAACCTCAAGGTAGTGCTGTACAGTGTCAAAGAAATAAATACAGTCAACAATTGATTGGACTGGGCAACGTTCTGAGTGTGAAAGTTGCATGTAATAGCAATAAGTAGACTAAAACCGGTAACCATCGGTGCAAGTTGTTAAGACCACTAAAGAACCACCAATATCCTTTACACTACCACCAATATCTTTGCTCATATGGATAACAATTTCAAGTCTGCCCCAGAATAACTAAAACTTTATAAATCTACTATGCACAGCAAAAAAGAAAACTACAAATTTAGAAACAATCTTTATGAGTTGTTAATAGTGGGGGAGAGACTCTCAAAATGATTAACACATCTAAACAAATTCTAGCCAGTGACTATAAGTGTGCAATCTTAAGACCAACAAAGGAATATTTTCAGATATGAATGGTAGATGCACAGCACTCCTCCATAGAGCTTTGACAAACCTACATCGATCTGGACGCCACTAAACCTTTTCAGGTTGCAATTGTGTACTTTAAAAAAACTATATGAAAACCTATTTTCCTTCTTCTGCAGCATGATGGCTGTTAATAAACTTTTTCTCGAACCTATTCAAATTCCGCATGTCCAGTATCTTTGATGATCATAAAGTGCTAACACAGAAGTCTTAATGATATTATTAATTAATATTCTTGTATTCTGAGTGTTGAATTTGCGTAGAAAATGTATTACCTTGGGGAAAAATAATGCACGCATATGAAAGTGTGACCAAGTGAGTGGCCGCCAATGTTCACATAATGTACTTAATAGTGGCTTATTAATATGAAATGTTGAGCTGTTGTTTGATTAATGTAGTAATATGTCAAATTAAGGGTTATGCATTAGTTATTAGTTTTATTAATTGAAAGCCTTAACTTAGCAGAAGTCTTGGCCTAGTTGCACGGCCTCATGTCAAGCTGCAGTCCTTAGGTGTTTAATCAAATGTCTGCTTAGAGAATTATATTGTGATTTTCCACTGTGCTAACCTAATGTGCTCGTAGCTAAGTCTTTCTCATGAGAACTGCTTGCTAGAAGATGCTGTACTAGCTAAATGTAACATTGTAAATGTAATGTGCATTAGACTGACTTTCTCAGGAGAGTACAATGAAGACACAGACTGGAGTAGAAGCTAAGATTTGAAGTTTTAGTTTTATTGGACAGAGTGTAAACATACGATCCCTTGACCAATAGGGACTAGGGAAATAGTTTATGGAATCTAACTTAGCCGGACCGTTCTGAGAAGAGGGCAGCATTTGCCATTTGCCATTGCATTTGCATATTTTCTACCTTGCCGTAAGGCCATTACTTTCTTGAGCGTCTTGAGAAGAGACATGCTTAACTTTAATGCTTAAAAGACTTTACCTTTTACTGAACTTTGATGCTGAATCCTGATGTTTTGCTGACCTGACTGATGCCCTGATGACGAAGACTGTCAAAGCTTTCTGATCCAAACTGAGGATCGGTATACTGACTATGAGATTGTTTGCTATGTCTATTTCATTTTCTTTGTAGGTACCAACTGCGCTATTTTGATAGAGCCATGGATAGATGTTTTCCCAGATTTGTGTTGACTAAACTGTTTTGCATGAAGCCCAACATTCTAATTCTAGTCTGGTGTTAGTTAGGATCCTCACTAATGAAATTCAATATATGGAGTTACCTGTGATGTCTTTTCTTTGCTGAATCTAAATGTATGTAATATCATTTGTGCAATTATTCTTGCTATTACTTTGCACTGCAACCTTAGAATGTGTAGTAGCTCAAGCTTTGATTAGATTGCGATTCTTTCATCATTCCTGTCAACCAGTGTTGTTTCTGTATGTCTATCAGTTGATTTTGAGACTATCTTACATGACATTAGCATTATTAATATAGGGAAATAAATATTTTTACTTTTATATAAAGGTGCGGTTATTCATGACTGCAAGGTCATGGTGTGTAACAATTACTGACTCCAATTGATTACTAGTGCTATAGATTATATTTGAATATTGATGTTGTTGATTAGTTATTGATTATTGATCTGCATGAACTGGATTTATGGTGGGAACATCTTAATTGAGTCAAAAGGTTCATCAACCTATTCGCGTCCCCTTGTAAGTTTATTAATTAAGGTCAACACATGCTGCATGCAATTGACACACAAAACTAATTCAGGTTGAGATACAGCGGTGAACTATCTGAAGAAAGTCAAGTGTTGCACCCAGATTACCTATCCATGCCTTAATGGACAAAAGACGAATGTCGACTCACTGTAATTTCATTATGTGCTCTGTTCTGCGAGCCAAATTACTCAGGCTCTCCACCGGCTCCAGTCAATAGGTTTGAGCAGCTGTGGTGTACTAGTTAATAGTGGTTTTGTCTTCACTTCAGAAAGTAATACCATCAAAAGAAACACATGCTTCCACCCTTGCCAGCTTTGTAGGCAACTTCTTCTGTTATATCTCCCCCACAAAGTCACCTTTAGATTCACAGTTGTGATTTCCAGAATTGGTTACAGTGAGGCCAATGACATGGTCCTCAATACAAAGAAGGTAGACAAGCTCCAGAAGTTACAAACCCACATGGTTTCATTCATTTCAATTTTGAGACTCAGTGGTCACATCATACCAGGATATACTACCTTTTGTGGGCTAGTCATCAAGGAAAGAATGAAGCTTAAGACAGTATGCCTTACTAAAAATACACTTCATAGCTGCATTGAGTATACATCTAAAGTATTTCTGCACTATCCAACATATTAGGGGGCATATTTATACTCCGTTTGCGCCGATTGTGCGTCAGAAAATTTGACGCACAATCAGCACAAACGTTGCCCCATATTTAAACTCTGACGCCCGAGCCCGCGGACGACAAAATTCCGCTGTGTGCGTCATTTCTTGCATGCGGCAACCTGCCCTGCGTTAATGATATGCAGGGTAGGCGTTCCCGTCCAAAAAACAACGCAAACGGCCGTGCGTCGTATTTATGCTTCTGTGCAAAAATGACTCTCGGCCGGGAGGCGGAGCAAAAAAATGACGCACAGCCCGATGTGCATCAAAATTTAACGCCTGGGTCAGGGCAGGCGTTAAAATGGGGCAAACACACCTGTATTTAATCAGAACACACAGAACAAACAGCAGAGCAGCAGAGCAGCAGAGCAGCAACAGGGAGACATGGAGGTGACTTTTATCCAGCGTGCACATAGACGCAGAGCCCAGCAGCAACAACAGCAGCTACAACAACACCAGCAGGGACCCCAAAGGCAGCGCAGAAGGCAGGAGAGGATATTCCGCCCAAGAACAACCCTGCATGGCCTCAGGGAACACGACATCATACAGAGGTACTGGTTGAACTGGCAGGCCATTCAGCAGCTGCTGCGCAACATTGAACCGCAGTTGGCCCCCACTTTAGTGACACCCCGCACCATACCAACGGAAACAAAGCTGCTTGCCGTACTTCACCTGCTGGCAAGTGGCTCATTTCAAACAACTGGTGCCCTGGTTGGCGGAATATCACAACCATCATTCTCCGTATTTCTGCCAAAAGTACTGGATGCCATCATTCGCCTGACACCCCTCCACATCTGCTTCCCTAACACACTGCAGAAGCAGCAGGAAACTAAAACAGGGGTTCTACCCCATCAGTGGCTTCCCACACGTCCTTGGTGCAATCGACTGCACACACGTACGCCTTGTGCCACCTGCTGCAACTGAACACCTCTACCGCAACAGGAAGCACACACATTCAATCAACGTGCAGGCCATAGTCGATCACCAGGGATTGATCACCAACATCGTGGCTAAATATCCTGGGAGTGTACATGACTCATTCATCTTCCGTCACTGCACCATCAACCAACACTTCCAGGATGGACGGTATGGCAATGGACTACTTGTTGGTAAGTACAGAAACCTACTTATATACACACTGCACAGCAACCCTCTAGGACACACAACACATACACCACAACAGCAACATCTAGACAGGAGCACACTGAGGTCCTGACATCACTAGCCATGTTTCTTAACTCACCATTGAACCTGTCACACACTGGAATTTACTGTACAGCATAATGTGAAGACATTAATGAGTGTGGTTGCCTAAATGTCACCTTGCAAATTGTAAGTGTCACAATGACCTTTACATTAATACATTACATACGTCTAAAGGTATGGGATGTCCAGGGTACTTTGATATGAACGTGTTAACAACACTTCCAAATTTAAATGTGCATGGAACTATCATCTCACCCTCAGTGAAGACTCACGGACACCTGTATCACAAGTCACAATGCTAGGGAGGGCACACTGTACTGCAAATCACAAAACATACTGCAGACAAACGGTTAGCAGACAAACACTTGCTCAGCCAAGGAAACAACACAATGCAGATGGTATAGCCTACAAGTATAGGATGTCACATTAGTACACAAAAGAGTCACAGACAACACAAGACAACTACTGCCATTAAAGGTCTTTTCAATAGTGCCATCTACATCTACATGATCCCATTCTGTGTTTTTCTTTCAGCTGACCAGGGGTATGGCATCCAGCCATGGCTAATGACACCATTTAGGAACCCGAGTACTGCTGCAGAGCGGGCATACAACGACGCCCATAAGAGGACACGCAGCATTGTCGAGCGGACCTTTGGGATCCTCAAGTCAAGGTTCCGCTGCCTTGACATCACTGGCAGTAGCCTACTATATTCCCCCGAGATGGTCTGTTGGATCATACTCACATGTGCAATATTGCACAACATTTGTGTAAAAAGGAACATTCCCCTCCTCGAACCAGACCCATACATGCCTGAAGACGAAGAAGAGGAGGATGCTGGCCTGCAACAGGAGGGGGAACAACCAAACACGGCTGCTGGAGTGCGTAGGCGCCAACACATTGTAAATAATTTCTTTTCATAATTATCACCATCACCATTTAATGCACTATTGTAAATAAACACTGATAACAAACACCACATCATGGTTTGGCCTATTCATTTCTGCCCACCTTTAGCTTGAAATATCTGAAGAAGAATGTCGTCTCATTGAGCAATAATGATATAACAATCAGGACACAAAAAAATACACCACAAATGTAATGGCCACCATACAATGGTCAAATACACACACAATGTAAATGACAGACATCCTGTACAGTTCACCTTTGAAGGGCAATAGCTGAGGACCACACATATGACTCACATACATGTAGTAAATGCAGCAGATGGCACACAACTAAAACACCATCACTCAACTAGGGGAAAACAGGCCTCATACATCAGGCAGTTCACATGCTAATGCTTCAGGAACAGGAATGTAGGACTAGACTCTTGCCAACAGTAATTCCAACTACTTACTATCATTGCAATGACTATCTGTCACTAGAGTTACACATAAGCAGAACATACACAGCACAAGTGCTACACCTATGACAAGCATCCAGCACATCACATCCCATCTACATGTCAGCCCTTTTCTAAAAACATTACACACACTTGCAGCTGCTCACACCCCACCTGGAATGCCGATTTGTGTACACTGAGATTCCCTCATCTACACACACACTCACAAGAGTCATCCAGTTTGCCACACCCTTTCCTATGACTATTGTCATAGTACCATCTCACTGCATGGAACTCAGCTCATATAATACACTGGCTTGGAGTTTTTAAGGCCTGGAATCACCTGTAGATTGATTCTTCTGTGAAAGGTACTGTAGACTAATTTTCAGCAAATCCCATCTGACAGGACTAGTGAGACACAGATGGAGGCCACACCTGTGATCCCCTCCATGCACACCACCCAAATGTACATGCCCCGTCCCTGCAGATGCCTCCTACTGCATACATGTTTGAATGTGAGCTATTACATCATTAAGCTTTGACACAAATGTTGCCGTTGAAAACTTTATTAGGGTTCATGTGTCACCTTCAAAGCAACACAGGACATACACAGTGTGACATCTCAACTGTCTAATGCTCCCTCGGACCAGTCCTAGTCAGAACACGTGATCATGTAATTACTGAAAGAGCTTGCTCCTGATTGACCCAGCATCCTGTCAGCCTGACTGGCACCTGTCCGTGGGTCACTCTGCAGATACCTGGGGTCCACCTATGGACCACACGTGCTGTCCAAAACCTTTTGTACCTCAGACACTAATTTGTCATTAGCCTCACCAATGTATACTCAAATACATAGTAGTGCATCATCTGCCTGTCATTTGCATCCGATTTGTGACAGTGCCCATGAATAGCCAAATCTTGGCCCTTCCGTTGTCTGACCTTCATTAATACCTAAACTACAAAGTGTGACAGTGGACCTGGACCATAGTGTATGATGGTGTAAATGGCCTCCATCAAAGCCAGCAACCTCAGATAATGTCCATGAAAAGTCAACACATATGAGGACCCTGACAGTTCAAACGCTGAGTAACATTGTTCAAATGATAAAGATGAGTTGTGTGTGTTGAATACCAGCCATTTACTTCTGCACAGAGGCTATGATGTTTCCTGATACATTACCATCCACAGAGCCAACTGGAGTACAAATGTTGCAATGACACATGCCGGATCCAGACACCTGAGACATTCTCTCACTCAGTACACCAAGGTTGCCCAATTGAAAGTCTCATTACACGTTTTCAGTGACAGGGTGGGACCATCCATGTGTAGGAGACCATGTCCTCAATGGCTTCTCTAAAATTTTGCTACAAACAATACCCAATAGAAACAAGAATAGCTGCCACTAACTCATGAGGAGACCTGGAAGTTACAGTGACAACATACACCCTGACAGTTGATACTGGATCAATATTGGACCGCACACATGTACATGTACCATCCAATCAACAAAATATTTGCAAGCAGCCGATCACAGTAGTGTCCCAGTTGTAACCTAGCAGGAAGAATGAAACATGCCACTAAACCAGGTAATGCATAAAGGGCCACATACATCAACAACCTATTTGCTTTCATGACATGAGGAACGTTGAGATTTTGCAAAAAATATCAATGCAAAATGGTATGTCAGATTTCTCCAAAGAATCAATAGGGCAAACGTAAAATGGGCAAATGGGATTACAGAATGGCAAATAGTGAATCATACCCTATTTGCTTCCATGAGCCTGCTGCTGAAGGTTTAGCATTACTGAATTTGGGAAACCTTTGGATAAATTTGCAAGTCTGGAAGAGCAAACCCTAGGGTGCTGGGGGCCTAAGTCCACCTCTACTGCCCCCCAAATATACATTATTTATGCACATGTGAAGCACACACATGCATAAGGCGCATGTGTGCCCTACATGTCAAAAGTAAAACACATTTAAGATACAGTAACTCGTAATTAGGACATGGTTACCCCCTTAAAAAGTGAGTGCAGATAATGCAGAGTCAAAAAATTATTTCAAAAATAGATATCATAATATCCTGCATAACATGGCCTCCATTTTTTTCCATAATGCGTCATATTTCCACGCATACAGCTTGTGCGTCATAATTGTTGACGCACAGGAGTGCAGATAATGCAGAGTCAATTTTTTTTTCTTCATATTTAGATATCATATTTTCCAGCGGCTTAATTTTCAACTCTAGAACTGTAAAATAAGCCTCAAACAAATATAATAGACCAATGAAGAAAAAGGTTTTGACTCTGCATTATGTGCACTCCTATGCGTCAAAAAATATGACGCACAAGCTGTATGCGTGAAAAAATGACGCATAGCAGAAAAAAACCGGCGGCCATTTTATGCAGGATGTGATGTAATAGGATATCCTGTTTACAGAATCTGTACAGTGGGTGTACTTTCACTTTCACTTTGCAGTCTCAGATTATTCTAGACAGTGTGGCTGTGTGGAAAGTGTTGTCCTGTGTATTAGTGCTTTTGTGTCCAGTGTACCATCTCAATTGTGCTTTTGTCATCATTGTCTTGTTGTTGAATACTGTCTGAGTCTGTGTTGTATTATTTTGTCAAGTCCAGTGTTTTATTTATTGTCTGTGGGAGTCTGTTGTGGGTACTGTAATATAGGGGTTAGTTGGGCTCTTCTTCTTAAGTTTTCTTTGTATTTCACCACTCTACCTTTCCCCATTTCCCCCTTTTCCTTTTTCTACAACTTTTTCCCCTTTGTCAGTGCTGACATGTCTGGTAGGCCACGGCTTTCCAGGATGGGTGAGGAGGAATTGGGGGGATTTATATGGCTTGTTTGCCATTTCCTCCCACTCATGCTGGAGGCTGGGGGTAGGGTGATACAGGGGTATCACACGGAGGCCCGTAAAGTCCGGTGGGGGAAGGTACGCCATCACTTGGTCCGTGTATATGGTAGCCTAAGGAATGATCATCAACTGAAGCACCGCTGGGCTGACCTGATCTCCAGGGAGCAAGATCTGCTGGACCACCTGGGAATCAGGATTGGTGGCCATGTTGGTGAGTACAGATCAATTACATGTGGACAATTTAAAGCTGTGTGGCGACATGTGATGATTGTTACCCAATCTGCCAGATAAGTAGCTGACTGTGTGTAATGCTAGGAAAACCTACTGGGTAATTGATGCACAATGTGAAGGAAGACAAATGCTAGCAGTCAGGTAGCTCATATTTTCTACACATACCGGTTGCCTGTACCAGTATGTAATGTAGTGCTGCCTTTGTGTCAGACAAGCGACACATTTATGATGCAATTAGGACTCTACAGGTCACAATAGCCAGTGAAAAATGGATGTTGAAACATCATACCTACATATGTAGACGCCATAGCTAGACTGACATTTGTAAACCCTACATGATGCTATAAATGAGTGCTGCCTTCACGTCAATTGAAGTTAGCAATGTTGTCCACACATATGTCACATGTGTGTCTGGTTGGTGTGTATGGAAAATGAGGTCATGCAGTCCTCAAGTAACCAGCTTTTGGATGTCTCTCTTGGATGCACATGATGAGATGAATGCACCCCTATATTGTTGGTGCATACTAATGGAGGTGTATCTTTGCCACCACATGACTGTCCAGGCCACTGCATGTGTGTAGTAGGGTGTGTAACTGTAGCAGGAGACTCATCCAATGTAAATGTTGCTCATTAATAATTCCATGCAGTATGAGCATGTGTGAAAGGGTTTCATTACTCATGTCATATTCTCACATTGTCTTTGTAATTGCAATTGTTTGTCAGTGCACGGATTCTGAGTATATTCTTCCTTCCATGCTTTACAGGTGGACCTGCACCGTACACAGTGGGAGAGGTGGCTCATTTTGAGGACCCCGACACCTACAGTGAGGGTTGCATGTGTGCTATTTTTAATGTTTGCTGGTGATGCATGATGGACTACTGTGTGTTCAACAGAATTCAAGGTTTGATGCGCTGCCCATTCATTAGTATTGTTCCATTAGTGGGATTTCAGTTATCACTTCATTTTGAGTTGACCTATGCTTATCCATTTCTCAGATTTTGGGTCTGTAGGCCATTCCAGTAGGGCCCGCTATGGGGAATGGGGTGAGTCATGTGGAATACACTGGTTAATGTAAGAGTTGCTCTGGGACTTGTCTCGGACTGAGTCCGCATTTCAGACTGACATTCTCCCAGATAGCTTCTGCAAATGGCTTGTCTGAAATCTGCTGCTTCCCTAGTTAACGATGGACTGAGTACACTGTAGGTTGGATCTTCCGGGGGCATGTACTTCCACAAGTTGTACTAGAAGTGTGTGGGACTAGAGTGCAATGGCCTAGGTGTACATTCTACTCATGATCATGGGTGTTCTTGCTCCTCTGTGTCTGTAGAAAAATATGCCTCACTGGTAGTATGTGATGTTGGCCTAAGTCAGTACATTTTGACATGTGTGGACTTTGGATAGGACAAGGTTTAGCTGACTCTGATTTGTTGCTAGCCCTTCACTGGTGTTGTGTGTGTGGAGGCAAAAACTTGTTGAGGTTTCTATACACTCCTGGGTGTGCATTGATTATGGGATTGTTGGATGTTCTTCCCACCCCCCCCCTCAAAGACTGCCATGTGTTTGGGAATAGGGTACCTAGGACTGTAGCAACCAGTATGTTACACATACTTGTGACCATTTGAAACTTTGTTTTGAACCTAGTGTACACACTCGGTTATGGCACATGAGTTCTATACTAGCAAATCCAATTACAAATCGCAGATATTGAGGGTTGTGATTGTTCTCACATACACTGACATATGTAGTCAAGGCAATAGGTGGAGGAGGTGCAGCCATAATGTCAGCTGCATTACTAATTATTTTGATGAGAAGTTTAGGCTGATGTCACCCATCATGTATAGACATGTATATGCTAGGTGTGAGATGCCCTTTGTATGCAGGCTTCCCATGTACTTCCTCTGAGACTTTCAATGATCTTTGTGGTGATATGAGCTGTTACAACTACAGTAAAAGTAATTTCCAATTGACCCATTGTGCTATTCCACCCAATGCATTTCCTATGGTAAATAGTTGCCCTTTCTCTTCACAGCTGCAAACATGAGTGCCGCACAGAGGCATGATTTTGAAAGGCGGGCCATGAGATACCGGCACATCCTGCAGGTGCAGTCGGGGTTCCGACGGATGGCCCGAAAATACCAGGCGGATCGGGCCTCTGGAGCATGGTGGGCCTCACCACAGGGTGGCCCAACGTTGCCCACTACAGCCACCACCACCACAACCACCAGTTCTCCCCAAGTGGCCCCAGCAACGGCGGGAACAGTTGTCCCTGCCTCTGCAGCACAACCTGGACCCAGCAATATCAGAGCTGCAGGACAGTCCAGTGGGCTACAAACAACTCCCACACAGTGCACCTCTGCCAGCACACAGACAGCACACAGACAGCAGCAGCACCTCCAATTGACACTGCGGCATTCCAGGCTTTAGACCGCAAAATGGACAAGTTCATTCGGAAGGTGGACAAGCTGAGCCAGGATGTGGCGTAAATAAAGAAACGGGTCAGGTCCATCAGGCGGACCCTACGGAGGGCCAACCTCTAGGACTTATATGGTCTATTTTAGTTTATCCCTCCCCTCTCTCCTCTTTCCTTTTTATCATGATAGGTGGGTTTTGGGGATTAGTGTTAGGTTAGTATATGTTGTTAGCTTAGTTAGTGTTAGGGAGGAGGGTGGGGGTTCCTTATTCTTTCTATTTTTCATTTTTGAGTGTGTGGGTGGGTGGGGGTCAATGTTGGGATTCCTGTCTGTTTAGAAAAAAAAAAAAAAAAAAAATTATAAAAGAAATACAACAAAAATATATGATTGTTTAGGATAGTATAGTATGTGTGTAGGTTAGTATGTGTTGTCCTGCATGTGTCCTGTCTCATAATGGTGGGTGGGGGGTTGATGTTTAGATCGATTCGTTAAATGTGTAGAGTAAGTTTAGCTTAGGTTAGTTAGGGACAGTTGTGGGTTAGGAGTAGTCAGATTAGATTAGTGTAGGTATGACTTTTCCCTTAGTTGCCTCTGGTGTGAATACTTATGAATAAATATATAGTTAACCCTTTGCATTATGTGTTAACTGCTAATTGATCATGGCCTTGCCATCAGTGTAGGTGATTGTTGTTCTATGACATTTGTGTCCTATGCTACAAACCGAAGACAAAAGAGGTTTAAAATGGCAGCTACCCCTGTGCTAACTTGGTAAGTATCCACCATTTGATAGAACCATCATTTGGAGTTTACATGGATCACAAAGGATTTGTGTTGATGAGTATGTTTTCTACATCACAAAGTGTGCTTCCAGACTTGGTATTGTGGGTAATTTATTAGGTTGGACTGCAGTGTGATGTTCAGGGACATCTTTGAAGATGAGGTGTTGTTAACACTCTTGTCTTCTTGTCTTCATTACTGACATAGATCATGTGTGCAAAAATTCAGCATGACTTCCCTTCTTGGAAGTATACTCAGAAAGGGTGATTGATGCTGTGTTTAGTTGTGTTTGCTTAGATTAGACTGCATAATTTAATGTTTTAGTATTGCATGGTGCCCACATTTATCAGCCACCATTAGTTGACTTTGATTGCTATTGATGGAGTATTATTCTGTCCAACACAGCATGATTGTGTGTGGTTTGTCCCTTCATCAGTTATTCTCCTCAGGATGGTCAGGCTATGATGCAATCCTGGCCACTGCACAGATGTATCAGAATACATGATGTCAGGACAGTTGTATTGACAAGCTACATGGTTGTCACACAGGCACTTTTGAGTTATCTACTGCACAGTTGATGTGTCAAATTACACAGAGACATATTAGGTGTGTAAGTGCTATTTATTGATAGGTGCTGTAGTGCAAAATGTACATTGTCCATGTTTGCTGAGTCCGTTCTAGTGCATTCTTACATGGTGATCCTACAGAAGGGGTGTGGATGATGCTCCTGACATGCTGGGGTGATGTTACAGACAGTGCAGAGGGACAGGATTTGCCGATTAGTAGGAGGGAGACATTCACTGGCAATGCTGACAAGTCATACAGTGGTTAGCAGAACAGTCATTGAGTATAGTTGTAGTGAGACTGGCATTTGACAAAACATAGGACTTTGGTCAAAGTAGGACATGGTGCAGGGACTAGTGCTTTCGGGTACTCTTCCGTGTGAATGTGATCTGTTCCATGTCTTCTTCTTCTGATGTGTGTGTTGCCTGCTTTGTCCTTGTTGTTGTTGGTTGTGAAGGGGCAACACACACCTCAGTGTTAGAAGACGTGGAGTCAGACATCCCGGTGGCTGCTCCCTGTGAAGGTCTTAAGGGCAGTACTGCAGCAAGGAGGGCCTGCTGGTTTTGAGAATAGCAGCTACATCACGATGGTAGGAAGCCAGGTCGGCCCTGAGGGAGTCATGATTGCATTCGTGCATGCAGTGGAAAGTTTGGGGTGCGAGGTGTTGTGGCAACTCCCTTTCTGCAGTGGTGAATTCCTTTATAGTTTCTTGTAGTCCTTGCAGTATGGATGTTAGGGCTTGCATAGCTGCTGCCTGATCTGCAGATGACATCATGCACGAGCGCACCCCCTCAAGGCTGGCTGCCATATTTTGCATCCCCACCCGCACCTCCTTGGCCAGCTCCCGCTGTACTCCAACTACAGTTCTTTCAAAGCTGGTGCCAGTGTCGTCTGAGTCCTCAGCTGTGTAGGAGCTGGCAGGTCTTGCAATTGGGGTGGTGGGTGGTTCTTCTGTGATGGCTGCTTGTTCTGTGCTCCTCCTTGTGACTGAAGGTGGGGTCTGGAGGGTTTCAAGGACCTTTTGGATGGTCTCCTGGGGAATGTTTATGGGCTCGTCATCCATGTCATCAGGGAAATCTGGGACAGGCATATCGGCAGGAGATCCACGTTCCTCTGCAATGAAATAGGGTACAATTAGTGTGTCTGTGTTGTGACAATTTTTACGTAACATGCCAGCCTTTTGATGAATTTACTATGTGATCTTGTTTGGTATTGGTATCTGCTGTCCTTCATATGGGCATTGTTATAGGCCTATGGCCCACCTGTGTGTCACATGTATGATATAGAGTTATCAGACTTGTCTGCCTAATCGCCTCTAGGTGTTGCTTTGTACCAAATAGGGAATAGCCAGCTTTTTGTCCTACTCAACCCTCCGTGTATATCTATTCTTATGGTGAGACCTTTCACTGGCTGTGGGTGTTCTGATTGCCCTGGCAGCACACTTGCCTCTCAGGACCTGCCCCAATCCCTGATTGTTCACATTGACTTAAATGTAATTGACATGTGGCATATCCTATGCATGGCAATGTTATGATGTGAAATGGATGTAGACATTGTTAATGTGTCCTGCTGATGTTGGGTAATGTGTGTTTAATTGGATTGCCCTGTTTATCGTATCAATGTCCTATTTGGTCCTCTGACTGTGCAGGTGTATTTCAGTGACCAGTTGCATGTGTCCCCTCCTCAATGCTGTTGTCTGAGCAGTATGACATTTGTGATGTTGCCTTGTTAGCCAGGCACGTGAAGGACCCTGACATATGCAGCATGTGTGTGTCCTTAGTGCTGTGTCGCTCCTATTGCTGTTTACTTTGGCTGATGTATGTGACAACTATGGGCATTGACATATGAGTGTACTGGGGCCTTTGTCTTGTTTCAGGAGATTGTTGCAGATGTCATCCTCACCCCCTAATTTAGGTATGTATGTTCCATGGGGAGGTTACTGCCATTGGCTACTATAGCTGCACAGAGATCAGAGGTGTTAGTGTCAACTGTTGTTGCAGTTACATTGCAGTTGTTGTTTTGGCTAGTGGATTGCTGATAGGGCCCTAGTTAATGTAGGAGATATTTTGGCTGACGAGTGCCAGGATGTTTGCAGTCATGCCAGCGTTTCTTACACTCGGTGACTGTCCTGCGTACTTCAGCCACACTGTTGATCTTGTCAACAATTTGTTGCCATATGGCCTCTCTCCTACTGATTGGCAACTTAGAGGTGATGAACAGTTGGTGCTGGTGTTCCGTCACCTCTTTAACCAGGATTTCCTGCTCCTCTGCACTGAAGCGACACTTTTTTTTTCTTCTATATATGTCCTGGTTCTTGTATGGATCATCCTGGCTGGTTCCTGGTCTGCTGTCATCTTCCTGGGGTCTGTAGTGGCATCTGGGATCCATTTTGGCTCTCCTCTGCTGAAAGGGCAGTGTTTGCGGGTATTTTTGACGCTATTGCGTCAAACAAAACGGCGCTTTCCGGGTTGCGCTGTCGTAAATCGACCCACAGTCATTAACGTCGCATTAACGTCGTTTTCCTTTACGACTTGACGCCGCGATGTGTGTAAAAAAAAATGACTCCCACCTGTTGATTGCGCCGCCGTGCGTCAAAGTATAAATTTGACACCCGCACGGCGCATCGAAATTGCGTTAGCCGGCGGTAAAAATTTTGACGCAAAACTGCGGCGGCGCAGCTTTGCGTCAAAAAGTATAAATATGGCCCTAGGTCTCTTCCTCAAAACACACTGATCACCCACACAACCAGATGTCAAAAGTGTAGAAGATTTTGTAATAGTTGCCTTCATGTAAAGGATTTCCCACTCTGTTACACCCTCCTCAAACAAGTGAGAGTAGAAAAAAGGCTTAAGGTTGAAAACCTACCTCTTCAGATTGGATTATGTGTAAGGGACAATCTGCTGCTCTGGTTTCCATCAATATGACACACAGGCAAAGCAAGCCCTGCTCATCTCTGACCATTGTTGCCGAATCAGATGACTAAGAAATTTCAGTGGGCCTAGGTACTAACATTCATTACTCACCACCGCAGCTTTTCACCTTACTTCCATTTTTACCTGAGGTTTCATGCTTAGTTTGATTGAGATTTAATCTAACTCAGCCTAAACCTATCCAACCACCTGGTCAATTCCATCACCTCACGTTCCCCTGGCTGATCCATAGATGAAGTATAAAGATTCGGTAGCAGTCTCTGAATCACTTAATTTGTGGACATTGCTGCTGTATTCTTACACAGCAAATTAAGTACATCCAACATCTTATTTACCATACGCTTCCAGGGTTGGACTGGGGAAACAAAAAAAAAGCTCTGGTAAAATTAATCAAACTAGCCCCACTTCCCTGATCTTCTTGAACTAGTCATATTTTTACATCCATCCTCCCTCTCTCCTTTTCTTTGTCTCTCGCCTCCCTCTCTGATCACCTTCTCTATATCTTCCCCCTCTCTTTCTCTCTCTTGAAGTCTCCCTGTGCCTTCTGTAATTAATCTCGAATAGTGGGGAAATAAGACAGAGGCACTACGAGTTGGCCCTGGCTTTCAACCCCGTTTTCCAAGGGCTCCAGCCCACCTGCGAAATGTCCAGCACACAAAAAGCCTGTCTGGCCTTGTGCACATCAAAAGAGGACAAATGAAAACAGTGCCAATCAAACCTGTTTGCAGCCTAGGTATGAAGCTGAATATAAATTCTACGGCGCAATGGAGTTCACTTGACTGACAGCATTATGAAACAGCTATCATCTTTTTGTACCACTTTGCAAAAACTCAAAATTAACATAAATAAATCTATAAATAAAAACATAAATAAATAAACCTCACAATCATTTGAATGAGTGAAATAGGGGACTTTTTTCGACCATGATGCCTAAAAGTGGGGTCAGTGAAATGCAGATTGCTAGGCGGTTGGGAATGGGTTGAGAGTCTTGAGAAGTGAGGTACCTGTGACCGACAGATGGTGGGCAACAACATCCGGATGAGAGGAGTTACTGGGAGTAAGGAGGAAATGAGAGTAAGCAGCTGGGGAAAATCAATCAAGCGCCCCTACCTCACTGTATGTAACAGACAGCTACATATCCAGTACATAAGAGGATCGGACTGGGACAAAAAATAGGCCCGGACACAAAAACAAATGGGACTTATTTAAAAGCCCCTTGTACCGCTGGTGCGTCCTTTTTTATATGGGAAAAAATGACCCACCAGCGGCGCAAGGGGCTTGTAAATAAGCCCCAATGTGTCTCTCATTAGTGAACCAAATAGCTAAAAAGAGTGGCCCACATTTGGCTCACATTTATAAATCAGGTCAGTTTTGATTTTGTACAGACACGCTGTATGGGTATTTTGCATGGAATGGAAGACTGCATACATTTGGTTTGCTGCACGCAATGTTTGTGGTGAGATCAGAGAAATCAACAGCAAAATCCGGCCCACCGCGTCTTAAAACGGGCCCACAAGCTGCTAAAAAAACTTCCCCACACTTATTTGTCGGACCAACCCATCGGGCACTACCTGATTGGCCGATAGGCCAGTCCCACCCTGACTACATACCTTTGCTGGCTTCTAGGGCACATGCCTCACCCTCCACGTCTTGTGATTCATTTTCTATTCCAATGGATAGACGTCCAAGACAAAATTGCACGCATATATTTTTAAAAATGAGGTTTGACGATTTATTGCCTTTTAAGAGTCTGAAATGTCGGAACAGTAACGACATCCTCTTTGAATGACACTATTATAGCTAGACAGACCAAACGGAGGGATTTACTGTATCTATGCTCTTAATGACTAAAACAGAGCTGTGTAACCAAGCGTGAGCTATTTCTGTGGTTACTCCACAGCAGGGAGCGTTCAGTCACTGGTGACTATAAAAATCCTAAAACGGCCAAGGTGGTTTACAAATATTGGGAAGCCTTGTGCACTTGGCACTGAAGTCAGACAATGTTTAGGTAGGCAGTTCATAGTTTCTGTTTCCCTCTAAAATTTGCTTTGCGAAATGATAGGCGTAAACATTAACCACGAAACCTACTTCTATATTTAGTCGGAAAGAATGTATCGGTAGGGTGAATCCATGTGGCTCTTTGCAGTCTTGGATCCTAGAACCGTGGCTCTGCGCCATGTTTGCGTCAATTTGATTTGCATGTTAGCTCTGTTTCCCTCGAGGTAGGCAAGAGCCGCACTGACCCCTGAAGCTAATTTAATGAGAGTATGAAAATACAAATATTTCTACATCAACCTTCAATATTCTCACCAATTCTTTCTATGGCTTGTTAACATGAGCCCACAGGCATGTGCTGAGCCGCCCTCTTGACTAAGCCACAGTATACTGAAAGGTGGGGTTGATAGTTTATGCCTTATGGTAACAGAGCGTCATCGCCTAAATATTGTCTAAAAATAATTTTGTATCTTACATTAAGATGGAAAATCTACACCCACTGAAGCAATGCTTTTGTAAACACTATTTATGTCATGATATTTTTTTCAGATGATAATTAGAAAAGAGTATTTTGACATACAACCAGTCATCAAAATGTTCATTCTTGTGGTGTGACCTTATAACGCAAAGATACTGACAAAGGGCTGGAGAAACATTAAACTCTACTGCTGCTCAAGACTTGTCGGTTTTTGGAGTGTTGGAGAGTTGTAACTATGTGACATGTTTGGTAAGCTGTTAAATTTCATTGGTAGCATCTGTCCAATTTCCATTGTGAACTTTGTAGCATTAAAATACACCACATCTACCTGATAGACCAAGAGTTATTCAAGAAGGGTTTGACATAGTCTCTCTCTTCAGTTGTGGTTCAGAAGCAGTGCTCAACACATATTGACAGGGCAGGACTTCATGGTGAGAACTGCTGCATGAACAATTCCTTAAGTCAAAAGACTTAGGGACTGAGTTCTATTCTGCTTCCTTCCGGCTGTGTCCTGCCTAGATGATCTCAGGAAGGAGGCTGACGGTGAGGCTGGTGGTGCAAAGATGGTGTTCCTTTCTGAACTGTTAGCCTCTGACTCAGTAAGCTATAACATACCACTTCAGAGATCGAATGACTTGGACATGTATCATCGAGCACTCACCTGGATCAATTTGCTTCGTTCCAATGTCTCTTGTGTGTCTCCATCTAGTTACACATGTTAACCTTACAACTGCTGCAATACTGTATATTCCTCGACACTCTCTCCAGCTCATTTTAATAACCCCATCATTAATTAACATCATCCAGGAATCAAGGGGGAACTATGGCCCTCTTTACAACCCTGGCGGTTGGTGATAAAGTGGCAGTAATACCGCCAACAGGCTGGCGGCAAATACCACCACAATATGACCATGGTGGAAAGAGCTCAGATAGACAGCCACTTTATCACACCGACCCCCAGGGCGGAGTCAATAGGGACCACGGCGGTAGCCGCCTACAGCCAGGAGGAAGACAATCTTCCGCCCACTGTATTATGACAGTCCAATCCGCCACCTTTTCAGGGGCGGTACCAACGACATCAAAAGCTTGGCGGAAACACTGCACAGAAGGGAAACGACTCACCATTGGAGACTCAGGGATGAACCATTCCGCCATGTAGCCTGAACTGCATATCTTCCCCATTATCTTCTACGTCCTGCTCCACCATAAACACCAAAGAAGACAACCAGGGTGAGTACAGCCGCCTAGCACACAGGGGAGGGATGGAGGAAAAAGAGAGTGACACACACACACGCAACACGCAACTCTCCCATCCCCAACACCATACACACAAGCAGATGCAGTAACATAACATATTTACCCCGTACCACTCAGGAATAATGCAAGGACCACACAAATAGATGAAAGTGAGTGTAATAATATAAATACAGTAGAAATACGTACATCCAGTCTAAAAGTATAAACATATGTATAAATCAAGGGACACTGTCCAGTCCTCAATTTGCGTGGGCCACAGGGCCACATGAAAAAGTCCAAGGCTCCACTTGACTCCTGCAACAACACGGAGAGAACACTGCAGGGGCATCAGTTCGAAAATAGGCAGGCACCTCAGGGAATGGGTGGGCACCTCAGCCGGCAGATGGAACAACACCACAGGTCCTGGAGGGGGCAACATGCCCTGTGCTTGGTCCTGGGAGGTGCAAGGCCACAGTCTCTCAAGTGGGTGACTTGCCCACTGGCTCTGGAGGGAGCATCGTGCCCTGTGATCTTCAACCTGGGGAGGATAAGGTGAGTGGATGGCTTCTCAACTGGTTCTAGAGGAGGCATCGTGCCCTGTGATCTTCATCCTGGGGAAGATGGGCTGAGCGGATGGCTTCTCCACTGGTTCTGGAGGGGGCATCGTGCCCTGTAATCTTCATGCTGGGGAGGATGGGGTGAGTGGATGGCTTCTCCACTGGTTCTGGAGGGGGCATCGTGCCTTATGATCTTCATGCTGGGGAGGATGTGGCGAGTGGATGGCTTCTCCACTGGTTCTGGAGGGGGCATCGTGCCCTGTGATCTTCATCCAGGGGAGGATGGGTTTAGTGGATGGCTTCTCTACTGGTTCTGGAGGGGGAATCATGCCCTGTGATCTTCATCCTGGGGAGGATGGGGTGAGTGGATGGCTTCTCCACTGGTTCTGGAGGGGGCATCGTGCCCTGTGATGCAGATCTTGGGGAGTGCAAGGTCACAGTCTCTCAGCTGAGTGTCATACCCACAGGGATTGCAGGGGGCAGGCCGCACAGCAGCCCATGGACGCTGGACTACACACTGTCCGCCGACAGTGACGGCTGCTCAGTGATGGCGCTGCTTATGCTGCTGCTGTTGGTGGGGGGAGGCTCCAGCCCATCCCCTGCTGCCTCAGATGGCTGCCCACTGGTGCCGCTGCTGCTGGTGGTGGTGGGGCTGCTGATGCTGCTAGTGGTTTCGGGAAGCTCTTGCCCATCCTCTGCAGCCTTGGACGGCTGCCCATTGCTGGTGGTGGTGGTGCTGCTGCTGCTGGTGGTGGGGGGAAGCTCCTGCCCATCCCCTGCAGCCTCAGACAGCTGCCCACTGCTGGTGGCGGTGGTGGTGCTGGTGGTTGTGGGGAAAACCTCCAGCCCATCCCCTTCAGCCTCGGACGGCTGCCCACTGGTGCTGCTGGTGGTGGTGCTGCTGCTGGTGGTGGTAGGGGGAAGCTCCTGCCCATCCCCTGCAGCCTCGGATGGCTGCCCAATGCTGGTGGTGGCGGTGGTGGTGCTGGTGGTTGTGGGGGGAAGCTCCTGCGCATCCCCTGCAGCCTTGGACAGCTGCACCACCATGGTTGGTGGTGTGGGCTCCGACTGAGTCCCAGCAACAGGCCCCTTGTCCTTTATGCCTGCTGGTGCAGGCCCCTTGCCCTTCCTGCCAGCAGCTGGGGATGGCTCCTTGCTCTTCAGGGCAGCAGCTGGGGATGGCACCATACCCTTCCTGGCAGCAGCTGTAAATTGCTCCTTGCTCTTCCTGGCAGCAGCTGGGGATTGCTCCTTGCCCTGCCTGGCAGCAGCTGAGGATTGCTCCTTGCCCTTCCTGGCGGCAGCTGGGGGTGGCACCTTGACCTTCATGGCAGCACTTGGGGCAGGCACCCTTTCTGTGTGGCTGCCTGGTGCCCGGGATCCTTTCCCACCACAAATTGCTGTGGACACTACTGGGCCAGTGGACTGGGTGGCTGAGGTGCTTGCCTGGGTTTTACCCACCCTGGCTAGACGTGAAGGACGGGGGGAGGGTAGGGAAGAGTTTAATGGTGGAGAGGAAAAAATGCTTAGGGACATTGTGGTGGTAAGAGGGAGAAGGTTTGGGAGTGCAGGAAGAGGGAGTGGTTGTAGGAGGTGTCTGTCTGCTGTGTTTGGGTGCAGGTGCATGGGCTGGATGCTGTTGTGAGGTGGATGGCTGTTGGGTGTCTGAGTGCTTGCGTTTGTGTACTTTGGGAGGAGAGGGCACAGACACAGTGGGAGATGACACAGGGGACGTGTGCATGGCTGTTGGGGTGGTGTCTGCCAGTAAGGCGTGTGTTCTGATAGGTGTGCTAGTGATGGCGGTACTGGATGAAGATGTAGTGTATGCAGGTGTGAGTGTAGATGGAACTGGGAGGGAGGTGCTGGAGGAGGAGGAGGAGGAGGGGGGACACAGTAGAGGCAGTGGATGTTGGTATGTCTGCATCTGGATGGTATTTGTGTGGGTGCCTGTGGGATGATGTGTGGTACTTGTGGTTGCCTGTGCCTCTCTTATGTGTTGTCTTGTGTGCATGCTGGTCTGCCTGTGTGCTTGGGATAGGTTGGGGTTGAGGGGAATGGGATTGGGAAGAGGAAGTAGGATGGAGGAGGGTGGAAAAAGGGACAATGGCTGCCATCAGGGAGGGGATTGATCTCTGTCGGGCCGCCAAGCCAGTGTGAATGCCCTCCAGAAATGCATTGGTCTGTTGCATTTGGGCTGCCAGCCCCTGGATGGCATTCACAATGGTTGACTGCCCAACAGAGATGGATCTCAGGAGGTCAATAGCCTCCACATTCAGGGCAGCAGGGCTCACTGGGGAAGGGCCTGAGGTGCCTGGGGCGAAGGAGATGCCCACCCTCCTGGGTGAGCGGGCACGCCCAACTCGCTGAGGAGCTGCTGGGAGGGCGGTGCTGGTATGGGGGGGTGGCGGCTGTACCTGTATCTGCGGTGGGCACAGAGGTGTCCGCCACCACCAGGGAGCTTTCATCGGAGGAGGTATCTGTGTCTGAACTGTCCTCTCCAGTCTCCACCGTTGTGCTCCCCTTGCCCTCCGTCCCACTGGTGCCCTCACTGTCGGTGGACTCGGCCTCCTGGGTCCTGTGGGATGCAGCTCCCTCGGTCAACGGTGCCTCTGCTCCTCCGCCAGATGATGCTAATACAAATAAGGACAGGATGACAAAACAAAAAGGGGGGGAAGAGATAAAGGATACACTTGGTCAATGGCTGCAGCAACACCCCCGTTGGCATACACACCACCCTCACACACAGGGAACAGCCTTACGATCTATGGAATGCACTACCAATAACAATGCTAGTCACCAGGGCATGGGGAGGGACACATACCGCTAACTGCAGTATACCTGGGACCCACACAGCCCTGCTCAGTAGCGGATGCCTACTAGCTAGGTTGGAGGAATTTCACATCAGAACCCTGCCCAACATGGGCCCTACTCTGCAATGGCAGGCCTGGCCTAGGGGCACCCACTGTCACACATCCCCCACCCGGATACCATCCCACCAGGCATAAGTAGTAATGATGGGCACTGTACTCACCCACTTGTGGCTGCTGTGATGCCCTCAAGTGCCCATCCAGCTCCGGATAGGCCACTGCCAGTATGCAGGCCATCAGAGGGGTCAGCGTTTGATGGGGACCCCTTCCTCGTTGGGAGGCCGTCCCCAGCTGGGCCACCATGGTCTTCCGTGCCCAGGATCTCAGGTCCTCCCACTGTTTCCGACAGTGGGTGCTCCGCCTGCCGTAGACCCCCAGGGTCAGCAAGTCCTTGGGATTGGCACATCATATACCCTTCTTTTGATGGGCGCTGACCTGCAGAGGAAATATATACAGGGTAAGGTATTAGTCAGACCGTCCTGCCTGTTACACTCATGGCCCACCATAGCCCATCCCCATTTGCACAGACATGGCCCAGCATACATGCTGCATGCTGCCCAGGGTCCATCCACCAACCCCCCCTACACGATACCGTCACACACACCACTCCATGCATTCATGCCCCATGCATCGTGCTCATAGTGTACTCACCTGTTGGTCTGGAGGCCCATACAGCAGTCCATACTGGGGGAGAACCCCATCCACTAGTCGCTCCAACTCCGCCGAGGGGAAGGCAAGGGCCCTTTCCCCAGTCACATGGGCCATGGGAGGTTTCAGACACAGGTCACAGCAGCACATGCAGTGTAGGTACTCTCCTGTTGAAGGTCAGGTAGCAAGTGAGTGAACAGATAGAAAATGGTGGTAACATCCGTGGCGGTGCATACCCTCACTGCTGGCGTACATCACCATTGGCCACTGTAACCCATAGGGCCCAATATTATCCAATGAGGCGTTGCACGTCGGTTCACGACCGCCTCCCGCAATGGCGCACAACCTCAGAGGAATTACCTCATTTCCACCTGTCCCTCAATACAGGACAGTCGGACACCATTTCTGGGGGGCGTAGGCCATAGATCATAACTGCATCACATATCACAACTGTACATACAGGACATATGCCACTTGTACATTTAAAATTCACATCATGCATTGAACTGTAGTGGCTTCAATGTACAGATTATGACCGGCTCCTCACTCTTTTGCCCCATAGATTGCAACCGCTGCGGATGAATAGGAGATGGAGACATCCCCGTGTACAGACCTCTGGTAGACTTGGCAACAATAGAGGACAGGCACATTATCCTCACCTATAGACTTGACAGGGCCACAATCACAGAGCTGTGTGCCTAATTGGAGCCTTACCTGATATCTGTTATCCATCACCCCACTGGGATCCCCCTCTTGTGCTCCATTTCTTAGCAACTGGAACGTTCCGAGTGACAGTGTGCTTGGCAGCAGGAATGTCACAGCCAATGTCCTCAATAGTGCTGACCAGAGTGTTGTCTGCCCTGATGAAACACAGGTGCAGTTACATTGTTTTCCCCCAGGTGGAGGAATTGACCACAGTGAATGCTGACTTCTATGCAATGGGACATATCACTACCATCATTGGGGCGATTGATGGGACTCATATTGCATTTGTCCCACCCCAGCACAATGAAAAGGTCTTCAGAAATCGAAAAAGTTTTCACTGGATGAATGTCCAAATGGTGTGCCTGGCGGACCAGTACATCTCCCACATCAATGCTGGGTCTGTGCATGATGCCTTTATCCTGAAGAATAGCAGAATCCCAAATGTGATGGACCAACTACAGAGGACCAGGGTGTGGCTAATAGGTGAGCCCTGGTTCCCACTCAGGGGATGTTGGTGTATGGGAATGGTGTGGACCATAAGGTATGGTGTGTGGTTAACTGTTGTCCCTGGATATTTGCAGGTGACTCTGGTTACCCCAACCTCTCATGGCTACTGACCCCTGTGAGAAATCCCAGGACAAGGGCTGAGGACCGTTACATTGAGGCACATGGGTGAACAAGAAGGAGCATTAAACGTACATTTGGCCTCCTGAAGACCAGGTTTCGGTGCCTCTAACTTGTAGATCCCTGTGCTACTCACCCAAGAAGGGCTGCCAGATAATCGTGGCATGCTGCATGTTGCATAACCTTGTATTGAGACGCCATGTTCCTTTTCTGAAGGAGGAGGAGGCTGGAGATGGCCGTGTGGCAGCAGTGGACGCTGTAGACAGTGAAAATGAGGAGACAGAGGATGAGGATGAGGATGAGGACAACAGAACTGCAGTGATTAGAAAATACTTCCAATGACACACAGGTAAGACAGCGTAACTTCACATTTCGCTGTCATGTTTTTGTTTCTCATTGTAACTGGCAGGCTGGTATTTCCCACTGCTATGCCCACTCACTGTACCCTTTGGCAACTGTTTTTGCAGATGTTGGCGCCCCACTATCGCTCCTGGTGTGTTCACTGCAGCCCACTACAGGTCGTTTCTATGTAAACATTACTGTACAGTTGAATTGCCATGTTTAAACCTTGTTAAACAAATAAATACTAAAATCATTTGACATACTTCATACTTGTATTTTTTCCAAGTGTGTTTATTGCAGTGCTATGAAGAAAAGGAAGAAGTGCAATGGGCTGGGGTGATGATGGTGGAAAGTCCAGGATTTAGTTCCAGTTGATTTGTAGCACTGGTGCAATGTCCAAGGGGGCCTAGGAATGGGAGCAATGGCAGTTCAAGGTAGACAGAGTGACAGAGTGGAACACAACGGTGACAATCAGGAGAGTCTCATTTCCTGGCGGGGGTCTTGGCAATAGTCTGTGGCTTCTGCCTGGATCGCAGGGAACATTTGCAGGGTGGTTCTCCTTCTGCAGAGGGATGGGTGCTGGTGGCCTGTTGGTCCTGTGGCGGGGCCTCATGTCCACTAGCGACAGCGGAGGTGGAGGGCTGTTCAGTAGTCTGCTAAGTGGCAGGGGCCGGCTGTTGTATGACTGCCTCCCTCATAATGTTGGCCATGCCTTCCAACACCCCTGCTATGGAGACCAGGGTGGTGTTAATGGCCTTCAGGTCCTCGCTGATCCCCAGGTACTCTCCTTTCTGCCTGTTCTCCTGCACATTGTCCAGGATCTGGCCCAGCGTATCCTGTGACTGTTGGTATGCTCCCAGGATCTCAGTGAGTGCCTCCTGGAGAGTCAGTTCCCCGGGCCTGTCCTTCCCCTGGCGCACAGCAGTTCTCCCAGCTTCCCTGTTGTCCTGTGCCTCTGTCCCCTGAACCATGTGCCCACTGCCACTGATCCCAGGTCCCTGATTGTCTTGGGTTTGAGGTGTGCCCTGAGGTCCCTGTAGAGGTGGACACACTGCTGATTGACATGTCCTGGGGACAGAGGCATGGGTACGCTGGGTGGGTGCTGTGGTGGTGTTTCATGAGAGGGGAGGCTCTGTGGTGGTGTATGACTCTGAATTGGTAATGACTGTCCGGAGGTTCCTAATGGGCCAGGTTGGTAATCCAGATCCAGGCGAGCAGAGTCGCTGTCATCACTGTGGGCCTCTTCTGTGGAGGGACTGGACAGTGCTGGCACCTCCTCTCCAGTGACATTGACTGGGATACCTGTGGGTATGTAAATGCATTGTTATTGTTTCTGTGTGTGAAATATTGTGCATTGGTGTGTTGCCCTCTATGGTTGTTATTGCATTGGCAGCTTTACCTTGTGTGAGTTGTTATGTGGTGGGCTAGCTTATTGTCTCTAGTGAGCATGCTTTAATGATAGGTGTCCATGCAGGGCTGTGAGTGATGTCCATGCATTGGTATGGCATGCAGGGCTTGGCATTGGGATGAGAGAGATGTGATGGTGGGGTGTGTGGGAGGTGGTAGAGTGAAGGGAGTGAGGGTGAGGGTGGGGGTATGTATTGGCATGCAAGTAGGGGTGTGATAATAGTATAGAGTTGACTTACCAGAGTCCAGTCCTCCTCCTACTCCGGCCAGGCCCTCAGGAAGCATGATTGCCAAGACTTGCTCTTCCCATGTTGTTAGTTGTGGGGAGGAGGTAGGGGTCTACCGCCAGTCCTCTGTTCTGTGAGTTGGTGTCTTTCAGCAATGGAACGCACCTTCCCCCGTAGGTCATTCCACCTCTTCCTGATGTCATCCCTTGTTCTGGGGTGCTGTCCCACGGCGTTGACCCTGTCCACGATTCTCTGCCATAGCTCCATCTTCCTAGCAATGGATATCTGCTGCACCTGTGCTCCAAAAAGCTGAGGCTCTACCCAGATGATTTCCTCCACCATGACCCTTAGCTCCTCGTCAGAGAATCTGGGGTGTTGCTGTGGTGCCATGGGTGTTGTGTGAGTAGTGTGGGTGAGGGTATGTAGGGTGATGTGTTGGGGTGTGTGATGTAAGGTGCGGTGGTGGTGTATAGGTGATGGTGGTGTGTGTCTCTGGTCTTGTCTATGGTAGTGGTGTCTATCTCGCGGCAATGGTTTGTATTCATAAAGGGTTGTGGGCAATATGTGTGTGTGTTTTATAGTGGTATGGGTGTTTGGGTGTGGTGTGTGTATATGTGTCAGGTGTGTGTAGTTTGAATTGTCCAATGTGGTTCTGTTTTGTTTGTGTGAGTGTATTTTGAGCTCGGAGGTATGTACCACCAATGGTTTACCGCCACTGAATGTCCGCCGTGGTAATTTGTGGGTCATAATGTTGTGGGCGTTGTTCTGTTGGAGTAATGGTTTGGGTTTTGATACCGCCAGTTTATCACCGACCTTTGGTGTGGCGGATTTTTGTGTGTGGCTGAATAGTGACGGATTGGTGTGTGTGTGTCATAATATTGTGAACAGATATCCGCTGCAGCTGCGGTATGTGATGGCAGTCAGCATTGCGGTAAGTGGGATTTACCGCCAATGTCATAATGAGGGCCTATATAATTTTATAGAAGAGTTTGCAATTTTTTACACAATTATGAAATTTTGACAAGGTTTCAATTAGAAGTTGCCTATAAGGCACAAATACCTTGATGAACAGTGACAAACCGATGCTAATGTTTCAAAAATAGAAATGTTCAATTGTGGAATGTATCCATCCTTCAAGATACAAGGTCATATTCATCAAATTTTCATGCAGCTCAACACGCCACTTTGCTGCACTGTGGGAAAGACCAGGAATGCAGCATGTTTAACATTATATGCACATTTCTGTCCTTTCCTTGTGCTGGCTTCCTTTTGGCTGCCTACCGTCAAAGAATGCACCCTTTCACCATGGTGCAAGGGTGCCTGCATTGCAGACAGGATTATTTTTAAGCAGGGAGGGCACTTTCTCGTAACAAAAACAATTTTCTGAGGCATTTTCATCTTTCTGTGTGTGCTGCACAATGCAGCACACATAGAAATATTTAAAAAATATTTCTCCTTGGTATGCCCCATCTGGGGAGGGGTAGGATTTTGACATTTTTCCAGGTCTACCAGTAATGATGAATCTGGGAATGCGCCAAAATTCATGCGTGGGTGCACGGCCACAGTCATGCTCCACCCTTGGAATGCCTCCATGGGGCAGAGTAACGCAACACAGTGATTTGCGCTACTCCAGACGTATCAAGCCACTCAGAGACACGCAAGGTGTCCTTTCATGGTTTGATAAATCAGACTTAAGTTTTGCATCACCCCTGTGACCCCTTGCATGGTGCAAGGGTGACAAAAAACCTTTGATAAATATGTCTCACATTGTGTCTCTGCCCAGGCTAATGCCCCACTGGACCAAATGCACTAAGATTCCATTTGAAAAAAGTAGTTGCAAAGTGTGCAATTATTTTTTGGGACTGAATCTCCTTATGCATACTGATCTATATACTATTATGTCAGTTAATAAAATCACCATTTGAAAGGCTTGCAAAATGGCCTGATTAATTAATATTCGTTAGTCAGGTCACAATGTGTGACCCTTTGGTAATGGCTACTAACACAAATATGGAGGCCAGCAAGGAACTATAGACTACAATCTCTCTGTTTGAATTTTCAAAGAGAAACCATTTATAAAATGAGCCTTTTCTCCTTAAAGGAACTATTACTGTTTTAAAAATGGTTCTCAGTTTAGAAAAAGATCAAGAGACCAGGCAGTGGCACCTGAGTGTGTCCTTGCCTTGAGGACATCTTCCCCTTTGCAAATCAATTACCATCTCATTTGAAGTGTCAGTAACTGTGCAGTGGTTTGTACCACTGATAGGTTGGTTAACAAATCACAATTGGGAAGGAGCACCCCTTCCAAATTGTGATTTAGTATTGGTCACAAAACCCATTTTACGAGTCTGTAAAACTTTTCCAACTAATGAAATGGGGTTTGTACCTTGAAATAGCCATTTTACAGCCACACAGCCTCTGAGTTTGCAGGTTGCAGAGTTCATGACTGCAAAAGTGGCTACCATATCTGGACCTATGTGTATTTTTAGGAGTTTCTATAATGATCTATGCTAGGTTTTGCTACTCAAAAATCTGCAGAGGATCTTTCTGTGTCAGGCAAATCAACCCAGAACATAAACAACCCAAGTCATGTCCTTAGAATTTTCCTGCCTTAATTATGCAAATGGAATGTATCTAGGATTATAACAATGTCAGCTTCATCTTCTAAAATAGACACAACATGCTTTGGGAGTGCAACGTGTTACATCTGCCCCACTCTCTCAGCACTGACTCACAAGTTTTATTTGCCACAAGGCTGTTGCAGCTGATGAAGTTCTGTTGGCTGGGGTCTGTCCACTCTTTCCTGTTTCAAGTCCAGGACAGAAAAAGGTGCTGCATAAATGATTTCCATATCAGGTAAATGACATTTCATCCTGAAGCATGGTCTTCAAGAACAAGGGGTGGTGGTGGTGTTTTCCACCTTCCATCTTCCGTCATTGTTGTCTCCCTCCTTATTAAGAAAGAAGCTTGTGGGATATTTACTCAAATTGAATTATACGTTTTCAATTGATGCATGTTTAATTTGTATAAACGTGCCACAGTTATCTAACATCTTTCACCTTGGTTTTCTAATGAATATTCATTCCATTTGGTAAAATGTATTTATAAATCGTTACAGTAAATTGCAAACAATAAAAATATACCTCAGGGCAGGAAACACAGGAGCGGTGCTGCCCTTAGAGTGTTGGGGCATTGCCCCACTCATATTTTGGCCCCCTGCCCCCCCCCCCCAATTACTTGTGAGTATTTCATTGTGTGTAGTAAACAGCAAAATCACCATTACATTTTGTAAACTCCTTCAGCCGCGGCAGCATGTAGAAGTAGCCTGAGAAGTGGGGCTTCTATTGACAGGTGGACACCCGTAGAATGTAGTGGTGTAGTTAGCCAGTGCGCACCTGGGCCCAAGTGTCCATGCTGGTTTGGACTGCTGCCACTCTCTGACCAGCTCTACATGAACACCAGAGCCACCTCCACCTACACATTAGTCAGCTGGTCGTGGCTCAAAGTCGCATCCTCCAGTCTCAGTAATGAGCGGTGAGGTTGCCTGACCTAACCAATCCTGGTGCTGCTGTAATAGCAGGAGCAGCATCAGGATTGGCTTAGAGAGTGAGATGCAGTGGTTATGTGGGGCCTCCATGCAATGTGTGCATGTGAGGCAGCACTGAAGTAGGAGGAGACTGTCTCTCTCTAGTGTCTCCCCCATTTTCGAGCGGCTCCAGACTGAGGCAGTCATTGGTTGCAACTTGCTTGCTAATACAGTACTAATGCACACATGTAAGTAAGTTCAATAATTAATTAGTTGAATTTTGGCGTTGCTTACCGTGTAAACATACACAGTAATACAGTATATATGCCACAAGACTGAGGCCCTCATTACGATTTTGGCAGGCCGAGGACCGCCGCATTGGAGGTAGGGGTTGCACCGCAGCGGGCCCAGCAGAGTAGACCGGAACACAGCCAAGTCACTGCCAGTCCCGCCAGTGCGTACGGGCCAATGTGGCCGGGAGTAAGCATCTCCAGGCTGGCGGGGAGCATGTTTCAACTGACTATATAACGAGGTCGCACACTGCCTGGATTTCCGCCGCACCTGCCCTACGTTGAAATGCCTAGCCGAAACAAACAACATAAAAGGGGGCACTCACCTTCAGTAACACAAGCATGTCTTCAGCCACCATGGAACCTGAACCGGAAGTCTTCCCAATGCTCCTACTGGCCATACAACAACAGAACCAGCGACAAATACACCAATTGTAAGTACATCCGCCTAGCACACACTGGAAGGAAGGCCATTAGTACACACACACACAACACACACACCCGGCACAGCTAGCGAAGGCCACACAAATACATGCGAACAAACACCTGTAGCAACACACACACACACACACACACACATACACACACTCACACACAACAAATCACAAATATGCAACACATCCATGTGGAAGGAAAGCCAGGACAAGTTTGTTACCCTCAACACCAATGGGTGTCTGGTGCAGATATATTAGATAGAGATGTGAATATCACAAATAAATATATACAACATAGACCTACTGGCCAGTTCAACTGTATAGTGTGGCCCAGGCACACAGGCCAATGACCATGGCCCCAGCTTGACTCCTGACTGCAAAATGGCCTCCAAATGGCAGGGACATCAATGGGGCATGCAGGCACCTCAGAGGTGAGGGGGGGTTTAAGGCGGGGGTTTGGATTTTCAGGGGGGGCCTTAGGTTTGGGTAGGGGCGGTTAGTTTTGGACTTTGAGTTAGGGGGAGGGGTCTTGGGTTTGGGTTTAGGAGTGGTAACCTTAGGCTTTGTGGGGTTAGAAGTCTTGGGTGGGGGAGGAGCATGGCTTGTGCCAGGGGGACCATGGGATGACTGGGAGGTGGAAGGTAAGTGTTTGGGGAGGTAACAGGGTGCTTGGGGGAAACAGGGACTGGGACAGTGGGATGAAACAGGGAAAATTCTTGCAGGAAATGTTTTTAGGGGCACAAAGTTTGTCATGGAATAAACGTTTGGGAGTGGAGGGAGAGGTAGTGGTTGGGAGGTGTGTACGGTCAGGTGCCTTGGGTGCAGGTGTGAGCATGGATGCCATGTGTGTGCTGTGTGACTATTGGGTGGGTGAGTGTGGGTGCTTAGGTGTAGTGAGAGGAGGTGGGGAAGAATGCAGAGAGATGGCAGGGTGGATGTGTGAATGTATGTTGTGGTGTCTGCAGTTAGAGTAGATGACTGCATGTGGGGGTGTTGACAGTTGTGCTGAGTGCACATGTTGTGTATGGGGTGCATGAATGGGGGTCTGCTATTGTGGTGACGGTTGGAATGAGGGCAGTTGTGGCAGGATCTGGGAGTGATAATGTGATGACTGCAGGTATGAGTGGTGTAGTGTTTGTGAGGGGGAGGTGTTGGGGAGTCTGTGTAGGAAGTGGATGTTGTGGTGTCTGCATGTGTCTGTTGGGTGTGTGCATAGTGGAGGTGTCTTTTGTGGTGCCTGTGTTTGTCCTTGCAGACCATGTTTGTTGATGTGGATGCATGGTGGTATGAAAGTGCGCCTTGGATGGGTGAGGGGAGAGGGATGTGGGATTGGGAACAGGTAGTTGGAGGGGAGATGGAAGAAGAAGGGACACTTGCTGCCGTCAATGAGGAGGCCAGAGCCTGAAAGGATCTCTGCAGAGCAGCCAGGGCACCGTGATTGCCTTCGAGGTAGGCATTGGACTGCTGCATTTGTGATGCCAGTTCCTGGATGGTATTCACAATGGTTGACTGTCCCACAGAGATGGACCTCAGGAGGTCAATAGTCTCCTCAATAAGGGCAGCAGGGCTGACTGAGGCAGCGGCAAAGGTGCCTGTGGCAAAGGAGATGCCTACCCTCATGGGTGAGCAGGCACAGGCAACTGGGTGTGGAGCTACAGGGAGGGTGGTGCTGGTACATGGGGTGGCGGACAAGGATGGTGCTGGGATGGTCCCAGATGGGTCCACCACCACCAGGGAGCGTCCATCGGAGGAGGAATCCGAAGACGTTGTCATCAATCCTGTCTCCCCGTGGAACTCCCCTTGCCCTCCATCCCACTGGTCTCGTCGGCTCTGCTTGTGTCAGCCTACTGTGTCCCATGGGCTGCAGCTTCACCACTCGCCAGTGCCCCACTCCCTTTGCCTGATGATGCTGATGCACACAAAGACAGAGGAGGAGAGGGAGGGAGGGCGGTAGGGGAACACAGGGTGCAATGGGTCAAAACCAACCCAACATACACACAGAGTAACAACATCATTATCTACTGCTATGCCATGGCAGGCCATGCCGTCACGGATACATGCTACAACAGTAGGACTCTATGGGAGAAACTGCAGAAATGCTGATGTAAACTGCTGATGGTGGAACAATATCACTCATATCCTTGATGAGTGTTATACTAGTCACATTTTCCCAGTGCCTGGAACATTCTTATGGTTGTTTATGGAAACATATCCTGTACTCCTTACTCAACAGAATCCGGCATGTGTAGGTAGCATGCCCACTAATCCATTAACAAATAGCACAGTGACATCTGGGCCCATTGTGCCTATTTACATATACAGTACATGGCAGCTGATTGGGGACTCACTAATTACCTCTGTCACAGTGGTAGGCTGATACTGATGGCAATGCCCTGACACCTCAGGTGTACTGATGCTGATGGTAGGAGCTGGGCTCTTAAACCTTGTTGATGGTGACCATACAAATCCCAGATTGGAAGTAAAAGCCCTCATAAGTCACTGTCTGCATGGTATGGGCACGCATCTTTGAAACCAATCCTGCCAGTCTGGCTGATACTCATAGTCGACGTGCATCTACCAATTACCTACGCTATATCTTCCGTCTAATAGTCAACCCAAAGCCATACAAGCATTACATTATCGAGGTGTGAGTGTGTACTTACCCCCTTGTGGCTGCTGTGCTGCCCTCAAGCGCCCATCCACTGCAGGGTAGGCCATCGCCAAAATGCGGGCTATTAGGGGGTCAGGGTTCGACAGGCACCCCTCCTTCGTTGTGAGGACATCCCCAGCTGAGCCTCTGTGGTCTTCTGTGCCCAGCGTCTTAGGTCTTCCCACCGCTTTCTGCAGTGGGTGATCCACTGGCTATGGACCCAAGGGTCCGCACTTGATTCGCAATAGCAGGCCAAATCCTCTTTTTCTGATTGGTGCTGACCTGCATGGGTGAGGCAGACAGAAGGACAAAGTCATGTAGAGAGCCATCACAAGGAGCAGTGGACATCACACATCAGACACATCTCATGACTACACTCACGTGTCATCACGCCACTAATGCTCAGAATCCTCACCCATCTTCATGCATCCACTCCGTTTGCCTCGTCCCAATGTCTTTCATCCTCACACACATCACTATCAGACAGGACAGTGACATAAGACTCACCTGCTGCTCTGGTGCCCCATACAACTGTCCATACAGGGGTAGGACCCCGTCCATAAGCTTGTCCAGCTCCTCCTAGGTGTAGGTGGGGGCCCTGTCTCCTGCAGGATGTGGCATATCGGCATCCAGAGTCAGAACTTGCATGAGTGTCAGGAGTCAAGTGAGCTGTGCCACAGTAAATGGCGGTCACCGCCGCTGATCAACATTGGCCCCAGTATCCCATAGACAACAATGTTATCCAATGAAGAGTTCGCATGGCAGTTGAGACTGCCATGATGATTAACGCCAGCGGAATGAGGTCACTTCCATCTGTCCTGTGCATGCAGGACAGGTGACTGCCATTTTACATGTAATTAGTAGTTGATTTTTATGTGCATCATGGATGAAATATAGGAACTCCTGCATAGATTGACTATGTCCACACATTGAATACATCAACCTTTGACTTCTCCTCCCTCATATTCCCAGATACAGTGATGTGGTGATAATGAGACATGCCCCTGTGTACCGGCCCCTAGTCGACCTTGCTTCCCTGCAAGAGAGCCACATCTTACAGAACCGTCAGACCATCATGGGGCTGTGTACCCAGTTGGAGCTGGATCTGTTGCCTGTCCTACTTCATCCCTATGCCATCCCTCCCACAGTACAGGTGTTGTCAGTTCGCCACTTCCTTGCCTCAGGTTCATTTTAAATTACAGTGGCCTTGGCAGTAGGATGTCACAACCGATATTCAGTAATGTGTTGAAGGATGTACTGTGTGCTTTGCTCAAACATTTTCTCTGCTACATCAGATTCCCCCAACGTGTAGATTTGGCCACTGTTAAAGCTAACTTCTACAATTTGGCACATGTCCTTCATGTGATAGAGGCCATAGATGGCACCCACATTGCCTTGGTTCCACCCAGGATAAATGAACAAGTGTACAGGAACTGGAAAAACTTTTATTCCATTAATGTCCAGGTGGTGTGCCTCACTTACCAATATATCTCCCAGGTTATGGCTAAGTTCCCTGGTTCTGTGTGTGGCAATGGCTGATGAAGGGGACATAGTGAGCGATGAGGAGGAAGATGATGACGATGCAGCTGACTCTAAAACAGAGTTAATTCAACAATACTTCATATGAGAAATAGGTATGTGTCAACTGTTTTGTATGTGACCTATATTTCTGTCTGCCTTGTGACATAGCTCCTCCTGGTGTCTCTCATCAGTGGAGGTTTTGAGTGCAGATCTCCCCCTGGGTGGGTTCGGGGGGTCATATTTCCCATTAAGGGAGGTGTTACTGTTCAAATGTCAGTGCTATTTTCACTCTGCTGTTGTGTTGCATCACTTATGTAATTCATTGTCCATGTTCTTTGTTCCCTGTACTGCTATGTGAACTGCAATTGTAGTGCCAAACATAGTGGTGCCATCAGTATTGCTACTTATCCTCACAGTTCACAATGGGAGAATGTGTAACCTAACTGTTAATGCCTGTGGAACATGCCTTTAGTTGAGTTTTGTCAGCTGTGAGGGAAGGACCATTGGGTATGGATCTAACATGACCATATGGGTTGAGGTTCCACCTGCCAAATCACACTAGGGATTTCCACATTGTACTGCATGTGGGTTGAGTGGCTAACATGTAATCCTATTGTGATAGTTGTCCCGGTCTTGGTCTATTTGCACAGCATTTGTGTGGTGCAACACTGGTTCCTGCCTTGCCTTTTGGCTCCCTTGACACATGTATCCACAATATGTCTGTTCTGCTATCATCCTTACTGCATATTGCTCCCCCTTCTGTCTATTTCACAGACCTTTAGGGGACACGGGGTTGACTGTAATGACAATCCATTGTTATACAACAGAAAATCTTACTTAGTACAATAAAGACACGTAGGCAGTAGCTGTGCTCAAAGGTGTTTAATGTGATTCACAAGTGCAATTGGTGACGAGTGGTGTCATGGTGGGTGAAATCATCAGAGTAGTTGGCCCAGCCCTATGTTTTCCAGGTCCAGCATCCAAGGGATCATGGGAAAATGGAAACATGACAGCGGACAGTCACCAGGGTGTGTGTCAGTGGCAGACAAGGGAGAATGTTCAGACGAGGGTCACTTACTTGCAATGGTCTTGGCATCAGGTCCTGCAGGATGCCTGGATGGATGTCCTTGCTTGCGTGGGGTTCCTCAGCTACAGAGGGAGGGGTGATGGTGATCTGTGGGTCTCTGGTAGGGCATTCATTCCACTAGCTGCCGCAGAAGTGGAGGGCTCTGTTGGAATGTGGCTAGTGGAAGGGACCTGCTTGTGGGTGGAAAACACACGCAGGATGGTGGTCAGTTCCTTCAGTCCCCCTGCAATGGAGGCCATGGTAGAATTGAGGGTCTGCCACTGCTACATGGCCTCCTGGTGGTAGTCCCTCTGCAGCCTCTGGTTCTCCTGCACGGTTGTGAGGATCTTGCCCATAGTGTCCTGGGAATGGTGATATGCTCCCAAGACTTGGGAGATGCCCCCCAGGCCAGTAGTTTGGTGTAGGTGCCCCATCCATTGGACCACAGGTGCCCTCCCTCTGCCCCTGTGGCCCTGGCAAGTGTGCACCAGGACCTTTGTGGTCTTGGGCGTGTGGCCTTGACTCTGATTCCTGTACTGTGGGGCACATTGCTGATTGACCTGTCCTTGTGAGATGGGGTGGATTAGGGAGTGATGGGTGGTGGGGACGCATGCTGGAAAGGAGTGGTTGGTGCCTGGGGAGTGTTGTTCACTTATCAGAGTCGAATCCTCCCATGTTTCAACTTGGCCCTCAAGATGCATGATGTCCATGACCTTCTCCTCCCATGATGTGAACTCAGGAGGAGGAGGTTGGGGCCTACTGCCAGTCTTGTTGACGGTAATCTGGTGACGTGATGCATTTCAACGCACCTTCCCCTGTTGGTCCTTCCACCTCTTCCTGATATCCTCCCTTGTGCGTTGATTGGGGGCCCACTGAGTTGACCCTGTCAACGATCCTCCGCCATAACTCTTTTCCTGGCCATCGAGGTTTGATGGACCTGAGCTCCAAACATTTGTGGCTCTACCCTGACGGTTTCATCTACCATGACCCTCAACTCATCATCTGTGAAACGTGGGTGCTTCTGACAGGACATGGTGGTTGTGCTGTGGGTGGGGGTGTGTGTTGTGTGTGCAGGGTGCAGTGTAGAGTGCTTGGTGGAGTGGGGGTGTTTAGTTGTGTGTGTTGTGGTGTCTGTGTTTGTGTGCAGTGGTGATATGTGTATTGTGTTGCTGGTGCAGTTGTGTGGTGTGTGATGGTTGGGAAGTATGTTGTGCCTATGGTATCAACATGCAGTGTCCTCCGTTGGTGTGCTCCTCAATGGCTCAGTTAGTACTTGTGGTTGCAAAGGATTGTGGGGGTGTGTGAGGGAGTGTTATATAGTGCAGTGAGCAGGTGTGTGCGGTGTGTGTATGTGTGGGGTATTCAGACTATCCAATGTAGTGTCAGGTTCTGGTGGAGGTGATTTTTAGACCGTGGCGATTTGCATCGCCAAAGGATGTCCGCCATGCAATGACCGCCGTGCTGATTTGTGGGTCACAATATGGAAGGCAGGATGTTGTCGGCGTGGCGGTGCTGTTGGTGGGTCTCCTACTCTCGATTGGTGTGGCGGTTTAGGAGATGTGGCTGTATTTGGGCGGTCTTCAGTTTGTGACTTGTATTACGGCAGTCACTGTATCGCCATCACTGGTGGTCTTTTGGCAGCTGCCAGTGCAGCAGTCTTGCCAAAAGACCACCAAACTCGTAATGAGAGCTGGAGTTTCTGCTTTGCTGTTTGCCTAATGGAATTTGTATCTGACCTGTGGTGGTGCAAATTAAACTTCTATGGTACTGTGTGTGCATTTTTTTTAACCAACGGTCTATCCCAGATCACTTGCACAATTCTTATTAAAGTTAGGAATAATACAGCACCTTGAATATTAATGAAACTTCTCTGGTTCCGTACGTGCATTTTTTAACCAACGGAGCTTTTTGGCAATGGCAATACTTTATCAGATATTGCGTCCGACATTATGTTGGGTGGACTGATATGCATCAGCCTCGCCCATTATGCACAGTGACACACATACTGTCCTGACCTCACTTGGTATGTCACCTAGGTACTATGCAGTAGCAGCAGCAGCAGCGTGCTTGTCTTCAAATCTACACAGTAAATCTCACTTTTTATAGGACTAAAAACATTTCAGGTCTCCGTAAATGCTCATAGTGATCTTGGTTCACGCTCACTCATTCTCTCCTTCCTTCCCCACATAGACCTGCTGGATCGTGTTTCACTCTATTGTAACTGTGCATGAGTCAGTTAAAGTGTACAGAAGGTTTGTTGTCTTTTTGGCCCTAACACAAAACGTGTGCTCATGTGAAGAGATTTAATGCCTATGGGACCAGTTTACTCTATATATAACTGAAAAAAACAATCTCAGATTCTGTCTGCCATCTCCTTGCGCACATTTAACTTTAGGCACGCGTTATTTTAGACGCTCCACTTCTACCATTGTTTTAATCAATGAAGTAATGTGAGACTATGTGCAATGCAGGCCTGGTGGTTGAGGTCCAGGCTTGCTGTACGTTTGGACTTGGCGCGGCCATTTCACGACATCACTGCTATTTAAAATCAGACGTACACAGTCTAAAAACTAGCGGCGCAATCATATTAGTGTAAATCTGAGCGCTAATAATCAGTTGATGAGCCTGTCGTAATATAGACAGCTGCTGCTCCTGCATGCACAGCTAGGTTTTATCCATCACACCCCCGAATTTTGCCCTGGTTTGAGGGCAGCAGGTTATATGTGAAGCTGACTATGGTGGAAGTGGGGAGGGAAGAAGGTAGATGTTGGTATACATGTGCTCCTTCCACCTTGAGGAATATATAATTATTGCTGTATGTGTGCCAGTGCCAATCATGTGTAATATATGTAATTGATGCTCATGTACAACTTTCCATTCCCCCTGGGCCAATTTTGCGCAATATAAAACTGCAAAAAAGAATCTCAAAGTCTATCGTCTCCTTGAACACCTTTTGATTCATGTCATGCTGCCATGCAATATTTTAGATGGTCAACCAGTCCGGAAGAAAATGGGCAATGGACACCAAGGCGCTGCTTCACCTTCTGCCTTACTTTCCAATATGGCCCAACCTCACTTTGAAGTTTGTACAGATTCCTATTAGGTGTGCTTTATCCCTCAAATTCTTTGAAACAGTGGTTCCCAACCTGTGGTCCGAGGACCCATTGGGGTCCGCGAAGCCTCCTCAGGGGGTCCGCTACTGCCTAGAAAATTAAATAATATTAACAGATTAGGACCCCAGCATTCAGTAATGACTGAGTGGAGGGGGGTCCCTGGATTACAATAATGATTCAGTGGTGGTCCCCGGGTTCCAGTATTGATAAAGTGGGGGTCCACAGAAGTCAAAAGGCTGGAAACCACTGCTTTGAAAAAGACAGCAGGCACAAAACCATCACACTGCACAGTAGGCGGACTTGTTCTGTGTTTTGTATCCACAATGCTTGCCGCACTGTACATTTTGCACAATGCAGTAAATGTTGAACATATTTAATGCAGTAATATATTGAGACACTTTCATGTTTAAATATTTAAAGACTACATATCCAAAAATGCTTCATAAACCACTTTGCTTTCTCACTACATTCTTTATTTAAATTTGTTTAAAAGGAACCACTCCCTTTTCACAAAATCTTTTCTCGAGGTGTGAGGAGGGAGAGCCCCCAGACCCTCCTTGTATCATTTGGGCTTGATCACTTTACTTGCTCCCTAGGTAAAACTCAGCCCCACTTTTAATGCCGCATCACTTTGAAATGGCACCAGCCGTCATTGGAGAAACAGTGGGCCCTTTGAAGTGTAGAGATAATATTTGCCTATATCCTGCCCCTTTGTTACCTGGGGTGTTTAGTGTGTGAAGGCCTCACCTTCTTTTTGTGCCCATATGTTGGGTTTCTTTGAGCCAGTCTCCAACCTCTGTCCATCCTTGCTGCTGACAATTAAAGACAAACACTGTCGCTGGCCATCCTTGCTGCTACAATTAAAAACAAACACTGTCGCTGGCCTGTCATAGAGGAATGAACAAAATTAATAGAACCAGCTGAAACCAGTCCTAGAACTGTGCCTGTAAAACACACGGCCTCAGTCTTGAAACATTCTATAAAACTGGACTGAAACCCCAAGTCAGTTTTGTAGTGCCCATGCAACACCCGGCAGTCACTCATTTCAAACTGCTTACGTCTTCCATATGAGGATGGTGGACAAAGGCCGAGAAAATGTATAACAGCCTCACACCTCGACCATTTATTTTTGTAATGAGAAAACAAACTCCTGCTGCCGCTGTTTAATTTCTCTAATCTAGAGTTTAACGGATGAGGGTTATGTGCCAAAGAGAAGTGGTGGTCCCATCCACCCTAATTAGATTGAATAGAATGCCTATTCTCTACTGTGGGCAAGACATCAGTTGCATTTTAGAGAATATCCCACACCTGCCAAACAGTAAATCGGGCCTTTGACCTAGAAATTGTTAGGTTGTGATAAATATTTCAGAAGTTGTTAGATGTTTCTCTAGGAAAAGTATGGCTAATTCAGAGTTCCTCCTTCAATGGGAGCTTTTACTGTTACATGCACATTTCTCTGTCATAGGAGTTCTGCATGTTTCAAGAGAGTTCTGTTAGTTTTGAAGCAGACCATTTTTTCCGGTTTTCACATTACTGGGCCCTCTGATGTTTCAAGTGCCAATATCTCAGGAGTTGGTAGCTTCGAGATCAGCTTCATCTTTCATCTCAAGTCAAATGCTAATTCTCATGATATCTTTCCTTTTGGAATGGTAGAGTATTGATGGGTATTGCTTGCTATACCTGAAAAGATCCTTCTCGATTGGTATTGTACTACTATATGGAAGCCCAATGTTGGAGATTTAGGCCCTCATTACAACCCTGGCGGTTGGTGTTAAAGCGGCGGTAAGACCGCAAACAGGCTGGTGGAAAAAAAAATGGGATTATGACCGTGGTGGAAACCGCCAACATAGACAGCCACTTTAACATTCCGACCGCCACGGTGGTAAAAACAAACACCGCCAACAGACAGGCGGAAGACAAAGTACTGCCCACCCTATCTTAAGACGCCTATCCGCCACCTTTTCCGGGGCGGAACCAACGCTATCAAAAGCACAGCGGAAACAGCACACAGAAGGGAAACCACTCACCTCTCGACACCCACCGAAGAAACAGGACGCCATGGAGCCCGAACTTCAGGTGTTACCTATGTTGGTTTACCTCCTCTTCTACCAGGAGTACGAATTGCAGAGGCGGCGACTACAGTGAGTACTGCACCTACAATACAGGGGAGGGGGGAGGAAAGAGAGTGACACACACACGCAACACGCAATACCCTCACCCTCACACACAACAGCATACACACAAATACATGCATCAACATTACATATACGCCCCCCCCATCCCCTGGAAGAACGCAAGGACAAAAGGAAATGATTGTAACAATTGTAATCATGAAAAATCCATTAGTCAAAAGTCAAAATGCACTATATACAAATATGTACACCAACTACACAAGTCCGGATAGTGTACCAATTATTGTCCGTGGACCACTGGGCCCAAAATGCATGGGAGAAGCCCACACATGATACCTGACTGGAAATGGAGAGAACACTACTGGGGCATCAGATCGAAAATACACAGCTACCTCAGGGGAAGGGGGCACCTCAGCCCGATGAACGCACAACGCCACTGCTGCACGAGGGGGCTCCATGCCCTTTGCTGTATCCTGGGGAGTGCAAAGCCACAGTCTCTCAAGTCTCTCCAGTGGGTGGTTTGCCCACTGCTCTATCCTGGGGAGTGCAAAGCCACAGTCTCTCAAGTCTCTCCAGTGGGTGGTTTGCCCACTGATGTATCCTGGGGAGTGCTAAAGCCACGGTCTCTCAAGTCTCTCCAGTGGGTGGTTTGCCCACTGCTCTATCCTGGGGAGTGCAAAGCCACAGTCTCTCAAGTGGATAACAGTCTCCACTGTTTCTGGAGGGGGCCTGGTGCCCAGAGTGCTTCATCCTGCCAAGGACTGAGGTAGTGGATGTGATACTCCACTGGTTCTGGAGGGGGGCATGGTGCCCAGAGTGCTTCATCCTGCCAAGGACTGAGGTAGTGGATGTGATACTCCACTGGTTCTGGAGGGGGCATGGTGCCCAGAGTGCTCCACATGCAGTGTGGCCGGTACAATTCCCTCACCTGGGTGTGCATGCCACGAGACTGACGAGGTTCAGGTAGCATGATATGCCATGTAGGCAGCGACATACCCCACACTGCTGCGGCTTCGCATTCCACCTGCAGGTGCAAACAGTAATGGAAGTCATGGCTCATGGAAGCTGCCCAGGGTCCAGGAACTCTCCTCCACTCTCAGACGACTGACCACTGGGGATGGTAGCCATGTCAGCGGTGGTGCCAGTGTCCGAGGACACTGCGGGGCTGGTGGCGGTGCTTGCGGCGCTGTCTTTGGTGGCGGTGCTTGCGGCGGTGTCTGTGGCAGCGGTGCTTGCGGCGGTGTCTATGGCGGCGGTGCTTGCGGCGGTGTCTGTGGCAGCGGTGCTGGCAGCGGTGTCTGTGGCAGCGGTGTCTGTGGCAGCGGTGCTGGCGGCAGTGCATGGGTCAGCACCTGCTGAGGGACAAAGCTGGACGTCTCTTGCAGCTTCGGACGGCTGCCCACTGGGGAAGAGGCTGGGGACTGTCGCTTAGGCTGTAGACGTGCCGGGGGCGGTGCAGGTGGTGGTGCAGGTGGCGATTGTGGTGGCGGGACAGCAAGCAGTGTTCACCGCCGTACAGGTTGGCGTGGTCGTGGACAGAAGATGTGACACTGGTCCCTCAGTCAGTGCCACCATGGCGTCTCCTGACCTGCTCTTCTGCTTTTGGCCCTTCCCCACCTTTGATGGTGCCGCAGTTGTCTTGCCACTATCCCCTTTTGTTTTTGCTGAGCCCTTGGTGGCTGGCAGTTTCGGCTTCTCCCTCCGGGATGTGGGCACCTTTTTCACCTTGGCAGATGGCGGACTGTCCTTGCCCTTGTAAGTGGCACACTGGCAGCCCTGATGGGTGGCGCACTCGATGATCCTGCAGTTGCTGGCACCACTGTGCCTGGGGATTTGGTGGCTGAGGTGCTGGGCTGGGACCTGGAAACCCTGGCGCTAGGTGAAGGACGGGGGGGGAGGTGTAGGGAAGAGGTCAATGTTAGCCAGTAAGAGTTTTTTTAGACACACTGGGACGGGAAGATGGAGGGGTTTTGGGAGTGGAGGTAGAGGTAGTGGTTGTAGGAGGTGTACGTCTGCTGAATTTGGGTGAAGGTGCATGGGCCGGAGGCTGTTGTGAGGTGGATGGCTGTTGGGTGGGTGTGTGCCTGCGTTTGTGTACTTTGGGAGGAGGGCTCACTGACACACTGAGAGAGGACACTGGGGATGTGTGAATGGTAGTGGGGTAGTGATTGCACTTGAGTGGTGTGTGGAGATAGGCGTGCTGGTGATGGAGGTAGTGGCTGAGGATGTAGGGCATGCGGGTGTGAGTGGAGACGAGACAGGGAAGGAAGAGGAGGACGTGGAGGAGGGGGACACAGTGGAGGCAGTGGATGTTGGTGTGTCTGCATGGGGATGGTGCTTGTGTGAGTGCCTGTGGGATGTGTGGTGCTTATGTTTGCCATGTCCACTCTTGTGTGTTGATGTGTGTGCATGCTGGTCTGATGGTGTGCTTGGGATAGGCTGAGGTACAGGGGATTGGGTCTGGGTGGAGGAAGTTGGAGGGGGGAGGCTAGACACAGGGACAATGGCTGCGATCAGTGCTGAGGCCAGAGCTCGAAATGCTCTCTGTTCGGCTGCCTGCCCAGAATGAATGCCCTCCAGGTATGCATTTGTTTGTTGCACCCTGGATGGCATTCACAATGGTAGATTGCCCAACAGTGAGGGATCTCAGGAGGTCAATAGCCTCCTCACTGATTGCAGCAGGGCTGACTGAGGCAGGGCCTGAGGTGCCTGAGGCGAAGGAGATGCCCAACCTCCTGGGTGAGTGGGCAGTGGACACACGCTGAGGGGCTGCTGGGCGTGCGATGCTGGTAGGGGGGGGTGGCGGCTGTACCTGTTGATGCGATGGGCACAGAGGTTCCCGCCACCGCAAGGGAGCTCCCATCAGAGGAGGAGTCGCTGTCACTGCTGTCTGCTCCTGTCCCCGCCGTGGAGCTCCCCTCGCCCTCTGACCCACTGGTGGCTTCAGACTCCGTTGCTTCACCCTCCAGGGCCAAGTGGGTTGCAGCTCCCTCCTGCTTTGGTGCCAATGCTCCTCCGCCTGATGATGCTATTGCACACAAGAACAGGGAGACCACAAAAAGGGGGGGAGACAGAAGAAAGACATGTTCAGTGCATGCAACACCACTACCGGTGGTGGACTAAACACACATGGAGCATCCCTCTGCACTACGCCATGCACTGACAGTTTCTAGAAATTTCAGCTGACCATGGGGTACGAGGCCTAAGACCAATTGCTGCACACCTGGAAGTCACAGGAGCCTGACTAGGTGTAGATGGCTCTTACCATTGGTGTGGTTGGGGAGCCATATAGCCCACCTCACAAGCGAGCTTGCCTACCAAGTTAGCCCTGGCCTAGGGGAACCCACTGCCCACCTCCCCCACCCAGACACCTCGTAATGCGTGCAGAGTCAGCTGAATGAGAGTGTACTCATCCCCTTGTGGCTGCTGTGATGCCCTAAAGCGCCCAACTAACTCTGGATAGGCCACCGCCATTATCCGGAACATCAGGGGGGTCATGATGCGACGGGCACCCCTCCCACGTTGGGAGGCCATCCCCAGCTGTGCCTCCGCCCTCTTCTTGCTCCAGCAGCAAAGGTCCTCCCAACTTTTGCGGCAGTGGGTGCTCCGTCTGTGGTAGATCCCCAGGGTCCGGACGTCCTTGGCGATGGCACACCAAATACCCTTCTTCTGGTGGGCGCTGACCTAGAGGAATGGTACAGGGGGAAGGAAATTACTTACACGTCCAGACCGTCATACTCATTGCCCACCAGTTCCCACCCATGCCCTGACTCACATACACCCACCATCCGCACATGCAGGCCTCAGCTCCCCCCCCCCACATGTATCTTCCATCCACACCACTCAAAACAGACATTGCCCATGCAGCAAGCTAACAGTGTACTCACCTGTTTGTCTGGAGGACCGTACAGTTGCGTGTACTGGGGGAGGACCCCATCCACTAGTTTCTCCAACTCCTCCGAAGTGAAGGCAGGGGCCCTTTCCCCAGCTACTCTAGCCATCGTTGCTTCCAGACACAGGTCACAGCAGCAATTGCAGTGTAGGTCCTCTCCTGCTGAAGGTTAGGTATCAAGTGAGGGAACAGACAGAAAACAGCGGTCACGTCCGCGGCGGTGCGTACCGTCCCCGCTGGTGTACATCGTCATTGGCTCCTGGGACCCATAGGGCCGAATGTTAACGAACCCAGAATTGCGCCACGGTCTTCGACCGCCCACTGTGATGGTGTACAATGCCAGCGCAGTTACCTCATATCCCCTTGTCCCACCTTACAGGTCAGGCAGCCGCCATTTCAGGAGGCCACATGGGATGAATGTTTACTGTGTCACACCTGTCTGGGCCGGGAATAGAGACAGATACCGGCACATTGCGGAATAATAAAGTTTCTGCAAATAACAAATTGTGATACCTCAGTGTTGGATGACTCTCTGCTCACTGTTCTCCTCCATAGGGCACATCTGCTGGGGCAGGTGATGAGATGACGGCATCCTCCAGTGTACAGACCCCTGGAGGACCTGTCGACAATGGAAGAGAGACACATCCTAGTCACATACAGACTTGATCGTGCAACAATCCAGGAACTGTGTGCCCAGCTGGAGCCAGACCTGATTTCATCTATCCGCCATCCCACAGGAATACCCCCTCTAGTGCAGGTCCTGTCTGTACTCCATTTCCTGGCCAGTGGGTCTTTTCAAACAACAGTGGCCATGGCATCAGGGATGTCCCAGCCAATGTTCTCTAACGTGTTGTTCAGAGTGTTGTCTGCCCTGCTGAAACACATGCGCAGCTACATCGCTTTCCCTCAGGTGGAGGATTTGCCCACAGTGAAAGGTGACTTCTATGCCCTGGGACATATCCCCAACATCATTGGTGCCATTGATGGGACACATGTGGCATTTGTACCCCCCCGCAGGAATGAACAGGTGTATAGAAACCGGAAGAGCTACCATTCGATGAATGTGCAGATGGTGTGTTTGGCAGACCAGTACATCTCCCATGTCAATGCCAAGTATCCTGGCTCTGTGCATGACGCTTACATTTTGAGAAATAGCACCATCCCTTATGTGATGGGGCACCTCCAGAGTCCCCGTGTGTGGCTAATAGGTGAGGGCAAGGTTCCAATACAGTTGAGATAGGTGTCTGGGCATGGGGCTGTCCCTAAGGGTTAGTGTGTGTCTAACAGATATCCATCGACATTTGCAGGTGACTCTGGTTACCCCAGCCTGTCATGGCTACTGACCCCAGTGAGGAGTCCCAGGACAAGGGCAGAGGAACGTTACAATGAGGCACATGGGTGAACTAGGAGGGTGATCGAACGCACCTTCGGCCTCCTGAAGGCCAGATTCCGGTGCCTCCATCTGACAGGTGGCTCCCTATACTACTCACCGAAGAAGGTGTTCCAGATAATCGTGGCCTGCTGTATGCTACACAACCTGGCTTTGCGACAGCAGGTGCCTTTTCTGCAGGAGGATGGGCCAGATGGTGGTCTTGTGGCAAATGTGGAGCCTGTTGACAGTGAAGAAGAGGAGGCAGAAGAAGAAGATATCGACAACCGAAACAACCTCATCATGCAATACTTCCAGTGAGACACAGGTAAGAAGATGTAACTACTTCCCACATTTCATACTGTTGTTTGAGCTAGCATAAGTCTGTCATTTTCACTCAGTGTATGGACCCTGACTTTTCACTTTGACTTTCCATTTCACAGATCTGGGTCCCACTTTGTGCCCTCTGCTCTGTTTCCTCCTGGCCTACAGCTGTGTTATATTGGTATGTGAACAAGTAAATTGACATTGCTATATTCCATAGTTATTGCAATTACACATTTGTGAAAGCACAGACTGACTCCAGATTGTTTTATGATTGAAGTGTGTTTATTCCTGTGCAAATAAGTGGAGGGGGTTGTAAAATGGGCTGGGGAGATGGTGGAGGAATGTCCATGGCAGAATCCAGTCTATTTGTTTCACAGGTGCTTTGTCCAAAGTGGCATAGGAAGTGGAGCAATGGCAGTTTAAGGATGGACAGGGTGACATAGTGGGACAGAAGGGTGACATTCAGGGGGGTCTCATTTCCTGGCGGGGGTCTTGGCAATGTTCTCTGTCTTGTTCCTGGATCTCAGGGACCATTTGCGGGGTGGTTCTCCATCTGCATGGGGTGGGGCGCTGGTGTCCTGTTGTTCCTGTGGTTGTGCCTCCTGTCCACTAGTGCCGGCGGAGGCGGAGGGCTGTTCATCGTCCACACTAGTGTCAGGGTCCCCTTGTTGTGCCACTGTGTCCCTCCTGGTGTTGAGAAGGTCTGCCAGCACCCCTGCAATGGTGACCAGGGTGGTGTTAATGGACTTCAAGTCCTCCCTGATCCCAAGGTAGTGTTCCCCCTGCTGAGTCTCCTGAAACTTGGCCAGTACCGTTGCCATGGTCTCTTGGGAATGATGGTAAGCTCCCATGATGTTGGAGAGTGCCTCGTGGAGTGTCGGTTCCCTGGGCCTGTCCCCCCGTCACACAGCAGTCCTCCCAGTTTCCCTGTTATCCTGTGCCTCTGTCCCCTGAACCGTGTGCCCACTGCCACTGCCCCCAGGTCCCTGATCGTCCTGTGCTAGTGGGTTTGCCTGGGTTCCCTGTAGTGGTGGACACACTGCTGATTGACGTGTCCTGGGGACAGAGGGAGGGGCCCGCTGGGTGGGTGCTGTGCTGGTGTTTCCTGAGGGGGAGGCTCTGTGGTGGCTTGTGACAATGGCAGGGAAGCGACTGTCCCGAGGTCCCAGATGGGCCGGGCTGGTCATCCTGATCCAGGCGTGCAGAGCTGCTGTCATCACTGTGGGCCTCTTCTGTGGGGGGACTGGATATGTCTGGCACCTCCTGTCAGGTGACGTTGGGTAGGGGTCCTGTGGGGGTGTAAATGCATAGTTATTGTATCTGTGTGTGCCATCATGTGCAATGGGTGAGTGACCCTCTACTCCAGTGCTTGCATGATTGGCTTGGTCCTTGTGTGATTGGTGATTTGGGGGCATGAGTGAGTCTCTGTACTGGACATACTTGGGTGATGGGTGTCCATGCATTGGTGTTACATGCAGGGCTTGGTTTTGGGATGTGTGGGTTGTGTTGGTGGAGTATCTGTGGGTTGTTGGGGTGATGGGTATGAGGGTAAGGGTGGGAGTATGTGATGGCATGCAGGTGGGGTGGGGGGATAAGGTAGTAAAAAGATATGATTTATCAGAATCCAGTCCTCCTGCTACTCCTGCAAGGCCCTCAGGATGCATTATTGCCAAGAACTGCTCCTCCCATGTTGTTAGTTGTTGGGGAGGAGGTGGGGGTCCACCGCCAGTCCTCTGTACAGCAATCTGGTGTCTGGATACCACGGAACGCACCTTCCCTCGTAGATCGTTCCACCTCTTCCTGATGTCATCCCGTGTTCTTGGATGCTGGCCCACTGCGTTTACCGTCGACAATTCTTCGCCATAGCTTCATATTCCTTGCAATAGATGTCTGCTGTACCTGTGATCGGAATAGCTGTTCCTCTACCCGGACGATTTCCTCCACCATGACCCTGAGCTCCTCCTCAGAGAACCTGGGGTGTCTTGGAGGTGCCATGATGTGATGTGGGTGATGTGTGAGGTGGTGTCTGTTGTGATGTGTGAGGGGATGTGTTGGTGTGTGTTGTTTGAGGTGCGTGGATGTTGTTTAAGTGATGGTGTTGTGTGTCTGTGGATGCTGGTGTTGTTTTTGGTAGTGTCTCTCTCTGGCCTGCTTTAAAATTTCTGGTACTAAGGTTTTGTGGGTAATGTGGGTGTGTGTTTTATAGTGGTGTGAGTGTGTGTGTGTGGTGTGTGTATGTGCATCAGGTGTGTGTATTTTGAATTGTCCAATGTGGTTGTGTTTTGTAAATGTGTGTGTATTTTGAGCGTGGCAGTGTGTACTGCGTTTGAAAGACCGCTGCGTTGATTTGTGGGTCGTGATAGTGTGGGCGTATTCTTATTGGCATGACGGTGTCGGTTTTGTTATCGCCAGTTTATCTCTGACCTTTGGTGTGGCGGACTTGTGTGGGTGTCTGTATTGTGGCGGATCCCGTGCTGTGGGTCGTAATACCTGTAGCGGAATTCCGCGGCCGCAGCGCTATGTTGGCATTCTTCTGCACGGCGGTAAGCGGGATTTACTGCCAGGGTTGTAATGAGGGCCTTAGTCTTGTATGATAGTTACAGTTTGTCATGCTGTTTTTATGTAGGTCCACATTTGTCTTATGCAAATTTACTGTACAATTCTTTATATATGGAGGGTGTAAGGTGATGGGTTCTGCCCATCAAATCTGCCCAGATTTACCTCTTGATGATCACCTAGTGTTTGATCTTTTTACTGTGGGTGAGACTCACAACCGGTGACTCACCCACAGTAAACTCACTGCAAATGTACTGCGCGTGTTTACTGCCAGTGTCTGCCTTTTAAGATAAGACTGCTGCAATGCAGCAAGGGTAAGGGGTACTTGGCTGGTTGAAAGTGAATACATGTGCATGTGTGTGCAAACAGGGGGGGAAGGAACATCCAAGACTTCTGCTGTGCAAAGCCTGGGAAACACGCACAGGTAGCCTGGCTCAGAAGAAACTCTAAATGATTGGATAATGATCTGAGGTAGGCCTCATAATGTTATTGCACACTCATAGGGAAAGTCAAGGTGGTTTACTGTCTTATCTGAACTCCATTATACACCTATGAGGCAGAGTGCCTTAGAGTGCAGCTTCGCTTCCCTTTGGCCTACCGAGACCAGTGACATATCGAACTGGGGTGGAACCGGTATGCCAAACCCAAATATGAGAGTTTCAAGAAGATATCTGTACAGCTTATGGGTCATCCAGGATTGTCATATTTCTCTGGCTTAGCTCTGGATCAAAGACCAGGCCTTTTGTCACCCTGTAGTGCCAGGTTAATTATATTTCTCTCCAGCAGAAGGAGAAAAGGCCTTCCCAAAGAACGAGAGAAATTAACAGTTCTTTGCTCAGTTCCTGAGGAGGAAATAAGTGGGGACAAACTATCTGCATCAATCAATCAGCTGTTACAGTGTGCCGGGGATGGGTCAGCCAAGTCCACTGAAGAAAGGAGCCAACACAGGAGGGGACTCCCTATGAGGATTAGGTGGGAAAGGCCCTGGAAGTGATGTGAACGTGGGCAGAGCTGAGGTTCCCAGACAAGATGTGACTAGTAACTCCTGGGTGATCCCATTTTGAAATGTCCCAACAGGCTGTGCAGGAGCACTGGGACAGATGATATGGCACCTTGAGATAGGCCAGAGGTGCTTTGCTTCTAGAACCTTCTTACCCCACTTAAAAGGTCTTGCGCAAGGGGAAGAGCTCTCTCTGCAGGGAGGGACCCCTGATGCCCATCTGTACTGTAGTTGACCCCAGGACCAGTGGGGATCTCCCCAGGACCAGAGAAGCAGTTCCCCTTTCACCCCATAGGGACTAGTTGGGGAAAAGACTGGAATTTTGTGCCAAGGAGGAGAGATTTCTGTGGCTTGTGATGGCCCAAGGACAGCAGGGCCACCACCAAAAGCAAAAAAAGAGTGCTGAATGCTGCAGAGGCTCCGCAGACCCTCCCCCCCTCGCCAGGGGCGAAGGATCTGTTAGTGCCAATCCTAAGTTTACAGGATCTGCAAAAGAAGAACCAACTTGGGATTTTCCTCATGTTTTCAAGAGCTCCCCAATCTGGAGGTGGAACGCTACAGCTGGTAGTGCAGCACCCCTAGGTGTGAAGTCTATTGCTGCAGTTACTGTGGCCTGAAAGTGTCTAAAGGAATAGACATGTTGTGCAGCACCCTCTAAGGGCTAAGTTTATGGTTAAATATTGTGTGATCAAAATCTGATGCCCTCTAGGGATTGCTTTTCTGATTGCATTGCCGTTATTGGAAAGTCAATAAAAGGCACACATAAAAAGGACACATACATATGTGAAGAACATTTTTAAATGCTTTATTGAAATAATAATGTTGACAATGGTCATTGATCAAATGGCATATGCTGTATTTACACTAATAGGTGCATTTACACATGGTTATTATTGATTGCTGCATTTTACTCCTAAAATGATGATCTTTTTGATGTGATTTGTTTAGCTCAGACCTTGGATCCATTCAATAGACTTACCTGATATTTGTATGTGACCCGTTAGGGGGTCAGAGGAGATTACGCAATGTAATCAAAGGTTATTTCCACCAGCCTTATGTATATTTGTAAATGACTGCGTAGTATTGAGTAGTGTGTGTGTAATAAATGTACTTTACCTTTTTCAAAAGAAAAATTACATAGTGGACACATATTTATTGAGTTTCATTATTGTGTGGCAATGAATGATGATTACTAGACTACACCAACGCTCACAAGCAGGCCTTGGACTGTTCTGCTCCACTGCCCTGAGAGAGTAAAGCCACACAACTAAAGGCCCATTTCCTTACAGAGGTTAAACCATGAACAGTTTTCATGCCTTTAATTCTGTAAGCAGGTTTGTTACAAAAGAACATTATAATATTGCTATAAAGGCTGATAAATATAGTAATTTTAAACAATAGCTCTCATGTTTAATTGGAAAGTCAACTTTTGAAGGTAAGGAGAAACATCCATTCATCGCAAATATTCAGTTTGTAGTTCATGCTTATTGTGACTGGCCAGTGACACATCATGTAGTCCAGGAGTGTGAATTTGTGTAATAAAGGTAAGTAATTAATACGTAGACTGTCAAAAGCATTACTGGAGTAAAATAGTAGCATGTTCTGGGCCATAAAAAGCATTATTGCTTTGTTATCATTTTAATTGTTCTTATTATTGGCAGTTAGAGCTGTTCCATTTTTTTGTTGAGGCTGATCTTGCTGTTTAGGTATATACTCTTGTAGCCCCTTCTGTCTTGTGCTGTGGATGATCATGGGAAGACATTTGGACTGAGTTGAATGTGTTTTATTTTTCTGGTTCTGAAGAATAGAATCTAATAGTTCACCTGAGTTGCCTGAGTGGTAATAGAGTGAGGCTAGAAAATCTATTCAAGTTAATTCAGGTAGGAAATATCAGTTCTTCTACAACCTCCTAAACACTAAGTCAAGGTCTCTAAACCTTTCAGTACGAGGGCCACATCGTATATTTTACAAATATTTGTGGGATGAAAAAAAATCAGTTGTATAAATGAATGAATACATTTTAAATGAATGAATAAGGTTTACTTAGATCTTTTTTGTAATCAGCATGATATGATTCAGAACAAAAGACAAATGTGACAATTACAAAGTAACAATGTGGTGCCTAAACTGAGAAATATCAAATAATGAGTAAAAATTTAAAACGTTAGCAATTTCTTTGACAAAAGAATCAATTATTTAAGTGTAGCTAAGAAAAGTATTCATGTTTTAACTGATTTTAAATACTGAAAATTTACAAATTTACATGAATTGAGAATTTGTTTAATTTTGTGGCACACAATAAGAAAAATAAACACACTCCAAGAAAGAACTTCAGTAAAACAAAGGAAAGAAATTCAAAATAAACTTGGGCCAAAAATAAATTCAGTGTTCACCATCCTACACAATTCTGGAAACTGGACTTTTCGGTCATAAACAAAAAAAAAAACATGAAGCACAAGAAAAATGGAAATGAAGGAACTGACTTTTTAATTTCAAAATATCACGAACTGTGGTTTCAAGCTTGAAGAGCCAATTATTAGACTGGACTTCAAATGCTCATCAGATACATTTTTCATGATATTTGGACTTCACATACTTCATTTTGAGAATGGTTGTTGGAGTCTAACGAGACACATTTTCATTCTTTGTTTACAGGGCTATGTGTGAGAGTCAGATTGAAGGCAAAGTCAAAACATCTGTGTATATGGATCCCAGGAAGGTCACATCATACAGTACATTCTAAAGGACACATGATCAGTCTGTAGCATTCTGCAGCGTGGACCATCTGCACTAGGAACTTGCATTTTTCAAAGATCTGGCATACACAACATTGCTGTTACAATACAATTTACAATACAGAAGATTCAAGGGGCTCTGCTGTCATCTATAGGCTTCCAAGGGAATTAGTTATTTATATTTCCCTTTGATCATCGGAATCGGAGTCTTTGGAAAACAACGCAGAAATTACATTATAGTCTATTAATGCTAAAGTTGCTGTGGGCCACATAAAAGCTTGTAGCAGGCTGGATGTGGCCCACGGGCCATAGTTTGAAGACCCTTGCACTAAATGATTATCGATTGATGGTATCCTTGTTGAAAGTGAGTTCCCTTGTATAGCGGCTTCAACAGAGAAGGAAAATATCAACTTTTCACCATGGGTCTAGGTGGAGGCGAGGCATTTCAAGAAAGCAGGGCATCCCCTTAATCTTCTTTGCTTGGGCTATGTACGCGGTTGCATGTAGAGGTGGAAAAGCCATCAAATCAACAGGGCAAGCCAAGGCAGAATCAAGCCAAGGGCCTGCCTTGGCTCTAGGAAACACAACCCGAGACAAGCCCTTCGAATATTTAGCATGTATATCATGCAACAAATGTCAATTAAGGGTTTAATAATGGCTAATCAAAATTCTTAAAAGGATATTCTTTTAACATGCAGAAGCATTTCACTTTAATACATTAGACTGTATCACTATATGAATAGAATTTATTAAAAGTGATAGTTTCTTAACATGAAAGTAGAAACATTCATGCCTCCACCCAGTCACCCTGATAATAATTGCATCTGTGAGCCAACAGGAAAGTCAATTGTTATTTTTACTCCATAGGTAGCTTAAGTTGGTAACAATCGTGAAGCACAATTATAGTTACATTATAGCCTTCCCATAGTCTTATTCAACATCTACTAATGAAAAAAGTAAAAACTGTCGACTTTCTAGGTGCTCTCAAATGTGATGGTAATGGAAAAGGAAGCACAGTGAAATGCATAGGACCACGCAATGTAGTCATATGGGGAAGCTATGACTGATGCAAGGTTTTCTGGATTCATATAGTATCTTTCTCTCTCGTTTCACACAACAATGGATAAAGCTTTGAATTTCTTTTATTGAAGAATCACTCCAATGCACTGTGTTAAATAAATATACATATTACGTGCTAACCCAAGTAAATAACAGGACTTTTGGAGACAAATGCAAGGTTAAGTTAAGGGAATGAAGGGTACTATTTTTAAATGTTGATATTGTATGCTGCCCACCCGACTTAACAGAGAGACTGAGTCAGGAAATTTCAGGAAAGGCTGAACACCTTCAGTAAAAACCATTGCATGCATTTATGAAACAAAAATCTGGGCGAGCAAGCGGATTTCACATGTCACAATTGAAGGGCGGAGCTCAGCTGCCAACAGGCTTTTATGTTTTTTGCATTTTTGCATTTGTCATTACTCTCTTGATTGGGCAGCATTTTCAGATGTGCTGGCTATCAAGATACTGTACAAAGTATTACAAAAAAAACCATCTCTCTCCAAGCACTTTATAGATGCCAGGCAGGGGCTCTTCACAACCAGCCCATCTGCAAAAAGAAAACAGCAAAATTTGGGCAATACCTCTTCTGCTGCTGTAGTGGCAGAGGACGCAGAGAAGGGTCTGGTGAGAGGATGGGCGGCAAAAGTCACATGAACATTCAGCTTCTTTTTGGCTTCAGGTTCTAAGACGACCTCTAGTTTAACGAGAGCCACGCAAAGCATCCTGTGATGGAAGGGTGAGCTGGAAGTACTCCACTTCACACTATCATACTGACCCAATGTGCATGTCTTATAAATACTCTGGGATAATGAAATGTGGAAACCCCTGTAAAGTCTGAGCAACATTATAAGGCAAACTGGATGCCACTGTTTTTTAACACACAAAGTTAATTCATGCCAAATGAAATCTCCCTGCTGCCAACCTGTCTGCCAAGCTGTGGCTGTTTATAATCCACTGAGTATACTTGTTTGTTTGCTTTTCTATGCCACCCTCTTCCTGCAGAAGATGCCAGCGCCCCTTGGTCTTCGACACAAACATTGAGGGCTTCAAAATCCGGCCCATTGACCAGATTCTTAATCATAGGGCTTGAGCTAAAGCAAGAGACAGTTTCCTAACCATCTCTTTCTGCAAAGGCTTTATTATGTCATAATGTGCTGTTTTATTTTTTGTATATTTATGTATCTTGGCTCTACCTAGACTGAAACCTAGCTTCTCAAAACATCCTTTTGCAGGTGTCATTCGGGATAACAAACAGAAAATGTCCAAAGCAGCTAAGTGACGCTCAATACCAGGGATAACTATGTTGTAAACATTCAGGGTGAATTTTAAACTGTGTTTTTGCAAACATCAAAAGGTGCCAGCAGTGGCCGCCGCAAATCTCAACAGGAGGGGCGGCGAGGTGGGGAAGCGAGGGGATGCGGGAAAATAAAATAATAATAAAAAACTTACTTTTGCTGCTGCCACCGCCGCCGTCTTACTCCTCTTCCCTCGATGGTGTTGGTGTCCATGAGACACCAGCACGGGCTCCCCACGCAATCCTGGTGCTGCTCTTGTGTTATACCTAGCATGAGAGCAGCATCAGGATTGGTCTGAGTGGCTTGGTCTTCCGCTCAGACACTGCACTGGAGCCTGTGCAGTTCCTCCAACCTTGCTGTGCAACACAGCTGAGTTGGACGAACGTAAGTTTGCATGTCAGTTTGGCCGTCCTAAGACAGACGGCCAAACTAACATGCGTACTCAGGTGTACTCCACTCCTCCTCCCCTCTCTTACCCCCCAAAGCCAGGCCTGCCCCTCCCTGCAAATTCTAACTGAGCTAGCAGCTAAAAAATAAAACAATAGCAAAATATTGTTTTCTTTTTCAGCTGCTGGCTCAGCCAGTGGGGCAACACTCCTTTGCCATTGCGAAGGAGCCACCCCTGAAAGGTGCTGTTGGGATGAGCAGCGATTTGGATTTTTCTGGATCCATGAGTAAATAGCTCACCCACTCTAAGATATTTTGCTTTCCATTCTGAGACTTGTAGTCCTGATTTTGTAATAGGACAAACAGAACTACAAGTTGCAGAATGCAAAGTACAAACCTGGATTGGGTGAAATACTTATTCATGGAGCTCGGAAACCTGAAAGCCCTGGACGAGTGAGAGGCGTTTTCATGTAAATATTGACTGACCTGCTGCAGGCAATATCGGCCATGGAGGTAAAAAGTATCTGCTTGAAGCTTCTAGTCCTCAGAAAGAATCCATCACAGTGTGTGCAAATAGTATTTGCTTCTGAAAATCTCATTTAATTTCTCACAATCTTCAGCAAAAGCATGCTGGACCATCACATTTGAATGTTTGCCTTCTCTTTGTCCTTCTGACTGGTACCCGGTTAATACAAAGATAATGTGTCATTGTACATAGCCTGGAGGTGGTCACTTGACTGCCACACCTAATTTTGTGAGATAAACTTGGAAACTGAAAGGGATGTCCTTTCAGGGGTGGTATACATTTTCAAGCATATAACCTCAAGATGCTTACTGTATTAGGCGTCTTGTGAACCACTCTTTAACTTTATTAGCTCAGTGGCTGTGAGAATTTGAGTGTACTATATGATATGGCTGAGTAGCACTGTTGTGCAGTACACTCTCAAATACTGAGAGGTACCAGTCAGGTATGTTTGCTTACCCTTAATCTCAGGCTTGGATAGCTGTGGCTGCAAGTAGTAAGGCTTAGCAAACAACATAGTTTAAAGAATTTAACAGCACCAAACAACAAAATAAGGAAGTCACATGACATGAAAGAAACAGGACTCCAATTTATGAAAATAGAGCTTATTTTTGCGAATTTTTAAAGAGCTCAAGAATTAAAATCCACCAGAGGGTTCCAGAGATACACATTTTTGAAGCAATAAGTAGCTTTTGAATTAACGTCAAACAAAGCATTGGCCAAGAAAAAGCTTGGAAATGTTTGAAAAGTTTGAAAGATTTAGGTTGACAACTCTGGCCTGCATTGGGCGACCAAGTCCAGAAAAACAGAGGCCTAGAGGGCCAAAGTGGACACTTTGGGAAGTTACCTGGCCTTCATAGTGTTTGTAAAGCAAAATGCAAATTTTATAGGGTGACTGACATAGACGACAATGGAGTGGTCTTGATGCTGACGGATGCAGGCTTAAAGATCTCAAGGATGCTCCTGATGCTGTGCAGTCCATGGGGGTGAAGTGCAGTTGAGTCTTTGGTCCACAGGTGATTGGGGACCACTCTGTCCATGAATTTCAGGGTCCCATGAAGTCTTCTTTGCAGGGATCCAAGGGCTGCTGATGCACGCCTTGCAATTTTGCAACACAATGGTCACGGTGCTAATCTTTGATATAGGCTGGTGTCAGCCTTGGGTGACAAATCCAGTCACAACCAACACTCACTAGTCCAGCAGACACGGGTGCACCTTTTGGCTATCTCCAAGTTTTCCCTTGCCGTGCCTGGTGTCCGGTAGCAATAAAACTTCTGCAGTGACTACCCCCGGTGCAATTTGGGATATTCCAGCTAAATGTCCCAGTGCTATTTTGGGTGGCCTGCCAATTGACCCTTGGAGTCTCTGCTTTGGACTGTGGCAAGAAATCAACTTTTCCTCAAGCTCGGCATCCTGTTCACGGGTGTTGGACCAGGCAACCCATCAAAGGTGGCTTCCCCTTTGTAGCTCACCTCTGGGCTAATCCCCTGAGTGGCCATCCGGGCAGAGGAGGTGACACCTCGCTGCTGCGGCACTGCCCTTTGATCACGAGCCTGGGTGTTGTACACACGTCTCCCCAGGAGGTTGGAAACCTGTCTGAGTGTGTATGGCTTTTTGAGGCTATTGGACAAGCAGAGCTCAGAGGGATAACTTTCTACAAGCTGCCTACTATTAAGAGTGGCATTAAGTTTGCCCTGGGTATCATTGCCATGATTAATTTGATACCTCACATGACCCAGTTTGGAAGTCCCAGTAAAACGTTAGGCGGGTTTGGGATGCCATGTGGTAACCATGAATTCGTCAATGGGGCTACCAGCGTTAGCCACAGCAAAATAACAATTTGGATGTATTGCTACCAAGACATATCAAAAAAACATATGTCTTAGTGACCAACATATTGCTCTCTGCCATTGGACTCAACAGGACTTCCTTAGGGAGACTTAGATATGATGTTAAGGGATAGGTGGTTTTGCCGTAGGTTTAAATGGCAAAGTCAAACTGGCAGTGCAAGCACTGCCCTTCCAGTCTGCAGTGGCAGGCTGGGATCCATTTTGTACGTTGTCACACAAATGGTGGCACAACCAGTGCTGCAGCCCTGAGTGGACACTCTGTCAAACATGCCCTGGGCATCCTATACTAGAAACCTATATGTAAGTCAGGCCTTTCTAATTGGGTGTATCCAATTTGGTGTGTAATTTATATGGGGTTAAGACACTGGCCTTAGTGCACTCTCAGAGTTGAAAAGCCAGCAGCATCAGTCCAAAAATGAATGTGGAGGTGAACATGCAATAAGAGAAATTTCCTGAGGGTGCTGTGTTGCTGAACCATTGTCATTATAATGAATATTGTGAAATAAAATATGAGCACTCAAATTATACAAGACTTGTCAAAACCATTATGCGTGGTAGACCTATTGGCTTTGCAAGTGATTTTGGTTGATGCTATTCAATTATAGAGACCCAGAGTATTATGATGTATGCATGCTCATGTGTGACTACACATGCACATTTATATTGCACCACATGGGGGCCATTTTTTAATTTAATGTTCCAATCATGGTGGACATTGGCTTTGGAGCAATAAATACAAAACAAACAAGCTGAATGTAAAGTACATTTTTCAAAAGGAGCCACCAAGCAGTACATTGCACCTTGAAAGACCCCCAATAAAGGAAAATATAATATAATTTTACAAAAGTTGCAATAGGTGGGGTAGGGAGGAAAATTGGACAGGGCGGGCCACAAAATGATGAGGAGAATGATGAGAAACATTGTGGGGTAAGCCATGGAGGAGGTGGGGGAGGTGTTCTTAAATTTAAAAAGTGAAGAAAAAGAAAAGATCAAAAAGCCAAAACTCCGAGTACAATGGGGTGTGTGAGGGAAGCAACAGATGAGTTTGGGGGCAACATAGATAGGGTCGAGGAATTGTGAGGATAAAACAATAGTAGGCATTGGAGAGTAAGGAAACACAAGCATTCTCAGAAGTACAAATGAAAAAGGTAGTTCCAATATGATGGTACCTAGCAGTGATCCATGGAACAAACAGGCTCAAGAAGAGGAAGGAAAGACATCGAATAAGAAGCAAGCAAATGAAAGGGACAAGAAAGGCTGCCAATGGTAAGCAATGGACAGTCCCAAAGCCCTCTGTAAGCATTCATATTGTCCTCAATTCTTTTTCGACAACAGAAAGCTAAAGCTGTTTGTAGGCAAGACCTAAAAAGGAAATTAGAGAAAATTCTAGTTCGCCCCTCTCACGTTTTGGAATGTTATATCACCTTAAATGTGAATTGCATAAAGCGTGAGTTTGATCACATCTTCCCGTTGCTAGACTATGGACTAAACAAATGCAAGAAGAAAAAACACAAAAGTCTAGTCTTCTTTGTTTATGTATGAATCCAGGATCTGGTACCGTATCTCCATTTATCGAAGAACTGCTTTTACCCTCCTGCAATTCCTGCAATTCAGGAAGGAACTGACAACACATCAGCACATCAATGTCAACGTACTGACGTTTAGTTTATTATTTGCAATGCTTCTAGGCACGATAAAAACATAATCAAACAAAAAAATAAGATATTAGCAAATAAACAACAAATAATAATTGCATAGCAGAACAAAACAAAATAAAATAAAAAAGTATAGAGAAAGTAGCCTAAAGTGAGGCCGAAGGGCAACTGACTTCCACTTCGCTCATTTGCCTCCTGAAATCAGCATATAAAATGCACCAGTCTGTGTTCTTGTTCAGAACCTCTGCTTACACCAAGTAAGCACCTGCAAGGCAGCGCAGTTCCTCCTGAAACTGCTTTATTATCACATTATTTTGTTACCACAGTTCATTTCTAGCAGTTTCATAGAAAATTACAGGCTGTTGCTAATGAGAAATATGATGCAAACGTAGCAGCATTTCTGTATACTTATGGGGTTTTCACTTCTGAAAAATAAGCACATCTATTTACTTCTCATGTCAAAACAGTAAAAAAATGTTGATTGGTTCCTAAAAATCATTTCAGTTATCCGATTGTTATACAATTAAAACTAGAATACATTATTTTTTTAAATGAGAACGAATTGTACCACACACATTAGCCTTCACTGATCATGGAGTTACAAGACATTCCGTTGGCCAATAAGTAAATAAAAAACGAATCATCCAAATACATAAAATTTTACCAGGTGCGGCCCGTCCTTTGACACTCTTCATGTTCAGGTCAGGCAGCCAGGAGCAGACATGCGCGATTTGCGCAGACTCCTGGCTGCCTGAGCTGAACTTTGCTGGGCTGAAGAGGTCACAGCTCCTATGGGCGTGACCTCTTCGGCTCAGCAAAGGTGCCTCGAGGCCCTCCCCCCGGGTGACGAGGAAAGAGTCACCCATTGACTTCGACCTGGGCGCTTCAGGTTTAAGCCCTGAAGCGCCCAGGGCGAGTGTCAATCAGTGACACTTTGTCACAGAGTGGGGTAGGGTCAGCAGTCTCACTGACCCCATCCCACTCTGTGACAAGACTGAACTGCTGCCTTCCGTCATTGGCTGACTTAAGGTCAGCCAATGAGGGAAGGCAGCAGTCCCAATCCTCCTGGGACCGCCGAGGCTGAAGGTAAGTGTGTGTGATATTTTTTAATGAATTTTTGGGGCTTGCGTGTATGTGTTAATGTTGATGAGTGTTGTTAATGGATGTGCGTGTGTGCATGCTTGTGTGTGAAAGTGTGAGTGTACTTCCCGACTGTCCCTCTCCCTCCTAAAGCTGACGGCCGTCACTGAATTTTACAATGAAATAATAAATACTTGATAAAATGTGATAAGGCCTAACAGCATTCCAAACAATACAGTGCATTGGTGAGAAGCCTAGCGTTGTTCTAACAATAAAGTGCATTGGTTTTAGCGACAGACATAACTAGAGTTAAGTGGACATCTTACTCTCGCTAGATCAATGGAATATGAGGCAAGATTATCAAAAGTCATGTTCAGTAAAATGCACTGGTATTTAACTCCAGAAGGCTGCACATCTACTAGAGCTAGTTGGATGTCTACCAGAACTAACTGGACGTCATTCCCCTGCTGGATCAATATGGGGCATTCGAATAGTGCCTTGGTGTGAGTGACAGATGCTACTAGGGCTAAGTTGACATCCTTGCTGTCCCTGATTGTATGGCAGGCAAGACTAGTGGTGTCGTGCAATAAAGTGGATTGGTTTTAACACCAGAAGGCTGTGCATCTAACAGTGATAATTGGACATCATTACTCGCTTGATCAATAAAGTGCATTGAGAGGCTGCCTTTGATTTAACAACAGAGTCTACCAGACATCTAATCCTCTCTGGATCAGTAGGATACAAGACTAGGGTTGCAGCATTTCATTCAATGGGATGCAATTATTTTAACGCCGTAAGCACTACCAGAGCTAACTGAACTTCAGATTTACTTCTGAATAAAGAACATCTACCCACATTTGACTCAGGCCTTAGGAGAGCATTCTTCAAAAACTCCAGTTTTCTAAAAACTCAGAATGGAAGAATTAATAAATCAAATATGGAACTTGGCAACTACTAATGAAACAGATGTAATTACATAGAGGAATATGGAAGAAGTAGGGGCGTAGCTTGGTCCGTAAGATTTTGGGGGGAGGAGGTTTGGATTTTCCAAAAATCACGACGACATATCATGTTAAAACATATTATATGAGAAGCACACATAAGGAGAACTTCAGGGGCAGTGGAGAGGGCGAAGAGGGTGGATTGTTAGCAGTACATAAAACTCATCATTTTGTAATATAACCAACATGGTTTAAGACATTCAAAAATAGAGACACAGGAGCTTGTGTATGTGTGTATGTGAAAATCCCAGGTGAAATTAGAGAGACAACTCACCAAACCTGACTGACAGCACATGTACCCAACTATCTACACCACCCTGACCCTACGCCTCTGATGACTTTATGACGATCTGCAGGAGAGAGTGCTTATTTGTGCCAGCAGTAGCAGATGGTGGGAACCAGAACTTCTTTTTGGGGACCAGGACTTATTTTTCATAATCAAAGGTGATCCACAGCAAGTGAGAGAAACACAGAAAAGGGAGAAGAACCGGCAAGGGTGAAATTAAGAGACTGGAGGTGTACAGTGGTGGAGGAAAGAGCTATGAGGAGGAACCAGCGTTAGGATGACTTGCTATCCGTCAGTCTTTAGATTCAGCAGCACTGGTGGTGGCTTCTAGGGAAAACCAGGACACCCTACCTTTAAAAAATAAAAATAAAAATAAGCATTATCAAGTGAGATGTGGAAGGCTGGATTTGCTGATTACTAGTTTCCTTCTCAACATCTTCTCATAGAGATTCTAATTATACTATAAGTCTGCACTTTAGAAGTTATCTTCAAAGGACCCGCCTTTATTAGCTGAATCTGATCAGTATGAAAAAAGTGAAAATGCGACTAGAGGAAAATGCACAACGTCTGTTGCACAGTTGCAAAACTAAATGGGCTCTTGGCGTTGTATGTTTGTCTCATCGCTTAGATCTGTTTTTCTCGTCTTCTCTGTGGAAAACATGTAATTTAGACTGAAATAGAATGAATGATGTTTTTATGAATATTTTTACGACATCCTTATTTTTGAGACTTGTTATTTTATACCAATTTTCCCTTCCAAGAAACAAATGTATTTCTTGACACATTTAGGTCAAGTGATGAGTGCATCACACTGAGAGGTTAGCAACTTGTCTGTAATTCGAAATGACGGGGGATGAAGAACGGTGCATTGCCAGTGTATATTTCTTTCCCAAGGAGTCAACACTGCTGATCTTTTCATTACACAACACATTTACCATACCATGTAATACAATTACGCTGCGTTGAAGTATTCACTAAGTTAGGTCAATACCCCCTATTTTGAATTTGCAACATGGAAATAAGGCATAATTTATGTGATCTATTTTTAACACACTGAATGATCAAACTACTCATAATTCTGATTCCTGGGCAAACTCTTGTTTGTAAGTCGATTTTACTTAATCCTGAAATTACTTGTAATCCTTGGCCCTGAACATGAAAATTATAGTCTCTCTAATTTGAATAGGGGAGGTTTATGGTATCACCCTCTTGTGTGTGTTTGTATACTGTATGCACCGTTCCTTCTTTGCTTTCATATCCGCTGGGATGTGTGTAAATGTTGGACCATCCCATCTCTGCTTTCCTCAACAGTTCCATACAAACCTGTATCGAATCAACCAAAATAAATGCGAGTAGTCCCTATAATTAATAATCATTGCAAAGCCAATTGGTCTGGCTGCTGAACTATTGGCTTTGCCAACGTTTGTTTCCATCCCAATCCTTCAATCCATCTCACCCTTCCAATGCGTACTTATGGCTTTGTCTGGTGGAGCTTTGGGAGTCCATACAGGAGTTACACTTGGCTGGCTCTCAATATAGGAACTCAAAGGATACAGAGTGATCTTATAAAGGTCAGTTCTTGTTTTAAGTACGATATGCGCCAATTGGAGAGCTCTACATGCCTTATCTTTGTAAGGACATTGACCATTGATGATTACTGGGAAGAAATCTCGACATTTATTATTATATCAGGCAAACCTGCCCACTTGAAATATTGCTCAGTAGGCCTGAGAGGCGGGGTACGTGAGCCTCCGTGAGCACAATGTGTATTCCATTGTGTTATATCGTTTTTTACATCACATTCATACTATTGATGTGGCCCAAAGTGCTATGTAGAACATGTCCTTTTTGTGGCAGCCATGTCTAGCGTGTATGATTTTCAGAATGTATGCTCAACATGTGCTTATAGGGGAAGCACTGGGTGTTCTGCAAGAGGGCCAGTATTTACCCCAAGTTTGTTGATGTTGACATGTTGCTGCACAAAATCATGTCAGTAATTCAAAAGAGCGTGAGGCAGATATGCTTCTACTGGTTGGTATGTGTCACAGAGGTGGCACGGTACTAGGACCCTGAACACTGGAAACATGCACACCACTTCCTCTCAGTGGTAGGAGGAGCAGGAAGTGAGGGGATGGGATACACACGCACACATATGCAGGGGGAGGACGAGAACCATCAGGCACTCCAACCTGCTGTAATCCTGACCATGAAAAAAGGATCTAGCTCGACCTACCTTGCTCCGTGTGTTTCTTTCTGGGACACGGATGTGCCAACTGAGAGATGAAGGTCGGCTCTAATCAGCACCTCCAAGGTTAATACTGCAAATTTAGCACTTTACAGCATGTGACTCAACCAAGCACCATAAAGCCCCAGCAGCCACACTAAAAGGAAGCGTGACCACCAGGCACTCAATCAGTGCTCCAGAATTTACAACAATGTTCCAAGGCCAACCACAGTTGAAGCCCTGACAGTTGTGGCCCAGGACATCCAAAAAGCTCTAGCAGCCACTGCAGAAGCAAGCGCGACCACCAGTATTCAAATCAGAGGACGAGCGTGCCACAGAAGCTATAGCAGCTGTTGAGAAAGCGAATGTGACTGCCTACTGTGAATAAGAGTGCCCCAGAAGGTTGAGCAAGCCAGAGAAAGCTCAAAATCTTGCAAGACTTTGGGCCATCTTGGGGTCAGGTAAGCCCCCTCATTAAGGCAATGGGAGCAGTCGTCTTGGAGTCAGGCAATCCAAAAGCTCCACCGGAACCTATGGGGACAGACGGACATTTTGAGATCAGGCAAGAACAAACCCCCTGAGAAATTAACAAGAGCCGCCATTTTGGAGTCAGGCAACACACAAACTAGAGTTCTAAGAGGCAAATGAGTGTCGAAGGAGATGCTCAAGAGCAAGAGGTCACCCTCACTTGCCTGAAAAGTAGCAGTTGTGACAAGACTACTTCGGCAAGACCATGACAATGGCATCCCAAGCTCCATTTTTAAATGCTTATTACCATTTGATCTCACAGACTCCCAAACCAAAGGTGCTAGGTGGGAAAATGGATCAGATGGTTCGAACATTAGCTCCGAGCTCCATTTAAGACCTACTCTGATGACCAGGCCAAATACCTGTTGCTCAACTTGGTCTGAGATGATGTAACTTACTCAAAACTTTCCCACCTGAATCCATCACCACCCGCAAAGGGCTGATTAAATGACTCATGGACATCTTTGATCCACAGGGAGAATCGACTACGAACGGTACATGTTCAACATGGCATGCTAAAGAGCGAGTTAATCACTAGACAATTTCAGAACCAGATTGCATAAGCCAGTAACTTACTGTGAATTTGTTATATTTCACAATGAAGATGCAAAATAACTGCACATAATTGAAGGATGTTATTCAAGTGGACTTCGAACCAAAATCCTAACAGAAATCTATAAGCTAGACAAAATATTAGCCATGGCAATGAAAGACACCAAGGCCATTTCACACATCATAAACATGGAAAGTGGTTGAATATAAATACTAGGATAAGTTCACCGGATGGAAGTTGGTGGCAACAAGCCGGGCAGACGTGCACTGGTATCCACCAAGAATGAGAAAACTTGCTATTGATGTGGACTGTCATATCAACACATTTGTACCTGTCCGGCCTTGGAACAAAAATATAGAAAGTGCAACAAAGTCAACCGCTTTGCAAACAGCTGCAAGGCTGGGCACATAATGCCAGAAATAGGATGACCTGCCATACGAGTGCAAACTCAAGTCACCTTGCACGCATATGGAATAATGCTATTGCAGCCCTTCCATAGCCTGCGACTATGTCTTATTACGAGAGACTAGTGGCTGCCTATACTACATTACAGACTACATCACCAGAAAAGCAATCAGGTGACATACAGCCGCTAGAGAAAAAAGAGTTTCAGAAATAGTCATGGTTGAGCTCCTAATGGGAATACACACAACTCTTTTCATTTTGGTCGGCAGAGCCACATGCAACATAATGTGTGTGTTGGATTGTGACAAAGTGGAACACAACCCCAACTGGCACCATCCAATGGTGATGTCTTAGTAACAAACTTATGCAAATTCTCTTAGATTCTCACATATGACAAAACATCACTGCAAGACGAGATACATGTTCTGAAAGAGGATATCCTAGGGCCATGCCTCTTGAGCAACGTCACAGCACAACTCATGGGACATACAATGTGTCAGCGTATCACAGCATCTTGAAGGGACACCCAGCACTATTCAAAGGTCTCAGAAAGCTGGAGGACATGCAAGTCACCCTTCCCATTAATGAAGCAATCAAATCAGTGGCTTAAAATCAATGTTGTGTTTAAGTACACCTACAACCTCAGGTGGAGGAGGAGATTCAGAGCTTACTAGAACAAGACATAATCGAACAACTGATGGATCAACTTCATTGGTATCTCCCATTGTGGCCATGCCAAGAGGATCCCACAAAAAATCCATATATGTGCCAACATGTGTCCATAAAAACATGGCAATAGAGAGTGGCACCCAGGTCCTCATATGAACGACATGATCAGCTGCCTAAACAGAGCTTGCACAATCTCCAAGCTGGACCTCTTCAAGGGCTATTCAGTTAGAACTCGGTCCTCAGTCACTATTCATCACAATTTTATCCACACACCTGGGACTATTCTTCTACAAATATCTCAGTTTTATTGTATCGTCTGTGGCTGAAATATTTCAGTAAATGGTTAGGAGAGTAATAAGGCCCATAAAAAACTGTTTGCTGTACAGCGATGACATTCTGGTGTTTGGCCGCACAAAAAAGGAGCACAACAAAGCACTAAGATAAGTGTGCAGTTGCATGGAAGAAGCAGGGTTAACACTCAATAAGGACAATTGTGATTTGGAGAAAAAGGACCTCATCTTCTTTGCGAACATCTTCTCCCGGAATGGAATGCTGCCAGACACAAACAAGGCGAGACACTCAGCAAAACCCGAGTTCCAACTGACAAAGAGGAAGAGAGGTGATTTCTGGGGCTAGCAATCTACTGCCCCCCCCTACATTAAGATTTTGTCACAGTAAGCACTCCACCCTATGAACTCACCAAACAAAGGTAACTGTTCATATGGGCATCGGAATTTGAAAAAGCAATTGTGAGCATCAGGGAGGCTGTAGCATATGTAGGCCATCTGGCCTATTTTGACACCAAACTCACAACAGATGGCAGTCCTGTATGCTTAGCCGTAACTCTAGCTCAACATAAGCCTGACTATGACTCCCTAAGGTGAATTGTTGCAAACGCCAGCAGGGGTCTAACAGAGTTGGTGAAGGCCTATTAACAATGAGTGAAAAAAAGCCTGGCCCTTGTGTGTGCATGTGACCATCATCACATGTTCCTGTATGGGAAACCAATTACAATCATAACTGACCATCAAGCACTAGTAGTCATTTACAGCAACCCAAATGCAAAAATTCCACAACGAAATGAGAGGTGGGGAATACACTTGATACACTATGATTTCAAAATCATCCAAAACCATAAAGGGAACACAATCCTGTTGACTATGTGTTGATACGCACTCTGCCAAGCACCCAACCCTCACCCTCACTGGCAGAGGAATATGTTAGCTTTGTGCTACAGCAAAACACCCCAGCCCAGATTACGAATCATGAACTCATACAGGGATCAACAAATGACATAACACTGGAAGAAGTGAAAAACATCATGAGGCAACATCGGTAGAGAGACATAAACAACAATAGCCAATTCAACAGAGATATATATATATATATATATATATATATATATATATATATATATATATATATATATATATATATAATAATATAGATAAGATCCTTGCGTTCAAAATTGTCCAAGAAAAAATGTCTGAAAAGGAGCATGGAATACGCCTTCATGCACCAGAATCATACCACAGACACTAATCTGACAAACCATCACTCTTGCTCATGAGTATCACAGACAAATGATAGCAGTAGAAAATGCTACAATGTTTGTTCTAACTGCGGAGTTGCACAGGAAGATTATTGAAGCTTATGTGAAGGAATATTAGCTTAGCCTATTGCGTGCCATGGGAAAGGAAATGCAAGTGGAAGATTATTAGAAAATGTAATATTTTAGTGTAACACTATGAAGTCATAGTAAGAAACAATGGACATTTGCTGTGAACCTTTCTGAATGTACAGAACTTGGAGGTGCCATCTACAATGATTTGATGCTGAAATTAATGCCCAGTGTGTGCCCACCTAATGGCCCAATCAAATGGATTTTGCATATTTTAATTAGTTAGGAACTTTGGAACAGAAGTCAGTCTCTTTCAGAACCTGCTTGATGTCAGTTCCTTTCTGAACCTTCTTATAGACAGTTAATGTCTGCTTAAGTCTGCTCTCTCACACTCTGCTTCTCTGGGTTTCCTGATGAGTTTTCTCATCATAGACTTAACTGCCCTTTTCTGTTATGTAGTTCAGTACTAATAAGGCCAACTAATTCTGAACTGCTGATCTGTCCGATGTGCAGCTCGTGTTCTGCACCATCCGGATGCTGCTGTCAACTGACGCTGCAAGAAGGTGAATGCTCTGCTCGACAAATCTACACTGTCTGCTGTCCCATAAGGAGAGGTATAACTAAATATGGTTTCTTGTTTTCTTTTCAGCTTAGTAACTGACACCAACATATTTTTATAGTCAGTTACCCTAGTTAGATGTTTTCCTAATTATTTTTTTCTTCTTTTATTTTTGCTTTTTCCCCGCTTGTGTTAGCCCACACATGGAAGTCAAAATCTTGGCTAGTGTTAGGAATGGCCCAGCTCTGAATTTGATTGTTTAAACTGTATTTTGATGATTTACCAATGTAACCATCATATTTGAAGTGAAATAATAATGTGCATAGTGTTTTGTTGCTAATTTAAATAATTATTTTGGAGTGTCTAACAGTAATGATGTTTATTTTCAGACGCTTTGGTCAGCCTATGGTTTTCATGTATGTTTATAACTTGGTTTTGTGCACGATTTACGTGATATTGATTTTGGGATTGTAAAAAAGTTTTGAAACTTTATTCAGTTTGGAGTTTTTGTTTTAGTGTTGAATTATTAATGTGTTTAGTATTGTTTATGATATAATGTAAGTGGTTTGTGGGATTGTACAATTCTGACTACTAATCTGTCACCAAATCCAAAGGTTCGGTCATCCGCTGAGGGTGAGAATTTGTGATGGTGTCTCACATGAGTGCTTGAGGTTTCTAAACCCGAGGTGGGAAGAAGACCTCCACATACGCTCCAGCAGGATCCTACTCCATAACTCCAAATAGCTCACACTTCAAAGAGTTCCATGTGCCTGAAGATAAGGACAGAGATGAGAGCAAGGACGTCATTCGAGGAGCAGATGAGACAGTCCAAACCAACAGTGCGGGACACTGCCACAATGATGAAGCAAAGCCAGGGTCAGGCACTTAAGACAGCCCACACCCTTTGCAAGTGACTCAGAAGCCCAAGAGATTAATTGAAGAAATATGACTTGGGAAGACACAAAGACTACAAGATGCAGTCTCTCTTTTTTGTTTTTATTACTTTCTTTTCACTTCTTTTCTCTCTTTTTTCTTCTTTTCCCTCTCTCCCTCTTTATTTCAATTGCTATACATACACACACATATCCACACATAGCTGTCCATCTCTCTAATTTTTCCTTAGACCTTTGTTTTGTTTGGTTGAAAAAGAAGGCCGATGTCACAGAAGTGGCTAGGCCTTAGAACCATGCACAGTGGACACCTGGACATCACTTAAGGTCAGTGGGAGAAGGGGCAGGACGTGATGGGACAGTGGACACATACACACATATACAGGGGAAGGACGAGGAAGAAGGAGGGCCATCAGGCACTCCAACTTGCCATAATCCTGACCGCTAACAAAGGACCCAACCCGACCTTCCTGGCTTTGTGTCCCTTCCTGGGGAAAAGATAAAACAGTATGTACGATCTTGTGTTGATAAATGCAGACGTTGTGTTACAAGAAAATTAACTAAGTAACAAGGATAGTGCAATGTGTGTATGCATGTGTGATAGAGATACACGTGGGTAGTTATGTGTGCATGTGAATGGAGTCTACTGCTCATCAATGCATGTCTTCTAGGTAGAGCTAAGCACACTATTTACCATGTCGTGTGGTATTAAATAAACATAAAACGTATTACATTCTCAGAAGCAAAGGATGGACCTCTAGGCACACAAAATAGTACTGGCCTGCCCATCAAAAGTATTATGAGTGAAAAAAAAACATTTGCTTTTAGTATTTATCATTCAGCGTGGATAACGAATTCACTCTATACCTAGAGAGGCGGAAACCCTTATTTTCCTCTATTTCCAAATGTTTTGAACATTTATTAGGGGGAACTTTAACACTCAAACAGTCAAAAGATGGATGCTGCATTATAGCATGGCATCCACATTGCTCTGGGAAAAGCTCCAGTCGGGCAGCAGCATGAAAGCAAATGGCTATATTGATAGATACGAATGCAGAGGAGCCAGATAAGTACAAGTTATACAGGAAGTTCGGAACAGCAGCAAAAAATGTAATGAAAATATGTATGTTCCACGTGATTAATGGATGTTAAATATTTTACTATGTAAATTTAAAAAAAAGATATACCAACAAACTTCGCAGTGAAAAAATGCCGAATAGTTATGCGGTGCGAAAGTATTTAAGAAAGATATTTTCGAATGTTTTGTTAATCAGTGTAACGTTTCTCCTCTGGGACGGGAGCATGTCAAAATTTTAGACTAAGCAAGTCGACCAGCCACGGATGGTTTCCTGGTTTCGTCTCTCAACCCTTTCATCCTGAACGTCCTCGCTAAATCTAAACATCAAGTCGTCCCACAAATATGCAGGCGAAGACTTAGGCCAGCTTCCATGCTCTCTCCTGATTGATTACCTTTCGCAGTGATTGCTTGGTGTGTGGCTGTGCGCGTACCTGCCGAGGCAATGTACTCTTTATATTTTACTTGGCATCAGAACTTGCTTCCCATGTGGGTTTCATAATGTCTGTAAAGGCACACTGGGCAGGGGCCTGTCTGGTAAATCTCTTATATATCGAGTGGCCAAATAAACGCTGGAAATGAGATGCTCCCAGCATGCATCGATTCTCAGGCGGCCTCCAAAAAGAAGTAACCGATCTCTTGTGCTCACGACTGGGTGAGCTGTTCAGTTCTGCTGTCATATCCCTGTCTCGACTGCAGCTGTACCAGGTGGAAGGGTGTCTCTTCATAGGGGACATTATGTCAACATAAGATAACAACTTAGAATTTATGGAAATGTTTTTGAAGGCCAGCATGTGTATCTCAACTTTCTCTCCCAATAGCTGGAATAAGATACCACATCTCGGCTCACTTGACACTTCTACATAGTTCATCAAAAGTGTAATTCTTATGTGAGTGCAACAAACTAGGGCACGTATCTTTTAATATGCCATGCATCGCTATTGCAGCACCGTGTTACCTCAAAGGGGGGAGAAGAGAGCCATATCTACAAAGATATAGCACTGCTGCTCTCTTCCCAAGCGCTGGTGCACTTTCTTGCTGCCGAGCATCAGGCCCATACTGTTGCACCAGGGCACAAATGTGTCTGCGTGAGTCTAGCAAGGGTTTTGCACTGAAAGAATACCCATCCAGTACAAAATACTACATTTCGAAATAGTTTAAAACTTTCACCAGTTTGTATGTGTACATAAAGTACAGCAGGTATGCACAGTTAAAAAAGTTTGGAGAAAAGAAAACATTTCTCCAATTTTGTCTCTACCTTTAGGGAGTGTACATTACTGGCACAAAACCCAATCTATAAACGGGGGAAGCTAATGCTTTGCTTCAAAAACCATTCGTGGCAGCATGGCCATCTGCTACCAATTGGACGCTCCATAGACAAAAAGGTGTGCACAGTAGCAGAAAGCTTACTTTGTGTTACACACGGGCTACTTCCTAGGGCAAAATGAGTATTGTACTTGAACGTAAACCTGAAATTAATACTCCGCGCTAGTGTGCATCGATTTTGATGACTGCCACAAGCAGAATGTGTGCACATTTGGCCCTAGATGTTCATACAGTAATAAACCAAACCACTCAAAGCTATCTACTTGAAAAGCCAACCTGCACAACATTTCCACGCATGCACTGAGAAGCAGAGACTATCTTCTATAATAACCACCAAAGTGGAGAATTTCTTAAGCTAGGAAACAATTCTTCTCAGGTATCATCACCAACCTGAGGCACTTTCTCCCAGTCCTTCTGAGAACATAACCCACTCTAATCTCCTTTAGACAACTCTTGAAGACACACCCCTTTCACAGTTACATAGCCTAGCTTTGGCCCACTTACTTCACTATGATCTGGACACTGCACTTCAAATACACTTAAGCCCTCCTAAGTCCTTACATCTATCAAGAACCACTCTGTTCTTCATCTTTGATGGAATGCTGCCTGTTAATTTGCCCAGGTGTCATCTGTGCTTGCATGCAGTACAATGTAAAACACATCTACTGTATGTGTGCTCCGTGTTGCAATATAAAACAAAATAATACCACTCGGTGTAATTGGGCTCTAAAATAATGTTGAATGAATAAATAAATAAATAAATTAACAAACTCACTTACTGCCATCTTATCGAAGGTTGTATTGCAAATTATGAAATAAAAGGTAATTATAATTTGCACTTATTCACACGATCAGTCCAGTGTGATAAGTCCCTGAACAACCTTTTCACCACAAAGTTCTGATGCAGCTCATACCTAAAGATGCTACCCCACAATCAAGGCTCTTGATTTTACTGCCTTTCTTATTGATCTATTCACTAAATCAGTGTACAAAAGTATTTTTATTTATTTAGGTTTCATATATTGTGTTATTTGTCGTTTTATAAGACGTTCTGAGGTGAGATACATTCATAGCCTCATGACAAAATAAAACAACAGAAGGAAACATAATGGGAACAGAGTAGGGTAAATTAATATAGTGAACTAAGAGTCCTCTGTCCAAATAATTTCCCTTTAAAAAGTATTTTACAAAAGTATTGCCCAATTGGAGTCGTTAATAGAAAGTCTACACTCAATGGAAAAATGTTTTTGTAAACTATATCAATGCAGCCAGTGCTTAGTTAGTAAAATAACAAGTGCCAGGGCATAAACTTTTGGTCAGAGACCCATGCTACTGAATGGTGGAGGTTCCGGAAGCAAGGCTGTGTAGTCTTGATTCCACCTCAAGCCTATTTAATCCACTGCTAGACACTCAGGGGGGCATTATGAGTTTGACAGATGGAAAAGGCTGTCCGCCAAACTTCTGCGGTCAGGTTGCCGCCTGTGCGGCCACCTTCCTGTGGGCCCCATTACAAGTTTCCCACTGGGTCAGTGGGCGGAAACGGTGGGGCTGGCCTTCCGGTGCCCCTGCACTGCCCATGCAAAAAGCATGGGCAGTGCAGGGGACCCCCCTGGGCCCCCCTGCACCCTGTCTCCGCCAGCCTTTAAATGGTGGTGCTACTGCCATGTAAAAGGTGGCGGAGAGGGTGGTTGTAATCCCCAGGGCGGAGCAGCCTGCAGTGCTGCCCTGGTGGATTAGGACTCCCAGCACCGCCAGTCCCTCCTGTGGTGGAAAACTGGCAGTGCTGGCAGTCCGACCGTGGCGCAACCACCACGGTCATAATGTGGTAGTCAGACTGCCGTCAAAGCAGTCGGACCACTGCTTTGGCGGCGGTCAGACCACCATCACGATCCTGGCGTTCTCAAGACCACCAGGGTCGTAATGAGGCCCTCAGTGACTCTTGACTCTTTACTTAACTCTTGGGGAATTATTTTTTGTCAGATTTTCTTTAATTATTTTTTTAAACATCTTTTTATTAAAAGCAATGCAACAAATGAATACAACTTTTCACTGTTTCATACATCAAGTGTTGCTTCAATGAAAAAACTTGCCTATCCTCCTGATCTTAATCTTAAGTATTTCTGGATGCTTGGATGCCTTCATCCCACCAAATCCTAGTTAGCTTTGTCAATGCGACCCTCGATGAGCTGCCATCCTATAGCAATGACTGAATGTCCACCTCTAGCTCCTTAAAGTATCTCTTAGGTACCTCAAAGCAGGTATTTGAAGCACATATAGGAAGCAAGACAGAGACATAATTTTAAATAATGCAGACCTAACCAGCAGGGAGAGTTGCAGGGCTCACCAATGTTTAATGTCGCCCCTCAGTCTGTCTGGGAGTGGGGTGAGGTCCAAGCATAGAAGTGCTCCACTTTCCTGGTTACTTATGTACCAAGGTACAGAAGTCCCCCTTCCACAACTACTCCTTAGTCTGGGGGCAGTCTCGGCATCCTGCGTCAGACATTTTTTGTTATTGATATCTGACATTGCAATAATACTTGGTAAATACTTAAATATTACAGAGATAATTCCCCGTTCTTCGACTGCTTGACAGGGGGCCTGATGTTCACAAAGATGAAAGCAGAAGGTGATGCAAATGCTGGGAATGCTCGAGTTGGAATTTAGTCAGTCTAGCCCTCAATTATATGTATGCTCAAAGTGATAGAAGCAATAACAGACATCAGTTATTGTGAAAATAAATTTAAAAAATGAATTATGTGTAAATGCAAGGTGTGGGATAAGAGCTTATGTTTTTGAGATGTAAAACTGCCCCCATGCATTCCGATGGAGGCAGCAGGATATATCCGAATATCAACTTGAAAAAAGGTGAAACTAACATACCACTGTAGGTTGATTCAAATTGTGACAAAGTCTCAATCATTTCTGAGCCAAAGAAACCTGTGGATAAATGAAACAGAACCTGTGAGAAAACAGGGCTGATTGCAGAGGCCCCATAACTTTTTGCCCCCATTTTCCTCTTTTTGCTGGTGTTTTCCTGACTTTGATGGTGCCCAGGGTACTGCTAACCAGTCCCAGGGCCTGTGCTCTGTGTAAAATGGATATGCAAATTAGGCTAATTATAATTGGCTAAGTTAACCTACCTATAAGTCCCTAGTATATGGTAGGGCATGTAGGTTTAGGGACCACAGCATAGGTGGTGCACACCTAGGTGCACTGCTGAGGTGCCCAGTGTCATTTTAAAAGCAAGCCTGCCTTGCTGACTGCTTTTAAATTAAAGTTATATGCAAATTCGACTTTGGAATTAAAGGTACTTCCAAAGTCTTAAACTACCTTATTTTTACATATAAGTCACCCCTAAGGTGTGCCCTATGTGCCCCTAGGGCTGGGTGCCATGTAACTAAAAGCAGGGACTTTATAAAAATAGATTTATAAGCCCTGGTGAGGTAAAAACAGCCAAATTCGTTTTTCCCTCATTGAAGTAAATGGCCTTCATAGGCTAGAATGGGCAGACTTTATTTTAAATTTTAAAGTCTCCTTAAATGTTACATACCAAGAATTTGGTATCAAATTGATTGTTGTAATAAATCCCACAACTTCCAGTTGTTGGATTTAATATAACTAGTGCAGGTAAAAAGTTTAGACTTTACCTAAAAAGTTGCCAATTTCAGCTCGGCATTGTTTTTGCTGCTGTGCTCTGATTGGCCAGCCTGCAGCAGCTTCTGCCAGGCTACCTTGATGAGGTGTGAAGTGGCCTGACTTCACACAAAGGAATGTGCTTGGGGGAGAGAATCTCCCCTCAGCAGATGGTGAGGCAGGAAGGGGGAGGGCTGCCAAACTGGTCTTCAAAGGCAGAGAAGGACATTTGCAGCACCCAGCAACACCCCCACATCCTGCAACCCCAGACAGCTAGGTGCCCCCTTGATTAGATTAGGAGAGGGGTGTGTTTATGATTTTTAGCCACACCAGTGGGTGGGCTCAGCCAGATGTAACCTCCAAAAATCAGATTCATCCATGTTGGATTTTTAGAGACTGTTGCCTTCTGGGATGGATTTTTGCCACACTTCCCAGGAAGTGGTCATCACAGGGGGACGACCCTGTACCTGATTGGAGAACCAGGGCCCCCCTGCTTTTCACCCAGGAGCAAGAATAAAACTGGCAGACCTGCCCCCACACATCAGATCCCCTCCAGAATTCAACAAGAAAGGAACTAAAGAAGAAGAAGGACTGCCCTGCTGGACCCCTGGCCTGCACCTGGACCCTGCACTCAGAAGGACTGCACCAGCTGCACACTTGGGCTTCACCACAAGAAGGACTTTGCCTGGCTTCAACTGGTTCAAGGAGGGACTCCCTGTTTGCTACAGGTGAAAAATTGCTAAACCAGAGTCCCCTGCACCAACTCCTGAAGAAAGCGACCAGCTGACCACTGTCCAGTGGCCAAAAAGGAGTTTGTGCCAGGTGCATTCTGGGAGTTGAAGTCCGCACCCCCCAAGGACCATCACAGAACTTCTGGACCCTTGGGGTGAGCTGTGGACCCCAAAAGAACCTTAAAAGAACATCTGGGTGAAGCCCCAGAAGTTTGGAAAAGATTTGAGAATTTTTGGAAAAAAGCTCCAGAGAGGGACCGACCCGCCGCGGAAATTCTAGCCGGCTTGCCTCAACCGCGACCCGGCCTGACTTCGTGGTTCGTCCCGGTAAAGAAAAACATCCAAAAAAGAGACTAAGTCCGAACGTAAAAAGTTGACCGGGACCTCCCAGCCATCGTAAAGGGCTCCATGGACGTCGGATCAAGATCCAGGTTTACCCCGGTCGAAGGATTTTCATCTCGAAAAAACGACTAAGTCCGAAGGTAAAAGTCTCCACCGAGGAAACCCACATCGCGTATCCGGACAAGGGCTCCAGGAGGTCGGATTCAACTGGCAGGTTCGTCCCGGTGAAGAAAAACTTCAAAATAAAGACTAAGTCAGAAGGTAACTTTTTAACCGAGGCCTCCCGCGACCTGTAGCCGAGCAGGGCTCCATCGCGGTCAGCCTGAAAGTTTGACTTTGCCCCGGTCGAGGTGCAACCAGATGACCCGATTGGCGCTTTTTGTTTCTAAGCGCTAGAAAATAATAATACTTTAAAAATTCATATCTCCGGTTCCCCTGAAACGATTTTAATTGTTTTTGTGTCATTTTAAAGATAAAAATATAAGCTATTTTTATAAATTGGTTTTGGATTTTTAAACTGTTTCCTGTGTTTTATTTAATTACTGTTTTGTGATATTTGAATGCTTTACACTTTGTCTCCTAAGTTAAGCCTTGACGCTCGATGCCAAGCTACCAAGGGTTGAGCTGGGATTAATTTACTGAGACCCAACTGTACCTATGTGGAGGTTGGTGGCTTGTTGCTAGGTGTAGGTACCTACCTGCCCTACCAATAACCCATTTTCCAACATAATTGGAAGCAGCGACGGGATCCTGTACTTGTGTTCAATATCACGTTACAGTTTTAGGTAAAACAAATTTAAAATCCTTTAAATTGTCCTAGTGCAAAAATTGTTTTTAATTTTTAATTTGGATTAATTTCAATTATTGAATTTTTGTAATTTTTCTAAATTCTTGTTTCCAATTTTTGCAAAAAGTTTTTGTTGACACAAAACTAGGGAACCATGGAGCTTGATCTGGCTAGCCTACCCACACTGACAGTAGTCCAGCTTAGGGGGTTGTGTACTGAAAGAGGGTTGCCTGCAACCACTGATCTCAGGAAGCAAATCCTGATCACATCCCTGACAGCATGGGCTGAGGCCCAAGAGGTAGAGTCAGAAGAAGCTCCAGAGGAGGGAGAAAGAAGGGAGGATGCAAGCTCTAACCACTCAGGGGAGGGAAGGCATCTGACCCTAAGTGAGGACGAGGAAGAACGGTCCTCAGTAAATACAGTCACTAGGGGCAGATCCAAAGCTAGTGGTGGGAAGGGGGTCCTTTCAGGAGGAGAGAACCCATCCATCAGAGAAAGAGAGCTGGAGGCCCAGCTAGCATACATAGCTTTGGAAGCAGATAAGCTGGCCCTAGAAAAGAAAAAGTGGGCATACAAAGAGAAAGGAGATGAAAGCAGCGACAAAGAAGCTGAGGTGTCCATGGGTGGGGGAGTTTGCCCCAGGTTACCCAAGGGGGTAGTTCCTGCTTATGTAGAGGGGGATGACATAGATAAGTGGCTGGGGGCCTTGGAGAGGGCACTCCAAATGAGAAGGGTTAGGCCTCAATACTGGGGTTCCCTTTTGTGGGAGTTGGTCCCCAACTCAGGGACGGATAGGCTTCTGACCTTAAGGGGGGAGGAGGCAGATTCATACCCTAGTATGAAGAGGTGCTTAGCCAAGAAGTTTGGTCTGACCCCAGAGCAATATAGAATGAAGTTCAGGGACACCCAGAAGGTCAGTACCCAGTCTTGGGTTGACTTTGTGGACATTTCACTAAAGGCACTAGAGGGCTGGATTATTGGTAACAAAGTAGACACTTATGAGGGGTTATACAATCTGATCATGAGAGAGCACATCTTGACCAATTGTACCCAAGAAAGGTTACGCCAGCATCTAGTGGACTCTAAGCAGACCAACCCTAGAGAGCTAGGGGAGGCAGCTGATGAGTGGTTGAGAACCAGGGTGGTTGTCAAGTCCCAGGGGGGAGACTCCAAGAAGGGGGGGACAGGTCCCCAAAAACCTAAGGAGGGAGGTGGTAAGCCCACCACAGAGACTCCCTCTGTACCCCAGAACCCTAAGAAGGAGGAGAGTAAATCCCACTCCCACTCTGACAAGCAGAGACAGGGAGACCCAGGGTTAAAAAAACTCTTGGACAGTAGGGCTTGCTTTGACTGTCAGCAGACAGGTCACTTCAGAGGAGATGCAGCCTGTCCAAGGAAGGTGGTTAGCACTGGGCTGTCCAGTGTAGCCATAGAGGAGGATTCCTCAGATGATGAAGTCCTCCTAGCATTGTGCTGGGAGACAGGACCAGATGGTAAGCTGGTGATCCCTGAGGGTGGGAGTAGGCACTTCCACCACATTCAAGTGAATGGGATCCCTACCACTGGCCTGAGGGACACCTGTGCCAGTCACACTATAGTGAGTGACCGGTTAGTGACGCCAGACATGTATGTCCCAGGAAAGACAAAGAAAGTCAGGATAGCCACAGGGGAGGTCACCTCCAAACCAGTAGCCATAGTGCCCCTAGAGAGGGAGGGTATCCTTGACTGGATTAGGGTGGTAGTCAGTGCTGACCTCCCCCTAGATTGTATCCTGGGCAATGACCTCCCAGAGGTGAGTCTGGTCACAGATGGGGTGGTCGCCCAGGGCGCCCCCCCCAACCCAAAGTCCTGGGGAGTCAGTCCCTACAGTTAGGAGACAGGGGTCCCCAAGAAAAGGAAAGAAGAAAAGGAAGGGTAGGCCACTCTTAAAGAGAGTTCCAGGGAGCCAAGGGCCTTCTGCCCCAGTAGGGGGGAGCCCAGAGTTGGCACTGGTGAGGCCTCACCTGACCCCAAGGAAGTCCGGAGTAGTCAGGCAGCTGTCCAGATGCAAGGTGTTGCCCCTGCACTGACAGAAGGGAGAGTGGAAGGAGGGTGTCTGCCACAGGAGGTGGTAGACCCCCACTCTAGACAGCAAGAGGGGTGCCAGGACCCCAAAGATGCCCCTAAAGCAGCTCAGCCACCTGTCAGTGGAGAGCTTAGGGTGTGGTTCTGGGTACTGACAGCTGTCAGTAGCCTCTGCTGGGTGCTAGCCTTCCTGGCAGCACTGTACTTGGCCTGGGAGGCAGACCCCAGGGCCAATAGCAAAGTAGGCTCCCTGACCCTATTGGTCATGGTGGGGTTGCTCAAGTGTTGGGTGACCTCTTTGGGTAAGCTAGGTGTTGCCCTAGCAAAGTTTGGAGTAGGGGAGGTGGGCACCTCACTACCCAAGTTGGCAGAGAGAAAGGAGGAAGACCCCCCTAGAGGAAAGTTTCAGTTTGTGTTGGGTCCTTTTACTGTTGGGATGGCTTCACTACCCATAGGGAGTGACCCTGACAGGAGGATATAAGGCAGAGTAGGCCCTGCAAAGGGACAGCCAGTTTTCTTCACTGTCTTCCTCGCCTAACAAGCCAGGAAGACTCTCCCAGGGTTGGGCTGAGTCTCCTGGGCGTGTGGGATGGGGGGGGGGGGAGGAGTGTGAGAAAACAGGGCTGATTGCAGAGGCCCCATAACTTTTTGCCCCCATTTTCCTCTTTTTGCTGGTGTTTTCCTGACTTTGATGGTGCCCTGGGTACTGCTAACCAGTCCCAGGGCCTGTGCTCTGTGTAAAATGGATATGCAAAATAGGCTAATTATAATTGGCTAAGTTAACCTACCTATAAGTCCCTAGTATATGGTAGGGCATGTAGGTTTAGGGACCACAGCATAGGTGGTGCACACCTAGGTGCACTGCTGAGGTGCCCAGTGTCATTTTAAAAGCAAGCCTGCCTTGCTGGCTGCTTTTAAATTAAAGTTATATGCAAATTCGACTTTGGAATTAAAGGTACTTCCAAAGTCTTAAACTACCTTATTTTACATATAAGTCACCCCTAAGGTGTGTCCTATGTGCCCCTAGGGCTGGGTGCCATGTAACTATAAGCAGGGACTTTATAAAAATAGATTTATAAGCCCTGGTGAGGTAAAAACAGCCAAATTAGTTTTTCCCTCATTGAAGTAAATGGCCTTCATAGGCTAGAATGGGCAGACTTTATTTTAAATTTTAAAGTCTCCTTAAATGTTACATACCAAGAATTTGGTATCAAATTGATTGTTGTAATAAATCCCACAACTTCCAGTTGTTGGATTTAATATAACTAGTGCAGGTAAAAAGTTTAGACTTTACCTAAAAAGTTGCCAATTTCAGCTCTGCATTGTTTTTGCTGCTGTGCTCTGATTGGCCAGCCTGCAGCAGCTTCTGCCAGGCTACCTTGATGAGGTGTGAAGTGGCCTGACTTCACACAAAGGAATGTGCTTGGGGGAGAGAATCTCCCCTCAGCAGATGGTGAGGCAGGAAGGGGGAGGGCTGCCAAACTGGTCTTCAAAGGCAGAGAAGGACATTTGCAGCACCCAGCAACACCCCCACATCCTGCAACCCCAGACAGCTAGGTGCCCCCTTGATTAGATTAGGAGAGGGGTGTGTTTATGATTTTTAGCCACACCAGTGGGTGGGCTCAGCCAGATGTAACCTCCAAAAATCAGATTCATCCATGTTGGATTTTTAGAGACTGTTGCCTTCTGGGATGGATTTTTGCCACACTTCCCAGGAAGTGGTCATCACAGGGGGATGACCCTGTACCTGATTGGAGAACCAAGGCCCCCCTGCTTTTCACCCAGGAGCAAGAATAAAACTGGCAGACCTGCCCCCACACATCAGATCCCCTCCAGAATTCAACAAGAAAGGAACTAAAGAAGAAGAAGGACTGCCCTGCTGGACCCCTGGCCTGCACCTGGACCCTGCACTCAGAAGGACTGCACCAGCTGCACACTTGGGCTTCACCACAAGAAGGACTTTGCCTGGCTTCAACTGGTTCAAGGAGGGACTCCCTGTTTGCTACAGGTGAAAAATTGCTAAACCAGAGTCCCCTGCACCAACTCCTGAAGAAAGCGACCAGCTGACCACTGTCCAGTGGCCAAAAAGGAGTTTGCGCCAGGTGCATTCTGGGAGTTGAAGTCCGCACCCCCCAAGGACCATCACAGAACTTCTGGACCCTTGGGGTGAGCTGTGGACCCCAAAAGAACCTTAAAAGAACATCTGGGTGAAGCCCCAGAAGTTTGGAAAAGATTTGAGAATTTTTGGAAAAAAGCTCCAGAGAGGGACCGACCCGCCGCGGAAATTCTAGCCGGCTTGCCTCAACCGCGACCCGGCCTGACTTCGTGGTTCGTCCCGGTAAAGAAAAACATCCAAAAAAGAGACTAAGTCCGAACGTAAAAAGTTGACGGGGACCTCCCAGCCATCGTATCCGAGAAGGGCTCCATGGACGTCGGATCAAGATCCAGGTTTACCCCGGTCGAAGGATTTTCATCTCGAAAAAACGACTAAGTCCGAAGGTAAAAGTCTCCACCGAGGAAACCCACATCGCGTATCCGGACAAGGGCTCCAGGAGGTCGGATTCAACTGGCAGGTTCGTCCCGGTGAAGAAAAACTTCAAAATAAAGACTAAGTCAGAAGGTAACTTTTTAACCGAGGCCTCCCGCGACCTGTAGCCGAGCAGGGCTCCATCGCGGTCAGCCTGAAAGTTTGACTTTGCCCCGGTCGAGGTGCAACCAGATGACCCGATTGGCGCTTTTTGTTTCTAAGCGCTAGAAAATAATAATACTTTAAAAATTCATATCTCCGGTTCGCCTGAAACGATTTTAATCGTTTTTGTGTCACTTTAAAGATAAAAATATAAGCTATTTTTATAAATTGGTTTTGGATTTTTAAACTGTTTCCTGTGTTTTATTTAATTACTGTTTTGTGATATTTGAATGCTTTACACTTTGTCTCCTAAGTTAAGCCTTGACGCTCGATGCCAAGCTACCAAGGGTTGAGCTGGGATTAATTTACTGAGACCCAACTGTACCTATGTGGAGGTTGGTGGCTTGTTGCTAGGTGTAGGTACCTACCTGCCCTACCAATAACCCATTTTCCAACATAATTGGAAGCAGCAACGGGATCCTGTACTTGTGTTCAATATCACGTTACAGTTTTAGGTAAAACAAATTTAAAATCCTTTAAATTGTCCTAGTGCAAAAATTGTTTTTAATTTTTAATTTGGATTAATTTCAATTATTGAATTTTTGTAATTTTTCTAAATTCTTGTTTCCAATTTTTGCAAAAAGTTTTTGTTGACACAAAACTAGGGAACCATGGAGCTTGATCTGGTTAGCCTACCCACACTGACAGTAGTCCAGCTTAGGGGGTTGTGTATTGAAAGAGGGTTGCCTGCAACCACTGATCTCAGGAAGCAAATCCTGATCACATCCCTGACAGCATGGGCTGAGGCCCAAGAGGTAGAGTCAGAAGAAGCTCCAGAGGAGGGAGAAAGAAGGGAGGATGCAAGCTCTAACCACTCAGGGGAGGGAAGGCATCTGACCCTAAGTGAGGACGAGGAAGAACGGTCCTCAGTAAATACAGTCACTAGGGGCAGATCCAAAGCTAGTGGTGGGAAGGGGGTCCTTTCAGGAGGAGAGAACCCATCCATCAGAGAAAGAGAGCTGGAGGCCCAGCTAGCATACATAGCTTTGGAAGCAGATAAGCTGGCCCTAGAAAAGAAAAAGTGGGCATACAAAGAGAAAGGAGATGGAAGCAGCGACAAAGAAGCTGAGGTGTCCATGGGTGGGGGAGTTTGCCCCAGGTTACCCAAGGGGGTAGTTCCTGCTTATGTAGAGGGGGATGACATAGATAAGTGGCTGGGGGCCTTGGAGAGGGCACTCCAAATGAGAAGGGTTAGGCCTCAATACTGGGGTTCCCTTTTGTGGGAGTTGGTCCCCAACTCAGGGACGGATAGGCTTCTGACCTTAAGGGGGGAGGAGGCAGATTCATACCCTAGTATGAAGAGGTGCTTAGCCAAGAAGTTTGGTCTGACCCCAGAGCAATATAGAATGAAGTTCAGGGACACCCAGAAGGTCAGTACCCAGTCTTGGGTTGACTTTGTGGACATTTCACTAAAGGCACTAGAGGGCTGGATTATTGGTAACAAAGTAGACACTTATGAGGGGTTATACAATCTGATCATGAGAGAGCACATCTTGACCAATTGTACCCAAGACAGGTTACGCCAGCATCTAGTGGACTCTAAGCAGACCAACCCTAGAGAGCTAGGGGAGGCAGCTGATGAGTGGTTGAGAACCAGGGTGGTTGTCAAGTCCCAGGGGGGAGACTCCAAGAAGGGGGGGACAGGTCCCCAAAAACCTAAGGAGGGAGGTGGTAAGCCCACCACAGAGACTCCCTCTGTACCCCAGAACCCTAAGAAGGAGGAGAGTAAATCCCACTCCCACTCTGACAAGCAGAGACAGGGAGACCCAGGGTTAAAAAAACTCTTGGACAGTAGGGCTTGCTTTGACTGTCAGCAGACAGGTCACTTCAGAGGAGATGCAGCCTGTCCAAGGAAGGTGGTTAGCACTGGGCTGTCCAGTGTAGCCATAGAGGAGGATTCCTCAGATGATGAAGTCCTCCTAGCATTGTGCTGGGAGACAGGACCAGATGGTAAGCTGGTGATCCCTGAGGGTGGGAGTAGGCACTTCCACCACATTCAAGTGAATGGGATCCCTACCACTGGCCTGAGGGACACCTGTGCCAGTCACACTATAGTGAGTGACCGGTTAGTGACGCCAGACATGTATGTCCCAGGAAAGACAAAGAAAGTCAGGATAGCCACAGGGGAGGTCACCTCCAAACCTGTAGCCATAGTGCCCCTAGAGAGGGAGGGTATCCTTGACTGGATTAGGGTGGTAGTCAGTGCTGACCTCCCCCTAGATTGTATCCTGGGCAATGACCTCCCAGAGGTGAGTCTGGTCACAGATGGGGTGGTCGCCCAGGGCGCCCCCCCCAACCCAAAGTCCTGGGGAGTCAGTCCCTACAGTTAGGAGACAGGGGTCCCCAAGAAAAGGAAAGAAGAAAAGGAAGGGTAGGCCACTCTTAAAGAGAGTTCCAGGGAGCCAAGGGCCTTCTGCCCCAGTAGGGGGGAGCCCAGAGTTGGCACTGGTGAGGCCTCACCTGACCCCAAGGAAGTCCGGAGTAGTCAGGCAGCTGTCCAGATGCAAGGTGTTGCCCCTGCACTGACAGAAGGGAGAGTGGAAGGAGGGTGTCTGCCACAGGAGGTGGTAGCCCCCCACTCTAGACAGCAAGAGGGGTGCCAGGACCCCAAAGATGCCCCTAAAGCAGCTCAGCCACCTGTCAGTGGAGAGCTTAGGGTGTGGTTCTGGGTACTGACAGCTGTCAGTAGCCTCTGCTGGGTGCTAGCCTTCCTGGCAGCACTGTACTTGGCCTGGGAGGCAGACCCCAGGGCCAATAGCAAAGTAGGCCCCCTGACCCTATTGGTCATGGTGGGGTTGCTCAAGTGTTGGGTGACCTCTTTGGGTAAGCTAGGTGTTGCCCTAGCAAAGTTTGGAGTAGGGGAGGTGGGCACCTCACTACCCAAGTTGGCAGAGAGAAAGGAGGAAGACCCCCCTAGAGGAAAGTTTCAGTTTGTGTTGGGTCCTTTTACTGTTGGGATGGCTTCACTACCCATAGGGAGTGACCCTGACAGGAGGATATAAGGCAGAGTAGGCCCTGCAAAGGGACAGCCAGTTTTCTTCACTGTCTTCCTCGCCTAACAAGCCAGGAAGACTCTCCCAGGGTTGGGCTGAGTCTCCTGGGCGTGTGGGCTGGGGGGGGGGGCGTGTGAGAAAACAGGGCTGATTGCAGAGGCCCCATAACTTTTTGCCCCCATTTTCCTCTTTTTGCTGGTGTTTTCCTGACTTTGATGGTGCCCTGGGTACTGCTAACCAGTCCCAGGGCCTGTGCTCTGTGTAAAATGGATATGCAAATTAGGCTAATTATAATTGGCTAAGTTAACCTACCTATAAGTCCCTAGTATATGGTAGGGCATGTAGGTTTAGGGACCACAGCATAGGTGGTGCACACCTAGGTGCACTGCTGAGGTGCCCAGTGTCATTTTAAAAGCAAGCCTGCCTTGCTGGCTGCTTTTAAATTAAAGTTATATGCAAATTCGACTTTGGAATTAAAGGTACTTCCAAAGTCTTAAACTACCTTATTTTTACATATAAGTCACCCCTAAGGTGTGCCCTATGTGCCCCTAGGGCTGGGTGCCATGTAACTATAAGCAGGGACTTTATAAAAATAGATTTATAAGCCCTGGTGAGGTAAAAACAGCCAAATTCGTTTTTCCCTCATTGAAGTAAATGGCCTTCATAGGCTAGAATGGGCAGACTTTATTTTAAATTTTAAAGTCTCCTTAAATGTTACATACCAAGAATTTGGTATAAAATTGATTGTTGTAATAAATCCCACAACTTCCAGTTGTTGGATTTAATATAACTAGTGCAGGTAAAAAGTTTAGACTTTACCTAAAAAGTTGCCAATTTCAGCTCTGCATTGTTTTTGCTGCTGTGCTCTGATTGGCCAGCCTGCAGCAGCTTCTGCCAGGCTACCTTGATGAGGTGTGAAGTGGCCTGACTTCACACAAAGGAATGTGCTTGGGGGAGAGAATCTCCCCTCAGCAGATGGTGAGGCAGGAAGGGGGAGGGCTGCCAAACTGGTCTTCAAAGGCAGAGAAGGACATTTGCAGCACCCAGCAACACCCCCACATCCTGCAACCCCAGACAGCTAGGTGCCCCATTGATTAGATTAGGAGAGGGCAGGAGAGGGGTGTGTTTATGATTTTTAGCCACACCAGTGGGTGGGCTCAGCCAGATGTAACCTCCAAAAATCAGATTCATCCATGTTGGATTTTTAGAGACTGTTGCCTTCTGGGATGGATTTTTGCCACACTTCCCAGGAAGTGGTCATCACAGGGGGACGACCCTGTACCTGATTGGAGAACCAGGGCCCCCCTGCTTTTCACCCAGGAGCAAGAATAAAACTGGCAGACCTGCCCCCACACCTCAGATCCCCTCCAGAATTCAACAAGAAAGGAACTAAAGAAGAAGAAGGACTGCCCTGCTGGACCCCTGGCCTGCACCTGGACCCTGCACTCAGAAGGACTGCACCAGCTGCACACTTGGGCTTCACCACAAGAAGGACTTTGCCTGGCTTCAACTGGTTCAAGGAGGGACTCCCTGTTTGCTACAGGTGAAAAATTGCTAAACCAGAGTCCCCTGCACCAACTCCTGAAGAAAGCGACCAGCTGACCACTGTCCAGTGGCCAAAAAGGAGTTTGCGCCAGGTGCATTCTGGGAGTTGAAGTCCGCACCCCCCAAGGACCATCACAGAACTTCTGGACCCTTGGGGTGAGCTGTGGACCCCAAAAGAACCTTAAAAGAACATCTGGGTGAAGCCCCAGAAGTTTGGAAAAGATTTGAGACTTTTTGGAAAAAAGCTCCAGAGAGGGACCGACCCAACGCGGAAATTCTAGCCGGCTTGCCTCAACCGCGACCCGGCCTGACTTCGTGGTTCGTCCCGGTAAAGAAAAACATCCAAAAAAGAGACTAAGTCCGAACGTAAAAAGTTGACCGGGACCTCCCAGCCATCGTATCCGAGAAGGGCTCCATGGACGTCGGATCAAGATCCAGGTTTACCCCGGTCGAAGGATTTTCATCTCGAAAAAACGACTAAGTCCGAAGGTAAAAGTCTCCACCGAGGAAACCCACATCGCGTATCCGGACAAGGGCTCCAGGAGGTCGGATTCAACTGGCAGGTTCGTCCCGGTGAAGAAAAACTTCAAAATAAAGACTAAGTCAGAAGGTAACTTTTTAACCGAGGCCTCCCGCGACCTGTAGCCGAGCAGGGCTCCATCGCGGTCGGCCTGAAAGTTTGACTTTGCCCCGGTCGAGGTGCAACCAGATGACCCGATTGGCGCTTTTTGTTTCTAAGCGCTAGAAAATAATAATACTTTAAAAATTCATATCTCCGGTTCCCCTGAACCGATTTTAATCGTTTTTGTGTCATTTTAAAGATAAAAATATAAGCTATTTTTATAAATTGGTTTTGGATTTTTAAACTGTTTCCTGTGTTTTTTTTAATTACTGTTTTGTGATATTTGAATGCTATACACTTTGTCTCCTAAGTTAAGCCTTGACGCTCGATGCCAAGCTACCAAGGGTTCAGCTGGGATTAATTTACTGAGACCCAACTGTACCTATGTGGAGGTTGGTGGCTTGTTGCTAGGTGTAGGTACCTACCTGCCCTACCAATAACCCATTTTCCAACAGAACCAAAATCCCGTTGAGTACATACTTAATACACGAAGGGCCAGATGTACAATACTTTTTTGGGGTCGCAAACGGTCTGATTCACAGAATCCGGCCGTTTGTGACAGAAAACAAGCATTATGGAATGTACAAAGGACCTATTTGCAATTTGATAACCTATTACCGAATCGCAAATCTGGTTTGCAATTCATTATTTGGAAGGGGCGTGTTTAGGGTGTCCCTTCTTAATACTGAATCACACTGATATGCGTGATTGTTTTGCTACCGAAATGCAGTTGCAAAATATTTGCATTTTATGGCCTACTTCAAGTAGGTGGTAACTCATTCGCAAATGGGAAGGGGTCCCCAAGGGACCCGTTCCCCTTTGAGAATGGTTGTAAAAATATTTCTAAATAGCAGGCAGTTGTCTCACGGACCACTGCCTACTCTAAAATTATGAAAAGAAAACTTTTCATGATTCATTTTGTAATACATCCTGTTTTCCTTTGAGGAAAACGGGTTGCATTTAAAAAAAAAAAAAAACATTGCTTTTTTGAAAAACAATCACAGACATGGTGGTCTGCTGGCCCAGGCAGGCTACCATCCCTCTGATTTTTGACATTCTCAATGGGTCACAAACCGAGATCTACCTCTTTAATATTAACAAAGTAGGTCAATTTGCAGCCCACTGGGATTACCAAAAGAAGCTAAACACACTTCAGTACATATCTGTTTGCAATAACCAAATAGCGAATTACAAAAATTTGCTATTTGGTAATTGCAAACACTATGGACCTCATTTACAAGAATTTTGCACCACCTTAGCATCATTTTTTTATGCTATGGTGGCGCAAAACTGTCCCCCACCCCATGCCATATTTACAAACTGGTGCAATGTCACCATTGCACCAGTTTGTAAAGCCTTGCGCCACTTTAAACCTGCACTAAGTATAATGTACTCAGGATAGGCATTCCCCTGTTAAAAGCCCCGCAGAAATGGTGCAGTGAAATCTACAAGATTTCACTGCGCCATACTGTGCCAGCATAGTGTCATTCTTTTAACGCCTGCTCATGGCGCGACAAAGGTGATACTGTGCTGTTGTCTTTGGGTCCCCCTTAACATTGCTGGACTAGCATCAACATTTTGATGTTAGTCCAGCAATATAAAGGCTTGGTGCCACATCAGTGTGAGAATTTCCAATGCTGTTGTGGACACCTTGCGCCATGGAGCCCTGTATTGTAAATACAGCGCTACCGTGGCACTGTTAGGGGGATACAGGGTGGCACAAGAAAACTGGTGCATCAACAACGATGCACCAGTTTCTTGTAAATGAGCCCCTAACCTTTGTACATCTGGCGTAGGGATGCGCTGTTGCTGAATGCGGGCCAGTGAGTGGACTCCTGGTTCCAGAATCCTGTGTTGTCATGGGGAGGAGCTGCTTGACGTGCACTATAAAGTGGTAGAAGGACCACCACAGCGCAGTCCACGCCCGGGCAAATCCCGGGCAAAGGGCAGGCCCGTCCATGCACCTCAGAGCCTGGAGGAGGCTCGGGTGGGCCACCCCTCTAAGCTTGGCTACCTCTATGAAAAGTTAAAGTGGGTCTTATAATATCGGACTACTAGTATGCTGTGTTGGTAGTCTTCCTCATATATCCAGAAACATTCCTGATTGTTTTTTGTGCAGGCTACCTACAAACACTGGTGACCTACTACCCTATTGGGCTTTAGGGAATAATACCGGTATATTAGATCTGGTAACCAACAGGTAGAATCACCCTGGCACCGCGAACACACAGGCATGTCAATGTACTGCCCCATAGGCGACATCTATCCACCAAAAAGGTCCTAATAAATTATTGTTAAGGATGGGCAGGAGAAAGCACCTTAACACGAACCCAACCCCCCCCCCAAAAGAACATTCATCTATACTAAAATACATTTCAAGTGCTATGGGGGCCATGGACAGGCAAATTTCATGTGTGGAAAAAAGGTTGTTGATGTGTGGGGGCTCTCATTTGCCACCCTTCACGCATATCAGTCCCTCTAACCGTGACTCTGACTGCCCGGCTGAAGCAACAGATAGAACAACCACTGACAAAGATAGCAATGCGTGTGTACAATTTATTGCTGATGCATTATCAGCTTCAGATGCAGATTCACCTCCCCACCCAAACGCACCTGGAAGCCTCAGACGCACCTGTCGGATATCCATTCAAATAAAGGGAAAGCCCCCTCTGAAACGAACAGCAAAACAAATAAACCACCTGGCAGACCGGCTTTAACCAAAGTTAGTACAAGGAAAACCGTGAGGAAACCAACTGAAAGTACTTTAAAACTGCTTGCAATCATTCACAACATGGTCTAAGCTCTGGAAACATCAGTCACATCGACATTAGACTCTCTATCCAATCGACTAAGTCAGGTAGAGAGTAACGTAGTACCCGTTCTAGACCTATTAAAGAACTTGTCAGCAGGGACAGCCAATACAATCACTCACACCAATGGCACAAGCTACTCAAATATAACCCCTCCAGGCAATGACAACCTTCAACAACATCTGGCCTGGTAGGGCAACTTCAGGCTGAAATGTTCACCAAAGAGGGACGCCCAGACAGGGCATTCCGGCCTACCACCGTAAACAAGAGCCTGAGTAATTCGGGAAGGGAAAACTCGTCTCATTCACCATCGAACACACCAATTCTGCCAAGTGTCATCTTACATCTTCCTCCTGCCTGGACAGCTTACGTAGTCATTCTGGCCAGTGTTCCTACCTTACCTGACCATAACCAGTTATCATAGACAGCATTGAGGAACAAGTCCTTGAAATGGATCGGAACTAGAATGGAAACTGGCATGGTGGGCTCCATCTTTGAATAAATAAACATGGTGAGGAGAGTTAAATAGGTAGGTGTAGGAGGCTGGCCTGGATTGTAGTGGGTACCAAGGGGTACTTACACTCTGTACCAGGTCCAGTTATCCCTTATTAGTTTAGAAGAGGTGTCTAGCAGCTTAGGCTGATAGAAAGGTAGCTAGCAGAGCAGCTTAGGCTGAACTAGGAGACATGCAAAGCTCCTACTATACCACTGGTGTCATATGCACAATATCATAAGAAAACACAATACACAGATATACTAAAAATAAAGGTACTTTATTTTTATGACAATATGCCAAAAGTATCTCCGTGAGTACCCTCAGTATGAGGATGCCAAATATACACAAGATATATGTACACAATACCAAAATTATGCAGTAATAGCAAAAGGAAGTAATGCAAGCAGTGTATGGTTACAATAGATTGCAATAGGAGCACATAGGTATAGGGGCAACACAAACCATATACTCCAAAAGTGGAATGCGAATAACGTATGGACCCCAAACCTATGTGAGCTTGTAGGGGGTCGCTGGGACTGTAAGAAAACAGTGAGGGTTAGAAAAATAGCCCACACCAAGACCCTGAAAAGTAGGTGTAAAGTGCACCTATATTCCCCAGAGAGCACAGAAGTCGTGATAGGGGAATTCTGCAAGAAAGAACAACACCAGCAATGCAACCAAAGTGGATTTCCGGACGAGAGTACCTGTGGAACAAGGGGACCAAGTCCAAGAGTCGCGACAAAGTCGAGATTGGGCAGATGCCCAGGAAATGCCAGCTGAGGGTGCAAAGAAGCTGCCACTGGATGGTAGAAGCTGTGGATTCTGCAAGAATGAAGAGGGCCAGAAACTTCCCCTTAGGAGGATGGATGTCCCACGTCATGTAGAAGCTTGCAGAGGTATTCCCACGCAGAAAGACCGCAAACAAGCCTTGCTAGCTGCAAGGGTCACGGTTAGGGTTTTTGGATGCTGCTGTGGCCCAGGAGGGACCAGGATGTCGCCAATTGCGTGAGGGGACAGAAGGGGCACCCAGCAAGACAGGGAGCCCTCACAGAAGCAGGCAGCATCCGCAGAAGTGCCGGAACAGGCACTACGAAGAAGAGTGAACTGGAGCTCACCCGAAGTCACAAAAGGAGATCCCACGACGCCGGAGGACAACTCAGGAGGTTGTGCACTGCAGGTTAGAGTGTCGGGGACCCAGGCTTGGCTGTGCACAAAGGAAATCCTGGAAGAGTGCACAGGAGCCGGAGCAGCTGCAAATCACGCGGTACCCAGCAATGCAGTCTAGCGTGGGGCGGCAAGGACTTACCTCCACCAAACTTGGACTGAAGAGTCAGTGGACTGTGGGAGTCACTTGGACAGAGTTTCTGAGTTCCAGGGACCACACTCGTCGTGCTGAGAGGGGACCCAGAGGACCGGTGATGCAGTCTTTTGTTGCCTGCGGTTGCAGGGGGAAGATTCCGTCGACCCACGGGAGATTTCTTCGGAGTTTCTAGTGCAGAGAGGAGGCAGACTACCCCCACCGCATGCACCACCAGGAAAACAGTCGAGAAGGCGTCAGGATCAGCGATACAAGGTTGCAGTAGTTGTCTTTGCTACTTTGTTGCGGTTTTGCAGGAGTCCTGAGCAGTCAGCGGTCGATTCCTTGGCAGAAGGTGAAGAGAGAGATGCAGAGGAACTCTGATGAGCTCTTGCATTCGTTATCTAAAGAATTCCCCAAAGCAGAGACCCTAAATAGCCAGAAAAGGAGGTTTAGCTACCTAGGAAGGAGGATAGGCTAGCAACACAGGTAGGAGCCTATTAGAAGGAGTCTCTGACGTCACCTGCTGGCACTGGCCACTCAGAGCAGTCCAGTGTGCCAGCAGCACCTCTGTTTCCAAGATGGCAGAGGTCTGGAGCACACTGGAGGAGCTCTGGGCACCTCCCCTGGGAGGTGCAGGTCAGGGGGGTGGTCACTCCCCTTTCCTTTGTCCAGTTTCGCACCAGAGCAGGTCTGGGGGATCCCTGAACTGGTGTAGACTGGCTTATGCAGAGATGGGCACCATCTGTGCCCATTAAAGCATTTCCAGAGGCTGGGGGAGGCTACTCCTCCCCAGCCCTGACACCTTTTTCCAAAGGGAGAGGGTGTAACACCCTCTCTCTGAGGAAGTCCTTTGTTCTGCCTTCCTGGGCCAAGCCTGGCTGGACCCCAGGAGGGCAGAAACCTGTCTGAGGGGTTGGCAGCAGCTGCAGTGAAACCCCATGAGAGGCAGTTTGGCAGTACCCGGGTCTGTGCTAGAGACCCGGGGGATCATGGAATTGTCTCCCTAATGCCAGGATGGCATTGGGGTTGCAAATCCATGATCTTAGACATGTTACATGGCCATGTTCGGAGTTACCATTGTGACGCTATACATAGGTAGTGACCTATGTATAGTGCACGCGTGTAATGGTGTCCCCGCACTCACAATGTCCGGGGAATTTGCCCTGAACGATGTGGGGGCACCTTGGCTAGTGCCAGGGTGCCCACACACTAAGTAACTTAGCACCCAACCTTTACCAGGTAAAGGTTAGACAAATAGGTGACTTATAAGTTACTTAAGTGCAGTGGTAAATGGCTGTGAAATAACGTGGACGTTATTTCACTCAGGCTGCAGTGGCAGGCCTGTGTAAGAATTGTCAGAGCTCCCTATGGGTGGCAAAAGAAATGCTGCAGCCCATAGGGATCTCCTGGAACCCCAATACCCTGGGTACCTCAGTACCATATACTAGGGAATTATAAGGGTGTTCCAGTATGCCAATGTGAATTGGTGAAATTGGTCACTAGCCTGTTAGTGACAATTTGTAAAGATAGAGCATAACCACTGAGGTTCTGGTTAGCAGAGCCTCAGTGAGACAGTTAGGCACCACCCAGGGAACACATACATATAGGCCACAAACTTATGAGCACTGGGGCCCTGGCTAGCAGGGTCCCAGTGACACATACCAAACATACCTAAAACATAGGGTTTTCACTATGAGCGCTGGGCCCTGGCTAGCAGGATCCCAGTTAGACAGTGAAAACACCCTGACATACACTCACAAACAGGCCAAAAGTGGGGGTAACAAGGCTAGAAAGAGGCTACTTTCTCACAGTAGACAAGAGGCGGAACTCATTACTGGGTGATTGCATGGTGCTTTCTTTCAAAACCCCAAGTCTAGTAGAAATGATTCTGCGACAGGTCAGTGCAGGGCATGTATCCTCACACGACACCTCGTTACTGCCACTAGACTATTTCTATCAAGCAAATGCAGGGTGAAATCCACCCAGACCCCGACCACACCTATCAGAGGAAATGACTGAGACAAACAGTACTATACCTATTCATAACAGATACCAAGTTCTGGCATCTCTAGAAGATTTGAACTGACTGAGCTGCCACAACACAGGGCCCTGTAAAAATGATGTATCTGGGGCAAACACAAATGATAGTATTAATAGGGAAAATGAAGAGCGGGTAGAGGGAGAAGCCGTTCATCCCCCTATTGCTTACATTGCCTCCGTACGTAGTGGTGCCAAGACGGCCAGTCCCCATATACATGAAGCGAGAACAGTAACAACCAAATCAGGCTTTCTATATTGGAATGTAGCAGGACTGTGTGATAAGATCAATAACACAGAGTGGGTGGATTTTATAGGTGATTTTTGGCTTTTGAATGTTATACATATAAACATTCCACACACCAGCCATTGCTTCTAGACATGGGAGGCCAAAGGGGGGGGCTATGTACTTACATTTCAAACAAGCTACCATTAACTAAGATGAACATGTTAACTAGTAACCCATGCTACCAGATCATCATTTGTAATGTACGTAGATTGATTCAGCTAGTGATCATCAACTTTCATAACAATGTTTCTCTGTGTGAGGCTTCTAGCATCTCAAGGTGGCTGTGTCAGAGTCACCAGATCCTCGGGTCTGTGCACGTTCCCAACACTTCCACCACAAGACAGCTCCAATACTCTGATTAGAGTTATCACAGAGTCTAAGAGAGTCCAAGTGGGGAAAAGGGGATTAGGACGGGAACAGCTGGGAAGGAGACCTGTAGGAAGCAAAAGGTTAAAACACAATATCAAAATTACATCTCATGAAATCAGTACCATGCTACAACTCTAAGCTTCGTCTTTTCAGAAAAACATGAACAACCCTAGAATAGTCCTAAAACTGACTAGGCTTTAGATGAGCGAATGCCTGAGGAGGAAACAGGAAAAGTTAAATAGGACTTTCAGATTCGAGTACTTTCTTTAGCATGAGAATCAGGAAACACTCTGAGCAATTTCTAAACAACCATATGAATCTCCTTTTAAGAATATATATCAGGAACACACAGCATTACATCTAGAAAAAACATTGGGAAGTGAATTGCGCACATTGCAGATTTTTATATGAGTATTAAATACCATAAAGGATTGTGCACCATGAAATCACACAACGTAGATTCAAGGAATAAATCACGCAACGTGTCAACTTGAAATGCTACCACGAAAATGTCTTAGAATAGTAGCGCACAGTAATTTACATTATTTATACACGAGGAAAGAATTGTGCGTCTTGCTGATTCAAATGCCACCATACAAATGCCAAGAAATGGTAGCGCACAATCAACAACATGAAAAGCACTCAGGGAAAGAATCGCGCGTCTTGTTGATTCAAATGCCACCATGCAAATGCCAAGAAATGGTAGCTCACAATGAATAACATGAAAAAACACTCAAGGAAAGAATCGCGCGTGTTGCTGATTCGAATGCCACCATGTAAATGCCAGAAAATGGTAACGCACAATGAACAGCATGAATTACACACGAGAAGTGAATCGCGCTTTTCGCCAATTCGAATGCCACCATGTAAATGTCAAGAAAAGGTAGCGCGCGCAATGAACAACAAAGTTAAATGCTCATGAAACGAGTTGCACGTCTTGCCAACTCGTAAAACATCATGTAAATGTCAAGAAATATCAGCGCACAATGAACAACAATGTAATAACGAAGTCAAATCTTTATGGAATAAATTGCGTGTCCTCCCTATTGCAAACCACCATACAAATGACAAAAAATGGCAGCACACAAGTAATCTGTTATTCATTTAAGAATTAAAATCAAGAATATGAAAATTCTCAATTACGGTGTTGGGAAATGTCCAAACACCGTCTTACCGCCTGGAAACAGTGATCACCAATGAGAGATGAGTGCAGAAGACTGGAAAATCCAAATAGGCCGCCGGGACAGGAGCTCAGGAAGAAGCTGCTGCTCTGCACCGGGACCTCTGAATAGTGAGCACTGGAAGTTGGGCTGACTCTCTTTTATAGAGTCTTGGCCCAGCCTAGAACCACGCCCAGGCATGATGCAGGGAAAATCTCTAGAAGGCCCTGGAAAGAGACCACACCCTAACAGACTCTGAATGTCTGCAGCAATACATTGCAAATGTACAGTATTTATAAGCACCTTAAAAATGAGTCTTTTGGATGGAATTCTGCAATGCAAAAGGTTAAACAATAACATATCATCACAATGCATAAATTACATTATCTTGTGAGAGTTGGGTTTTTGCATTCTAGATGCCCGTAGAGCGCGCACTGTCCTGGTGTTGACAGGCTGGGAACTAACTTAGAGAATGTCTACGTTGGCACCAGGAGAGAGACAATTATTTTATGGGTGGTGATTTTATCATTCACTAATGTAAGGAATCTTCAGAAAAATTATGTGGTTTAACTGAAGGAGGCAATTGGGCTTGATCCCATTTTACACATTACCAATATGGCAATGCTATGAACGAATTAATGTATAGATTTGACTTGTCTTTTTTAAATGAAATTTGTGCTAATAACCCACAATTTAAACCCACCTTTAATGGCAGAGGCGCTTGTACTGTATTTTGTACTAATTTCTAACTGTTTCTCTTACAGTGTGTGTAACCATCAAACACATGATGCAGCGATCAGTGACCATTATCCCCAGAGCATATGCCTTTCTTTTTTTTCAGGAAAGCGGTGCCAGAAGGAAACCCTTGAGGTGGCTGATAATATCGAACTGGCGTCACAAAATGGGTACTCATTACACTGGACCCAGATTGAGCCATAAGGCTTCTTGAAACAGTTAATTAGTCATCATAGTGAAGGCTTTGAGGTATGTCTTGAGGATGATGAAGACCCACTGAAATGCATTAGTGCCTTTACCTCGATCACACAAGGGGTTAAAAAGGGTCATAGCGTGACCAGGGGAAGGCTGGGGCAGCACAAAATCAAAGAATGGGTTGACTCTGCATGCACGAAGGCCCAAAAAAGCTTAAAAAGGCCTTAAGTAATTTCTTAGATGTAAGAACGAGATCCGTACACTTAGACTAGAGTATAAGCTTGCAGTAAAAAAAGGAAAGAACGCCTTAAAGTACAGTCTTGGGACTTACTCCATGAAGCAAGCCTTATGAATGATAACATAGCATTCTGGAAGGTAATCAACAGTCCACTGCTGGGGGCGACGAAACTCATAGAATGGAGATTGCCATAAAAGAGGGAGAATGGATTGACTACTTTTCAGATATATATATTGCCAAGCTGGAAGTGGTTTGGCATGCTCCCTCAGCAGATGTAACCAACCAAATAGACAGATTTTACATCATTACTCAAAGTTGTGGCCGCCATTAACGCAAGCAAGGCGGGAAAGCTCCAGGCCCTGACGGTGTCCCAGTGGATGTGTATAATGCCAATAGTCCAATATGGGGCCCTTTGTGGACTTTGGTTTTGAGGGCATTCTGCACTTCAGGGTTTATTTCAACCTGGGCAAAGTCGATCATTGTCCCGATATTTAAAAAGGGTGATTGCCATGACCTTGCCTGTTATAGGCCCATCTTGCTCCTCAATTCACTAGCTAAAATAGCCGGAAGGATTATCTTGAATAGACTACAGGACTGGGTGGAAAGAAATAATATCTTGTCGGATTTGCAATATGGCTTTTGCCCTGGGATAGGGACGGTGGAGCACGGTCTGAAACTGAGCATTCTCATTGGGAAATATACCAAGACCAAGAAAGGGAACATATATTTGTTTTTGGTAGATTAGTCCTAAGCATTTGATTGTGTTGTTTATGACAAGCAATGCAGTATTATAGAAGATCTGGGGGTAGACCCAACAATAGTCCATTTCATAATGGAATTGTACTCTGGATGCAGTACCAAGGTCAGATACAGGGTAAGTGCGGATTGCAGTAGGTCATTCAGGGTCCAGAGAAGGGTATGACAAGGCTGTGTATTAGCACCCTTCTTATTCTCTTTACACATAAATAAGCCAGAGAGAGAGCTAGTAAACAAGTGAAAGGACCTCCCTCAAATTGGGCACTGCGCGATTCCAGCTGATGCCGTACTCACAGAACAGACTTTATTGACCCTCAGCGACTCTTAACAAGTTTTGTTACCCACATGCTAAATTGAGGACTCAAAGTTAATCGCTCTAAAATGTATGTCATGAAATGTGATAGGAAGACAGCTAGGTGCTGCGACATAACAATAAATGGCGGAAAAACTGACACCACAGCAACTTTCTCATACTTGGGAATCCTGTTTGATAAAGAAGGCACTTGGTCACAGTGTGCCAATGCCAGAAAATTACAGTTCATAAAGGCCAACATTGCTGTGAAGAATTTTTCCAAGGGGCTGGGGATGATTTCCCCAAAGGATATGCTAAAGTTTTATAGAGCAAAATGCGTCCACACTGCTATATACATGGCGGGCGTCTGGAGCTACACCAAGTGCCACGTGTTGCAAATAGGGGAAAATGATTTTCTGAAATCCCTTCTTTCTGTCGCAAAAGGCACCTCATCATTAATTTGCCATACAGAAATGGGAGTTACTTTTATAACAGATCTAATAATGATACAGCAGTGCTCCTGTGGGAGAAAGTTTGGACATCGGAACAAGCGGGTTGAAACAGCAATGTTCTGCGAGATTGTCTGGACTCAAGACTTCCCTTGAGAATCCCCTGGCTGATGTATATTAAGAACTTCTTTAATTGACCTGGGTCACCCAGACTACTATGAGACGTCAGAATTACTGGGCGTAATCAGCAGAAAAGATCTGAGTCTCACTCATTTAGCAGATCTCAGGTGGTCCGTGGAAGCCCAAAATCCCAGTGTCATGAGGAACCAACTCATGTTGACCATGGATGACATGCAGCCCTATCTAACGCATGTAATGAATACCAGGCATCGGTTCATTCTCACCCGCCTTTGGTTGCTGTACTTTGTTGGGCTATTTTAAATGTGCTACTTGTAAAACACCACTGTGTAAATCACCAGTAGTTTGCAGCAATGGTTGAGTGAGCATGCATAATAATGGGTTGTGTGAGAAAGTAGCTTCTTTCCAGCATGGCTACCCCAATTTTTGGCCTATTTGTGAATGTTTGTCAGTATGTTTTGATTGTCTCACTGGGATCCTGCTAGCCAGGACCCACGTACTCATAGTTTGTGGCTTATGTGTGTGTTGTCAGTATGCTTAACAATGTCACTGAAGTTCTGCTAACCAGAACTCCAGTGCTTATGCTCTCTCTACTTACCATAGTAGTCACTATAGTTTAGTGACTCCATATTCCAATTCTGATTGGCACACTGGACCCCCCTTGTAAGTCCCTAGTGTATGGTGCCTAGGTACCCAGGGCATTGGGGTTCCAGGATATCCTTATTGGCTGCAGAATCTATTTTGCCACCCATAAGGAGCTCATACAAAGCTTTCTTCAGGACTGCCACTGCAGCCTGAGTGAAATAGTGCACACACTATTTCACAGCCATTTTCACTGCACTTAATTAACTTATAAGTCACCTATATGTCTAACCTTCATTTACTGAAGGCCAGGTGCAAAGTTAATAAGTGTGAGGGCCCCCATGCACTAGCAAAGGTGCCCTTATGTTGTCCAGGGCCAATTCCCCGGACTTCATGAGTGTGGGGATACCATTACACACGTGCGCTACATATATGTCAATACATATATGTAGCTTCACAATGGTAACTCTGAAAATGGCCATGTGAGGTGTCTAAGATCATGGAATTGTCCCCCCATTCCAAATTCGGTTTTGGGGGGCCAATCCCATGCACACTGGGGTCTCCACCATGGACCCCCAGTACTGCCAAACCAGCTCTCTAAGGTTTCCACTGCAGCCCCAGCTGGTGCCACCTCACAGACAGGTTTCTGCTCTCCTGGGGACTGAGCAGCTCAATCCCAGGAAGGCAGAAAAATGCATTTCCTTTGGGAGGAGGGTGTTACACCCTCTCCCTTTAGAAATAGGTGTTACAGGCTTGGGAGGGGTAGCCTCCCAGAGCCTCTGGAAATGCTTTGAAGGGCACAGTTGATGCTCTTCTTTCATAAGACAGTCTACACCGGTTCAGGGACCCCCAGTCCCTGTTCTGGTGCGAAACTGGACAAAGGAAATGGGAGTGACCACTCCCCTGTCCATCACCACCCCAGGAGTGGTGGCCAGAGTTCCTCCAATGTGTCTCTGGCATTAGCCATCTTGGATTCCAAGGTGTGTGACCCTCTATAGACCTCTGAGTGGCCAGTGCCAGCAGGTGATGTCAGAGACTCCCCCCTGATAGGTGCATACCTGGATAGGTAGCCAACCCCCCTCTCAGGGCTATTTAGGGTCTCTCCTCTGGGTGTTTCCTCAGATTCTGCTTGCAAGACTCCTCCAGGAATTCTCTGTAACCTCTGCTTCAGCTTCTGACTGTAGGATCAACCGTAGACTGCTCCAGGAACCGCTGTAACTGCAACAAAGTATCCAGGACGACTCCTGTGACCAGCAACTTCAGCTCCAGCCAGAATTTGCCTCAGTTTCCAAGGTGTGCACGTTCTGAGGACTGCCTGTCTTCATCCTGCACCAGAAGAACTAAAGGAATCTCCCGAGGAGTGATGAAGTCACTTCCCTGCTTCTGCAGGCACCCTTCTGCGATGATGACCGGTACTCTGGAACTCCTCTCCTGACGATGAGCGTCAGGCTGTGGACCGATGTGACCCAGACTGTCCTAAGGTCCAGATGTCCAAATTTGGTGGAGGAAAGAGCTTGCCTCCTTGTGCACTGCATTCTACAGCATTGCTGCCGGCTCAACTATGAGCCGGAGACAATGCTGTAGGGTGTTTCCTTCTAGGTCGGCAGGCAGAAACTCAGGTTTCTGCCCGCTGACCTAGTGGGAAACTCTTAATGGGCCTGGAGGGGAGGTAGCCACTACGGCGGCAATCTCCCAGTCAGAAGTTCGGCGAAAGGGCAAAACTGTCCGCCAAACTCTTAATGAGGCCCTAGGTGTGCTGCCGAATGTAGCACACATGGAAAAAGGAAAAACAAGCAGAATATTTGTCCCCATTATGCCTCACCTCGGGAGGTGTAAGATTTTGGCACTTCCCCAGGTTTATATGATTTTATAAATCTGAGGCAGCATCAAAATCCATGGACGTTGCAACCTATGCTGCTTTGCCTAGCTCCTTATGTTTGAGGACATTCAAAGCAAAACAAAGTGTCTTTGCATTGCCTCATAGATATGGTTGAGAAACTCTCATAAATAAGCCCTATAGTTGGCATCATTTGTAGCAGCTGATAAATAATGAAATAACAATCCCCAGGATTAGTCAGCAGGGCCAGTGCTTAATTTGTGAAAGAAAAGGTTCTGGTGCCCAAAGCTCTGTTCAGATGCTGGAAGCCTGGGTAATTAAACATCGCTGTACCACATGCCAAGGATGGTAGTCTTCTTTCTACTATCAGACATTCCCTGCCCCTTTCTCTTGTTCATGCAGGTCCCTACTTTCTCCCTTTGTGATGGTTTTGCCATATTTCCGTCTGTTTATACCTCTATTGCACTCAGGAACCATCTGATGTGGACATACACTTGCTGGTGCCCAAAAATAAGTGATGGTAGCCCACACCGGCAACCACCGGTTCAAATTAAGCACTGAGCACAGCTCAGAAACTGAAAGACTATCTGGAAATAAAGCACTAAGGCACAAATTTAAGAAGAGCCCAGAGCCATCTAGTGCCACATTAAAGTCATTTTTTTACGTGAATGTGGCGTCAGGTTGACAAAAACCCTGCACCAAATTTACAAATTGGTGCAAAGCAAGCATCGCGCTACTTTGTAAACCCCCACGCCACATTATGCCTGGACCAGTTAGGCGGCCACGAAAAATGGCACAGTTTAATCTATTAGATTCCACTGCACCATTTTTCTCATCATTTGTAACTCCTGCTCAGTTCAGGTGTTAAATTGAGGCAAACCATTCCTTATAATGGGCCTCTATGTACTTTGCAAGATTAGTGCCAAGATTTTTGGTGCTAATCCTGCAAAGTACCACAATAGCATCAGACATTATTACACTATTGATATTAACGTGCAACATGCGTTGTGCTGGCAAAGCCCATTATGATACCACTCCACGAACTGTATCACTGCATCATTGTGAGTTCCATGCCTTGCAAAGGGGAATTATGTCTTAGTATTGTTTGTTTTCCATTTTATAAGCTGCAGAAGTTGTAGATTGACCTAATTTTTGTCAAACAAATGACTCTAATTTTTACTTGGCAAAGTTGCATGGGGTTACGCCAGTATTAGCACAGCTGTAAGAATAGGGCCCTCACAAGGACTGCAAACACAATACACTTAGAGAGAGGATACCCTCAAGTGCTCTTATGCATCCAGTCTGCCATAGAAAGGATTTGCTCCTGTCCAAATGAGGTAAGGAAGGACTGCAGAAATGTAAATCATCACAATATCCTTTGAACAGTAATGCATGGGATTCAAATTCAGACAAGGCATGCACATACAAGTACATTTTCCTCATATAACTTTAAATTGTTGGAATGTTGAAGACAGCCAACACGACTTTCGCCCCCTAACTGGTTTAGATGTGTGGGGCTTTTTCAAGGCTTCACCAAATAGTCTTAGTTCCTGCAAGTACTTGTTCATAAAGATTTCAAACAATGGAAGTCATGTAAACCCATTAATTCCAGAAGAAATGTATTGGTCATGCAGTGGCCTTTCATGCAGTGCCTCCTCTGGCCGCAGGCAACTAAGCCACTTGGAGGGGAAGCATGTGTCGGCTGTCTCCAACATCCCAACAATGTAAAGTTGTATGAGGAAAATAAATGGAATTGAATATCACTAAGGAACAAGTTGGAGAGTAAAAAATAAATAAAAAGAAAATTAAAACACAACTATGACTCTGTTCCTCACTACAACGTAACAGGTAGATACACCCAATCTTTCTCTCTCACCTTGCCAACACTGGGGTGAAGTAGGTATAAACCTCAAGAAGTATATTGCCCAATGCAGATGGGCATTTGAAAACAGGAAGGGAATGTTGGGACTAGATGAACTTGTTAACTGTGCACTTACAAGTATGACTGCAAATGAAAAACCAAAAATTTTAATTTTGTGAAAACGGGGCACATTATAGATGCTCTTATGTAGGAATGCCCAAAAAGGCATTTATTGCTATTACATTTTTAGGGTTGTTTTGTGTGCTGTGATTGAAGCGTACAGATGTTAATTCAAGTGCTCCTCACATAAAAAGAGGCCTCTCCTTCTCTTGGAACCCCTGCTTGCACGTTAGAACTGTACTCACCTTTTTCCTACACTAACAGGACTTTTTTATCCATGATGTATTGACAAACAGTGCTGAATTTGTAGGTCATAGGCTTGATACATCATACATTTTAAACTGCAATGAACTGCAGAGCAAGGCACAATTTCTGGCCATTTTGGGCACACAAATTCCAGCCTTTCAGTTAATGTAGTCAATAACCTGAGTCCTCATTACCAAGTAAGTTATTTCCTAATCACTTACACAGCATGATTCAATCAAATAAAGAAAAAAGAAAGCAGAACAGGTGGGGTCGAGCAACTTAGTTATGGCTTGAATAATATGTAGTATAATCAAATTATATTAATTAATGAAAATATTTGTTAAGGGGCTCTGCTGGTGCGCTCGTGGAGGTCTTCTTCCAGCCTTGGGTTCAGAAACCACAAGCACTCTGGTGAGACACCATACCTTATCCCACCACTAGAAGTTGACTGGATCTTTGGACTCACTGAGGAGTGTGTTAGCCAGATTCATTCAATCACAAATCAATAACATAAAGCCATAAACGATTCTACACACTATGAGCAATGTAAACACAAAATCAAACTTCAACCTGAATACAGTTTCAAAGCTTTTTTGCAATTCCAAAATCAATGTAATAAATATGGTGCACAAAACTAAATTACATACATGAAAACCATAGGCTGACCAAATAGATTAGGTCTACTAAACATCAGTACTGTTAGACACCCCAAAAGAATGACATAGATCAGCAAACCACAATATGCACATTCATTTCAGATTTTAAAGTAGATGATCGTGGCGTCAGTAAATCATCAAAATTTGATCAAAATTGTTAAAAATGGGGTTTATGATTGGCTACGGTATGCACCTAAGCCAAGCAGAACCCACCCACTCTAGTCAGGGCAAGGGAGTTACACGTCCAAGATAACCCCTGCTCACCCCCTTGGTAGCTTGGCACGAGCAGTCAGGCCTAACCCGGAGGCAATGTGTAAAGCGTTTGCACAACACACACAACACATGTGACGCAATATGTACACCACAAAGTAAATACAACACTGAGCTATGTAAAAATAAACTGTATTGCACCAAACATAATTAGACCAAACATTACATGTCAGTAATACCCTGCTTCCTTAGCAGTTGTCAGGACATTATACAGGTTACTAATACTCAGCAAGAATAAGCAGTCGTAACATTAGAACATGTAAGTTCTCAGGATTCTGCAACATAAGCAGTAGTCAGGAATCACAGTAGAGAAATAAATACGCTTGTCATAGCCACATCATAAATATCCATAAAAGGAACATTAGAGTACATATGGCAAGTCATAAACCACATAAAAGCTTGTTATGCCCATGAAAGGACCTTTAGCAAACCTATGTACATCATAAAACTAGGCAGATTGACATAATGTCCCTACTAGGTGCGTACGGAACATGTACGTCGTTTTTAAGTACCTGTCATCTGATGTAGAGACACTTCAGTGCCACGGAGATCATAGACGGGCCCCCGGTGCTCCTGTGTTCAAGACGGTGCTCCTAGGGCCTGCACCTGAAACAGGCGCCGATAAGTTCTATGGGCCCCCCACGGGTCATGACTGACCCTCCTGGGGGGGGGGGGCACTAAAAACAAATGCTTGAGGTCGCCAGGGCGTCCGTGCCCCTAAGGCAGTGGCCGGGGGGAAAGGAACTCCCCTTCCGCCCCCTTGCCCTGCAATGCTGAAGGCAGCCGCCCTCGTCCTCGGTGGGGCTGCATGTTTAAAGAGGGCTGTGCTCCTCTCTGGAGTCGAGCATGGGCCCTCTTGGGCTCCAGCAAGGCAGGACCACCCTTGTGGCCTGAGGGAGTCGTCGGTCAGCGTGTCCCCAAAATGGGGTGAGGCGCACTTCCACTGATCCGGGCTGTGGCGGTAATCCCTGCAGAAGTAAGGGCCCTGTGGTGCCCCTGGGGCACTCCTCCAGCGCTCCTGTGCCCCAGGGGGATTTAACCCAGCGCGGTCCAGATGCGCTCGGCAATATTAAAAGGCCCGGGCGGCAGCGGTGACTTCTGCATGATGATGCGCTCTTCAAAGCTCTGAAACCCACAAATGAGCCCCGGGCTGCGGCAGTGAATCTCTGGCACGGCAATGCACCTAGAAGCGCAGGGGGCATAAAGCAAAAGCACTCTTTCAGGTGCTTTATGAGGAGATATAGCACTGCTCGTGCTGTGGATGAGTGCAGGGGTCAGGGGCCACAGCACCCTGCCCCTGAGACAAGAAAGAGGGGAAGCACAGCAACAGGTCAGCACAAAGGATGCAGATGGTGGCAGTTCCTCATAATCACTAGGCAGGTCACAGGTGAACACAGCAGCAGCGGTCCAAGGTGGGTCCTGGTAAGTCCATTTTAGCAGCGTCCTGTGTCCAGTTTCAAGTAAATCTCTGGAGTCCCAAGAATGTCTAAATTGTGGGTAAAATTCCCCTGTACTTATACTCAGTTTACAGTGTGTTTTCAAAGGAAGGGGAGAGGAGGTTCCAACCAGTTACAACTGGTTCTGGGAGTGCCCCCTCTCTCCTGTAGCACAGGCTCCAAACATCAGTTGGGGGTAAACAACCCTATTCTGTGAGGCCAGGGCACAGCCATTACACATGCAGGTGTGCCCTGCCTCTCCCTTCTCTCAGCCCAGGAAGACTATTCAGTATGTAGATGCACCTCTGTGATACCTCTACCCTCCCTGTGTCCAGGCTGGCTGAAAAGTATGCACAAAGCCCAACTGTCACTCTGCCCTGACGTCAAGCTGCAAAACACCAGAGTGAGAAGCACAGAGAAATGCTCACTTTCTAGAAGTGGCATTTCTGTAATGATAATAAAAAGTCCACCTACACCAGTAAGCAGCATTTCTCACTGCCATTACAACCATACCAAACATGCCTACGTTACCCCTCATAAGTCAGACAATACCCCTTACATATAAGGCAGGGCATTTCCAATGCAATCTTATGAGAAGGCAGCCCTCACAGCAGTGAGAAATCAAATAGTCTGTTTGTCACTACCAGGACAGGCCACATTACTAGGCACATGTCCTGCCTTCTACATACATAGCACCCTGTCCATAGGGCTAGCTAGGGCGTTCCTTAGGGGTGACTTACATGTAGTAAAAGGGAGCTCTGGGCCTGGCAAGGAAATTTGGATGCAAGGTCCCTGTGGCAGAAAACTGCGCACCCAGGTCCTGCGCTAGCAGGCCTGAGGCAGGTTTGAAAGGCTTCTTCAGTGGGTGGCGCAAGCAGCGCTGCAGGCCCGCTAGCAGCATTTAATTTACAGGCCCTGGGTATAGAGATACCTCTTTAGGGACTTATAGGTAAATTAAATATGCCAATTAGGTAGAAGCCAATCATACCAAGTTTACAAGGGAGAGGACATGCACTTTAGCACTGAGTAGCAGTGAAAAATTGCTCAGAGTTATAACGTCAGCCAACAAGGGTCAGAAAAATAAGGAGGAAAAAGGCAAAGAAAATTGGGGAATGACCCTGTAAAAAGGTCAGGCCCACCAAAACAATCAATTTCAGGGATGGGCCATCCTTATTTCTAACCTGAATTTGGACTTACATGCAGGCAAAAGCAAAAGCAAAAGCAAAAGAAAAGGCAAAAATAATTTGGAAAAATCATCTAACTATGGTAACAAAAAATAATTATCCAAGCTGGAAAGGAAACAAGAAACCACATTTAATTATACCTCTCCTCATGGGACAGCAGACAGGAAAGTTTAATCAGACAGAACGCTCATCTTCTCGATACATCCGTAGACAGCAGCATCAGGACAGTGCAGAATACGGGCTGCAGATAGGACAGGTCACCAGTTCAGAATTGATTGGGCATGTAAGTACTGAATGGCATAAGCAAGTGGGGCAATTAGGACTAAGAGGAAACTCATTAGAAGACATGGAGACAGCATGAACACCCAAGAAGAACTCTCAGGCTTCCACAGAGAGTTGCAGACTCAAAGCAGGTGCAGGCTAGACTGTCTAAAAGTTTTGAAAGTCTCTCATTAATTAGAAATATCCAGGAATCTTTTGATTGGTCCTTCCGGTGGGCTCATCATATGCACAAGATTCAACATCCATTGTTAGCTTCTGACACAATCAAGTTTGCAACTATTCCAGATATTCTCAAAGAAAGCACAAAGTAATTTCAATGATTTCATACAGTTCTGTAAAAATATGACATTTTAAAGTTGATTGTTATTTCTGGATCCTTTCTCACAGTACATAGGATGCTCAACATTTTTCACATAAAAATTATAAGATTTCCTGTCTTGACAGTTAGTACAAATATTGTTACTTAGTTAACATTGAAACATGTTCTTCGTCTTCAATACAATAGGTCCTTCTACATCACATCAGCAACCTAGGGAAATAATTCAGGTCAGAGGGGACAGAATAAGCAAGTAATTTTTTCTATTTCTGCAAAAATACATTTTCAGGCCTAGTCTAGCTAGGAAAGCCCAAATACACATTAATAAATTTAATAGGCATAAATCTTACTGCGTGCCTTACAATTTCAAATTAAATAAGCAAAGCAAATTCTATAATTGCAAACATTATTTATGGCATATTAGAACAATTTTAAACGTGCATTTATTTTCTGCACACATGTAACTCACGTTATTAAACTCGCTTAAATCAGTATAAGTACGGTTAATTCACATTCATTTAATGCTTTTAAGATACTTAGGCCCATATTTATACTTTTTTAGCGCCACATTTGCGTCGTTTTTTAATGCAAAATCGGTGCAAACTTGCACCGATTTTGCATCAAAAAACGACGCAAATGCAGCGCTAAAAAAGTATAAATATGGGCCTTAATTTCTACTGTTCTTTTAAAGATAATACTTTCAAAGTTGATTGTTATAATTACTTCACCCACATATAAATGCACAATACCTTCATGTCTAATACGAATGGAAGCCACATTGTCCACCATAATTCAGACGTGCACATTTTACATTTCCACGTTGATTTCACTGTTAGGCTTTTAAACGAAGGTTTGTAATTCACCATATGCCCACTTCTATGCCACTAATGCATTAGTAACGTTTGATCTCTATCAGCTCTATAAATGACGACTGAAAAAAGTGGTTGTGCAGTGCATCAAGAAAAAAGGTGACTGTACAATTTGTGCAAAAATGATTCTGATTGTTTGATCAGCCTATCAGAATTGTTCAAATCAAGTCTCTTATAAATAGGCTATATTAATTTGTGATTAGATGTCCCAAAAGTCTTATGCTACAGGCTAAATGTAAAACCGCTGATGTTTCAACCCTCTCAGAAAGTGAGGGCTGTGCTTTCTTTACATCTAGTCAGGTCTTCATCAGGACTGGCTTTGGAACAGCCTTTGTCAGACCTCATTTACTGAAAATTAAGAGAAAATAATGAGAGTCAGGTCCAGGATGCGACTCACCTGGAGGTGGAGGAAGGCTTTGAATGCCCATCACTCCTTCATAACAGTCACTGCAGCAGTGTTAAAAAAGGGGTGTGGTTGATATATAAATGGAAACTAAGCCAAAAAGGACTAAAGCCTATAAGATGTTATTTATGTATTAAAACCCAGCTAGATCTCCAAATGGGAAAAAGATGTGTGTCCAATTTCTATAAATAACCTTCCATTCTGACTGAGTAGACAGCTTCAAGTGCTCATCATAGTGTGCTTCAAAATATCACCTCTGTGAGTTAGAAAATGTAAAATACATTGACAATTTGTATAAGATCCCCATGGCCTGAATCAATTAAGATAACCCAATCTGCACCCACCACAGGCTTAGAGTCTGATGGAGATGCATGCTATATTCTGTTTTAAAGCATCTCATTACAACTTGAAGTGCTAAAATTAAACAAAAGCAGGAGAAAAGTCAAAAGATTTCTCCTTCTACCTAAGCAAAATGTGGAAAAGTATAATTAACTTGCTTTCTTCATTCTTCATCTACGAGTTGCTCCTGGTATGTCAAATCTTAACTGTGGTGTGTGCATCCTCTCGCCCACAGATAAAACAAGCATTTGCAATGCAATAGGTCTCGCATTTGCTTGAGTTAGAGCTATTGACATTGTAAATGAATAACTGGACTTTTCTTGCCACATAATTTGGTCAACCCTGCTGCATAATATGGTCCTTTCTGCCACATAATTCCAATGGCCCTGCATATAACTAAAGCACTTCCGTCTACCTTCTTCCTCTATCTGCAGCAAAGAATGCAGGGCCGCATATATATGTCTTTATATTATTATTTGGGGTCCCCCCCAACCTAGTGTGGGGACCCAGAGATGACCTAGACAGAAAGAGCACATCATGCAGTGAGTTGTGACCAACAATATTTTGTAAAAGGAATGCCCGCAAGGCAATATCGGATGATTTCCGAGTGCAGCAAATATTGTAATATCTTGACTGCAATGCTCAGATGAGGCCCCTAGAGGGCACCACTATAAAATAACATTTGTAAGAAACATGGTCATGCAACCATATAGTCAGCCCCTTAAGAACATAACCACATGAAAACAGAATGGCAGAACGTAATGCAGTGTAACCATGTATTTAGTCCTGAGAGGGCATAGTGCATTATACATTTTCAGGCCTAGCAGGCCTACTAGCAGGCCTACTAGAATAACATTACAAACAAGGCCCTTAAAACACAAACTACTCCCAGCTGTAAAACAAAAGTTCCGGCCATGAAAGAACTTAAAAAGACACTGACTGGTGGGAGGGGTTGTTATTTTGCAGTTCCCCCCAGTCTAGTGTGGGGACCCAGAGATGCCATAGACAGAAAGAGTACGTCATGCTGGGAATATTGTAGTATCTTGATTGTAATGCTCAGAACAGTAACCATATAGTCAGCCCCTAAAAGGCAAAACACCATGAAAACAGAATTGCATAAATTAATGCAGTGTACTCATATATGTAGCTCATAGAGAGCATAATGCCGTATACATTTCAGGCCTAGCAGGCCTACTATAATACTATGATAAACAAAAACCTTAAAACACAAACTACTTGCAGCTGTAAAACAAAAGCTCTAGCCATGAGAGAGCAAACAAATAAATAATAATAATAATTCAATGGTGGACGAGGTTACTATTTTGGGTCCCACCAAACCTAGGGGGTTATTCTAACTTTGGAGGAGTGTTAATCCGTCCCAAAAGTGACGGTAAAGTGACGGATATACCACCAGCCGTATTACGAGTTCCATAGGATATAATGGACTCGTAATACGGCTGGTGGTAAATCCGTCACTTTTCCGTCACTTTTGGGACGGATTAACACCTCCTCCAAAGTTAGAATAACCCCCTTGTGTGCAGACCCAGATGTCCTAGACAGAAAGAGTGTGTTGTGCTGAAAATGTTGATGGTGGTCCCATTGTACTAGGAACACCACAGAGTGAGTTAGGGGCAAAACTCTTTTGTAAAAGGAATGCCATGGAAAGCATTATGGGGCAAGTTTCAGAGTGCAACGAATACTGTATTATCTTGATTGTAATGCTCGGAATAGCCCCTAGAGGACACCATAATAAAAATAACATTTGTAAGAAACATGGTTATGTAACCATATAATCAGCACCCTGAGGCATAACAACATGAAAAGAGAGGGCACAGTACCTTACACATTTTCAGATCCAGCAGGCCTACTTCAATACTATTACAAACAAGGCCCTTAAAGTGCAAACTGCTCCCAACTATAAAACAAAAGCTCTATCCTTGCGAGAGCTTAAAAAGACATTTAATGGTGGCAGAGGTTACTATTTTTGTGCCCCCCAGCCTAGTGTGGGGACCCAGGGATGACCTAGACAGAAAGAGTGCATCGTGCTGAATAGTTTGGTGGTGGTCCTATTGTAGTAGGTCTGCCACAGGCTGAGTTATGGCCAAACACATTTTTAAAAGTTTCAGAGTGCAGCGAATACTATAGTATCCTACCTGTAATGCTCAGAATAGCCCCTAGAGAACACCATAATAAAAATAACATTAGTAAGAAACATGGCCATGTACTCATACAGTCAGCCCCTAGAAAAGATAATAACATGCAAAAAATAACACAGTGTACCCATATATGTAACTCCTAGAGAACACAGAACATTACACATTGTCAGACCTAGCAAACCTACTGCAAGACAGTGATAAACCAGAAGCTTACAAAACAAACTATTACAAAGTACAAAACAATGTTCTACCCACAAAACAGCTTAAAAAGACATTGAATGGTGGGAGAAGTTACTATTACGCCTCCGCCTGCAACATAGTGTGGGGACACAGAGATGACCTAGACAGAAAGAGCATGTTTTGCTGAATGCTTTGATGGTGGTCCCATTGTCCTAGGTCTACCACACAGTGAGTTATGGGCAAAACTGTCTTGTAAAAAGCATGCCATGCAAAGCATTATGGGAGAAGTTTCTGAGTGCCTTGAGTATTGTAGTATCTTGTTTGTAATGCTCTGAACAGCCCCTAGAGGACACCATATTAAAAATAGCACTTGTAAGAAACATGGTCATGTAACCATATGGTCAGCCCCTAGGCAGCATAACGACATGAAAACAGAATGACAGAAAGTATACAGTGTAGCCATATATGTAGCCCCTAAAGGGGACTACTGCAATACCATTACAAACAACGCTCTTAAAACATAAACTACTCCCAACTGCAAAACAAAAGCGCCAACCATGAGAGAGTTTAAGAAGACCTTGAAGGGTGGGAGAGGTTACTATTTTATCCCCCCTAGAGAAGACCTAGACAGGAAGAGTGTGCCATGCTGAACAGTTTGGTGGTGGTCCCATTGTCATAGGACCACCTCAGGCTCAGTTATGGGTAAAAGCCTTTAAATAAATAAATGCCCTGCAAAGCATTATGGGGTAGGTTTCCGAGTGCTGTGAATACCGTAGTATCTTGACTGTAATGCTCACAATATCCCCTAGAGAACACTGTGACAAAAATAACATTTGTAAGAAACAGAGTCATGTAACCATATAGTCAGCCCCTAGAGAGCAGAACAACATGAAAAAAAATTGGCAGAAAGTAATGCAGTGTAACCATATATGGAGCCATTTCTGAATGAAATGCCTTATACATTTTCAAGCCCTCCACAACACTATTACAAACAAGACCCTTGAAACACAAACTGCTCCCAGCTGTAAAACAAATTTTCTGCCATGAGAGAACTTAAAAAGACATTGCATGGTGGGAGAGGTTAATATTGTAGGGTCCGCCCAACCTAGTGTGGGATCCCAGAGATGACCTAGACAGAAAGAGTGCATTGTGCTGAAGATAATTTTGGCAGTGCCTTTGTCGTAGGACTACTACAGGCTGAGTTATGGTCACAAATGTTTTAAAAATAAAATGCCTCTCAAAGCATTATGGGGTGAGTTTCCCCAAGTGCAGTGAATATTGTAGAATCGTCTCTCCCACTGTGCTGGTAGAGCCGCTTTGAGGCTTTCTTGTTTTTTTCTGTGTTAAATGCTCCAGTATGTATATTTTTCAACTGCCAAGCTTGTTAAGTGGCACTCATGTGAAACGCTACTCAGAACGAGGTCATGCTATATGAAACTTCACGTAGTCATGTAAAGCACTCCAATTGAGTTTGCACCATATGAAACTTCACATCCTCATGTAAAGCACTCCTCTGATCAAGTTTGCGTTATATGTACCATTTAAAAAAAAAAAAAAGAATTAAAAAGAACCCCCCTCTAGCTTGCAGCCTTTGTGCACAGACAACACAAAGAAAAAGTGGCATGGCCAAAACAAGGAAGTGGAAAAAACAATATACGGCCTCAGAGGGCGCAGTGGTGGGGCAAAAGAAAAAAATTGTGCAACCCACTAAGCTATATGGCCTATCATGCAATAATCCATGTAACAGGGCCAGTCTCCAAGGCAGTAACAAAGCAGCCTCAAGGCGGGACAATCATAAAGCATTTACCTATAAAATGAAGGGAATTTTGAAAGGCAGACCAAGGAACGAATGAAAGTGATGGGCATGAGATGGATGTGTTGCAAGCTTGCAGCTGTAGATTGCAGCATGTCAGGAGAGTGCTTGCGGCCTGCCTAGACTCAACCTAAAAAGCAGCACCTAGGCTTATGTGTGCATACTTACTTGTTTGCCGAACTATTGTAGGTTGGTTGTTTGTAGTTCTCAATGACTTTGACTGCCTGTTGCCATACATGCAGATGGAGCCAAGACAGTTTTCTCAAGTTATTGTATGTTTTACGCTTCTATTCTGAATAGTATGTACCACTCTTCAAAAATGTGTTCTTAGCTGTGCCAATGTTCTAGTCTAGCTTGGCATTCAAAACCAGCACCTGCATCCATTTGGTTATCCTGTTAAGTTTGAACAGTGCTGACGTGAGTTTTAAATTACCTTCCTACATCAAAGTGGCTCAGTATCGTGGAGTGTATCTTGGCTTGGTTATTAGAAGTGTAGGAGGCAGGCCTTATTAATTGTTACACACAGTGGCTGAAGTGCACAAAAAGTATGTAAACTGATGCTTTGTGCAATGGAGAGAGGCCAGTGAGTGTGGGGGCAAGGTCAAAGACATGACTAAAAGGAGTAACTATTTTGTCTTCCTTTCACATTCTGATACCCCCCTCGCCTTTTGCCCCTCAAAAAGAGTGTCTGTCAGGCTAAGCAAAGTTCAGCCTGACAGATACTTTTATTTTCCGGTAAGGCAGCCAGGAGCTAGACCTACACTATTTGTGCAGGCTCATGGCTGCCTGAGCTGAACTTTGCTGGGCTGAGGATGTCACAGCTTATGTGGGGGTGACCATCTGAGCTCAACAAAGGTCCTTGAAGCCCTCCGCCTTGGCGATGAGGAGTAGTGTCACTCATTGACTCTGTCCCGGGCATTTAATTTTTAAGCCCTTAAGTGCCCAGGGCCGACTGTCAATCAGTGACACATCGTCATATAGTGGGGTGGGGTCAGCAGTCTCACTGACCCCATCCCATTTTGTAACAAGGTTGGGGCTGCTGCTTCCCCTCAATGGCTGACCTTCAGCCCTCCATGGCACCTGAGTAGCTTCAATTCAACGTAGACCAGTCTGCCTCTCTCCTTTTCTCTAAATTGTTGTATATAAACTGAAATAGAGGTGTCATAATAATACCTAAGTGAGGGGAGGCCGTGTTGTTTATAGGAGTAAAAAAAACATGCCAGGTGATGTTGTGAGAATCAGAAACTATGTGTCAAAGCTCATCTATTAGCTATTTGCTTGAGATGCAAAGTGAAGAAATAAGACATGTGCTCTCTAAATGTTATGAACAAGAGAGAGAGTGAGAAGCACACACCTATTCCCCTTCCTTTACATTATATAACAAAACCACACGAGAACAGGTTTCCTACTATGACTAATATGTACCGGTCATGTCTGTTCCCTGCTTCATTTGGAGGAAGGAACCATGGAAAAAAATTGCCTACTACTTTATGACAGTTTCCACACATGCCACCTACGAGAGAACCTCCCCTTCAGCCAGTTCTTCAGGCTGAATAGGAACTTTTTCTATATCAGGGACTATAACAAAGAGGCAGGCTGCCTAGCAACCAAGTTGGAGGCAAGGAAATACCCACAGAGAATAATAGCACAGGCCATGAAGTGGACACGCAATAACGGTAGGGAAGGGCTACTGAAATCACGGCCACCAAGGAAAGATAAGATAGACCCGTATGCATCACAACATTCAACATTGCCTCAAACCTAGTGAGCAAAATAATTAACAAACACTGGTGCATCCTCAACAGTGGGTCACTGAGTATCCCTTAACCAAAGTTCTCCCATAGACAAAGTCAAAACCTAAGGGACCACATGACCACAGAGGCCAACAACAGGGAGGACAGATAGATCCTACACTTTACCACCAGTGGTAGGTCATCACCCTTGCAGTGGTTGCAGTGTGTGCCACCTCATGAAGGCCATACCTTCAACAATGACACCAAATGGGACCTGAGGGACTTCACAAGGGACTTCACAAACTGTAATACAGTACAGGTGGTATACTTGATAACATGCCAGTGAAGTCTCCATTACATAGGCATGACCACCCCAAAGATAAAGACAAGAATAGGTGAACACCATAGTAAACTTAGATGACGACGGGCCACTATAAAAGGGGCATGCAGTATAAGATTATCAGTGGGTAGTCTAAAACATCTAAGGGAAAATGTTAATTGTGAATCAAGGTTCAGTAAGGTACAACGCTGGGTTTACAAATTGGAAACAAATGTCAAAGGGCTGAATAATGACATTCCCTGGGGCCAAGTGATTCAGTGAGGGATATGACGGCCCCCATATATCTACACATGTACATCCCTGTTTGACTCTATACTAAGTCATCTCGATGTTCATATCACTTATTAAGAGGCGTCCCTCCCTTGAATACACATCAGTCACCATAATCTGGTCCCAAGTAATAACACCCTGTCTGGGCTATTTATACTTCATTATTGTTCCTGGTAATTTTCTCTGTGCTCAAATCACACATCATAAGGCTTTCCAATTTGGGCACACAAATTGGGCACTTTTTATCGCGTTGCCATTCATTACAAACTCGATTGGGCATTTTTTGGGCTGCAGTAGCCACTGTTTTTACCAGGGGTCTTACAGGGAAGACTCCCTGTGTCCCAAAAGACACCACCATTTTCAGATAGGCGGTGGTCTAGTCTACATGTGCTGCTGCGAGGACCCAGATTGGGCCGCTTTGAGCACGCGTCTAAGTCTTTAAATGCACCGTGACTAGTGCACACGCTAACATTTGGACCCCGGATGGTTTCACTGCAGGTTTGGAGGCAAAGGTGGAGCTTTGGAGTGGTGAGTACTATCTGTATCCCTCAAGTAGCTTGTGATGGAAACATGCTTTTGAAATAGCATTAGTCCTTAACTTCACTATTTCCCCATTACAAAGTGTGACTACAAGCTCTCCCCCAGCCCCGCCGGAGGATCCTTATGCGCAAATCTACTATCTGATATATAGATTGAGTCTCCACATTATTTATGTTTAATGCGTTGTTCGGTGTTGTGTAAAGTTAAATGTGCAAGTATCACTGGGTGACGTCACCCTTGCTTATTTTCTCATCACAAGTGAAATTCACCTTTCAGGGTGAGATGTATATTACAGGCATAGTATTTATGTATAAGCATCAGTAACACTGCAAATCTTTGGCGGGCTAACTCTCATTTTATGTATTAAAGGTGATATACTGAAATAACCCACCAATATGCAGGTGCATTATTCTTTCATTATTAAGATTAGGTGTGTACTGTCACTTTCTTCTACATGAGGAGTGGCACCAGGGAGTCACTCCTGGTCCTGATGAAAAGCCCAGGGGTAAACTTGAAACATGTAGACCCTATTTTGAAAAGACATGTATATGGCATACCTCCCTTTCCACTCACTCCACTTTTAATCATACTGCCACTAGAGTAGGAATTAAAACATCGGTTTTCCGAGGAGGCAGGAATTTTTACTTTTTATGACCCCCCAATCTCCTATTTTGTATGCCATCGTAGTGAATTACATATTAAGTGCCCCCACGTATCCGTCCGTTGCAGCACGCCTTGTTCCTCAACGGAACAGGATGGATCTAACGATGAAGCATGCCACCAAGGGGTAACACAGATGGGTGAGGGTTTTCATAAGAAACTAAACAGTTTCCGGGTCATTTTGGAGAGTTAACCCTGTAGGTTAGGGCTGGGCTTCTGTTAGGTTTACTTGCTCAATTCTGGAGGAGGACTAGCCCCTGCCCTCATTTTTCCTCTTCACTCTCTCTGAGATTATGATATTGACATTGGTAGCCAGAAAACTTCTCATATCACCAGAAACCAGCTGAGTACCATTATCAGTTACAACTTCATTAGCATAACCTTCCTTCCTCAATACCTGCTATAGAAATAGGATTGCACTTTCTGTTTTCAGATTGTTGACAAATATAACTTCTGGCCATCTAGAAGTATAATCTATTAATACAATGGCATATTTGGACTTTTCAACCAACTCTTTAATTGGGCCATATATATTTAATGGCTTTGTCGACCATGAAACAGAAGGAGCATGGATATGCTTGACTGGCAAAGGTTCACTTATTTGAATTTTGTCACTTGAAATACAAGGCCCACAATTTCTCCTGACTGCTTCAATATCCTTATCCACTCCAAGCCACCAAAAGTCCTCATGCACTCTGTGGTTGATTGCACAAATGCTAATTTGGCCCTGTGGGTCAACCACAAAATTATTTTCCGACTAGAGACTGGGGCTACTATTTGGCCAAGACTGCGTAACAACCCATTATCAAATGTATGTTTAGAAGAAATTCGTACCTATGGCTTATTTTCCTGATCCACATTTTTAGAAACTGGCCATCATATCACTACATACTTCATAACTTCTTTAAGGTTTATATCCATTTTTAGTTTTCCCCCTATTCATCCTTCTCAGGGGCCTCACTTATCACAACTTCCATCTGATTCATCAAGCACACTTTTTTATCATACTCAACCAAAAAAGTAACTATAGGCCACGAGTTATAGTTTCTTAACATAAATATAACTACAAGTATAACTGCTGAATTTCTATGGTTTTGTATGGGTAAAATGTCAACCTAACTGTCACATCCCTGTAACTTTTGTTTTTTTTCAGTGAATATGATATATATATATATATATCCAACACCAACAATTGTAAGACAATTGATTTGTTGCACTCCAGGAGAGTTTTATTGGTTCTATCCAAAGAAGTATAAAAAAGAGAAGACACCACCAACGTGTTTCGACCTCTCAGTCTTGATCACAGTTTACAAAAGAAACCTTCCCATTAGTCTCTATTTATAGTCCATTTTCCTATCACCACCCAGTGCATTCTGGGACACGTAGTTCCCTACAAATATCTGATAACTAACTAAACATAATGAAGCCCACTTTAACTTATCTATTAATATTGAACATTCAAACTATAATTAAATCATTAAATACGGAAATAAATATGAAGCCAAGAAAGGTTAGTAGTATTGATACACATAGTTCACATATATACAGAGCCGAATAGTATGTATGGGGATGGCAGTTGCCATACCTCTCATATATGAGGGATAATTGACTAATAATTTTGTTAACTTCTGCATTGATATATCGTTGAGAAGTACCTACGTTGTGAGAGTAATAATGTAAACCTAATTCCCAGGACAATTGTGTTCCTTGTATCTCTCAATCTACGATATATACTTAGTATGATGTTCAAAACCACATTTTCATTCTTTCTCATATATCTAACAACCTCTATATCTCTAAGGATTTCTATAGACATAATGCTCATCTTGATATATGTGGATGCCTGTGATCTCTGTACCTTTCGCCTCTTTTCTCCAAGAGATTGACCTAGTGCCAATTACCTCACCACCATTAAGTACTTATTTACCTTTGGCAATATCACCTCATTTACTGGCCTCTAATTATGCTGATTCCTTTTAAAACCACACTCCAATGAATATCGCTTACACCCTCATAGGTGATAATGAAGTTCTTTGTCGCCATTGAGTCCCCTCAGAGTCTTTGTTTTGAGTATTATCAACCAGGACTCCAAGCGTCTATGTCTAAGCTCACGATTCCCTCTTCTTTCATTATATTCAATGGTCGCAATCCCAAAGAACCTCATATGCGTCCAATTCTTCCCTTCATGTGTAAGTAAATGTTTAGCCAGAGCATAGTTTACATCCTTGTTTTGCACAGCTCTGATATGTTCAAGTATACGTTTTTTTAAGGGACAAATTGTACTGCCCACGTACCGAAGACCACAGTCACATTCAATTATGTAAACTACATAGGTAGTATCACAAGTGATTCTTTTTGTAATTTCCAGTCTGGATATTCTCTTGTACATACACCTATACGACAAGCCTTACATTTGCCACACCATGTAAAGCCTCTTGTCTGGGTCTGTAACCAATTCAAAGGTTTAGCTACCTGAACATGACTATTCACCAAAAGATCTTGTATTGATGACGCCTTCCTGTATGTTACCATGGGTCTTTCCCCAATGAGTTTTCCTATAACAGGATCTTTCCTTATAATATCCCAATGCTTGTTGAGTATTTTCAGGATCAAATGATTTTCTTTACTATGGGGGTGATTCTAAGGCTGGCGGGCGGCAGAGGCCGCCCGCCAGACTTCCCCCTCCAAAATACCGCTCCGCGGTCGGAAGACCGCTGAGGGTATTCTGGGTTTTGCACTGGGCTGGCGGGCGACCGCCAAAAGGCCGCCCGCCAGCCCAGTGCAAAACTACCTTCCCACGAGGACGCCGGCTCCGAATGGAGCCGGCGGAGTGGGAAGGTGCGACGGGTGCAGTGGCACCCGTCGCGAATTTCACTGTCTGCAATGCAGACAGTGAAATTCTTTGTGGGGCCCTCTTACGGGGGCCCCTGCAGTGCCCATGCCATTGGCATGGGCACTGCAGGGGCCCCCAGGGGCCCCACGACAACCCATACCGCCATCCTGTTCCTGGCGGGCGAACCGCCAGGAACAGGATGGCGGTATGGGGTGTCTGAATCCCCATGGCGGCGCAGCGAGCTGCGCCGCCATGGAGGATTCAAATGGGCAGCGGAAAACCGGCGGGAGACCGCCGGTTTTCCACTTCTGACCGCAGTCAAACCGCCGCGGTCAGAATGCCCAGCGGGGCACCGCCAGCCTGTTGGCGGTACCCCCGTCATTTTAGCCCTGGCGGTCTTGGACCGCCAGGGTTAGAATGACCCCCTATATGTCATTATCATCCTTATAATGGAGTCTTTGTCATCACCCTCGAATTTGGATTTATTCAAGATTTCATCTCTCGTTTTGGATCTGGCTTTACATTCTCCCAGGTTTATATCTTTCATTTTGTATTTTCTTTGTATAAATCTTTTTCAAGTTTCTCTGAATTTCAATTCCATTTCCTGTTCAGTAGAACAATCACGCTTGATCCTGATGAACTCTCCATACGGTATACTTTTCTTCAGGGATATCGGATGAAAGCTATCTCCATGTAATATACTATTTGTGGAAGTGGCTTTTCGATATAATGTGGTTTCAATCTTATTTTTCTCAATGTATACTTGAACCTCCAGAAATTGAACGGCTTGGGAACTGATGTTGTATGTGAATTTTAAACCCACTTCATTCTCTTTCAACGTTCATAATATTGTACAAATTCCTTTTCAGTTCCATTCCAAATGATGAATAGATCATCAATATATCTCAGCCACATAATGGCTTTTGCTGCAAATTCCTCATTATCATCACTCCATGCTACATGTTTCTCCCACCATCCCATCATCAGATTTGCATAACTGGGCGAAAAGGAAACACCCATCGCTGTCCCACAAACTTGAGCATATAGCTGATGATTGAAAAGAAAAATATTATTCCTCAAACATAAATCAATCATCTTCATTAACATTTTTGAGTGTTTCAGGTACTTCATATCCCGCTGTTTTAGGAAATAGTGTACCGCCATCAGACTCATTTCATGCTTGATCGATGTATATAGGGATACAACATCTATAGTGACAAGTTTATATTCCGGTTCCCAATTAATTCCCGAAAGTGCTCTTAAAAAGTCCCCTGTATCTTTAATATACGAACTCAGACTTGTTACTATCAGGGATAAGAAGGAATACACATACATTGATAAGTTCTCATATAATGAACCACAACTGGAGATTATTGGACGACCCTGTGGTTTTTCCAAGCTTTTGTGTATTTTTGGGAGGAAGTAAATTGTTGGCATAATTGGATTATCATTACCCAAGAATAGTCTCTCATCCTTATTTAGTAAACCATCACTGTACCATGCATCCAAAAGTTGGTTTAATTGCATGGTTAATTTGTTAATAGGATTTACCTTGAGTTTTAGATAATGATTTTTGATGTTAGGCTGCCTATATGCTTCTTTTATATAGTCTTGTTTTTCCATAATCACTATATTTCCCCCTTTGTCGGCCAGTTTGATTTCCAAATCTTGATTTTCCATCAGTGCTTTGAGGGCCTCACATTCCTGTTTAGTTATATTTTCCTTTGTCACATATTTGGTTTTGTTTAATCTGTCCAGATCTTCCACCACCAGATCGTAAAAAATATCCCTCCTATTACCCGGTGATAGTATTGGACAGAATTTTGATTTAGGTTTAAAGTTTGTATGACAGCGTCCATCCATATTAATGCCTAGTTCTTCCAGTACTTGTGTTTCCGACAATTCATGATCCTCGAGACCATACATTAGATCATATACTGTTTTCACATCTGATTTTTGTTCAATGACGTCAGAGGAATGGTCCCTTCCTCACGTTTGCACCCGTCAAATTTGCGAGCCATAAGGTGGACCTTGGATGGTATAATATATATATATATATATATATATATATTATATACATATATATATAATATATATACATATACATATGTATGTGTGTGTGTGTATATATAAATATATATACATATATATATATATATACACCTAATGGGCGGTCGCTACTAGGTAGTTATAGTTAGGACTTGTTTACTATATAAAAAGTGTTTTTTTACTTGCAAATATCTTTGACACCGCTTGATGAACTGTCACAACGCTTTCCAAAAATCTTTACCAGACTAGTCATCTGCTGCCTGGAAACTTTCTGGGTGATCCATCTGGGGGTGGTGGGGGAGTAGGGGTGGGGGTAGCGCAGGGAGGGGGCAGGAGAGGGGCCAAGAAAAAGCAGTGGTCCCAAAACACGTTTTCCCATTCATTTTTTAATAGGGATTTTGAACAGTGATAATGCAAAACCTACTGGAAGGAAGGTCCTGGTCCAGAAAGAGTTCTTATTTGTTTTGATGTAATTCAGTTCAGTAGTTCTAGAGAAATGAATGAATATCCAAAATTGTATATGCTGGGATGTGAAGGAGTTGTGACCCCTCACAATCTTGTGCAGATATCTGATTGGCTGATAACACTTCAACAACAGAAGTCGTTTAAGTGCTGTCAGTCATCTTGGGATTTGGCTGAAGCAGAGTCCAAAAAACAAAATAAAAAAAGAAAGAAAAGGGGCCAGGGTACGAACACCCTGACCCCTTAGCTCTAGTGGTGAGGTTCCAAAGGGTCACCCCCGAGCTAAAAACGATTTTTAAATTGTTTTACAGATGGAGTTGCGGTGGATCCGCTGATCTGCTGTAACATTTAAAAAAAATGAAGTGCTGGCTCCTGTGCTTCATTACTATAATGCCCCGGGTCGGCCATGTCCCGTGGGCTTTTGTGTTAAAAAAGTGGGGGTAGAGCTCCTGGCCCCCTCCTGCTGCCACGGGACTGCCACCTCCCCAGGGACTATGAGTTATATGCTGGGAGGCTGCATGCCCCCCTTTGGCCTTGGGACCACCCCCTCTCCAGGGGGATAAATGTTCTTAATGCAGTGGGACTGTGCCCCTCCCTCGTGCCCTGGGACCACCACCCCAGGGCGACACTGAATTATGAGCAAGGGACCCTGCATCCCTCCCCCCCACACCCCAAAGACCACCATCCCTCAGGGCTACACTGCATTTTGAGTGTGGGGCTTTTACATTTTTAAATATTTTAAAAAAGCAAGGGGGTCCCTATGGGACCCCTGAGCCCAGGGGGCCAACACCTCGTCGGGGCTGTGTTCACAGATGGAGGTGTGCTGTGTGGACCCCCTCTTGGAGCCACTGATGGCCTGGGGACTCCCACCCCACAGGGCCGGCTCCTGCTATGTCCCGGTGTGCCCACCACTGGGACATAGCTGTTTGGTGTGGCTTGGCTGCAGCTCTGCAGCCAAGCCACAGCAAACACTTCGGGATTTGACAGTGGGACCTGTAAAGCAGGTCCAGCAGTCAAAATCTGAAGCTTTCATCTCCATCCCCTGCACATGAGCTCCGTGCTTGCTGAAGCAATGGCACTGCCAGGGAAGTCTCAAAGCTTCCCACGCAATGCCGGGTAGCCCGTAAGGGCTTTTCATAAAAAAAAAATTTTTAAAACATAAATAAATAAAAATATAGGGACAGCAGGGATGCCCTTGAGGGCTCCCTCAAGGTCCCAGATAGCCGATAAAGGCCTAAACAATAGATTTATAAAATCCCATAGCACAGTATGAAGGTCACAGACCTTCACACTGAGCTTTGGGGGTTTGAGTCCAGCTGGACTATAATTATATATTTTTTTAAATAACAAATACATTTTTTATTTTAAATCGAACACAAATATCTTATTCCAAGGATGTGAGACATTAAAGCCTAAAAAACTCTATTTCCCTATCACTTTCTTTCTCTCTGTCTCTCTTTTAATCAATTTCTCCCACTCACACACCCACTCGAACACTAATGCACTAACTCACAGGCCCACTCAGACACTCATGCACCCACTCACAGACCAACTGACACCCTCATTCACCCACTTACAGACCTGCGCACACACTGACGCACCCCCTTATACACCAATGTTCACACTCTCATACCCAGACAGAAAATCTGACAGCCACCCATACCTATTCTCACACACAGAGAAGCTATGGCCAACTCCTGCCCCACACAGCTAAAGGGCTGTGCACAGCATGGATTTGGGTGGTTAGGGAGTGTTGGCTGCAGGGTCTGGCTACAGGCCAGATCTTGCGGCAACCTCCCCTCCGCACGAGCGAAGGTGTGTACGGTGCAAGGTTGAGTGCTTATAGGGAGTTGGCCTCAGGGTCTGGCCGCACAGCAGTGGTTGGAGTAAGGTATAGTAATTCAAATTAGTATACGTTAAAAAAACATAGAAATTCACTGAAAAAAACAAAGGTTACAGGGACGTTATAGTTAGGAAATATAATTTTTTTTAAAGCATAGAAATTCACTGAAAAAAAACAAAGGTTGCAGGGATGTTATAGTTAGGCCCACATTTTAAATGCACAAAACCATGGAAATTAACCAGTTATAGTTAGAGTTACCTCAAATAACTTTAACTCGTGCCCTAAGATAACTATAATTCGCACTCTCACCATGCACTGCTAATTACCCCACAAATTACGCCACTGATGCCATCTTTCATAACATCATTGATATAATCAATGGAATATTTGCAGGAAAATTTTGGACAAATAAAACTGTGCATGGCAGGGGCACAAGTAAAAGGGACCCTAGGACATGAGTCAGGATATTGAAACGTAGGTGGGCTATAAAGAATTTGGATAAAAGCTATCCAATGGCTTGTCATTTTGAGAAGTATCATGACCGCTCTTTCGCTGGGTTCAAATTTTATGGATTGAAACATGTAAGTGAGGGTGACAGTGAAAAGGAGCTGAGGAGGGAGGAGTCGAGAACGATTGTGATGCTGGGCACTGAGGTCCCATGGGGCCAAAATACGGATGCAGAGTTGCCTGTACATTTATGAATTTTGAATAATTTGAACAAATGTGGAATCCCAGTAATGACTCCCTATTAGTCTCTGTCATTCCATGCCAATCCAAAGGGCAATGTGTTCATGAGAATGGCTCATTCCAATAAGAATTGGTCTTTTACCTGACACTGTCTGATAAAAAATCAGATAAGCTTACATTTTGAACGTGTGTTTATATAGATTTATTCTGGAGACGACTGTATGAAGGCTGCTTACTTTCACAGATGGGAGTCAAGTTATTGTATTACATTCTAATATCTGTTGATGTTAAGCACAATAGTTAAACATTAATACACTGTCTTATACACGTTATCTTTATAGACACTAGCTTGCAGGAATGTATGATGGAACAACTAACGTGAGAACCACGCATGCCTGAACAACGCATTTGCAACAATGACTGTGTTGTTTCCACATATGCCTTTACCACCCATACCTTTACAATGATTTTTCATTGTAAACACATGCCTAGTAAAGGCATGTGTTGAATGGCATGCATGGTTCTAGCATGCCACCCCACCCTAAAAACACAAATATCCCACCCCCCACCCACCCTAAAAACACAACTACCCGACCCCCCACCTGCCCAAAAACACAACTACCCCGACCCCCCACCCACCCTAAAACCACAAGTAGCTTAACCTCCGCACCGCCCTAAAAACACAAGTACCCTGTACCTCCCATCTGCCCTAAAAACACAACTACTGCACCCCCATCCACCCTAAAAACACAACTACCCTGATCTCCCACCCGCCCTAAAAACAGCTAACCCAACCCCCCACCCGCCCTAAAAACTCAAATATCTGACCCCCCAACCTGCCCTAAAAACACATTGCTCTGACCCCCACCACAGCCCTAAAAAAAAAAAAAAAATACCCTGATCTCTTCACCGCCCTAAAAACACAACTACCCCGCCCACCAACCACCCACCCTAAAACCACAACTGCCCCGCCGCCCACCACACACCCTAAAAACACAACTACCCCCCCTAAAATCACAACTACCCCACCCCACCACCTGCCCTAAAAACACAACTACCTCAACCCGCCACCACCCGCCCTAAAAACACTACCCCAACCCTCCATCACCTGCCCTAAGAACACTACCCCAACCCCCACCACCTGCCCTAAAAACACAACTACCCCAACCCCCCCACCCGCCATAAAACACATCTACCCCCACCATTCACCCTAAAAATAAGACTACCCCAACCCCCACCCTAAAAACACAACTACCACAACCCCCACCACCACCTACCATAAAAACAAAAGTACCCCAACTCACCACCCCAAAAATAAAACTACTGTGACTCCCCCACCTCATCCTAAAGACACAACTACCCTGACCCCCACCCTAAAAACAAAACTACCCCAACCCCACACCCCGCCTCTAAACACAAAACTACCTTGACCCCCTCACCCGCCCTAAAAACAAAATTATCCCAACCCCCCACCCTTGCGCCACTTACCTGCTCCCCCACCCTCCCCTAAAATCAAAACTAGCTCGACCCCCACCCACCCTAAAAAAAATTTACCCCGAACCCCCACCCCGCCCAAAAAAGTAGCTCAACCCTCCATCCCAAACCCCGAATATACCCCCCATTCTTAAAAGCTACCCCCAACCCTGCCCCAGCCTCACTTAACTGATCCCGTCCTCTCCTGATGCTCTCTCTCCCTTTTTCTCTGCCTTAACAACGCATATGCATTATTTTGCACATGCATAGTTAAGGCAGAGAAAAAGCCCTGTGTTGTTCTGGCAAGCGTCGTTCCGCTTGCGTTGGAAATGTAAGCTTTTTTTGGGGCACTTTGTTCTGGATGTTTCCCACTTGCAGTGGTATTTTAACAACTATTACCTCAGGTAGACAGTTGAAAATGTGTTCTCCCATGGCATGATCTAAGTAGTTAATAATGTGTACTTGGGCGATTAGATGAGGATCAAAACAATTTCTAGCTTTCGCGAAAAGAATTTTCAATTCTATTAAGGACACGGAGGCGAGGATTATGCTATCTCTTTATTTGCTGTCAAACACAGCAGGCAATAAAAAAAGTAAACTACATTTCCCATGAGGCCACAGCCTCGGTATCAGCCCCAATCAGGGTCTACCCCATCATATATATATCATAGTCCTCCAAAGTACGTCCTCTTTCTTTGCTCATTAATCGAGTAACTTCAACAAAATAACGACAACCATATCATCTTTAGACTGAAAGAACAGCACAACCGGTGCAGAACACCAACTGTCAAGGTCAATTCCCTGGAACACGTTCAGGAAGTCTTCTCATCTGTAAACAGAAACATAGCGCCATAATCTAGTGACTGAGAAAAAACAGAATAAACTTTCATAATACAGAGGGAGGGATCCTCAACAATCCACACATTATATCACAAATTGTTGGAAAATGGGTTATTGGTAAGGGCAGGTAGGTACCTACTCTTAGCAATAGGCCACTAACCTGCACTTAGGTCCAGTTAGGTCTCAGTAAATTAAACCCAGCTCAACCCTTGGTAGCTTGGCAACGAGCGACAAGGCTTAATTTAGGAGACTAAGCGTGAAGCATTCAAATATTACAAAACAGTAATTAAATAAAACACAGGAAACAGTTTAAAAATCCAAAATCAATATATACAAATAGGTAATATTGTTAGCGTTAAAATGACATGAAAATGAATAAAATCGGATAAGAGGAACCGGAGATGTGAATTTTTAAAGAATTATTGCTTTCTAGCGCATAGAAACAAAAAGTGCCAATGTGGTCATCTGGTCGCACCTCGACCCCTCGGGCAAAGTCAAAGTTTAGGGCCGATCACGATGGAGCCCGGCTCGGCTACAGCCCGCAGGAGGCCTCAGTCAAAAGTTTGCCTTAGGACTTAGTCGTTTTTCTGAAGATTTTCTTCAGCGGGACGAACCTGCCAGTCCAATCTGACCTCATGGAACTCTTTCTCGGATCCGCGTTGCGGGAGCCCTCGGTGGAGATTTTTACCTTCGGACGTAGTCATTTTTTTCGAGGTGAAAATCCTTCGACCGGGGCACACCTGGATCTTGATCCGACGTCCTTGGAGCCCTCCTTGGATACGCTGGCTGGGAGGTTACGGTCAACTTCCTACATTCGGACTTCGTCTCTTTTTTGGAGATTTCCTTCACAAGGACAAACCTGCAAGTCATGCTGGGTCGCGGTTGAGGCAAGCCGGCTAGAGTTGCCGTGGAGGGTCAGTCCATCTATGGAGCTTTTTTCCAAAAGTTCTGCAAAGTTCTGGATCTTCTTCCAGATGTTCTTTTAAGGTTATTTTGGAGTCCACAGCTCACTCCAAGGTTCCAGAAGCTCTGAGATGCTCCTTGGGGGTGTGTGCTACAACTCCCAGAATGCACCTGGCACAAACTCCTTTTTGGCCACTGGGCAGTGGTCAGCTGGTTGGTTTCTTCAGGAGTTGGTGCAGGGGACACTGGCTAGCAATTTTTCACCTGTAGCAAACAGGGAGTCCCTCCTTGAACCAGTTGAAGCCAGGCAAAGTCCATGTTGTGGTGAAGCCCAAGTGTGCAGCTGGTGCAGTCCATCAGAGTGCAGGGTCTAGGTGCAGGCCAGGGGTCCATCAGGGCAGTCCTTCTTCTCCTGTAGTTCTTCCTTGTTGGAATCTGATGGGGATCTGAGGTGTGGGTGCAGGTCTGCCAGTTTTATCCTTGCTCCTGGGTGAACAACAGGGGGGTCCTGGTTCTCCAACCAGGTGCAGGGTCCTTCCCCTTGTGATGACCACTTCCTGGGAAGTGTGGCAAAAATTAATCCCAGGGAGCAACATTCCTCAAAAATCCATCATGGCTGAAAGTGATTTTTGGAGGTTACATCTGGCTGAGCCCACCCGCTGGTGTTGCTAAAAATCTTAAACACACCCCTCTCCTGCCCTCTCCTAATCTAATCAAGGGGGCATATAATTGTCTGGGTTGGCAGGATGTGAGGGTGTTGCTGGGTTGCTCCAAATGTCCTTCCCTGCCTTTGAAGACCCGTTTGGCAGCCCTCCCCCTTCCTGCATCACCATCTGCTTAGGGGAGATCTCCTCCCACAGGCAGATCTCTTTGTGTGGAGCCAGGCCACTTCACACCTCATCAAGGCAGTCAGGCCAGGCTGCCAGAGGCCGGCCAATCAGAGCACAGCAACAAAAACACTGCAGGGCTGAAGTTGGCAACTTTTCAGGTAATGTTTAAAACTCTTTACCTGAACAAGTTATATTAAATCCCACAACTGGAAGTTGTGGGATTTATTATAACAATTAATTGGATACCAAACTTCTTGTATCTGTTACTTAAGGAGATGTTTAAAATTTAAATAAAGTCTCCCCCTTTTAGCCTATGGAGGCCATTCACTACAATGAGGGAAAAACGAAATTGGCTGTTTTACCTCACCAAGGAATATAAAACTATTTGTATAAGGTCCCTGCTTATAGTTACATGGCACCCAGCCCTAGGGGCACATAGGGCACACCTTAGTGGTGACTTATATGTACAAATAAGGTAGTTTAAGACTTTGGAACAACTTTTAATTCCAAAGTCGAGTTTGCATGTAACTTTATTTTAAAAGCAGCCAGCAAGGCAGGTCCGCCTTTAAAATGACACTGGGCACCTCAGCAGTGCACCTATGGGGGCAATACCTATGCTGGGGTCCCTAAACCTCCATGCCCTACCATATACTAGGGACTTATAGGTAGGTTAACTTTGCCAATTATAATTAGCCTAATTTGCATATCCACTTTACACCGAGCACTGGCCCTGGGACTGGTAAGCAGTACCCACGGCACAGCCAAGAGTCAGTAACCACCAGTACCTGTCCAAAAAGTTTGGGAGTGACCAGGGAAAAAAGGAGGACTTTGCTACACAAATAATCAATAAATTATTCATATCCTGGGTGGGATAATCCTCGCCTCCGTGTCCTTAATAGAATTGAAAATTCTTGTTGCGAATGCTAGAACATTTTTGATTCTATGTCAGGACCGGAGGCTTTTGATTATGCTAGCGGTTTATGATGAAAAAAGCTTAAAGGGGGAATCTGAAGACCAATCTGCGGACCGCATACTATCCTCCAACCTGGAACCCATATTAAAATCCTTTGAAGCCATAGCCCCTCTGACAGAATGGGCTTCAAATATTAAAGTATCAATGCCTGCTTCCTGAAGCAACCATTTAACACATCTGGCCAATGTTGCGGAAGATACAGGTCCTAACGGCTTTTGAAGAGAAATCAATAGCTATCCACTCGAAACCCTTTGAAATTCACGAGTGACATCGTCATACACTTTTAGACATTTAACCACACAGAATTTAGCATTATCTCTAAAACTTAGATAGGAAATACATGTAGAATTTGATTTGGTGCATTTGGTGATTCTAAAAGAGACACCCGAAGGAGTAAATACTCTACCTAAATACTCTACCTGCAATATCCAGAGCTTTAACATCTGACACTCTCCTGTAGGAAATAAGACCAAGCAACATAGCTAATTTTGCCGACAATTGTTTCCTGGTCAAACCCTCAATGGCTGGCCAAGTCACTAGAAACTTCAATAAAATATTAACATTCCATAAAACTGAATATTTAGGTTGAGAAGGAAGCACCAATCTAATGCCACGTAACAACTTACAAATCAATGGGTGTTCACCGATCGGCTTACCATCAACTTTGGGATGTTTTTCTGAAATGGCCGACCTGAAATTATTAATTGTTCTATAGGCTAAACCTTGCGCAGCCCAATATGACAAAAAATGCACAGAGGCCCCCACGGAATCCACGTTCCTTTGACCGCACCAATCCAACCATTGCTTCCACGCTGGAGCGTATCCTTTATGTGTGCTAGGTGCCAAGGATTGGGAGAGAAAGAATTTAGGGTTTTGTGAAATTTGAGAGACTTGCTCCGATCCCCCAAAATTCTCCAAGCTGTGAGAGCTTGCGGATCTGGTCTCCAGCTGTAAAACCGCGGAAGAAGCGTGTTCAGATGAGACTCGAACAGGTCTATTGAAAAAGGACCCCACAGTTGATTGAGAAATTGAAATAGCCTGGGATGCAACCTCCAGTCACTGAAATCCCGAAGATATCGGGAATTCCAATCCGCTATCACATTCACTGTGCCCGGAATATATTCCGCTGTGACAGAGATCTGATGGTCTAGACAAAAGTGCCAAAAGTTCTTCCCAATCTCTGCTAACATCTTGGATCGTGTTCCCCCCAGCTTGTCTATGTATCTGACAGCGGAGATGTTGTCCATCTTCAAAAGAATACAACACTGGGCATTGACCGGGGACAACGTCTTCACCACAAAAGAGCCTGCCACGAGTTCCAGACAATTGATGTGCATCCGAAGTTCTTCCGGGGACCACCGTCTCCCTGTCTACGTCTGTCCACATCTGGCTCCCTAGCCCCATCTGCTGGCATCTGACTCTATGACTACCTCTGGAACTAATGCAAATATTGCTCTGCCATTCCAGGCATCCATATGAGTCAACCACCAATGAAGCTCTGTGCGGGCTTCTAAGACAACATTACTTGCTCCGAAGAACAGAGACCCTTTCAAAGATGTAAAAGCTTTATTCTCTGAAGGGCTCGATAATGTAGGGGACCTGGAAAAATGGCCTGAATAGATGAGGCTAGTAGGCCCACCAATTGGGCAAGAACCCTCAGGGAAATCGAAGGAGCAGACAACGCTCTCCTTAATTCCTTCTTGATGTCCAATCACTTTGTCAAGGGGAGTTGCAACTGAGCTGAAACCGAATCTATCCTGAACCCCAAGAAATCTATCTGTTGGGCCGAAACTAACTGCGTTTATGATAAAACCCAGATCCTGAAGTAATTGAACTGTCCATGATAGATGGAGAAGTACAAGACCTTCCTCCTGCGCCATGATTAGAATGTCATCTAGATAAATGATAAGACGGACACCTTTCTCTCGAAGCCATTGAATAACTGGATGCATTATCACCAGGGGGATGAAGATAGCCTGAAGGGGAGAGCTGAAACTCGTAACACCTCGTTGTCCAGAAGAACTGAAGAAAACGTCGATGAGGAGCAAAGATGGGAATAGTGAGGTAAGCGTCCTTGAGATCTAAACCGTACCATCCAATCCCCTTCCAGCAAGAGGTCCTGAAGGAGATGAATACCTTCCATCTTGAAATGTTGATAGACAATTCAAGAATTGAATTGGTGAAGGTTTAGAAGTAATCGAGAACCCCCTCCCTTCTTCTGAACCAAGATGATCGTGCTGATGAAGCCCCTGGGATGGGGAAGAGAAGGAACGATCGCCCCTTTCTGAAGCAAGGCTTCGACCTCTTGATCTATGAAAGAACTCTCTTGTTGGGAAAAAAGGAGAGGAGGAGGAGAGGAGACCTGTTCTGGATTTGAATAGAACTCTAGATGATAACCTTGAATGGTTTCTAATACCCAAGCATCTTGAGTGATGCGGGACCGACTGTTTACAAACAGACCCACTCTACCCCCCTGAACCACTTCCCGAGAAGGAAGAAGAGTTACCTGGTTGAGTAGAGGCTTGACTATACTGTCCTCCTCTGTAAGGTCCCCTGGGGTTACGTCCTCTGTATCCACAACCTCTTGCTGGGTAGAAATAGGCATTAGCTTGATATCCCAAAGAACCTCTGTCTCTGTAGTAAGGTCTGGAAGTCTGGGAACTGAACCGTCTTGAAGTCCGACCTCCAAAACGCACAGCCCTGCGAAAAAGGCCACTGTTGAAAACCTTTTTTGATGGACGTCTGAGCTTTGTCTAGTGCCGAAAAGGTGGCTACATATTTGGCCAAATCCTTGACGAATCTATCTCCAAACAGGAGTCCATTAGCTGAAGGCCCTGCATCAGATGGTGCCAACTCGGTCAGCTTAGGGTCTATTCGTAGAAGGAGGGATTTTCTACATTCTGTAGAAATAGCACAATTGGCATTCCCTAGTAGACACATGGCTCATTGGGCCCATCCTAACAAAATCTCCGGATCAATACTTTCATGCAATTCTTTAGCTTGTACAGCCAAATCTAATATTTTGGTAAGCGAACCAGAAATATGTACTGGTTTGTCTTGCCAACTTCTCCAGGCCCTATCAATACCCTTCTTGGGGTCTTTGGCATAATTGTTTAAGAAGGTTACCATGTGTGGATCAAGTTCCGGAGTCTCCGCAACCTTGCCAGATATCGCTGGATGGGGACATTCCGAGCGGATGGTGTTCCGGACATCTTTCTCAAAGCTTTTCCGTGATCTAGCTTGTACATATTCCACCACATCTTGACATGGAGCCCATTCAGTGGAACGAGGGTGCATGATATTGTCAGGGTCAAATTGTAAATGTTTTCCCAGCGGTGGAGTCGCAGAATCTTCGGCGTGATGTGCCTTGCGCTTACGCTTTACCTGTACTTTGTCTTGAACAGGGGACTTATCCAAATTAGAATGCTGACTAGTGTGCACTGAAGGGGTTGAATGATGTTGGAAAGCCCCATATTCGTGATCACTTAAGACCGAGGTAACGGTCTGATCTAGAAGGTCATCAGATGACCGGCCAGGCTCAATTATATTGACCTCAACTGGGTTGGGGTTCCCCGAGTCTGCGCCAAAGCGCCTGAATCCAAAATTGAAAATAGGTTGTGCACTGAGTCCTGCACGTGGAAATCAAGTGCCTTCACAAGGCACTCCTCCATATGTTGGTCATAATGAACAGCATCATACTCCCCATACTGTTCATCATCCCTGAACTGGGCCATGTCTCTGTGCTACTTAATATATTTGAGGTCCCAAATGCACAGCTAAATTGGGGGGGAAACCCAAGTGCCTCACACAATACAGTTTCTACCGGTCAAAAGAGGAGGGTTATAGAAGTAAATCACTTTTTTCCTCGGGCGTAATCTGAGGCGAATGCAGGCAATATATATTGTTCGGCGCTGAGAGCCGTCTGGGGAATACTGTTCCTCTTCGCTGGGAAGACGCGCTCGCACAGGGGAATCGCCTGTGCGCATGTGCGAGGTACCGCGAATGTAGCGGGTCAGAAGAAAGACCGCATTCCCCTCAGGCCTCCTCGCAAGGAGCGTGAAAAAACAAACAATGTGAAAGTGATAAAGAACACGAATAGCTGACCAATAAATGTAATACAAATGGAGCGCTTGAAGGCACTAGGCCGCGCTTAAGACCAAACGAGTTGTAACCACATATTATCTTTATAGAAATGAATTTAGCTCTGTACTGCAGCAGCAAAGAAGGAGGACGGACTTTGGAGGACTATGATATCTACATATGATGGGGTAGACCCTGATTGGGGGTGATACTGAGGCTGTGGCCTCATGGGAAATGTAGTTTAAGTTTTTTATTGGCTGCTGTGTTTGACAGTAAAGTAAGAGATAGCGTAGTCAGAAGCATCCGGTCCTGAAATAGAATTGGATCCAGCCGTCAAAAAGCACTTGTAACACACATCGGTTTATTTAATAGTAGGAATAAATTGTTAGAATATTATAAAGCACTCGCAACTTAGCATGCAGCACTTTCACGTGTCCCATTAAGTGGAAGTGTAGGGAGCGCCCCTGCAAATGAGCGATTATGTAGATGGAGGGTAGGGACATCAGGGTGCCTTTTGTATTGTATGAGCCACCCTAACATGCTTTAATAAATAAGGTAACAAAAGAGAAGGCCTTAAGGATAGAAAAATTATATGGATAGTTTCTACCGAGTACGCCTTATAGTACGCTTTATGATTATAGCTATAAGCCATAATTCATTTTAGTACGTGTCAGTTTATCCAGTCTACAGAAATGAATAGCTAGGAACAATATAATACATTTGCACTTCAGCACGTATCACTTTCTTCTGTTCCAATGAATGGAACTGCAGGGAACGCCTTTGGAATGAAGGAATAATGTGGATGAGTGATAGGAACACGAGGATTCCCTTGCACTGCAGCTCGTGTCACTTTAATATGCTCTGATAAAACAAAAATAACAGGGAACGCCGTAGGACACTATACGGGCAATTTCCATCAAATTAATTTATTGGGTTGGCCCAATTAATATTAATTTATACCCATGTTATAAAAGCCCTATGCCTTTGCACTTTAATTTATGCCACTTTGTTACATTTTGAGCATATATTTTATGCTATAGGAACTAGGATAAGGTGCACCTCTAATTCACAAATTGTATGCAGATACCCACATTGCACAAAATAAATTTAGTGAATAGAATTATCTCATATGTGATAAAAAAAAGTTGAAATATAGAGGATGTGGGATAAATGTGGGTAATGATTTCAGAATGTAAACATTGGGGTTTATGTACGTAATATGCATAAACGTCGTTGCATATGGGAATGGGATCAATGTTAAAGATACAAGAATATGGGCCACGTACAATTTAATATATATGCCTGACCGTTTGGAGACACGTGGGGTGCATGGAATAGGAAGGGGTCGAATTATATACCATTTATGGGATTGATGATTGCATACGAATTGAACTTGTGCCTTGTTGACACTATTGGGAAACATGCAATGGGTGTAGAAATAAGGGTATGTGCAAAACTGCATAGAAACATGATAGACATATATGATAACTGTATGAAAAGTCCCAGAGGAAGAAACATACCTGAGGGATGTAATTGTGATCTGATGAAGGATGTGCAATATATGAAATGCAACGGGCGCAATATAAATTTGAATGTAGCACTGGACACTTTATGTGAAACAAATGACAACTAGGCCAACCTGACTCTTAACCTGTTGATCGTGCAATAAACAGTTTGTTACAGTCACATTATCTCGTATCGGGATTACACGACCTTCATGTGATTGATATGTTTTTTGGTTCAGTCCGTGTTGACAAGTCTTACAAGAAATATACCAATTGAAAAGTGTATTTCCTCACAGGGTTACACTTACCCACAACGTAAATCTCCAGACTCGATTGACTATTCTGAAGTGGAGCAGCCAATATGTTCAGTTCTTTCTCAATTTCGGTTTAACTATCCACAAGGTAATTCTATCTTTTCTCCAAACTCGACTGACCATTCCGAAGTGACACCACTAAGATGATTTGGTCTTTACTCAAAGTCGCCACTCCAAACCAATGCTCCTTACAAGATCTAAGCTTCTGCACCGGTACGCTGACACTAAATATTGTTTTCCCAATAGAAAGACACGGACTACAGGCTTTGATGCGCAAAGCTGGTCATCGGGACAAACATACATTGACACTCATTTCTAGTGCAAAAGGTCATTTATTTAGGACAGGATTTAACATAAACATCAACAACTTTGAAATGTATGAAATCCCTCTTGCCCAACTTTTAACTTAAAAGCTTCCTTATGCCCTTCCTTCTCTTCTAATAGTTCTCTTCAAATCCCCTCCCCTAGACACTCCCCTATTCCTTTCATGCCCTCCTTGTTTGTAAACAATCCACCCCCCCATTCTGATCCTTCACCTCATTTTTCCCCTTGGAAGGGGGGAACAAGCCCGCATCTGGCTCTCTCCCCTCCCCCATTTCCTGCCAACCCTTGTGAACCGCACCTGTCCTAACTGACGTCAAAACCTAACCCTACCTACTTAATCACGCCTTACCCTTAACAACCCTCTCCTTGCTGCCTACCTTCTGTGCAGGGCGGGTGGGTGGTCAAAACCTTCCTCCCTCTATGGTCGGCCTGGAAAGAGGCCGACCCCACCCCTCCACCCCCTTTTAACCTGACCTTAAAGCCCACCCCTACTTACCTGTCCACCAATCCTGGCGCACCCACGCCACTTCCTGCTGTCCCGAAAAGACCCGCGGAGAGACTAGAGCGAGTCTCTCTCTCCGCGGGCCCCCTCATACCGTTGGGAGCTATGCCCACCAAATGCCAGACGTGTTGGGGAATCTGGACCATAACTCAAGCACAACATTCATCAGAAATGCTCAGGAGAGCGGAAAGCCGGTGGTTGATGGCACTAGGGTGACCACCTCGCATTGATGCAAATTCTGGACACAACTGTAAAAAATTCAGGAAAAAGGGTCAAAATTCAGGACAAAAATTCAGGACAAAGGGTACAAATTTACGACAAAAATTCAAGAACAAACCTCAGTTTTACAGACACCTGCAAGAGAGACCATGCCTCACTGTGTTGTCAGTGCATTTATTTACTCTTTTTTAACATAGCATTATTTATTCACTGTGGTCTTTTTGTGATTGCCTCCTGGTATGCTACAGTCAGGTGTCACATTACATCCTTGTTCAGTAGTAAATTAATGTCCTTCAGTACTGCGGCAAGGCCATCACCCCTACCCAAATCTACCCAATCTTTCTTGAAGCGAAAGTAACAGCAAATTTTTGATTATGTTTCTGAACATTTTAAAATCCCTGGCAAACAGTTTGGGAAACATTAAGGTAATTAACCTTACCCTAGTTTACACCAATTGAACAAAAGCATCTGGCTTACCCAACCGCCCACGGACTTTCAACCGATTTTTTTTTTAAAGAGGCAGGGCAGATGGTGTGGGCTACAGTCTCACACCTAATGTCAGGATGTGAGGTACCAACAACTTGTCTGCAGTCTCACAGCACTAGAGTGTATGTCTGGGAATCCACATTTATCTCACATGAGTCTACTCTGCACTCTATGACACTGCACCACCCTGCATTACTGCACTCTCCGCCACTCTACTCCACTGCACTCTATGCTACTCTACCCCATACCACTCTATGCCACTGCACTCTGCGCCAATGCACTCTAAACAACTGCACTGTACACCACTGCCCTTTACTCTGCACCACTGTACCTTACACCACTGCTCTCTGTGCCACTCTACTCCACTCTACATCACTGCACTGACACCAGACTCTGCAACATTGCACTCTCTGCCACTGTACTGTATACCAATCCACTCTGTACTACTGCATTCTATGCCACTGCACTCTATGCCACTCTACTCTGCATCACTCCACTCTACTCGACTGCAATCTACAGCACTATACTCTACTCTGCACTGCACCACTCTACACTACGCCACTGCACTCTCTGCCACACAAGTCTACTCTGCACTCTATGCCACTGCACCACTCTACACTACTGCTCTCTCTGCCACTCTGTTGTATGCCATTCTACTCCACTGCACTCTATGACACTCTACTCTGTCCCACGCCACTCCATGCCACTGCACTCGAAACTACTGCACTCTACGCCAATGCACTCTAAACAACTGCACTGTACCCTGCACCACTGGGCTCTACGCCACTGCTCCTATGCCACTATACTCCACTCCACACCACTATGGCACTACCTTTTAGCCATGAACAGCAGCCATGCTGGTGTATAACATGGCTAAAACACATTGGCAAAGCCTATAACTCTTGCTTAGATGAGACCTATTGGCTTTGCCAATGTTTGTTAGTACTATGAGGTACCGAGGCCCCTGAAAGAACTGTGAATGTGTAAGTCCTTATTTTAAACATGCATTCAACGCCTTGTCACGGATAGTAAGCGCTATATAAATACAATTAGATCATAATACAGGCTTCTACAAAATGCGCAAATACATTTTGGTTAAATAACAAAAAAAGTGCTTCCCAAATACAGATTTGAATAATATACAGTTTATACCTAGTACTAACATTTTTTTATAACACTCCACTAAAACCACACACTCCACAGCTCACATTGGAACACCATTGCAGTACTTCTCTAAGAGAAAATATCTTTGCCATCAGAAACCTTCAAGTGACTCCTTTGGTTAAAGTGGATTCAGGTTTTCAAGCCCTTAGAACATTACAGGCAGTTCTTAATTCACAAATAAAAATATGCTGGTGCCCAAAGCTCTCCTCTGAAACATGCTACTGCTGCAATTAATTGTGCAAGCACGGAATATTGAGGCAGCGTAATCCTGAAGCCATCTCGGGCCTCTTTAATCCATTTGCAACCACTCTCCGTCCCCTCAGCTCACTCTTGTAGCTTTCTGCTTTCTCCCATTATGAGGCTTTTTCATTTTTTCTCTTCCTCCGACTTTCCCACATGTATCTTTTGCAGTGGCAGCTGATGCAAATCTCAAGGGGAGGGGCGGGAGGAGAAGGAGGGGTGATAAATAAAAAATGTCTATAATAATAAAAAAAAAGCTACCTTTTTTCAGTTGTCGCCACTGCCGCCTCCTGCCGCGTTGCTCCCCTGGTCTTCCTGTGGTGTCTCAGCATGCACCAGCACAGGCTCCCCATCAATTCTGGCGCTGCTTACATGCCAAACATAGCATGTAAGCAGTATCAGGACTGGTCTGAGCGGCTCGGAGTGCCGGTCAGACACAAGCCTGGGGTCTGTTCTGTTTCTCCAGCCCGGCCGGGTTGGAGAAACCTAAGTGTGCATGTGTGTTTGGCCGGCCTGAGAAGGGCAGTCATACACACATGCACACTTAATGCACTCTCCCGTCCTTCCCCCTCCCACAACCCAGCCCCACCCCTCCCTGCACCTGCTGATGGCTGAGCCAGAAGATGAAAGATAAAATCAAAAATTAAATAACGTTTTATCTTTCATCTCCTGGAGTAGCCAGGGGGCGATGCTTCTTCACCATTGCGGAGGGGCCGCCCCTGGTCTTTTGTTTGCAGTAAATGCTTGAGGCAGAAAAATAAGTGCCAGCCCTCAAAATTAAGTGCCAGTGCCCCACACCAAAAACACCATCTCAAATAAAGCACTGATTACAGGGAGCTACATTTTATCATCCCACATAAAGGTGAAGCAAAAATTGTGGCCCTCATTCCACAAGCATTAGTATTCCAAATCATGAACAATTGGAAGTCTGCACATATTTCACAATTATAACTTGTGGAGCAACACTGCACATTTTCCCCACGCATTCCTCTTTTTGCAACTAGGAGTGGTGCAGTAAGAAGCAGTATTATGGTGTTCATAAATACGATATGTAGAAGTCAGAAGGGGGAGGTAATAATGCACACAGGGGTATCAGGATTTACTGGGTGTGGTATTTTATTTCAAAATAGTAGGGCACTCATAATGAGGCCCTAAATAAACTAAAAGTTCCATGAACAAATGAGAATACATATACATCCACAAACACACGTCACACATTCCCAAAGGATAAATGGCACAAGTACACCTGACATATTAAGGCAGAATTGTTTAAGTAGGAAAATGTATTTTGTGTTCACCTGAAAGAGAGCAGCACTGTCAGGCCTAGTGAACTTTAAAGAGGTGTACCTTTAGCTCTTTCCTAGGATCAGTGTTGGGGCGGTCTGAATGAATTCAGGGAGGTTGTTCAGATCCAAGGCTGATAGATGGAAAAGGTCTGAATTCAAATCATGGCTCCATTCGTTGTACTGCACCAATGCACAAAGGGTCTGCAAGTTTCTTTTTTCCACCTACAGAGCATATAATAACGTTAATAATATCAGAGTAAGTGAATGTGCAACTGACAGCAGAGCTCAGAAACACAAACAGGCATTTGCTTACCTGTGTTTCTGAGTTTCGCAATATATAGCCCATGTAGTAACTTAGAGGTTTTTAGAGTCAATGATTGTGTTGAACATGAGAAAAGGAAATGCTTGCATCCCTTTTTCATAAGCACCTAGCAGAGAATGGGATAATGTGCAAAGAAGGTGCCCTAACTAGAACAGAGTGTATTTAAAGGTCCTCTTTTATTGTACGTTGCTTCAACTGACCACCAGCACCTCACCGCATCTGCCCTCAGCCCAAAAGCCACCTCTTCAAATGTAAAATCATATATTGAAATAGAGAGAACCTTTAAATATAACAATAACCACACTGAGATCCCTAATAGGCGATTCAGTAATTAATTCATAATATAATCTTTGAGGTATCTAGGAACATAATGTTTACGTAGAATATTACTATGTGCTTCACCCTAAATCTGGACCATTATTCCAAAACCATGCTCCATATTCCATTGCACATAATCCAATTGCCCTTCCAGTACACTCACAAACCTCTCTCTTCCTCGCTTCATCATCACTCATACGCACATCATCAGACCAAACTTTCACAAGTTGAATAGGAAAGGTAAATTTACATTCCCCTGAAAACACATAGGGGGTCATTCTGACCCTGGCGGCCGGTGACCGCCAGGGTCACCGACCACAGGAGCACCGCCAACAGGCTGGCGGTGCTCCCGAGGGCATTCTGACCGCCGCGGTTCAGCCGCGGTCAAATAGGGTAAACCGGCGGTCTCCCGCCGGTTTACCGCTGCCCCATTGAATCCTCCATGGCGGCGGAGCGCGCTCCGCCGCCATGGGGATTCAGACACCCCCTACCGCCATCCTGTTCATGGCGGGAATCCCGCCATGAACAGGATGGCGGTAGGGGGTGCCGCGGGGCCCCTGGGGGCCCCTGCAGTGCCCATGCCAATGGCATGGGCACTGCAGGGGCCCCCGTAAGAGGGCCCCGCAAAGTATTTCAGTGTCTGCTTTGCAGACACTGAAATACGCGACGGGTGCAACTGCACCCGTCGCACCTTCCCACTCCGCCGGCTCCATTCGGAGCCGGCATCCTAGTGGGAAGGTTGATTTGCCCTGGGCTGGCGGGCGGCCTTTTGGCGGCCGCCCGCCAGCCCAGGGCAAATCTCAGAATCACCGCAGCGGTCTTTCGACCGCGGTGCGGTGTTCTGACGGGGTTACTTTGGCGGGCGGCCTCCGCCACCCGCCAAAGTAAGAATCACCCCCATAATCAGGTCTCTTCATGCTTACCCAAGGCCCTTTCTGAAATCTGTCCTGAAAACTTCTTACACCTTCAGTAGTACTTTCCATTTTCGTTTGAATACACTTCTTTACATCCTTTACCCATGTAATGATTTAAGACCAATTGTAGGCAAAATCATCCATTCCCTTTTTAACTTGGTATTAGGCACATGCCCCCTCAACGAAACAAAATAAAAAACACCAGTCCTGTCATTAGGAGTAGTTCTTATTGCCCACAGCATGGGGCAACTACTTCAACTACAGGTCTCCAATTGAATTTAATAATGAAGTCTAATCACAAATGCCCATAAAGTGTACGATTACATTGTTCAACTAATCCATTGCTCCTAGAATGATAAAAAGCTGTTTTAATATGTTTGATACCCATCTCCCACAAAATATTTCTATCTCAACTGGCACCTGCTGTGTTCCATTACTGGGCACCAATTTGTTGGGTTACCCTCTCTCAGAAACATTTCCTGATGAAATTGTATGATAATTTGTGTGTTAACAGTACTCACAAATTCTAATTCAAGTCATTTTGTCAAATAATTGATCAACACTATAGCAGACCTAGAAGTCTTTCCTAACACCCTATGTGGGTCTGAAATATCCAATGCCAATTTATGCCACAGTACCATTTATGCATCAATGGGTATAACTGGGGGTGATGCTGGACCTGTACTTTATCGCTTATTGCACATGCACTGCAATCCCTAACATAATCCTCCACAGCTGTGTCTACTCCTGGCCACCAAAATTTCTCACTCACCCCTCCCATCATGGCCCAGATTCCTACATGTCCTCTATGGGTCAAATCCAATTCACATCTTTGTCATGCCAATGGTAACACCAACTGTTGCACACAATGCATCAATTCTTTATCAAAGATTAACTCCTGCTACACTTGGAGAAATTATTTAATTTCTGACCCAACCGCCCTGGCATCGGGCCATCCAGATACAATACAATTCCTTTCCTGTGTTAACACACTGTCCTTCTCTAAGGCACTCCTCTACTAATCTTCATGGAAAACTCCTTTGAAAGCTCCCGATACACACTTCACAGTGCAGACAAAAATGATATAATTCACATAATCCTGCTCAAACTCGACTTCAGATAGAGATAACCATGACAAGCTATAGGCCACAGTATTTTTCTTACCTGGAACATATTACTGTTTCACAATCTTATTCTTGTACATAGCACTGCCACTTTGGTATTCTAGGAGTGGCCTTCCCTGCTTTTTATGATCACTCTATTCCATCCATGTCGCCAGTTTGAAAAGGAGAGCTCACTCAATCAGGGTGTGTGCAAAGGTCCTCTTTTATTGTACATTGCTTCAACCGACCACCATCGCCTCACTACATCTGTCCTCAGTCGCATCTGCCCTCAGCCGCATCTGCCCTCAGCCCACCACCTTTTAGGATTCTCCCCTCCAAATTCCAAATTCCACTGTCCAACATGGGCCCATCAACATAGAAGAAATAACCTCACATAATGATACAACCTAGTTACCTTGTTTTCACTTTTTAACACTTTGGGGGTCATTACAACCCTGGCGGACGATGTTAAAGCTGCGGTAATACCGCAAACAGGCCGGCGAACAAAAAAAGGGAATTATGACCGTGGCGGAAACCGCCAACATAGGCAGCCACTTTAACACTCCGACCGCCACGGGGGGACAGACAAGCAGCGCAGCAGTCACCGCCAACAGACAGGCGGAAGACAATGTACCGCCCACAGTATTACAACACACCAATCCGCCACCTTTTCCGGGGCGGATTCATCGTGGATAAAAACACGGCGGAAACAGTTTCTGCAATGGGAAAACGCTCACCTTAACACATCCCACGAGGAAGGAGGACACCATGGAGCAGGAATTACAAATCCTACCTGCCCTTCTCTTCCTACTCATCTACGAAGACCAGCGCCGGCGGGGGCGAATACAACGGTGAGTACTGCACCTACGACATAGGGGAGGGGGGAGGCAAAAGTCAGGGGGACACACACGCAACACCCCCACCCCCACCCTCTCATATTACAACACACACACCAATACATTTACAAACATCACAGTAACAACCCACAACCCTCCCGGAAGAATGCAAACAAAATCAGTTCAAACATTGTAATGTATCAAAATACGTGTCAAATATATACAGATATATATAAACTCATACAAAGGTATATACAGTACGAGAAGTAGTGCAGATATGCACATCTTAATGTCCGTGCACCACTAGGCCAAAAATGCATGGGCAAGGCCCACACAAGATACCTGTCCACAAACGGAGAGAACACTGCCGGGGCATCAGAGAGAAAAACAACAGGTACCTCAGGGGGAAGGGAAGGGGGGGGCACCTCAGCCGGATTACAGCAGCACGCCACATCCACGACGGGGCTCCATGCCCATTGATGTATCCTGGGGAGTGCAAAGCCACAGTCTCACAAGTCTCTACAGTGGGTGGGTTGACCACTGTTCCATCCTGGGGAGTGCAAAGCCACAGTCTCACAAGTCTTTACAGTGGGTGGGTTGCCCACAGTTCCATCCTGGGGAGTGCAAAGTCCCAGTCTCACAAGTCTCTACAGTGGGTGGGTTGCCCACTGTTCCATCCTGGGGAGTGCAAAGCCACAGCCTCACAAGTCTCTACAGTGGGTGGGTTGCCCACTGTTCCATTGTGGGGAGTGCAAAGCCACAGTCTCACAAGTCTCTACAGTGGGTGGTTTGCCCACTGTCCAATACCGGGGAGTGCAAAGCCCCAATCTCACAAGTACCTAACAGCCTCCACTGGTTCTGGAGGGGGACTGGTGCCCCAACTTGATTAGTCTCCCCGTGACAGTTCCTGTCCCGTCACAGTCCCAGCTGCACATAGGATAACGATGCCTGATGTGGCGGTTTTTTTCCTTCTTCTGCGGTGCTTGCCCTGTTCAGCGGTGCATGCTCTGTTCAGCGGTGCTTTGCCATGGCGGTGTCTGGACTTTTCAGCGGTGCTTTGCCATGGCGGTCTCTGGACTGTTCAGCGGTGCTTAGCCATGGCGGGCTCTGGACTGTTCAGCTGTGCTTTGCCATGGTGGTCTCTGGACTGTTCAGCGGTGCTTTGCCATGGCGGGCTCTGGACTGTTCAGCGGTGCTTTGCCATGGCGGGCTCTGGACTGATCAGCAGTGCTTTGCCATGGCGGGCTCTGGACTGTTCAGCGGTGCTTTGCCATGGCGGTCTCTGGACTGTTCAGCAGTGCTTTGCCATGGCGGTCTCTGGACTGTTCAGCGGTGCTTTGCCATGGGGGTCTCTGGACTGTTCAGCGATGCTTTGCCATGGCGGTCTCTGGACTGTTTAGCGGTGCTTTGCCATGGCGGTCTCTGGACTGTTCAGCGGTGTGTGGCAAGACGGTCCCTCATTGCCCAGCGGGGCTGTGGCTGCCGGGGCCCTCCTGGGCAAGGACTCTGGTGATGGTCTCCTGACCAGTGACGATACTTGTGCCCTCCTGGGCAATGACTCTGGCGGTGGTCTCCTGACCAGTGACGATACTTGGGCCCTCCTGGGCAATGACTCTGGCGGTGGTCTCCTGACCAGTGACGACAATGCTGGCGTTGGCGTCCCGGCCGCCGGGAAGGATGCCGCCCTTCTCCGCCGCGATGGTCACACCAGGCTGTGCAGACTTCTTCTGGCCCTTCCCCACCTTTGGAGGAGTCACAGCTGACTCTGAAATCCCCCTGGGACCCCTGTGAGTTGTTTTACCTCCAGGAGTCTTCAGCAGGTCCCGTCAGCCACTTTCCAACTTCAGAGCCTTTACAGGGGGTGGACTGGCAGTGCCTTGGCTCCGTGTCACACTGCCTGCCCTGGTGGCCGGTGCACTCCACACACCTTGAACACACACCACTGGTACTGGAGGCTTTTTGGCTGAGGCATACCGACGGGACTGATGAGTTGGAGGGGGGGGTGGGTGCAAAAAGGTCAACTTTACAGAGGGACAGTTTCTGACGAACACTGGGATGGATAGCTGGAGGGGGTCTGGGAGTGGAGGAAGAGGAGGTGGTTGTAGGAGGTGTCACTTTAGGTGTTTTGGGTGCAGGTGCAGGTACTGGAGGCTGTCGTGAGGTGGATGGATGTTGGGTGTGTGGGTGCCCGCGTTTGTGTACTTTGGGACGGGGCGTCACAGACACACTGGGAGAGGACACAGGGGACGTGTAAATGGGAGTGGGGGTGGTGAGTGCAGGTGAGCGGTGTGTGGTGCTGGGTGTTCTGGTGTGAGTCCTAGTGCCTCTAGATGTAGTGCATGCAGGTGAGAGTGTAGACGACACTGGGAGGGAGACGATGAGGAGGGGGACACAGTGGAGGCAGTGGATGTTGCTGTGTCTGTATGTGGGTGATGCTTGTGTAAGTGCCTGTGGGATGTTTGGTGCCTATGTTTGCCAGAGCCTCTTTTGTGTGTTGAGGTGTGTGCATGCTGGTCTGATGGTGTGCTTGGGATGGGCTGGGGTACAGGGGATTGGTTCTGGGTGGAGGAAGTTGGAGGGGGGAGGCTAGACACAGGGACAATGGCTGCCATCAGTGCTGAGGCCAGAGATTGCAGGGCTCGCTGAAGGGCAGCCTGACCAGAATGAATGCCATCCAGGAATGCATTACCATGTTGCAACTGCCTTTCTACACCATGGATGGCATTCACAATGGTAGACTGCCCAACAGTGAGTGACCTGAGGAAGTAAATTGCCTCCTCACTGAGGGCAGCAGGGGTGACTGGGGCAGGGCCTGAGGTGCCTGGGGCGAAGGTGATGCCCACCCTCCTGGGTGAGGGGGCACGGGGCGAAGGCTGAGGGGCTGCTGGGATGGCGGTGCTGGAAGGGGAGGTGGCGGCTGTACCTGTAGAAGTGGGGGGCAGAGATGGTGCCGCCACCACAAGGGAGCTCCCATCGGCGGACGAGTCCGTGTCGCTGGTTGGTGATCCGGTGGCCGATGTGAAGCTCCCCTCGCCCTCCGTCCCACTGGTGCATTTTGAGTCCGTGGTGTGGCCCTCCATGGCCATGTGGGATGCAGCTCCCTCGTGCTCTGATGCCACTGTACCTCCGCCTGATGATGCTGATTCACAAAAGAACAGGGAGAGCAGAAAAAGGGGGGGGGACGACAGAAGAAAGACATGGCATGCCGCTACCGTTGGCGGACAATACAGACACAGCAGCCCCCTGCACTACGCCGTGCTCCTGCCCTCTACAGATGCAATTCCTGGGATCTGGACTACATGGCTATGGTGGACATCTGCACACATGGATGCCACAGGGGCATCTATACCTGTACTTGGCACTCTCCTGCGGTGGGGTGGAGTGGCACATGGCCTGCATTACGGAGGGGCCTAGCCTATGGAAGTCGCCCTGGTCTAGGGAAACCCACAGCCCTCCTCCCACACCTAGACCCCTTAAGTGCACGCAAAGTCCCCAGAATGAGAGTGTACTCACCCCCTTGTGTCTGCTGTGATGCCCTCAAGCGCCCATCCAACTCAGGGTAGGCCACCGCCAGGATCCGGAACATCAGGGGGGTCATGGTGCGACGGGCACCCTTCCCACATTGGGAGGCCATCCCCAGCTGAGCCTCCGCCGTCTTCTTGCTACAGCGGCGAAAGTCCTCCCATCTTTTCCGGCAGTGGGTGCCCCGTCCCTGGTTGGGCCCCAGGGTCCGGACTTCCTTGGCGATGGCACGCCAAATGTCCTTCTTCTGGTGGGCGCTGACCTACATGACATGCACAAGGGAAGAAGAGAAGTCATTACCAACTGCACCGTCGATGTAAGTGTCCCCCCTCCCTACCCTTGCCATGTGGCACATGCATTCACATGCATTCATGTTCCCTGAACTCTGCCCCCTTCCGTCTTACAACCAGCCCTCTCCACCCAGGCCTAGCCCATACAACGTGCTCCCTGTGTACTTACCTGTTGGTCTGGAGGACCGTAGAGTAGTGTGTACTGGGGGAGGACCCCGTCTACTAGTTTCTCCAACTCCTGAGCAGTGAAGGCAGGGGCCCTTTCCCCAGACGCAGCAGCCATCATCGCTTCCAGACCGAGGTCACAGCAGCACTTGCAGTGTAGGTCCTCTCCTGTCGAAGGTCAGGTATCGAGTGATTGAATAGTTAGAAAATGGCGGTGACGTCCGCGGCGGTGACGTCCGCGGCGGTGCATATCATCAACGCCGGCGCACTACTTCATTGGCTCCTGGGACCCATAGGGTCCAATGTTAACCAATGCTGCATTGCGCCGCGGTCTACCACCGCCTACCACGACGGTGTGCAACGCCAGCGCAGATACCTCACATCCCATTGTCCCAGTTTAGAGGTCAGGCAGCCGTCATTTCAGGGGCCCACATGGCTTCATTTACTTCTGCGTCACACATAGCTAGGCCTACACTCAACACACATACAGAAATTGTTTTGTGTTTGGTGTTGTGTTCTGTGTATCTGTGGGTGCATACCTGGAAATTTGTTGACTCTGTGGTCGCTGTTGTCCTTCCTATGCACCGTCAGCTGGGACAATTGAGAAGATGGTGGAATCCTCTGGTGTACCGACCGCTGGTGGACCTGTTGACAATGGAGGAGCGACATTTAATCATCACCTACAGGTTTGACTGTGCCACTATCCAGGAACTATGTACCCAGTTGGAGCCTGACCTGATGTCACCAATCCACCATCCCACTGGAATCCCCCCTGACGTTCAGGTGCTGTCAGTGCTCCATTTCCTTGCAAGTGGGTCTTTTCAGACAACAGTGGCCATTTTCCAACGTGTTGTCCAGAGTGTTGGCTGCCCTGCTAAAACACGTAAGGAGATACATCATTTTCCCTGAGGTGGAGGATTTGGCTACAGTGAAAGGTGACTTCTATGCCCTTGGACATGTCCCCAACATCATAGGTGCCATTGATGGGACACATGTGGCTCTGGTCCCCCCCCACAGGAGTGAACAGGTGTACAGGAACCGGAAGAGTTATCATTCCATGTTTGGCAGACCAGTACATCTCCCAGGTAAATGCTATGTTCCCTGGCTCAGTGCATGACGCCTACATCCTGCAGAATAGCAGCATCCCTTATATGATGGGTCAACTCCAGAGGCACCGTGTGTGGCTATTAGGGGACTCTGGTTACCCCAACCTGTCCTGGCTACTGACCCCAGTGAGGAATACCAGGGCAGAGGAACGGTACAATGAGGCCCATGGGCGGACTAGGAGGGTGATCGAACGCACCTTTGGCCTCCTTAAGGCCAGGTTCAGGTGCCTCCATATGACAGGTGGTTCTTTATTATACTCACCGAAGAAAGTGTGCCATATCATCATCGCCTGCTCGATGCTTCACAATCTTGCTTTGCGACGCCAGGTGCCTTTTCTGCAGGAGGATGGTCCAGATGACGGTGTTGTGGCAGCTGTGGAGCCTGTGGAGCCTGTGGACAGTGATGAGGAGGAAGCTGAGGCAGAAGACAACGACAACAAGGAGTCAGTCATACAGCAATATTTTCAGTGACACACAGGTGAGAACATTTTCATTTTTACCATTACATTCACTGTCACACATCTTCCTCTATCCTGTGTGTAATTTCATAGCATTATTTGGTAATTGAGTTGTACCTTTCCATTACGGTTTCACAGGTGTGGTTACCAACGTGTGTTATCTGCTTGCATCCTTCAAGGACTTGTGATGTGTGACATAGGTATGTTGGCTTTACAACTAGAAACACATTTTGACCTTGTCATTGAGAATACATTTTACCACATCACAGACTGACTCCAGATGTTTTTGTGGTTCAAGGGTGTTTATTGAAGTGCTCAAAAATGGAGAGGTGTTATACTATGGTGATGGGGGAAGGTGGAGGAATGTCCATGGCAGAGTCCAGTCCATTGGTCACACAGGTGCAGTGGCCATATGGGCAAAGGAAGTGGAGCTGGGGCAGTTAAAGTATGGACAGGGTAACAATGTGGGACAGTGGGAGGACAATCAGGGTGGTTTCATTTCCTGGCGGGGTTCTTGCCATCTTGCTCTGTCCTGTTCCTGGAGCTGATGGTCCTGAGCTCCTCCCTGAACCCCAAATACTGTTCATCCTGCAGACGCTGGGTGTCCTGAAACTTGGCCAGGACCGCCGCCATCGTCTCCTGGGAGTGGTGGTATGCTCCCATGATGGAGGATAGGGCCTCGTGGAGAGTGGGTTCCCTTGGCCTGTCCGCCCCCTGTCGCACAGCAGCCCTCCCAGTTCCCCTGTGTTCCTGTGCCTCCGTACCCTGGACCGTGTGCCCACTACCACTGCCCCCAGTCCCTGTTGTTGTTGGGGTGGTGGGTTATCCTGGGTTCCCTGTAGTGGTGGACACACAGCTGATTGACGTGTCCTGGGTAGGGAGGTATGGGCCCGCTGGGTGGGTGCTGTGCTGGTGTTAACAGAGGATGGAAGGTCAGTGTTGGGCTGTGCCTGTGCAAGGGGAACCGACTGTCCCGAGGCCCACGATGGTCTGGGCTGGTCATCAGGATCCAGTAGGGCAGAACTGCTATCGTCACTGTGGGCCTCTTCTGTGGGTGGAGTGGAGTTGTCTGGACCCTCCGGTGTGGTGACGGTCCTTCGTGATCCTGCAGGGGCAGAAGTGCATGATTATTGCATGTGTGTGTGTCATGGTGTGCAATGGGTGGCTCACTGTGTACACCAGTGCAAGCATTCCTGTGGGGGGGCTTGTGTGATGATGGTTAGGGGGGTGTACTGGGTATGTGCAGTGAGCATGTTTTGGTGATGGGTGTCCATACTTTGTTATGTCATGCAGGGCTTGGTGTAGGGATGCGTGGTTTGTGTTATTAGTACTTTAGTGAGGAGTTGGAGTGATAGGGGAGGGTGTGAGGGTGGGGGTGTGCGATGTCATGCAGGTAGGGTGGGGGATATGATAGTTAAGATTTGACTTACCAGTGTCCATTCCTCCACCGACTCCTCCAAGGCCCTCTGGATGCATGATGGTCAAGACTTGCTCCTCCCATGTTGTTAGTTGTGGGGGAGGAGGTGGGGGTCCGCCGCCAGTCCGCTGAACCGCGTTGTTGTGCCTGGAGACCGCTGAACGCACCTTCCCCTGTAGGTTGTTCCACCTCTTCCTGATGTCCTCCCGATTTCTTGGATGCTGTCCCACAGCGTTGACCCTGTCGATGATTCTGCGCCATAGCTCCATCTTCCTGGCTATGGATGTGTGCTGCACCTGTGAGCCAAATAGCTGTGGCTCTACCCGTAGGATTTCCTCCACCATGACCCTGAGCTCCTCCTCAGAAAACCGGGGGTGTCTTTGGCGTGACAAGGGGTGGTGTAGGTGATGTGTGGGGTGGTGTATGTGTTGATGAGTTTGGTGATGTGTAGTGGTGTGTGGTGTTTTGTGCGTGGATGTTGTGTGGGTGAGGGTGTTGTGTGCCTCTGTGTGGTGGGGTTGTCTATTCTGTGCTCTCTCTCTGGCCTTCGTCTCTATTTTTTGGTTGTAGGGGTTTGTGGGTGATGTGGGCGTGTGTTTTATATTGTGTTGGGTGTGTGGGAGTGGTGTGTGTATGTGTATCAGGTGTGTGTATTTCGTATTGTCCAATGTGGCGGTGTTTTGGAGATGTATGTGTATTTTGAGCGCGGCGGTGTGTACCGCCAATGGAATACCGCGGCTAAAAGACCGCCGTGTGGATTCGTGGGTCGTAATAGCATGGGCGTGTTTCTGTTGGCGTGGAGGTGGAGGTTTTGTTTTCGCCAGTTTAACACTGACCTTTGTTGTTGCGGACTTGTGTGGGTGTCTGAATTTCGGCGGATTCCGAGATGTGGGTCATAATAGCTGTGGCGGAATTCCGCCGTCGCGGCGGTGTGTTGGCAGTCTTCTGCACGGCGGTAAGCGCCTTTTACCGCCAATGTTGTAATGACCCCCTTTGTCCCCAGTGTGATGGTGTCCTGCCTGTGGGTGTGTCAAGAGTAGGGCCCAGTGGTAGAAATACACTCTGCCGGCAGAGTTTGAGGAATTCTTGAACTTTGCACTACACGTGCAGAGTTCCGGAATTCCACAACCCGGAGTGGAGCGGATTTTGTTCATGTGCGTGAGGTTGGGTTTTGGTGCTCTTTCACATGCTCAACAATAATCTTGGGCCATTAGCAAGCACGCACAAGACTTTGCTTTAAATCGCACTGTTCCCAGCCACACGCACAAGATTTCATGTTTACTCCCGCTGCTTCCGGCAGCGACGGCAGCCAGTACAGTCCCCCTCACCAGCGTGAATGCACCTGGAGTACATTTTCCCCTCCAGATACATATAAATCTAGCCACAAAGTGGTTTGGGAGTGGATTTTCTTCTCCAGTGGACCTTTCAAGTTGTTTTCTAGATTGAGAAGCCTATTTTTTCCAAACAGGAAGGAAGTGCCCCTGAGACTCCAACTTCCTGTCCCTGTCCAGCAGGCTCCTCACAGTGCTTTGTCCATCTCCTGGTCACTTTTCATTTGGGTTTCGAGGTGAAAGGATGACTCTCTTTGTCTTCTGGATATACCTTTGTATTTAAGGACTCTGTTTTTGTGAAAGCACACAAGTAAGTAAAAAAAATATTGAATAAGGCTGTTGTTTGCTTGGGCATGCACTACTATTTCTTTGTACTTTAATTTGATTTTAACATTTTTATAGTGGTGGGTGGCCTGTTATTATTTATTATGCATTGAATTGATTTTTCATCTTTTGTAAAGGACAATTGTTGCACAGCTTAGTGTCTGTCCTTTTCTACATGTTTGTAACACTTGCAATATTATTTTAACATTTGGCCTAGATTTACAGAAGGCCATCTAGCCCATATGCCCAGTACTAGCAGTCATCAGTGCATGAAATAAATATTTCAGTGGTACATGCTTTTAAAAATTCATTTAGGACAGGGATGGCATTGGATTACATTAAAAATGTGTGCTATGTTTTAGTATTCCATTTTGTTTGCAAAAAGTGTATATGCTGTGTGGTAATATTTGATGGCATAGGAGGATGTGTGTACTGTTGTTGTAAAATGTCTATAGCTCCGTTACTTTTCTTGTTTTGCATTGCTGAATTAATGTTAGTGTTTTCTTCAGTGTCACCACCATGTCGCCTTATGGCCAGTGTGGGTGTGTGTGTGTGTGTATGTTGTCATCCACTACCAGTCTTTGTTATGTTTAGCCTATGTCTATAGATTTGCATGTGTTCTTTGTTCTCCATGCCTCCTTGTTCGCAGTTGTTTGACCATGTGGCTGGTGGCCATTTTCTGCATCCAGCCAGTATGTCTTTGCCATAAGCTTGCATGTGCTCTTCTTTGCTCTCCTTGCTCCTTGTTGTTTGACCATGTGGCTGGCAGACATGTTTTGCATGCAGCTAGCGTTCCTTTGCTATAAGCTTGCATATGTTCTTTCTTTGTTCCCCTCATCTCCTTGCTCCTTGTTGTTGTTGTTTAACCCTGTGATTGGTGGCCATTTTGTGAACGAAGGTAGTGCTCCTTTGCCATAGGCTTGCACGTGCTCTCTTTGTTTCCCATGGCTCCTTGATGTTATTGCTTGACTGTGTGGTTGGTGGCCATTTTGTCTATCCAGCCAGTGTCCCTTTGCCATAGGCTTGCATGTGGTCTTTGTTTGCCATGCCTCCTTGCTCCTTGTTGTTGGTTGACCATGTGGCTGACGGCTGTTTTGTGGATGCAGCCAATTTCCTTTTGCCATAGACTTGCATGTGTTCTTTCTTTGTTCCCCATGTCCCCTTGCTCCTCGTTGTTGTTGTTTAACTTTGTGCCTGGCGGCCATTTTGTCCATCCAGCTTATTGTCACTTTGCCATAGGCTTGCATGTGTTCTTTGTTTGGGATGCCTCCTTGCTCGCTGTTATTGTTTGACCATTTTGTGCATCTAGCCAGTGTGCCTTTGCCATAGGCTTGCATGTGTTCTTTGTTCTCCATGCCTCCTTGCACGCTATTGTTGTTCCACCATGTGGCTGACAGTCATTTTGTGCATCTAGCCAGTGTGTTTTTGCCATAGGCTTGCACGTGTTCTTTGTTCTCCATGCCTCCTTGCACGCTATTGTTGTTTTACCATGTGGCTGACCGCCATTTTATGCATCCAGCCAGTATGTCTTTGCAATAGGCTTACATACAAACATTGTTAATTATTGATCATCGGTTTATTTTATGTTTCTATTTTAATTTTTTAATTTTTTACCTATTTTAATTTTGAATTTTTATTCTATCATTTTTAATTCAATTGTTTATTTCATTTTTGTATTTACATTTTTTTATTAAAATATTTTAATTTTAGTTTTTATTTTAATTTTAATTTTTAATTTTAATTTTAACTTTCGTTTTTCAAATTCATTTTTTTTTAAATATATTTTTAATTTTATTTAATTCTGCATTTTGATTGATCCATCCAACCACATCCATTCCTCCGTACAACCATCCACCAAAGGTGCAGAGCGGCCCTACAGCATTTGCTTTCTTTAGGTGTATAATAATTTCATTTCCTCCTGAACACCCTGGCCGCTAGCCACCACAGACAAATCAACAGCATAATTCATTTTTTAATGATTATTCCATTTCCCCTGGACCACCCTTCCACCATAGTTTTTTTTAAAGGATTTTCCATTTACCGTTGCACCTCTCTCTGACTACCCCAGGTGTCTCCTTTAAAGCAGATGGAGATTAAGCAAAAAGATATATCTGCATGGTGTGCTGCCCGATTTGAAATGACATTTTATGGTATGGTGGTGTGGTTTTACATTACAGTGTTTAATTAAATTGGTATTTATTACATAAATAATCAACAGCACAAAGATTGCATTTATCTGTACGATTTCAACCTTTTTAACATTTTAACCTAGATCGTTGACTGGAGGTGAGTGTTTGAAAAGTTTCATCACTCCGTCCATCTTCTTCTTGTGTTGCGATGTTAACCCTAAGGGGCTAGGGTATGCCCAAATGTGGGTCCCTTGCTCACTGCACCAATGGATTCAAGCTGGCCTGGCTGATGAGAGGTGATACCCCAAAACTGGTCCCAGGATGTTTGCTTATGGTCCATGGAGGACATGGCCTGGCAGTTTAGACTGGACTGTTCCCATGGGTAACAGGGTCAAAACTGATTTGCATATGACTGGATCCAAACTAGGGTGGCATTGTGAGCAAATGAACAATGGATTGAACCCAGATCTGTGACTTGAGGTGAGTGTTTGAAAAGTTACAACTCCATCCATCCTCTTGTTGTGTTGCTATGTTCGGCTTATGTGGCAAGGGTATGCCCAGATGTTGGTCATTTGGTCACTGTGCCACTGGACTTAAGCTAGTCTGGATGATGAGGGTTGATACCCTGAAACCAGTCCCAGGATGCTTGTTTATGGTTCAGGGAGGACCTGGCATGGCAGTTCGGGCTGGACTGTTTCCATGGGTAACAGGGTCAAAACTGATTTGCATATAGCTGGGTCCAAACTGGGGTGCCATGGTGAGCAAAAGAACAATGGATTTAACCCAGATCTGTGTCTAGGGTGAGTGTTTGAAAAGTTTGTGCACTCCATCCATCATCTTGTTGACCCTCATGGGTGAGTAGTTGCACTTTACAAAAACTGATTGATTGATTGATTGTCTTGCTATATAAACCTACAACAATGCCATGTTTCACTAACTACTTGTTTTTCTTGCTTGGCTGCTTTTAGGTGCGCAAGAGAGGAGACCTCACATCACCCACAGTACTGCCAGAGAGAAGGCCTTACAAGTACTTTGGTCTTCCAAACTCTTCAGCTTGTGCATATTAGTACACTGCCAACTAAAGAGCTTAGGATGGCCCCAGAGAAAGTTGCTCCAAAGAAAAAGGCCAGTGAGAAGTCACAGCTTTCATGTAGTGGTGTGCCAAATGCAACCTTTTTCGGGAGGTGTGCTCCTGCCACACCGGCCTCCAGGGAGGAACCTGGGAGCAGCACGCCCACATCAACAGCTCCACTCCATCCTAAGCCCAAGACAATGTCTGTCGCTGAGGCAACCATTGCAATCATGGCGACGTCAACAAGCAGTGATGTTGAATTGGATTTGTCCCTTTCGCAAAGTAGTACCCAATCGTGTCAGGAAACAGAGCAAAGTGGACAGCAGTCACAGCCAGCAATAGTAGATCTTACTGAAGTTGGAGCAGAACAGGAGGTCAAGCTTCCTGCAGAGCAAAAACTTCCTCTTTTAGAATCAATGGCTCCCTGAACTCCAGCAAGAAAATTAGGGGTACTACTCCACCATCTTCTCCAAGCACCACTTCTGATGATGATAGAGACATGGAGTGGACCCTGGTAGTCTGGGAGACTCCAGGAGAGGCAAGATAAAAGAAAAGTTCCAGAAAGCCTCAGAATCATAGAAGGGATGATGATGAGGAAGATGATGACGACCAGTCTGTCATTGTGGAAGCTGGCACAGAGGAGTCCAACATTATTATCCAACCTGCTCCGAGGGATGTGGCACAGGCAGCACCACCAGCTCTCATATTTGTAAGGCCCCATCAGAGACCTGCACCAACTGCAGAGAGGCAATCAACACACCCACCTACCTCCAATTTGTCTTCAGGCATTGGAAGTGGCCCAATAAAAAAGTCCTCCTTCCCAGTTTGGGAGTTATTTTCGATTAGCAAACAGGAGAACAGTGCGATATGCTCCATTTGCCACACAAGTGTTCGTCGAGGTAAGCCTGGTTCACATCATAGTACTGGAGGGGAGACGGCCCATATGAAAAAGTATTATGCAATCCGGTGGGAGGAGCACCTTGAAAAAAATGGCTGAAGGTGGTTGCAGTGGTGAAGGTGAGAAGAACCAGGAAACATCAGCTACAACTGGTCAAATCATGGTGGAAGGTGAAGAAGAAGAGAATGACATCCTCACACAAAGCAGCCCTGTCCCCAGTAGTGTGCCAGAATCACCTGTTTTAGCGACCTCACAATGGCACAGGAAGACTCAGAGTCAGATGGAGACACCAAGGTATACGGTGACTGCACCACAATGCACTTTTAGTCGACCACCACCTACATTTCAAAAGTCGCCTGCATCAGTGGCCCCACACAAAAGAAAATGCAGGCTACAATTACGGGCATGTTTAGGGCCCTACAACTGCAACCACCCAATGGCACATTTGTACAATGGGAAGTCGGCAATAATGTTAGCACTGCACCGCTTCCCTTTTTCTTTTGTGAAAGGTGTGGGATTCTTAGAGTTTATGGCAGCCATCTGCCTGAAATGGAAGGTTCAAAGTTGGACCTATTTTGCCAGAGTTGCTGTTCCATTGCTGTATCACGATGTGTGCAATTATTTGAACAAGCTTTGTAGCAAAGTTTTGTCCTCACTGTCTACCTGACGAAAGACATGTGCATCAGTTGTCAGACGACTGATTACATATGCATCACTGCACACTGGATCTCTTTTGTGGGGGTAAAGCAAAATCTGTCTACAGGTCTTGGCCCTGAAGAACGTTTAAGAGTGTTCGGCAGCATGAAACAGCAGTCATGTTCGCTATGGAGGAGTTACACATAGCTGCAAAAATCTTTGATGAATTTAATAGCAATGTGTCTGAATGGTTGCGACCCAGAGGTCTTTGAATTGGATTTGTTGCCACAGAGAATGGTAGTAACATTGTCAAGGCTGTGGCAGAAAGTGAATATTTCAGGGCCCTGTGTTTTGCACATTGCATCTACCTGGTTGTGCAAGACTTTCTCGCAAAAGGAGATGTAGTCAGCAACATACTGACCAACTGCATAAAAATCGGCACTCATTTTAGCCATTCTTTTGAAGCCTGGAAACAGTTACGGATTATTCAGCATGGTAACAGAGTACCAGTCAAAGCCCTAATACAGGAGGTGCCAACATGTTGGAACTCAACCCATTGTATGTTAAAATGTCTGTTTGAGCAGTAGAGGCAAATCAATGACTATGTCATTTTAAGAGGAGGGGATGCAATTGGGAAAGCTACAACCATGGATGTGGACAGGTGGGGCCTAGGCAAATGCCTGACACAGACGCTGCTCCTTTTTAAGGTTTTCACATGGGAGGTTAGCAAGGAGGACAGTACGATGGGCCAAGCTATCCTGTTGTTGTTTCTGCTACAGGACCAGCTAAAGTTGACTAAAAGGTTTGCACTATGAGGTGTGAACGTAAACCCAGAAGCGCATGCCTTGGTTGAGAGCCCAAGGTATTGCTTGACTTGTAATGCAAGGCTGCAGAATGACATTATCAAGCCCAAAGACTACATCTGGGCCACCCTACTTGATACTTGCTACAAAACAATTATTTCTGCTTTCACTCCTTTTTCTGAATGTTTCAAAATACAAGAGGTGGACTGTTGAAAAAGCCAGAGAACTAAAAGACGAATGACTAGAACTTAGAGTCCCACTCCACAGTTCTGGGGTGCCGCCTTTAACATCCAGGTAGGGCAGTCTTGTCTTACAGCAGCCAACATCAGCAACAAGAACACCAGCAACAAGAGAATCAGAAGAATCAGACCCAACCTCCACATTGGCTTGGTTTCAAGTGGCGGGTCTTAAGTCCAGTGCAGAGTTGAAGGTAAAAGTGGTCAAGCAAGTGGCAGCATCAATGACACTTCAGAGGATGTTCCAAGAGTATCTGGATGACCCAAAAGCGGTGTATATGGATAAAAACCCATTGATGTATTGATATAGGAAGATGCGCCATTGGCCAGAGCTCAGTAGGCTGACAATAAAGTATCTGGCTTGTCCTGCAGCCAGTGTGTCTGCTGAGTGTGTGTTCAATGCAACTGTTGCAGTTGTTACAGTGAGAAAAAACAGTCTTTCATCTCAAAACGTGGAGAGATTAACCATGATCAAAATGAACCAGCATTTTATATCACCTGATTACACTGTTCCTGAGCCACCACAGGAGGAGGAAGAGGGTGATTGGTCAGAATCAAGTGTGTTTGGTGACGAACTTCTGGGTGACCCACCTGAGTTTGAGGACACACACTAATCTCCAGATTGAGTATGCCAGTGCCACCATAGAACTTTTTAATTACTTCTAGTTGAACTACTTTGTTTCTTATTTTGCACCAAAAAAAAGAATTCTAGAGGAACATTATGTTTGTGTCAGATTTATACTACCCCACCATTTTTAGTCACATATTATATGACCAGATTGGAGTTGGATCCTTCTGAAGTGAAAAAGCCTCCACATTCACTTCAGGATATAAGATACAATGCCTGCATCCCTCACGTGCCATTGCCTATCCTTCTTTTTTATGTCACTTAGCAGGACTGCCCCAGAAAATCATTAATTAAAAGACAGCCAGTGCCAGTGCCAATGCCAAATTCCAATGGGTTTCTACTTGCTACCAATGGAGGAGATAATATTTTGTACAACTACCATGATTGGATTGGAAGTGGAAACTACTAACTATTGCACTAATGCGTGGTGATACATTAAGTGATTGTGAGTGATGATTGATGATTTATGCGGTGGTTGACAGAGAGGGAGGGAGTTAAATAAATGTATACACTTGCTTTTGATGATTTGCAATGTTTGGGGACTGATGGGTGATAATGTTTTCCTAAAAGTGATTGGTAACTCAAACTAAGTGAAATTTACCTGCAGGGTTTACTCCTTTTTTCTGGTTCCTTAGGCCAGACCAGTCACTTTAGTTACCAAATACAAATCTACACAAAATACTCCAGTTCTGTTTCTCTATTTGTTCTCCAACAGCAGTGCACTTGGCTACACGGATATACCTTGCTTGGTTTGAGGCTGGGACAGATTTCCTCCAAATCAGAAGGAGGAGGATGGAAGGACTCAGGACGGGACTACCTCCAAAGCTAGAAGGAGAAAGTTCAAAGACTTCAAAGAGAAACCATGATGGTGGGGAAGAATCTGAGGTCTAGCACTCACTCAGCTCTGTGGACTGGAGAGAGGAGTGTTGATTTGGGAAGTGGTGCTGGGTGTGTGTTTTCTGCATTGCTGGATCAAACGTGGAACTCCTCTTTATGTTCTTGCTCTGACTCTGAGTCTTCTTGGTACACTCCTGACTCCTCATGAAGTTTATCTTTCTTTTGTCCTTCTTCTTTACTCTATAATACAGTTACTGTTTTTTTTTTCAATACACACGCCTTTTCCTAGTCCTCTCTTGCACAAACAAAACTTGTTGAAAACTCAAAACTCCAGCTTACCTACCGGACAGGTTAAGCCAGGCATTCCAAGAAGAATGGAGATGCACTGCCCAATTTTACAATACAGTATCCTTTTCCTTTTAACAATCATAATTTTAACTTTAATCCTCCATATTTTGTATTTTTCAAACCTAGGAGAAATAACATTTAGAGATATACTATATAAATATACTATATTGGGTCTCTCTGGGGCAGAAGGACTGTTCGAAATGCATTTAACTGAACTGTTTCATACTGATCCTTCATTGTTGCTGTCCACAACAGATTGATGATGGTGTGCTGCTTGGTGTCCCAATAAATATTGTCATGGTTTCTTTTGTGTAGTGTTTTTCTTTGTCACACCTTTCCCCAAATCCCCTTTCCCATCCATGCATCGAGCCCCTAGCCCTCTTCCCCCACTGTGTGATTTATTGAGGTGTGACTTCACTTTTCACCATAAATGGATCACACGCTTGCTGGGGCAGTTGTGGTGAAAGTGATACCAACTTATTGCATGTCCTTCGATTACCTCAGCAATATTCCACACCGGTCCCATCAGCATCATCGTTAAAAGCCTGCTATGTTGTGTGTTGCGCAAACACTTTACCTTGTCGAACCACTTTTGACTCTGAGCCAACGTCTCCTGACTCCATGATTTCATTTCTAAGTTTACTTTTTAAATATTAGCTCCCCCGTTGCTCAGATGAAGTTGATAGTGCTAGTTTTTATTATCACATCAGGTCTTCTTTGTTGTATATCAAATACTGTCATTGTGGTAGTCTGGTTCCGCGTTCCTAAAGTTATGATGTAATAAGGCCCTCTAACTCAATCTAGTTGACAGTGATGGATTACCCTTTGATTAATCCTGCAGTTGAAGTTCGCATAGGTGGAAGAGGCACCTTCTGTGTTCCCAGCTAGCGCGCTAGCCTGCTACTACTGCTAGCTACCACCCCCTTAAGATGCCACCCTGGGAAAACCCTGCAGTAAGAAGACTCCCTCGCTTCAACTATTAAGGTAAGAGAAGACCTGTGGATTGAGGTTAATTTGTTTAGTTAGTAATTAACCCCTACTGAAGAAGATATTGTCTGTTTGTATCTAGGTTTTTGTAGGTAAAATAGGCAATGCCAACCATCCACTAGTGGTCAATATAGTTGCAGAGGATAGTAGGGCAAGGTTATAAGAAAATGACACACACTTTCTTTGCGGATTTAAAAACCAGGCTACACTGAGAGACTGCAGTGCAAACTAAAACACGAAAATAATTTTTTTAGACATAAATCAAGTGAAATAAATGACCCTCTTTTTATTTTTTACAAATACAGAAACCCACCATTTCCAGCCACAACAGGCCCACCCCTCTTCCCAAGCAAATAGCCCAGTCCACAAAAAGTCCAATATGAAAAGTTTTTGAAAACCTCACCCCAACACCCTCCCCACTCTCTCCATTCTCTCCAACCACAACAAGTCCCTCCCACCAAAAAAATAAATTAAAAAGGGCTTCGAAGAGGGCACTGTCCTTATGGGTCCAGAGCTGCTCCAAGCTCTATTCGATCCTAGAGAGCCGTCTCTCTACCAGGTGCATCCCCGTCAAAGCGAGAGGGGGCAGCAGCAGGTGCAGTCAGGGACTCTGACAGCTGGTGGCAGCTGCACTGGCGATGTAGTGGTCTGGAGGCTGGGGCTGGCATGCCGCTACCCTAGGTCCTGGGTCTGAGGCAGCTATTTCAGCCTCTTCTCCAGGACACTGAGGCACTGGTATTCAGCCTGGATGTTCTCCAGCCTCTGCCACCTTAGATGGGCCACTATCTCCTGCCTGGTTGGTGGTCATCCAGCAGGAGTAGCTATACAAGAAAAACAAAAATAACAAAGACAACATTGGAAACAATGCTGCAAACAAATATTTCTTCAAAATTAGGTAGTGGGTGGCACAGTAGCACTACATTGCTGGTTCTATAGGGACATTGGAATTTGATGTGATTATAATTAGGAGAGTGACAGGGACAATAAACAATGTTCTAGCTGACGCGTCAAGAATTTTCAATTCTATTATGGACACGGAGGCGAGGATTATGCTTTCTCTTTCTTTACTGACTTAAACAGCAGACAATCAAATACAAGTAACAGAAAAAACTACACATCCCAAGATGCCTAACATCCCATCACATGGTCCAATCACCAGTCATGTCCTCTGCCATAAGTCCTTTGACCTTTGATGTCACTTCCTCTTTCTTTGGTCAAAACAGATAAGTTCAACATGAAAACGAAACTTCTTACGCCATCTGGAAAATCCGGAGTCATGAACATCCTCTCCTACTGGATAATCATCACCTGGAGAGCGCAACATTGGGGAATCAACCCAGGAAAAACGTTACACACAAACTTTTCTATGAAGGCAAGAATTTTAGGAATTCTTCTGATCAAGACCTGTAAACAACAAACAGGCAGGTAATATCCCAACGAAATTGAAAATGTCTCAATAAACTGATGTTTCTATAATTGACAATAAAATGGGAGGGAGAAATAACAATACATCATAAATATCCACAATAATTGATATTCAATATGTCATTGTGCTTAAGGGAGGGATAATCCTCACCTCCGTGTCCTTAATAGAATTGAAAATTCTTGACGCGTCAGCTGGAATTTTTTTTATTCTATGTCAGGACCGGAGGCTCCGATTATGCTAGTTTAAAGCTGTTCCATAACTACAGAAGCTACGTCCAGTACTGGTTTGTGATAAAACTTACGAAAAGTATTTTCTGAAGACCAATCTGCTGCCTTCATAATGTCTTCTAACCGGGAACCCAGGGCAAAAGATTTAGAAGCCATAGCCCCTCTAGCAGAATGAGCCCCAAATAGAGAGGTATCAATACCCGCTTCCTTCATCAACCATCTCATCCATCTGGCAAATGTGGCTGAGGTAACCAGTTTAAAATGTTTTTGCAAAGAAATTAACAATTGACCTTTAACATCCTGTCGAAATTCTTCTGTGACAACTTCATAATACTTTAAACATTGGACTACACATAATTTCGAATTTTCAGTATAAACTGGATAAGATACTGACCTGTAATTTGTTTTAGTCCTTCTTGTCACCGAAAAAGTGACTCCATCTGGAGAAAAAGTTCTACCACCTAAATCCAGTGCTCTGACGTCTGAAACCCTTTTGCAAGAGATAAGACATAAAAGCATGGTCAGCTTAGCTGAAAGCTGTTTGCGAGATAAATACCTGTTGGCACGCCAAGAATCCAAACATTTTAAAATAATGTTAACATCCCATAATACAGAATATTTAGCTTGAGGTGGTTTAGAAAGACGTATACCCTCAAAAGTTTGCAAATTAACAGATGTTCTCCAATGGGTTTACCTTCTAGATGAGAGTGTCCTGCTGAAATAGCTGATCTAAAGTTATTGGTCGTCCGATAAGCCAAACCAGAACTCGCTTGTTCTGCTAAAAAGTTAACAATCATACCAATATGTGCCTCCACTGGATTGGCACTTCTTCCATCACACCAACTAGACCATATGCGCCAAGCTGAGTCATATCTTTTATGGGTACTACCGGCCCAGGCCTTCTTAATGTATTCTGCAGCTTGTTTCGAAACATCTGGGGTACTCCATCTTGACCTGAAATTAACCAGGCTAACAAAGTCAACTTCCCTGATGAGACCAGTGGATGTTGAAGGCCCCCCGGACTCAATAGAAGATTCCGCTGAGGTGGAATGAGAAGAGGAGAGGCACAAGCTAACTGTAGAGCTATGGGGAACCAAGGCTGTGCTCTCCAAAAGGGCGTCACCAGAACAATCTCTGTCTTCTGTCTCCGAACCTGAGACAAAACCCTGGCAATCATCAGGAATGGAGGGCATAACTCTGAATCTGGGACCAATCCTGAAGAAAGGCATCTGTCTTTAACACACAAGGGTCTGGACGCCAACTGTAACATTTTGGAATTTGGCAATTGAGTCGTGAGGCAAACAGATTCACTTCGCAATTTCCCCATTCCCTGACTATCTGAGAAAAAATCTGAGGATCCAATTTCCAGTCGCTGGAATCCGACAGGTATCTGGAGTTCCAGTCTGCTATGATGTTCTGGTCCCCAGGAAGGTATTCCGCTATGACCACTAGGCGTTGAGTTAGGCAATAATGCCAGAAATCCTTGGCAATCTCTGCCAGAATTCGGGACTTCGTGACTCCTAATTTGTTGACATACCTCACTGCTGAGACATTGTCCATCTGTAAGAGTATGCAACAATCTGTTTTCTGCGGGGAGCGGCTCTTTATGGCAAAAGATCCTGCCAGAAGTTCAAGGCAATTGATATGTAGGGTTTGCTCCCATTCTGACCATCTGCCTCCCGTCACTAGGGAGTTGCATCGTGCTCCCCAACCCCATCTGCTGGCATCAGATTCTATCACCACTTCTGGGTGAGACCCGAAAATCGCCCTGCCATTCCAGCTTCCATATGATGGAGCCACCACTGAATCTCTGATCTTACTTCGGCAGTCAATGGGATTTGTTCCGAATAACTCAGACCCTGTTGTAGATGTCTGATCTTGAATCTCTGTAGTGCCCGATAATGTAGGGGTGCAGGGAAGATCGCCTGAATAGACGAAGCTAGCAAGCCCACTACTCTGGCTATATTCCTCAATGAGACGGTCTGACTGGATAGAACCGATCTCAGTTCCCTCTTGATGTTGCGCATCTTGTGAGAGGGAAGAAGGAGTTGGCATAGAATAGAATTTATCTGAAACCCCAGGAACTCTATCACCTGAGAGGGTTTCAACAATGACTTCTGCACATTGATAAGGAAACCTAAATCTTGCAGAAGGCTGATGGTCCAATTCAAGTGAGAAAGTAGGACTTGAGGGGATTGGGCCATCAGCAGGATGTCATCCAGATATATAATCAATCTGACTCCCCTGGCTCTGAGCCATTCCATCACAGGTCTCAGGAGCTTCGTGAAGCACCAAGGGGCTGACGACAGACCGAATGGAAAGGCAAGAAACTCCAAACACTGCCCCTTCGAATTGCAGAAATCTCCTGTGAGGAGGAAAAATTGGAATCGACAGGTAGGCATCCTTTAGATCCAGTCGAACCATCCAATCCCCTTCCAAGAGGATATCTCTTAACGTGTAGATGCCCTCCATCTTGAAGTGCCTGTATAGGATCCAATGATTGAAATCCTTTAGGTTCAAGACTAAACGGTGACCTCCTCCTTTCTTGTCTACTACGAAAATAGGACTGAGGAAACCGTAAGGATGAGGTGAGGCAAACTGGACGGCTCCCTTGTCTAATAGAGCCTGCACCTCTTTGTCTATAAAATTTTGATTTGCTAGGGAAAAACACATCTGTAACAGAGGGGAGAGTCGTTTGGGAGTACTGATAAACTCCAGTCAAAATACCCTGACCGTTTGGAGAATCCATGGATCTCCGGAGATCCGTTCCCAATTTGCCAACCATAATGCCACTCTGCCCCCAAGTTTGACCTGAGAGAAATTAATAATGCTCACCTGTGAAACTTGAGTCCTGTATGGCTCCTTGCTGCCCTCTGCGATGGCCCCTGCAGAAACGAGGACGTCCTCCTCTGGGGCGAGTGGGGTAGAAGGTGGGGTCTTGTTCCCCGTACCAACCACCTCAGCCTCTCGGGTAGTAGTTTTGGGGACTATTGTATGTTCCTCGGCCGGGCATATGTCCCCCGTAAAGACTGGCCCTGACAAAAAAGCCTAGTTTAAAAACCTTCTTGAGAGACATTTGGGCTTTGTCTAGCGAAGAAAAGGTGGAGCAGAACTTAGCCAAGTCTTTAATAAAAGATGATCCAAAAAGAAGTCCTTCAGCCGAAAGGCCCGCTTCCGAGGTTGCAAGATCCGACAACTTTGGATCAATGTGCATTTAAACAGATTTTCTGCGTTCTGAAGAAATAGCACAATTAGAGTTTCCTAGCAGGCAAATGGATCTTTGAGCCCAACCGATAAGGACATCTGTGTCCACAGGAGATCCTAATTCCTTAGCCACATACGCCATCTCAAGGATCTTGGTCAGAGGTCCTGAAAGATCCAACAGTTTGTCTTGGCAATTACGCCAGGATCGATCCAAACCTTTTTTGGGGTCCTTCGCAAATTTCCTCATAAAGGTGACCATGGTAGGTTCTATTTCTGGCGTATCAGAAACCTTGCCTTCTAGGTCTGGTCTGGGACATTCTGCTTTTAATCGTGATCTGACTTCCTTATCGAAACTTTTTCTTAAGTTAGATTGGACATATTGAGCCACTTCGGGTGGGGGCTCCCAATTGGAAGCTCTGGGGTGTATGATTTCTGTGGGTTCGAAGTCCAAAACCTGGCAATGAGGGGGCGCTTTTTTAGCCCTTTTACTAGGCATAGGAGGGTCCGAGTCATCTGAATCGTCAGAAGAGGAATCTTTATCAGAGGAAGAGGGAGAGAAGGAGGCTTCCTTCTTAGAGCTATAATTATGTTCCCCACTACGTTTCTTACGCAGTTTTTCGAATGCGTCAGCATGAATACCACTAACTTCGGCTCTAGATTCCAAATTTTTTGTCTTGTCCTTTACTTTTTTAGATTCGGGTTGCGGTTGTTGCCCTCGCATCCAACCCTGTGATCGAGCGTAATCAAATAGTTGCCCCAAAAAGGGGCCCAATGCTCTCACCAGGGCATCATTTACAGATTGCTGGACCCTGGTATCAAGGGCTTCAACTAGATCCACTTCCAGTTGATTGTCCAACTCCTCAGTATAATATTCTGTTTCTTGGTCATCCCACTGAGCCATGACCAGAGTGTTAAGGTACAATAACCTTTAAAAGATTATTATATATTATTTAGATAACGCTGGAATCAATGGGGGAGTGCAAAAACCCCAATTCAGGCAAGTAGTGAAGTGCCCTTAGATAAAGTGTGGAGGGAGCTGCCTGAAGGCACTCTCGGCAGAAACCTTGTTTTAAATTTTACAACCCAGCCAAAATTCTTTGTTGCTGGGCGTCAGGGAGCAAATTGAGATGTCTGGGAGGCACCTAGGACACACGTGCTGTAATCACACAAGCCGATCGATTCCAGAATGGAAAAAGGATCGGCTCGTTTAGACGCGCGCGCGCGTGTAGGTTAAAAATAGAAAGGAGACTGCGGGAGAAGTGCAGCTCCGTTCCCGCTCCACTTCAAAAACGGGCCTCAAATCCTGGCAAAAAGCCAAAATACAAAGCGCAAGGGCGCTTAAATACACATATTAGTAGCGCGCTGAATCGCAACACTTAAATAATCAACAATAACAGTAATTACAGTTAAGTAAACATACAAAGCATTAGAGAGAACAAAATTGTGTACTTGTCTGCTGCGAAGCAGCAAAGAAAAAGGAAGGGACATCAAAGGTCAAAGGACTTATGGCAGAGGACATGACTGGTGATTGGACCATGTGATGGGATGTTAGGCATCTTGGGATGTGTAGTTTTTTCTGTTACTTGTATTTGATTGGCTGCTGTTTAAGTCAGTAAAGAAAGAGAAAGCATAATCGGAGCCTCCGGTCCTGGCATAGAATTGTATTTGTTTTCCCACATATGCCTCACAGAAAAAGTACTGACTGTCCAGTAGAAGAGAATTAAGGCAGAATAACACAAGAGTAAAAACACAGTGATTTCATTTTTTTTCTTTTAAAGGCTGTCCTAGTAACTAAATAGATGCTTTTAGTGGAAAAATAAAAATTAATTACCACTCAGTTATGACTAAGGCATTATACACTATTGGGTACAAGTTGTTGCACCAAATTAATGGAGGCATGCCAGCCAGCACTTCGAGTATCTATCTTTAATTCCAATGGCCCTGCTCTTCCCCAAATGCCTTTCACTTAGTTTCTACCCTGACTCCAAAGAGGCAGATGAATATATAAGATATGTCACAAATGGCATGTATAAAACGCAGATATATTTATCCTGTCTGCCATAAGTAGATAGTGGGGATAATGTTGCACTGTACTATAAGGAACAAAATTGGCTATATAAATTGAATTTGGCAGGTTCGTCACAGAGTATCCCTTGCACCAAACTTGAACTTACTCAGTGGCCTCACCCACCCCCACAAATTCTTTTCAACAAATGAATTTGCTGGGTAGGAAGGAAAGGAAACTTTACTTACTACACTGCTGAGTAAGGCAGATGGATTAGGCGGGTAGGTAGAGATTTTACTATGGAATAGAGGGATATCAATGATCATCAATTCATCGTGTGCCTTAGCTTTGGCCTATTCAGTCACTGTATAGATGAAAGGCTAAAGGGAAAAATCTGAACAGGCATGAAATAAATCTGTTTTGTGAAACCATGAAATATGTTTTGGAAACACTTCACATAGCCATAAAATATGGCACATGCCAAAAATGGGTTCTTCCATTTGTTTAGTAGGCTAGGATTCAAGAACTTAGGAAAGAATAAATGAGTGAAGTACTAAGAGATGACTGAGTGGGGGAAGGGAAAACAACACACCTTGTGTGTTTGGTTTGCAATGTGTTGAAAACATTTTAAGGGCTGCATTAACTGAAGCAGGTGCACACTGAACTTCTTCAGTCATAGGTGGTAAAACGCCATAGGCAGAAAGGGGGTTGATGAATGATGATGACGGGTGGGATACATATCTGCCTCGTTTAACGACGACAGTGAGTCAAGGGATTAGAACACAAATTAAAATACCCCTCACTTTGAACCATAGCTTTGATAACCATAAAATACAAAGTAAGTGAAGTAGGTAAGCAGCATGCCCCTCTACAGAAGAGCTCCCTTGTATATTCATCCAAGCAATTATTCAATCATCCTTTAATTCTTCTTACTATATTCACCCATAGCCGCCATGATTTAAGCTTTACTTTCTGTCATCTAGTCTTTCACCAAAATTCACAATCCATTACCCATCCTTTCAGTATTTCAATCTCTTTCAATCATCCTTTCACCCATCCATCCATTTACACAATACTCACCCAGGCATCCTTTCACCCACCTACCTATCCTTTCCTTTCACCCATTTCACCCACCCTTTCTTTTAACCTTCCGTTCTTTCCAGTTTCCATCAAGCCATCAATCTTAGCGTACATTATGTGTGCTTTTGCTGAACTGCAGATAGAAGAGGCCATAAGTAACCCAACCATCGCTGTAGCTGCAACGTGGGGAGGGTTCACAGTCACGACAACACCCTTGTAGCTAGAGAATAATAGTAATTATCAATAAGCAAACAATGTGACTTACCACCACATGTTTCTGCTGCCTCTTCTCCCCCTACTCCATCTGCTCCTGTGGGCGAACAAGTGCGGTTTCCACTGGTGGTTGGTGTGGCTAGAAAAAAACATTATACAGGTTTTTAGATGCAATTATAAAGATTTTACTCAAACAAATACAACCGCAAAACAGCTTTACAGTACTGTTATCACTGCAATATGTTTTATCAAAAATTTCGCTCTGGGCATTTTGTTGGTTCACAACTTTAGAAAAGCCAGGTAGTCAAACCAACCAAAAACCTTGTGCATAATGGAGGGGCAGAGCTGTAACCTGTGATGATGATGGCTCGGAATCATTGAAGTGCAATGAAGGGGTGGAATAAAAATGGTCAATGAAAGACAGAAAGAAAAGATAATACAGGGATAACAGGAATTAAACACAAATTGGATAGAGGAGTTGAAAAAAATGAAACAGTATAACAATAGTAAACCAGGCAAAATTAAAAGTAGTATAATAGTGGGCAGAGGTCAAAGCTAGTGAAATAATAATAATATTAAATAATAGGACTCAGAGCCCTCAGCATTGGCGCTGGTGGTCGGCGCTTCCCCAGCTCCTGCCGGACCTGCTTCTGTGGTGCCCATCTTCTTGCCCTTGAGTGTTGATGTAATAAATAAAGAAGATAAAAAAATAGATTAGTGGAACAGTTCATCTCCACAAAATTATTATATAGCAAGCAAACTCAGTAACATTGTACTTAAATCACATCACCTATGCTACTAGTATGATCAACTATCGTTGAGTTGGCTAAACTCCTAAAATCCCTAGTCCAAATTTCCTTAACAAAAACTACTTTTGGAACTAATGCATTGCAATGCTTGATCTTTGATTCTATTCTCATTTCTAAACCCCCTTGATGGGCCAGCGCAATCTCCCTTTTTTTAAATGCATTGATACATACTAGTACTACACACCACTGTGAAATAACTTGAGACTGTGTGAGCTACATAAAGAAAGTCACAGAGAACACTAACTCACTGATATCACTAATTCACTATGGTGACAGCAGGACGGAGGAGTCTGAATTGCAATGGCTTCTTAAATAATCATCCAAAGCGAGTGCCTATGAGTAGGATGATGTAGCGCTGAACACCCGCCTAGCTCTAAAGGGATCACATAATATATAATATTCTTAAAGCAAACTAAACGTAACTGACCTCTGAGTGTGAGCAGCATGCTATTCGGAAAAAAACAGCCCTGTAGAACGCAAACATAAAATGCTCACCGAGCCCCTGAATCTTCACACCTAGCAGGTCAAGCAGGTCCTGCTCACGGTCCATGATATCTGCCCAGTAGTGCGTTAGTTGCTGGGTGGTCCGCTGGACCTTGGTGGTGCCCCGAAAACACCTGCGCCCCTTAGCCCTATGCAGCTAATGCTCCCGCCGGTGCTGACCGCTGCCAGGCCTTCCGTCTGCTTCCAGCAAGGAGAGAAGGTGGCGCTCCACATAGAAAACCAGTGCTGCCACCTCATCCTCACAAAAGATGGACCGGGGTTGCATCCCTTGGTGGCTACCACAAGGCAGATGGCTGCTGCTAGCTGTCGGGGGAGGCTTGGCACTGCCACTCCCCTGTTCGCCAGCACCGCCGTGCTCTGCCATGGTGCTGGGGTGAATAAAAAAAGGAGGTGAAGAAAGGAAGAAATAACTTAGTAAGTAAAGGGAAAAATATACAAAAACAAAGAACGTCACAAAAAGCATTAAAAAATGCAAAAAAAGTAAAAATACACAGACACACACTAATGGAATAAATACAAATGAGGGGTAGATTATTTAGGTGGGTGGAAGATTGAAAAGATAATTAAGGTGTAAAAAAAACTTAAGGGATGAAAAAAACAGGCCCAGCATCATAAAAAGGGTGAAAAAGAAGATGGCTGTGCCCATGCGAACCCCGTGGTGCCGTTTGCGGTGATTTTGAATGTGAGTACATACGTCGCGTTGCGTTTGACATAAATCGCAACGCAAATAGGCGCAACAAGGACCTCCCCCCACCCGTGGAACTCCTCGTATTGCTGCATAGTTTTTTTGCCGCTTCACAGAGTTCCTTGTAGTGCGACTCTGCGCATTCTGCCCTGGCCAAGTCGTGGTGACTTTGTCAACCAGATAGGCATAGATGCTGTTTGAGGTGCCTTTGTAAATAACGTAGCTGTTTTTAAAGATGGTGTTGGCCAGAAAGTTAAGTCAGTGGATTTCACAGATGCTTGGTGAGATGAGCTCAGCATGGAGGATGCTCTTAAAGGTGGTCAATGTGGAGTTTTGGAGGCCATGGAGCACAATGTTTCTATGATCCATTTGCAAGCACAGGGTTTTAAACAACATTTCTGAAGATGCACTCATAGAGGAATGTTTTCACTTTATTTGGTGGAGAGGCTAGTACCAGCCTGTCTATGGTTTCTTGGCAATATATTCCCTGAGGCTGGGTTTACTGTCCATAATGAATTCAAGTTACTTGGCATTGGGTGAAAGTTAGGGTTTGAAGCTGTCAAAGTTCATGCCATTATGCCAGTTTTTGGATATTTCTTTCTTGTTGTTCTTATCAAATTACTTTTAACACTTTGTCCTCAGTGTGATGATGTCCTGGCTGTAGGTGTGTCAAGAGCCACCAGAGGTGGTGAGCTTGTCAACCAAATAGGCATAAGAGCTGGTTGAGATGGCTTTGTAAATAACATAGCTGCTGTTGAAGATGGTGTTGGCCAGCAAGTGAAGCCACTGGAGTTCACAGGTGCTGGATGAGATGAGCTCAGCATGTAGGATGCTCTTAAGGATGGCCAATGTGGAGTCTCAGAGGCCATGATGCAGGATGTTTCCATGATCCATAGGCAAGTAAAGGGTTTTGAACAGCATTTCGGAAGTTGCTTTCTTTGAGGAATGTTTTCACTTTATTTGGTGGAGAGGCTAGTACCAGCTTTTCTATGTTTTCTTGGCAGGATATTGCTTGATGTTGGGTTTATTGTCCAGGATGAATCCAAGTTACTTGGCATTGGGTAAACGTTGGGGTTTGAAGCTATCAAAGTTCATGCCATTATGCCAGTATTGGACTATTTCTTCCTTGTTGTTCTCATCAAAAACCAGGAATTCTATTTTGGTGGTAAGTGCTGAACATCCATGTCTGGGTAAGTTGCAAGCAATGTTTTCAGTGTGTGCAGCATTGGATCACTGGACTGGAGGAAACTTTCAAATTCAGTTGTGCTGTATCTAAATATTGGTTAATTTTGATGTTGTTATTGGTGAGCAGAGGAAGGGATTCCATGAATGGGTTGAATATGACCTGGGACACCATGGAACCCTGAGGGGAAAGTACGGTGATAGGGATATTTTGGGATCCTGAGGGGCCCATCTGAATGGTCTGGTGTTGGTTGGAAAAGTAAAAGGAGAACTAGTGAAGGGCAGTGCCAATAAACCGATTCAAGACTTCAGTGTGTAGCTGAGGGGGATAGTCTAGGTTCCAAAGGCAGATGAGCGGTCCAGCAATATGGCTGTCATTGATGTGATCTTGGAGTTGAGCCTAGATTTCTTTTTCAATTATCTTGCCAATGAAGGATAGGTAAGTGATGGATCAGTATTTGGCAATGCCATCACTGTATTGGGTACGCTTTATTAAAAGTGGAAGGATCCAGACTCTCTTAAGAGCTTCTGAGAAGATGCTTCAGTGGGAGAGCCATTGACAATGGTGAGTTGGGGAGAGAGAACTTCTATGGAGAGAGCTTTATTTGAGATGTTGGTGAGATATGCAGGAGATATGGCTTTGAAGAATGACCACTGCACAATGCTATATGAAGGGATGGGTTTAAAAGATGAATCAGACTATGCTTTGTTGATATGCTGTTGATTTGTCTGTATTTTGCCAATGAAGAAAAGATTGATAGCATTACACTTGTCTTTAGAGTGCAGTATAGGAGGGGCAGGTAGGGGGCTAATGCCATGCTTGATTGTCTTCGTGATTGCTTCGTTTGCAAGTTTAATTGCTGGCATTATTTCAGTACGTGGCTTTGAATAACGGTTTGACATGCCTGAGTGCTGCTTGAAGGGATTTCAGTAGCATCAGGTCATCCTGTGTTCTTTTTTCTTCTGTTTTCTTTCCTGTCTGTGGTTGGACCACTTGTTGTTGGTGAGGTATTTGGCATAACATGGTACTCAATGTTGCAGCTTGCATTTGCTTTTTTGGTTTGGAGCATGGGTGTTCACATGTTTTTGTCAGAAACTGCATTAGGGCTACGGCATGAAGGATGCCTCTGTGTGAGACTCGCAGGTTTGTGACAACACTAAACTGGAACCCACCTTTTAATGACAGCATAGACACATACTCTAAGTTGGTAATCAACTTAACAGCTATACTTTTAGGGGACATGATGGGTGTGAAGGCCAGGGGTAGAAGGAAATGTCCTAACGTATTCTCGACCATTCCAATATGGCCACCCTTCAGTGTTATAAAGTAGAAGGAAAACAGATTTTCTCTTCAGGGTCACAGGAACCGGAGAAAGTATAAGTAACTAGTATGCATATTCAGTCATTTCCTGGCAAAAGGATGCGTTGATGTTTAGTTCATGAAGCTACGATCCTATCGGCCAGTATTCCTGTATCACTGCTTACTTTCCTAAAGCATGCACTTGTATCTACTTGTATATCTAAGAATGTGTGTATGCATCTGTGGAGGAATGTACTTGGTACTTGTGTAGCACAATCTTAGCCAAAGACAGCAGAAAACTGTGCAGGGTGAAATGCAAAGATAATTCAATATGCAATTTCAGAGGTAACTAGTTTGTGGACTGTTATTGCATCATGATGCAGTGCTCTTTAAAGAGGTGCATTTTCAACTATTTCTTGAATTAAAGATGGTCTTTCCCTTTGTTTTGCACCTTTGTTGTTTTTCTTGTTTCTTTTCCTCTAGTTCCTTTCTGTGTTGACTTCACCCATCGGTTTCTTCCTTCATGGTACCTTCAGACCGTTTAATTTAATGATTTTCTGATATTCTGTCATGCGGACACAATCTCTCTTACATTTCTTGCCACCTTGTGGAGCAGTGATGTATCTGCATCACACTTTTGAGGATTATGTGGTTAACTCCTTCATTGTCCTAACAACATATATATATATATAAATATATATATATATATACACACATCATAACAACATATATATATATATATATATATATATATATATATATATATATATATATATATATATATATACATCATAAAAGGTGTTGCAAGGACACCCTTTTGACGTATATATATATCATTATATTGCTGCCTCTCAGGCAGCATCTGTTTTAAATATTTTTGGACTCGTCCAATTAGGGGGACATTTTTCTATCCTGGGGCTGGGAAAATTGAGTTTAGCAGTGCCTGGCCACTTCTCAGCACTGCCAACCTTCCGAATGAAGAGCTCTGGTGCTGACTTTCAGTATGTCTCATTAATACATGTCACTGGTACCATCACACACATTGGATGGTACAGGGCGGGTTTCCCTAGCCCCTCCCAGATCCATTCAATGATCCAGCGAGTGAGAGGGGATAAGAGCAGCTATTGCTGTCCTCAGCTCTTCCATTGCTACCAGCTCGAGACACTTTCCTGTTGCTGGGAGAGAAGGTGAAAGGAGCATCCCACCTCCTACCACCCTCCTATCACCTTGAACCCTTTCCACTGAAAGAAGAAATGAACCAGGAGGTAGGGATTTGAAGGGGGGGAACTAGTATTATTCTCCTGCTTATTCCAGATTCCTAATGTAGTATCACAACAGCTCCTTCCTTTCCCAGCTCTCCATTGTCCAAGAGAAGCATTGGGAAAGGGTGGAACTGAATGTCTGTGCCACAACAAAGAACCAAACACTATTTGGATTTTTTTAGCCTAAAAAACATCGAACCGTGTTTGACTCTTTTCTGGGGCACCGAGACCCAGTTTTGAACCTCAGCAAGAAGCGACGTGCTGTTTGTTTGTTGTTTCTTTTACTTTATCCTTAGAACAAAACAAACAGTGCTTGGTTACTTGCTGGGGTGGCGACATGCTTTTTTGATTTTTTCTTAGCCTCAGAAAAAAGCGAAGGTGCTCCTTGCCCCTCGCTAGGTCACAGGAACACACATACTTGTGCCCCAGAGAGGAGCTTGGAAACTGTTCGGATTTCTTCTTAGCCTCACAAAAAGTTCTAATCTCACCTGACTCCTCGTTCTGGTGACATTTGTCTGGAACAATCCTGATTGGATTTATTCTTGTTTTCAGAATAAACCCAAACAACAACTGGCTCCTTGCTGGGGTGGAGAAACACACATATCAGTCCCACAGTAAAGAACCCAGACACTGCTTGGATTTATACTAAGCCTAAGAAAAATACAAATTGTGTTCACCTACGCGTTAATGCTGAGAATCACATGCCTGAGTCTGACATCATCTAACATCTAGGAGACTGCCAGATATTTCTGAACACTAGACACCAGGAGTAGTACTTGGAGGTATGACTTGCACGGATGTCACCACTGTTTCTTACTCAATGTTACCTGAAAAGGTCAAACATTCATTATAAAAGTAGATTTCTCATATTTCTGTGATGGAATGTTCTGATGTCTGGATTGGGTGGGGAACTGCAACAGTCATACACTCAATATTCCCACACATCCACTCACAGTACAATACCTGGGCAGATAGACCTATCCCATACAATAGGCTAAGCCCCATAAGTGGGGTAGTGTTTTTATGGGGAGAATTGTGGCAATATTGAATGTTGAGATGTAAGAAATTGGATTATTATCTAGGAAGGTGAAACCACCATAAGGAATAATCACACCCCTTGTCAGGGTAAAACCTCTAAGTCATTAAATTGACCTGCGCTCAACCCGATTGGAGCTATGGCACAGAACAGGCAGCTTTTACTTAGCACAATGTGTAAAGTATTTATGCAGTACCAAAAGAGTAATAACGTTGAAATGAAAAACAATAAAATTATGAAACTGAGTTAGAAGAATAAAGTACAATATAGTCAACAAAAGAATGCCAAAATGACAAAAATTCAATTAGAGGAACTGGAGATAAGAACTTTTACATTTTATGTAGGAATAGCACCAAGAAGCATAAAGTGCCCATGATAGTCAACGGTCTGGGAAGACTGAGGCAGATTTTAAGGCTGACTGCTATGGAACACGGGTCATATACACAAATCAGGTTCATCATGCTTAAAGATATTACTTTCTGACTTTAGTCCTTTAAGTTCAAATCCAACACAAGAATGTGCTTCTAAAGCCCCAAGTACTTAGGGATGGCACTTAAAGGATCATAGGGTGTCAGGCAGACACCAACAGCAAAGTCCAGTGCAGGTCTAGCTCCACTGATCAGCTGGGCAGTTGCAGAAAAGGCCTCTTGTAGATTGTTGTATTCCTGAAGCTTTAACAGGAAATCAGCCTTATGATCATTGGAGTCCACTTTTTTGTCCTGGGAATAAGAGAGGGCCCATTCCTACAGGGCTCTTCTCAGGTTGCAGACAGGTAGTTCAGTCTTCTTCTGATATTCCTCAGGTCAAGGAGCATTCTGAAGTGAGTGCCTGAAGATGCCTCTTTAATATCTTGCACAAACTGGTGGGTGGGAATCACTCCCGGCCACACCCTAACCAATAGAATAAAAGTTCCCGGAGACAACCTGCTAGAAATTGGATTACTGGTTGAGGGGGATGAAATTCTACTCAAGTAGCAACCACAATCCTTGTCAGGGTGAGGTTGCAAGCAAACTACAAATAAACCTGTGCTCAACCCTCTGGTAGGTTGACACAGAGCAGTCAGGCTTAACGTAGAGGCAGTGTGTAGAGTAATTATGCAGCACTTCAAACAGTAAAAAAGTGGAAGCATAATAAAAGTTGTATTAAAGAAATCAAGAAAAAAATGACAAAAATCCAATCAGTAGAAATGGAGATATACAGTTTTAAAGATTTCAGTAGAAGGAAATGTCCATTCCAATATGGCCACCCTTCAGTGTTATAAATTATAAGGAAAACAGATTTTCTCTTCTGGGTCACAGTATAAGTACCTAGTATGCACATTCAGTCATTTCCTGGCAACAGGATGCGTTGCACCAAAAACACAAAGTGACAACTGTTGGTATCTGGTCACGCAAACCTGGGACAAAGTCACACGTTCATGTCAACCGTAGTAGAGTTAGGGACAGCTACAGGGATCCACTTAGGTCTGCTAAACACAGTACTTTTATCCTGGTTGTGATTTGGAGTCCAGCGTCAAGGACACCTCCTTTAGGCAAGGCAATTCAAGCTTCTTGCGATGCGTGGCACAGCAGCAGTTTCGATGGGCTGCATTGGGCAAAGTGATGTCCTTGCATGGAGATGTGTTGCAGACCTGTGGTTCCCACGGACTGCGTTGAACAAAGCAACGCCCTTGAATGGAGATGCATCAGAATTGATGTGCAAGCACTGCGGGAGATGGGCTGCATTAGCTGAGGAGAAGCATAGGTCCTGCTGAATCCACAGATTGACTGTCAGAGCACCTTCAGGCCCTCTTCCAAGGGTCAAGGACTGGTGGTAGGAGACCTTCAGGGACGGTAGGCTTCCCAAATGTCAGCCAATTAGCCCATGGAGTCACTCTGGGGTCATGGGTCTAGTGATGCATGTCCAGTCCTCCTTACCCAGACAAAAAGGCTTCAGAGCAGCAGATAAGCACAGCAGGGCAGCAGTAATTCTGGGCATCAGTCCAGTCAAGTGGCAGTCCTTTCAGCAGCACAGCATGCCTTCTTCCTGGTAGAGTCTATCCTAAAGTATACAGAAGGCAGGGTCAGATATAAAGTAGTTATACCTTGTGCTCACTCTGAAGTGGAGGAAGCTTCTAGAGGTTTCGCCCAAGGCGTCAGCCTTCCCCTTCCCACCTGTCCTGGCCCTAGCTTGTCTGGGGTCACAAAAAACTAGTAATAAGGTACCTCTAATGTTATCCCATGGGAAAGGTGGTCCTTGCAGTAGGGATACACGAAGTTAGGAGTTTTTCACTACCAGAACATGTAAAACTTAAAAGAACATGTATGTGTGCCTTTACTGCCATCCTCTGCTCTGCCCACTGCTGGGCACCCCATGGCCTGGCTCTGACAGTTTCCAGCACCCTTGCGCTTCTCCTTAGCTGAGGGACCCCCCACAACCACTGAGCTATTTGTCATGGCCCACACACTATCGACTTATGATCATTCCTCCCTGCTTGGGGGGCTTCCACACTCAAGGGAACCACAGGTTTAGACTCACAGACTAAAGTTGTCGCTTGATACCAGGCATCAGTCTATTCTAATTGCCATTGTCCCTTCTCATTTGCTTTCCCACTCTGCCCATACTTCGCTTCTTATACATGTTTCTCCCCATTCTTCCTCCCCCCACCCATGTACCCTGCCTTTGGCTCTCATGTGGGACTGCCTGTTTGAGCCTAAGTAAATACAAGGCCCTTATAGACTCTTCACAGAGGGACCCTCTCCCCTCCTATCTCTACACCTCCCTGGCCTTCACTAGCAGTGGACAGGCTATTGCATGCAGTGAGACAGAGCACATCCCCTACTTGGCCCCACTGACACTGATCCCCAACGCACCACACTGTTATGTCACTATCAAGGATTCTGTACGTCATTTCGTGGAATGTGAATGGACTCAAATGTAAAAAAGTACTCACATACCTTAACTGTAAACATGGAGATGTAACCTTGATTTAGTAAACCGACCTCACAAACACAGAGGTGGGGAAATTACAGGGAGACTGCGTGGCAAAGGTCATCCACAACAGCTGCCCACAACTGCCAGACGATAGGACCATGATGCCTCAGCAAGTCACTCCCATTCACAGTGCTTAAGACATGTACGACTCCAGAGAGTCTGTACGCATTTGTGAAGATGTGAATCTGTGACAGAACGCTGTGTCTGGGCACAATCTATGTACCAACTTGTTTAAAATGTCTAGTCCTCCTACAGCTAATCGCCTGCTGCCGGAGATAGGTGTCACACACTTGCTTCTAGGGGGCAGCTGGAATCTACTTTGGGACATGATCCTAGACTGAACCAGCCCAGTTGATGTGGGCAACAATGCAGACCAGACCCTCCTGGGTAAGATCATCACAGACCGTGGACTTCTTTACGTTTGATGCCTACTACACCCCACAGATAAAGAATTCACCAGCATCTTGCGGGTATACAGCATACAATTGAGGCTGGATTACTTCCTTGTCTCTCAACCAATGGTCACCTTTGAAAGTTCTTCACTTATTCTTGAGGGAGTGCTCTCAGATCATTCACTAATCCACTTCTCTGTGGATTTGGGGCTTGTAACACATGTACTCAACCGGTGGAGCCTCAACTTCTCTTATTGCAAAGTGACACAGGGTAAGGACATGCTCAAACCTCATGTCTCCACTTACCTGGAGCAAAACAGAGGGTCAGTAGTCTTGTCACAAATGCTATGGGAGGCAGCTAGTGTGACCATTAGAGGGCAGCTGATGCGATACACTGCCACATTCAATAACCAGAAGGTAGAACTGGGGAGGGTCAGAGAGATCGTCATACCAGACCTAAAATGCCTGTATTTGGATCGCCCCTCCATTACTATCAGGCACTGCTTGGAAAAAGAGCACATTGATCTCAGCGCACTCTTCACTTTCAAGGCAAAATATGCACTACAAAAATTGAAAGGCCTCACTATGAGCAAGGATAGAAGGCTGGTACATTATTAGTGGCCTTATTGTGGCAGAGGGAAGCAGGGATGACTATATCTGCCACACAAACTGATTCTGGCAGTTTCATCAGTTGCTCACATAAAACTGCAAACATGTTTGCAGCTTTCTTTCTGGCCATCTACATCCATGAAGCAGACATGGACCCTAAACAGCTAGATGCCTTCTTTGACAGAATACACTTACCTGGTCTCAACGAGACGAGCAGGGAACTGCTCCAAGGAGAAATTATCACGAAGGAGACAGCACAGGCCATCTCCAATCTTCCATATCACAAGGACCCCAGGTAAGATTGCTTACAGGCTGAGTTCTACAAGTGGATGAATGAGGAAGCTGTAGAACCTTGTACAACATCTTCAAGGAGGCTGGCCACATGGGGACTCTTGGACCTCTCTCGAGCAGGGTCCTTATCATGGTACTCCCCAAGCCTGTGAAGGACCCTACTTTTTGTAGCGTTACAAGCCAACTTCCCTTCTCAACGAGGATATCAAGATACTAGCCAGGATCCTGGTGGCACATCTAAAGAATGTCAACCCCTCCCACCACTGGTCCACAACCCCTAAGAGGGGTTTGTCCCAGGGCATTCATCCTGGAACCATCTTCGCACATTGGCACACACTTTGTGGCTGGCCAACGATCCGGTCCTGTCGCTCAATGCTGAGAAGGCATTTGACAGAATCAAAAGAGGCTATCTCTTCGTGACACTCCATAATTTGACTTTAGAGGGGATTTCCTCTCCAAGATTTCCTGGCTTTATGATTTCCCCTCAGCACAGGTCAATTGTGGTGGTTTTCTTTCGTACCCCTTCCTGGTCCACAAGGCAACACAACAGTAGTGCCCATTGACTCTCTTACTCTTCCTCCTGGCCATTGAACCCATCGCCACAGCTCTGCAGCAATCAAAGCAGATAGTAGGAATCTCTACTCCTGGAGGGCCATTGACACTCTGTATCTATGTAGACAATATTCTGCTCATGCTCTCCACCCTTACAATTTCGGCTCTCCTGGATACCATCTCCACTTTCACAGCGCTATCTGGATATAAGAATAACTGGAGAAATAGCAAGGCTCTACCAATCTTGCGAATGGTAATTGGGGGCAGCCATAGATTGCTAATCATTTCAGTGAAACCCCTCAGACCTCAAGTATCTGGAAATCTATATTAACAAGTGCCTAGATTACATGGTGGCAGATAACATGGAGTCGCTTTTGGAGAGGATAAGGCTTGGCTATGACAAGCGGTCACAACACAATCTCTCGTTATGGGGCAGGACACAGGCGGTAAAAACGATGACACTCCTGAGGTTTACCTATGTGCTAAGAATGTTCTCATTGCTAATACCTCTTAAAGCACCATGTTTCCTAGACGATGGAATTAAGACTTTTATTTGGGAGAAGTCAAGACATCAGCAGGCCATAGGCAAAGTCGTATCCTACCAATGCCTTGCACCTGCTCAGCTCACCTGCATGCAACCTCAAGTCCAAGACCCCCATTTCGGATCGAGATTGAGAACAACATATTGAAAAGCCCACTAGGACAAAATTCGCTGTACAAATACAATGCCTCTGTGTGCGGCCCGGTTAATCCCATGATCCAGGCCAGGGCCAAAATGTGGCAGAGTTGCTGCCTCATTCTAATTGCTGGCATACACACAGCGACATTGTACACATTCTTTATGACTGCCCTGATGACCGCTCCTTCTGGGTAGAAGTCAGATCAATGCTGAGTGGGACAATAGCAATCCCCGTCCCGATGTTGAGCTTCCTGTTCATGCTCCATGACACAGCAGCCTCCACTCCATTATTCCATCATGAACGTAGGTTGCGTCATACAACACTAACAACTGGAAAGATTTGTGTTCTCTGACCCTGACCCAACCAGGAGGAATGGTTCCAAGAAATGTATAGAACATCCTTCTATGAGAAACTCATCTATAATCTGCAAAACAAGGCTGATATCTTCCTCCTCATGTGGTCACACTTCCTGCAAGCTGACTGATGATGGTTGACAGGCATACAGGTGATAGCCTTGGCTAATATGACCCTCCTCCCCTCCCCCTCCTCCACCTCTTTCTTTCTTCCCCCTGTTGTACATCTTAAACCCACACTACAGCTTTGACTGATGGCCTGGGGGTCGACATCGCATCCCTGGCCTATCCAGGGCTCGTTATGTGACCCTCCCCCTACTGCTTTTCTCCCCTGTGCCCGTTCATTCCCTCTCCCAACTGCAACACCTTTTCATTTCTTACTTCTTAGCATCCCTCAACACATGATAACAAGGGTCAAGCAAGCATGTGCTGTAATACGGATGATTTCTTTGTACTAATTTGTGCATTCAAGTTGTTATTAAGTGGTGACAATTGTGTGTTTGTATCACTTTGAAAGATGACTAAAAAAGTGTACATGCCCAACTTTTTTAAATACACTGCACTCAGCCATCCGAGCTATTTAGTGTACTTACCCTAGGCTGCCCTACATAAATTAAAGAGTAAGGTTTGGGCCTGGCAAGAGGTTTTTTAGCCAGGTTAAAATTGGAGTTTAAAACTGCACACAAAGATTGCAATGGAAGGCCTGAGACATGTTTGCAGGGCTACTTAAGTGGTGGCACAATAAGTGCTGCATGCCCAGTAGTAGCATTTAATTTACAGGCCCTGGGTACATCTAGTACCACTTTACTAAGGACATACAAGTAAATTAAATATGTCAGTTGGAAGTATGTCAATTTTACCATGTTTAGAGGAGAAAGCACAAGCACTTTTGTACTGGTTAGCAGTGGTACAGTGCAAAGGGTCCTAAAGCCATAAAAAATGAAGTTCGTAAACACGAGGGTCTAAGGTATAAAGTTAGGGGAGAACCACAGTGAGGATGCCAGGTCTAACACAATGCTACTCTCTCTGACATTTTCAAAATGGTGAAAGGCTTTGGCCACACTAAACTTGGGCTTTGAGGGATGGGTGTGTTTATGGGGCGTGTACTACAGTAATCATAGTGTCCTTCCACATCTAACAACAAACTTCAGTTTGAGGCAGCCACTATACCCCCAATAATGTCAGAGACCGACATCTGGTAAAAAAGAAAGTAGGGATTCCAAGAAACCAGACAGTGAATATGCAATAATTGTCTTGCCATCCTATCTCTTCTTTTCAAGTACACCCTAATGTGTTATATGTAAACCCAGCAGACCTTCAGGAAGGATTTGACACTCAAGCAGAATTTGATGTAAAAAAGCAAGCTCCTAGTCCCCACTGTGTGTATCTTGTGAGATCCAGATTTTAACCATTGACCAAAGCCTATTGTTTGCTCATAGTAAGGATTTGACACATTTTTTCACACTTATTCAAATGCTCATTTCTGGATGGGAGAAGATTGACAGCAAATGCAAATCAGCTTCTAGGAATTTCAGGCTGGGGATAGGTAACCTCCTAAAAGTTACTTGTCCTTATTATTTTTTAATACTCTGACTTCCCAATTGAATTGGATTTTTAATAACTATTAAAAATAGTTGTTTATTTTTTTATAGCTAGCCCCATACCCTGGGTACGCTATTAGCATTTTAATATTTATTTTGATTTTCTTCATAGGACAGGTAGGCTTGCCACAGTAAAAAAATAGCTTTTTAGTGCTAGTCACTGTAATGACATGGTAACATTAAAATATATATTTATCCTACTTATAAATACCACACATCCTGCTTTGTGGACTACAAGGGCTCTATAGGGGTGACTTATTAATATTTAAAAGGACGTTTTTTATCTGCCAAGATGGTTTATTTTGCCAGGTCGAATTACAATTTTTAGTCTGCTACAGTCAGGCTAAAGTGGTAGGCCTGAAGCCATGTTTGAGCTGCCACAGCAGTGGTCCATGTTTGAGCTGTCACTGTTTTGGATGGCACAATAAATGCTGCAGACCACAAGTTGCATTTGACGTTTAGGCCCTGGTTACATCTTGTACAAAATACTAGGGACTTATAGGTAAGTTAGATATATTAATTAGGAATATGACAATTCAACCATGTTTACCTGGGGAGCACAGGCCCTATACTAGTGGTTAGAAGAGATAATTTGCACAGAGTTCTAAACATAGCAAAAATATTGGGGCAAGGAAAAGGTAAAAAAATACTACAGAGCTAAGGTGGTTTTTCTACATAGGACTTTTACCATTTGCCTGAAGATCTGTAATTTTCTGACGTTGAAAATGGAAGAAATTGTGATTATTGTATCCATACTCTGACCTTTACAGGGGCTTCTGTACAATATAATAGGTTGGCGTTCTGCATGTAACATCACAGATGGGTATCAAAAATGCCTTGGGTTGGTATGTACCCCTGAATGCCATAGACTCTATGCCCAAATACTTCAGACAACTCCAATAGTTTCTCCCTCATCAAAACATCCCTGGCACTTGGAGTGGGGATCAATGCTCCAGCCCATAGAAAACCCAACATTCAGAAGATCTAGAGGAACACAACCTTTGTGAGGGATATTTTTGTGTGTGAGGAAGATGGACGGAAAGTACTATGTTTCAGGGAAAAGAATGCTGAAAATCTGACAAGTGTCTTGTTCAGTTCATTGTCCCAGCCAACCAATCAGGATGAGAATGGTCTGGCACCAACCGGTAGAAACTTTATGATGTATAAATATTAACAATATATTATTGCAGTATGTTTCCAGAGTTCAGTGTTAATCACTACGACCTGAAGACAAATAACCTAAACTATCATGTTACTTGCAGCTGATTTGCAAATGTCTAAAATACACTATATCCATGTTATTGCCAGTGGAAATCATGGACCCAAAGAAATTCCACACATTTCTGGCACCGCCATGCTTCAGAGACCCAGAGGAACACATTTGGATGCTAAGCCTTGGGAAGGATATCTTCCTGCATGAAAGAGGCTGTAGGGAATTAACATTGTTTGGGAAACAAATGCTAAAAATCAAACACACATCATGCTCAGCGCAATGTCTTGGCCAGCCAATCAAGATGAGGAAGCCTCACAGCTAGTGATAGAAACCCTAGGGTGTGTGGATGTTAAAAAAATGTATGTTAGTAGTATGTTTACGAACATCACAGGGGTGATATCTGTGACCAAACAACAGGTATCCTGACACATCATTTTGTTTGCAGCTGCTTTCCAAATTTTCAAAATGCACTGCACCCAGTTTATCACCTGTGGGCTCCGGGAGCCAATAGAAACCACCTGTATGTCTGGTGATCAAAAGGAACAAAGGTGAGGGTTAAATCTTGGCAGTGATATGTTCCTGCTTGAGAGAGACTAGAGGGAATTACCATCTTTGGAAACAATATTGCAAATCTGATAAATGTCACATTCAGAGAATTTCTACTGGCCAAACGGTGAGTACAAGTGTGATCTTACTTGCACCAATAGATTCCTTATGTAATACAGAATTTGAAAATATGTAGGCCCTCATTATGACATTGGCGGTAAATCTCACTTACCACCACGGTGACGGCCATCAACATACCGTTGCAGAGGCGAACATCCGTCCTCCATGTTATGACACACACACACACACCAAACCGACAGAATACTACCACAAACACAAATCCACCAGCCCAATGGTTAGTGTTAAACTGTCGGTACGAACACCCATACCGTTATGCCAACAAAACAACGCCCTCCACATTATGACCCACAAATTACCATAGCGTGCATTCAACGGCGGTAAACCATTGGCGGTTGTAGGAGGCTGCCCTGGTTTGTAGTGGGTACCTAAGGTACTTACACCTTATACCAGGTCCAGTTATCCTTTATTAGTGAAATGTAGGCAGTGTTCTAGTAGCTCAGGCTGTCAAGGTGTAGCTGTAGCAGAGCAGCTTAGGCTGAACTAGGAGAAACGCAAAGCTCCTGCAATACCACTATAGTTGCACAGTACTTATACACAATAAAAGATAATACTCAGTGTTACCAAAAATAAAGGTACTTTATTTTAGTGACACAAGACCAAAAATATCTTAGAGACAATACTCCTTCTGAAGGTAAGTACTCTACACAATATATACACTAGTAACCAAGTCAGGTAAGTAAACAGTTATAGAGTAGTGCAAACAGTAGAAAATACAATAGATTGCAATGGGCCTAGGGGCAACACAAACCATATATTAAAATAGTGGAATGCATGTGTCGAATTCCCCCCTAGGCAAGTATAGTGTGTAGAGGGGCGCTGGGAGTGTAGGAAAACACCAACGGTAAGTAAAGTACCCCACCCAGAGCCCAGGAAAGCAGGAGTAAAGTTCAGCAAGTTTCCTCAGGACACACTACAAGTCGTGATAAAGGATTTTGCAAGAACCAAGCAAGAGGCAAGTAATAAATGATGGATTCCTGTACCTGAAGACCTGTGGAGAGAGGAGACCAAGTCCAGAAGTCGAAGAAGAGTCCAGGAAGGGCAGGAGCCCCTGCCAACCTAGAATAAGATGCAAAAGTGGATTCTCCAGTCAGAAAAAAAGTACAGAAGAGCACAAAAGAAGATGGCTGTGGGTTCTGTCTTGGTGCAGGTGATGTCCCACATTGAGTTGTTGGATGCAGGCTGTTTGCGCTGTTGGATTCTGCCAACAGGCCTTGGTTCAAGCAAGTGTGCGGTTTGCATCAAAAAGGAGCTGCCTGGACCCAGGAGGGACCTGGGGGTCTCAACTCAGACTGAGGAGACAGAGGTGGCTCTCAGCACTTCAGAGAGCCCTCAGAAGACCTTGCAGCACCCACAGGAGTCCCAGAGCACAGAGACAAAGAAGATGCAAAGTGCAGTTGTCCCACCACTACACTGGAAGGTCCCACGCAGAGGGAAAACAACTCAGGGAGCTGTGCATTACAGGATGGAGTGCTGGGGACCCGGGCTACGCTTTGCATGAAGGATTCTTGGAAGAAGTGCACAGAAGCCCAAGGAGCTGCAGAAGACACGGTGCAGAGGGGTACTGTCGCAGCACGGGAAGGCAAGCTCTTACCTCCACCAAATTGAAGACAGCTTGACCTTTGGACAGTCTGGGTCACTTTAGTCTACCACCTGTGTTCCAGGGAGCACGCTCGTTGTCAGGAGAGGAGTCCCAGAGTACTGGTTGTTGTCGCAGAATGGTGCCTGCAGAAGCAGGGAAGTGACTCCGTCACTCCACGGGAGATTTCTTCAGTTCTTCTGGTGCAGGGTAAAGACAGGCAGTCCTCAGAGCATGCACACCTTGGAAACTGTTGCAAATACTGTCTGGAGCTGAAGTTGCAGGTCACAGGAGTTGTCCTGGATACTTTGTTGCAGTTACAGCGGTTCCTGGAGCAGTCTGCTGTTGATCCGATGGTCAGAAGCTGTAGCAGCGGCTGCAGAGGAGTCCTGGAGGAATCTTGCAAACTGAATCTGAGGAAACAGATGAGAGACCCTAAATAGCCCTGAGAGGGGGATAGGCTAGCTATCTAGGTATGCACCTATCAGGAGGGGTCTCTGATGTGGCACTGAGATATCTCCAGAGTGTCCCCACACCTTAGAAAACAAGATGGCTAACACCAGGGACACAATGGAGGAGCTCTGGCACCACTCCTGGGGTGGTGATGGACGGGGGGTCACTCCCCTTTCCTTTGTACAGTTTCACACCAGAGCAGGAACTGGAGGTCCCTGAACCGGTGTAGACTGGATTATGCAAGGAGGGCACCATTTGTGCCCTTCAAAGCATTTCCAGAGGCTCTGGGAGGCTACCCTCCCAAGCCTGCAACACCAATTTCCAAAGGGAGAGGGTGTAACACCCTCCTCCCAAAGGAAACGCATTGATATGCCTTCCTGGGATTGAGCTGCTCTGTCCCCAGGAGGGCAGAAACTTGTCTGTAAGGTGGCAGCAGCTGGGTCTGCAGTTTAAACCTCAGAGAGCTGGTTTGGCAGTACTGGGGGTCCATGGTGGAGCCCCCAGGGTGCATGGGATGGACCCCCCAATACCAGATTTGGATTGAGGGAACAATTCCATGATCTTAGACACCGCACATGGCCATATTACCATTGTGAAGCTACATATATGTATTAACATATATGTAGTACATGCTTATAATGGTATCCCTGCACTCACAAAGTCCGGAGAATTGGCCCTGGACAACATGGGAGCACCTTTGCTAGTGCAAGGGTGCCCTCACACACAGTAACTTTGCACCTTGCCTTCAGTAAATAAAGGTTAGACATATAGGAGTCTTCTAAGTTACCTTAGTGCTGTGCAAATGGCTGTGAAATAGTGTGTGCACTATTTCACTTAGGCTGCAGTGGCAGTCCTGATGAAAGGTTTATATGAGCTCATTATGGGTGACAAAAGAAATGTTGCAGCCCATAAGGATCTCCTGAAACTCCAATGCCCTGGGTACCTAGGTACCATATACAAGGGACTTATAAGGGGGGGTCCAGTGTGCCAATCATAATTGGAATATGGAGTCACTAAATTATAGTGACAAAGTTGGTAAGTAGAGAGAGCATAAGCACTGGAGTTCTGGTTAGCAGAACTTCAGTGACACAGTCAAGCATACTAACAACACACACTGTGAGCTCTGGGGTCCTGACTAGCAGGATCCCAGTGAGACAGTAAAACACACTGTCAAATACTCACAAACAGGCCAAAAATGGGGGTAACCATGCTAGAAAGAGGCTACTTTCTCACAGCGGTACACACCGGTGAGGTCATAATGGGCACCCAAATACAAAACAACACAACATTGGCTAATACCAAAAACACACACCTGACAGTAATACACACACCACACCCACACACCAACAACACTATAAAAAACACACCTACATTACCCAGAACCCTTTGCTAGCACGAAAAGATGCAATAGCTAGCCACGCAAATCACAGAGACAACTACACATACACCACAACCACCTATTCATCCGTCGCGCACCTCACACCCCACCACATTACTCAACACCCTCTGCACAACACACACCACACAACACCCATGTCCCCTCAAAGGGTTCCCCCATTTCACCGATGAGGAGTTGCGGGTCATGGTGAAGGAAGTAGTCAGGGTAGAACCACAGCTGTTTGGAGCCCAGATCCAGCAGATCTCCATTGCCAGGAAGATGGAGCTATGGCGGAGAATTGTGGACCGGATGAACGCAGAGGGACAGCATCCACGAACAAGGGACGACATCAGGAAGAGGTGTAATGACCTACAGGGGAAGGTATGTTCCATTGCAGCAAGGCACCAGCTCGCTATCCAGAGGACTGGCAGTGGACCCCCATCTCATCCCCAACTGCTGACAGCATGGGAGGAGCAAGTCTTGGCAATCCTGCATCCTGAGGGACTCACTGCAGTTGCCAGGGGACTGGACACTGGTGAGTCAATATTTACTAACTATGCCCCCCATACCTGCATGCCACCACCACCACCACCCCTCACCCTGACACTCATCGCTCCACTCCATCCCACACAATGCACCACCACAATTAACTAACCTAAATGCCAAGCCCTGCATGCCATACCCACTGCATGCACATCCCTCCCAGCCCTGCATGTACACTCACCACCAATTCATGCACAGCATGGAGAACTAACAATCCCGCAATACATCACCATACATAAAAAAGGTGTCAGGGCAACAGCAACAATATAGATGAAGCTAAGGATGCAGAATATGTCACAGACATGTAGCATAATACACCACTTACATCCCTATAGGTGCCCCAGCCAATCTCAGCGGTGAGGAGGTGCCGCAGCTACCCAGGCCCCCACCAGAAGATGCCCCCAGTGATGACAGCAACTCTGGACTTCTGGATCTGGATGAACTCTCTGGTCCATCAGGGACCACAGGTCAGTAGGATACCCCACTCCACAACCAGTCCACCACAGAGCCTCCCCTCTCAGTATCCAACACCACAGCAGCCACCCAATGTCCCCAGACCTCTGTCACCAGGACACGTCAATCATCAGTGTGCCCACCGGTACAGGGACCCCAGTCATCACCTCACAGGCAAGACAATGAGGGCCGTATTTATACTTTTTGGCGCACAACTGCGCCAACGCAGTTGTGCGTCAAAAAATTTAACGCCGGCTAACGCCATTCCAAAGCGCCATGCGGGCGCCTTATTTATGGAATGACGTTAGCCGGCGGAGCTGACTGGTGTGCATCAAAAAAAATGACCCACACCAGGCAGCGCCGGCGTAGGGGAAAATGGAGCTTGGGTGTCAAAGAATGGGGCAAGTCGGTCTGAGGCAAAAAATCTGCCTCAACCCGATTTGCACCATTTTTTTTTACTCCAACCCTCCATTGACATGACTCCTGTCTTAGCAAAGACAGGAGTCATGCCCCCTTGCCCAATGGCCATGCCCTGGGCATGGTCATTGGGCATAGTGGCATGTAGGGGGGCACAAATCAGGCCCCCCTATGCCACAAAATAAATAAAAAAAAATACTTAACTGAACTTACCTTAAATTCCCTGGGATGGGTTGCTCCATCCTTGGGTGTCCTCCTGGGGTGGGCAAGGGTGGCAGGGGGTGTCCCTGGGGGCATGGGAGGGCACCTCTGGGCTCCTTCCGAGCCCACAGGTCCCTTAACGCCTGCCCTGACCAGGTGCAAAAAAATGACGCAAAAGCGGCTGGATGTCATTTTTTTTGACCCGCCCACTCCCGGGCGTCATTTTTGCCCGGGAGTATAAATACGGCGCACATGCCTCGGAGTCATTTTTTAGACGGGAACGCCTACCTTGCATATCATTAACGCAAGGAAGGTGTCCACGCTAAAAAATGACGCAAACTCCAAGATCTTTGGCGCTAGACGGGTCTAACGCCAAAGTATAAATATGGAGTTCGTTTTGCGTCGGATTTGCGTTAAAAAAAATGACGCAAATCCGGCGCAAACAGAGTATAAATATGCCCCTGAGGGTCTTGGGCTCAGTGGCAGTGGGCACACTGTTCAGGGGACACAGCACAGGGGGCCAGGGACACTCGGAGGACAGCTGTGCGCCAGGAGGAGGACAGGACCAGGGAACCGACTGTCCAGGAGGTACTCACTAATGTCCTGGGGGCTTACCAACAATCCCAGGACAAGATGGGCCAGGTGATAAACATCATGCAGGAGAACCAGCGGCTGCAGGAGGAACTCCACCAGGAGATCAAGAAAGATCTGCAGGCCCTCAACACCACCATGTTCTCAATAGCAGAGGTGCTGGGTGATATGGCCATCATCATGAGGGAGTACATATCACACCAGGGGCCCCTTCCACTAGCCAGTCAACTGACCAGCCCTCCATATCTGTGCAGCAGGTAGACAGGAGGCCCTGCCACAGGACCCAGAGGCCACCAGCACCCCTCCCCCTACAGAAGGTAAACCACCCCACAAATGTTCCCTGCGACCCAGACAGACACCAGAGACACTTACCAAGACCAAGACCACCAGCAGGAAAGGAGACACTCCTGAATGTCCCCCTTGTGTTTCACTGTGTCACCTTCTCCACTTTGAACTGCCATTGCTATGGTCCCTTGGACACTGGACCCGTGCTTCCAACAGACTGGACGACTACACTGGACTTTCCTCTACCATCACCCTATTCCATTGCACTAAACCTTCATATGTTTCACTTCAATAAACACCCTTGAACACAACTCAAGTAATAGTACTTTATCTGAATGAAATGTGCAATGTATTGAACTGTATCATCCTGTGCAATCGTCCAGAACTTTGTGATTCCATCCAACAAATAACCTGTAGCAGTTTGTAGTCATCACATCATTACCCAGTTGTAAGTACACCAACATCTGCAAAATGGGGAGGCATAGGTGATAGTCAGTTGGGATGCTTAGGAAGTGACTGCCGTCATGGTGCAGCCACATAGAAAAATTATTTATTGAAGGAATGGTCAGTTCTACGGTCTTACCTGTGTGTCATTGGAAGTACTGCCGTATAACTGATGTCCTGTTGTCCACATCCTCATCCGCCTCATCCTCACTGTCCTCAGGGTCCACTACTGCCACAGGAGCATTTTCAGCCTTCTCCTCCTGCAGATAGGGCACATGTCATCTGATGGACAGGTTGTGCAACATGCAGCATACAACAACTATCTGGCAGCCCTTCTTAGGGGAGTAGCAGAGGGATCCACCTGTCGGATGGAGGCACCTGGACCCGGCCTTTAGGAGACCGAAGGTCCTTTCAATAATCCTCCTGGTAGCCCATGACCATCATTATACCTATTCTCATCCCCTGTCCTCGGATTCCATACAGGGGTCAAGAGCCAGGACAAGTTTTGGTAGCCAGAGTCACCTGCAAGAAGGGAAGGACAGACATTAGCCTTGCACACTGGTATGGGGGATGGCTCATGAAGGCATACACTGACATACATTGGGTGGGGACTCAGGCTCACCTATAAGCCACACTCTGTGCCTCTGTAGCTGTGCCATCAGTTGTGGGACACTGCTATTCCTCAGGACGAAGGCATCATGCACCGACCCAGGATACTTGCAGTGACGTGGGAGATGTACTGGTCGGCAAGGCACACCACGTGGACATTAAGTGAGTGGAAACTCTTCCTATTCCTGAACACCTGTTCATTGGCCCAGGGGGGAGGGGCAGGAACAAATCCTATATGTGTTCCGTCAATGGCCCCAATAACATGTGGAATATGTCCCATTGCATAGAATCCAGCCTTCGCAGTAGCCAAATCTTCTACTTAGGGGAAAGGGTGTAGCTGCACAGGAGTTTGAGCAAGGCAGCCAAAACTCTTGCCAGCACTATTGAGAACATTGGCTGTGACAGTCCTGCAGCAAAGCCGACTGTCACTTGGAAAGAGCCTGTTGCCAGGAAATGGAGCACTGATAGGACCTGCACAAGAGGGGGATCCCAGTGGGATGACGGATAGGAGATATCAGATCAGGCTCCAATTGAGCACACAGCTCTGTGATTGCGGCCCTGTCCAGTCTATATTTGAGCGGAAATCAGGCACACGTCATATATCTAATATCTCCAGTAAATACGTTTTATTCCATTGATACTCCTTTGCAATTTACCTTGCAGCTTGGCCAACACGTGTTTCGTCCGCGACAATCACCCCACGACTTTTTCAAGGCTTGTCAAGGTTGTAAATAACATTCAATAATAACATCAACTTCAACATCATTTTGATAGGTAATTGCCATAGAAGGTGTACATTGCATTGTTTAGTGATATATGATTACAAAGTGGAAAAGGTTCAGACAAAATATCACCATTGTGTACATATATATACGTAAAGCACACACTGTGTTTTTGGCCCTCAATACAAATGACCACCAATTTTCTTTATATGTGCAAATATAAAAGATGAGACTTATAGATAGTGAATGTGGTGATGCACATGCACACACATGAAAAGTTAATAGTTTAACCCTAACTCTGGTAAGTTATGATCAGAAAGGGATCTGAGACATTGCGAGTTTCTTCTCATAAGAGTAATCAGTGTTAATGTTCCTATATCGGGAAAATTAGGAAATATGTTGTATAAACCCGAGCAGAAAATGAGTGTGCCAAGAGACCCGTGTGGTTACATGTAACGAAACCGCTTACCTAAATGAAATATCTTTGGCTGAATATTCCGAGTAAAAGTGATCGATATATAAAGAAAGCGATCGACCTGGAATTTAAAATTAATGTGTTAAATAAACACAGATAAGTGACTCGCCATATGCCTAACGTACCCTAACCTGGGGTGAAAAACCCTTACTCACCAAATCTTTCAATTGTTTAATCTGTGAGTACGCCAGAAAATGTCACTAGTGTTCGTAACGGCGACTACGCAGTGCGCCGTAGTCCTGTCCAGTCTATAGGTGAGTATTATGTGCCTGTCCTCCTGTGTAGCCAAGTCCACAAGGGGTCTGTACACGGAGGCTTGACTCCTCCTCATATTCCTTCACAGTGGTAGGTACCTAAGGGTCGGAAGAGTGAGAAGGGAGTGACAACAAGAAAAATGGATCCACTACTTCAGTGTACATAGAGCATGTATGTAACTGGACACTGTAAATGGCTATGTATGTACAATCAACACCAATGATGCACTTTTTATTCTAAAATTGTGTACCAGTACTATAACATGGCAACAGCCTGTCCTGTATGTAGGGACAGGTGGAAGTCATCTCACTCCGCCAGCGTAGGGCGTCATGGCGGAAGGCGGTTTGCACCATCGTGCAATTCCTAATTGGCTAACATGGGGTTCTATGGAGTAGAGTATCCAATGAGGATCATGGCTGGTGGTACCGGTATACACCGCCGTGGACGTGACCACCATTTTATGACTATAACTTCACTTAATTCCTGACTTTCCACAGGACAACACCTCCACTGCGTGTGCTGCTGTGACCTGTGTCTGGAACCTGCCATGGCCTGTGCGACACGGGAAAGGGTGCCTGCCTTCACTTTGGAGGAGTTAGAGTGCCTGGTGGATGGGGTCCTACCCCTGTATAGACAGCTGTATAGGCCTCCAGACCAACAGGTGAGTACACCATGGAGACATTGCATGCGACAAGGCTGCACAGAGATGTGTGTGCTGGCAGTGTGTCATTTGGGCAGGGGGTATGGCTGGTACTAGTGTACATGCAGGACTCCGGGTGATGTGTGTGCCATTTGAGTAGTAAATGATGTCTGAAACCCATATGTGTGACAGGCTGGATATTCGGATTCGGATTCAGATTCGTGGTCTCCCTCTGTTTGTGTTTTCCCTGCAGGCCAGCCCCCATCAGAAGAAGGGCTTGTGGTGTGCTATCACCAAGGAGGTGCGGACCTTGGGGGTTTATAGCCGGCGGAGCACCCACTACAGGAAACGGTGGGAGGACATAGGACCTAAGACACTGGGCCTGGAAGATCGTGGAGGTCCAGTTGGGGACAGCCTCCCAATGAGGAAGGGGTGCCCGTCAGAACCTCATCCCCCAGATGGCCCGCATACTGGTGGTGGCCTATACAGAGCTGGATGGGTGCTTGAGGGCATCACAGCAGCCACAAGGGGGTACCTCTAGTGTGTGTGACAACCATCTTTGATGCCTGCCATGGGATTCTGGTGGTGGGCATTAGTCAGTGGATTCCCATTTATGCAAGCTCATACAGTGCTGTGTGGTCCTGCTCAGGGTATTGGTTGAATAGCAAAATCTGGATAGCTAGTTAGGTGGCTTTCCATGTCAGACAGGGCTTAGTAGGTCACAGGAGAGGTGCAGATGGCAGTGTTTGGCTTTTATTCTGCTGTGGTACCTAGCCAATGGTATGCCAGTGCGGTTCATACTGCTCAATCCTGGTCCCTGTGTGAAGTGTATGCCATCTGTGGTGTTGGTGCTGTAATTGACCCAGTGCTCCCTTTCTTTCTTCTCACTCTATTTTCTTCTGCCATCCTGTCTATATTTAGCATCATCTGGCGAAGGAACAGGAGCACCGGCGAGTGAGGGAGCTGCAGCCCACGGGACACAGGAGGCAGAGTCCACCTATGCAGAGGGGACCAGTGGGACGGAGGGCGAGGGGAGCACCACGGCAGGGACAGGAGGTGACAACACTGACTCTGAATCCTCCTCCAATGGAGCACTTTGGTGGTGGCGGACACATCTGGAACAACCCCAGCAACAGGTACAGCTGCCATTCCCATACCAGCACTGCCCTCCCAGTAGCCCCCCACTGAGTTGTCCGTGCCCGCTCACCGAGGAGGGTGGGCATCGCCTTCGCCCCAGGCACCTCAGGCCCTGCCCCAGTGAGCCCTGCTGCCCTCAGTGAGGAGGCTATTGACCTCCTGAGATCCCTCTCTGTAGGGCAGTCAACCATAGTGAATGCCATCCAGGGGCTGGCATCCCAGATGCAGCAATGCAATGCCTCCCTGGAGGTCATTCACGGTGGCTTGACAGCCCTACAGAGAATGTTTCAGGCTCTGGCCTCCTCTCTGATGGCAGCCAGTGTACCTGGTCCTACTGTCCCCCCTCTAACTACCACTTCCCAGTCTCCTCACCCCCAACCCATCCCATGCACATATAGAGACAAGCATGCACACAAAACATCACACGAGTGGCACGGAAAAACACAGACACCAAACTTCAAGCCACAAGCACTCACACAAACAACAGACAAATGCACACACAACAACATCCACTGCCTCCACTGTCTCTCCCTCCTCCTCCTCCTTCACAGTCACTTCCGCACTCACACCTGCATGCACTGCATCAAGAGTCCCAGTCCCTGCCTCCTGTACACCCTTGCCCACAGACACCACAAGAGCAGACCCGCAGACATGCACCCCACACACCACATGTGCAGTCACCACCACCACCATCACCAGCTCATGTGGCACACCCACCTCACTTGCAGACACCACCACAACATCCATCCACACGTCGTGTTTGTCCTCTCCCACCCTGTCTATCCCCCCAAAGAAACACAACCGCTTACACTCAGACCCCCAACAGCCATCCACCTCACACACTCACTCTGTCCATGCACCTGTACCCAAGTCCAGCACACCTACTCCTCCTATTACCACTCCCTCTGCCTCCACTCCCATCCTTCCTCCCACATCCACAAAATCGGAGGTCTAGGGTGCCGGAACCTAAGAGACAGAGGACTGGGTCAGTGGAGGCACCTCCTAAACCTGGAGGCAAGGACACAAGTCACATGACAAAGGCCAAGGGGGGCCCTCACAGGAATGAACCAAAGGATCCCCAACCACCACCTGAGGGCAAGAATCCCCAACCACCACCTGAGGGCAAGGATCCCCATCCACCACCTGAGGGCAAGGATCCCCCTCCACCACCAGGGGCCATGTAAACACACCTTCCAGAGACTGTGGCCTAAAACTCCCCTCCATGGACAGTGGGCAAGGAACCCCCTCCAGAACCAGTGGGCATGATACCCACTCCAGAGACTGTGGCCTAAGACTCCCCTCCAGGGACAGTGGGCAAGGTGCCCCCTCCAGAACCAGTGGGCATGATACCCACTCCAGTGATTGTGGCCTAAGACACCCCTCCAGGGACAGTGGGCAAGGAGCCTCCTCCAGAACTAGAGGGCATGAATCCCACTCCAGTTGAGGTGCCCCCACCACCCCTCCACCTGAGGTGCCTGCCCCTTTCCAACATGGATGCCCCTGAACCGTGGAGTCCGGATGATGTAAGGAGTCAAGTTGGGGCTTGGACGATGCCCTGTGGCCATGTGGCCCTTTGGTACTTTGGACTGGCCATTGGCCAAATCTGTACATTGACATGTATATATTTATATATTTATTCATTATGATGGCTGTTGGCGGCACATTACAGTGGTTGTACTACAGGTATGTGTCCTTGCATTCTTTGCTCCTGGGTCCTGCAACTGTTGATGTATTGTGCAGCTGGTTGTGTGTGTGAATGGTGTGTTTTGTGCGTGTGTGTGTCACTCTCCTTTTCCTCCCTCCCTCCTTTGTGTGCTAGGTGGCTGTACTCACCGTCGTCGTCTTCATCGGTGTTGGTGCTCCAGGACAGCCATGGCGTGGTAGAGCATTGGGAAGACTTGGAGTTCCAGTTCCGTGGCGGCCGCGGAGTCCTCTGTGTCCCTGAAGGTGAGTCTTCCTTTTCTGTAATGTGTTTCCACCAAGCTTTTGATGGCGTTGCTAATGCCCTGGAAATCCTGGTGGTTTGCTATGTCATAATATGGTGGGCAGTACCTTGGCTTCCACTTGGCTGTAGGTGGCTACCGCCGTGGTCGGTGGTGTTAACGCCCTGGCGGTAGGTGTGGTACATTTGCTATGCATGGGAAGTCTCACTGCGATTGTCATAGTTTGGCGATAATTACCGTCAGCCTGTTGGCTGTGTTACCGCCACTTTAACAGTGGCAGTCAGTACACCGTCAATGTCATAATGAGGGCCATAGTTTTTGTAATTTTCATATAGTCCTGAGTTAGACCATCAAATGAACAGTGCACAACAAACAATAGTTCTGACACATTTTTCTGATCCGATCCAATGTTACATAATAGGTTGCGCAGAATACATTCCACAGGAAAACCCACACAAATTAAACTTTTCTGGACCTCAGGCATTCAGTGCAACACTTCTTTGGGTAGCATTCTTGGATTTATGTTTGTTGCTCTAAGAAAATATGTTAGAAAATGAAAATATCTTTACAGTTGTCTTTTATCGTGAGCGGGTAATGTGAGCTGATGTAGGGCTTGTACCAATACAATGACGCACTGCATTGCAGTTTTAGTACAATGCCACATTGCATTGCAGTTTTAAGTCATCATTCAAGATGTCCAAGACCAACTTTTGTGGGAGCAGCATGCACCTTCTCTCCCCTGCATCCAATAAACAACATTTGGTAGAAGAACACGGTGGGTCAGGATGAACACAAGGGAAAAGGGTTTAGGAACAAACAACAAACTAAAATACCAAGCTAAAATAAAAGGCTAAAAAAAATTACCAAAATAACAGACATGAAGATCCACTATCCTCCAGAAGTTCCACCTGGACCTACAGAACTCGTAATCATGAGGAAAGTGCTAGTACAGATAGCAGGACAGTTATATCACCCAATACAGAAACTGACAGATGCTACCTAAAAGAGTATTTAGCATTTGCTAAAGGGGGGAAACAAGGTACTGCACCTACTAACCAGGCACACTGGAGGAGGGACTACTCACTATGATCTCATGATGATGTACACAAACAAGAATATCACAAGTGTACATACATTACTTGCCACAGCTCAACATTATATTTCACAACATACATACTCATGCAAAGTATCAACCTTCGTACCTAGTAGATTCATGATTTTCGCTAGTATGCGGACAAAGTGCACACCTATGTTTAGTGTTTTTCCTCGCACGATAGCACACCACATTGCACAAAAATAAAGAGTTCCTAGGGAGGATGAAATAGAACACAATATACACAATAAACAACAAACTTTGTTGTTTCTCTAAATAACCCTTGCATAGCTGTTTTAGAATGTTCAGCAGCTTGAATGTGCACAGTTTTCACCGGGTAAGAGATACCAAACCTTCCTTTATCCAGGTTTGCAGCCAGAGGCCTAAGCAAGGCAACAAAGGCTTTTCCAATTAGCAAGGCAGCCGCAGGATTAATATCTAAGCGGGAGAGCTGTAAATAGAGTACTTCTATCCAGATGGAGATGAGTGATCTGAATTCGTAGGGTCGGCAGGAGACGCGTGAATTCTGGATTCCTCTGAGGCAAAGCATCGAATGTTCAGGAGCCAGTCTACTCATAGTTCAGAGCTTTAAAGTTGGCTGCCTCAAGTTGTTGTGGATGACTTAGCAGTTGAGGATGACTCACCAGTATTCAGCCCCCTGTCTCAGGTTGTTGTGAATGACTCTCCAACTGAGGATGACTTGCCAGTATTCAGGTCTCCTTCCAAGGTGCGGGGCAAAATCTGTGACAGTAGTCAACTAAAGCATAAACCACCATACGTGTAGGTAGAGAGATCCCCTAACGTTCTGCCCAGATGGTGACCTAAGGTGTTGAGCTCTATACCCTACATACCGTAGATCATGATGAACTGAAAGTGTGCACAGAAGGCCACATAGGTGCAAGCACTCAGGGTGTGGATGAGAGCACAGAATGCCAAAGAAGGCAGCAAGAGAACCACAGGTATGTAGGCACAGGCAACCAACGTGATTCCCCGGTGGCAAGGATAGTGGCTATGCATGAATCCCTGATAGAATGTGTGAAAAACATGTTGTTTGTATTGGTGCATAAGGACATCAAAGTGTTACATATACCTAAATAATCAAATCTTAATTAAAAAACATAAAATACTCTGGTGTAGCGATTTGCAAGCTCCCACCAGGGAGCAGGGTAAGGTTGCTTTATAATATTGGCTCTCATTACAACATTGGCGGGTGGCAACCGCTGCCCGCCAAGTTGTAACCGCCATGCGGCCGCCAATGCGGCCGCACTCCCGCGGTGGCCATTACGACATTCCCGCCGGGTTTTCGCCTAACGGCCCAGTGGGAATGAGGCCGCAACACGGGAGCCGGCTCCAAATGGAGCCGGCGGTGTTGAGGCGGTGCGACGGGTGCAGCTGCATTCCATCGCACTTTTCACTGTCTGCTATGCAGACAGTGAAAAGCTTCATGGGGCTGTGCCAGGGGGCCCCTGCACTGACCATCAAAAAGGCATGGGCAGTGCAGGGGCCCCGCGACTCCCCTTTCCGCCAGCCTTTTCATGGCGGTTCCTACCACCATGAAAAGGCTGGCGGGAGGGGGACTCGAAGGAGGACTACAACCGCCGGGACCAACGTGGCGGAAAACTGCGGTTGTAATTCGCAAGATTGCACCGCAAGCCTGTTGGCGGTGCAATTGTCAGAACAGCTCTGGCGGTCTTTGACCGCCAGGGTTGAAATGAGGGCCCTTGTGTGCATGAAAACTGGTGTCTTTTCATCCACTTCTGGCTCTGTACTTGGTAATGCTAACACAACTATTCCAGCTACCATATCTTTCCATTGTTTTGATCCCTTGTATCTCTGAAGTTCATGTCACTGAACATTGTTTTATCAAGTGCCAAGTGCAAGAATATCTGGGAGGCTGAGGATATGCATCTGTGTTCCGTTGTCTTCCTTCACTTTTTGAAACCTTACAGGTTTTTCAGAAATTTGTTGATATTGTTTATGAGGGTGTTTATGTTGGTCATAGAGTTCCTGCTGGGCAAGAGATGAGTTCAAATTTTAAGCTCTTGATAGAGAAATCTTTGAAGGATCTAAAGTTTTACTGCCTCTTTTAAGGTGACTTTGGTTTGCTCGTAGGACAGTGAACAGGAAGATTGCGATGGCAAAGTGGTTGATCTATTCCAAGGTTTTGCATGATTTGCATTGGATTTTTAGGAATGATGAGGCAATAAAGTACAGAATGTGAACTTCGGAGTATGTTAGTTGGGTGATGTGCTGTGTCACTAGGAGTGTGATGATAACTTTGAGGAGGGTGCCTTTTTTTTTTAGCACGCATTATGTAAGCGGTTGAAGTAACACAGGAGGGAGTTGTGGGTTCATTGGTTGGGTCAGGTTGTGATACGTGACTTTGTCATCAAAGTTCTTATTCTGTCATGGATGCCTGTAGATGAGATGGATGTCAGTGGGCAGGTTGCAGTGAATAGGAAGTAGCATTTCTGGACCTCCATGGATCTCAGTGCCACTTGCTTCAGTAGGTTGCAGGACCTTGAGGACTTATCGATGGAAGCAAGGCCTAGTCCCTTTGTTTGTGTGGTCTGTGCAAGGAATGCTGTAGCCTGTTTGAACAAAAATGTCTAAGGTGTCCAAGGATGTTCGGGTGAACCATGTTGCTGTGATGAAGAGCACTTCAAGCCTGCAATAGATGATGATGTCTGTGATGTCTGGAGTGTGTAGTACTGCAAAGTGTACGTAATGAGCAAGAGTTGTAATATGTGTGTGTGATAGTTTGAATATTTTGAGGGTACGTAGTAGTTAGTGGGATTTGTTTGAAATATGATCTATGTGCTGTGAGGATGCTACTTAAGTGTGAACCTGGGGATAGGCAGTGAGAGGTGCTGGGTCAGAAAAATATTTATACCTTTCCTTGCACCGGAGTAAGGATTCTTACTGAAGGCATTTCTTGATCCTCAGAGATGCTAACAGTTAAAGGCCTTGTCTGTGTATACCCTTTTGTGGCAATGCCCAGGTGGTAGACCTTCCTGCTGAATGGGTTGAAGAAGGGAACAGCTAGGCAGTAATGTCACATACTCTACAGATGGTGTTGGAGTGTAGTTATTATAATCAAAATTAAGATGAAATCTTTGCAGATTAATGTATAATGATGTTGCATAGAAAATGTATTAATGTATTGTTTAACCTACGCGTGTGAAATGTGCCCACGGGGAATGGCCACCAACGTATACGATGATAAATGAAATTGACTAATAATGAATTATTGATTTACTAATGTGTGGTTTTGTATTAGTATTAAGAGTTATATGTTAAGATTTGGCTAAAGTTAATTACTAGGCCTTAGTTAGCATGAGTCGGGGGCTAGCTGCCGGTCTCATATTAAATGTGTTTTTCTAACGTGCAATGTGCTGACTTGCTGAAGGACATGTAGCCGTACTTTTCTAGAAGCTAGAAGATGTGTGTAACCGTAGTACATTCTTTCTCATGAGACCCGACTTGCTCAAGGAGACATTCTTGCTGAATGCAACAGTGTAAACTTGCAACAGGTACAAGGTCGCCTGAACTTATAAAGACAATGGAACTACTGACTGAGCCTGCGAGAATAAAAGTCTGTACCTGACATTCTACCCGTTGGAGACGTCAATTACAGGAGCCAATGAACTACGTGAGAACTGTTCTAAAGTAAAAATCCTAATGAGGTGACAACCCAATTATTGGTTGGAGATAATGATGCACCTAAATTTGCCCAATTGGAAATTAGGAGACTGTATAACAAGATTAATATAACACCGTGTCACAAGGAAAAATCAGCTATTACGTGCCATTCTTTGCTAGTACCTAGCCACTTTGTCATTCTGTCTGAAAGACTTTGCTGTTTGACTCTTCAAACTATCCTTACCCTTGTCTTGCCCGATTTATACTTTTCCTCCTTATGAGGGAAGGGTTCCTTATTACCTGTCTTGCTGAACTTTGCTGAGTTTCCTGGCTGATGGCGAATCAACTGATGTCCTGAGGACGAAGACTGACTCTGTATGCTGACCCATTACAGAGGGTAACTATATGATAATGAAATTTTAATTGTCTGTTTGCCTTTCTTTTCTAGGTACCAACTGCTTCTTTTGATAGAGACCATAGATAGATGTTTTTCTAAATTTGTGTTGCTAAATTGTTTTGCATGAAGCCCAACATGCTAATGCTAATTCGAAGATAGTTAAGGGGTTCACTAAAACGGACGCAAATAGGCAAATGACTGAATCGATGCTTTGTTGAATAATATGCTAATGATACTCTGCTAAAGTTAATCCATGTTGACGTCATGCTTTGTTCTAATGTTTATGATCTTTGCTTTGATTAAATCTTATTTGAGTTGCCATATTGTGACAGTGCTAATGTGTTTTCTGGTATTGAGACTAATAAACTTGCTAGTAGAGTGTAATCAATAGGGAATAAATACCATAAATCTTACTAAATTTTGTGTGGTTATTCATGACTGAAAGGTCATGGGGTGTCTTGTTTTTCATTAATGTCACTAACCAATTTGATTGATTTGCTATTGTGAATATTGATGAGGTTATTGATTTGTTGATGAAATGCCGAATAGATATCTCGTCTTAAGGTGTCTCCAATCAGGGTCAAAAGATTTATTGGCCTAAAACGAGTCCCAGAGTAAGTAAATTACCTAGGACGGGGCGCGTTATCAGTTCTGGTAGCAGAGGATGGATTAGGGATCGTTGTTTTAGAAGTGTTTACGAAATAATGCAAATTGGAGAGATGATGTGCCCCTAAGTCCCAAATGACTTACACGGAATCTCGGAGCTTGCAGAAGTGAGTTGGGTATGTTCTCGGCATTCTAGTGATAGGTAGGCGTAACGTAGAATTTGCGATTGCTCAACTTATGCATGTCGCAGGTGAATTGTGAAGATTTGTGAGAATTTAGGCCAGGTAATGTTTTAGTAGGAGTGGGCGTACTCCGCAGTATGAGAGTAAGGAAGTTGGCGAACTTCATGTGAGTGTGGCGCTTTGTGCTAAAACATTGTCCACGTGGTTGTTGGTGATGTACGGACCCGGCGTGGCCTAAGACTCCGGAGTATATTGATAAGTGTATGAGACACTTGGTTTATGTTGTAATTTGTGCGGTTTAATAGGTCAATCAGGCGTGGTTGACGAGTCGAGCTTGAGTCAAATTGTGTGAGCAAAACCTTCGATTGAGATTTGGTAAGTTCTAAAGTGCACTAGGACGAACCATTGACAAGTCGAGAGTGAAATTTGCAGGTCAAATTTTGCTTGCGAGTGCGGGATCTGAGAAGGAGAGAGTAGCGGCCTGGGCATCAAGTGAAATCTCTGTAAAGTTCTGAAGCGATTGTGTTACCCTTCCTGTAGTAAACCGGCAAATTTGAGTTTTGTTGTTAAGGTGCTCGCAATATATTGCATTAGTTTGTGTGAATAGAGAGTGAGGAAGACAAGCCGCACGACTTTGTCAGCCACAGTGTGTGTGAGTGTGACCTCATTGGAGCCGCGCTGGGATAGGTCAGCTAGTAAGAAGGGTTGCACACGGATTGGCAGCCATCCGTGAGAGGCAATTGGTTGAAAAGGTAGGCGAAGGGTGTTCTGGGAACTAAAGTCACTTCCTGATTAGATTCTAAACAAATTAAAAGACGCAAAGATGAAGTTTTTCAAGGCTTTGAAGAGTGCTTTGAGGGGAGATGTGTACATTACAGCGAGTGTGGGGGGATCTTACACCACCATAGGATACTCCGGCTTATGCCGTAATGGAGGAGAAGGGAGTTGCGCCATGTCTTTGGCTAAAGCAATGGTGCAAATTAACAGAGAAAGATGGGTGTTTGGCGTTTCCAGAGAATGGAACCTTTAACATAGGGGTTCTAGTGAATTTGCGGAAAGCATTAAATGAGAAAAAGCCACCTCCGAGACCAGCTCAGTTTGAGCCGTTAGCGATTTGGGAATGAATGGCCATACGACAGAGGCAACAGAAATTTGAGAGGAGAATGAGGAAAGCAGAAAAGACTCTAGCGGAGGCTAAATGAGATAGTGAGACCAGGATGTGGAGAAGGGAAATAATAGACGGAATTAGGATGTTTCTGGCAATAACTCAGGAGGCCGAAACACAGGGACGAAAGGCCACTTGTAAAACAGATAAGGGCTCTATTAAGGAAAAGGAGACACATAAGTCTTTGGGTAGATGCAGATGATTCGGATGATGATGAGTTTCTCAATCAGTTGTTACATGATCGACCACCACCATATGTCATAAGTGACAATAGACCAAGTACTAGTTCTGGTCCTGTAAGTTCTACACAGAATCAGGGGATCACAAATACAGTACAGGCAAATAATGTTACTGCATCAGCTCCGATACAGAATGGTGCTAGTGTATCCAATGCACCCGAGGCACAGATACAGTTGCAGCCGCCACCAGTTCATAGGCTCTACCCTGATGTCCCAGTATTAGAGACGACTACGAATTTGATGGTGCCGCCTGATCCAGTATACACGAGATCAAAGTTAGTGCAGATTGAGCCAACTCCACATTTGCTGCCCCAGCCACAGCAACAGGTGGTTCCGATTTATACTTCGGTCACAGGACCGCAATCAGTTACAGCACCTATAATGAATCAAGCTATGGGAGTCAATGCCCCCCCGGGGTTGGGAAATGGACAGTCATCAGCTGCTATATCTTTGCCAATTACCGTTGGTCCGCCAGTACCGCTGTATGCGCAGGCGAGGCCAAGTGAGTGTGACCAGATAAGATGGAGATAAGAGGAGGGTTCACAAAAAGCTCCCAAGGGATGACACCAGGAGAATAGACAGCAGAGAGGTCTAGATCCTTATTGGACTTCAGTCCGATTGGGGTTCCGTTAGAAACCATGAGACAAGCAGCCTTGGGCCTCCTGACTCCACAGGTATTGAGTGCAAATACGTCACAAACTCCGATGGTGCCAGCTGGAAATATCTTGTTGCAAGGCTTGACAGCGCAACAATTGATTGAATGGTTAGACAAGCTTAACACTCCACAGACTACTCCTGCGACAGCAGAGCGGTCAGAAAGAGAGGAATACCTGAATTTTGTGAGGTTGGGGGTGGAAGCAGCTGAGCTATTTGAAGGGAGCATGGGAGTGAACAGATTAGTGTCATACACTAAAGCAGAATTGAGATATTTGTGCCCTAAGATAACCAAAGAAGTGAGTAAGGTTGGCAAATTTGGCAGACAAATACGGTATAGACTTAGACAATACTAAGTATCTGAAGAGGAGTTATAGGTTAGACTTTGAACCTAAAGATTTTGATCACATGAGGTCTACTGGGATGAAGGCACACCTTAAAGAGATACTACAGAGTGCTCAAGTTTGGGGAGCTTTAGAGAAGTGGGAAGGCAGATGGGCAAAGAAGAGAAATAAGAGGAAAAGTGACTGCCTGGAACAGCAGCAGGCGAAAGCTGTACCAGACACGGGAACAATAAAAATGTTACCGATGAGAGAAACAGCTTGAGGGGTTCTAGTTCATGTACCGTGGTTTAGAGGTGACATTTTGTCATTCACAAATGACTACCCCAGGTTGAGGGAAAAGCCGATAGAATGGTATCAGCAAATTGATAGGTTTGTGAAGCTAGCTAAATGTCTCTGGGAAGACCTGAATACACTGTTTGAGATTATAGTTCCAGCTGATTTGTGGCTTGAGTGCAAGAGGAGTGTGGATTGGCCGATGACGGAACCGGAAAGGGACAGGGTTACAGGAGCACCTTCTCCTGAGGTGATGAAATACTACTATAAGGTGATTGAGTTTTTGAAGCAGAAGGTGTCGCCGCAGAATATTGATTGGCAGAAAATTTATCGAACGGCACAAGAAGGCAAAGAGTCGATACATGCTTACTATGAGAGGATGTTAAAGGCGTTCAAACACTACAGTGGCACAGAGGTCATAGAACCGAAACACATGAATCACCTTGTGTTCAGGTTTGTTGAAGGATTAAGACCAGAGATTAGTCAAATGACTAAGAATCATTTGATCTGTTGGCAAGCGAAGCCGATTGATGAGGTGTTGCATTATGTGAAATACTGTAGTGATGAGATTGAGTTGAAGCAGAGAAAGCTGAAAGAGAAGGTGATGGTGATGCAAATTAAGTCAGCTCAGGCAGGGATGCAGGGAAATGGAGTACAGCAGATGGTGCAGCAACCGCAAGGAAACGGAATGTTTCAGCCGCAAATGAGAGGCAGAGGTCGGGGAGGTTTTGTGAACCGTGGTCCAGATCTGGATACTGTTGTGGTTCAAAATGACGTGCAAGGGATGAAAAAGATGTCACCATGCCATGCGTGCGGGGGCGTGGGACACTGGAAGCGGGAGTGTCCTATAATGGTGCAGGATGGTGTTGTTCAACAAAGCAATGATGTCGGTGCATTTCAAAATGTGAGGGGTCCAAGAATGAGGGGTCCAAACCCAAACGTCCAGAATAACATGGTTCAGATGCGGGGTCTCCAGCCCATGCAACAAATGTAAATGCCATGTGTACAACCAGGGCAGATGCAGCAAGTACAGCATCAGATTCCAGTGGTACCTAGACAGCAAATGCAGTTGCCTTTAGCTCCGATGGGACAGCAACAGGTGATGCTTCCTCAACAGGTCACAGGTCAAACAATGAGTCAAAACAATGCAGTACAACAGTTTCCATTGTTTGGTGAGAATGGAATAAACGATGAATGGTCAGATGACTGCTCGGATTGTGAGGAGTGCAGGCTTACAGCGTCCCTAGAAGTAGATCAGAGAGGACCTTATGTGCAGGGAAAGGTGATGGGTCACAAGGTTTCATTCCTGTTTGACACAGGAGCTACACGCTCTACAGTCAGAAGTGCAGAGGTTCCGAAATTGCCGCTTTCAGGGTGTACTATGAAGGTGGTAGGAGTGGCAAATCAGCTCCTGACTAATCCAATTACAGATCCTGTTCAGGTTGAGATTAGTACCTTTCAGGGATTGCACAGGTTTGTAGTCTGTGATTCAAGTCCCATGTCCCTGCTAGGAAGAGACTTGCTGTGTAAAACGAGGTGTTCAATCACCGGTTCCAATGAAGGAATTGAGGTACAGACCAACAGTGATGATGAAGGGGATGATAGTCAGATCTCAGAACCAGAGACGGAGACCACAGATGAGGAGTACCCTTTGATAAGCTTTTTCCCGATGTTCACCGTGACCGATTTGCCAATCGAATTACAGGGAACAATCACAAAGAAGGTGTGGGATCCGACAGGAAAGGAAGTGGGACTGATAAAAGGAATAGAACCAGTCAAAGTAGACGTGAAGCCAAATGCCGTGTTTCCCTAGGTACCACAGTACCACATGGCACAAGATGTCCTTATACAGGTGATGCAGATAATTGCGGACTTTGTGAAGCAAGGGGTCCTAAAGGAAGTGATGAGCAGCCCATGTAATTCGCCAATAATGGGATTGGGAAAGCCTTGTGGGAAAGTTCGAATTGTCCAACATCTGGGGAAAATTAATGAGATAGTGGTAAAATGCTGCCCCATAGTGCCAAATCCAGCCGTGATCATGTTTCAAGTTTTATGTGATGCAGAGTGGTTCACAGTCGTGGATTTGTCCCAAGTGTCCGTTTCTGTGCCTCTTCATGAGGATGGCCAATTTCTCTTCAGTTTCAAATTCTTGGACAAGGTTTACAGTTGGTGTCGAATTCCTCAAGGGTTTTCAGAATCGCCTTCCATCTTCAATCAGATATTGAAGAAGAATTTGAAATTGTTGGAACTGCCTTTTAATTTGACCCTAGTACAGTACATTGATGATTTGTTGATTGCGTCCCAAACGAAAGATGACTGCAGGTATGATACTATTGCCTTACTGAATCATTTGGGAAAGAACGGACATAAAGTGTCCCCAAAGAAGCTGCAGTACTGTCAGAAAGAGGTGAAGTACTTAGACCACCTGATTGAGAAGGGGTCAAGGAGAATATCCAAAGAAAGATTGACAGCCTTATTACAGATGAATCCCCCGACATCCAAGAGAGATGTTAGGATGTTTTTGGGAATGGTGGGCTACTCAATTATCTCTAAGTCTTTGGTGAGGTTGACCGTCAAGGAGGTTAAGGATAGCCCGTATACCCTAACTATGTCAGAGAAAGAGATGAGGGCATTAATTCAACTGAGAGAATGTATGTGCAGGGCTCCAGCTTTAGGTATGCCTGACTACACAAAGCCTGTTGTCCTGTTTTGTCATGAACGTGATGCTTGTTCTTTGTCTGTCCTGCCACAGGTCTATGGGGGTGCAGACCGCCCAGTAGCATATTTTTCAGCTACTTTGGACCCAGTTGCAGCAGCCTTACTGGGTTTCCTGCGTGCAGTTGCAGCAGTTGGTCAAAGCCTTACTCAATGTGAAGGTATAGTGATGGGACATCCCTTAACAGTAATGGCACCACACTCAGTCGAAATACTACTCACAGAACCAAGACGCAGCACATGACAAATGCCGTCTGACCAAATATGAAACGATTATACTGGGGTCACCTAATGTGTCACTAAAACGTTGTACTGTGTTAAACCCGGCAACTTTGCTTCCTAATGAAAATACAGATGTTGATGATGCCGAAGAGGTAGAACATGATTGTCTGGAGGTAACAGAACTGTGCACCAAACTGAGACCTGACATTAAAATACTCAATTAGAGCAAAATGATTACATTATCTTTGTTGATGGTTCATGCCTGAGAGACTCAGTAGGAGTACTGAAAGCCGGATACGCTGTATGTACAATCACTGGTATCCTGGAAGCATCTTGGCTCGAAAGAGTGTACTCTGCTCAAGTGGCTGAATTGGTTGCTCTTACTAGGGCATGCCATGCCGCTGACAAATTGAAAGTCACTATCTATACTGATAGCAGATACGGATTTGGAATTGTCCATGATTTTGCCCAGTTATGGTCACAGATAGATTTCATGACCTCTTCTGGTTCTCCAGTGAAAGATGGTACGCTACTCAGTTACCTCTTGAAATTGCTGAGGTGAAATGCAGCGCTCATGTGAAATCACAAGACTTTGTGTCAATGGGAAATGGATATGCAGATCAAGTCGCAAGGTTTTGTGCATTGAACTGTATATCGTTCAAAGATCAATGGGAATTGTTACCTGAAACTGAAAATGAGACATGCAAAGGTTATGCATTGAGGGTGGTTGACACAATGGAAGAATTAAAACTGTTGCAGGGACGTGCCAGCAGAGAAGAGAAACGTTCTTGGCTTAAAATGCAATGTGTACAAAGGCCAGATGATTTGTGGGTTTCAGATGAGGGAAAAATGGTTTTGCCAAACAGTCTCTTGTCACAGTTTGCAAGGTTTTACCATGGTCAAGCACATATTGGGAGAGACGCCATGATCAGGTTGTTCAAAATCGATTGGTTCAATCCAAAATTCAGGCAAGCCGCAGAAGTAAGCTGTCACAGGTGCACCATCTGTCAGCAGATAAATGCGGGGAAAGGGACCGTGGTGAATTTGAGCCACATTGGGAGAGCAGGAGGTCCATTTAGCAGAAGGCAATTGGATTTTATTGAGATGCCTGTGTGTGGAGGTCTGAGATACGTGTTGGTGATTGAGTGTATCTTTATTCCTTGGATTGAAGCCTACCCTACACGTAGAAATGACAGTCTCACAGTAGCGAAGTTGCTGCTTAGGGAATTAATACCACGTTTCGGGTTTCCGATCTCTTTAGAATCAGATAGGGGAAGTCACTTCAACAATGAGGTGGTTAAGCTCTTGTGTGCAGCATTGAACATTGAACAGAAGCTGCATTGCAGCTACTGTCCTGAAGCCTCAGGACTAGTGGAACAGATGAATGGTACCTTGAAGTCGAGAATGGCGAAAATGTGCGCAGCTACAAATCTGAAATGGCCAGATGCATTGCCCTTAGTGCTAATGTCAATGAGAAATACACCCAACAAGAAAACAGGACTGTCCCCTCATGAAATTCTCATGGGCTGAGCTATGAGATTGCCCGCAGTGCCTGCAAATGCTCTTGTGAATATCACGGATGATATGGTGTTGGACTACTGCAAGGGTCTGGCTGACGTGGTCCGCTCTTTCTCTCACCAAGTGGAAGCAACCACACTGCCACCGATAAATGATCCATTCACAATCTGAAAGCCGCTGACTGGGTTGTTGTCAAGAAAAACGTGAGGAAGTCGTATTTGGAGCCACGTTGGAAGGGGCCATATCAAGTGATACTGACAACTACTACGGCTGTGAAGTGTGCGGGAATTCCAAACTGGATCCATGCCAGTCACACAAAGAAGGTGACATGTCCAACTGATGAGGAACTTGAGTTGTCGAAAATAACAGCTGCAGAAAAGGAAGTCTCAGGGTCGGAGAGTAATCAAAGGGGAACTGAGACTGGAGGAGGGCCCGTTGAGGACAGCTTGGTCACTCAAACAGCAAACAAGATCCAGAAGGGTGACGGTTAGCCTATCTCAACTGAGGCACCAGGAGGACCAACCCAAAGAGAGGTTCTCCCTGAGGCAGACGAATACGGGTTTGAAGTCGAACCCCTGACAGACCCAGAAGGTGAAGGAGTTGAGGCAGAAGACAGTTAAAGTGTTCAGACTCCTCCTGAGCCACTTGCAGATCCAGCAAGAGAAAACACCATAACACAAGAGGAGGGCATTGATCAGCAACCTGAAAGCCGAACAGTAAAAGAACACTGAGAGGAGATAAGTGGCCAGAGTCACAAGCTGCAAAAGGGAAAGTGGTCAATAATGAGACGATAGAGGTAGAGGTCGATACCACAAGGAAAGAAGACCTGAGTGAAGGAGAGCTGCAGGGTGACCGCAAGTTAAAAAGAAACAGAATAGCAAACAGAAGATACGCAGGTCCTGAATGGGCTTATGCGACGTCAGCCGTGTGGCAACAAGAGTTCTTGGCTTTCTGTTTTTATCGTGAAGTTCCAGGTCAATATTATGGTACTTGAAGTTGGCTACAAATAAAATTCACTGTGTTAAGCTGAAATTGAATAGAGGGAAACCTGAGAAAAGAGACTGATAAATTTTCGGATGTGACACTATTAACCTGAATTGTCTTTTGAAAATCGATTGTGACAAGCTGCTTACTGGATTGACAAAAGACCCTGGGAGTGAATGAGAAAGCTGTAAATACTTGCTGAAGAAAGACTTTTTGCTTAGCTTTATTGAAAGAAAAAAAAAGAAGGTTATTAACCATCCTCAAATTAGTTGATTACATTTATAGTACCTTACTGTCTGATTCTTTACAGATCATGCCTAGGTCGGGAGATGACGTTGAGGGGAATAAGCGCTGTAAATATTTGGGTATTGCTTTGGGTGTTATGTGTGTGATATTCATTATAGTTTTTTTTGTGGAAATGCGTTTGGTGGATGAGAGTGAAGCTAAGAATGCTACAGTTTCTGAGACTGCTACACTAACACCATGGGAGAGGTTTGAGCAAGATATGACATATCTGCATGACGAAACTAATACAAAAGGGGAGCTGTCTAATAACGTTTTCTATCGCTTGCTGAGTGAGTATGTTGACACTATGGATGCAAAGGCTTGTTATGTGTGTACACAAATTCCTCTTTCAGTCCAAGAGGAGGTTACATACCAGAGTTTGCCATTAACCTATGGTATTAGCTGTAGTCTGCTACTAACGCGTTTCTATAACCAGGAAGAAGTGCAATATTTTTACTCAAACTATGATTTAGTGTTCTCTTATGTGCCTATCATAGAAGATTTGAATAGTGTAGCTAACTATTATGCTATTAAGCTAATTAAGGAATTCTTTGAGCCTAGAATGACCATTAGTACTTCATATGCGCACCACAATAATTTGACATGCTTGCTTACATCTGTAGAAAAGAGCTTTTTAGATCACACTGAAGATCGAAGGAGAGTTTTAAAGGGGAAATTAGAAAAGGGCTTGCAGCAATGATCATTTCTTAGTAATAGCAATAATGGGATTAGGGAACAAGGGAAGCTAGCTTTAGATGCGAAACATGTAGGTAGGCTTTGCATTACGCAACCAAAATCATACTATGACAATGTGTTTGTAGGAACGAGTGAGTGTAAGCATGTGTTTTTGTTTCAGAATAAATGGACTTTCATGCTAAATGGAATGGATCAAGCGATCCCAAGGGTTTAGTACATTTGTGGACTTGGTGCTTATTACCGTCTTCCAAAGGGATGGTATGGAACATGTTATTTGAGAATCGTTTTTCCAAAGATCTATCAGCTAGATGATTTAAAGAAATTTCCGAAAGTGACAGAATTTCTTCGTGCTAGACAAAAGAGAGAAACTGTTGCCGGTGTAGTAGGAGACATATTTGGAGCAATAATTCCTTCAGTGGGAGTTGTTTTGAACTCCATAAAGATTCAAAAGTTGTCTACTATTGTGGATAACATGCTGACAAACTTCACAGGAGCTATACTCCTGATGGATACTGAACTTGCTGCGGAGAGGGCTATGACTCTTCAAAACAGGCTTGCTTTAGACATTCTTTTAGCGAAAAGTGGCGGAGTCTGAGCGGCACTGTTGTGCCTATATAACTGACAATAGTAATGAGATCAGAAGTATGCTTACTAACCTAACAAGAGATAGTGCAGATTTGAAGGAACTGAAAGAACCAGGAGTTTGGGAAAAGGTTGGAGAAGGATTTGCGCGTGTGGGAAGTTGGTTTAGTAGTCTTTAGCATGGTTCTTGGGAAAATTAATACAGGGAATAGTAATTGTTTTGGCTTGTTTATTTGGATTATGGGTACTGAGCAAAATTTGCGAAAGGGGTAAAGAAAAATTGGCAAAACATAAAGCGATGAGGGAGGAAAAGAAAAGGTAGAAAATGTTCAGAGCAAAATATGAAAAGGTGAAACAAAAAGAAGAAATTGAGAAGAAGGAGATGAAAAAGTGAAAGTGTTGTTAAAGAATGGATTTGTGTGATGACAAGTGTCATCAGAGGAGGGATTGTTGGAGTGTAGTTATTATAATCAAAATTAACATGAAATGTTTGCAGATTAATGTATAATGATGTCGCATAGAAAATGTATTAATGAATTTTTTAACCTACGCGTGTGAAATGTGCCCACGGGGAGTGGCCATCAACGTATACGATGATAAATGAAATTGACTAATAATGAATTATTGATTTACTAATGTGTGGTTTTGTATTCGTATTAAGAGTTATATGTTAAGATTTGGCTAAAATTAATTACTAGGCCTTAGTTAGCATGAGTCGGGCCTAGCTGCCGGTCTCATATTAAATGTGTTTTTCTAACGTGCAATGTGCTGACTTGCTGAAGGACATGTAGCCGTACTTTTCCAGAAGCTAGAAGATGTGTGTAACCGTAGTACTTTCTTTCTCATGAGACCCGACTTGCTCAAGGAGACATTCTTGCTGAATGCAACAGTGTAAACTTGCAACAGGTACAAGGTTGCCTGAACTGGTAAAGACAATGGAACTACTGACTGAGCCTGCAAGAATAAAAGTTTGTACCTGACATTCTACCCATTGGAGACGTCAATTACAGGAGCCAATGAACTACGTGAGAACTGTTCTAAAGTAAAAATCCTAATGAGGTGACAACCCAATTATTGGTTGGAGATAATGATGCACCACAATTTGCCCAATTGGAAATTAGGAGACTGTATAACAAGATTAATATAACACCATGTCACAAGGAAAAATCAGCATTACGTGCCATTCTTTGCTAGTACCTAGCCACTTTGTCTCTCTGTCTTAAAGACTTTGCTGTTTGACTCTTCAAACTATCCTTACCCTTGTCTTGCCCGATTCATACTTTTCCTCCTTATGAGGGAAGGGTTCCTTATTACCTGTCTTGCTGAACTCTGCTGAGTTTCCTGGCTGATGACGAATCAACTGATGCCCTGAGGACGAAGACTGACTCTGCATGCTGACCCATTACGGAGAGTGACTATATGATAATTACATTTTAACTGTCTGTTTGCCTTTCCTTTCTAGGTACCAACTGCTTCTTTTGATAGAGACCATAGATAGATGTTTTTCTAAATTTGTGTTGCTAAATTGTTTTGCATGAAGCCCAACATGCTAATGCTAATTCGAGGATAGTTAAGGGGTTCAGAAAAACGGACGCAAATAGACAAATGACTGAATCGATGCTTTGTTGAATAATGCACTAATGATACTCTGCTAAAGTTAATCCATGTTGACGTCGTGCTTTGTTCTAATGTTTATGATCTTTGCTTTGATGAAATCTTATTCGAGTTGCCATATTGTGACAGTGCTAATGTGTTTTCTGGTATTGAGACTAATAAACTTGCTAGTACAGTGTAATCAATAGGGAATAAATACCATAAATCTTACTAAATTTTGTGTGGTTGTTCATGACGGAAAGGTCATGGGGTTTCAGGTTTTTCATTAGTGTCACTAACCAATTTGATTGATTTGCTATTGTGAATATTGATGAGGTTATTGATCTGTTGATGAAATGCCGAATAGATATCTCGTCTTCAGGTGTCTCCAATCAGGGTCAAAAGATTCATTGGCCTAAAACGAGTCCCAGAGTAAGTAAATTCCCTAGGACTGGACGTTTTATCAATGGATACTGGCAAATGCAGTCATGTAAATTCATGCAGAGGTGGATGCCGAAAAATGAGGTTGGCTTGTCTGGCTTCTTTTAGTTTTGTCAGAAAAAATGTCATGTTGCTTCCTGACAAGGTGGAAGCTGGGAACTGCAGTGATGCTCTCAGAACCTCTTTCAGAGGGCCATGGGGAAGGCAGCGGCTAGTGGGTCCAACCATGGTTGGGGAGGCCTTTTACTCCTGATGTTCTGAGGGCTGACCTACCATGGATTCCGAGCAATTGAACTAACTACCCTGTTTGCACTTGACTCTCAGTGGTAGCAGTGGATGAGAAGTCAAAAGTTCCCTCGGGTGTAAGAGTAGATACAGGTTAGAGGACACAACTCATAACTCAAAGTGCACTCAGTACTGTCAATAAATGAATGGACAGCCAAATACTTGTTTTTATATTAAAAAATAAATATTTTATTTCTTACTCTACACATTCAAAGAAGAATTACAACTTTCATAAGCAGTAACACAATCCCCTTGAGTTTGAAGATCCAGTGTTTAGCTAACAAATCCCTGTTCCACCCTTTTCCTCATAATGTGGTCAGGGTTATTCCCCATTCACTGGTGGCCACATCCACAGAAAGCTCACTAGTAGGCCTTACTCAAGAGTCCACTCTGACGCTTAGAAAATAATCAAAAGTGTCTATAGTGCCTCAGCACCATCAGCAGAAAGTTCCCCCTGAGGCCCGGCAGGCCTGTATCACGTCTTACCCGCTCCAGCAGCAAGGAAGCATTCAGCCTTTAAGCAGATGCTCGGGCACTTGCAATGCTCCAGTCCCGCTAGGTCAAGTTGGTCTGCACACGGGATGTGTGGCAACTCCCGGCAGATGGAGGATCGCCCTGAGCGGCGTGGCTGGCTCCAACAGCGATCGGACATGCACCTGACTTCCTTTGGTGTGGCAAGTGTAGCTTTTCCCCACACGGGAGCCACTGCTTCAGTTTTGTGGGCAATGGCCTAAACTCTGCAGTACCTGATATCGGAAGCCTAAGGTGTCAGTCTTCCCTGTGCACCCACCTCTACCACAGCAGCCCCTCCTGGCATACAGGGTCACAGCTAAGACCCACACAGGTCTTGGCGCTTTGTCAGCAACAGTTACTTCCATGATGGTTCCTCCTGGCTTATGAGGTCACCACTATGAGACAGTACGGGTTGAACGCTCCTCACGTGGCATTCACTCGATTTATGGCAGCCCTCTCCTGGCAGGCACGGGTCGCATATCTCATCCAGCACACAGGCAAGGACCCACTCAGTGCACATCCATCCCCTCTCACCTCGCACAGGAGTATTCTCAGCCAGGCTCTGCAATGGACCTCGCTCCGTATAATACTCTCCTCTTCCTCTAAAGGGCACACTGGTTTTGACATGCAAGCAGGTGCTGCTGCTCTAGGCTCCAGAGCAGTTGGTCTTGGTTTCTCTGGGTGATGCCACCTCACCCAGCAGGGAGACTAGCAGACCTTACCCCTAGTCCTGATCACAGACAGAAGTCTTTCAGAGCTTCCCCTCCTCACACAGCCCACTTGACAGATGGCAAATTTGTAGGGTGTCAAACTCTCTTTTTTATAATCCATTTCAAGACACCAAACGTGATTTGAGTTCTGGGTCTTTGATATTTTAATGTCGGGTTCTACTTATTTTGAAGTACACCCTCTCCTCTTTTCTTCCTCTTGAAAGGCTGTCTATCACAGAAGGAGAGACTCTGAAGCTGATAATCCCACAACACAGGCCATGGGAGTGACTAGAGTTCACATCTGGATGCCAGCCACAGTGACGTGCCTCAAAAGGTTAATCTCGGGCTCCCAGCCCTAGTCTTTATGATTCCCTTATCAGCTTCATCTCCTTCCTAAGATATCTTCTGGCACTTCCCGGTGTACTCTCATTGAATCAAAGAGTGCCCTTTAAAGTGCACGGTAGGGAGTCTCTCTCTCCCTTCTCCAGTGTGTCTCACCCAGCTCACAGGACTGCAGCACTACACAAATCTGTCTGATGGTGTATCCACCAGGCAGGCCTGGGCTTCCCAAAATGGAACCTGGGGTCCTCCATGTAATGTACCATTGCAGGCACACTCGCACTGACTGTATGGACAAAGCACACTCTCTATTTAGTACTGTCACCTCCATGCTTTGTGCCCTCACAGATATGAATATATTCAGCACACACAATTCACTTTGCACACTGTTCAGGACTGTAGCCTTTCTCTGTTGTGCCCTGGTGTGCTATGTGCAAATACACACATTGCCAGTGCACACATTCATCATGCGTGAATTGCACAACACTTAACCTTTCATGTATTGTACTTTCCGCAAAGACACATACACCCAGCACATGCTTTCACTGTGCACGGGCTACACAGCACTACATCTCTCTTGTAAGATATTCCTTGCAGGTATAGATACACTCAGTACATGCACTCACCATGCATGTACTGCACAGAACTGCTTCATCCCTCTACTGTACCCTTCCCAGACACACATACAACCAGTGCATAGTCACCACTCCTGTGCTACGCAGCACTTTACATCCAACTGCTATAAGGCAAAGGATGAGTTAAGCACACAGCAGTGGAACTTTGAAAAGGGTAAAGAAACTGTAGGCCTCACTCCAGTGACACAGTTTAAAAGGGACCTGTTGACTCCTAAAGATCAGTACACTGTATGCTGCCACCACCCTGCTCGTGTCCCTTAACTCCTGGTGAAGGCAGTAGCCTTCTACCACTGAGAAGACAGCCCTTTGGACTGCCCCTTATGGTTCAACAAGACTGCGATTTGGGAGACAGGCCTATGTCTTGCCGCACACGCAATATCCATGTTTGCCTATGACATAAATAATTCACATTAGGGATCCGGACAATAGCACAGTTGGGCACTCAGGTCAGGAGTACACATCTTTTACCATTCAGAGAACTTTTCCATCACCAAACAGATGTCCTTTCTTGTACCAGTGGATGCACGGAAAATCCTTACTTCTGTGAGGGTGACAAAAACGAAATTTCATGCAAGAAAAACAGACATGAACATTTTTCATGTAAAACAGACAGACTTTCTGGCCAATCTAATTAGAGGGGTTGGAGGATCGTTTTGCTACCCTAGAGGGTAGGTGTTCAGAATTTGAAAATGTGTACTGTTACTGATTTTTGATTAATTCATGTGACTGTTTCACCAATGTAAATCACATTGTGGAGCCACAAAGTATCTTGGCCCACTCACATCTTTACCAATTCATTGATGGTTGGACACCTGAAATTAAAAAGCAGAGTTTTAGAGACTGATCTACTACCTCTCAGTCTGAAACAAGGAGATCTGTCACCCATAAATATATTCCATAAGATGAGCATCAACAAAATACTTATGGGTGGACTTTGTTTGCTTCTGGACCTGCAGTTGATATCTGTCACCAAATAAAGAGTCCCTCAATTATTTCAAAAATTCTATTACATGATATTTCTGCTTTTGTGATGATGGAGTCGTCACATGTATTGAACACCTATATTTTCCCCGCACCCCTTCACTGTGGGTATTTATGACAGTGGGGATTGGGGACCTCTTTCTCCAAAGATGCGAAAGAGGCAGAAGAAAAAGTAATACACTTGGGGGCATATTTATACTCTGTTTGCGCCAAATGTGCGTCAAACTTTTTGACGCACAATCGGCGCAAACCCTGCCCCATATTTATACTTTGACGTCCGACCCCGCGTGCGTCAAAGTTCCACCATGTGCGTAATTTTTTGGAAGGGGGAACCAGCCTTGCGTTAATTATATGCAAGGTAGGCGTCCCCTTCCAAAAAATGACTTTAAGGCCTGTGCCCCATATTTATACTCTGACGTCATTTTGACGCACAGGAGGGGGCAGGCCTTAAAAAACGGCGCCCAGCCTGATGGGCGCCGTTTTTTAACGCCTGGGTCAGGGCAGGCGTTAAGGGACCTGTGGGCTCAGAAGGAGCCCATAGGTGCCCTCCCATGCCCCCAGGGACACCCCCTGCCACCCTTGCCCACCCCAGGAGGACACCCAAAGATGGAGGGACCCATCCCAGGGAAGTTGAGGTAAGTTGGGGTAAGTATTTTTTTCGGTTTTTTTTTGTGGCATAGGGGGGCCTGATTTGGGCCCCCCTACATGCCACTATGCCCAATGACCATGCCCAGGGGACACAAGTCCCCTGGGCATGGCCATTGGGCAAGGGGGCATGACTCCTGTCTTTGCTAAGACAGGAGTCATGTCAATGGAGGTTGGGCGTAAAAAAAAATGGCGCAAATCGGGTTGAGGCCTGAATTTTGCCTCAGACCTGACTTGCCCCATTTTTTGACGCCCAACCTCCATTTTCCCCAACGCCGGCGCTGCTTGGTGTGAGTCATTTTTTTTATGCACACCAGTCCGCAGCGCCGGCTAACGTCATTCAATAAATAAGGCGCCCGCATGGCGCTTTGGAATGGCGTTAGCCGGCGGTAAAATTTTTGACGCACAACTGCGTTGGCGCAGTTGTGCGTCAAAAAGTATAAATATGGGCCTTGGTATTTTTGTGTATCTAGGAAATACCATATGCCTTGGCTTGGCGGTTTCCTATTACCCAGGGGTTGATGTTTGTCACCAAACTAGGTGTACCATAAAACCATCTGTTCTACGACAGTTGTTCAAAAATCGTTGCTTATGTAGCTCCCAAATGTTCTACGGAAACTGCACATGTCCAATTTCCCCAAACATAGATGCAGGAAAATAAAGAGGTGTATAAAGGAAGCAGATGCGAGATTAAATCTTTGGGGAACAGTTTAAAAGAAGGTAGAACAGCTACTGCCTTCCAGGGCTTGGTGATTAGCCAATCAAGGGCAGGAAATACCAGTTACCCAGCAACGGAATCAGGAAGAAGGATTACCAGCAACCCAGCAACGGTTTCCTCATAATTTTCAAATTCGGAACACATGAGGGCCCATATTTATACTTTTTGACGCAAAACTGTGCCAACGCAGTTTTGCGTCAAAAAAATTAGCGCCGGCTAACTCCATTCTGAAGCGCCATGCGGGCGCCATGTTTATTGAATGCCGTTAGCCGGCGTTAGCCGTCGGCGCTGTCTGGTGTGCGTTAAAAAAAACGACGTACACCAGGCAGCGCCGGCGTAGGGGGAAAATGGCGTATTGGCGTCCAGAAATGGTGCAAGTCAGGCTGAGGCAAAAAATTCGCCACAACCCGATTTGCGCTATTTTTTTACGACGCCCATCCCCCATTGAAATGACTCCTGTCTTAGCAAAGACAGGAGTCATGCCCCCTTGCCCAATGGCCATGCCCAGGGGACCTCTGTCCCCTGGGCATGGTCATTGGGCATAGTGGCATGTAGGGAGGCACAAATCAGGCCCCCCTATGCCACAAAAAAAAATAAAAAAAATACTTACCTGGACTTACCTTAATGTCCCTGGGGTGGGTCCCTCCATCCTTGGGTGTCCTCCTGGGGTGGGCAAGGGTGGCAGGGGGTGTCCCTGGGGGCTTGGGAGGGCACCTCTGGGCTCATTCTGAGCCCACAGGTCCCTTAACGCCTGCCCTGACCCACGCGCTAAAATCCGGCGCAAATGCGGGTTTTTTGACCCGCCCACTCCCGGGCGTCATTTTCACCCAGGAGTATAAATACGACGCATATGCATCGCAGTCATTTTTTAAGACGGGAACGCCTACCTTGCATATCATTAACGCAAGGAAGGTGTTCGCGCAAAAAAATGATGCTAACTCCATGAACTTTGGCGCTAGACGCGTCTAACGCCAAAGTATAAATATGGAGTTAGTTTTGCGTCGAAATTGCGTCAAAAAAACGATGCAATTTCGGCGCAAACGGAGTATAAATATGCCCCGAGATTTTTCTTTGTTTCCATGAAGTCCAAACATTGCTATGTCAACAAATGAGATCTACTGCCGACCTATTGTTCGGCAATAATTCATTTTAAATCCTCACAATGCTCTTTAACTATGAAAGTGACCATGGAGAGGGACCATAGAGACTACAAACATATTGTTTCTCTGGAAAAAGAATGGTTCCTGAAACTGAAGAGAGTCACTAAAACAATTATAGGGGTTAAACGCGGGACGCGCTGCTTGATTCTCTTGACTCTCTCCACCTGGGGCCGAGCACTGGAGACAAAGGGCAGGAGCCCTTTAAATTCCTTCACTGCGCTCCTGCTCGCGGGGACGCGGGACGCGCTGCTTGATTCTCTTGCCTCTCTCCACCTGGGGCCGAGCACCGGAGACAAAGGGCAGGAGCCCTTTAAATTCCTTCACTGCGCTCCCGCTCGCGGGGACGCGGGACGCGCTGCTTGATTCTCTTGCCTCTCTCCACCTGGGGCCGAGCACCGGAGACAAAGGGCAGGAGCCCTTTAAATTCCTTCACTGCGCTCCCGCTCGCGGGGACGCGGGACGCGCTGCTTGATCCTCTTGACTCTCTCCACCTGGGGCCGAGCACCGGAGACAAAGGGCAGGAGCCCTTTAAATTCCTTCACTGCGCTCCCGCTCGCGGGGACGCGGGACGCGCTTCTTGATCCTCTTGACTCTCTCCACCTGGGGCCGAGCCCCGGAGACAAAGGGCAGGAGCCCTTTAAATTCCTTCACTGCGCTCCCGCTTGCGGGACGCGCGCGGGCGCGCCCGGGTGAAGCCTGGGCCAAGGGCGGGCCCGTCAGTGCCCGTCAGAGGCCGAAGGAGGCCGGGCTGGGCCACCCCTCTGGGCCCTAAGGCACGGCAACTGCCCCCTTCGTATAGGGAAGTACCCTAAACTCTCCTTTATATTGTGTTATAGTATCATTCTCTAATGGGGAAGCGCAAGGCAAAAGATAGCTCGGCTTCAGGCTCTGGCAAATCCAAAATACCCAAAACCAACAAGGCTACGTTACCCCACACTAACTGCGTTGCCAAGGAAATAGACGATCTAATAGAAGAGGTAGAACAGATCTTAAACAACAAGGAGAGGTCTAAACGAAAGGGGCTAAAATCTGGCACTCTCATTCCATTTTTAACATCCAGCTCACATATTGTCCCCAATTCACAATCTGTTGCCTTATCTCATCAGCCACCTCACCAGTCGTTGGCTTGCCAAGACTCCACTGCCCTTCCTACACCCTACTCTGATTTGGAAGCACCTAGAGCCTACACAACACACCCTACAATTCCATGCTCCAACCGTTTTTCTCCTCTGGCACCCATTGATCTGGTTAATCAGCAATCATTCTCCCCAACTTCGCCACGCACAGAGAGTGCTCCTCCACAAAATGATCTGTTCGCACTGGTGTGTAGCCTTAAGACTGAAGTTGGTGAGTTGAGATCATTATTGCTTGAAATCACCACCCTTCTCAAAAATAAACATCCTTTCCCTATTAGCGAGCCTAAGCCAAATCTTTTGCCAACCAAGCATCCACCTGTAAAAGGCGTCCTATTAAACGGGCCCCTCCCGCTGCTAGCTTGCGCAGCAGGTCCTATAGAAGATCAGTGTCCCGAAAAACAGCTCATGCCCTCTCTCTGAAGAACTACTCCCCTTCTTTCCCATGTTCCCTTTAAATGGGACATCACCAAAGCTTCCCACCACAATCATAAACCAACTAATAATAACTACATATATATGTGCAACGTTCCACCCTTGCCTCCAAACGTGAGAGAAGATAAAGCTTCATTAGCAAACAAGGTCTCGCACTGGGTGAGACATGTCAGGGGCTGTGGTTCAATCATCCATGATGACATCTTATCTGTCGAACGATCTAATGGTTCCCCTGGTCTCCCTGGCCCCAGTGACTCCATAATACTTAATCTCAAAAATCCCCATTTGGTAGCAGGCCTTTTGGAAATGGAAGCACGGACTAAAAGTAGGAAGCCCTCAGCAATTTTTCTTTCAGCTAGCTGTCCTACTGCCAGGCACATGTGTCCGAATTCTTCCATTAGAACAGCCAATCTGGTCCCGAACAACTCTATAAATATTCAAGATTTAAGACCAATAGGCCACCAGGCTCAGAGAGATCCACTACCTGATCTGGCCTCTATGACCAGCTCCGGTCCTGTCTCAAGGGCCCAAATAGTACACGATCCCGGGGCTACTTCGGACATTGACTGACTATGTCTTACCAACTCTTGCTCTCCCACTTCCAGTCCAGTCTCAGCGGCTATGAACTTTCCATCTAATCCACCTAGCCCGGGCGTTTTTCTTCCACTGGATCTACAACCTGGAACTACTAATAAAGCCACAAATTCATCTAAGGCGAATCCTGTTGCCAGCTATGTTCAAGCTGATACTATTACGAACTTAAACATCTCTATCGCCCAGGACACAGCAAAACTCTTGTCCTGGAATGTGGCTGGTATTAACAGCAAACTCGTTGACATTGAGTGGGGGGCATTTGTTGAAACTTTTAATGTCTGCATGTTCCAGGAAACATGGGCAACACATTGCACGTACAAACAGGGGTATAGCTCTTTTTTTAAACCTGCTAAGCCATCTCCAGCCGGTAGGGCGGCAGGGGGTCTAACCACATGGGTAAAATCTACAGAGGTGAGCGGTATAAAGGAGATATATGTGGATTCTTATGACATTTTGGCTGTTGCCATCCACCCAGTCTCAGCCTCTCCTGTCCTTTGTGTAAACATCTACAGTAGATCGGGACCCTCCAATCACCGCTCTCCCACTATTGAGCTATTGAATACCTTAATCCCAGACCTCCGTCTTAAATATCATATTATAATAGCTGGTGACTTTAATGTTCTACTTGAACTTTATGCAGACCACATAGAGGTCATGCAGCTTGAAGATAGTGTATGGAATATCCCTTCTCCCTTGATTTCTCACTCCATTCAGCAAAATTCATATAAACCATGTGCCAGGGCCACACAGATAGTGGATCTTATGATATCCCATGGCCTCCGTTTTGGCAATGGCCGCTTCCCAGCGGATACTCCTGCCAGACCAACCTTTTTTTAGGGGCTCATACAGCAACAAACTGGATTATATTTTTTTCGACTTAAGAGTTTGGCACCATATTCTAGATGTGGAGGTGGGCAACCCACATACTAGCGATCATGCTCCCCTCCAGATCACGTATAAGAGACCTCTCCTAGCAGGGGTCGTGCTTCCCCCTGTCTCCTCTACTGCTATGGAGTTGTCTAGTAATAGGCGTACAGTCAGATGGGACTCCTTTGTGCAATCAAACAAGCTTCGAGGAAATTTGTGTGCCTTAACCTCTTCCCATCAGTTATTTGACGTCAATCTTATTCTGGCTCCAACAGAAGTACTGCCTCTCCACCTGGACCTTTTTGCTACCTTGAAAGAGCTGTTTACTAAACGCCCTAGGCCATTGACTATCTCTTGCATCCAACCTCACACTAAATGGTTCAACAAGAGGTGTAGGGAGGCTAAAAATACTTTGGCCAACGCGTTAAGGACTAAGGATAGATCAGGTATTATCAATGCTAGACGCCATTATGCCTCTACTTGTAATAAAAGCAAACTCGAGTACGAAGAGGGGCTATGGAGCAATCTACTTGAGGCAGCTACTGTCCACGACTCCAAACGGTTCTGGCTTTTAGTCTCCTGCGGCGATCAGAACCGAGCACCTTACCTGGAGTCCTATATCCCTCCTGACATTTGGCTCTCCTATTTTAAGGAACTGTATGGCCCTCCTCTGGCCAGTCACATCCCTGACATAACCTTGGGGGAGCTAACAACTCTCGATGAGCCCACGTCCTTCTTGCCTCCCTTCTCATTGAACAAAACTGTGCTGGCCATCGCTGCTCAGAAAGCAGCCAAAGCCCCTGGGTCAGATGGGATCCCCTCCGACATGTTTAAAGTGGACCAGAGCACCTGGAGCCCATATATAAACAGGCTTTCTAATGCCATCTTGACTACCAGAATCTATCCTGACTCATGGAAAGAGGCAGTCATTGTGGCCATACACAAGAAAGGAGAGAGGAACATCCCAGGTAATTATAGACCTATCAGCCTACTCGACAACCTCCAAAAAATGTTTTGCCACCAGTTGTTGAGCAGGCTGAATAAGTGGTCAGTTGAAAACCAAATCTTAAATCACCTTCAAGCGGGCTTCAGAGAAAAAATCAGCACAATAGATCAGATATTTCGTTTTATTTCTATCAAATGGAAAGTCGTCGATGTTGACTTAGGCCATCTATATGTAGCATTTGTTGACCTAAAATCGGCCTTTGATCTAGTACCCCGCCACAAACTGTGGGAAGTCTTGTCTAAAACAGGAGTCCCGCGCCCTATCTTAAACATTATTAGAGATCTCTATACTGGCAATTATGGAAGAATCAGATGGGGCCCCCAAGGTGAATTAACTGAAAAATTTCTTACTGCTCGAGGTGTAAGACAAGGCTGCGTGCTTGCCCCTATCTTATTCCTCCTTTTCATAAACGCATGCATCCCTTATCTCATGGAGTGTTCCAACGACTCCCCCAAACTAGGAGGGAAGAAGATTCCCTGCCTTCTATTTGCCGATGACACCCTGCTGATATCTCAAACAGCCACAGGCCTCTCAACCTTGCTTTCAAGATTCATGGATTTTTGTAAAGATCATGGCCTCGAAATTAATCGATCAAAAACTAAGTGCATGGTGTTTGGAGATAGAAAAGGCAGAATGCGACGACCTATTTATTTAGAGGGTGCTGCGTTGGAAAGAGTCAGCGACTTTGATTACCTAGGCCTGAAATTAGAAGACTCACATAAGTGGCAGTGCCATATTCAGAAGGCCACCCTACGATTGAAACAGCGAGCGAGTGGCATTGTAAGATTCGCAGCTAGATCCCCTAGCTTTGCCTTGACGCCCGCTGTGGAAATCTACAAATTACAAGCAAGAGGGGGAGCAATTTATGGAGCCGAATTGTGGGGCCATTGTTGCTTAGATGATTTGACAAAAGTGGAAAACTCTTTCTTAAGGTCACTGCTAAGAGTTCCTTACAGCACCCCATTGCTCCCAATACGAATGGACCTAAATCTGCCCTCCATCAGCCAGATCGTCGCACTTAGGCCCCTGTTGTACTGGATTCGCTTATGGTCATTAGATTCTCTCGCCCACTATAGATGTGGGCTAGCTAACTTGATGGCCAATAACACCAGCTCAAAAATTAAGTGGTGTGTATACGTAGAACGGACCTTCTCACTACTTGGCTTGGGGTCTTATTGGAAGGACCCATCATCTATCACAAAAAATGCAACACAGACATTAAAGGATGCATTTTGGCTCCATGTCCAACTTTCACAACTGTCTGCTGTTTCGCCATCATCCATGACGGGAAATTTTCTACATTTTAAATGCCATTATGAATTTGTACAATATATGGATATAGTTTCTTCTCCGTTCGCTCGTGCATTATATATTAGATTTAGGGTGGGCTCTCTTCCTTTGCGCACCCTCACATATAAATGGTCTAATTTTAGTTGCTCTTCTAAGACGTGTCCGATGGGCTGTGCCAGAGAAGAATCAATAACCCACATCCTCTTCCAATGCCCCGCATACCGCAAACAAAGAGTCCGCTGGATCATTCCTTTATGCAGGATAATGGGTTTTAAAAATTGCTTGCTAGCTCTGAGAATTTTTTAATCTGACTTATCTGTTTTAGTGGTTTGTTGTCTGGCAAAATATTTAGATTCAATCTGGCGTATCAGACTGAATACGCTCAAAAAAACAGAGGGAAAACCAATAATGAATGTGGGGAGCAGTCATTGATGAATCTATTTTTGTATGCACCTACTACTTCAATTGGTCTAGACGTATCTCCCCTCTGCTGTTTTTATTTTGTTCTGTCTTAGATACTTTTATTCTTTTAAATAGAAATGCCTTTTTTATCTGATATGTTTTGCCAGGTCTGTATTTGATTTTTTAATACCTACTATGTGCTTTTACGTAAATCTATAAGGTGTGATTTTACAGTAGGGAAATGCTTATGTCCAAACACCTTTTCTTTCTCTCCTTTTCTTTTTTAACCTTTTATGACTAAAACTGTCTATTATGTAGCTCGTTGCTCCTTTTTTAAATATGATGTGCTTTTATGGTATTTATATTTACCGAAATAAAGCTAATAATGATGATGACAGGGTTAAATTTCTATACTGACACATTTCTGCTCGACGAAGGCAAAAGAGAAACGTAATAACTTGATAAATTTAATTAAAAACCCGAAAAAGCCACTTTCCAGAAAGTTCCACTTTTCACTGATCAGATGGACATTTACTTATTTTTGGTGCAGTTTGAAAACATATGGTTTTGGGATTTATTTATTTTTTTGCTTCAGTCTTCAGGTCATCAAAACAAAACAAGGCCTGTGCCAAAACAGTTTTTCGTATAGCGCACAAAATGTGAACATGAGCATTGCGGTCCCCCTCTAATGATGACCAGTCCCAAGTTTGGTGTTCTGTAAAAGTTCATTTCTGTGTCCTGAGAGTGAGCATTGAATGTGTTATGATGAGCCAGCTGCTGCCTCTCTCTAGGATGAGAATTTGATTATTTATGTTTAATATTTATTTAGCATAAAAGTATCCGTCAGGGTTTCCTGGTCATTGGTCCCGACCGACAGTTGCCTCAAGGTAGATTTTCTGTGCAAAAAAAGTCACGTCTTTAGGAGTTTCGTAAAAAGTGAGGTGATAAGAAATTTCACGGACAGAGGAAGAGAATTCTACTATTGGCCACTGTGTACAAAACAGGTGCGGCGGTTACAGGATATCTGTAGTCAAGCTGAGGCTCAGTGCAGTCAGCGGGGGTCCTTATAAAGGGATGGGTTTCCTCAGGATTGGATGACCGAGAGCATGCCGAGCCTTGTGGAAAATGCAAGGTCTGTAACTGGTTTTAATGAAGTGCAAATGGTAAACTCTGAGATGAAATAAAGCAGAACACACTGGTTCTCTTAGACTTGACGATCCTGTTAGTTTTCTTTTTTGTAGCCAATGCTTTTATTTATTGTACGGGGGTGGTCCGGAGCTGCCGTGGTGGCCTGGTGTGAGAAATGGTACTGGGATCACAGTCTCTGTGCAGCAGAGGATGTTCATGCAGAGATGGAGTTTGGAACTGGGCCGCGATGAAATTAGGGCCATGTTATACACTCCTGACAGCTGGCTTGGCACGGACATGGTTTTGACTTTACGGATCTCAGTGCTACAACAGTCTACTGCTCTCGAGGCTGCCCCGGTCGAGGAACATCAAGGGCATCAGGTTTGGGACGCTTGGAGTAGCAGAAGGAAAGGGAAATATTGCGCTCACAGGTACGGAATGAGGAGTCCTCTGTTCTTTTTCGAAGCTTGGTGGTGCAACGAGAGGCCGTAGGAGGAGAGAAGCTGGCACGTCTTGTGACAGTGCTGGCTCCCAGGAATTCAGTCATGCTCATCATCTTGCTCCTAGCAAAGCCAAGGTGAGGTCTTATCTTGCAAGATATTAATAGATACCAAATAAATTGCAAAATAAGTCAAGAGGCTATCGCGCTTGTCACTTCATGCAGAACCCAATAGAGGAGATGAAAGTAATGCAAGTTACTCTGCAGTTTTAAATACACAGCCTTTAGGTTGGCAGAAGGAAGTGCTGTTGCACCAGTATTATGTTAGTTTCTGATCTAATGAAACGTTAATCTTTCGTTTTAAACTGAGACTGTGAAAAGCAATCTTCTGAGATGTGGTATTGATGAACTGTGCCATTTCTCCCTAAGTCAACTGATTATCTTTAAGGTGTACCCTTAATGATCTCTTTGCAATGTAAATATTCCAGTCTTTCCCACTCACCACAGGAATTAACTTCCCCTTCAAGACAGCAGTCGATTTCTAAATGTATCCTATCATTATTTTCTTTATCAGCTCCAGCTCTTGATGAGGTTGGAGAATGTCAAAATAATCAGGACACACAGCAGTTCATAACTGTTAGAAATAGGATCTCTAGTTGGCAGTCAGTTTGGACCCTGTCCAAGTAGGGACCCTCACTCTAGTCAGGATAAGGAAGATACCCATCTCAGATAACCCCTGCTCACCCCCTTGGTAGCTTGGTACGAGCAGTCAAGCTTATCTCAGAAGCAATATGTAAAGCATTTGCACATAACACACAGTAATACAGTGAAAACACTACAAAAGGACACCACACCATTTTTTGAAAAATAGCCAATATTTATCTGGGTAAAACAAGACCAAAACAAGAAAAATCCAACATACAGTAATAAAGATATGAATTTGGCAAGAATTAACTCAAAAATACAGTTCCTTGATGTTGATAGCTCTGTCTGGGGCTATCACGGCATCGTGAACAACAAATCCAACAGTTCAGGCCAGCCCGCATGTCGTAGGCCAGCTACGGTATGGGGAAAACCCGCAAACAGTATCTTGGAAATGTAGGGCATCATGATCCTCGCAATGGGATCCGGAGTGCTGCGTCCTTCTTCTGAAGGTCGTGCGGGGGTCGTCAGGCCCTTGAAGTCACATGCGTTGCAGATCGAACTCCGGGCTGATGACAAAGTCAGGAGTGCTGGCGTGGATGGTGTTGGGGTTGCGGTGCGAAGCGGGACTGTGCGACGTGCAGTGCCCACAGGTCACAGTGCAGGCAGTGGCTCAGTGAAGGCATCCTGCAGTGTCAGCGAGACCAGGGCTGTGGTGTGAAGCAGGGCGGTGTGACATGCAGTGTCTCATGTCACAGTGCAGACAGTGGTGTTGTCTTTGCTGAAGGGCTGTCGTTGGTAGGCCCAAGGCAGCGGTGCATTGTGGGGCGGGCTCCATGTAGTGCCTACGGGTCGCAGTGCCGACAGGGGCATCTGTTCACCACACTGGAGTCCAAGGCACTGGCGTCGGTGGACCAGGGTTGCGGTGCGGGACGGAATGGTGTGTGGTGTACCTCACGAGCGGTGTCCTCAGACCACGATGCAGGCAACAGCGTTGGTGTCAGCAAGGAGCAGCATCGGCAGGGATGTTAAGGCTGCGGTGTGAGCAAGGCGATGCGGAGTGCCAAGCCCAAAGGTCATGGTGCAAATAGCTGCTTGGTGACAGCGTCAGGTGGAGGCATTGGTGAGAGCAGGGTTGCAGTGCGATGTGGGGCATGGGTCCGTGTAGCGTCTTCAGGTCACGGTGCAGTCAGTAGAGTCATTGACGGTGTCGCGTGTTTTGTATTCTGTTGTAGCACAAAACACACAGTTCCTAGTGCTGTAGGCAGATGAAGTTGAGGTCTTTGATATTCCTGAGTCTTTCAACAGGAGGCAAGCTCTCCTCCAAGCCCTTGGAGAAACTTCACTAGCAGGATACACAGCAAAGTCCAGTCTTTGACCTTTTTAAGGCAGAAGCAGCAACTGCAGGCCAATCCAGCAAAGCACACATAGTAAAGGGGCAATACTCCTCCTCCAGCCCTATAGCTCTACTCCTTGGCAGAAGATCCTCTTGATCCAGAAGTCTTCTAAAAGTATGGGATTTTGGGTCCACTACTTATACACCTTTCTGCCTTTGAAGTAGGCAAACTGTAAAGGAAAGTCTCTGTTGTTCACAAGATCCTGCCTTGCCCATGCCTGGCCCCAGACACACTCTAAGGGGTCGGAGATTGCATTGTGTGAGGATAGGCACAGCCCTTTCAGGTGTAAGTGTCAGCTCCTCCCTCCCCACTCTAGCCCAGGAGACTCATCAGGATATGCAGGCTACACCCCAGCTTCCTTTGTGTCACAGTCCAGAGGCAATTCACAACAGCCCAACTGTCAGTCTGACCCAGACGTGGTATACACAAGCAGGCAGAGGCACAGAACGGTGAAGCAGGAAAATGCCACTTTTTCAAAAGTGGCATTTTCAAACAGACAATCTAAAAAACAACTCTACCAAAAGGTGTATTTTTAAATTGTGAGTTCAGAGACCTGAAACTCCAGATCTCTATCTACTCCCAATGTGAAACTGCACTTAAAAGATTTTTAAAGGCAGTTCCCATGTTAACCTATGAAAGAGATAGGCCTTCCAACAGTGAAAACCGAAAAAATGGCAGTATTTCACTGGCAGGATGCGTAAAACACATTATAACACATCCTACATTTAACATACACTGCACCCTGCCCATGGGCCTACATAGGGCCTACCATAGGGGTGCCTTACATGTAATAAAAGGGAAGGTTTGGGCCTTGCAAGTGGGTACACTTACCAGGTCAAAATGGCAGTTTAAAACTGCTCACACAGACACTGCAGTGGCAGGTCTGAGACATGTTCACGGGGGTGCTCATATGGGTGGCACAATCAGTGATGCAGGCCAACTAGTAGCATTTGATTAAGAGGCCCTTCGCACACAAAGGACACTTTACTAGGGACTTATGAATAAATCAGATATGCCATTCATGGATAAACCAATCACCAATACAGTTTACATAGAGATCACTTGCACCTTAGCACTGATCAGCAGTGGTAAAGTGCGCAGAGACAATAAACCAGTGAAAACAGAATCCAGCATACCCTAAAAACAGGAGGTCAAAAGGCAAAAAGATAGGGGAAACAAGCCAAAAGATGCCAGGTCTAACAATCAACTGAGAAAGTTCATGCACGATATTTGGTCTTCCATCATTCTCACAAAACACCATTTCTGGCACATACACTCAGAAAAGCCAAGATTTCTCTCATCACAGACTACACATCTTTACAATTTCATTGAGTCATTGAATCCATTTGTCATCCCGGGACCTTCGAAAAGTGCTACAGTGACATATTAATCAAAGGTTGTGTGTTATAAAAGTGCCTGGCAGTAAAAGCAACAATATAAGACTCTTTAGACTGATAATTAAAAAGGGGGCTGAAAACATGCAGAATGTAGAAGTAGAAAATGGGTTAGAAACAATATTCCCGACTCTTAATTTTTTGCAGCTACAAACAGAACTCACATTTCACTCCCCATTCAGGAAGAGAAGAAATAAATAGAAGAAATGTCGAACCAGTCGATTCTGGCAGTCAGAGTACCCATGGTAGATGAAGGTTGGGAACATGCAAGACAGAATATCAAAAGGTCACAGTATCCCCAGGTGAAAAAATTGGGAAATGTAATTTTGTACAGATTTTCTATACCTAACTTCAAATATGTGTATCGTGAAGTGAGGGAGGGAGAGGGAGAGGACGAGGGCAAGGGAAAGGGAGATGGAGAGAGGGAGAGGGAGAAAGAGAGAGAGATCTTCAAGGTTTGTAGATTTGAAATTAAGAATAGTAAATCCATATCTCCCTCTGTGCAGTTATCTATTTGATATTTTGTCCCTCGATATTCCAGTCATGACATTGTTACTCTTCTATATATTGCCTTCGATATTCCCCACCGCAATTCTTTTACTAGTGGGTCTTCCACCTGATTGATGAAATATAAAGAACCAGGATCAAAACTCCGATGTATGCTAGAGATCTCAAAAACGCACAATTCTCAGTTCGAAGGGGAACTGAACAAAAGATTACTAAAAGGGATTAAGTGCCACAGATTTATTCAGAAATACAGAATACAGACATTTTGAGGGCATGTGTTTGGTAGGAAATGATGAGCTGATGTTAATTTCCCCAATGACTCTGTAACAGGGTCACAACATTGTGGCAATCAGAGTACACATGGTAGGTGAAGTTTGGGAACATGGAAGACAGAATATCAAAAGGTCACAGTATCCCCAGGTGAAAAAATAGGGAAATGTAATTTTGTACATATTTTCTATACCTAACTTCAAATATATGTACTGTGGAGTGAGGGAGGGTGAGGGAGAAGGAGAGGGAGAGGGAGAAAGAGAGAAATAGAGAGAGAGAGATCTTCAAGGTTTGTAGATTTGAAATTAAGAATAGTAAATCCATATCTCCCTCTGTGTAGTTATCTATTTGATATTTTGTCCCTCGATCAAAACTCCAATGTATACTAGAGATCTCAAAAACGCACAATTCTCAGTTCGAAGGGGAACTGAACAGAAGATTAATAAAAGGGATTAAGTGCCACAGATTTATTCAGAAAAACAGAATACAGACATTTTGAGGGCATGTGTTTGGTAAGAAATGATGAGCTGATGTTAATTTCCCCAATGACTCTGTAACAGGGTCACAACATCCATGGGTTCCGAAGGCCCTACGGGGCCACTGTGTACATACCCCAGGGGTACCTTGGAATGGGCCGGTACTTGGAGCATTAATCCGGATATCTGTTTGGGAATAACCCAAAAGGGATCCGGAATTGTGAGATGGGCGCACTCAGAACGAATTGGAAAAGAGACAGATGGAGAAGGAGAGGAGGACGAATGAGCAAGCGGAGAGTTTCCTGAATGTGCAGAACCAGCAGCTGAGAGGAGCGATGACGAGAGCAAACCAGGCTCTGCGTGCCGAGAAGCAGAGGCAATCGAGGACCCAGCACCTTTGACGGGAAACGCTGAAACTCCCAGCCACGTCCCCGGGGGGACGTGGTTCCTTCAGGTGCATACCTGTATTCCGGGTACACTGGGTTATTGGTGGACGTGGGGAGGTGGGAAGAGGAATGAATGGTGCTAAAGGACTAGAGAGAGGGAGAGAAGGAGAACCGGGCACTTGGGAGCACTGTGAAGGATCGCACCTTTTTTTCTGACAATAACCATGGTAAACAAACAAAACATTTACCGGATTTTCCTCAATCGTTCTTTTCTCACCTGACACCGCCACCGCCGCGACCGGAACGAACGACCAAGAAGAAAGAAAACACAGTGGGTGAACGAAAGGAATCAAGAGACATGGACAATAAGAATAAAACAAAACAGTAGAGAAATGAACTAAAAAGAGAAGAGGTTGTGAATAAAGGACAGAAGCATAAACAGGACATCTGAACGTATAAGAAGCATAGAGAAGACCCAGAGAGGAATTAAAAGGAATGAAATGTCAGGAAACTAAAAGAGCAGTTTAACAATAGAAAAAAGAGAAACGTTTTGTGTTCATACCTGGAAAGCCCCAGAAAAGAATAATGAAGAAAGCTAAAAAAAATTATTTAGCACAGAAACAGTTCTTGTCTTCTCGTTTTCCAAGTAAGAACTGATCATACTATTATCCAAAAGCCAAAATCAACACTATGTAAAAAGGCTAAATAAAACTAGATGCTATACATTGAATTACTTTTTCTCACTGAAGCCCCAAGTACTTTGCTACCGACCAACTTCTGACAAACCAGACCTGCCGAGAGATACTAATACAACTAACTGACATGACTACCACCAGTTTGAATTCTACTCAAGAATAAGGAAATGTAAACAGTATTTTGGATCTGGCCTAGAATTATGCCGGGATAGAGCAGATTTATCTCCACTATTGTACCGCATGCATTGAAATTTAGAAAGTGCCAAGATTATTGATTCTATTGAGTTTAAAACATTCATCATGTTGTGGTATTTGTGGGAGCAGAAAAATGCAATAATCAACATGGTTATGAGGGGCTCACAATAAAAAGGTTCCAAATAGCTTCAAATTAATTCACTTGATCATTAAAACTATAAATAGATTTCTCAAAGCCTGCTAATAAGGCAGTTAATTCTGACCATTCCAATATGGTCAATGCTGCCCGGGATTTCCATTTCCACAATATACATGGGGGCAAATTTATGAAAAGTGGTGCATCATGTCATGATGCACCACATTCCTTGCGCCCCCCTAATGCCACCATGTGTGCGCCGTATTGATGATATGGTGAACCATGCGGCACATTAGGGAATTATGTTTTGACGCTAGTTTGGCGCTTTGCAGGATTAATGCCAAAAATATTGACACTAATTCTGCAAAGTGACAGAAGGCACGTTGAAAACAATGGGAGCCTCATTTCAACACCTGCCATAGGCAGGCATTAAAAATGATATTAGAAATGGTGCAGTGGAATCTCATATATTCCACTGTGCCATTTTTCTGGGCCTCATAATGCCGGAACACCCCCTTGCATAAATTATGCCTGGCAAAGGCATAATGTGGTGCAAGGGTTTACATAGCATTTTAGCCAACCTAACGCCACATTAGCATAAAAAAAATGATGCTAACGTTGCACAAGGTGGCGCTAAAGGGTTCTAAAATCTGGCCCATAGTTTAGCTGACCTCTATGCTGAGCCCAGCCACCTTTTGTTATGTGTAGTGATCTCATCTATATCTCCAGTATCATGAAACAGAATTAACTCCATAGAGGGGTGAATGCTGCAGGTCTATTTTGTTGCAGTTTCTCTCATACTTGTTTCTAATGCATAGAAAAATCTCCAAGTAGGACCATGAAATATGTGTCAGCCTCCCTCTCTCCCCCAGTTGGCCACATCGCCAATATGCTGTGCTTTTGATCAGACCTGCTTTATGGAGTCAGGATGGTGTTCAATACCACTGCTGTATGCTCTTAAATCATGTTGGCCTCTCGCAATCCTTTGTCATTAGTGGCTAAAAGAAGAGCCCACTCTTCCTCCTTTTTATAGATGACCAAATGCGTCTTAAATTCAGTTGCGTATGCGTTGAATAAAGATGTTCAATGATTAAGCTATATTATCTGGAAATTAGCTTTTTACATGTTCCCCATCTAGCTAGGTGTTCATTTTTTTTTTAAACCAGATTTTATTAGGATTATAACATTTTCGATAGTTCTCATATATATGTTCTCTTTGCGATACAGTGTTTGTGCATCATTAACTTGTTGGCATTAACATCAGACAATCTGGTTGATAGTATCTAAATGTTGAGCAAATCTAGTATTAGTAGCAGTAATACCAAACCCCCCTCCCGATCCCTCCCTATCCCCTTCATCCGAGAACCATGTTCCAACGTTGATATCGTTTCCGAAGGGAATCATGCAATGTTTGAAGAGTGATTAGATATATTTAGGTAGAGCTTAGATTACTATGTTTTTCAACTTAGGTTTGGGTGTATATTTTGGTCTATGATTAAGGGTTGAGAGCCATGCCCACCATCATCGTTTGTTATCCTGTCCGTGATGTTACTAACTGAGGGAACTCTAGAGTGTTGTTTCTGTTCAAAGTGTATCCATTATTTCTTCCCAACCCCCCGACAGTTCCGGAGGTCTGATCCCTCTCCTAGTCTCCCGTTGAAGAAGCATTCCCTCTGCGTTTGCCCATTTAAGTAATTAGCTTTTCCAGGCTGATGATCTAGGGCCCCTGGGGTTTTTCTAGTTGGATGCAATTTCTCTCTTAGCAAGTGTTAAAGCTAAGTCCTGGAATCTGTCTGAGATTTTGTGTTTAGTTGGGTGAGTGAAGGCGTGTAAGAGGCAGTTGTCCATGGAGCAGGTCATGTTCTTATTCAGTAGATGTGTCAGGGTCTGGCAAACCTCTACCCAATAGGGTACCAGGGTAGGACAATCCCAAAACATGTGGCTGAACTCAGAGCCGATCAACCCACATCTCGGGCAACACTCTGTAGTTTTACTAAAGTATTGTTTATACAGGCTGGGGTCAGGTAGGCTTGATGCAGTACGTAAAAATTTATAAGTTTAAATCTAGCGTTTCGGGTTGCTTTGGGAAGGTTTCTCAGGATGTGCCCCCATTCTTTTTCCGGGATATCTTGGCTGAGATCTTTTTCCCACTTTTGTTTGAGACAAGTCAAGGGTGCTGTATTGTCTGCTCTCATCAGCCAATAGAGCGTTGAGACTGCTTTAGTTTTGTCATTTGGGGATGACGGATATGTGCAGATCGCTTGTGAAGGGGGTTCAGCGCTTTTCTTTCGCCAATGTTTATATATGTTGGCTTTTAAAGCCCCATACGTTAGGAAGTGTCTCGCCGGAATGTCGTATTCCGTCCTGAGAGTCTCGAATGTCATCAGTTTGTTATCCCTGAAAAGCATGCCCACTGTATTAATCCCGGCTTCCAACCAGTCTCCCAGTTCGAGACGTTCGCTTCCCCGCATTATTGCTTGCAAGGACTTAATGGGAAGCTCCGCAGAGTAGGGAGTTTCTATTCTGTTCCTACGTAGAAAGGTTTTCCAGCATCTGGTTAGGATTTTTAGTTCTGGTGAATCTTGCTTCCCAGCACTAGGGGTCCCCAGGAGTATCTCAAACAGCCTAACCTCCTGTGGGGTGGATATCCTCGCATTCGTTGTTGCGAGTGGTCTGTCTGAGAACCAGTGGGCCAACCATTGTAGTTGTGCTGCCAGATAATAGGTCTCAAAGTCAGGGGCTGCCAAACCGCCATCTGTTGACTGTCTTTGGAGTTTTGTCAGGGCCACTCTCCTCCTACCTTTACCCCATATACATGAGGTTACCATGGTATTTAGTTCCCCAAAAAAGGTTTTAGGAATCCAGATCAGAAGTACTGAGAAATGGTATAGCAATATCGGCAACACAATCATTTTAAGAATCGCAATTCGCCTGGCCACTGATAGTGGCAGAGTTTGCCAGAATGCCATACAGTTTTTTATGGAACAGATTGTGCCACTGATATTACCATCCGGGAATCATGGTAAACTTTCACTCCTAAGTAGGGGAGCCCATTCGGTATCCATCTAGCTAATCCCAAGTTCAGGGGTGGTAACTGCTGTTCTTTGAGTGGGAACAAACCTGTTTTATCCCAATTCACCTTTAATCCTGAGTGGCTTTCAAAGTTGGAAAGCATTAGATGTACTAGTGGTAGTTCTCTTTGGATATCTTCCATAAATATTAGGAGGTTAAAGGGCTATGTGGTGTCTCTCGCCCCTTGCCAGTATACCTGGTCCTCCATCTCCCGCTCTAGCCGCATCAGCCAGTGGTTCCATTGCCAAGGCAAATAGCAGGGGAGGGAGGGGGGCAACCCTGTCTCGCGCCACGCTCAACTCTGTACCTGTTGGATATTGTGTGCCCTGTGCGGACTCTAGCGGAGGGGTCAGTATATAATAATTTCACCCAGGAGATATAATTTAGCTAGGTGTTCATATATAGATAAGATTCCTAACTCATGTGGCGTAGTTCTTATTTTTTGACTAGGGAATTTGTAATTGAGTAAATCTCCATTATTGCATCTTTGCAATTCCATACGCCTCTTGTCAGTTCGGAAACGCTTTGCACTTGCCATCTAATATCATACTCCATATAGTCTTGACGCCTTTTGAGTACCAACTCTTTCAGGAAAATGGGGATTGTCAATATATAATTCAATGTTGTGCCAGAGATGGCCATCTATATGAAGAAATCCATGCTGTTTAAGAGAGCTGTGAAGTGTCTTCCAGGTATGTAGTATACATTGAGGCATGAGATTGTGTGGACCTCTTATAAATGATGCTCACATCTGTGGTGTTGTTTTAAACGGGACACTCTATGCCTATCTACTAGTTCAGGGTGAAAATACTACTGGAGTTGCAATAGCTGATGTTCCACATAATAATCATCTATCTTGGGAAGCCAAAGTCCTCCTGATGATGTGTCTCTGTTGAACTTTGACAGATGTAATTGGGATTATTCTCAGCCACAGTATTTTCCATGTGCATCTATGAATTTAGGCAACATATGCGGAGTGAGCAAAGGTAACATCCTGAAAATATAGCTGGGCCTGTGGGCAACTACCATTTTCATAGTTTACACCCTGCCCCACAGTGAGCGTTGCTGTTATTTCCATTTCCTCTTGCATCTTATCAGTTAGTAATGTATTGTGCCATGAGCTTTATGTTACTGCTGACCAGTATGCCAAGGTATTTCATTTTACATGTCACCCTTTTGAAGAGATATTTTCTCAGAGTACCCGCCATTGTAATTCTAGACATTGGCATAGCTTCACACTGTGTCCAGTTTAAACTTGAACCTGAAAAGCTGGAGACAGGTGATATTATGGACAAAAAGTTCATATACTGATGATTTTAGAGAGTTCAGGAGCAGCTGGATGTCATCTTCATACAACGTAAGCTTTACATCCCCAGCCACTGCTTGTATCCGTTCACTTTTGAGTGACATTCAGATGGCTTTTGACTCTAGGGCTATCAGAAACAGGAGTGTTGAAAGGGAGCACCACTGCTGCATCCTTGTTTAGCATTACGGCACCAGAGAGGAAGCCACTGTTATTGAACTGAACCGAAGTTTTCTTGTATAGGATACAGACCATGCTGATTAATGGATCTCCGATTCTCATCCTGGATATTATTGTAAAAAGTCAATCCCACTCCACTCAAACAAAGGATTGTCCTTCATCTAGGGAGAGGGTTAATAATTCTTTCTTGTCATTTTTTGTTTGCCATAGAAAGTATAATGGTGTCCTGAGATGATCTCAGGATGATCTTCCCGGGACAAACTTATTTATGCTTTTATGTATAATATGGAATATCCCTTTCTTTAGCCTATTGGCCAGAATTTTCACCAACATTTTGAGTCGATCTCTTCCAGGTTTTAGGATTATGGAGCTATACACTTGGTTGAGTTACAGTTCTCCTGACTCTACATCCTCAGTGAAGACATGGGTCCATAGACATTTCTTCATGGTGGTGTTCAGCTTAGCTTCAAACTAAGAGGGAACGAAGCTAAAGAATGCAAAGAATGCAGCAATCTTAGTCTAATTAATGAATTTATTAAGGCACTTCCCAGATCTCAAACAAGGACATACAAAAAATATTAATGTGAGCATTTAACTTGAATGCAGCAAAACAAATGCAGATACTAAAATAATCACAGCAATTGAATATAATAGGTAGAAAAAGTACAATACATCAATAATGAATATGTACTCAGTTAATATATATGTTTATATATGCACACAGCAAAGCTAGATAATTAAGAATTAAAATGCACTACCATGGGGATCGAATCCAACATTACCATTGTCCTTGCCAAAGTCAAACTGAGGAACCAAGGACAGCTGAGACAGGAAAAACAGTCCCCATAGGGCACTGGTTTTTGAGCAGTGCTTACATGCTCATAATTGAGTTCCTTCTACTTCAGTGCCAAGCTTCCCCACCTTATATATCTTAAACAAACCCAAGAGGAAGGGTCTGGTAACCTTCCCCCTCCCTTTGAATAAGTTGTGAAATTCGAGCATTGGCTGTACTTGTTCTGTGCCAAAAACACACAAAAGAACTGACCATGCAACAATGCACATTCCAGAAGCAGAGCCGTACCTTTCTCTGCTATAAACATTATCATCCTGGTACACTCTCATCTCCTCCGCAGCCCCCACAATATGTTTCCTTCTCTGATGAGAAGAGCGAAAACACGTTCAATGTAGAAAACAAGCTGTGCGTGGAAAAATACTTGCACCACCGATGTGTCGGCATTTGAAGCTAAGCACAAAATTGAGTCTGTGGTCAAGATAGAGTCGGTGGTTAAATACAGATAGCATTACAGGTGGCCATAATCTTATAAAAGTCAATATGGAAGTCATCTTCTCCTGCAGCTTTCCGCACCAATATGCTTTTGATGGCCTCAGCTACTTGGTTCTGAGTTGAATTGTAAGTCTTTTGGGATCTTGAGTAGGTGCTTTTTGAAGAAATATTCCTCTTCCTGGGTTATGTCCTTTGGCACGTTAGAAGAGTATAACTACGCGTAATCGGAGTCCAATATCTATGTTATGTGCAATAGGTCTGTGAAGTGATTGTTTCTTGAGCTGTGTGTGACTGGTATGATTGGGGATTCCTCCTGTTTCAATGGCATTACCAGTAGCCTACCTGCTTTCCCCCCTTGTTTATAGTGTCCATGCCGAAGGTGCTGTAAGAATTTTTCTGCTACAAGGCATTATTGGGTGTTCAATTCATATTTGGATTTAGTCAAAATCCGAGGAGTCTCTTCTGAGGGGAATCACCTGTATTTTTGTTGTAGGTCTGCAACTTCTGTTTTTCAAAGTGCCTTTTTGTTCTCTGAGCTTCTTTTTATGTCATGCTGGTCTGTCAATCAATATGCCCCTTACATTGGCTTTTTCTGAGGCCCACAACATCTGCACTGAGGTTACCTAGTTTTCATTTAAGGTTAGGAAATCCTTGGCCTTGTCATTCAGAGCCTTCCTCTCTTCAGGATATTTATACACAACTGTATTCATCCACAATGTCTTTGCTTTTGAGGTTGAGGCTCGAAGATCCAATGATACTGATATCAGTGCACAGTCAAAGAGTCCAGCTACTCAAATACCACATTAATTTATTTTGGAAACAAAGCTTTGTGTTCACTAAAAAGAAGTTGATTCTTGAGGAGGCAGAGAGATAGATGTAGTTTCTGTTAATAGGGTGCATCCAACGCCAATGATCCCTCATTCCTTGATCCTCTATTAGGTCTTTCAATACATTCCTACAATTGTTGTTGGTCAAGTTTAGTTTCCAATACCTATTCAGGACTGGATATAGTGTAACATTACAGTCACCCCCACTAAGAATTGAGCCTGACCAAATTCTGTAAAGAGCCAAATAAGTTTATGCAGTTGTATTAGTATTCTGGGAGCAGACTGACTCCACTTTGAGTGTGCGGTCTTGAATGGTGAGTTTTGTGGATACAATATTTTTTCAGGATCAGTCCATATCATACTCACTCTTACTTGTTTTCATTTGTGAAGAGGTATGGTACCCCTATCTTCTTGTGAGGACTTGTGATGACTGTATGGCCTGGTTGTGTGATCCTACTGAGTAAATATCTCTTCCTATCCAGACTCTTTTGAGCTTGTACAACTCTTCAGAGGTGAGACGACTCTCCTGAAGGTGCGCTATGTCTGGTGTTCCATGTGGGTTAGAATTTTTTGATAAAGTATGTGAGGCCATGAACATTCATAGACTATGTAGACAAAGGTAAAAAAAACAGTACTCATGGCGGTGGTCTGCATGATTCTGGCAATGTTTTCTGGTGTCTTGTCACAATTTCTTTGTAGATACCTATTGCTAAACTAATCCGAGCCACAAATGGACACTTCAAAGAGTTCTCATTGAGTAGAAAAATCTGAAAGTTATGCTTTTGATATCCAATTCAAAGCTGCTGTGGCAGTCTACGGTCATCAGCGAGATGAGTAAGTTGTTACTTATGTTTTTTTCCTGGCAGGCTATACTTGTTAAGCTTATGGCCTGCTGCAATCCAAAAGTAGCATGATTCCTTCCTAAACCAGTGATGTGTAGAGGGCCTAAAACCTTTTCCTTGTTATCCTTTTTTCTTGGCCAGCATTAGAGAATGTGTTGTGACTTTAGGTGGGGATCTTAATTTCTCCCTTGGTTTGGGGGTTTCAGATTCTTCAGTCTTTTTTCTATATAGATCTCAGAGGTATGTCATTTTCTGGGAGAAGGGTCCTCCTCCCCCATGGATATAACCTTCCTGTGAAGGACAGGTAATCCTTTCTATGACTGTGGCACCTACATTGCAATATCATGTTTATTTCAGTGCGCTTGGACATTCATGAGAAAACGCTCTAGCTCTTCTGGGTCTTGGTGCTGTCTGGTCTTTTGATTACAGCACTCTATTACAGCTGTTGTTTCTAGCAGCCGATATGTAGCATTCAATTTTCTCAAGTGTGGTTTAGAGCCAAGAACTCACTGATGGTTATATTTGGTTTAAACAAGTAGTCTGATACAAACAAGATATAATTGTCCTCATATTTAAATAAACTGTGTCTCTTATAAGCACCGAGGATTGATCAGGCCTACTAAAATCTCAGAAAGTAAGCCGTAACAGTCCACATAGGCTTATTGGATGAAGTCTGTTGTCTTCTAATATAGTAGGCTCTTTGAATCTCTAGTGGTGGTTTGAAGGACAGGCTTCTTAACTTGTCTGTCATATGTTGTTCCTCCTATTTCTGTCCTCTAATTATGTCACTTTTCTTCTCAGATGCCAGACATCTGCACCCCAATCCAGATTCAAGGAGATTCTAGCATCAATATCATCCATTCATGTTTCTGAGAACATAAGCTGGGTTTGTATACTTTCAAGATCATTGTGTACTAAATTTAAGTCTCCATTGTTATTTGCAATGGCCTCCTCCATGAATGCTACAGGTTCTTCGACACCCTTTAGCTCAGTCATAATAGATTCTAGAGTAATATGTGATTGGGTAGACATTTTATTTAACCTCTCCAGAAAGTGCTTCGGAGAAAAGGAGTTGCCAGGATGCATTTTTTTGGGGCATATGGGGGCGTATGGACTGATATCAGTTTCTATGTTTCAATATTTAATGATATGGTCCATAGAGAGTGTACTATTGTAGTATGACACAGGAGTTATTAGTATCTGTGTAATTCAGCAGATCCACATTGATGGAGCTTCATCTCTTCAAGTTCTGCATAAGTGAAAACTAAGTAGTTCCTTTTAATGTATTGAGTTATCTGCGGTGCTCTTGCTGTAGTTTCCTGGGTTAGTAGTTGGTACTGTGGCCTTCAGGGCTAGCTTTAGGGCAGTGCGAGCTGTGCGGCTACACCGGGTGCTGACCTGGATTGGGGGCGCTGACCTGAGGGGGGACTGTTTTTAGCAACAACTTATGGAACTTACGATTTAAAAGCACCTGCTGAAAAGTTCCTTGTGCGTCCAGCAATCAGGAGCCAATTAAAATGTCAAGATACCTCCTGTGATTAATGTTCCTACTAGGGAGAGATGAGAGAGATGGGAGTTTTGTGTAGGGGCAGCTTTGACTCACCATAAAGTAGCACACAGGGTTAATATGCCTGTTGCAAAGAGTAGAAATATAGTTTATGTGGATAGCTGAGTGGATTAGTAAAGCCAGCCTTTACCAACGCTTTAACACAAATGAACTGTATGTGAAAGGGGGGCTATATAGAGATGAGGGGCACATTTGCCGGTGGTAGTGAGTGAATTTGAGGAGGAAATCATAGTGAGGGTGCCAAAAAAGACTGCTGCACAGGGCGCCACCAGCGCTAAGGCCAGCCCTGGTAATTTAGAGGCAGATGTATCAAACATTTTTGCGATCACAAACGGCCCAACGGGCCGTTCGGGATTGCAAAAATACATTTTGGTATGTAACAAGTCCAATTTGCGATTCAGTAACTTGTTAACGAATTGCAAATTGGAAATGTGACTACATACCGATTCGGTATTAGGAAGGGGCGTGTCAAGGACGTCCCTTCCTAATAACGAATCGCAGAGGTATGTATGATTGTTTTGTGACCGTGAATGCGGTCGCAAAACAATCACAGTTACCACCTACTTCAAGTAGGTGGTAAACCATTCGCAAAGGGGATTTGGTATTAGGAGGGGCTTGTCAAGGGCATCCCTTCCTAATACCAAATCGCAGCGGTATGTATGATTGTTTTGTGACCGTGAATGCAGTCGCAAAACAATCGTAGTTACCACCTACTTCAAGTAGGTGGTAACCCATTCGCAAAGGAGACCCCTTCCCCTTTGTGAATGCATGCAAAAACTTTTTTAAGAGCAGGCAGTGGTCCCACGTACCACTGCCTACTCTTAAAAAATGAAAATAACTTTTAATTATTCATTTTTAAATGCATCCCATTTTCCTTTAAGGAAAACAGGCTGCATTTAAAAAAATAAAAAAAAGATTGCTTTATTGAAAAGCAATCACAGACAAGGTGGTCTGCTGAGCCCAGTAGGCCACAATCCCTGTGATTGTAACCATTCGCAATGGCTCGCAAATTGCAACCTACCACATGAATATTGATGAGGTCGGTCCATGTGCGAGCCCTTGCAAATCGCAGTATGAAACTCCTAGTGTTTCCAACATTCCAATAGCAATTACTTAATTACGATTCGCTAAAAATCGCAATTAGGTAATCGCTATTGTAAAGACTGATACATCTGGCACATAATGTCATGATGACAAGTAGAAGAATAAAGATGGCAGCCCTCTTGCAAAGTGACTCCACCCCATCTACAGGGGTTGCTTGCTCAAAGATGCAGGATTTCTGTTGTGGCCTGAGTCATCATTTCTCTTGAGGTACATGACACTGCTTTGTAATCATCACAGGCACCGCTTCTCCATCCACAACTCTATTTTCAGCCTCCGTACACACTGAGGGCCTGATTACCAACTTGGCGGAGGGGATTACTCCATCCCAAATGTGACGGATATCCTGTCCCTGTGTTACAAGTTCCATAGGATTTAATGGAACTTGTAATATGACGGGCGGGATATCCTTCACATTTGGGACGGAGTAATCCCCTCTGCCAACGTCTTAAACTGGCCCTGAATCTCCTTCTTTGGGGTGATGTGTTCAACTGTCCCTGGGGCCAACGGACTGAGGTGACTTACCCACAATGTTGCACTGACAGCACCCACACCTCACTGGTGGGGCAGGCAGGCCATTAGCAGGGGAGAAGTGCTCAGATGTCTTCAGACTATTTCTGCCTCAGTAGCTGGTGGTGCAGCAGATTAGAACACTGTGCTTTCCAAGGCCATATTTCCTCCACGCCTCCCTGATGGCCAGTGGCATAACAAAGGCCCCCGCAGCACCCATGGTGTGGGGGGTGGGGCTGAGCACCAGGAGGGTTCTCAGTACAGTACTCTGACTTCAGAACTCCCAGAGGGTGGGGGGTGGGACTCCATGTACTGTGCACGGGAGGGGTGCAAGTTTCATTACGCCACTGCTGAAGGCATTCCTTCTCTTCCATTTTGGGCTGGAACCAGGAACAAATGCGATCTGTTTTTCACCATTTGGTGCTCTGGATCTGCCTTTCCACCTCTCCCATTATTGTAGAGACGGGAATTACCATAACTTATGTTTAATTGCTTTGCAGGTTTCTAGACTGGGCACGGGAGCTCCTTAAAAGTCGGTGATCATGCTCATTACTAACCCCCGCCTCTCTTCCCACAAATACTTCAATAGGGTAGCCTGTCCTTAGATAGGTCTTTCCACATGCAAGATGAAAACCATTTCCAGATTGAGTACAGATGGAGAAGTGTCTAAAATCTCTGGTGAGGCAACATACAGTATTTTCTGGTACCTTAGCCCCATGACACTAAGCAAATCATATATTAGTTGTAATGAAAAAATAAAAATAGATGATAAAGATGTTTCAGGTGGACGGAAATATATCCAATGAAGCCAGCTTAAACCAAGAAAAGATAGACAGAGGAAAAAACATGACAATTTTATTAACAGAGAGCATAATAGAAGAGAGCAAAGCTATGGAAAGGAATGCAAGCATGAATGTGAAAGAGAACAACCAACAGAGCCCGCCTAAATCGAAAACGAAACATTGTTGATCTGTTCCAGACAAGCAATAACTAGCAATGCACAAGATCAGGGTAACTATTGTAGGAACTTAAGTGAATTGCTTAGCAGAGCTGGATTCTACCCTCGAGAATATTAATGTCAAGGTTAAGTGAAGGTAGTGGCCTAAAGCCAAAGCCACTCTTGCCATGAAAAGTTAAGTTGTTCCGAGTCAATGCTAGGCCATGTGGCTTTGACATAGATGTTCAAAGCCCCTGCTCTGGATCACCAATAGATGTGCACCCTCAATCGTGTAGACAAACAAAATGGAAGCTATCCTTAGAAACATCGGCTTCCCATGCCCATTTCATTCCCACATTCTCCAAATGACGCCCATGGGTACCTTCTGTAACTATCCAGATAGTTCACTTTTTAGCCAGGATTGCCCACCTTGCCCATGTTCGAGGCAAGAATGCAAATCTGACAATCAACGTTTAGTGGCCACCGATCTTCCAAGTGTTTGCCTGCGCATCACCCTGCCAGTGAAACCAGCAGCTCGCAGCAGCACACCGTGCCCCCTCGCCCCACTGTCCCTGGCTTCCACTTCAGAGACATGCGCTCACTGCCCAACGACCAGTAAGTAACGTTACCTCGAACATAAAGGCCGTTCTGTCAAATTGTCGAATAGCTCGTACTTATTTCCAGCAAAGGTCTACGCCGCGTCCATTCCGATTACATCTCTCCCTGTCATGTTTTCCTCTGCTGGGCAAGTGCCGCAGGGCACAGAAATGAACTGGGGAAATTTGAAGCACATTTGGGATGATGGGGATCTCGTTCAAAGTCACATTAGACACAAATTGTTCCTATTCTGCGCCCTTCCTCGAAGCAGTAAACATTCCCCTGCAGGACCGGCCCGGCCCATGAAAGAATTCTTGACTTGTACCTGTGGCTGAGAGCTCAGTGCGAATGAAAGGATGGCATTCATGGGAAAAGAGCTGAGCGGCTCCTGGTTGCCAAGGTAAGCAGCATAGGCATGTCCTCTGCCATTTCACTGCCTCTGAAGGAAACAGTGTCCGAGGGAACAGGGGGCATCCCGAAGACCAAATAGTCACAGCTTTGTAAGACAGACAAATCTGAAAATAACAGCTAAGAAAATCGTTTCCCTCAAAGCCGTTTCGTTTTCATTTTTACTATTCTCAGTTCGTCGCTCAAATAAATCTCTTTTCTGGAAGGGCACCCGAGCTCTGCAGTGCGCTGTGTGCTGCAAGCACCCTTAGTGGGTAAGATCAGCAGGCCCCAGGGAGCTGCGGCCAATGAGCTGTGGCACGGCCATGGTAGGAGCAGGCCTAGTCACTAGACTGCTTTTGTTATCAAGCAACAATGTTGTATGGGATAGAGTGCAACACATGCCTTGGTGGGCCCTTTCTGTTTCTTGGGCAACAAAAAGCCTGGGCTTTCTTGATGGGGTAAACGTGTCTATGTTCTGTAAGAACCCTATGCTGTAGTGTAGGGGGACCATTTCTTTCCAGGTCCTTACAGACAGCATTTCCAGTCTTATAATAATTTGGTGTGATAGCCTAATCCATTCTGGGTATTATAGTTTACTTTTGCTTCAATTGAAGTAGTTAGATCAACACGTCTGAAACCAGTGGTTTGTAAGTCAACATTTCAGGGCTGGAGGGAGTTTCCTAATGACCTGGAGTGAGGTGGTCACCCTACGTTGCTGCAAAGAATAGGGCTAAGAGAAGACCTGTTTGTGCACATGAAGCCATGATTACTCTTTGTGGTAGCGTTAATTAGCTCAAACAAAAGTTATTATATTATAGTGGAACTTTGTAAACGGACCTCTTGACAAAATAGTGCAAAATGATTTTTCTAAATGGAGTGCAGTTATTGATTTCTTCCACCGCTATGTGCTCTTTTTCGAATAGTCTGTCACTGCGTATTTTAAAATGCTTGCTTGCAACTGGGAATTGTGTTTGAATGTAAATTGTTCTGACACCCACTGGATCTTGTTCACACCCAAAATAAACCGCAGAAATAAATAAATACATTGTTTTTCGCTTATTTAAGAAGCAAGACAACATTCATCATTCAATTCGAACAATTGAAACCACAATTTAGTTTTTTGTTTTTTTACATGTTCTTCCCCAATTCTGTTTTTCAAACAAAGGCATTCATTCTGAATCACAGCAATAAATATATCATGAAGTACTGTAGAAAACATGAATTAAGGCGATAATCGCCATCAGCAAAGTAGCAAGTTACTTAATTATTAGCAACCTAAGTAAACCCAGTTATAAAAACATTGTTTGCGTTCTCAACAGGCAAGCCCATACAAATATGAAAAATACACGTACGCCTCTGTAGATTTTGGCATGGACGTCATTAAGGGGTTTCCAGGGGTCGCAGCTGCGACCCCTGGCTTGGCCCTGGCGACCCCTGGCACTGCATTTGCGACCCCTAGCCTCAGAGGTGGCAAAATCAGTGCCAGGAATAATGGGGCAGCTCGTCCTTATGGGCATCTTTGAAGCTCACATTTCCTTGCTTTTTTCAATGTTTTATTAAGGTAATAGTGAATATTAATATTCACTATTCTTATAATAAAAATGGAGTCCAAATAGCCGGAATGTGAAACTGCCTGACAGCAGAGGCGCGTAACAAATTGTTTTAAATGTATGGTGTGTGTATATGCGAGCGCGTTTATGTGTGAGAGAGTGTATGTGTGATCGTGTATGTATATATAAGCATGTGTGTGTGAGTGAACACAAAGGTCAGAAGGTGTATGATGTCACTTCCGCCACCCCTGGCCTTTTGGTGAGTTGCCGTTCATGAATTTTGGTCTGTGAATTTTAAAAAGATTTCCCACTAGTTCTTTAAATATTGATATCTGTACTTTGTTATTAGTGATTCCTTGTGAGGGCTACTTAAGAGATATAGGCCCTCATTACAACCCTGGCGGTCGGTGATAAAACGGAGGTAATACCGCCAACAGGCTGGCGGTAAATACTGCCAAATTATGACCAAGGCGGATAGATCTCAGATAGACAGCCACTTTACCACACCGACCAACAGGGCGGAAATAACAACCACCACGGCGGTAGCCGCCTACAGCCAGGAGGAAGACAATGTTCCGCCCACCGTATAATGACAATCCAATCCGCCATCTTTTCCGGGGTGGTACCAATGACATCAAAAGCCTGGTGGAAACACTGCACAGAAGAGAAACAACTCAACTTTGGAGACACAGGGAACAACCACGCCACCCTGGAGCCCGAGCTGCAGATCTTCCCAATGATCTTTTATGTCCTGCTCCACCACAATCACAAATGACGGTGAAGATGGCAACTGTGAGTACAGCCGCCTAGCACACGGGGAGGGGAGGGATGAAAAAGTGAATGACACACACACGCAACACCCCCACTCACACCCCCATCCCAACACCATACACACAATCAGTTGTAGTAAGAAAACATATATACCTCGTAACCCTCAGGAATAATGCAAGGACAACACTAATAGCTGAAAGTGAGTGTAATAATATAAATACATCAAAAATACGTAGATCCAATCTAAAAGTATATACATATGTACAAATCAAGGGACACTGCCCAGTCCTCAATGTGGGTGGGCCACAGGGCCACATGACAAAGTCCAAGGCCCCACTTGTCTCCTGCAACAACACAGAGAGAACACTGCAGGGGCATCAGTTTGAAAATAGGCAGGTACCTCAGGGGGACGGGGATTGGGGGGTCACCTCAGCCGCCAGTTGGAACAACACCACTGGCCCTGGAGGGGGCAACATGCGCTGTGCTTGATCCTGGGGAGTGCAAGTCCACAGTCTCTCAAGTGAGTGACTTGCCCATATGCTCTGGAGGGGGCAACATGCCCTGTGCTTGGTCATGGGGAGTGCAAGGCCACAGTCTCTCAAGTGGGTGACACACCCACTGATTGTGGAGGGGGCATCGTGCCCTGTGCTTCAGATTCTGCTGAGGATGGGGTGAGTGAGTGCCTTACCCACTGGTTCTGGAGGGGGCATTGTGCCCTATGCTTCAGATCCTGCTAAGGATGGGGTGAGTGAGTGCCATACCCACTGGTTCTGGAGGGGGCATAGTGCCCCGTGATGCAGATCTTCGGGAGTGCAGATCTTCTCAGCTGGGTGTCATACCCACAGGATTTGCAAGGTGCAGGCTGCACAACAGCCCATGGAGGCAGGACTACAGACTGTCTTCTGGCGGTGATGGCTGCTCAGTGGTGGTGCTGCTGCTGCTGCTGGTGGTGGGGGGAAGCTCCAGCCCATCCCCTGCAGTCTCGCACGGCTGCCCACTGGTGCTGCTGCTGCTGGTGGTGGTGGGGGGAAGCTCCAGCTCATCCCCTGCAGCCTCGGACGGCTGCCAACTGGTGGTGACGGTGCTGGTGGTGGGGGAAAGCTCCCGCCCATCCCCTGCAGCCTCGGATGGCTGCACAACCATGGTTGGTGGTGGGGGCTCTGACTGAGTCCCTGCACCAGGCCTCTTGTCCTTCCTGCCTGCTGGTGCAGGCCCCTTGCCCTTCCTGGCAGCAGCTGGGGATGGCTTCTTGCTCATCAGGGCAGCAGCTGGGTCAGGCCCATTGCCCTTCCTGGCAGCAGATGGGGATGGCTCCTTGCCCTTCCGTGCAGCACTTGGGGCTGGCATCCTTTTCGTGAGGCCGCCTGGTGCCCTGGATCCTTTCCCACTACGAGTTGCTGTGGACACTACTGGGCCCGTGGACTGGGTTGCTGAGGTGCTTGCCTGGGTTTTAGCAATCTTGGCCAGATGTGAGGACAGGGGGGAGGGGTAGGGAAGAGGTCAATGGTGGCAAGGAATAACTTCTTAGGGACATTGGGGTGGGAAGAGGGAGAAGGTTTGGGAGTGGAAGAAGAGGGAGGGGTTGTAGGAGTTGTATGTCTGCTGTGTTTGGGTGCAGGTGCATGGGCTGGATGCTGTTGTGAGGTGGATGGCTGTTGGGTGTCTGAGTGCTTGCGTATGTGTACCTTGAGAGGGGGGGCACAGACACAGTGGGAGAGGACACAGGGGACGTGTATATGGCTGTTGGGGTGGTGTCTGCCAGTGAGGTGTGTGTTCTGTTAGGTGTGCTGGAGATGGTGGTAGTGGATGAGGATGTAGTGCATGCAGGTGTGAGTGTAGACAGAACTGGGAGGGAGTTGGAGGAGGAGGGGGACACAGTGGAGGCAGTGGCTGTTGGTATGTCTGCATCAGGATGGTGTTTGTGTAAGTGCCTGTGGGATGAAGTGTGGTGCTTGTGTTTGCCTGAACCACTCTTGTGTGTTGTCTTGTGTGCATGCTGGTCTGCCTGTGTGCTTGAGATAGGATGGGGTTGAGGGGAATGGGATTTGGTGGAGGAAGGTGGAGGGTGGAAACAGGGACAATGGCTGCCATCAGAGAGGAGGCCAGAGCCTGGATTGATCTCTGTTGGGCCGCCAAGCCAGTGTGAAAGTCCTCCAGAAATGCATTGGTTTGTTGCATTTGGGCTGCCAGCCCCTGGATGGCATTCACAATGGTTGACTGCCCAACAGAGATGGATCTCAGGAGGTCAATAGCCTCCTCACTCAGGGCAGCAGGGCTCACTGGAGCAGGGCCTGAGGTACCTGGGGCGAAGGAGACGCCCACCCTCCTGGGTGAGCGGGCACGGGCAACTCACTGAGAGCCTGCTGGGAGGGCGGTGCTGGTACAGGGTGTGGCGGCTGTACCTGTAGCTGGGGTGGGCACAGAGGTATCTGCCGCCACCAGGTAGCTTCAATCGGAGGAGGTATCTGTGTCCGAATTGTCCCCTCCAGTCTCCACCGTGGTACTCCCCTAGCTCTCCGTCCCACTGATGCCCTCACCATTGGTGGACACTGCCTCCTGGGTCCTGTGGGATGCAGCTCCCTCCGTTGCCGGGGCCTCTGCTCCTCCGCCATATGATACTAATGCACATAAGGACAGGATGACAAAACAAAAAGGAGGGGGAAGGGACAAAGGAAACACTTGGTCAATGGCTGCACCAACACCACCGTTGGCATACACAGCACACTCACACACAGGGAACAGCCCTAGGCACTATGCAGTGCACTACCAGTAACAATGCTAGTCACCAGGGCATGGGGAGGGACACATACCGCCAACTGCAGCATACCTGGGACCCACACAGCCCTGCCCAGTAATGGATGCCTACTAGCTAGGTAGGAGGAATATCTCATCAGAACCCTGCCCAACATGGGACCTACTCTGCGATGTCAGGCCTGGCATAGGGGCACCCACAGACACACATACCCCACCTGGATACCACCCTACCATGCATTAGTTGTAATGATGGGAACTGTACTCACCCCCTTGTGGCTGCTGTGAGGCCCTCAAGCGCTCATCCAGCTCCGGATAGGCCACTGCCAGTATGCGGGCCATCAGGGCGGTCAGGGTTCGACGGGCACCCCTTCCTCGTTGGGAGGCCATCCCCAGCTGGGCCTCAGCCATCTTCTGTGTCCGCACGTCCTTGGCGATGGCACGCCATATCCCCTTCTTTTGATAGGCGCTGACCTGCAGAGGAAATACACACAGGGAAAGTTATTACTCAGACCATCGTGCCTGTTACACTCATAGCCCACTATACCCCTTACCATAGCCATTTGCACAGACATGGCCCAGCACACAAGCTTCACATCGCCCAGGGGACATCTGCTAACCCCCCCACACATGAGGCCTTCACACACACCACTCCATGCATGCATGCCCAATGCATCGTGCTCACAGTGTATTCACCTGTTGGTCTGGGGGCCCAAACAGCAGTCTGTACTGGGGTAGGACCCCTTCCACCAGTCTCTCCAATTCCGCCGAGGTGAAGGCAGGGGCCCTTTCCCCAGTCACACGGGCCATGGTAGGTTCCAGACAAATGGTCACAGCAGCACATGCAGTGTAGGTCCTTTCCTGTTGAAGGTCAGGTAGCAAGTGAGTGAACAAATAGAAAATGACGGTGACGTCCGCGGCGGTGCATACCGTCACCGCCGGTGTACATCACCATTGGCAACTGTACCCCATAGGGCCCAATATTATCCAATGAGGAGTTGCACGACGGTTCCTGACCGCCTCCCGCAACGGCCCACAATGTCGGCGGAATTACCTCACTTCCACCTGTCCCTCCACACAGGACAGGCGGATGCCATTTCGGGGGGGGGGGTCAAGCCCTCGATTATAACTGCGTCAGAGTTGACAATTGTACAAACAGGACAAATGCCACATATACATTCCAAAATAAAAACATTCATTGTACTGGTGTCTACAATGTACAGTTTATGACCAGCTCCTCACTCTTTTGCCCCATAGATTGCAACCGCTGCGGATGAGTAGGAGATGGAGACATACCCCGTGTACAGACCCCTGGTAGACTTGGTAACAATGGAGGACAGGCAGATTATCCTCACCTACAGACTTGACAGGGCCACAATCATGGAGCTGTGTGCCCAACTGGAGCCTGACTTGATATCTGCTATCCGTCACCCCACTGGGATCCCCCCTCTTGTGCAAGTGCTCTCTGTGCTCCATTTATTGGCAACTGGTTCTTTCCAAGTGACAGTGGGCTTGGCAGCAGGAATGTCCCAGCCAATGTTCTCAGTAGTGCTAACAAGAGGGTGTCTGCCCTGATAAAACACATGTGCAGCTACATTGTATTTCCCCAGGTGGAAGATTTGGCCACAGTGAAGGCTGACCTCTATGTGATGGGACATATCCCCAACATAATTGGGGCTATTGATGGTATACATATTACATTTGTACCCCCCAGGCAAAATCAACATGTCTTCAGAAATCAAAAAAGTTTTAATTCCATGAATGTCCGGATGGTGTGCCTGGCCCACCCGTACATCTCCCACCTCAATGTGAAGTATCCTGGGTCTGTGCATGATGCCTTTATCCTGAGGAATAGCAGCATCCCAAATGTGATGGGCCAACTACAGAGGCACAGGTTCTGGCTAACAGGTGAGCCCTGGTTCCCAGCCAGTGGATGTTGGTGTAGGGGTATGGTGTGGGCCATAAGGGATAGTGTGTGGCTAAATGTTGTCCCTCCATATTTGCAGTTGACTCTGGTTACCCCAACCTACTGCCCCCTGTGAGGAATCCCAGGACAAGGGCAGAGGAACGTTACAATGAGGCACATGGACGAACAAGAAGGATCATTGAATGTAGCTTTGGCCTCCTGAAGGCCAGGTTTCGGTGCCTCCATCTAACAGGTGGATCCCTGTGCTACTCACTCAAGAAGGTCTGCCAGATAATCGTGGCATGCTGCATGTTGTATGACCTTGCCTTGAGACACCATGTGCCTTTTTTGCAGGAAGAGGAGGCTGGAGATGGCCATATGGCAGCAGTGGACCCTGTGGACAGTGAAGATGAGGAGGCAGAGGATGAGGACGAGGACAACAGAACTGCAGTGATTCAACAACATTTCCAATGACACACAGGTAAGACAATGATACTTCCCATTTCAATGTCATTTTTATGTTTAGCATTGTCACTGGCAGGCTGTTACTTCCCACTTCCATGTCCACTCACTGTACCCTTTGGCAACTCTTTTTGCAGATGTTGGGACCCCACTATCGCTCCTGGTGTGTTCACTGTAGCCAGATACATGTCTAGCCTATGTGCACCTTACTGTATAGTTGATTTGCAATATTTGAACCTTGTCACCCAAATACATACTCAAATCATTTGACATACTCCATACTTGTATTTTTTCAAAGTGTATTCATTGCAGTGCTAAGAAGAAAAGGGGGAAGTGCAATGGGCTGGGGTGATGATGAAGGAAAGTCCATGGTATTGTTCCAGTTTATTTGCAGCACAGGTGTATTGTCCAAGGGGGCATAGGAAGGGGAGCAATGGCAGTTCAAAGTGGACAGGGTGACAGAGTGGAACACAAGGGTGACAATCAGGAGAGTCTTATTTCCTGGTGGGGGTCTTGGCAATAGTCTCTGGCTTCTGCCTGGATAGCAGGGAACGTTTGGGGGGTGGTTCTCCTTCTGCAGAGGGAGGGTTGCTGGTGGTCTGTGAGTCCTGTGGTGGGGCCTTCTGTCCACTAGCGGCAGCAGAGGTGGAAGGCAGTTCAAATGTCTGGCTAGTGGCAGGAGCCCGATGTTGTAAGACTGCCTCCCTCATAATGTTGGCCATGTCTGCCAGCACCCCTGCTATGGAGACCAAAGTGTTGTTAATGGCATTCAAGTTCTCCTTGATCCCCTGGTACTGTCCCTCCTCCAGCCGCCTGTTCTCCTGCACGTTGTCCAGGTTCTGGCCCAGCGTATCCTGGGAATGTTGATATGCTCCCAGAATCTTGATGAGTGCCTCCTGGAGAGTCGGTTCCCTGGGCCTGTCCTCCCCCTGGCACACATCAGTCCTCCCAGCTTCCCGGTTGTCCAGTGCCTCTGTCCCCTGAACCGTGTGCCCACTGTCACTGACCCCAGGTCCCTGATTGTCTTGGGTGCGAGGTGTGCCCTGGGGTCCGGGTAGTGGTGGACACACTGCTGACTGACGTGTCTTGGGGACAGAGGTATGGGTATGCTGGGTGGGTGCTGTGGTGTTGCTTCCTGATGGGGGAGGCTCTGTGGTGGTGTGTGACTGTGCCTGGGTAACCTACTGTTTTAGGTCCCTGATGGGCCAGGTTGGTCATCCAGATCAAGGCGACCAGAGCTGCTGTCATCACTGTGGGCCTCTTCTGTGGGGGGACTGGATAGTGCTGGCACCTCTTCTCCGGTGACATTGGCAGGGATACCTGTGGGGATGTAAATGCAGTGGTATCGTTTCTGTGTGTGACATATTGTGCATGGGTGGGTTGCCCTCTTTTGATGTATTTGCCGTGGCAGCTTTACCTTGTGTGAGTTGGTATGTGGCAGGCTAGCTAATTCTCTCCATTGTGCATGCTTTAGTGATAGGTGTCCATGCAGGGCTGTGAAGGGTGTCCATGCATTGGTAGAGCATGCAGGGCTTGGCATTGGGATGAGTGAGATGTGATGGTGGGGTGTGTGGGATGGAGTGGAGTGATGGGAGTGAGGGTGGGGGTATGTGATGGTATGCAGGTAGGGGGTGATAGTAATAAAGAGTTGACTTACCAGAGTCCAGTCCTCCTGCTACTCCTGCCAGGCCCTCAAGATGCATGATTGCCAAGACTTGCTCCTCCCATGTTGTTGGTTGTGGGGGAGGAGGTGGGGGTCCATCGCCAGTCCTCTGTACAGTGAGCTGGTGTCTTGCTGCAATGGAACGCACCTTCCCCCGTAGGTCGTTCCACCTCTTTATGATGTCATCCCTTGTTCTGGGGTGCTGTCCCACGGCGTTGACCTTGTCCACGATCCTCTGCCATAGCTCCATGTTCCTAGAAATGGATATCTGCTGCACCTGTGCTCCAAATAGCTGTGGCTCTACCCTGATGATTTCCTCCACCATGACCCTTAGCTCCTCCTCAGAGAATCTGGGTTGTCGTTGTGGTGCCATGGGTGTTGTGTGAGTAGTGTTGGTGAGGGTGTCTAGGGTGATGTGCTGGGGTGTGTGTTGTGAAGTGCGTAGGTGGTGTATAGGTGATGGTGGTGTGTGGCTCTGGTGTTATCTGTGATCGTGGTGTCTTTCTCATCGCAATTGTTTGTAATGCTAAATGGTTGTGTGTAATGTGGGTGTGTGTTTTATAGTGGTGGTGTGGGTGTAGTGTGTGTATGGGTGTCAGGTCTGTGTAGTTTGAACTGTCCAATGTGGTGTTGTTTTGTTTTAGTGTGTGTATTTTGAGCGCGGCGGTATGTACTGCCAATGTTTTACTGCCACTGAATGTCCGTTGTGGTGATTGGTGGGTCATAGTGTGATGGGCATTGTTCTGTTGGCGTAACAGTGTGGGTTTTGATACTGCCAGTTTATTACTGACCTTTGGTGTGGCAGAGATGTGTCTGTGGCTGGTGAACGGATATCTGCTGTGGCAGCGGTATGTTGGCGGCAGTCAGAATGGCGGTAAGTGGCATTTACCGCCAATTTCATAATGATGGCCATAGTGCTTAAACAGGTATTTTAATAAAAATATTAATGAATATTCATGTATTCTGTGTGATGGATTTGCGTAGATTATGTAATAATGTAGAGAAAAATAATGCATGCATTTCAAAATGTGTGCACGTGAGTGGCCGCCAATGTTCACGAAGTGTACTTATTAATGGCTTATTAATATGAAATATGGAGCTTTTGTTTGATTAATGTAGTAGTACATCACATTAAGCGTTGTGCATTATGGGGGTTATTACAACTTTGGAGGAGGTGTTAATCCGTCCCAAAAGTGACGGTAAAGTGACGGATATACCACCAGCCGTATTACGGGTCCATTATATCCTATGGAACTCGTAATACTGCTGGTGGTATATCTGTCACATTTGGGACGGATTAACACCTCCTCCAAAGTTGTAATAACCCCCTATGTCTTAGTTTTATTAATTATAGGCCTTATCTTAGCAGAGGTCTTGGCCTAGTTGCACGGCCTCATGTCAAGCTGTATTTCTAAACCGATTAATAAAATGTTTGCTTAGAGAATTAAATTGTGATTTTCCACTGTGCTGACCAAATGTGCTCGTAGCAAAAGGTCTTTCTCATGAGAACTGCTTGCTAGAAGATGCTGTTCCTGTTGAATGGAACATTGTAAGTGTGATGTGTGTAAGAATGGCTTTCTCAGGAGAAAACAATAGAGACACTGACTGGAGTATAAGCTGCAACAATTCTGTTACCTGACCTAAGGATGAGGCCATTACAAGAGAAGCCAATCAGTGAAAGGTGAAATGTGTACTAGTAGAAACGGCAGATTTGAAGTTTTAGTTTTATTGGACAAAGTGTGAAGATGCGATCCCTTGACCAATAGGGACTTGGGAAGTCGTTTTAGGAAATCTAACTTAGCCGGATTGCACTGAGAAGAAGCTGCCATTGCACATTTGCCTTTTGCCCTCACTCATGCCCATCTTCTGTCCTGAGAATACATGCTTAACTTTAATGCTTAAAGACTTTGGGGCGTATTTATACTTTTTTAGTGCCGCATTTGTGCCACTTTTTGACGCAAAAGCGGCGCAAACTTACAAAATACAATTGAATTTTGCAAGTTTGCGCCGCTTTTACGTCACAAAATTACGCAAACACGGCGCTAAAAAAGTATAAATACGGGCCTTTGCGTTTTCTGAACTTTGATGCTGAACCTTGATACCTTGCTGACCGAACTGATCCCCTGATGACGAAGACTATTTTAGCTTGCCAATCCAATTGAGGAAAGGTATACTATCAGTGATGTGTTTGCTATGTCTATTTGCTTTTTCTTTCTAGGTACCAACCGCACTATTTTGATAGAGCCATAGTTAGATGTTTTCCAAATTTGTGTTGACTAAATTGTTTTGCATGAAGCCCAACATGCTAATGCTAATCTGATGTTAGATCAGGATCCTCACTAACGAAAATTCGCTATAGGGGGTAACAGTAGATGTCTTTCCTTTGCTGAATCTAAATGTATGTGATATTGTTTGCGCAATTGTTCTTGTTATTACTTTGCTCCATAACATTAGAATGTGTAATTATTCAAGCTTTCATTAGATTGCATTTCTTTCGCAGATTTGGACAGCCAGTGTTGTTCTTGTATGTGTATCATTTGATTTTGAGATTATTTTACGTGACATTAACATTGTTAATATAGGGAAATAAATATTCTTACTTTTTCTAAAAGGTGTGGTTATTCATGACTGAAAGCTCATGGTGTAAAAATTACTGACTCCTATTAATTACTAATGCTATTGATTATCATTGATTATTGATGTTACTGATTGATTATTGATTATTGATCTGCATGCACTGGCTATGTGGTGGGAACATCTTAAATGCGAGTCAAAAGGTTCATTTACCTATTCGCGACCCCTTGTAAGTTTACTTATTAAGATCAGACACGTTAGCAATAGTCAAGAGTCACAGTTACATACTTTGGAGGCAGAAGACCTGTGTTTAACTCTCACCTGTCTCAGTTTATCAAACTGTATGATCCTGGGAAAATTACGTAATGCTCATGTAATTGAATTCCAAATATACCATACAATTGTAAGTACTGAAATGTGATTTAGTTTGAAGCATGCCCTGCAACCTTTCACTCACTTGGAGCCAGTAACAAGCTCTTCAGACACACTTGATTTGATAACTAGTAACTTTCTCAAAATTACATAACCTACGCCTGTGATCAATTGCTTAGCATATGAAACGGCTTCTCCAACCTGACCGTTTATGAAAACACACTACACTATGGTGCCAGGAGGGTTGATTGACAGTTGTACACAAGCTGGATTTCACTTTTCAACATATAAGCCTTTACCTGCACACAATCAAGACTGCAAACTAGCCTTGTCCTAATTGTTCTACAAAATAATTCCCATGCAAATCATGTTGAGAGTCTCCATCAATGCTCAATTATAAGAATGTCACCACCTCCCAACACAAAAAACATCCTTTCTAATGCCAGCATAGTTTTAGCCTCTTATCAGTATCTGAACCAATCCTTTTAAGGACAATGGGAATTTGGTTTGTGTCGAGTATCTGGGGCCTAAAAGAAGCCAAAATATCGATGGGTCACAATATTCTAACAATAATATTGAGGGGGAAAAATAAGTGCACAAAGGGAGGTCTGAATTTACTATTTGTAACTCCACATCTACGTACCTTAAAGATAGATATGTCACCAAGGTGCGTTTTTGTGGAGTTAGATATAAAAAACCTATGAAACCCTAACCATCACTAGTTTGTCCCTCTATATTCTGGTCATGATGCTGTGACACTTCGATATTCCGGCTTCAATGTTGCCAATGTGTACTAGGCTAGAGTCTTTTTTATGCATACTCTTTTGAGCTTTGAATGTTCAAATTTAACTTTGCATTTTGGCAGGCAAGCAGGTCCATTCTCTACAGGATGGGAGCCGGGAATGCGTTTCCTGTCCCATAATCTCCAATTGCCTGGATGTGTATTCAAGTAAAGTCAGGTATTCCACCCAAAAGTGTAAAGCGTTACACTCCTGCAAGCTGCAGAGTGGAACCGGACCTATTGTTTCTTAGGGTATGGAAAACAATCAGTAGATGACGACTGTGGATAGATTAATGGTGGCCCCCGAAGGGCACTGGGGCACAGATGTATAAATTAGCATTCAAGTGATTTATTGATGATTTAAAGGAATTAATGACAGCGTGTTTTATCCAAAGGATATGCAGAAATGTATTTGTTCATTACGGACGGAATACTTCACCTTATCTGAATACATCTCGAAGCAATTGAAGGTTGTGTGTGTGGGAATAAATTCCCAAGGGCAGGGGCAGCTCCTCCATAATAGGGAAGGAGCGTTGGCCCCATGCCCAGAGTCAGGCAGTGACAAATAAAATGATAATAAAACAGTGTTATTATCATTTTATTTGTCACTGTCTCTTTGACAGCCATACAAGATTAGGGCGGAGTAGGAGTGGTGGACACTGTAAAGTGTGCTTGTCAGTTTAACTGGCTGTCTTAGGTTGGCCAAACTGACATGTACACTTATATTTCTCCATCCCAGCTGTATTGCACAGCCAGGTGGAGAAATGGCACAGGCTCCCTGTGCCTGAGAGAGCGTCAAACCAGCCCGCTCAGGCCAATCCCGGTGCGGCTCTCATGTTTAGTATAGCATGAGAGCAGCATCTAGATTGGAAGCCTGTGCTTTTGTGGTGACTGCTGGGAGGAGAGAGCGCAGCCAACAACAGTACAGGGAGCAGCCATGGCAAGTACGTTTCTTTTCTATTTACATTTTTACAACCCCCCCCTCCAACCACACACCCCCACCCCACCACTTTTGATTGGTGGTAGCTGCCTCTGCCCAAGGGTGAAGATGCCTTCAAATTAGCATCCTTGCTTTTAAAGACAGTGTGGTTGTGATTTGTTGCTGGTGTCTAGTGCGTCAGTTTTAATGACAGGGAAGGTTGTGCTTATTTCCAATTCCTGGCTTCACTTTAAAGGGCACTGGTGTGTTGCAATTAGGGCTGGGCAAAATCTCTGTTACGCTGGCATAATCTTGTGTAATTTCAGTAGTTTTGCATTATGTTTAGTACACAAAGGGCCATATTTATACTGTTTGACGCAAAACTGCACCGGCGCAGTTTTGCGTCAAAAATATTACCGCCGGCTAACGCCATTGTGGTGCGCAGTGCGGGCATCAAATTTATACTTTGACGCCCGGCGGCGCAAACCACAGGTGTAAGTCATTTTTTTTTACGCACACTGCAGCGTCAAGTCGTAAAGCAAAACGATGTTAACGCGGCGGAAATGACTGTGGGTAGATTTACGACACCGCACACCGGATATGCGGCGTTTTTTGACGCAATAGCATCAAAATTCCCCACGAACACAGCCATTTCAGCAGAGGAGAGCCAAAATGGATCCCAGATGCCTGTACAGACCCCAGGAAGATGACAACAGACCAGGAACCAGCCAGGAACCACACAAGAACCAGGACACTTTTAAGAAGAAAAGAAAGTGTCGCTTCAGTGCAGAGGAACAGGAAATTCTGGTTAAAGAGGTGACGGAACACCAGCACCAACTGTTTGTCACCTCAAAGTTGCCAATCAGTAGGAGATAGGCAATATGGCAACAAATTGTTGACAAGATCAACAGTGTGGCAGAAGTACGCAGAACAGTCATCCAGTGCAAGAAACGCTGGCATGACTGCAAGTGCAGGACAAAGGAAAAGATGGCCAGGAACAGGAAGGCAGCACTGCAGACTGGAGGTGGGAGTCCAGCACACCAGGAGGCCCTGGACCACATGGAGGAGATGGTCGCAGCCGTCATCCCTAAGGAGATAGTCACAGGGATTCAAGGACAGGACAGCGCAGACTACCAGGCGGCAACGCACACGCATGGTAAGTCGCATGGGGAATTATAATGCACTAATGTCAACTGTGAGCAGAGGGGGGATACGGATCACAAAATGCATGGAAGTCATCATATACATGGAGTGGCATGGGTAAAGGGGTATGGCATGGGGGCATGGCCTGCACAGAGAGAAGCTGGGGCACACCATAAAACTACACCAACAACAGTCCCATGGGGGCATGCTGCCATGCCAACGATGGAGCAAAGGTAAAGCCACGCCAGGATGGAAGGGCACAACGTCAAACTGACATTCTGGCACACGTCAGCCACTATACCCCCTACATTAACTAGGGCCCAATTAACAACCTCTAGCCATACCGACAACTGGAATGTAACAGTGACACCAGTTGCCACTACCACCTCCACTCTGTGTGCAGCTCAAGTAGGTAATGGCAGTAACTTCCCCATGGATCATACACACCTAAATTAGAGGGTTGAGGATGACAACTCCAATAATCCCCTGAAACAAGACAAAGGCTCCAGTCCTGTCATATGTCAATGCCCATAGTTGTCGAAAACATCAGCCAATGTCATCAACATTAGGAGCTACACAGCACTAAGGTCACACCCATGCTGCATATGTGAGGGTCCATCCTGTGCCTGGGTCACAATGTAACATCCCAAATGGCATACTGCTCAGACAACAGCATTGAGGGGGAGGACACATGTAACTGGTCACTGACATACACCCGCACAGTCAGAGGAGGAAATAGGATACTGCTACAACTATCAGGGCAATCCAATGTACCACACATTCCCTAACATCAGCTGTACACATTACCAATGCCAACATCCATATTGTGCCATAACAGTGCTATGCATAGGATACACTACATGTCAACTACATATAAGTGGATGTGAAAGATCAGAGACTGGGGCAGGTCCAGATTGTTAAGTGTGCTGCTAGTGCCATCAGAACACCCACAACCAGTGAAAGGCCTCACCATGAGAATGGATGTAGACAGAGGGTTGAGTAGGACAAGAAGGTGGCAAATCACTATTTGGCCTAAACCAACACCTAGGTGAGATGATGCCGACAAGTCTAATAACTTACCACAATACATGTGACATGCAGGTGGGGCATAGGCCTGGGAGAATGCCCATCTGAAAGACTGGAGCAATGAACATGAAACAAGATCACAATGTGAAATCATCACAATGCAGGCATGTCACATCACAAATCCCACAACACAAACACACTAATTGTACCCTATTTAATTGCAGAGGACAATGGATCTCCTGCGGATATGCCTGTCCCAGAATACCCTGATGACATGGATGACAAGCTGACAAACATTCCCCAGCAGACCATCCAAGATGTCCTTGGAACACTCCAGACCGCACCTTCAGTCACAAGGAGGAGCTGGCCAAGGAGGTGCGGGTGGGGATGCAAACTATGGCAGCCAGCCTAGAGGGCTGATGTCATCTGCAGATCAGGCAGCAGCCATGCAAGCGCTAACATCCATCCTGCAAGGACTACAAGAAACTGTCAAGAAATTCACCACTGCAGTAAGGGAGTTGCCACAACACCTCGCACCCCAAACCTTCCACTGCATGCACAAATGCAATCATGACCCCTTCAGGGCCGACCTGGCTGCCTACCATCGTGATGTGGCTGCTATTCTTAAGAATCAGCAGGTCTTCCTTGCTGCAGTACTGCCCTTAAGACCTTCACAGGTAGCAGTGACCAGGATGTCTGACTCCACCTCTTCTAACACTAAGGTGTGTGTTGCCCCTTCACAACCACCACCACCAAGGACAGAGGAGGCAACACACACATCAGAAGAAGAAGACATGGAACAGATCACATTCACACGGAAAAGTACCCGGAAGCACTAGTCCCTGCCACATGGCCAACTATTACCAAGGTCCTGAGTTTTGTAACATGCCAGTCTTACAACAACTGTACTCAATGACTGTTCTGCTAACCACTGTGTATCTTGTCAGCCTGCCCAGTGCTTGTCTCTCTCTTACTCATTGGCAAATCCTGTCCCTCTGCACTGTCTGAAACATCTCCCCAGCATGTGAAAAGCATTTTCCTTTACCCCTTGTGTTGGATCACAATGGAAGATGTCACTATAATGGACTCACAATCATGGACAATGTACATACATTGCACTACAGCACTACAGCACTTTTCAATAAATAGCACTTACACATCAAATCTGTCTCTGGGTAATGTGACACATCAACTGTACAGTAGATAACTGAAATGTGCCTCCTGTCAAATAATGTAGCTTGTCAGTACAACTGTCCTGAAATTATGTAGTCGTATAAATCTGCACAGGGGCCAGGATTGCATCACACTCTGCCCTTCCTGAGGGTAATATCTGATGAAGTGAGAAACCATCCACCATCATGCTGTGCTGGACAGAATAATGCTTCCTCAAGGGATATCTAAGTCATCAAATAATAGCCGCTAAATGTTGTCACCATGCAATACTAACACATATAACAGTGCACACAAATCTAAGCAAACACTCAAAAAACTGCATGAATGAAGGTGTCTGAGTTTACATCCAAATAGGTAATCATGCTGAACAGTGTCACAAATTATCTATGTGAGTCATGAGGACGATACTACAAGAGTGCTTACGACAACTCATCTTATAAGGGTGTCCTTGAACATCACACTGCAGTCAGACCTAAAACTGTTCCCCCAATACCAAGTCTGGAAGCACTGTTTGTGACTTAGAAAACATACGTATCAACAAAAACACGTTGGGATCCATATTAACTGTGATTGGTGGTTGCAACGAATGGTGGAATCTTTGCAAGGTAGCTCTGGGGTAGCTGCCAATCTTACAGCTCAGTTGGGATTTGTTCGTAGCAAGGACACAAATGTAATAGTACAAAATTCATGTACACTAATGCCAAGGCCATGATCGACAAGCATTTAACACATACTGTAAAGGGTTCACTATATATTTATTATATGGTAATCACAGAAGAGGAAACTGAGGGAAAAGTCTTACCTACCCTATTGTACCCTGACTACTCATTACACACAACTGTCCCTAACTAACCTAACCTAAACTTACTTATCACATGTAACGAAACGTTCTAAACATCAACCCCCCACCCTCCTTATGAGACGGGACACATGGAGGACAACAGATACTAACCTAAACACATACTATACTATCCTAAACAAAAATATATTTTTTTGTGTTTGTCGATATATATATATATTTTTTTTAAACACACAAGAACCCCAACATAGCCCGAACACACTTAATAACACACACACTTAATAAGTAAAAATAGAAAGATTCAGGACACCCCATCCCACCCACTAACACTAACTAAACTAACAGCCTATACTAACCTAACACTAAGCCCCCTAAGACCACTAAGTATGAGAACAAGGAAAGAGGAGGGAGGGGAGGGAATCATGTCCATATATCAAGGTCTAGAGGTTGGCCCTCCGGATGGTCCGCTTGATGGACTGCACACGCCTGTTCATATGGCGAACATCATGGCTCAGATTACTAATTTTCCTCAGCACACGGTCCATCTTACGTTCCATTGACTGGAAAGCTGCAGGGTCAACTGTAGCAGCTGGGGCAGTCTGGGTACCAGCGGAGGAGGTTTGTGGGCGTGTAGAGCCAATGCCTGTGGACTGCCCTGAAGGTGTTGCACTGCTGGGGCCTGGAACAACAGGACACGTTGGGACAACAGTCCCAGCTGTGGGTGGTGCCACCTGGGTGGAACTGGTGGCTGTGCTGGCTGTGGTGGGCAAAGTAGGGCCACCCTGTGGGAAAGCCCTCCATGCTCCGGAGGCCCGTTCATTGTGGTATCTACGGGCCATCCTCCTGAACCCCGACTCTACCAGCAGGATATGTTGGTATCTCATGGCCCGCCGCTGGAACTCACAGACCTGGATGGGTGTCATGTTTGCAGCTGTGAAGACAAAGGAAAACAATTTACATTGTCTGAAATGGCACAAAAAGTAAATCAGACAATACATCTACTGTACTTGTAACAGCTCATATCACCATACAGATCATTGAATGTCCCTGAGGAAGTACATGGCAGGCCAGCCTACAAAGGTCATATCACACATAGCACATCCAAAACCTACAAGATGGGTAACAACTGGCATTAACTTGCCATCTGAATTCTGCCAGTTGTCAGCTAACAATCATGCTGCACATCCTCCGCCAATGCCTGGGCTACAGATGTCAGTGTACAGAATGAAAAACTAAAGCCACATGGTCTGCAAGTTGTAATTGGACTTGCTAGTATAGTACTCATGTGCCATACCTGAGTGTGTATACTAGGTTCAGACCAAACAATCACTTATTCACATGTATGTGTAACATACTGGTAGCATCAGTCCTAGGTACCCTATTCACAAACTCATGCCTGTGTTTGAGGGGGGTAGGGAAACAACAAACAATTCCAAACAACATGGACAACCAGGAGTGTATAGAAAGATCAACATGTGTTTGGCTCGACACACACACCACAGGTAAGCTCTATCAACAATTAGGAGTCTGTAAACCCTTGACCAATCATAGCACCACACATGTCAGGAAATGCAGACCTTGGTCCGCATCATATACTTCCAGTAAGGCATGACTTACAACAGACACAGAGTTGCAAGAACACCCATGATCATGATTAGCATGCACACCTAGGCCATTGCACTCAAGTTCCACATACTTGTAGCACTACATATGGAAGTACATGCTGCTAGGAAGTTCTACCTACAGTTCAATAAGTACTTTGGTGAATAGGGAAGCAGAAGTCTGTTGGAAAGCGATTTGCAGTACCAATCTGGGAGAATGTGGGTCTGACAGGCTGACTAAATCTGAGATGAGTTCCAGTGCGACTCTTGTTGATACAAGTGTTATCCACATGACTCACCCCAGTTCTCATTGCGGGGCCTACAGGAATGACCTACAATCCCTAGATAATACAATAGGATACGCATTGGCCAACTCAAAAACTTTGAGAAACTGAAATTCCACTCATGGAACAAGACAAATGATTGGCCAGCGCATCACACCTTGCTATGTGTTAAACACACAGGAGTCCATCACACATCACCAGCAAACACAACATATAACAGACATATCAACACTTACTGGAGTGGTCGGGGTCCTCAAATGTAGCCACCTCTCCCACAGTGTAGGGTGCCGGTCCACCTGTTAGGCATGGAAGGAAGAATCAGAATCAGAATCTGTGCACTGACCAACAATTTCAAAGACAAAAACAATGTGTAAGCTGACTTAAGTAATGAAAGCCATTCAGACATGATGATACTGCATCTGATATATCACGGCCAACATGTACATAGCATGGGTCTCCTGTGACAGTTACACACATATCTACACACACGCAGTGGCCCTAACTATCATGTGGTGGCAAACATGTTCCTTCATTAGTGAGCAGAAATAATAATGGTGTGTAATCGTCTCATCATGTGCATCCAAGAGAGACATCCAAAGCCTGGTTACTTGAGGACTGCATTACCAGTCAAACAGCATCTGTGGCCATGATACATTTATTACACATAGGTACAATGTACAGAGGGACAGGGACTTTTGGAAGCCCTCATGTTGCTACAGTTTCTTCATTTGATGTGGCCCAGCAATGGTGAGTTGCACCAAACATAGAGATATGAACCCATGTGCATACCTTTGGACCGCCATCCCTAATTGGAATGTGGCACAACAAACTCCAAATACCAGTCTAAGATGTTAGCTGAGGGCACCTTACACCTTTTCCCAATGTTTTCAAATCCAGATCTGACATGTATCCAATAAGATGAGGGACCACAATAATCCCTAACATTCATAGAACTTCAGTGAACGCTTTCCTTACACACTCACCAGACTCACATGAGACATATGTCTGGGCCACATTGCTATCATCAATTAACGTGAAGCCAGCACTCATTTTCTGCATCATGTAGTGTTTCTAAAGTCAGTCTAGCTATTGCGTCAACAATGTTTGCCAATATTTTAGTACATCTATACTTCACTGGCAAATGTGACCTATGTAGACATGATTGGCTCCTATCTGTTTTGTTGTCTGACACAAAGGCGGCACCAAATTACATTAAGCATAAGTATCCTGTAAGTTTGAAGAGCACGTGCTTCCTGACAGCTAGCAATTGTGATCCTTCACATAGTGCATCAATTACCCTGTATGTTTCCGCAGCATTACACACAGTCAGCAACTTAGCTGGCAGATATTGTACAAATCATCTGATGTCACTACAGAGCATTTAATTGTGCATATTTACATGATTTGCACTCACCAGCAGGGCCACCAATCACTATTCCAGGTGGTCCAGCAGATCTTGCTCCCTGGTAATGAGGTCATCCCAGCGGTGCTTCAGCTGGTGGTCATTCCTCTGGCTCCCATACATGCGCTGCAAGTGATGCAGCACCTTTCCCCACCGGATTCTTCGCACCTCAGTGTGATACCCCTGTATCACCCTGCTCCCTGCCTCGATCATGAGTGGGAGGAAATGGCACACCAGCCATATAACCCCCCCACCTCCTCCTCACCCATCTTGCCAAGACGTGGCCTACCCAACATCCCAGCACTGAAAAGGGGAATAGGGGAGAAAGAAGAAGAAAGGAGAAAAGGGGGAAAGTAGGAGTACGAACAAAAAAAAGTAAACTTAACAACTAAAAGAGCCCAACTATCCCCAAACTAGCATTACCCACAACAGACTCCCACAAACAACAAATACACTACAATACTGGACAATTGTAAACAAAACACACTCAGACAGTATACAACAACAATATTTATTTCAAAAAGTAACAAGTAAGATAGCACATAGGACACCAAAGCACAAAATCACTGGACAACACTCTGAACACAGCCATACAGTCTAGAAGATTCACAGACTGCAAAAGTGAAAGTGAAAGTACACCCACTGTACATAATCTGTAAACAGGATATCCTATTACATCACATCCTGCATAAAATGGCCGCTGTTTTTATCGTTATGCGTCATATTTTTTCACTCATACAGACTGTGCGTCATATTTTTCGACACACAGGAGTGAAAATTAGGCCGCATCCAAATAATAGTAAATAGTATTTACAATCATTTGGATGCGGCCTAATTTTCACTCCTGTGCATCGAAAAATATGACGCACAATCTGTAGTGGTGGAAAAAAATGACGCATAACGCTAAAAATGTCAACATTTCAATGCTTGAACTGGTTTTGGGGATTTTTTCAATTTTTATGTTATGTTACATTTGGGACACAACTGAGTATGGCTTATTGCACCCACTTCGGTGTTGATGGTGTATGTACACATGTGAGACATCATACTACAGCGGACCATGACCCGCTACTTCCTTAACAGGATTTTGACGGTTGGCTGATGCTCTAGATGGCCATACGTGTGGCCTACATATATGTATTGCACAATTTGGGCATGTTTGGCATCAGTAGAGGATAGCAAGGTGACGTACATAAGTACAATACCTCAATGCCTATGGCTCAATGTGTGTGCAGTGGCAACTAATGTAGTTGTTGACCCAGTGTGTGTGCATCACAAGATGCATTATTGAAAATATGCTTGTATGAATGTGAACTCAATGTGTCCATACCTTACATGCAAGTCATTGTGGAAATGAGAGAGGACATGTGTTAGTCATACATGTAGCAACGTGTGCACTTCCAAGATTTTGGGTAACGTAGACACTACAAATGACAAAGCATGCACCAGATTGATGGCAGACGCTTGTTGATGTCAATGGTCTACAATTTCACCATCCAATGTCCTAGATTTTTGGTAACTGCTTCCTAGGCATTTGTTGGTGAATCCCACAGTGAGTCAGTCACATGCAATGACGAAGTGGGTACCATGTAATTGGCCCAGACAGACAAAGGTGAACCACAAATGTACTATGACGCCACAGTTGAGGTCATATAACTGAGCCACAACTCTCCAGTGGCTGTGGTGGACCAGCATACGAGGCAGCACGTGTCCACATATTTCCAGTGATCAATTGCACAGAGGTGTCTTGTTCATGTATGTGGTCCAATGTTGATCCAGTATATTTTTAGGGGTGTATTTTGTCAGAGTTACGTCCAGGTCTCATCATGAGTCAGTGGCAGCTATTCCTGTATCTACTGAGTATCCTTCGGAGATCAATGTGCGTAAAGTTAATGAGGACATGAGAACCTACATGGGGATGGTCCCACCCTGTCACTGAAGACGTGTACTGAGACTGTCAACAGGGCAACCTTGGTGTGCTGAGTGAGATAATGTCTCAGGAGTCATGTTCCGGCAGGTGTCATTACAACATTTGTACACAGGTTGGCCTCTGAAATTCCCACTGCATCTGGGAACATCATAGCCTCTGTGCTGATTATTTTCGCAGCAATTCACCACACACGGCCCATCAATATGTTGTGAGCAATGTAATTCAGCGTGTGAACTGTCAGGGTCCTAACATCTGTGGACTTTTCAAGGACATTATCAGAGGTTGCTGGTTCTGCTGGAGGCCACGTACCCAAACCCTGCATATGGCCCAGGGAAACTGTCACACTTTGCCGATCATGCATAAATGAGACCCAGATAAGGGATGGGCCATGATTTTGGTATTCAAAGACAATTTAACAATATGGTACAATTAAAAGGCAGATGATGCTATACAATGTATTTGGGTATGCATTGATGAACACATGACAAAATACCCTCTGAGAAATGAGAGGTTTGGTAAAGCAAGTGTGGTACATATGTAGCCACAGGGAATCTTTAGGGTGATGCACAGACAGATGCCTGTCAGGCTGACAGGACGCAGGGTCAATCAGGATCCAGCAATTTCACAAGTTACATAATCAGTGGTCTGACTAAGACTGTTTGGAGGAAGAACTAGACAGTTGACATGTAAAACGGTGTATGTCCTGTGTTTTTGAAGGTGACACATAAACCCAAGGACTGTGTTACACGGCTTAATTAGTAGCAATGCATAACGGTGTATTTGACAAAATGGCAACTTCTATGCTGTTCCAGGCATCAGCAGGGGCAGTGCATGTTGAAATGGGTGGTGTGCATGGAGGTGATCAGAGGTGTGGGCTGCATCAGTTTCTCACAAGTCCTGTAGGTGAGATTTGCACTCAAATGGCTAACAGTACCTTTCACACGGGAAGCAATCTACAGGTGATAACAGGGCTTAGAAACTACAAGCCAGTGTATTAATTGACCTGACGTCCACGCAGTCAGATGTACTATGACAATGGTATACCATAGGAAAGGATGTAGCACACTGGATTACTATTGTTAGTCTGTGTGTGTAGAGGAGGGAATATCGGGGTACACATATTACTATTCCAGGGACATCTTCAGACAGGTGGGTTGTGACCAGGTGCATGGGTGTGTCAGGAGTTAGGAAATGGGCTGACATGTACATGGAATGTCATGTGCGCAATGCTTGTCATATGTGTGGCACTTGTGCTGTCTATGTTCTGCTTATATGGAACTCTAGTCACAGATAGTTCTTGCAAAGATTGGATGCAGTTGGACTTACTGCTGTCAAGGGTCTGGTCATACATTCCTGTTACTGATCAAAAGCACATCAACTGCCTCATGTATGAGGCTTGTTTTCCCCTTATTGAGTGATGGTGTCTTAGTTGTGTGCCATATGCTGCGATGAACCATGTTTCCAACATGTATGTGTGAAATAGGTGTGGTCCTCTGCTATTGGCCTGCAAAGGTGAAATGTGCAGGATCTATGTCATTTACAGTGTGTGTGTATGTGACTGTTGTATGATACGCATCACAATTGCTCTGGGATTTTCTGTGTCCTGATCTGTATATCAGCAATGCTCCATGAGGAAACACTCTTATTCTGATAGTTAGAGATAAAGACGAGCACAAATGATTAGCCAGACCATGATATGGTGATTATTATCGGTGTTTATTTACATTAGTTCATAAAGTGGTGATGGTGATTATATTTAAAAGAAATTGTTCACGATATGTTGGCGCCTACGCAATCCAGCGGCCGTGTTTTGTTGTTCCCCCTCATGTTGCAGGCCACCATTCTCCTCTTCCTCCTCTTCAGGCATGTGTGGCTCTGGTTCCAGGAGGGGAATGTTCCTTCTTATGCAAATGTTGTGCAGGATGGCACATGTTAGAATGATCTTACAGACCATTTCAGGGGAATATGGGAGGCTACCACCAGTGATGTCGAGGCACCTGAATCTCGACTTGAGGATGCCAAAGGTCCTCTCGACTATGGTGCATGTCCTCCTATATGCGTCATTGTAGGCACGCTCTGCTGCAGTACTTGGGTTGCCAATAGGTGTCATAATCCATGGCTGGATCCAATACCTCTGATCAGCTGAAAGAGAAAATTAATGGGATCATGTTGATGTAGCTTTCCCCATTTGTATCAGCTTGCATGGCAGTAGTTGTCTTGTGTTGTCTGTGACTCTTTTATGTTATTGTGTTGCATCTTAGGCAAGTAGGATGTACCATCCGCATTGTGTTGTTTTCTTGGCTGAACGAGTGTTTGGCTGCTGACCGGTTGTCAGCAGTATGTTTTGGGATTTGCAGTACAGTGTGCCCTCCCTAGCATTGTGACTTGTGATACAGGTGTCCCTGTGTCTTCACTGGGGCTGAGATGACAGTTCCATACACAGGTTAAAATTGAGAGTGTTGTTAACACGTTCATATCAATGTACCCTGGACATCACATACCTTTAGACTTATGCAATGGATTAATGTAAACTTAATTGAGACGCTTACAATTTGCAAGGTGACATTTAGGCAACACACTCCAAATGTTGTGATCATTGACGTCTTAACATTAGACTGTACAGTAATTTCAGATGTGTGACAGATTCAATGGTGACCTATGAAACATGGCTAGCGATGTCACGACCTCAGTGTGTTCCTGTCAACATGTTGCTGTTGTGGTGTATGTGTTGTGTGCCCTAGAGGGTTGCTGTGCAGTGTGTATATAAGTAGGTTTTTGTACTTACCAACAAGTAGTCCATAGCCATACCATCCATCCTGGAAGCGTTGATTGATGGTGCTGTGACGGAAGATGAATGAGTCATGTACACTCCCAGGATATTTTGCCACAATGTTGGTGATCAATCCTTGGTGATCGACAATGGCCTGCACATTGATGGAATGTGTGTGCTTCCTGTTGCGGTAGAGGTGTTCAGTTGCAGCAGGTGGCACAAGACGTACATGTGTGCAGTCGATTGCACCGAGGATGTGTGGGAAGCCACTAATGAGGTAGAATCCAATGATGGCATCCAGCACTTTGGGCAAAAAGGCTGAGAATGATGGCTGTGATATTCCGGCAACCAGGGCATCAGTTGTTTGAAAAGAGACACTTGCCAGCATGTGAAGTACGGCAAGCAGCTTGGTTTCTGTTGGGATGGTAAGGGGTGGCTCTATGTTTCGCAGCAGCTGCTGAATGGCCTGCCAGTTCAACCTGTACCACTGGATGATGTCATGTTCCCTGAGGCCATGAAGGGTTGTTGTGGGGCGGAATATTCTCTCCTGCGCTGCCTTGGGGGTCCCTGCTTGTGTTGTGGTAGCTGCTGTTGTTGTTGCTGGGCTCTGCGTCTGCGTGCACGCTGGATGAGAAGCACCTCCATGTCTCCCTTTTGCTGCTCTGCTGCTCTGCTGTTGCTTCTGTTTGTTCTGATTAAATACAGGTGTGTTTGCCCCATTTTAATGCCTGCCCTGACCGAGGCGTTAAATTTTGACGCAAATCGGACTGTGTGTTATTTTCCGGCTCCGCCTCCCAGCCGTGCGTCATTTTTGCCCGAAAGCATAAATACGACACGTGGCCGTTTAAGTCAATTTTGGGACGGGAACGCCTACCTTGCATATGATTAACGCAAGGCAGGTTGCTGCATCCAAAAAATTACGCACACAGCGGGATTTTGACGTCTGTGGGCATCAAAGTTTAAATATGGGGCAGTGTTTGCGCTGAATGTGCCTCAAAATGTTTGACGCTCATTCGGCGCAGACGGAATATAAATATGCCCCAAAATTCTCAAAATTATGCTATCACACCATGTGAAACATTTAATGTGATCACACAGGAACAATGCGGATAACTGGAACTACTTTTTAAGCACAAAGTTCAGGATGTAAATGCACGTTTCAGGCTAAAATATCGCACCCAGTGGTAGTTTTGCATTTCATACATATAAGAGTAATAATTTGTCATTACGTCAAAAAACAAATTATACAAACTTCGCCCACCCCTAGTTGCCCTGAGAAACTGAAGCCCCAAGGCAGGAAGTATGTGTGCTGTCTCTGGGAAATAACAGTGCAAGTAAGCAGAAGTCATCTTTATCTATGTGCAATAAACTGTTCCCTGATAGTAGTTGTCTGTTATTACGTATGAATGAAGCTATTGATGTGCACACTGATCTGGGACAAGAGATAGTGATCTTCAGATGTTGTGCATTATACTCCAGTTTTTATAAAGTGCATAATACTTTGAGTAGGGGGTTTGGTGATAGCACATTTGAACCATGTAGGAGCAAACTTGAGGAACCAGTAACGTGAATGTGAACAATTGAGGGATGGTTAGAGCATATGATAATACAGATATATTACAGATTCCAGGTTTTAAGATGATTTCCAGGTTTTAAAGAAACAGTGAAATTGCTTATATTACGTCACCCCAAAATATAATTGCCATTTAAATAGAGCACACTATTAACTGAATCACATTTAGGAGCTTGGATACTATTTTTTAGTATCCACGCTCCATGCTAATTTTTAGCATGAAATGTGTCCTCACATTCAAAATGGTTGGGAGGATGCATTACTCAGAAAAATATAGCCCCAAATGCCAGTTTTGCATTTTCCATAATCTCAGGCAACTTTTGCAGGATACAAAAGAAAATGACACAAATTTTGCACACCCTGGAAGACCTCAATTTTCACTTAGATGACTCCACCAACACCAACTCCACCGACCTCCTGGAGAGACTGGGCCACATCCGCCTCAAGAAACTAGCACCAACCCCACACACAAAGCAGGACACACGCAGGACCCCATTTTAATTTCTAGCAGTAGAATCCAATACAACCACACCTTGGAGCTCACTTGGTCGGACAACTCCATCATACACTTCACCATCGCCAGACATGCCTGCACCACCCACAAACAACACAGCACCACCTTCCGCAGCTGGTCCAAGTTTACTCAGCAACAATGGATGCATGCCCTCAACAGCACCCAGCCTGCAGGAACCACCAACCTGGTACTCGCAGTTCAGAACTTCAACAACTGGATCAGAAATGCTGCTAACCATGCCGCCCCCACCACATCAGCCAAACCACACAGACTTACCAAACAAGCCAGCTGGTACACCCTGCAACTCAGGACATCAAAACACAAGTGCAAATAGCTCGAAAGAAGATGGCACATCAGGAGTAACCACACTGACAGTCACCTTTAAAACAGCCCTGAACTAATACCATCTGTAGGTCAAAGCATCAAGGAGAGAGGCCCTGACCCATCAACACTAGCACCAACCAAACCAAGAAGCTCTTCACCATCATCAGATAGTTCACCTGCCCATCAGCTACTGAAAACACAATCCCCCCTCGCAAGATCTCTGTGACGCCCTCGCCGACCACTTTTACAACAAGATAACAACCATCTACAATAACTTTGATCCCCAACCCTTCTACACCCACAGCCCCCGAACGAGCATCACTGCCCCCACCAACCCTTCAACTTAGGAAAAGATGAGATCAGCCCCCAAATCACTTCCATCATCCACGCCTTGCTAACCTCTGCCACCTTCCCCAATGCCTGGAAACACGTGGAGGTTAGACCCTTCCTGAGGAAACCCTCGACAGACCCCAGCGAACTCCAGAACTATCATCTCATTGCTCCCATTCCCTGCTAAAGTACTGGAAAAAGTAATCACCCTACAAATCATCAAACACCTGGAAAGAAACAACTTGCCAGACCACTCTCCATCAGGTTTCAGAACCAATCACAGAGACAGCTCTGATCGCCACAACTGATGACATCCGTACCCTACTTGACAGAGGAGAATCAGCCACCCTGATCCTGCTTGACCTCTCTGCTGCCTTTGATACGGTCTCCCACCACACTCTCATCAATTGCATATGCCAAATTGGAATAACAGACAGTGCACTCAGATGGATGCCATCCTTTCTCACAGGATGCACCCAGAAAGTCCACCTCGCCCCTTCACATCACAAGCCTAGCACATCATATGCACCGTGCCCCAAATCTCATCACTCAGCCCCACACTCTTCAATATCTACGTGACCTCACTCACAGACATCGTGAGAACACACAACATCAACATCATCTCTTATGCCAATGACACTCAGGTAGTCCCATCGCTCTCCACCGACCCCTCCGCAATGAAGGTCAACTTCCACAACTGCATGAAGGACATCTCAGCATAGCTGAGGGACAACTGCCTAAAAGTCAACATGGACAAGACAGAAGTTCTCATCTTCAGCAAACACACTGCTTTATGGAACGACCCCAGCTGGCTGTCAGAACTCAGACCCACACCAAAAGGCCACACCCGCAGCCCTGGCATCATACTAGACAGCAAACTCTCCATGGAATGATAGTGTCCACAGCCTGATTCCACATGCTCTACATTCACCACAAAATCTTCAAGTGGTTCCTCATCGACAGCAGGAAAACAGTAATGAATTCCCTCATCACCAGCTGATTGGACTACAGCAACAGACTCCATGCAGGCACCTTCACCGAACTCATACAAAGACTCCAGTTGATCCAGAGAGCAGCCCCCATACTGATCCTCAATGTACCCAAAAGAACCCACATCACCCAGCACCTGAAAGACCTCCACTGGCTACCGGTCCAGAAGAGATGCCAATTAAAGCTCCTGACCCATGCCTACAAAGCCTTCCACGACCAGGGACCTGCCTACCTGAACCACCGGCTACACTTCCACCACCTCTCTAGGAGCCTCTGCTCCACACACCTTGCCCTTGCACAGATCACCCGCATATGCCACTGCTGCACTGCAGGATGCTCCTTCACCCATCTTGCTGCCAAAGCCTGGAGCACCCTCCAACTCCGCACCTCACCCTCACTGACCGACTTCAGAAAGGGGTTAAAGACATGGCCCTTCAAATGGAATCTGCAGCAAAGCACCTTGATACCCTTGTGGGTGATAAGCTGTGCTGTATAAAAGCAACCTGATTGATACCAAGTCACAGGTTTGAATTCCTGCAGGGCTAATGTAGTGATCCAAGATTCATATTTTTTGTGTATACCATTGGAAAGGATGATAACACAAAAATACAACAGCCACTTGCTTTCTGGTTGTTCATACTGTTCCCATGCTCCTTTGCTAAAATGTTGCTACATGACATAATGACACAATTTCTGTATTTTCATGTAATAAGCATAATGTGAAATTTGCAATTTTATTTCAGATTACGCCTGCATAATGAAAAATCTCACTGGGCCTGCCTGTGGCCTTCATATTACAAGCAAAGATACTTGCAATGGGCTACCAAACCTTTGACTTCAATGTTCTTCTTTGTAAGTATCCACTGGTCCACTAACAACCCCTAAAAGGTGAGGAACAATTGTAGAACTAGAAAAGAAGACAATAACGAAACCTTCATGCCCTGTCCTATTAATGTTCTACACATGGGCACACAGCTGAAATTGTCATGTCCCGCTTCAGGGTCTATTGCACTCTGTGATACATTACACCAGAATTCTCTTGTCAATTGTGCACCTGAAAAAAATCCCAGCTTTCCTGTTGTTTTGCAGGTACATCTCCAAGCTTGTAGCCATAGGCAAAACGTACTTAATTATATGCAGGCTTGTAAATAATGATGGGAATATATTTGCTGTTACGGAACCCAATGTCATGTGTAGCTATTCAAATGATCAACAGCATTTGGAAAACCCAGGGGCCACTTAGAATTAGGTGGGTTGCCCTTAAACCCACCAGGTCAACAAAGGCAGTTTCTTCCGCTGCCCTAGGGAGGACACCCTGCTCGATTATGAGATCCCCGCTATCTGATCGGGATCTCACTGTCTTCAATGCAGTGAAGGCAGAGCATTTCGCAGCATGTGCCATGTTCCTTTTGCCCCTTTCTGAAACGTTTTTTTGTTTTTTAAAAGCAAAGCTCCAAAGCAGGTGTTTTTTTTTTTAATAACATAGATGCAAAGTCATGATCCACACAGAGTATTGCTTGATTTTCTCTTCCGAGCAGGGGGTCTATTAATGGCTGCACAGACCTAAATAGGGTGGAGCGATCAATGGTATGCCCTGACAGCCCTCTGGCGCATGGAACTCCATTTCAAGGGTTTCCTCTGGTGGGATCTCTGCATTCCCACACCTCTAAATGAGGTGGAAGAATGATAAGAGGGGTGGAGTGCATAAACTGCCAATGGATGGCGGTTCACTCTCTCCACCAAGCTGTAGATGTCCCCTTTTTCCCATAGTATACACTCAGTCGCTAAATTGATTGTTTAATCTTTCATTCACTTGTTGGTTGATCTTGAAGCTTGGCCCAGGCTGTTTGCTCACTCACTCACACTTCTACTGGCAGAAGGGAGGAAGAAAGTTCCCAATGAAGAGCACGTGGAACATTGTCAAACCTAGTAACAAATATCCCTGGAAGTTGGTGCTAATGCGATATTCTTTGGGGTAGGGGAATCTAAAATAAGAAAGTAAAACTCTCGACGAGAGGCTTAATCTGTCGTTTAGGAATGGGGTGTGTGTGGATTAAACCATCTATAACATGGAGTTCAAAGGTAAATCGCATAAACACGTGCCCTAGTTTTAACATGTTACCAGTGTTCTTTGCTAGGGTTCAGAGGTGGACTATTTGGGAACTGCCCGGTCTGCTATTAGAGTAAGGATGAATGGACTGCATCGGAGATGGTGGTTCAGCTGTGCAGCTGGTATGTTACACTTGAACTCACACCGTATGAACTGCCTCCCCACCCCGATGATCGCAGGGTGGTAGGAACCATCACACAATTTGAATGTCAGTGTTAGCTAAGGCAAATAACGGAAATGTTAACTTCGGTTCAATTTTGACTTCACGGAGTGGCAGCTTAATTGTCTCCAATTATGAAAGGGGAAGCAATTAGAAGGCCGTGTTATCATAGCCAGTGTCTCTCATTGATGTATTGGCATTGATTTGCGACTACATTTTACAGGTATTTGAGAATAATGCCGAGAAGATTAAGGGGGTTATTACAACTTTGGAGGAGGTGTTAATCCATCCCAAAAGTGACGGTAAAGTGACGGATATACCACCAGCCGTATTACGAGTCCTTTATATCCTATGGAACTCATAATACGGCTGGTGGTATATCCGTCACTTTTGGGACGGATTAACACCTCCTCCAAAGTTGTAATAACCCCCTAAGTGTCCTGTACAAATTAGTCATTATTTTATAAAACAAATGTTGTGTACTGTATATCATTTTAATGCTAAGAACTAAATGAAAAGTGCACTAGTGCGCATAAGATTATGGAAAAAGGCAAAACAAGTGTTGCATAGAGAGCGAAAAGGGACAGATGTTGTTGTGGAAACACCTTTAAAATGATTGGCGTATTCCTTTGCATAATCTGACTACATCAGTTATATGTTGTATGCTGTTGGAAAGGACCATCTTCTGTGTGCTGTAGCTCCAGATTTTCGCTCTGATTGTCCATGCTACATTTCCTGTCTCTTAATAGGATGCTTTGGATTAAAGGATGAAAAATAAGTCCCTGCTCCTAAAAATGAGTGCCAGTGACCACTGCCTGCACCCTCCTGCACACATTTAGCTGTTTTCACTTCAGAAACCCATACTCACTACACTAATTATTTGGGACTTTCTTGAATTTTTACTTAAGCACTAAAGTAGACCTCAATCCTTCAAAAAGGACATGGTGGGCACCAATGTACATTTAATTAAAGGGCCCATTCTGTTGTGCTCATGGGCACCTTAGCATTGTATCCCATTGTGATAGCAGGGTCTTTAATTTTCAATAATGGCACAATGCCATTTCAAGTCCTAGACCTTTAGAAACTCTTCACAAGCAGAAAATTTGCCCTTTAGCTGTAAGTCTGAGAGTGTGAACCCTGTAGAAGTAAGGTTAAAGCTGTAGCAAATTTACGGGTGATCCGAGCAGCTGAAAATAAGTTTTGAAAAATGATGGCCCCCCACCACTCCATCGCAAGTGTGCAGCTGCTCCTTAAATTGGTCACTGTGCCAATCACTGATGTAATGGAACTAGCCTGCCCTGGCCACATTGGATAGAGATGTGGACTAACCCAAGAGGATACCTTTCTAGGAGGCTCCAGACCGATTGGTTAAAAAGTGAGGAAGGACTGGATTTCTCTTGGCTAACAAATGTAAATAGAAATGTTGTCAGATTTGGTTTGAAACACTTTGGGACCTCTGCTGCAACCTTAGTCAGTCAAGGTTGCTTTAATTGGGTAAAAATGTTGCATCAGTTGTCTAACGTAAATTGGCTTTCACTCGCTTTGTGCCTATCATATTTATTCGTAGCTATGAAGTGTGCCGCTTCCCTGAAGAAACCAAAGGTGGTTTGGGCTTATCTGACAGTAATTAGTGCTTTCTCTGTGTGCTATATGTTGGAAAAAGGCTAGAGGGCTTTTTAGGTCCGGCTTAGAAACAGCTTTAGCTGCTTTGCAAGAGCTGTTGTCATCCGACAACACACATATAAATACATACAGATACATATAGAGAAGGGGGCTTTTTCGCAGTCCCTTTCAACCATTGGCTACTGTGGTCCAGCAGAGTTTCGTTATTGAATATCAAGGTTGTCCAACAGTAATGGTTTCAGCCTACAATATTTTGCACATGCAAAAATCCTAAAATAGTTTTGCATACACATACACTGTTAACAAGTATTCCTCCTAAAGACCTATCCACAGAAAGTGCTTACCCCAGCCCTTAAATGTCTGTTGGTCCCTGGCCCCTCCTACTCCACATTATTATTATTAAAAAATTCAAGATCATGGTAGCCGAAAAGGCCATCTTTGCAGTTCACTTATGTTTTCACACTTCCATGAACTTTATTTTTTTATCTGCACTTTACCTTTTTTAAAGGGCTGCCAGTCGTGTTGCAACAGTTGCGTTATGTTGGTATATTTTGGATGTGTGTGAACCGGGTGGGCTTTCTCAGGGGAATAAGGACCTATTCATAGTTCATATTGTGTGTTCTTTCCCTTCTTTGTGGCATTTCATATAGGAATCGAGCAAATTGTACATTTTCAAAATTAGTTGTGGTCAGGGGATTTTAAGGTACAACTTTGTTTCTTTGTAAGGAGTCATATTCTCAATGTTTTTCAAATCCCCAAACTGTACGGTCATGTATGGGGACATAACTTGCTGACTGCCAGGGGAAAGACTCAGATATTAATACCTAAATCCAAAACCAATATTTTTAAGATTGGTAAGTCTACAACATTGGAAAAGAAAAGAGAAATGGGCATAAATATAAAGGAGTGTGTCACTGCTTCTCTTATTATTGGAGGACTTTGTATACTGCTGTCGTGGTTTTAGGATTTGAAAATCGAGGAGAAGCAGGCTGGAAATGGTCAAGGTTTTCCATCGCTATCAACAGTCAAAGAGTGTGAGGTGACCAAATGGGTACATTTGGGACTGGGGAAGAGGGAGTGTATTATTCTACACCAGTTCCCATCCAGAGTGGGCTTTCTTGTACTATCTACAGAAATCAATAAGTAGATATTATGACTACCTAATGTGTTGCAGGGTGCTGACTTAACATGATCCCTGTATGAGAAGAGGAACTGGCAGCAAAGGTGATCCATGGACCCTTCAAAAACACGACCTTCGAGTGACACTGGAATGGAGTGCCAACAGTGGAACAATGACATGCCCCACACGACAAGTAGCAGAGTCACTGGCAGCTTCAAAATGTTTAATACCATTGAACTGAAAGAAGCCCTGCCTCCCATGGTGTTAAAAACAGTCTTGGACCCTTATATTACATTTTGTCCCCATCACTCTTGCCTACTCTGCCCAGTAATTCATTCCTTGATCCTTCAGTCTTCCGGAATATTTATCTATTTTAAAGTTATGTTACATCTTTTATTGGTATTTTTGTAGCTCATATCTGCTTCTGGTATATAATTCAGATATACTCGGGGCCAGGCAATGATCAGAACTGAGTCTCTCTTTGCCCTTTTCAAAGAGAAGGTATCACAAGTAAATGAACACATCTTGTTGGTGGTCTATATGTCAACATACTAACAGATAGTTCAGAAGACCCAGCCAAATCATAAACCATATAGTTTTCTATGTCGAATACCTGTACCTAAAACTGTTGCTTACATTTGAAATACCAGATTAGTAATCAAAGATGAACTTGGAAATATATTTAGTGCTGTCAGGATGGTTTAGAGGACTTGGAAAGAGATTTAGGGGGTGATTCTAACCCTGGCGGTCGGTGATAAAGCGGCGGCCAACCCGCCAACAGGCCGGCGGTCAAAAAAATGCAATTCTGACCCTGGCAGGAACCGCCAACACAGCCCGCCGCATTAACACTCCGACCGCCACGGCGGAACAAACAAACAGCGCGGCGGTCACCGCCAACAGCCAGGCGGCAGACAATGTACCGCCCACCCTATCACGACCCACCAATCCGCCACCTTTTCCGGGGCGGGAGCCCCGCCGATAAAAACACGGCAGAAACAGACATTTTCAATGGAAAACGCTCACCTCGAGACACTCCACGCGGAATCCGGACAGCATGGAACCCGAATTGAACATCATACCTGCTCTCGTCTACCTGCTCATCTACCACGAGTACGAACTCCGGCGCAGAGGTCAACGGTGAGTACTGCACCTACGACACACGGGAGGGGGGAGGACGAAAGGTTACGGGCATACACATATGCGACCCCCCCACCCCCCCAATATGTACACACCAATGCAGAGCAGGAAGTCACAGTGACACCACACAAACACCCTTTAAAAATACAATGACACAACCAAATTTGGAATAAATATTTATGTACAAAAAAAACACCTGGAAATAATTGAGCAACCGTGAAAAATATTTACAAAAACCTAAAATATATACACATCAGTGTATCACTGAAGTAACAAGTCCTGCACATCCTACGAATCTAACATGTCCGTGGGCCAATGTTCTGCGAAACAAGGGCAAAGCCCACACACGAGACCTGAGTCCTCTGGAGAGAACACTGCAGGGGCATCTGATGTTAAAACTACAGGCACCTCAGGGGGAAGGGAAGGGGGGGCCACCACAGCCACATGAGTCCACGACGCCAGATCCACGAGGAGCCACCATGCCCACTGCACCATCCTGGGGAGTGCAAAGCCACAGTCTCTCAATGTCTCTACAGTGGGTGGGCTGCCCACTGCACCATCCTGGGGAGTGCAAAGCCACAGTCTCTCAATGTCTCTACAGTGGGTGGGCTGCCCACTGCACCATCCTGGGGAGTGCAAAGCCACAGTCCATCCGGTGGATGACAGTCTCCACTGGTCAAGGAGGAGGCATGGTGGGCACAGTGAACCATAAACAGTGCCTGAGACGGCGGGACCCAGCGCAGCGGTGCATGACATGGCGATGTCCAGCGGAGCGGTGCCTGAGAGGAAGGGCCCAGCGGAGCGGTGCTTGAGATGAAGGGCCCAGCGGAGCGGTGCTTGACAGGAAGGGCCCAGCGGAGCGGTGCTTGAGATGAAGGGCCCAGCGGAGCGGTGCTTGAGATGAAAGGCCCAGCGGAGCGGTGCTTGAGAGGAAGGGCCCAGCGGAGCGGTGCTTGGCAGGAAGGGCCCAGCGGAGCGGTGCTTGAGATGAAGGGCCCAGCGGAGCGGTGCCTGAGAGGAAGGGCCCAGCGGAGCGGTGCTTGAGATGAAGGGCCCAGCGGAGCGGTGCTTGAGATGAAGGGCCCAGCGGAGCGGTGCTTGAGAGGAAGGGCCCAGCGGAGCGGTGCTTGACAGGAAGGGCCCAGCGGAGCGGTGCTTGAGATGAAGGGCCCAGCGGAGCGGTGCTTGAGAGGAAGGGCCCAGCGGAGCGGTGCTTGAGACGGCGGGGCCCTGTTCAGCGGTACCTGTCTTCACGGCGGGGCCCTGTTCAGCGGTACCTGTCTTCACGGCGGGGCCCTGTTCAGCGGTGCTCTTCTGCACGGCGGGGCCCTGTTCAGAGGTACCTGTCTTCACGGCGGGGCCCTGTTCAGCGGTACCTGTCTTCACGGCGGGGCCCTGTTCAGCGGTGCTCTTCTGCACGGCGGGGCCCTGTTCAGCGGTACCTGTCTTCACGGCGGGGCCCTGTTCAGCGGTACCTGTCTTCACGGCGGGGCCCTGTTCAGCGGTACCTGTCTTCACGGCGGGGCCCTGTTCAGCGGTACCTGTCTTCACGGCGGGGCCCTGTTCAGCGGTGCTCTTCTGCACGGCGGGGCCCTGTTCAGCGGTACCTGTCTTCACGGCAGGGCCCTGTTCAGCGGTGCTCTTCTGCACGGCGGGGCCCTGTTCAGCGGTACCTGTCTTCACGGCGGGGCCCTGTTCAGCGGTGCTCTTCTGCACGGCGGGGCCCTCTTCAGCGGTACCTGTCTTCACGGCGGGCCCTGTTCAGCGGCGCTCTTGCAGTATGTCAAGGGAGTCAGACCTGGCCTGGACACCCTGCTCACTCGCCCTCCGACCGTGCTTTGTCAGGCCCCTTCGGGGAGTGAGTCCTGGGCCCTTTGGTGTCGTCCCTTGCAGCCGGGATGGGGCTTGTGGGGCCCTCCTGCTCCGCGCTCCTGGTGGTTGTCCTCTCCGCCCTGCTGTCCTTCCGCTCCTTAGATGGGGCTCTCGGCCCCTTGCCTCCCCTGGCTGCTGTGGCCGGTGAAGTGGCCGGAGTCACCTCCTTGGGGGCAGCCGTCTCTGTCCGCTCACGGCGGCCCTTCAATTTCCGGGTCCTCTTGCCTGGGGGGGGGCTGGCTGTCCCCTTGCTGCTCACCGAAGTGTTACTGCCGCCAAAGGGTGGACTCCACATGCCATGCACCACTTGCACTGTAGAAGTTGGGCTGGTGGTGGCTGAGGTGCCCTTGGGACTTTTCCCAGTTGGAGGGGGTGGGTCAGGGGAGGGAAAGAGGTCAAAATTGGAGATGTAATATTTCTTGGGACCAAGGTAAGGGGTAGGAGTAGTGGTGAGAGAAGTGGAGGAAGAGGATGTGGTTGATGAGAGCCAGGTGTGCTGTCCTTGGGTGCAGGTGACTGGGACGTAGGCTGTGGTGAGGTGGTTGGCTGTTGTTTGGGTGTCTGCCTGCGTTTATGTGTCTTGGAAGAGGGGGTGACAGACACAGTGGGAGAGGACACAGGGGACGTGTAAATGCCAGTGGGGGTGGTGACTGCAGGTGTGCGGACTGTAGTGGAGGGTTTGCTGGTGGTGGAAGAACTGGCTGATGTTGGGGTGCATGCAGGTGTGAGTGTAGACGTCACAGGGAGGGAGGAGGGAGACGAGGAGGACGGGGACACAGAGGTGGTAGTGACTGTTGATATGTCTGCTTCTGTGTGTTGCTTGGGTGAATGCTTGTGTTTTCTGTGGTGCTTATGTTTGGATGAGCTGGCCTTGGGTGTTGAGGTGTGTGCAGGCTGGTCTGATGGTGTGGATGGGATAGGTTGAGGTACAGGAGACAGAGAAAGGGTGGAGGCAGATAGAAGAGGGAGACTGGAGACAGGGACAATGGCTGCCGACAGTGCTGAGGCCAGAGCAGTGAACGCTCGTTTATGGGCAGCCTGACCCGAATGAATGCCCTCCAGGTAGGCATTGCTCCGATGCACCTCCCTTTCCACCCCCTGGATGGCATTCAGAAGGGTAGTCTGCCCAACAATGACCGTCCTCACCAGGTCAATGAGCTCCGCACTGAGGGCAGCAGGGGTAACAGAGGCAGGGGCTGAGGTGCCTGGGGCGAAGGAGACGCGCGCCTTCCTGGCCGAGCGGCCACGGAGCGAAGACTGAGGGGCTGCTGGGAGGGCGGTGCTGGTGCGCTGGGTGGCGGCTGTACCTGTTGTTGCGGGGGGCACAGATGGTGCCGCCACCGCTAGGGAGCTCCCAAACGAGGACGTGTCCGTGTCGCTGGTGTCTCCACCGGCCCCCGTTGTGGTGCTCCCCTCGCCCTCCGGATCACTGGTGCCCTCGGTGTCTGAGTCAGTGCCCACCGGGGCCTGGTGACCTGCAGCTCCCTCCTGCTCCGACGCCAAATCTCCTCCGCCTGATGATGCTAAAACACAAGAAGACAAAGATTTAGGGTGGGGGGAGAAATTAAACAAAGTTGAGTGCATGGATTAGCAATACCCTTTGCGGAGAGGACAGACACAGGTGGCTCGTGCACTAAGTCGCGAACTTGGGGTACACTACTCAGTACTTCTGACTAGGCAAACAGGTCTAGGGACAACAGACGCGCACATGTGTGATGCTGGAGCATGGGTAGCTGCACTTGGCACCCTACAGAGGTGGGGGGCGGGGGCACAGGGCCATGCCTAAGGGAGAGGACTACACTACAGAGAGCGCCCTGGCCTAATGTCACCCACAGCCCTCCTCCCCACCCAGATGCCTCCACTGCGCATACAGATAGGAGAATGTGCAGATACTCACCCCCTTGTGTCTGCTGTGCTGTCCTCAAGCGCCCATCCAAATTAGGGTAGGCCACCGCCAGGATCCGGGACATCAGGGGGGTCATGGTGCGACTGGCACCCCTCCTAGGTCGGGAGGCCATCCCCAGCAGTGTTTCTGTGGTCTTCCTCGTTCCGCGGCGGATGTCCTCCCACCTCTTGCGGCAGTGGGTGCCCCGTCTGTTGTAGACCCCCAAGTTCCGGACTTCCTTGGCGATGGCACGCCAAATATCGATTTTCTGAGGGGCGCTCACCTGTTTGACATGTACAGGGTGGGAAAGAGAAACCGTCACATATCTGCATGTTTGGAGTACATGCCCCCCCCTCCCCAACCTTGCCATGGTTCCCATTCTCTCATCTGTCGTGCGTTGCACTCCTCATTCCCTCCACACCCCACCAACTTACATCCCCCCCACTCCACACAGGCATAACCCATTCAATGTGCACTGAGTGTACTCACCTGTTGGTCTGGAGGACCGTAGAGTAGCGCATACTGGGGGAGGACCCCGTCCACGAGCTTCTCCAACTCTTCTGAACTGAAGGCGGGGGCCCTTTCACCAGTAGCAGCAGCCATTGTCACTTCCAGACCGAGTTCACAGCAGCACTTGCAGTATAGGTCCTCTCCTGTGGATGATCAGGTCTCGAATGATTGAGCAGATAGAAAATGGCGGTCACGCCCGCAGCGGTGCGTACCGCGGCGGTGCGTACCGCGACCGCCGGCGCACATCGTCATTGGCTCCAGAAACCCATAGGCTTCAATGTTAACCAATGCGTCTTCGCACAGCGGTCTACGACCGCCTACCGCCACGGTGTGCCCCGCCAGCGCAGTGACCTCACATCCCATTGTCCCACTTCACAGGTCAGGCATCGGCCATTTCAAGGGCCCACATGGCTTAATTTCTAATGCGTCACACAGGCCTAGGCCTTGCAATGACACACATACAAACATATCAAACCATACATTTACCTGTACTGTGCAAGCTGTGTTGTACGTACCTGTGAGTGGATTGACTCTGTACTCCATATTCTCCTTCCTAGGCACCGTCCGCTGGGACTAGCGATGAGAAGGAGGAATCCTTGCGTGTACCGGCCGCTGGTGGACCTGTCGACAATGGAAGAACGCCATATAATACTACGATACCGACTTGACCGAGCCTCCATCCATGAACTGTGTGCCCAGCTGGAGCCAGCCCTGATGTCCCCCATCCGCCAACCCACAGGAATTCCCCCTCTAGTGCAGGTTCTGTCTGTCCTCCATTTCTTTGCAACTGGCTCATTCCAGACAACAGTGGCCATGTCATCTGGGATGTCTCAGCCTATGTTTTCCAAGATCTTATCCAGAGTGTTGTCTGCCCTGATGAAACTCATGCGGAGCTACATCATTTTCCCAGAGGAGGGTGATTTGCCTACAGTGAAAGCTGATTTCTATGCCCTTGGACACATCCCCAACATCATTGGTGCAATTGATGGGACCCATGTGGCTTTAGTCCCCCCAAATGACGATGAACAGGTGTACAGGAACAGGAAGAATTACCATTCAATGAATATCCAGGTGGTCTGTTTGGCTGACCAGTACATCTCCCATGTAAATGCCAAGTTCCCAGGGTCAGTGCATGACGCGTATGTTATGCGAAATAGCAGCATTCCCTATGTGATGGACCAGCTACAGAGACAGCGTGTGTGGCTAATAGGTGACTCTGGTTACCCCAACCTGCTGTGGCTATTGACCCCAGTGAGGAATCCCAGGACCAGGGCAGAGGAACGGTACAATGAGGCCCATGGGCGTACTAGGAGGGTGATTGAGCGAACCTTTGGGCTCCTGAAGGCCAGATTTAGGTGCCTGCATATGACAGGTGGATCCCTAATGTACCCACCAAAGAAGGTGTGCCATATCATCGTGGCGTGCTGTATGCTTCACAACCTGGCTTTGCGACGCCAGGTGCCTTTCCTGCAGGAGGATGGTCCAGATGGTGGTGTTGTAGAAGCCATGGAGCCTGTGGAGAGTGAAGAGGAGGAAGACTCTGAGTTACGACACAGACAATAGGGACAGAGTGATACAACAGTATTTCCAGTAACACACAGGTAAGAATCACCCACGCCATTTCACAATTGCTTGTAGCCTCCTGCATCTGTACTTTCTGTAGTTCCCCACAGATGTTTTTCATTAATTTTTGCCTTTCCCTTCCCTTCTCAGTGCTGTCTGACTCAGTACCTGACTTCTGCTTGGTTCGCCCATGAAATACAGCGTATTGACATTGGTATGTTGTCATGACTAATTGACAGAACAGAAATTGAACAGTAATATGTAATACATTTGTTAATAATACAGCATGACTCAAAACAGATTTGTGTGCAAAATGTGATTTATTTACAGTGCTAGATATCGGTACATGTGATTCTAAGGGTGATGGGTGGGGGTGGAGGAATATCCATGGCAGAGTCCAGTTCTCAGTCTCACAGGTGCATTGTACTTTTGCCTGTGGAAGGATGGAGCATAGGCAGTTCATGGTTGGACAGGGTGGCAATGTGGGACAGTGGGAAGACTTGAGGGGGTATGTCCTGCTGGCGGGGGTCTTGACATCCTACTCTGTCTTTTTTTTGTCTCAGGCTCCTCTTACGGGGTGGTTGTTCTTCAGCAGGAGGTGGGGTTCTGGGGGGCTGTCGAGGTGTTGGGACCTCCTGTCCACTAGCGCCGGCGGAGGTGGTAGGCTGTTCCTGGTCCGGGCTAGTGACAGGGGCCCTGTGTGGTGCACCATGGTCCCGCAACGCGTCCTCTATCCTGTTGAGGGCCAGGACGATGGTCCCCATTGCGGTCCCGATGATTCTCAGCTCCTCCCTGAACCCCATGTAGCGTTCCTCCTGCTGTGCCTGGATCTCAGTGAACCTGGCCAGTACCGTCGCCATCGTTTCTTGGGAGTGGTGGTAGGCCCCCATGAGGGTGGTGAGGGCCTCTTGGAGAGTGGGTTCCCTGGGCCTCTCCTCCCCCCCCTGTCGCACAGCAGCCCTCCGAGCTGCCCGGTTTCCCCCGGCCTCTGTCCCCTGGACGGTGTGCCCGCTACCACTGCCCCCAGGTCCCTGTTGTTGTTGGGGTGTTGGGTTAGCCTGGGTGCCCTGTAGTGGCAGACACACCGCTGATTGAGCTGTCCTAGAGACAGAGGCATGGGCCCGCTGGGTGGGAGCTGTGCTGGTGTTGGCAGAGGGGGTCGGGTCTGGTGTGGCCTGTGGCTGCCTGAGGGGAACCGACTGCCCAGAGGTCCCCGATGGTCCGGGCTGGTCATCAGGTTCACTGTCGACAGAGCTGCTATCCTCAGTGTGGGCCTGTTCCGGTGGTGGGATGGACACTTCTGGACCCTCCTGGCTGGTGTGTTGTCGTTCGGGTCCTGCATGGGGTAAGAGAGTTTGGTTATTGTTTCTGTGTGTGCAATAGCGTGCGTGTTAGGTGTGCCCTTGTCCCCCAGTGCAGGCATTCCCTTGAGGGAGGTGTTGTGAGGGTAGTTAGTGGGGGGGGGGGTTAGTGCAGTGGTCATGCTTAGGTGATGGGTGCCCATGATTTGTGTTGGCATGCAGGAGTTGGTGTTGGGATGGGTGGGTTGTGCTGGTGAGACATTGTCAGGGAGGATGTGTGCTGGGGGGTTGGGGGTGAGGGTGGGGGTGTGGGTTGGCATGCTGGTGGGGTGGGGGGGATATAGTAGTTGAGATTGGACTTACCAGAGTCCATTCCTCCGGCTACTCCAGCGAGGCCCTGAGGATGCAGGATGTTCAAGACGTCTTGCTCCCACGATGTAAATTCGGGAGGGGTGGGTGGGGGTCCGCCGCCAGTCTTCTGGACCGCGATGTTGTGCCTGGAGACCATCGATCGGACCTCCCCCCGTAGGTCGTTCCATCTTTTGCGGATGTCCTCCCTATTCCTGGGATGCTGTCCCACCGCGTTGACCCTGTCAACGATCCGCTGCCATAGCTCCGCCTTCCTGGCTATACTGGTGTGCTGCACCTGCGAGCCGAAGAGCTGGGGTTCCACTCTTAGGATTTCCTCCACCATGACCCGGAGTTCTTGGTCCGAAAAGCGTGGGTGCCTTTGGGGTGCCATGGGGTGGTGTGGGTGAGGTGTGGGGTGGTGTATGTGATGAGGAGTATGTTGGTGAGTGGTGCTTTGTGCTACTATGTGGTGTGTGTGATGGTGTAGTGTGCCTCAGTGTGTCTTGCTATGGATTGTCTGCTGTGTCTCTCTCTCCTTCTCTCAGTAATTATGGTCGCAGGGGTTTGTGGGTGATGTGGGTGTGTGTTTTATAGTTGGTTGATTGTGTGGGAGTGGTGTGTGTATGTGTATCAGGTGTGTGTATTTCAAATTGTCCAATGTGGCTGTGTTTTGGTGATGTGTGTGTATTCTGACCGCGGCGGTGTGTAGCGCCAATGGAATACCGCGTTTGAATGACCGCCGTGTGGATTCGTGGGTCGTAATGGCATGGGCGTATTTCTGTTGGCGTGACGGTGGAGGTTTGGTCATCTCCAGTTTATCGCTGCCCGCTGATGTGGCGGGCTGCAGTGGAGGACGGATTTTTGGAGGTTTGGCCGTTGTGGGTCAGAATGACCGTGGCGGTTAGCCGCGGCGGTGTTATGGCGGTCTTCTGACCGGCGGTAAGGGCCTTTTACCGCCGAGGTCAGAATGACCCCCTTAATGCTGTTAGGACGGTTTAGCTAATGGTGGAAATACAAACAAGACTGAATTAATTTGACAAAAACCTAGTGAAATGCCAAACGCTGGTAATGGAAAATGGAGTAAGACTTGGAATAGCACACATTGCATACCATTCCACTGCATCATATTTGGCCATTGTTCTTCTTCTTACAGTAAATACTTTCCATTGCAGACATTGAATTTGACTTTTTTCCACCTGAATACGGTCTAGCTTTTTTAAAGAATGATAAATAGCGGCTGCTATTTCTTTGTTTCCAGTAGATACTGTTCAGTTCCCTGTTTGCACTGAGAAATAACATTAATACAATCATTACTTCTTCTCTCACTTACAATTAAATAAAATAAGCAGTTTCTCTGGTAGGTGCGTCTTAAAGAATAGTTGTAAGGGCACAGGGTTAAACTCCACACTGAAAAATGTTCAATTACTTCATGATATTGTCATGTATTTTTATAGCGTAATGTTTTCCTCCCAACCAACAGATGTTTCTTCCATAAATGAAAGCTGTATGAGCTACGTATCTTGTACCTTCACTGAAAAACAGTCTGTCTGATCGCCCAGGCAGATGGGACAAAACAGACCACGATTTCTTTTTTCAAAAATACTCACCTTTAAAGCTCTTTTGAAATCCCACCACCAGGGAAAGAACACAATTATCGTTTCCGTTTTTTAACATTCGTACTGTGTACCACTATTCACTGCAAATTCATTTGCTGAAAGAAATGTGTTCGATTTCAGGAGCGAGTGGTAAATTTTGGAAAAATCCAAGAGCTAAACTTTCTCCACTGCGCCATCTTTGAGGTAGAGGAAACTCTACCAGTGTATTCCCCAGAAAATCAATGTCTTTTCTGTTTCCACACACCACTAAATCACTAAATCAGGCATTGTGTTATCTGCTCTGGAGAGAGAATTCAGGGCAGCTCAATAGGTCTGCTATAAATATATTGCAGTCCTTTGACACTGGATGAAAGTAGAATGCTCCTTCCTGACGAAAAAGCTATCAACATTGAATGTTTTAAACATTTATAAACAGGTATGTGCTCTTGCCTAGGTAAGAGGCAATAAAAACAATTAAGCACTTTCACCAGTGACTGCTCGCCCTTATGGATGTCTGGGCCCTCCTTCCTTATTTTAGTCCTGTGTTTTATTATGTCAGTAGTGAATAATAGCTAATTACCTCCTATTGGTATGCTAAAAAAAATGAAATGCCAATCCTAAAGGTTTGAACAGCAGTCTGAAGGCAGTGAATGTTTCTGGTGGCTGACACAGAGCCATAGAGGCCTATACGAGAGGGTGGGCCCATGGAGATTAGGAACGAATACATGAAATATAAGAAACTACTATCCCAAGCAAATTCGGTCTTGATTTAGACACGAGAAAAGAGCTAATTCAGTTTTTCCAGGTTAAATAGATTGACTTGAAGAATCATTATGACATAATTTTGCCATTGCATACATGTAGTATAGCACTGAAACATAATTTCACAGCTAGGTGAGAAGAACATCATACTTTTTGAGGAGAAGTCCTCTTATAATTAATAAATAAGTGAACTAGCACCCTGATATGAAAAGTGTTCTTCGAGCTGTACATTATAATCACAGGGGCATATTCTCAAAGCAGTGGAGCAATGCAGCACAGCAAACAAAGTTGCAGTGCTGCGCTGTTACCAGAAGAGAGAAGAGCAGCACATTGGTCCATATGCACGAAAGGTTTTTTGATTGCTTAACTGGCCAAATCGCAATTTCAGCCCGTTAAGAAATGCAAAACTCCTTTTTCAAATGTACAAAGGGCCCGGTGGCATCTCAAACTGCCATTTCTACTCTGTAGAAATCACAATTTGCGAGTCACAAAATAGGAAATTGCAAATGGGGATTTCCTATTTCCGATTTCCTAAGCAGATGTACGCAAAATAGGCATTTAGGAAATGCTACCACTATCAAATCCAACGCAATGATAACCATATGCAAATGGGAAAAGGCACTCAAATTGCACTTTTTTCAGTGCCTTGAGGCGCACACTCTCCTAGATGGCACAGGAGGGCTTCTCAACAGCACACTTTTTCTTCCATTAGATTTAAGGAGGGGGCTTAGTCCCATTAGAATGCAAGCTTTTGCATTTCCAAATTTGTGATTTCCTATTAAGAAATCACAAATTTTAAAATGCAAAACCATTCATAGGGCCTGTAAGTAGGAAGGATTTTGCATTTCCTAAATACCGATTTCCTAATAGTGATGGAGACTCTGTAGGAATCGCTATTAGGAAATCGGAATTTCCTTACATTCCATTTTGCATTCCTAAATCACGAGTTTTTAGGATTTGCTATTTAGGATATGCAAAATTGATCTTTCGTACATCTGGCCCTTTGGTGGTCATTATGACCATGGCGGTCAAAGACCGCCAAGGCCAAAACGACGGGAGCACCGCCAACAGGCTGGCGGTGCCTCCCGGCGTATTTGGACCGCGGCGCTCCGCCGGGGCCGGCAGTTTCCCGCCATCTTAGCCCCGGCGTGATAATCCACCAGGGCAGCGCTGCAAGCAGCACTGCCCTGGGGATTGTGACTCCCCTACCGCCAGCCTGTTTCTGGCGGTTTGCACCGCCAGGAAGAGGCTGGCGGTAAGGTGAGTCGTGTGGCCCCTGTGGGCCCCTGCACTGCCCATGCCGCTGGCATGGGCAGTGCAGGGGCCCCCTAACAGGGCCCCATGCGGCTTTTCACTGTCTGCTATGCAAACAGTGAAAAGCGCGACGGGTGCTACTGCACCCGTCGCACGGCCACAACACCGCCGGCTCCATTTGGAGCCGGCTCCCATGTTGTGGCCCACATCCCCGCTGGGCCGGCGGGCGGAAACTTGGTTTCTGCCCGCCGGCCCAGCGGGGATGTCCAAATGGGCACGCAGGAATGCTGTAATGACCCCCTTTATCTTTAAAGAAATGGCATAGTTCTGTACTCTCTCTGAGCTGGCACACTTTCGGCTGCCTAGGGCCAACTTAGGCACCCTTGCACAACAGTACAAGGGTGTCTGCATTGTGGTCAGGATAGTTTTTGCACAGAACCTGAGAGTATTTCCTCTGGCTTGTGTGCTGCAGAATGCCGTACATATGCAAAGAGGAAATAATGAGGATAAATACTAATATTTCTCTTTGTTCCACTAGCTTAGGGCAAGTGCACCATTTTGGTGCAAACCCATGGCTTATCTCTTTGTGAATATGGGTTTGTGTCATAATCCATCAGTGGATGCACAGGAACGCCCATGTACCATCCATGACATGCCTATTCGAAGCTAAGTAACACAATGTGCAGCATTGCATCACTCTGTCTTACAAAGCCATGCAAATCAATATTAGCCTGGCTTTATAAATACCAAAAAGTATTTGCGTTGGGGCTGTGTCAAAAAAGAGAAGCAACCATGCTGCATAGTGTTTGTAAAGCTGGGCTACAATGTTTTGAGTGTTATGATATTTTATGTCAAGTGTATTTGCATAGCACACAGCTCATCAGAAGGGTATCCTGACATTGGATGCAGGCTTGGCCTAGACCTATCCTGGAACTGAGAATTTGGTGAAGAGTCAAGTCTTCAGTTTCTTTTGAAATTCAAGAACTGAGGATGTGGCTCTGATGACAAGAGGAAGGTTGGTCCAGGTTTTAGGAGTATGGTAGGAGATGGAGCGGCTGCCAAATCTGGTTCTGCATATGCAGGGGATGTGTATGAGTAGGAGTTTTATGGAGTGGAGGTGTCTGATAGGTTTGTGGCAGTTTATGTGATTGTTGAGTTAGGTGGAACCGATGTTGTTCAAGGCTTTGTATGTATGTGTGAGGAGTTTGAAAAGAGCCTGTTTTAGGAAAGGGAGCTCTTGGAGGTTTTTGAGTTGAGGGGTGGGGTAGGAGCAAGGTGGGAGTCTGAGAGTGAGGGTGGCTGCTGAATTATGTATTATCTAAAATCTCCTTGTCATTAATACATTGTTTTTTGTGTATACTGTGTTCCTGTCATCCAGCTTGCTGATGATGACAACTTGGGTGAAGGTTCTGCAGGTGTTGAGAGGAATCCACTTTTAGACCTTCTTGAGCATCTTCAGGGTGTGAAAGCAAGATGCAGAGACTGTGTTCACTGGGCATGTCATGGAGAGCTGATTTTCAAACGCTACTCCAAGTTTCTTCTCATGGTTGGTAGAGTTGGGAGTGGGTCCAAGATCGGCAGGTCACCAGGTTGAGATCCATATCGAGGTGTCTTTGCCAAAGAAAACCTCTTCTGTCTTGTATGCGTCAGGTTTGAGGCAGATGGTCTTCATCTATTTAGCAACATCAGACATACAGGTGGAGATGTTGGTTGGGGTGTTTGAAGTTTTGGCAGAGAAGGACAAGATGACTTACGTGCTGTCCAGTTATGAAAAAACATTAATTCCAGGGGCCTGAATGATGCTGGTGAGTAGAATCATGCAGTTGTTGAGCAGTGTAATATTGTGTGAGGATCTTTCTAGTACTCTGTAGATGAGGCTGGCAGTGGAGCGGGTGATGTGAAAGCTGTCAGGCTGACCAACTGGTTGCGGTCTGTCAGGAAGAAATTGATCCATCCTAGTCCAGGTCCTTTGATGCCAGATTCATCTTGGCACTGAATGAGAATGAGGTGGGACACAATATCAAATGTAGCGTACGGATCCAGAAGGATGAGAGCCGCAGTGTCTTCTCTGTCCATCATCCGTCGGATGGTAACCGTTGTTGTGATGAGTGCAGTCTCAATCATGTGTTTGGGTCTGAAACGGCATTGAATGGTGTCAAGGAGATGGTTTATTGCAGAAGTGGACTGCTAGTCATTTGATCATGATCTTCTCTAAAACTTTTGCAGGGAAAATAGCAAGGAGATGGGCCTGTTGTTGCCAAGGATAGTAGGGTTCACTGGAAGCTTCTTAATGAGAGAGGGACCTGTGGCATGATTTCAGACTCCCAGGAAGACAGATGTATTGATTCAGTCCTTAAGGAAGGTGGTGAGGGCAGGTCTGATCTGCTCCAGTCCTTCGGGGATGGGGATGTGGGTCAGATGGTGCTTCTGGTTGTAGATTGAATGATATCACACGATATCTGTGGTTTCTTGGACAGTGCTGGTGGGTCAGGTGGCCAGGTTGGTCTTTTGGTTGTCCGGTATTATGGTTAGGAGGGTTGAAATGGTTTATGTATCTGGTTGGGGCTCACAGTTGTAGATGTTGGAGATATTGTTGCTAAAGAAATGAGACAGCTTATTGCAGAGACCCTGTAAGGAAGTAATGCTGATGGAGCTTCCTGCCAGAGAGATAAAGTCCTTCATGATGGTGAAGATTTCTTTTGCACTGTTGGTGTTGGTGTGAAGGTGCTCTCATTGGTCTCATCTTGGCGTAGTTTTCATCTGTGCTTTAGGTATGTGCAGTTACCCGGGAGAGTTTGAACTCTTCTGTGTACTAACTTGCTTGAGGTTGGCTTGTGATGGCCTCTGTGATCTTGAGAGGGGCCAAGGTGTCTCCACAGAAAGTAATCAAGGCATTGTATATAGAGATGGATCTGGTCAGGCCATTGAGGGTTTGCAGGTTAGTGGTGTAAAAGCTGTGGGGACCAGGATTCTTCAGAGACCTAGATCTAGTCACAACAAGTGGATTAGATGGTGTCATTCCTAAGGTGATGAGGGATGAACATGATGAAGGGGTTGGGGCCATATTTGGTTAGGTGATGGGTGTAGGCTTGTCCGTTATGGGGTTGCTTAAGCTGGTCAGGAAGGTGTCTGTCGGTGTGCGTTTGAGATTTGCATTCGCTGGGTGAGTCCAAGGTTAGAAAGGTCCTTTAGGATGTTGAATGTGGTGCAATGATATGCGCAATTGTGGTTCTGAGACATGGATAAAGGTTCCAGAGGATGGTAAAGCAGAGTGCCTCACAGGATGAAACTGGTGGTGATAAGCATTATGTTGCTTTTGGCATCCACTTCTGTTGTGGTGAACTGAACATGCTCCTTGAAGATGATGGTGATTTCACCTCCAGGCCTGAGGGCCTGTTCTGCCTTATGACCTTGTATCTGAGGGGGCATCATTGTGGCAATGCTAGAGGCCGACATGGGGATCAGCCTATTTTCTGTCAGAAAGAGCAGGTCTAGTATTGCAGTCAAGAAGCAAGTCATGGATTTTGAATAAATGTTTGGTGAGTGAGTGGGTGTTAAGAAGGGTGCAGGATATGAAAAGATAAAGTTGGGGGGTGAGTGTGGTCACGTGTGTGGTACTTGCTTTGAGTTTTATGTGTGTTGTATTTGGTGCATGCTGAGGGAGTGAGAGAGTGCAGGAGGCTCCATGAGAAGAAGCAAGAGACACAGGTGATGGCCCCTTTTGTGTTGGCAGCAGGGCTCGGCCACAACGTGGGGTGGAGTATCCAAGATTTAGGGCACAAAGGGAGGTGTGGGAGTTGTGATGGGTGAGAAGATAGGTACACTGGTCCAGGCACTGGGGAGGTGGTGCAGATGGATGCAAATGGGCTGCATTACAGCTGCCATTAAGAAGGGTGGGAGGAGCTTCAAGGGTGATGGACAGGGCTTAGCAGGTGGTGGGATGCAGGAAAGGAGTGTGGCACACAGGGGGTGGTGTGTAAGGTCGTCTTGGAGTGGAAAAGGGGTGCAAAGTAGACCCAAAAACCTGAAAGGAGGAGATCAGTTAAAAAAAGGCCAAAGATGGAGGAAAAACATCCCAATGAAATGTTGAGGAAAGAGCAAGAAAAGCAGAAAGAAAGAATTAGTAAGCGGACTGAGAGATTGCTTAGAAAGCAGAAAAGAGTGAAGCACTCAAAAAGAGTTAAAGGATGAGTTAGAGCGAGTTGGAAAAAAAAGGTAATTGCAAAACGTTGCACAGAGAGGCTTGGAAATGCAGAAAACCTGGAATGACAGTTCAGAAAGCAGCAGTGAGATAGAAAGCAGAGTGCAAGAAGGCAACAAAGGGTGAGTGTGGAGAGAAAATGACAAAAGAGCTTAGAAAAGCAGGAAACTCAGATGGTCAATGGTCAAAGAGAGAGTGGAGGCATGAAAGAGCGAGTGGGAGATTGAGAGAGAGAGCAGGAGAACAAGGTGGGGAGCCGAGAACAGCACTAGAGCTGGACTTAAAAGGGCTATGCCTGAATAGAGGACCAGACATAGCTAAGGACCCAAGCTCTGGACGATGTCTTCCTAATGGCTGGTCTGCTCTGCAGCCCCTATAAAGTAGGGTTCTGAGAGGGAAGGATATTTGAGGTGGTGGACGGGGCTTAGTCAGTGGTGGAAAGCAGGAGAGGAGCATGGTGCATGAGAGAAGGCATGAAAGGCTACCCCGGGGATAGTAAAGGTGCAAAGGAAATTGGCATCCTTGGCATGGTTTCCCCAAACTTTAAACCGTCTGACCTCCAAGTTTGCTAACCTAGTTTTTGGCTTTAGGACTCTGGACACTTCACCACTGCTAACAAGTGCTAAAGTGCAGGTTCTCGCTGCTTAAAACATGTTAACATTGACTTAATGCACAATTGCTATATTTGAACTACCTGTGCCCAGGGCCTACAAATTAAATGTTACTGGTGAGTTCGTAGCACTGATTGTGCACTCACAGCAGTAGCCGCCCCAAACATGGCTCAGGCCTGCCATTGCAGAGCCAGTGTGCAATTTTAAACTGCCATGTCGACCTGGCAAGTTACCTCTCTTGCAGGCCCAAACCTTCCAATTTTTAATTCATGTAAATCACCCTCTAAGGTAGTCTCTGGACAGCTCCAAGGGCAGGGTGCAGTATAATTACAAAGTTGGACATGTACTTTTTTAGTTTTACATATCCAGGTGGTGAAAAGCTCCTACATTTGTTTTTCACTACTGCATGCCTATCTCTCCCATAGGTTAACATTGGGATTGCCGTATTACATTTTATAAATGTAATTTCCAAGTGGTAAAAGATAGATATTTCAAGTTTGATGTTGTCAGGAATCCCCAAGGTGCCTCCTGCATTATCTGTCAGCATCCCCAGGGATTAGGGTTAAATCATATCTCTGTTCTTGGTTAAACCTTCATGTTTCCAAGTAAACATAATGTGCTGTGTTACACAATTGGTTTTATCAATGCTTGCTTGCTAATGTGAGCAGGTGTAGACAAGTGCTTCTAATTGGGTGTGGTGTAGACATGTGCTTCTACTGGGGTTTGGTGACTCATCCATATGTGGAATCCCACCTGCTTTCCTGATTGGCTATAAATAGCAGAGTGAAGCATGCCTCCCTGCTTGGCTTTGTTTGGGGTGTAGCCCCTGCTGTCATCCTCGTATTCAGGACTTTTGAGGCAATTCTTTTCTTCATTCCTGCACCAGCTGACACCAAGCATTCCTCCAGCACTCCGGAAAAGACTGCAGCTAAGTGACTATTATTCTCCAGGGAGTTTGTTCTTTGAGCGCCGCGCTTTCCTAGAACAGCTGGTGAATTTCAGACCTCTTATTTTGGCAGAGTGCTTATCTTGAAGAGACAAATGCATTTCTGAACATTCAACATTATTATTGTAGTTACTTGCCTAAATGTGCTTCAGGAAATCTGCTTGAGCTCAAGTACTACAAAAAGTGACAGTACAATTTTAAAGGAGGATTTACGTGACTTTTCTTTCTCTAATAGCATAACTCTTGGATTTAAACTTCATCATTCATGCCTGTGTTTCAGGTTTGATGAATTTGCTTTTGAAGGTTTTTTCACACACACAGTGAAACCAAACCAAACGGTGCCACCCTAACTGTTTAAACCCAGAGTGTACATTTGTATTTCTTGGATTGTTCTTGTTCCTTTTAGTTTAAACCTATGCATGTAGGAAAGTTATACGTGATATAATTAATGCCCTTGTTTGTCTTTCTTGTGCATGATAAGTGCAACCACAGTTCTAATTGTAGTGTGCAACAGTGAATCTCTGTGAAGCCAGCCCTAGTGTCGCAGTACTTATTGTTATGGTACTCAGTTTGGATTTTTGGTAATGCAGTGTTAGTAATTGTGCCAACAGTTATTATCATCCAAGAAAAGTGCTGGAGCATCCCGGTGTTCTTCTACTGCTCCCGTGCCCATATCAGAAAGAGAGATTCAGTTTCAAGGAAGTTGAGTCCACTAACTCTACTGTCACTCTGTGAACAACGACCTGCCACCCGAAGATACAGGGTGCCTGTCTGGACCGGCAGTGTTTTGTCTCTTTCTCTTCCACTCCCCCTTTCCTTTTGGAACACCTGCCGCGGTTTCTGTGTCCACCAGGAAGTGCCGAGGGGTTTTCCAGGAGGTCGGAGGGCATACCATCGCCCCTGTAGACATCCTGCTTTTCATGTGAGTGGCCCCATCTCGACAGATTTCTCTGGGCTCACAATTCAAAATCAAAACTTATAGTGAAGTTGAATTTTAGATTGTAATGACACAAGTGTCAAGTGTCAAAATTGCACTTTTAGAAAGTGGGCATTTTTGCACCTTAAACCATTCTGTGCAGGTGCCAATCTTTTTATACACGTCTGGGGTGGATGACAGCTGGGCTTTGTGCATTCCCTTTAGACAGCCGCACATAAAAGGAGCCTCGGTGTGTCTGATGGGCCATCCACATTCTGATGGCCCATTATCATCTTGATGGGTCATCCTGGGCAGGATGGGAGGAAGTTACTGACCATCATATCCACAAAGAGGTGCTTTCCATCCTGTAGTGAGTCTGGAGCCAGAACAAAAAGGCCAGGGACTTTGTGCACTTCAAAGGCCTCTCTTTGAAGTCTCTCCCACTTCAAAGGCACAACTGGGTATAGGTACTGGACCTCAGACATCACTACTTCAGTACACTTCTGGACCTGAGTAAATTCTGCCATGAAGAAGGACTGCTGTGCTGTTGAAAGGACTGACACTCTGCTGGACCCTGCTTGACTTCTGCTCTGCTGCGCCTGCCCTGCTGCCCTCCTTGCCTGCGAATGGGAAGGACTGGACCTGTATCTCTACATCCCCAGAACCAAAGTGACACCAAGGGCTTCAAGGCTTGCCTCCTGTTCTGAAGTCTCAGGACATCAAAGACTTTCCTCCATCCTGCAAAATCACCTGCTTGCAAGTCATGCCCTGCCAAGTGGTGCTAATCCAGTCCTGGTCCATTGGAAGTGGGTATAAAGTGCTGCAACTATAAAATCCATGCATCATCATTGTTGCGTCGGTTGAAACTGATACATCTCCTTTGGTGCCAACGCATTGCTGCTTCAGGAAACATTGCATCACTGGCTGCTCAGCTCTACAATGATGCATCCCTACACCTAAGGGATTTAGCAGTGACGCATCCCTGACTGCAGTTTAGAACCGACGCATAACCTACATCATTAGGATCAACAACAATGCATCCACTCGGTTGCTCCCTGCATCTCTCCTTGCATCCTCCCTCACGTCGACGCAACCCCGAACCAAGGTACTAACTTCAGAGGGACAAGGTTGGTCTGTGTACATGACCCATGCTCCATTGTGGTCGCCCCAACTTTTCAGATTTCATCTAGTCTAGCACAACCAGATAGCCCAGGTTGGTGCCTTATGCTTTTAAGCACTATGGGTGTGATTTAGATGTCGGAGGAGGGAATGCTCCATTATAAATGTGATAAATATCCCACCCGCCACATTACGGTCCCCATAAGATAGAATGGGATTGTGATATGGCAGACGGGATATCGTATATGTTTGTGACAAAGTATTCTCCTCCACTGACAACTAAATCAAGCCCTATATTTGCAGATATTATTTAGGAACTCATATCTCAACCTCTGCTTATCGGATTTTTGTTGTTTTGGTCTTGTTTTGTTCATTAAATTATCCCTGTTTGTATAACTAGGTGTAGTATCTTTTTGTTTGGAGTTTTCACTGTTGTACTGTTTTAAGTGTTGCACAAATACTTTAGATATTGATTATTCAGTTAACCCTGCCTGCTCTGTGCCAAGCTACCAAGGGGTGAGCACAGTTTAATTTATGGTGTGTAACTGGCTTACCTTGACTAGAATTATGGTTCCTACTTAGACAAGGTGCATACCTCTGCCAACCAGAAACCCAATTTCTAACAGAGATCAAAAGAGCAGGAAGGAGGAAAGGAGAGAAGAGGCCAAAGGTGGTAGGAAAACAGTCCAAAGAAACATCAAGGAAAGACAGCAGAAAAAGAGCAGAAAGAAGGAATGAGTGAGAGAAGTGAGAGATTGCCCAGAAAGCAAGAAAGAGTAAGGGTCTCAAGAGATGTCAAAGGATGAGTTAGAAAATTCATTAGAAAGCAATGGAAATGTACGAAAGGTAGCAAAGATAGGCTTGGAAATGCAGAATAGTGGTAGATACAGTGCAGAAATCAGTAGAGAGAGAGAAATCCAAGTGCAAGAAAGCAGCAAAGGGTGAATGTGTAGAGCAAAAAATAAAAGAGCCTAGAAAAGCAGCAAAAACAGAAGGTCAGAGAGCAAAGAGAGAGTGGATATTTGAAAGAGAGGGAAAATCGAAGGAGTAGTAAGAGCGAGAGAAGGAGGAGGAAGTGAGGAGCCTCAAACAGCACTGGAGCTGGGCTCAAAAGGCTACGCCTGGTCAGATGATCAGCCATAGGTAAAGGTGCAGGTGCTAAGTGGGGGGCAAGCACAACCTGTTGCAATGTCAGTCCATAAAAATATTGGGAACAATCTGGGGATTAATGAGCTAATTGGCTTTTCTAGAGTTCAAAGATAGATGGCAAAGGGAGGGTACTAATAATCAAAGGGGTGGCAGTGTTTAGTGGTTTCTTTGTTTCTCTTGTTAGCCCCATTCAGTAATAGGTTCTAATGTCCTTTCTTTGCAGGAACAATGGTCTAAGGGTCGTTTCAATGCATATACCAGATTGGTATATCTACACAGGGAAATCAAGGTGCATTTAGACAAGGGAAACAAGATGGGTAGTGCTGATCGTGAATGTGTGTGAATCCAGTGCATCATGTACCGATTTTTTGCTCTGGTAAGGGTACAGAATCCTAAACTGCAAGCCTCATTTGTTGGAAGGGAATTATTCAAAAAAGATAATATAGGTAAGTTGTGACAACGACGCCCATTATGTATGTGTGTTTACAGAAGACTAAAGTTGAACTTTTCTGTGGATGGGCACTGGTGAAGTTTGGATTGGATTCTGTTGAAACACATAAAGAGCAGACTCAAGACATTTAATTACATTATTAATAACATACCCATAAGTGAATGTCAATACAGCAAGGAGAAATCACGCAACATTGTCACTTCATTATGAACCCATGAGCAAATGTAGAGTGCTTGAGAATGAATCCACCAGAGGGTGTGGTGGCTCGACAGGGGCATAGTCAGACTCTGATGCTCGCAGTACATTGCTGACTAGATAGAGCATATCTGATGAAGAAAATGTAAACAGAAAAAATAGGGGCTGACAAGGTTGCAGAGAAGATTATATATTGTATAATTCAGAGAGTTTGTTCATTCCACTACTGACTGTTTCTCATTTGAGGATCAAAGGGTGTCCCTCTTCAAGAGGAAGCGTTCTGTGTCACTTCCTTGTGAGTCCTTCAAAATCCCATGAAGGGTAGACCATTTGAGCTGGCTCTCTTTGTGCTTGTGATCCAACTAACGTTTAACAAGTGAAGAAGTCACTTTTTGTAATTGTATTCTCGATTTATGCTGACATATTTGTTTTCCTATTTCCTGGATTGTTTTGCCAATGTAATTTTTTGCATTGTAAATTTTCACCATACGTTCTCCCTACTTTAATCCACTCTACAGGGCATCCCATCACCCTAGTGGTCCCAATAAATCGCACATACAGACAAGGGCATTGTCTGTTTGCTCCTGTTGGGATCTGGCCCAGGTCCTTCATCCACAACTGCTGTTCCATTAAAACAAACAAGATAGCATTATAATTATTTATACTCCCAACCACAGACACATGCCACTACCTACAGCACAACTTCAAACTACAGAACACGCATTCGAGCTCATGCATATTAATGCTCTCTCTGCAATCCTCAATTTTTCAGACATTGCAAACCTCACCACCTATGACAATCTTGATACCCTCCTAATCACAGAAATGTGGTTCTCGTCCACATCTTTACACGTCCTAGTTATCTTTCTTTCTAGGGGCTACACCAACCATCGTGTGGACCACATACATAAGAAGGGAGGAGGCCTCAATGTCATTCATCAGTCCTCCTGATCCTGCACTCTAGGCAAGCAAAACTCAATTCCATGGAGATGCTGACATGCTATTTACCTCTTTCTACAACTCTGGTCACCACACTCATTCTCAACTATAGACCACCCAAGCAGGACTTCATTGATTAGTTCTCAGATCTGCTCACATCTCGTCCATCAATATGCCATATCACCCTCTTTGGTGACTTCAATCTCCCAGACAATGTAAATTCAACAGAAACAAGAGACATGCTCTGCAACCTAATAAATACACTTTGCACAGCATGTCACCCAACCATCACACTTCAAAGGCCACATCCTCGATCTTGTCTTCTCAACATCACTAAGAATCCAATGCAAACCATGCATACCCTGGGACTTGACTGACCGTTCTGTCATCCCTTTTTCTTAGCTCAGTGTACTACCAACAATCCAAAGCCAAACCAAAAAAAGATCAAACATTCACATTCTTCTAAGAGTTCTTTAGACAACTAATTGCTGGGACTCATCTCTGAGCCTGTCAACCCCACGTCCGATGTCAACTACCTTCTAAACAACTTCAACAATTTCTTGGAAAGTTATGTAAATTTCTACACCCCAATTTCAGCATGCAAGCCAAAGCCTTCAGCAAACTGGTGTTTTAAAGATCTTGATGACAATAAATGATTAATTTGAAGACAGACATGAAAATGGAAAAAAGACAGAACTCCTGAGAACCTCTTGATACTGAAGGATCTTCGCACAACAAACAGACAGCTCATCTAATCAGCTAAAGTACTGCACCATTACCATCAACAAAGCCACTAACAGAAGCAGAACAGTGTTCAATGCAATCAAGCACTGCAGCAACCCCCTGCCTTAAACCTCAGAAACGTGCAATGCTATCATCCTCTTCTTCAGTGAAAAATGCAAAATATCCAACAGCACCTCACTGATACAAAACCTGCTTCATCTGTCATACTCGCCACTTCATATAGAATCCTGCAGTTGTCAGATTTCCCAGACTTATCTCTCCCAGATCTGGCTAATATACTCATGTTCCTCACAGCCACTTCTTATGAAGATGATGTCTTACCACCACCTTTCATCAAAGCTGTCTACGGAGATGCTCTCCTAGCCCTGCTTACCATTGTCAATGCCTTCTTCACTCAAGGTTGCTTCCCAGAAGCTCTCAAGACTGGCTAGATCTCTTCCACTCTAAAGAAACCTACACTAGATCCTGATGACCCACCAATTACTGGCCCATCACTCCCCTAGCATTTGCCAGCAAGATCTTTGAAGAAGTGGTCTATGTTCAACTTCAAAATAACATCAATGCTAACCATCTCATGCATGACTGCTAGTCTGGCTTCAGATCACACTGCAACATGGTGACCACAAGCTTACACATCATAGCCCTCTTGACCATAGATGAAGATGACCCTGCCTCATGATATTGCTGGACCTCTCATCTGCCTTCGACACAGTCGATCAGTACACCCTCAAAAGCGACCTCGAGTTGTGAATGGGATTCACCAGCAATGTCCTTCGTTATTTCTCCTCCTACTGTTCCAACCGACAATAGTTTACTCACATGCACATCTCCAGGTCACAGATCACTATCACATGTGGAGTACTCAGGATTCCATACTTTCCACTGTCATGTTCAACCTTAACCGCTAGGAGCTCTGCTGACAGATAAGAGCATTAATATTCACCATTATCTCAACAACTACTTAAAAGTCTCCTCTGCTTCAAAAATCCAACACCTTAAACACTGCTTGTACATTATCAAGACCTTGGTGTCAAGCACCTATCTGAAGCTCAACCCAACCAAGACAGATTTTATATTATTTTGCCAAGAACAAAAAATAATAAACAGTTAAAACCTCTCCAGAAGCCAAATTACTTAGATTCAACCTGAACACCAACCCCTCCCTCAAGGAACACTTTGCCAAAGCAACAAAGACAGCCTGGTACTAGCCGTCTCTTTTAAAGAAAGTCATACTGTTTCATCCCAAAAGTGACTTCAGAACTGCTGTTCAAGCCCTTGTACCCTCGCATCTGGATTATGGTAATTCCTTACTTGATGGGCTCTCAGACTTTACATTGGCACCTCTTATGGGCATCCTACACACCACAGCACGTCTCATCCAAAGCCTGAAGAAATATGATCTCAACAACCCCAGCCAGATGGAATTCTATTGGCTCCCCTTACCAGCCAACACCATATTCAAAGCTACCTGCATCATTTATTATGCTGTTACAAACAGTACCCCTGCTTATCTTGAAGACAATCTAACCATCCCTGCAGGTTCTCTGTACACTCTGGCAAGGCTAGGATACTGTTGCGTAGGCTCTCATTATTCTAATGAGACTACTGGATTTTGAGCAGCAAGATCGTCCACAGTGTGGGAGACTGAGTGTGACCCACGGTGGGTGACACCTGTCGCTCCAAATCCGGGGTTTGCTCCGGCTAACTAACAGTGTCTCATCTCTCCCGAAAGGTACAGATGATTGGGCAGCTGAGCACATGACATATCATACTTCTCAGGGAAGTCGTGGTCACTCAGGTCGCATCCGGTTCTCTCATTCACAATTCGGTCTCATATATAAGTGACAATGAAGGCAGTATACGTTTTAAAGACAGGTTTAATAAAACGACTGCATCTTAGATAGCAAAGCGTGAGCTGCAATAACCAGAACGACACAACATAACAATATTAAAATGGTGACGATGAGAGTGAAGCATAAAAATAATGCTATCATATTGCCACTATAGTCGATGGACTATTTTCTATCTGAATCATAATTTGAGCATGGCATGTTAAGCTCTAATTCTGCCTTTCAGGTTACCCCGGGAGGACATCAACCCTCATACCTGAGCAAAGGCCTGTAGTCTGCGTTAGAATCTGAAGCGAAGCATTCAGCATACAGTTGTGGTTCCCTGGCTGGAATTTCCCTCTTAACGTGTAATGGGACTGGGAGGTGTTTTTATAATAACACAGCTAATGTTCTAAGAAAATGTCCCTACATAAGGATATGTATTTTCTACGAATGTTGGAGACTATACTTCTACCACTCTCACCGGCAATGTACCAACTGTAGCCTTGACTGAAGCACAGAGTGATCAAGAATGTGTTGTTTGAGAACACAGTGCTGGGCTAAGTAAAACAGTTAGATAGAAGAAATTAAAACAAGACCGTAAAAGTGGTTATTGTAAAAATAACAATGCAAAGCTGAATAAAATATATCTAGGTCAAGGTGCACAGCAGCCTAGTGTATTAAACCAACGTGCATGGAGCTATAACTAAAATGGCAACACAACACCCTCCCCTTGTCGGTTGAAAGTGGTTCAAGCCAAAACTTAAATTTCTCAACCTAAGATATATATAAAACCCTACTCAATTTTGACAAGATAAAAGGATACACAAGCCACTACTTGGCAATTTAAAACATGAGCATGTGGCTTATAACCGAATTCAATGAAAATGTCAATTTAGAAAAGTTCCAAATTAAGTACGAGTCATGGAAAGTAGGAGATCTTCCACTTCGGCAGATGACAGAACCGGAAAGTCCGTGCCAAAAATGATCGAGGAGCAAGTGTGTTCCATAGCCCCAGTGTCAACCATGACGGCATCCCGTGGAGTGCCCATTGATGAGTTGATGGCAACTTCCTCCAGGAAGGGTAACTCATAATTAGCTTCACGTAGCAAACGCAGCCTCAGTGCGCATGTCTGGTAATGAACCCTCAGCGAGAACATCAACAGATCAGCATCTATAGCTGGGGGGTGCTGCTATGAAATAAAAACTTCCAGTGCATGTTCAAAAGAGCACCAGAGGCACCGGAACACGGGCTGCACACAATACAAAACCGGTCTGAATGACAAAGACCAGTCACACTCCAAATGCTCCAGTAGTGTTGCTCCAAAATGCTGCATCATACGTTCACGACACAGCTGCGCTGATGGGAGCGCCGTCATTTGCCCTTGTTGCGGCGGGACAGCCATTGCGCATAAACAACAGCAACAGCAGGATGCCAGCTAATAAAGCCAAAGTTATCGGAAATCCCCTAAAAATACTATCGGAAATTGAGTGGATAGCTGAATGTATCGAACCGAATATGGAGGAGAAGGTGTGAACCAAACCAGAACCAACAGCTTTAAAAAAATGTGCTATTCCAGTCATGCTCGACGCATTAAATATTCATCCCACGAGTTCACCAATGTGTCTCGGAAAGTTCGTATTTAACAGGGTCTGTATTTCTGCTGATGGCCTTGCCACCTGAAGTGCGTAGGTCTCGCGTGCAGATGTAAGGGCCACATGCTTTTGAAACAATAAAGCCTTGAGTCTACTTAACTTGTCAAAATTCACGTTTGAAGTAGCAATGTAAGGCCAGATATCAGCTACCTCCTTAAATTTAGTGGGGGGAAACAGTACGTTCCCACAGCATGTAACGACCTTAGAGACTGAAACAAGGTAAACTATTCCGGCTCGCATGCCACAACAATCTTCACTATTGAGAAGGACATAGCTGCCGTTTGAAAGCACCTGGAACGTAGGTCTAATCAAGGGGGCTGGAACTCCCTTAAGATAACAAGCCAAGTTTGCAGCCGAGGCGTTACACGCCCCATGCAAGGACAGCTGTTTACAAATCATCGAATGGCTGACAGAAGTCTCGCATTCACTATTATTAAGAAAGACCTCTTTCACGCCATTGAAGCATTTGTACGAGAAGGGAAGCTCCCACACCTCATGGATGTAACTATCTCCCAGCTTTTCATATCTGCCTACCGGAATGTGTTTCAAACAAGAGGTGAATTGTAATGTGGAAATAGGCAGATTAATAAGCCAGTGTATTAACCACTCTGCCGATGGTATTTCTGCCACGGTAAAAGGCAACTTTTCTAATTTCTCAATGTTAAGCATGACATTAGTTGCTTCTTTCTTAGCCATTAGTTGTTGTTGTCGCGTTAAATTAAAAGAAGAAAATATCTCCTTGCACTGACGTGCTGCCATGGAACGCAACCCGCCTTCAATGTTTGAAGCGTCCAACCCAACTGCATAATGGACCTGATCTGACTCTGTCCATGGTATAAAGAAGACATATCAGATTGTATAATGTCTATAGCAGAAGAGACAATGTTGTTAATTGTATAGATCCGGTCCGACAAGGTGTTAATCCCATTATCCACAATAGCTAATAATGCCTTTTTTAGATTTTCCTGATCTATTTGCCTTAACCGGGCATCAGCATCTTGTTGGGAAAGTTTCCATATTTCATTGTATACAGCATATAAGAAACATTTCCTATGTGGTGTTCTGGGGCCTGACAAGAAATCTTGTAAGTCAGTGGTGTTAGACAAGAAATTGAGGTGTTCTTTAACCGCGTTTAGTGAGGATGAATTTAGCCACTGGTGGCATAGTTTTCCTACACTATGGCCCTCATTACAACATTGGCGGTAAAAGCCGCTTACCGCCGTGCAGAAGACCGCCAACACACCGCCGCGGTAGCGGAATTCCGCCACGGTCATCATGACCCACAGCTCGGAATCAGCCAAAATTGAGACACCCACACAAGTCCGCCACACCAAAGGTCAGTGATAAACTGGCGAAAACAAAACCTCCACCGTCACTCCAACAGAAATACGCCCACACTATCACGACCCACGAATCTACGTGGCGGTCTTTCAACTGCGGTATTCCATTGGCGGTACACACCGCCGCGCTCAAAATACACACACATTTACAAAACACTACCACATTGATACACATACACACACCACTCCCACACACCCAATACAATATAAAAAACACACCCACATCCCCCACAAACCCCTACAACCAAAATCCAAAAAGAAGGCCAGAGAGAGACGCTACAAACTACAACCAAGCATCCACAGGCACACAATACCATCACCCACATAACTTCCAAGTACCTCACACAACACACCACTAAATATCACCCCACACATCGCAACACACACCACCCCACACATCACCCACACCACCCCATGGCACGGCAAAGACACCCCAGGTTCTCTGAGGAGGAGCTCAGGGTCATGGTGGAGGAAATCGGGTAGAGCCACAGCTATTCGGATCACAGGTGCAGCACACCTCCATAGCTAGGAAGATGGAGCTATGGCGAAGAATAGTGGACAGGGTCAACGGAGTGGGACAGCACCCAAGAAATAGGGATGACATCAGGAAGAGGTGGAACGACCTACGGTGGAAGGTGCGTTCCGTGGTATCAAGACACCACCTTGCGGTTCAGAGGACTGGCAGCGGACCCCCACCTCCTCCCCCACAACTAACAACATGGGAGGAGAAAGTCTTGGCTATTCTACATCCTGAGGGCCTCACAGGAGTAGATGGAGGAATGGACTCTGGTAAGGCAATTCTTTACTACTATATCCCTCACCCTACATGCATGCCATCACATACCCCCACCTTCGCCATCACCCCCATCACTCCAACTCCTCACAAATGTCCCAATATCACAAACCACACATCCCAACACCAAGCACTGCATGCAACACCAAAGCATGGACACCCATCACCAAAGCACGGCCACTGCACATACCCATACACCCCCCTAAACCATCATCACACAAGGTCCCACACAGGAATGCAAGCACTGGGGTACACGGTCACCCACCCATTGCACACCATGGCACACACAGATGCAATAATCATGCTTTTATACCCCTGCAGGACCCCTACCCAACGTCACCGCACAGGAGGGTCCAGACATGTCCACACCACCAACAGAAGAGGCCCACAGTGATGACAGCAGCTCTGTCCAACTGAATCTAGTTGACCAGCCCAGCCCATCTGGGACTTCGGGACAGTCGGTTCCCCTGACACAGTCACAGGCCACCACAGAGCTTCCCCCTTCGGAAACACCAGCACAGCACCCACGCAGCGGACCCATCCCTCTGTCCTCAGGACACGTCCATCAGCAGTGTGTCCACAACTACAGGGAACCCAGGCTAACCCACCACCCCAACAACAACAGGGACCTGGGGGCAGTGGCAGTGGGCACACGGTCCAGGGGACAGAGGCCCAGGGAAACAGGGGAACTGGGAGGGCTGCTGTGCGACAGGGGGAGGACAGGCCCAGGGAACCCACTCTCCACTAGGCCCTCTCCAACATCATGGGAGCGTACCATCATTCCCAGGAGACGATGGCAACGGTACTGGCCAAGTTTCAGGAGACCCAGCGGCTGCAGGAGGAACAGTATTTGGGCTTCAGGGAGGAACTCAGATCCATCAATTCCACCCTGGGCACCATCGTAGAGGTGCTGAAGGAAGTACTCAACACCAGGAGGGACACTGTGGCACAACAAGGGGCCCCTGACACTAGCATGGACGATGAACTGCCCACCACCTCCGCCGGCGCTAGTGGACAGGAGGCACCGCCACAGGACCACCACACCTGCACCCCACCCCCTGCAGAGAGAGAACCACCCCGCAAACGGCCCCTGAGATCCAGGACAAAGACAGAGAACGATGCCAAGACCCCCGCCAAGAAATGAGACCGCCCTGAATGTCATCCTTTTGTCCCACCTTGTCACCCTGTCCAACCTCAAACTGCCCCAGCTCCACTTCCTATGCCCCTTTGGACAATGCACCTGTGAGACTAATAGACTGGACTCTGCCATGGACATTCCTCCACCATCACCCCCACCATTTTACAACCCCCTCCAATATTGAGCACTTAAATAAACAACCTTAAAGCACAAAACAATCTGGAGTCTGTCTGTGATTTCGAAATAGTGTATGAGCAATTACAGTGACAAAATGCTCTTTCAATTGTAATGTCAACACACTTATGTCACACAGCTCTAGTCCATGAGGAAACAAAGCAGATGTCACACAGTGGGACCCACATCTGTGAAATCGTAAGGGAAAGTGACAACTCAGTGACCATACACTGGGTGAAAAGGACAGACAGTAGAGAGGTAGTAGTGTTAAAGTACATGTAGTAGGCAGGTTTGTATTCTTACCTGTGTCTCACTGGAAGTATTGTAGGATCACAGAGTCCCTGTTGCCGATGTCCTCTTCTTCTGCTTCCTTGTCTTCACTGTCCACAGGCTCCACAGCTGCCACAACAACTCCATCTGCACCATCCTCCTGCAGTAAAGGCACCTGTCGGAGCAAAGCTAAGTTGTGAAGCATACAGCAGACCACGATGATCTGGCACACCTTCTTTGGTGAGTAGAATAGGGAACCACCTGTCATATGGAGGCACCTGAACCTGGTCTTCAGGAGGCCGAAGGTCCTTTCTATAATCCTCCTAGTTCGCCCATGGGCCTCATTGTAGCGCTTCTCTTCCCTTGTCCTGGGATTCCTCACTGGGGTCAGTAGCCATGACAGGTTGGGGTAACCTGAGTCACCTGTAAATCGCGAGGGACAACTGTTAGCCACACACTAACCTGTAGGGATATCCCCAGACAACTATTCTCAACGATATGGTTCCAGGTGCTCACCTAATAGCCACACACAGTGCCTCTGGAGTTGCCCCATCACATAAGGGATGCTGCTATTCCGCAGGATGTAAGCGTCATGCACTGAGCCAGGGAATTTTGCATTAACATGGGAGATGTACTGGTCTGCCAAACACACCATCTGCACATTCATAGAATGGTAACTCTTCCGGTTTCTGTACACCTGTTCACTCCTGCGGGGGAGACCAAGGCCACATGTGTCCCATCAATGGCACGTGTGAGGTTGGGGATATGTCCAAGGGCATAGAAGTCACCTTTTACTGTAGGCAAATCCTCCACCTAAGGGAACACGATGTAGCTCCGCATGTGTTTCAGCAGGGCAGACAACACTCTGGACAACACGTTGGAAAACATAGGCTGGGACATCCCTGAGGCTATGGCCACTGTTGTTTGAAAATACCCACTTGCAAGGAAATGGAGTACTGACAGCACCTGCACTTGAGGGGGGATTCCTGTGGGATGGCGGATAGCTGACATCAGGTCTGGCTCCAACTGGCACACAGTTCCAGGATTGTGGCACGATCAAGCCGGTAGGTGATGATTACATGTCTTTCCTCCATTGTCGACAGGTCCACCAGCGGTCTGAACACCGGAGGATGCCGCCATCTCCTCACATGTCCCAGCGGACGGTGCCTATGAAGGACAACAGCGAGCACAGAGTCAACCAACTCAGAGGTACGTAAACACAGCTTACTCAGAAAACCATTCATAACCCGATTTTTGCCTGTATGAGTGTTGAGCCAAGCCCTAGGTATGTGTGATGCAGTTATAAATCAAGCCATGTGGGCCCCTGAAATGGCGACTGCCTGACCTGTAAAGTGGGACAATGGGATGTGAGGTAACTGCGCTGGCGTTGTACACTGTCGCAGTAGGCGGTCGAAGACTGGGGTGCAATTCTGTATTGGTTAACATTGGACCCTATGGGTCCCAGGAGCCAATGGCGATGTACGCCGGCGGTGACAGTACGCACCGCCACAGACGTGACCGCCATTTTCTATCTGTTCAATCACTCGATACCTGATCTTCGACAGGAGAGGACCTACACTGCAAGTGCTGCTGTGACCTCAGTCTGGAAGAGACAATGGATCGTGCGTCTGGGGAAAGGGCCCCTGCCTTCACCAGTGAGGAGTTGGAGAAACTCGTGAATGGGGTCCTCCCCCAGTACATGCTACTCTACTGTCCTCCAGACAAACAGGTAAGTACACTGTGACCATGCTGTATGGGCAATGCCTGTGTGGAGTGGGGTGGATGAAAGATAGGGGGGGAGAATGATGCGTGCATGAAACGACGGTGAGTGCATGTGCCACATGGCAAGGATAGGGATGCGGCCAATGACAGTGACGGTGCAGTTGGTAATAACTTTTCTTTTTCCCCTGTACAATTCATGTAGGTCAGCGCCCACCAGAAGAAGGATATTTGGCGTGCCATCGCCAAGGACGTCTGGACCCTGGGGGTCTATCACAGACGGAGCACCCACTGCCGGAAAAGATGGGAGGACATTCGCCACTGGAGCAAGAAGATGATGGAGGCCCAGCTGGGGATGGCCTCCCAACGTGGGAGGGGTGCCCTTCGCACCATGACCCCCCTGATGTTCAGGATCCTGGCGGTGGCGTACCAGGAGTTGGATGGGCGCTTGAGGGCATCACAGCAGCAACAAGGGGGTGAGTACACTCTCATTCTGCTGATTCAGCGCGCAGTGGAGATGTCTGGGTGAGGGAGGTGGGCTGTGGGTTTCCCTAGGCCAGGGCGAGTGTGCTAGTTAAGTCCCCTTTTTCAGCAGACCCTGTGGCACCTTCCCCACCTGGGTACAGTGCCAACTACACCTAGTCCGGCTCCTGGGACATCCATGTGTGCAGATATCGGCCATAGCCTTGTAAGCCATTTACCTGGCATTGAATAGTGGACCCCAAGTGCGCGGCGTAGTGCAGGGGGCTTCTGTGGCTGTCGTGTCCGCCAACAGTAGCAGTAATGCATGCACTCAACATGTCTTTCTTCTGTCTTCCCCCCCTTTTTGTGGTTTCCCTGTACATGTGTGCATTAGCATCATCAGGCGGAGGAGCAGTGGCACCGGAGCAAGAGGAGCGAGCTGCATCCCACATGGCCCTGGAGGGCGACACTACGGAGTCTGATTTCACCAGTGGGACGGAGGGCAAGGGGAGCTCCACAGCGGGGACAGGAGCTGACACCAGCGATACGGGCTTGTCCTCTGATGGGAACTCCCTTGTGGTGGCGGCCCCATCTGTGTCCCCCGCATCTACAGGTACAGCCGCCACCCCCCCTCCAGGACCGCCCTCCCAGCAGCCCCTCAGCCTTTGCCCCGTGCCCGCTCACCCAGGAGGGTGGGCATCTCCTTCGCCCCAGGCACCTCAGCCCCTGCCCAGTCACCCCTGCTGCCCTCAGTGAGGAGGCCATTGACCTCCTCAGGTCCCTCACTGTTGGGCAGTCTACCATTTTGAATGCCATCCAGGGTGTAGAGAGACAGTTGCAACAAACCAATGCATTCCTGGAGGGCATTCATTCTGGTCAGGCAGCCCTTCAGCGAGCTTTTCAGACTCTGGCCTCAGCACTTATGGGAGCCATTGTCCCTGTCTTTAGCCTCCCCCCTCCTACTTCCTCCACTCAGACCCAATCCCCTGCACCTCAGCCTACCCCAAGCACACCGTCTGACCAGCATGCACACACCTCAACACACAAGGGAAGCTCAGGCAAACATAAGCACCACACATCCCACAGGCACTCACGCAAGGATCACACACATGCAGACATAGCAACATCCACTGCCTCCACTGTGTCCCCCTCCTCCTTGTCTCCCTCCTCCCTCCCAGTCTCGTCTCCACTCACACCTGCATGCACCACATCTACAGCCACTACGTCCATCACCAGCACACCCACCACCGCACCCCGCTCATGTGCAGTCACCACCCCACTACCATTCACACATCCCCTGTGTCCTCTCCAAGTGTGTCTGTGACTCCACCTCCCAAGGTACACAAACGCAGGCACACACCCACCCAACAGGCATCCACCTCCTGACAGCCTCCAGCGCATGCACCTTCACCCAAAGTCACCAAACGTACACCTCCTACAACCACAACCTCTTCCTCCACTCCCAAACCCCCTCCAGCTACCCGTCCCAGTGCTCCTAAGAAACTTTTCCTGTCCAACCTTGACCTCTTTCCCTCACCTCCCCCACCCCGTCAGTCTCCTAGGGCCCAACTCTCCAGGTCCCAACCTAGCACCTCAGCCACAACATCTCCGGGACCAGTGGTGCCAGTAGTCACCGGATTCTGGAGTGCACCAGGCAGCAGGGCAGGCAGTGTGCAAGGAGCCACAGCACGGACAGTCCCCCACCTGTCAAGCATCAAAAGTTGGCCAGTGCCCGGCGGGAGAGGGGGAAGACAACAGCCAGTAAAGCCGCTCCCAGGGGCACAGGTGGAAGTGTGGAGTCAGCAGCGACACCTTCCAAGGTGGGGAAGGGGCACAAGAAACCCGGCAAGTCTGGGAAGATCAACACGACGGAGAAGACCGCTTGCAGCCCCGCTGGCCCAGACAGGACCGCCAGCATCAACCCCGCTAGTCCAGACAAGACCGCCAGCAGCAGCCCCACTGGCCCAGAGAGGACCGCCAGCAGCAGCCCCGCTGGCCAGGAGGCGACCGCCAGCAGCCCCGCTGGCCCAGAGAGGACCGCCAGCATCAGCCCTGCTGCCCAGGAGGCGACCGCCAGCAGCCCCGCTGGCCCAGACAGGACCGCCAGCATCAGCCCCGCTGGTCCAGACAGGACCGCCAGCAGCAGCCCCGCTGGCCCAGAGAGGACCGCCGGCAGCAGCTCCGCTGCCCAGGAGGCAACCGCCAGCAGCCCCGCTAGCCCAGAGAGGACCGCCAGCATCAGCCCCGCTGGCCCAGACAGGACCGCCAGCAGCAGCCCCGCTGGCCCAGAGAGGACCGCCAGCAGTAGCCCCGCTGCCCAGGAGGCAACAGCCAGCAGCCCCGCTAGCCCAGAGAGGACCGCCAACATCAGCCCCGCTGGCCCAGAAAGGACCGCCAGCAGCAGCCCCGCTGGCCCAGAGAGGACCGCCAGCAGCTGAAGCGCTGCCCAAGACAGGACCGCCAGCAGCTGAAGCGCTGCCCAAGACAGCACCGCCACAAGCACCGCTGCCAAAGACAGGACCACCACAAGCACCGCTGGCAAAGACAGGACCGCCACAAGCACCGCTGGCAAAGACAGGACCGCCACAAGCACTGCAGGCCCATGAGCGCCAAATGCACTGAGGCTACTGAGGCTGCCATGAGCAGGATGAAGCACTCTGGGCACCAAGCCCCCTCCAGAACCAGTGGAGACTTACATCCACTACCTCTGTCCTTGGCAGGATGAAGCGCTGGGCACAAAGCCCCCTCCAGAACCAGTGGAGACTTACATCCACTACCTCTGTCCTTGGCAGGATGAAGCACTCTGGGCACAAAGCCCACTCCAGAACCAGTGGAGACTGTTTACCACTTGAGAGACTGTGGCTTTGCACTCCCCAGGATTGAACAGTGGGCAACCCACCCACTTGTGAGACTTGAGAGACTGTGGCTTTGCACTCCCCAGGATTGAACAGTGGGCAACCCACCCACTGTAGAGACTTGAGAGACTGTGGCTTTGCACTCCCCAGGATTGAACAGTGGGCATGGGGCCCACTTGTGGATTTGGCGTTGTGCACTCAACCGGCTGAGGTGCCGCCCTTTCCCTTCTCCCTGAGGTGCCTGTTTTATTTCTATCTCATGTCCCTGCAGTGTTCTCTCTGTCACGTTCGGGGATCTTGTGTGGGCCTCGCCCATGCAGTGTGGGCCCAGTGAACCACGGACTTTAAGGGTGGAATACCCTGGACTAATATTCTTGGTGTATATATTTGTAATTAGTGTATGTATATTATTTGACTACTGAATTTTAATATATTTCAATCGTTCAGCTCATTTCCTTTTGTCTTTGCATTCTTCCGGGGGGCTGGGGGGTGTAACCGTAATGTATCATGCTGTATTGGTGTGTGTGTTGTAGTGGGTGAGGGTGGGGGTTTTGCATGTTGCGTGTGTGTGTCACTCTCTTTTCCCTCCCCCCTCCCCTGTGTCGTAGGTGCAGTACTCACTGTGGTCTTCGCCGCCAGCGTTCGTGCTCCTGGTAGAGGAGCAAGAAAATAAAGGCTGGTAAAATGTGGAGCTCTGGTTCCATGGCGTCCTGGTTCCTCGTGGGGTGTGCAGAGGTGAGCGGTTTCCCTTCGGAGTCCTGTTTCCGCCGTGTTTTTGTTTGCGGTTAATCCGCCCTGGAAAAGGTGGCGGATTGGTAGGTTGTGATACTGTGGGTGGTACATTGTCTCCCGCCTGTCTGTTGGCGGTGTCTGCCGCGCTGTTTGTTTGTACCGCTGTGGCGGTCGAAGTGTTAAAGTGGCTGTCTTTGTTGGCGGTTTCCGCCACGGTCGTAATTCAATTTTTTTTCCGCCGGCGCTGTTGGCGGTCTTACCGCCGCTTTATCACCGACCGCCAGGGTTGTAATGACCACCTATATGTTGTAATGATATCTGCATGTTCTGGAGATATATAGCGAGGGTCTGGCCTACTTGCACTAAAAACCCAGAGGAGTTAATAAAACATTGATGGAATCTATTGGCCACAATAACCACCCGCATGGACGTCTCAGTGAAGCATTAAACGTACCATTCTGGACCCACTCATTGAGCTCATCTTTAGTTGCATTCATGTACTTTTGCCATTTGTCAAATTTTGCAGGGGCAGGTATACTGGGCATGTTTAATTCTCTGATTGTTGCTAAGCCTAAACAACTCGTTTTTTGCACAGTTTCATTTAAGAAGATCATCTGAACAGGAATAAGACATGCTCTAAACAATGTTTCTTTTCCCCTAATTTGCCAATTTTTTGTTCCCCAGACACTTTTCAGAGCAATTGATTTGGACCAATATTCATAGCCTTCTATTGATAACCGGGAAACTAAGGATTCCGAATATATAAATTTCATATTAGTCAATAACATGTGTATATCCTTAGTAGGAGGTACCTTAAAGTAATACGACTCAGCATTCTTTTGATTGTGCCCAGAAAAATATGCAAACTTTTCAGAATATGTTTTAGTACTCCCAATGTTCCCATTGCGTGTAATTAAATACCATTTAGGGACTACTCGCTCTATGTATGAAGGGTGCCCATAATAATTATAGCAAAATATATCACCATCATTTTCTTTGAATTGGTAAACATCTTTGTTTTCAAAGACAGTGTAATATTGCAATTCTGTCATCATAGAATCAACTGCTTTCACATCCCAATCATCAGATACAATGCCTGGTATTACTATATCATTCATTGATCATTTGAACACATACGGTATTTGAATAATTTCCGTGGGACCACATATATCACACATTACTTCGTCCCAAACAATCCCATCAGGAATTGGCACTGCAGAAATGTTCACAAATGATAAATCTCTTCGGACTTTGTGTGACGAAAAATGTGGTTTCAAAACCTCCTCCACCTGTTCAACTGTTGATTTTTCAGGAAAAAAATGACCATGTATTAATAAGAAAAAGGTAATAACAAAACCAATCCAAAGCAGAAAGGCTAGGACAGTCAGAGAAAGCCATATATAGTTCCATGGAAAAGTGAAATATGTTTCTTTAAGCCAGTTTGTTAGCTTACTTACACTTGACAAATCAGCTGTTGAAGAGGCGAATGAGTCTGAGAAATCATCGTTGAAGTCGGCACAATAACCAGAGGCAGTTTGTGCAAATGGCCTAGCCGTTGTCAGTGGTGGAGTTGGTGTTTCCTGTGGTGGCACACTATAGACAGCACCATCCGTTTGGCTTGTGGTTGAGTTGACTTGGTCAAATGTTTCTAAGTTAGTTGATGTTAGTGGAACTAATGCAAGATCATTTTCCACCCTCACCAAGCTCGGAGCGGTATCAGTGTTGGTATAAATAACTTGTAGCGGAGCTTCTTCGCCAGTAGTGAGAGGGATTCGGGAACTACTGGATGTTCCTCTTGGTCGACCGTGCAGGATCGGCCACATGGTGTAATTTGACATTGTCAACTGAGACAAAACGATTTTCCTTAGCAGCTGCCAATGGTGGTAGAATAACAGTTCTGGTACCATGTTTCCCTAGTACAGGGACTGGTGCTCGATAAGAAGGGCCAAATTCCTTTTTCACTGCGACTTTTTCACGTACAAGATCCCCAACTCTGGGAATCCAGCCGGTAGATGTTACTGGCACATCCTTAATTCCTGTGGAGGCGGCACTTTTGGAAGAATTATCACCACAGAACTGTTGCAATTCCTGTAAGACAGTGACATGTTCATTTATGTCAAAAGGTGTTTCTGCTGCCTCCACGCCAAGACCATCAAGATCCAGAACATACATTTGAGTTCCGAACAGGCACTCATATAAGGTACAACCCCCCAGGGACCTTCTAGGCAGGTTATTAAGTGCTCTGTGGACTCCATACAGGTGATTAAGCCAACTCCGACCCGTACCTAAGACTCTGGCTGTTAAGGATTGTTTTAAATTGTGGTTGAAATGGAGACGAGTACTGTAGTTGGACCCCCAACAAAGCCGTGGTGTCCCTGAATGTCCTTGAGGCTAAAGCAGGGCATTGTTCCGAATGGAAGGCTGCAACTGAATATGTACCAATAAAGACTCGCAAATCTTTAATAACAGTCCGAGCGTCAGTCGAGCGTTATCTGGCAATAAGGGACCACAGTGGTCCAAGTACACACACTGTATCGGTTTGTTTGAAATTAAGAGGGGTGTCTGCGGCGGGCGCTTGGCCGTGGAAACTTTGATTTGTTGACAGATGTCACAACAAAGGACATACTGCTTAGTCTCTTTGTAGAGACCTGGCCACCAATAACGGGCCTGTAAGATCAAAATTGTAGCCGCCACACCAGCATTTGCAGATGCCCCCACCTCATGTGCTGCTTTAATTAATTGTGGTCTTATATCTTTGTTAGGGATGTCTAGTATGCCTACGCCTGGTATCTTAACTTCAGCGTTCAGCATACTTCCCATATGATGTTGATATTTGTTAGAAAATCCTTCAGGATGGGGCGTACCATCAGCTGTAGCTTTCACAGCAGCCCAAATGTCTGTGTCTGATTTAGAACTCGAGCGAGTCACTGCAGCTACAGTGGCTACTGCTACTGCTGACTTTGCGGTTTGATCAGCCAATGTATTTCCAGCAACGTGTATTCCAACGCGCTGGTTTCCAAGTGTATGTACCACATGGACATTCGGTAGCGTCTCTTTCAGGTCAGCTACTTTCCCCCACAGTAGTCTGGTGTTGCCTTTAGAGTCTCTGAACCCATTCTGGCGCCAATAATGCAGGTATTCCTTAAAGGACTGGACACAATAATATGAATCACAAACAATCAGCTTAGGCTGTGCCGGATCCGTGTGTTCCAGTGCCATTAGCAGAGCTTTTTGCTCAGCCAATTGTGCTGTACAATCCCCTAGGTTCTGTGTAAAGGTATGTAGAGGGCAAAATTTATCCCCTTTCATATAGCCACTTACGACTGCGCAAGCAGCAGAATACTGATGTTTAGTTCCGATTCCAGGTTGTGCAGAGCCATCGGTATATATGACTCTATGATATTGATCAATAAGCAAAGTATTTGCTGGAACTGGATATTCTACTTCATATTGTAGGAATTCCTCAGTTTATAACTTTGGGTCGAAAATGTAGTCTACATCAGTGGCTGTCAGAAACGTAGCCCATTGTATCCAACGTGGACGTAGTGCTTTTGCGTTCAGAACACTAGCTTTTGTAACAGCCTCTAGGGCTGGGATTGGAGAAACGACAATAATGCATTTTCCTTTGGCAAGAGGTCTTTCTTTAATGACAGCCATCTGTACAGCAGTGAGAATTTTCTCAGTGGGCGCAAAGAGTTGTTCTGCCGCTGAGTACAAGTGCAATTTATATGCAAACGGGACTGTCTCACCTTCATTAAATGTCACATAGGTGAAACCGATGGCCCCAGCTATTACCCTGATGACCAAATGTGTTTTGTTGTCCCGTGTGTGTAAATGGTGTGCTGCAAGCATGTCTGTCTGCAATTCTCTAAGAATGCGTGTATGTTCAGTTGTCCAGAATTTACTTGAAAAATCGGGACGTATTAAGTCATATAAAGGTTTTATGCGTGTAGCATAATCTGGAATGTAGGTTCTGCCAAAGTTTAAGAAACCCAATAATGATTGGAGTTTTTTAATCGTATTCGATGGTTGTAACTGTTCGCACTTTTCTAAGAATTGTGGCGCTAGGCTCTTCCCATCACTTGACAGCTCATATCCTAGAAACAGGACGCTGAGGAAGGCAATTTTTGTTTTTTTGAAGTAAAATTTGTAGCCAAATTCGGCAAACCCTGCATCAATGTGGGCTACCCGTCTTAAATGTTGTAGTAATTCATCATCCGTGAGATATATATCATCTACATAGGACAATGCTTCAGGGTCGATCTCGTGTAAAGTGGCAGTGACCCCAGCCGCGAATAGTCCTGGGCTGTTCTTCTACCCCTGAGGTAAATGACAGAATTTTTTCTGATAGTCTAGTGCGCTAAAGCTTGATAAGTCTCTGCTTTCAGGCGCTATATTCTGGCACAAAAACCCATTGGGAATGTCTAGTGTTGTTTTATATTTTTTACGCACTGTGTTGCTCATTAGTGCAGTGCTATGTGAATTTTGTATAGCATAGGTGCGTGTATGACTATTTAGATGTCTGTAGTCTAAGACTATTCTGTATGAATGGTCCGGTTTAGCTATGGGGAATAAAGGGTTATTCATTGGCGAGACACAGGGTTCAATCACACCTTGGTACTCCAATTGCATGAGTATTTCTCTCACTGGTGCCTTTGCTTCATGTTTTATAGGATACTGCGGTTGTGGCTGAGGTTTACTTTTAATGGGAATTACATGGTAGGGGGAGTCTCTATCCCATCCTACGTGATTTCTGTATAATGCAGGTGCTTGTGCTAGAGCCTATTCAATGGAATAGGATTCAGCTAGTTCCTCTGGAACAAGGGGCGAGAAGGAAGGCTTAATGACATCTTCTCCATATGGGCAGGCACGGACAAAGTCAGGCGGCCAATCTTGTTCGGCCAACAAGACATCATACACTTTTACTATGCGAGCTCAAAAGATTGCATCTATTGTGCGTTCAATGTCTCCTTCTAACTGTAATGTTACTTTGTACACCCTATCAGACTTGGAGACACGCATGTCCGATGTTTCTACTTGTATAAAGTCATCAATTGCTTTCACCTCCAGATGCTCTAGAAGATCCTGGTGAACTATTGTGACCTCTGCCGCGCTGTCTAGCAATGCTAGAGCCCACTTCTTGTTCTTCAAGAGTACCCTCTTTCTGTGTGGCATGTCGGACTGCGACTGCTGCCACTTTTTTCTTTTTAAATTGTTCTTTTTGTTGGGCAGGTTTCTCTTCCTTTTTCATAGAAACGTCCGAAGAGCGTTGTGATTCCTGTCTCGGTTTCACGTACTCTGTTCTTCGCTCTGATCGCCCACCTCTCTCATTTCTCTTTTCCGATGAGTCCTGAAAGGAACGAGATTGGCGTGGATAAGTATATTGATATCTATCAGGCGTTTTGATATTATCTCTATTTCTGAGATTATACCTATTCTGTGGGGTCTCCATACGTGGAGATTTTCCCCTTTCTTTTTTAGGCGTTTGTTGCTTTTTATCCCAGCGTTTCTTATTACCCTGTTGTTTTGTGTTGTCTTTATTTGATTTACCCTGGAATTGAGGTTTTTGTGGTCTGGCCCTTAGGCTATCTCGACCGATACTTGAATAGGTTTCTGCTATTATTTTAGGTAGCTCTCGTTCTTGATCTTGTTGCGGAACGTCACAAAGCCGCATGTGCACTGCAAGTGCAACTGCTTCCTCTTTAAGGTTACTTAAAATGATTGAGGACACTGTGGCAAAATTGCCCATCAATTGCATCCCCAAATCTAGGGCCGGGGCAGCCCCATATTCATCCTGAATTTGTTTCAGCACTTCCGGTAAATTGGCAAGTGTCGGTGTACTGTGTGCGGTTGTGTAGAGTGCGGCAAATACCGTACCCCAGGTATTACAGTTTTCTACTGTAGGGACCATCCCAAAGGGCAAGCACATCGTTAATATTCTATCTTTATCCTGAGGTATGGGGAAATACTGCCTCCAGCGCATTAACTTTTTGTGCTAACCAAAACTGAGTTTCTTCTCGTTTGGCGGGTACTTTTCAGATTAATCGAATGTACAGTCGCAGGAGTTATACCTAGCGTTACTGCATGTGGGTGTGCTGGAGCAGCACGTGCTGGGTTTGTATTTAATGTTTGCATCACGAATTGTACTAATCATCTATATATTGCTATTAACTCAATGTATAAACGACGAACCTCAGCTACTGCTAAATTTCCACCCGCAGGATGGGGTGTATAGGTGGCCAATAAAGGCCAGGTAGGACCGTCATTACTTAGTGGACCTAACCTTACTGGTAATATTGTATGGGGTAGGGCGCCATCAAACCAATTATTATGTTCTTGATAAGATAGAGGTATCTCTAAATATGCGTATGCTCTGTATTGTCCATGCGCGTTCGCTGGTGTATATTGGTGAAATGTGTTTGTGTTCCCATCAACTGCTGGACTGTGACCCAAGAGTAAAAAAGTTCTGTTCTATAAGCTGCGTGGGCATCCACCACAAATGTGACTGGACCTCCCTGGGCCGTTAGGCCATTTGCTAATAAGTGTGCTGTGAGAGGTTGTCTCATGTTCACAGCTATCGCTACGTGTTGGGGATTCGCCATGATTGTAACACTATGAGTTCAGAGAAGGCATGCCAAAATGGGGGTTCCTTTTAAATTTCAAGCTTGAACAACCGCCAGTTGTAATAGGATTACCTACACAGCTGTGGTGGAAATCCTCCTCAGTACCACGGACGTCTCCGCATACGGCATTGAGGTGTCATTATATATAATAAGACAGAGATACTCCGGAGTACCCGAAAATTTGAGCCTGACCAAACGTTGGCGGCGTCATGTCGTGTAGGCTCTCATTATTCTAATGAGACTACTGGATTTTGAGCAGCAAGATCGTCCACAGTGTGGGAGACTGGGTCTGACCCACGGTGGGTGACACCTGTCGCTCCAAATCTGAGGTTTGCTCCGGCTAATTAGCAGTGCCTCATCTCTCCCAAAAGGTAGAGATGATAGGGCAGCCGAGCGCATTACATATCATACTTCTCAGGGAAGTCGTGGTCACTCAGGTAGCATTCGGTTCTCTCATTTACAATTTGGTCTCATATATAAATGACAATGAAGGCAGTATAAGTTTTAAAGACTGGTTTAATAAAACAACTGCATCTTAGATAGCAAACCGTGAGCTGCAATAACCAGAACGGCACAACATAACAGTATTAACATGGTGACGATGAGAGTGAAGCATAAAAATAATGCTATCATATTGCCACTAAAGTCGATGGACTATTTTCTATCTGAATCATAATTTGAGCACGGCATGTTAAGGTCTAATCCTGCCTTATAGGTTCCCCCGGGAGGACATCAACCCTCATACCTGAGCAAAGGCCTGTAGTCTGCGTTAGCATCTGCAGCGAAGCATTCAGCATGCAGTTGTGGTTCCCTGGCTGGAATCTCCCTCTTAACGTGTAATGGGACTGGGATGTGTTTTTATAATAACACAGCTAATGTTCTAAGAAAATGTCCCTACGTAAGGCTGTGTATTTTCTACGAATGTTGGAGACTAAACTTCCATCACGTTCACCGGCAATGTACCAAAGTGTAGCCTTGACTGAAGCACAGATTGATCAGGAATGTGTTGTTTGAGAACACAGTGTTGGGCTAAGCAAAACAATTAGATAGAAGAAATTAAAACAAGACCGTAAAACTGGTTATTGTAAAAATAACAATGCAAAGCTGAATAAAATATATCTATGTCAAGGTGCACAGCGGCCTAGTGTATTAAACTAACGTGCATGGAGCTATAACTAGCTATAACTAAAATGGCTACACAACAATACCACTGGACTGCAAACTGAGTATTGTAAGAAAGAAAAAAATGAAGACAACAGACCTTTTCCATCTATGCACCCAGGATTTGGAACAATAGCTCCATATGATTCAGGGCTGCCCCAATTCTGATTCAACTTAGGGAAGAGTTAAAGATTGACCTACTCAAAGGACACTACATAACAATGCATTAACTTTCTACAACTCATCTTCCTCTTTTTGTCACGAAGACCTCTTGAACCTGAGTTATTCCCCCCGTTTTTAGCTTTGTTTTATATTTTATATTCTTTACACGCATTAGTTGCATCGTTTTAGCTCTGACATTTTACACACTTTTCTTGCATGATATTGTTTTTGGAACATATTGTACGAGTTGCCTGTTTTAGTTAGCCTTTTCTCAACATGTAACCGGTACATTCTGTTCAAGGCTAGGAACATAGTACACAATAGCTTAGTGCTTGTGTTGCCCATTCAAGAGACAGCTTCTAACATCTAGACATGGCATTGGCTCAGAGCTGGGCTTCAAACCCAGTATGGCTTTTATTATATAAATGCTTCACTGACCCGAAATGGACAGAAGGGCATTCCATCCATGATCATCCTGGGAAGAATTATGTCTTCTACATGTAGCTTTGCTGGTGCTAATCCACCAGCTTCCTGAGAGGTTTGCCATCTACACTGCAGGGTGACTCCTGATGCCATTCCCAGGTATCGGTTTAAGGCTAATCCTTTAGATTGGACCAGGCAGAAGCATATGCACCATGCTCTCAGTATAGTCTCAGGGTTAGGTAGGAACCTCTAGAATCTCTAGAAATCATTCATCATGTTTGGATTGTTCATTATATTTTTTACCATGATCATAATGCTGGTAATGTTGCTCTGTTTCATCTGGCTAATTATCACAGCTCATTATTTTTATGCAAGTCTACGATTGATTCAATAAATGTATTGAAAACCTATCTCATTTCTCTCATGTTTTCACCTGGGTATGCTTGAGTGGTACAACGAAAGGATAGGATCTGTTTCCACAATTTCCCTGAAGAGTCAGATGTTATATTCAGGTTGCCACAATCACCTTTCATCCCAAAAGGGTTGAGGTTGTAGGTGAGGCACTCTGAGTCAGCCAGGTGTTGGGCTGGTGATTTACAATGGTGTGAACGGACTTAAGGCCTGATTTAGATACTGGCAGACGAGTTACTTGTCACATCGGTGGCGTATATCCCATTTGCCAAAATCTAAATCCCATTATATTCTATTGAATTTAGATTTTAGCGGACAGGACAACCGTCACTGTTGTGACAAAGTAACTTGTCCACCAGTGTCTAAATCAGGCCCTTAGTCTCCCATATTCTGAAGTTCTGTCAACCTAATATGCAGTCCTATTATTTTAGTAGTAACTGTATAACATCCTATTACTCACCAACTTTAAGCTTGCCTTTGACCATGGGCATCTCTTCGCTGGCGGTTCACTGTGAATACACTGTAGAAATACCACATGCATACATATATAGATACATAGACTGGCATAGTATCCCATTCACAACATTTTTAGATTTACAGTTTGTAAATGTTTTGTGTTTCATTTTTTATATTTCTGCTGGTGAATTCCGTACCCTAAATGTTTTGCTGGCAAATGAATAAGTCACCACATTTTAGGTGTCTTTCCAAGGTTTGTAGATTACAAAGTTCCTTCAGGCCTCTCTTGATTCATGACTCAGGTTCCGTGGATGCCTTCACAATGATTCTTCATGCTGTAGTTTTTTTGAATGGATGTGTGTTTGGACAATATGTGTGACACAGATCAGGTTTGTAGATTATTTTTTGACCCTTTTTTACAAAGAGTGATTTGTGAGGTGTAATGAAGCTGTTTTTAGAGAGTTCATCAGGAGCTCTGATGGATAACACCTGGGGGCTTATTTACAAGCCCCTTGTGCTGCCGGTGCGTCACTTTTTATACGGGAAAAAGTGATGCACTGGCGGTTGAAGTGGCTTGTAAATAAGACCCCTAGTTTTTAATTTTTCAGTCAATAAGGTGGCATGCTCATAATACTCCTCTTTTGTCCATAAAGGAGGTCATCCCAGAGGCATCAAAACTGTAATAGGGCACTGTTGCAGCCTTTTAGGTCTGATGTGTAGTGATGTAACTAGGTGTTGTTCCTGTTTTGTTTTTTTATCCCAAGGTATGACAAAATCGATTTTACGCTGGTGAAGGCAACGCTCAAGCTGAATTTGATGTCTCTTCATCGTTCATATAGCCAAACCAAAAAGGTATTTGGTTTCTGATGCATTAAGAATTTTAACTGTCTCAAATTCACCAAATCAACATTTCATTTGCAACCATTAAAATCCATTTTCATACATACTAATCCCTTTTTAGGAGTCAGAAAAGTTATTCCGAATTACAAATAGATAACTGTTATCCATTCTGAGCGTAAAGAAAATGTTTTTTTGAAGAGCATTTAGAAGTCCACTGGGCCACTGCCAACAGTTAAAGGAACAGAAAAGTAAACATTTATTTTAAACACAGTCCTGTTTCCTTTAAGGAAAACGGGCTGCATTTAAAGTTTTAGTTAATTGAAAGGCAATCACAGAAATGGCGGTCTATTGGCTCTAGTAGGCCACCTTCACTATGATGGCCTCCAATCTTAGTGAGTAGTTGTTAGCGATCTACCTCACTAATATTCATTAGGTAGGCCAGACTGTGACCCACTACAATTCAGATTTTTATTTGCCAACCTATTGGTTCATAGGTCAGTTCTAAAATCTTTATTAAATTTGAGACTAGTATTTTGTAACCATATATTCATACATTTAGCCATTAGTTTCTGGACCGCATTGGATGTCTTCGATGTATGTATAGCAGCTGGAAATATTGGGGATAATGGAGCAATTAATAAAGAGTAAATGTTTCTTATATTTGGTCACATAAAGTCGAGAGTGAAGGAACAGACTGTTCCTTTGACTTGGAGGTAAAACTCACTGACAAGGAGGAAATAGTTTCTTATCACGTTGATTCTTGAGAGGGAAATAATGAAGTGTGAAGGTACACTGTGTTCACTTTGTTAATTTATCTTGTTGAATTTTAAACATATAGGACAGTGGAGCAAAGTAAGCGGTGAGTGGTGTTGCCTCAAGGCATGCCTTCAATCTGCCTTATTAGGTTTTTTGTGTTTTGAGTATAGGATCACACAGTCATAATGATTGGGTTGAGGAATGCATCCACAAATTTTGGCAATCTCATCTGGAGACAGTTGGTGGGCCAAGTATTTTTCTGGCATCTTAGGTAATAAAAAGAGGAAACTTGTGCCATCTATTAGACATATTGTCCCTGGCTGGCAAAGTCCGGGTCCTAGCCTCAGGACTCTGGCACTCCCAGGTGCCACTCATTTGTGATTCACTGCAGATTCATCCATACAGGTAACCCCAGCAGCTTTAGGCTTAAACACCACAGTGCCAGGGCTATCTATCAATCAGGCTGTCACCTCTCCCTCTCCCATATCATCACTGGGAAAGGAGGGGTAAGGAGGCTTACTGATCCCACCTCACCTGTGACAAAGTGTGAGAAGGTGAAGTGGAAAATTAAGAAGCTAAAAGCTGAAACCTTCAAAGTGCAGGGCATATGTACTGCGTTGGCTTCAGCTTTCAGTATGCCTGAAGAAGATGGAAGCAGTTTTCTGCCTTCAAGGTACATGCACCAGCAGCTGAGGAGCAGAAATGGACTGGTGCAGGGAAAACAAGGAAAGTAAAACAATCTGGCAAATGTGTGTGTGCAACCAGGTGAGACATGTGTGTGTGTGTGTGTGTGTGTGTATGTATGTATGTATGTGTATATGGGTAGGCATTCAAGCATGTGTGTGAGTGATAATGAGGGAACATGTGTCAGTGACAGGGTAAGAGAGTGAGAATGACTGTAACTCAATTAAAATATGAGTGAGAATGGGCATATGAGTCAGAGTGAATGAGAACAAGTAAAACTGAGCTGGTGTGAGACAGTGAGACTGAAAGTACGTGCAAGTGGTTGAGCAACAATGAATGAGTGTGAATGTGTACCAGAGAGCGTGAGGGAGATATAGTGAGGCAGTATGAATGAGAGTAAGTATAAGTTAGTTTGAGGTGGTGTGTGTGTGTGTGTGTATGTGAGTGTGTTACACTTGTGAATCTGCCACTGGCATACTGGGAGTAATTACTGGCATACAGAGAATGCATAGCAAAATGTTGAAGAGGTAAGTCATGACATACAAGAAACATGAGACAAATGATGGCACTAGCACACTAGTAGTAATTCTTGGCATATGTGGCACATGTGGCAAAATGCTGTTGCTGGCATATTGGATGTAATTCTTAGCATGATGCCATCCTTGGCAAAATATCGGTGCTGGCATATTGGAGGTAATTCTTGGCATATAGAGCACCAAGATGCAAGCACTACTGTATTGGAGGTATTTCTGCAAGGCTACCCATGGCAAAAAAGCTGGCTCTGGCACACTAGAGGTAATTTTTGGCATATGGGATCCTTGTGGCAAAATGTTGTCTCTGGCATTGTGGGTGTAGTTTTTGCCACTAGGGGTGCATCCATGGCGTATGAGGTGGGAACAGGCAACTATGAAAAAATACTGGCCCTAACATACCAGAGGTCACCTTTAAACTTTGGGTCACAAATAGCATTGGGATGGCTTCAATGCCAAAATTATGGCACTGACCCATTGTAATTTGTGAGGTAAGGGGGCCCCCAATTTCATACAGGGACATTCATGACGAAATGCTGGCCCTGGCAAAATGGAGATAATGAATGACATAAGTGGTTGATCCACTGCACGTTTTAACAAAATGGGGTCAATTTCTAGGGAGCATCAGGTTTCAATGGCTTGACACACCATGAAAGTACTTTAATAGTTCAGGAATTTCCTTTCAGTGTCTAACATTTTTGAACAAAGGTATGTGAAATCTGTGCTTTATAATACAGTATTTAACTACATTTTTCAATTTTTATCTCAGGTGGAGACACCCAAACCCTCGTAGGACTGCTTATTGCAATTCTTGGGGGCAAATCTCGAGCCCCACAACTTACACAGAACACCGTCAGCCCTTGACTTTAGCAGTGCACACTTATTCTTCCGTTGTGTGCCAAAGCAATTAGATTATTCAAACAGTATATTTCCTATTATACATACAGTCATTTTCAGTAATTGTGATATAAATGTAAAAGGTATAGAGTGGAGCAACCCAGCCCCACTTCACATAGCTGTTGATAAAGCAACCTTCAAATAAAATTCTGCCCACCGGAGTCTTTCAAAAGAAAGGCAAGAAGCATTAAAACACAAACCGAGGGCCTGATTAGGACCTTGGTGGAGGGGATTACTCTGTCCTAAATGTAACGGATATCCCGACTGCCGTGTTAAAAGTTCCATAGGATATAATGGAACTTGTAATAAGGTGGATGGGATACCAGTCAGATTTGGGACAGAGTAATCCCCTCCGCCAAGGTCGTAATCAGGCTCTCAGTTATTCATAACCGTTTATTATATGAGGGGCACTTCGCCAGCATTGTCTCATCACAAGTATATTTTTATGAACGGAAAATCTTTTCCACAATATTTTGAAAAATATGTTCCATTGCTCTGGTCTCTGAATGCAAAAAGTTACACTTGATGATGTCATTACAGCAATCGCTTACACTTGACGATGTCATCAGCAAAAATGTGCTATGCTCAATGACATCATATGGATGATATATTACCCTCATTGTTATTACTCACTCAAATTTAAAACCAGAATTTCTCAATGAGAATTTCAAATGTCTTCCCTGTGCTGCCTGACCTGTATGATTTATTGATGGAAGCAGCAGTTGTGACATCACAGGGCTGCGAGCCAAAATATGTGTGTATGATGTGCGTTAACAGATGTAAGTTTAAGAAACTAAAACATGTAATTTTGTATTTGGTATATAGCTTGTAAAAACACTCCAGTTCCACGTGGTTCTCAAACTAGTTAATATAAGTCATGATTCCATTAGGAACGATGTTTGTCAGTCTTGAAATTATGACAAATTTACGAGTCACTCTAGTGTAATGAATGAATAAAAGGCAAGGAATCATCAACATATAAAGAGATTTTAACAGATGGAAACAGTTTAGGACATTTTCAAAAAGAATAGACAAAGTTGTACAAGTTTAAAAACTCATGATCGAGGCAAACGGCTGACTGAAATTGCGCCCCAGTGTCCAACAAAACTTCATTAGGACAACCCCCAAGTGAAAAAATATCATTCAAAAATGAAGTAACACTTGAAGCAACGCTTTTGGGGCTGCCTCACAAAAGTTCTAGCCACTTCCACAAATGATCAATCAGCACTACAGCTTACGTCTGTGGGGGCGATAAACATAATATGGACACTGTTAACGCTGAATTAAATAATGAATATTCATGTAATTTGAGTGTTGAATTTGCGAAGAAAATGAAATAACGTAGGGAAAAATAATGCACGCATTTCAAGGTGCGAATACCTGAGTGTCCACCAATGTTCACGAAGCATACTTATTAATGGCTTATTAATTATTAATATGAAATGATGAGCTTATGTTTGATTAATATAGTAATATGTCATATTAAGGGTTATGCTTTATGTATTAGTTTTATTAATTGTAGGCCTTCACTTAGCGAGGTCTTGGCCTAGTTGCACGGCCTCATGTAAAGCTGTATTTCTTAGGCATTTAATAAAATGGCTGTCTAGAGAATTAAATTGTGATTTTCCACTGTACTGTCCATGTGCTCGTAGCTAAAAATCTTTCTCAGGAGAACTGCTTTCTAGAATATGCGGTTCTAGCTAATGCAACAATGTTTAATGTAATGCATGTGAGACTGACTTTCCCAGGAGAAGACAAAGACCATACTGACTGGAGTATAAGCTGCCACAAAATTTTTACCCGACGAGCCAAATGATGGGAGCAGGACAAGAGGAGCCAATCGTCGACATGTAAACCATGTACAAGAAGAAATGTAGATTTTAAGTTTTAGTTTTATTGGGCAAAGTGTAAACATGCGATTCATGAACCAATTAGGATGTGGGAAGTAGTTTTAGGAAATCTAACTTAGCCATACTGCACTGAGGTAAGACAGCGCATTTGCCCATTTTCTATCTTGCCGTAAGGTCATTACTTTCTTGACCGTCTTGAGAAGAGACGTGCTTAACTTTACCACTAAAAGAGACTTGCCGTTTCTGAACTTTGATGCTGAATCCTGATGCCTTGCTGACCAGACTGATATCCTGATGATGAAGACTATCTTAGCTTGCTGATCCAATTGAGGAGAGGTATACTATCACTGATATTGTTTGCTATGTCTCTTTGCTTTTGTTTCTAGGTACCAATCACTTTTTTGATAGTGCCATAGCTAGATGTTTTTCCAAATGTGTGTCGACTAAATTACTTTGCATGAAGCCCAAACATGCTATTCTAATTTGGTGGTAGTTAGGGAGCTCACTGATGATGTTCGCTATATGAAATAACAACTGATGTCTTTTCTTTGCAGAATCTAACTGTATGTAATATCGTTTGCACAGTTATTCTTGTTATTAATTTGTACTGTAACTTTCGAATGTGTAGTAGCTCAGGCTTTGTTTAGGTTGTGATTCTTTTGCCGCTTTGGACACCCAGTGTTGTCTCTGTATGTTTATCAATTGATTTTGAGATTAACCTACATTACATTCGCATTGTTAATATAGGGAAATAAATATTCTAACTTTTAAATAAAGGTGTGGTTATTCATGACTGCAAGGTCATGGTGTGTGACAATTACTGACTCTTATTGATTACTAACGTTGTTGATTGTTATTGATTATTGAGCTGCATGTACGGGACGCAAGGTAGGAAAACCTCAAAGCGAGTCAAAAGGTTCATCAACCTATTCATGTCCCCTTTGTAAGTTTACTTGTTAAGGTCTGACGCTCTAACAACACGGTAAATCAGTGCCAATCCACTACCCTCCACATGAAGGAATAAATATACTTTAGATTGAATTCTGCTTTTCAGACTCCTGTAATCCTACCTACTTGCCTACCTACTATCCACCCACACCCTGGTCCATGCGAGCCACCAGTCTTTTTCGTATAATCTCTTCATTTTAAAGGTCGTGGCCAGTTGACCCTCACTAGTAATATCAATTTATTCTACTTTTTCAATGGAAAGTTCAGACTACATCATTTTTTAAAGTTGTAGGCAATAGGTAAAGTACCTGTGGTAATAGAAAAAGTGGCATTCACTGTAACACAGGTTGACTATACTACTTGAGTAATTTATTCAGCTTCATGCGGGCAGGTAGAGGCACAGGAAATTGTGCAAGGGCTTTTGGATGTGTATCAGAGTAGCATGAAAAGTCACCACAGTACCTTCTCCTGTACATCCTTTTCAGACCAGCTACGTAACTTTCTTCAAATCACTGTCATTTATCATGGCATTCCTCTATTCCTCATCTGGAATGCTCCCTATCTCTTTCAAGTCTACCTCAGACACTAACTAGTCTTTGGGCCTGATTTAGAGTTTGGCAGACGAGTTACTCCAACACAAACGTAACGGATATCCCTTCCGCCGTATTACAATGTTCAGAACATATAATGGCATCGCAATACTGTCCATCTTATTTGTGACAGAGTAACCCCATCTGCCGAACTATGTCTTCACCCTCGTCTTAAGAAACTACATTCTCCTAATTACCATATTTACTAAGCCCTTGAGACAGATTTAGTAAGCCCTTGAGTTGCCACTGCATCACTCAAAGCAACGCAAAGGTTTAAGTGAGATTTACTAAGCCACACAAAGCCACCTTGCGTGGCTCTTTGTGGCTTAGTAAATCCAGAGGAAAAGCAAGGTAGTGAAGTCACTGCTTTGTGTGATGAGTTGGGAAGGCAATTCATGGGTGGAGAATGGTCATCTCCCCATGGGTTTTGACACAATCACAGGTTTGCTAAGGTTAGTAAGAAGTGAGAAGTGAACACCCATCTATTCAGATCAATGTATTCACACTTCATGTCTAAGAATGGAGGACATCCTTAACTAGTTGGGTGCAGAGGACAGCTCCGTGCCATCCTCCACACGAGTGCCCGTGTTTTGAGGATGGCTCCAAGCTGTCCTCACACATGAGGCAGGAAATCCCCCTGGCTCAAACACTAGGGAGGTTTCCTTTTGTTCGTTTTAGCCTCGAGAGCTGGAGAAGAGCTTCCCCAGGAGCCCGAGGCGCTTTTTTTTACAATGTAATGACGATCAGCGCATGGTGCATGGTTGCTACCTCCAATGGGCTCCCAGGGGCAGGAACAGAAATCCTCCTAGGCACTAGGGTTTTTTATTGGGGAGTAAATGGCTAGAAGGGGCCCACCTAGGCATTGTGCCTAGCCCCCATTACTCCCAATAAAAAAATGACTTTCTGCCCTCAGTTGGGGGCATATTGGAAGAGTTTTCATCCCATCTGTCCCTGCGTGGGCCAGACAACCCACTAGACTACCAAGATGTGGAAATAACCCCCAGCAGTCTTTTTGCTCTCCATCGGGGCAGATTGGAGTTGTTTTCCTCCAATCTGCCCCTAGCGCACCAGACACCAGGGAAGATGTTCTGTGGAGAAATTGGTCGGGCGGCCAGCCTAGGCATTGGGCCTAAGCCCACCCCTCAAATTACCCCCAATAGTCTTGCTGCTCACCCCAGGGGGCAGGTAAGAGGTCCTTAACTCCAGTCTACCAGGGTGGTGGGAGAGAAAGCCCACTAGACACCAGGGAGTTTTTTTTATTGCTACAATGTGTTGGGATGGCCTGCCCACCTACACATCAGAGCTAGGCTCCACCTCCAATGAGACCCTAGCAGTATTTCTGCCCCCGCAGTCTAAAGCATCCCCATCTTTTTGGCAAGACGGGAAATTTTGATTTTGGATTTTCTTTTAATACATATGGGTAGAAGATTTGGGCTAAGTCACATTTTTGTCCTACGTGTATGCTGAATGGATGCACTTTTCTGGCTCAGGTCAGCTGCCACCTGGGGAAACCAATTAAACCCAAACATTTCTGAAAACTAGACATCCAGTGGAGTCCAGGATGGTATGCCTTGCATGGACACTGTAAAGTTTTCTTACCCACAATGCCCTGCAAAGTTAGCCAAAAGTTGCACATTTGCCTTGCATTTCTATGTTCATAAACTCCTGGAATCAGCAGGAATTTACAAAATCCCTACCAACCAGCGTAACCTCACTTTTCCTGATACAAATGCTACCCCACTTGAGTGACTTGGCCTAGTTCTCCCATCAGGCACAAAGCAAACCAGGGTCAATGCGAGTCCAACCCCTCAAACTTCCTTCATGCCCCAAACCACCCACTCACCAACTTTCTCTGCAATCTCCCCCTTACTCGTCTTTCAACACTCCTCACCTGTCCATCACTCTCGTCACCATGTTTCACGTATCAGCTTTTCACTATGTAATGATTTTAATTTTGCACACTTACCCCTATACAGTCCATCTTCACACTAACTGTGAGGTTCCTGGCAATAGGGCTACTTTCTAAACTAGAGTGAGACAGGATTTGTTTGATAGTGCTGAACTGTGGAAACAGCAGTAATGCACTTAAAGTTGTGCAGTACATATGTCATAATTTCACCTGTTTTGGGATTTTGGTGGAATAGATTGGTTGCATTGGGTCTTCATGATATTCAGATTTTTAGAGTATGCTTCTAATTATTCAACATTACTTCCTTCGTCTTAATCAGTGCCTATACTTTGCAGTACCCTAGGTGAATAAAACTCAATTCTCCCTTGCGTTTTCAAAGACAGCAGGTTAACGACTGAGGGAAAATTATTTACCTTGCAAAATAAATTAGGGTAGGAGTTCTCAGGCAAAAAGCCATGCAGAACTGACAAAATAAAATTTACATTTCACTGTGTCATTCTGCAACCTTACTGCTTCAGAATTTTACCGCCTGGTCACAGCAAGCATAAAGATGATGTAGGGCTTTTTCCAATGGTAGCCTACTAGCATTGCTGGAGTAGCATAATTTTTGGGACGCTACTCCAGCAATGCATGAGTTTAGTGGCCGCAGATGCATCAGAATTTCTGACACATCTGTGAAAACGTGCGCAATGGAGCTCTATACTGTAAGTGCAGTGCACCCATAGGGCATTAGGGGATCTTAGGGAAAGGCAATAAATCTGACACATTGATGCACATGCGTCATATTCTTTTAAATGAGACCCTTTATTTCTAGCCTGTGGGTATTTTAAGGTTTGCTGTATGACATACTGCAGATGTCAAATAGTTTTGGATTTTTTTTTAACCAGGCATTCTACCGATGTCAAATCTTTATGTTGATATCGTTAACCAATTGATGAAGCATTGGTTGACTGCATTCTTCATTTAAGGAAACTATTGTTTTGTTTTAAAACCTACAATATGAGACATGCAGGAACCAGAGCAAGCCTCACATCAATTAAAGATATCCCCCATCTTTTCTTCCCTTATGACAAAGTGCCAGTAATGTATGTGCACACAGTCGCAAATGCAATGTTACCACTTTGTTTCATGGAATGATGTTCTATTAACATTGACATGAGTGAGGCTTTAGGCCTATTCCTGTTTTTAAGTATGCAAAAAATCATCTCCCCTCCTCCTTCTTGTGTACCTCTGTACCACAGAGCACAGAATGTGTCCCTCTGGCTTCATAATAATTGAAATTCAATAAGTTCAACATTCTGTTTTCACTGAATCATTATAAAATTTTATTTTTTCTCTTCCTGATGTTCCTCGACAGGATGTATTATACAAATGAAAGACATTTACTTTGGTCCAGTAGAGGTGCAGCTTGTATTCTCAAAGTAGTATTGTTTTCTGTGTAAAATATAGTCCAGCATATTTATTGGAAATAAGGCAAATGTTAGGTTTACTATATAGCTGGTTTTATAATTTTTTATTGTTTGAGATATGTAACCTTCTGTGTCAGTCCGTGGTGATTGCACAATTTGCTGTCTAGGAAATGCATATAATGTCTCAGTTGAAGACAAGCTAGGATTTCTTACACAACTCTTAAATAGTAGATTCATGCTGATCTGTTTTTGTATTGGAACGTAATAATTTGGAGTCCCGTTACCTGATTCTCATTGAGGCAGACTTCACATCAAAGCCTTATTTACTTAATACTTAAAATATTTTCACAATCCTTGTCTTAGGGGTGGGTGGAGCTCATGGAGTTTCACTACTTGAAATTCCGCAAAGTAGTTAAGAAACTCAGCGAAATTCCACCAGCTGGCGTCATCGCTCGATACGCCCATTTGCTCTATGTTTTCATGTTCAGGAGCACAATTCACGTTCTCATGCTGAAAATATCACATAAATGGCACCAAGCAGTTTGCACGTATGCAGCCATTTTGTTTCCTCTGTCTCTCTGTGCATGGTGCTGGGCCTAACTTTAATCCACCATTAGTCTTTCAAATTATCCACTCCTCATTTTCCTTTATTTTCTTCAGTGGGTGTCTTTGTGTTTGTGTATTCTATGTTTCTGTCTTTTTTCGTGTGTTTTTTCATGAATATATTGTTTTTTTTGGTTTGCTTTTCCCCTTACTTCTTTATTTTTACTACTTTACTACTTCCTTTCTTATATTTCTTCCCCTTTCTTTTTTCCACCCTCCACCATGGCAGAGCAGGGCAGCAGAGGGCGTGGCAGCGCTGGTGCGGCTTCTAGCCGCTTACTTTGCAGAAGTTGGTGCCTCCAAAGGGTGCAGCCCCTCCCAATTTTTACTGAGGTGGAGGTGGCAGCACTTGCGTTTCTTGTGGCACACCACCTCCCCTACATGCTGGCAGCAGGCAGCAGGGCAAGGGGCAGCTATGCCCTTCAGAGCATTGACTGCCATGGGGGAGGGTGTGCCAGTTTGTGGGTCGGCACACTGGGGTCCAGGGCACCCAGCAGCAGTTGATGCACCATTGGGCTTCCATAACAGATTCATACCTGTTGGACTTTTTCCCTTTTGTAGGGTTTTCTGACATGTTTTTATCGGCTTTAGGACTCTGGGCACTTTACCACAGCTAACCAGTGCTAAAGTAATTATGCTCTCTGTGTAAATTGTATTGTTGATTGGTTTATCAATGATTGGCATATTTGATTTACTAGCAAGTCCCTAGTAAAGTGGACTAGAGGTGCATAGGACCTGTAAATCAAATGCTACTAGTGGGCTGCAGTACTGGTTGTGCCACCCACATAAGTAGCCCTATAATCATGTCTCAGACCTGCCACTGCAGTGTCTGTATGTGCAGTTTTAAACTGCAAATACGACTTGGCAAGTGTACCCACTTGCCAGGCCTAAACCTTCCTTTTTCTTACATGTAAGACACCCCTAAGGTAGGGCGTAGGTAGCCCCAGGGACAGGGTGCAGTGTATGTTTAAGGTAGGACATATACAAATGTGTTTTATATGTCCTGACAGTGAACTCTCTGAACTCACAATATAAAAATACATCTTTTAGTAAAGTTTGTTTTTAGATCGTGTGTTTGAAAATGCCACTTTTAGAATGTAGGCATTTTCTTGCTTAAGCCATTCTGTAACTCTGCCTGTTAGTGGATTCCCTGCCTGGGTCAGTTTGACAGTTGGGCTGTTTGCACCTCTCTCTAGACAGTGACACAAAGGGAACTGGGGTGTAGCCTGCATATCCTGATGAGCCATCTGTGCTGGCAGGGAGGGGAGGAGTGGTCACTTACACCTGAAAAGAGGGCTGTGCCTGCCCTCACACAATGCAGTCTCCAACCCCCTGGTGTATATCTGTGGCCTGGCCTGGGCAAGGAAGGATCTTACAAACAAAAGAGACTTTTCTTTGAAGCATCCCTACTTCAAAGGCAGAAAGGGGTATAAGAAGGGCACCCAAACCCCTGAAAATAAGATCACTCCTGGAATCAAGAGGAACCTCTGTCAAGGAGAAGAGCTGAAGAGCTGAGGAGAAGTGCTACCCTGCCTGTGACTATGCTCTGTGGAGCTATCCTGAAGTTTCTGCTTCTGCCTGTGAAAGGGGACAAAGACTGGACTCTGTGGCATATTCCTGCTTGAGAAGAATCTCCAAGGGCTTGGACTGAGCTTGCCCCCTGTTCTAAAGTCTCAGGGCCATCAAAGACGTCTCCTACCAGCACCTGGACTCTCTGCTGAGACTCCTGCCCTGACAAGTGGTGCCCTATCAAGTCCCTGGGCCCTTGAACGGAGAAGCTGGTTAAAATCCAAGAAAACTTACTTTGGACGACTCCAGAACGACGCTGCTGCTGAATCCCGTGATGCCGCCTGCACCCGACTCTGTGGTCCTCACTGGAATTGGATGACCCTTGCAGGGCTGACACTGCTGCAGCCCTGCCAAAGTCTGTGACTCCGTGGAAGTCGCCGTACCACGTTGTGACCACCGGACACCGCCGCTGCCCAAAGTGCGCAGATTAAACGCTTCTCACCGATGCAGCCTCACCTCCACCTCTCCACAGCAAGGACCCGATGCCTCTTCGTGATGCCTCAGCCCCTTTGTCATGCAGCACCAGAACCGACTTCGCCTCGAATCCAGCGACGCCACAATAACCAACTACGCACACCAGCTTGTTCTCACACTTTACTAAGGTACTGTACCTGGGGACCTGCATGACTCTTTGCCTGGTGCCATTGGCTTCCGATTGTTGAGAACAACTCCGTCATGACGCCGTGTTAACACCTCATTGAAGCTTTTTGTGTTTCTAAGTGCTATTCTTGAGTTTAATCTTTAACAATTCATAACTTGACTTGTGTATGTCGGATTTTTGTTGTTTTGGTCTTGCTTTGTTCAAATAAATATTGGCTATTTTTCTAAACCTGTGTTGAGTCATTTTGTTGTGTTTTTACTATATTACTGTGTGCGTTGGTACAAATACTTTACACCTGGTCTCTGAACTTAAGCCTACCTGCTTGTGACAAGCTACCAAGGGGATGAGCGGGTGTTAACTGAGTGTGATTGTCCTTTACACTTACTAGAGTGAGGGTCCCTGTTTGGACAGGGGGTAACCTGACTGCCAACCAAAGACCCCATTTGTAACAATACCCTTTCAAATTTTACCCTTTTAACATTCGTCAACTATAGTGAGGTATGTGTGGGTAAATAAATGGGCCTGTGACCCGTAATCAGCCACATCAAATTCCATTGGCCCATGGGGTATCAGCAATATACTGCTACTGTTCCACTCTACTTTAAAAATAAAATGTTTGCACAGAGCACTGTTTGTAATTTCTCATTTTTCTTTTTCTTTCTTGCTATAGCTACTCCTGGTGGACATCCTCATATGCACCAGGAGATAACAGCCCAGCTGCAATGAAAGAGTCTGGTGTGCATCTGCACCAAATATCAGTGGCTGGTTGCTCTTCAAGAGAAGGAGAGCGAGGCCCAGGCAGCTGTAAACATGCCTGCTGGTCGGAGCTCCTACAATTGGCCACCAGATCCTCCATCCTCCCAGCAGCCGTCACCAGGTGGCATCAGCCAATCCATGTCCCACCGCTGTTCCCTCACGTTCAGACCACATTTTTTCTCTTTGGACTTTGGTTGGACTTTCATTGGACTTTGGTTGGGGACAGGGTGATTTATTTGGGGCGAGAGGTGGGCCTGTTGTGGGTAAACAAGATTAGTTTTCTATTTGTAAATAATAAAAGCAGAATCATTTATTTTACTTCATTTATGCCTCAAATTGTTATTGTGGGATTTTAGTTTGCACTGCTGTCTTTTAGTGCGGTGTCAGATAGTTATACCCTTTCTCCCCTGCCCTCTGTATCTACATTGACCACTAGGGGTTGAGTATCATACATACACACAAACATCTTCTGTAGAAGTTAATTACTACCTAGACTAGTTCACTTTAATCCATAGCTCTCTTGCCTGAATAGGTGAAGCGAGGGCTAATACCTCAGTCTTTTTACTGCAGGGTTTCTCAAGGTGGCATCTTATCTCATGTTGATGGTGGTAGTAGTAGCAGGCCAGCACACTAACAGGGAAGACACAGGTGGCACTCCCACCTACGTGACTTCTATTGAAGGATTAATCAAAGGGCTATCCATCACTGTCAAGTAGATTGAAAGAAACAATAGAGTTAGTGGGTTATATTCTATCGTAACTTTAGAAAGACTGAGACCAGACTACCACTGTGACAGTATGACACACAATAAAGAAGAAAAGAAGATCTGATATGACAATAAAAACTAGCAATATCAACTTCTTCTGAGCAATGGGGAGTTAGTATTTAGTGAAAACTAAACTTAGGAAATGAACCTTCAGGTCAGAAGAAGTGGGATCAGAATAAGGTTAAGCGTTTACACAGCATGCAACACGAGGCCTGAATGATGATGTCAACAAATGATGCGTGGGTGGTTAAATGGAACAATGTGGGCTATTGCTGAGGTAATAGATGATCATGCAGTGACTCTGTTTCAATTTCACCACATCCACCCCACTAAGTGTGTTATCCATTTATGGGAAAAAATTAAGTCACATCTCAATAAAAATCACACAGCCAGTAGGGAGAGGGTTAGGGGCTCAATGAATGGATGGAAAATGGGATTTGGGGAAAGCTGTGACAAAGACAAACACTACACACAAAAAAACAATGACAATATTTATCGGAGCTCTGAGCAGCACACTATCGTGTGTTGTGGAAGGAAATGAAGGAATGAGTATGACACAGTTCAGTTAGAGTTAAATGCATTTCAAACAGTCCACCAGCCCAGAGAGACCCAAGGCTGTAAATCTCTAAATGTTCTGTCTTCTTGTTTTGAAACATACAGATCATGGAGGAGTGAAGGTAACTCACCCACTTCTAAAAAATATTACTTTTAAAAGTAAAATAATACTATATTGCCAAATTGGGGGGTGCATCTCCATTCTTCCCTGAAAGTCCCTCACTCTTAGGTGCTTGCCTGAACCTGTCTGGTGGGTAAGCTGGAGTAATGAACTTTCACAAAGCTTTGTTCATGCAGAAAAGGACTAGGAGAAGGCCTGCATATTAAAAAACAGTAACTGTTTTATAGAGTAAAGGAGAAGAATAGAAGGAAGCAAGGTAAGCTTCATGAGGAGTCAGGGCTGTACCAAGAAGACTCAGAGAGGCAGAGCAAGAACATAAAGAGGAGTTTCACGTTTGAAATGCAGCAAAGCAAACAAACACTCAGCAGCATTCCCCAAATGTATGCACTTCTCTCTAGTCCATAGAGCTGAGTGAGTACTAGGCGCAGAGTCTTCATCAACATCATGGTTTTTCTTTCAAGTCAATAACTTTCTTCTCCTATCTGTTGGGGTAGTCTCACCCTGAGTCCTTCCATCCTGATTCCAAGTAACTCTGTCCAAGTCCCAAACCGAGCAAGTTAGACCTGTGTAGCGCACTGCAGTTGAAAAACAAATAGAGAAACATATTTGGAGTGTTTTGAGTCGATTTTTGTTTAGTAACTAAAGTGACTGGTCTGGTCTCTGAAAAACCAAAAGAAATGTGTGGACCCTGCAGGTAAATTTAGCTAAGTTTGAAAGACCAATCACTTTCTGGAAAAAATGATCACCCATAAGCCCCCAGACATTACGAATCATCAAAATCAAGTTTACAAATTTGTGGAACTCCCTCCCTCACTGTCTGCCACCACATACATCATCAATCATCCCTCACAATCACTTAATATATCATCACTCATTGGTGCAATAGTTAGCAGTTACCTCTTCTAATCTAAGCACGGTGGTGGATACAAAATTACATCTCCTCTTTGATGCTAGCAACACATTGGAATTTGGCATTGCCACTGGCAGTCTTTTATCAGTGATCTTCTGGGGCAGCCCTGCTAAGTGATGGAAAAAAAGGATAGGCAATGGCAAGTGAGGGAGGCAGGCATTGTCTTAGGTGTCCTGAAGGGGATGTGGAGGCTTCTTCACTGCACACTGGTCCAACTAAAATCTGACCATATATGTAACTAAAAAATGGTTAGTAGAATAAATCCGACACAAACAGAATGTTCCACTAGCTGTTTTATTTTTTGCAAAGAATGGAATAAGTTCAACAAGAAATAATTAAAACGCTCTATGGTGGCACTGGCCTACTCAGTTTGGGAAGTAGAGTTTTTCCTCAAACTCAGGTGGTTTGTCCTCAAACTCAGCTAACACACTTGATTCTGACCAGGCATCCTCCTCCTCCTGTAGTGTTTTGGGAACAGTGTAATCAGGTGGTAAGAAATGATTGTTCTTTTTGATCATGGTAATCTCGCCACATTTTGAGGTGAGAGACTGGTCCTTCTCACTATAACAACTGCACTGGTTGCACTGAACACATGCTCAACAGGCACACTGGCTACAGGACAAGCCATTTACTTTATTGACAGCCTGCTAAGCTCTGGCCACTGGTGCATCTTCCCATACCAGTACACCAATTGGTTTGAATCCACATACACCTCTTTTGGGTCATCCAGATACTCCAGGAGCTTCATCTGAATGCTCATTGGTACTGCCACTTGCTCAACATTTTTTGCCTTCACCTCTGCACTGGGCTTAAGACCTGCCACTTGAAACCAAGCCAATGCAGAGGTTAGTCACGATTATTCTGTTGCCGTTGTTGCCAGTGCTCTCGTTTCTGGTGTTGGCTGCTTTTAGACAAGACTATCCTCTCTGGAAGTTGAAGGTGGCACCCCGGAACTGCGGGAGTGGGACTCTAAGTTCCAGCTGTTCTTCTTCCAGGTCTCAGAGTTGCTCAACAAACCACCTCTTTTTTTTTGGAACATCCCCTTCAGAAAAGGGAATGAAAATAGGAAGATTTTTTTTGTAATGTAAATCAAGTAGGGTGGCACAGATGTACTCTTTGGAATTAGATAATGTAATTTTGCAGCCTTGGATTACAAGTCAAGTGAAAGCTTAAGCTCTCAAACTAGGTATGCACTTCTGTGTTTTTCTTCCCACCTCCTAGTGCAAACCTTTCATACACTTTCTTTAGCTGGTCGTGTAGTAAATGCAACAACAGGATAGCTTGGGCCATCATACTATCCTCCTTGATAACTTCCTGTGTGAAGACCTCCAAAGGGAGCAGCATCTGTGTCAGGCATTTGACCAGGCCCCATTTGTCTGCATCCATGGTCATAGCTTTCCCAAGTAGATCCCCCTCTATTTGAATGACATAGTCATTGATCCGTCTGCACTGCTCAAACATTTCAACGTATTGGTTGAGTGCCAACGTAATGGCACCTTCCCTATCTGGGCTTTAACTGCTACTCTATTAGCACTCTAAATAATCATCAACTGCTTCCAGGCGTTAAAAGAAAGGCTGAAATGAGTGCAGATTTGTCTGCAGGTAGTCATTATGTTGCTGATTATGTCTTTTTTTTTAGAAACCCTTGCACAATCAGGTTGAGGCAGTATGCCAAACACAGTACCCTGAAATAGCTACTGTCTGACATGGCCTTGACAATGTCACTGCCATTGTCCGTGGCAACAAATCCAATTCGGAGACCTCTAGGTCATAGCCATTCAGACACCTTGCTGTTAAATTCATCCAAGAGGTTTACAGCTGTATGTGATTTCTCCATAGCGAACAAGATTACTGTTGCATACCACTGAACGCTCTTAAAATGTTCTTTAGGGCCAAGACATGTAGATAGTTTTTGCATTACCCCCACAAAAGAGATCCAGTGTGTGGTGATGAACATGTAACCAGTCGCCTGACAACTGGTCCACATGTCTGTCATCAGGTGGATACTGTGGACAACAGTTTGCTGCAAAGCTTTCCAATCAATTGCAGCACATCTTGATGCAGCTCTAGAACAGCAACTCTGGCAAAATAGGTCCGACTTGGAACCTTTCATTTCATGCAGATGGTTGCCGCAAATTCTAAGAATCCCACTCCTTCCACAAAAGAAAAAGGGAGGAGATCGAGCCCTAACATTTTTGCCAGCTTCCCATTGTACAAATGTGCTGTTGGGTGGTTACAGTCCTTAAACAAGCCCATAACAATAGCCTGGGTTTTCTTCGTATCTGGGGCCACTGACACAGTCAACTTTCGAGAATGAGGTGGCGGCAGACTCAATGTGCATCATGGAGCAGTCAATGTATGCCTTGGTGTCCCCATTTGACTCTAAGGCCCTCATTACAACCCTGGCGGTCAAAGACCGCCAGGGCTGTTTTGACGGAAGCACCGCCAACAGGCTGGCGGTGCTTCACATGAGATGACAAATCCCCCTCCCGCCCACCAAAGTTGAAATGAGGGCCTAAATCTTCTGGTACCATTGTGAGGTCACTAAGGTGGGTGATCCTGGTACACTGCTGGGGACAGGGATGCTTTGCATGAGGATCTCACCCTCTTCTTGCTCACCTTCCACTGTGATTTGACTAGTTGTAGCTGATGTTTCCTGGCTCTCCTCACCTTCACCACCACATTCAGCTATTTTTTTAAGGTGCTCCACCCACCAGATTGCATTATGTTTTCTCTTATGGGTCGTCTGGCCTCCAGTACCTTAATGTGAACCAGGCTTACTGCGATGAACACTTGCATGGCAAATGGAGCATATTACAATGTTCTCCTCCTGTTTGCTAAGCGTAAAATATTCCAAAGTGCAGAGGAGTACTTTCTTTATGGGCCATTGCCAATGCTGAAGAAGAACTAGAGGTAGGTGGGTGCGTTGTTGATTGCTTCTCTGTAGTGCATTCTTCTACTGAGATAGGGGTTAGGGCAGTAAAGCCATTCTTTTTCCTTGCTGGAGATCTGAGAGCCAACAATTTTAAGAGAGGATATTTTTGCTCGACAGGAAGCCTGACCTCCTGTTCTGCTCCAACTTCAGGAAGATCTGCTATTGCAGGCTGCGCAGCTGCCAGTTTCAGTTTATTTTATTATGTTACGGAACTCTATAGAGGTCCACATATACAGAACAAATACATAGAACAAATAAATAACACAATCTTATCCATAAGGAAACCAACCACCCCTCCAGAAGCATCTAATCACATAAAACAAACATTATTCCTGAACAAACTTTAAAACAGAATTTGATACTTATTAAATTTAATACAAAGATGAAACGCATTTTTAAAAATTTTATAGCAAAACTTTTTATTAGGGGGATCAGAAAAGTCCAGAAATAACTCAGAAGCAGTGCATAAGGAAAGGTTGAGACAGATAGGGCGTATCCACTTACGGCAGAATAACAGCAAGGCCGAACATATGAAAACTACATGGTTCAGGTCTTGATCACCATTAAGACAAATATTACAAGTGGCTGAAGATCCATACCATCTGGCCCGCATTGAATTGAGGGGAAGCAGCCACCGTCACAGTAGGCGACAGAAACATCTGATCCTGTGAGGCAGGTTCCAGCTGAAGTAGGGCTGCATTTCCCTCAAAAGAATAGTGTCATTTGCAGATTGAAAGCCCTGCCTGTGTGCTCAGGCCTTTTTATCCCGGCGAAGGCTTGCAAACCAAGGTACATGTCTAAAAATAGCTCAACTGTGACTGAGGAATTGTGGGAATTGAGGCAGGGTCTAACTGTAGGCCCCAAGGCCTGAAGATGATTGTTTAGCCCTTTTGGTGTACAATCCAATATGATTATATCATCGGCATAGAGCAAACAGGGTATGGGCCGTCCTCCTGAAGATGATTGTTTAGCCCTTTTGGTGTACAATCCAATATGATTATATCATCGGCATAGAGCAAACAGGGTATGGGCCGTCCTCCTAATATAGGGGCAATACTCTTGCACCGAGATAAGTAAATGGGTAAGTCAGAGATGTACAAGGAAAACAGCACCAGGGCCAACATACAACCTTGTTTTAAACCATTCTGAGTTGGAATTTGATGGGATAAGTCCCCAGCACCCCCTAACAGTCCCCTACACAAGGTGGAAGAATGCAGGGCAGTCACCAAATCTAGGAGGATACCTGGCATGCCTAATCGAGAGAGCTTTGCCCATAGCATAGTCTGATCTACTTTATCAAATGCCAGAGAAACATCAATAATGCTACATAAATCACCTCCCAGCTCAGAGAGACATATTTCTCATTTATTACCTGAAGGGCCGATATGTTATCATTTGTACCATGCTGAACTCGAAAGCTGGATTGCTCCAGAGGGATGATTTTGTTCCTTTCTGCTGAGTCACTAATCTGGGAAAGCAAATATTTAACAAATATTTTACCCAGCTCATCCAACAGAGGAAACTGGCGGTAATTCCCGGGACAGTTATGGTTCCCTTTCTTATACAGGGGAACAATAATACTACCCTTCCAGGATGGTGGAATTTTTCTGGTTTCATAGCAACACTTAAAGAACAGAAACAATATTTTACTCCAGGTGGGAATGTCATGTTTTATAGCTATTATAGCAATTTCATCAGGACCCATTGCTGCAGAGCTATGCAAGCCTCTAATAACATCCTCAATTTCTTTCATAGTGGGGTGTGAGTATGAGGGTTTGTCACCAGTTTGCTGTGAAACAAATTCTCGCGGCTGCTGTCCACTTTGCTCCATTTCCTAAACGATTGGGTAGTACTTTGTGAAAGGGACAAATCCAATTCAACGTCACTGCTCATCAGTGTCAAAATGATTGCAGTGGCTGGCACATTGACAGACATGGTCTTGAGCTTATGTTGGGGTGGTGCTGTTGATGCAGGAGTGCTGTTCCCAGGTTCCTCCCTGGATGGCTGGTGTGGCAGGCACATGTCTCCTGAAAAAAGTTATGGTCGGCACGCCACTTGTGGAAAGCTGTTTCTTCTCACTGACCACTTTCTTCGGAGCAACTTTCTTTGGAGCCATCTTTAGGTTCTCACTTACCAGTGGCACTAAGCTGCTTAAGCGAAAGGGATTGGAGTACTGAAATCACTGCACAAGCCTTTTCTTCCGCAGTACCGTGGGTGATGTCTCTTTCTCTTTTGTGCATGTAAAAGCAACCAAGCAAGAAAAAACATGTAGTTACTGATTAGTGAATGTTTGCCCTGTTGCAGGTTGAAATGGTACAGACAAATGCAATATTAGTGTGGTTGGTTACTTATGTAATGAATTAAAATGTACCTAGACATCTTGAGGTCAAACCACACCACCACCATACCATAAAATGTCATTAAAAATAAGGCAACACAACATACAAATATAGCCATTTGCTTTATCTACATCTATTTTAAAGGAGACACCTGTGGTAGTCAGAGAGGTGCATGGGTAAATGGAATAATCCTTAAAAAACCTATTGTGGCATGGCGGTCCAGGGGAAAAGGAATAATCATTTGAAAATGAATGATGTTGCTGATGTGTCTGCGGTGCACTGCAGCCAGAGTGTCCAGGAGGAAATGGAATTACAGACCTAAAGAGACTGAATGCTGTAGTGCGGTTGTGCACCTAAGATGGATGGATGGATTGATGGTTGGATGGATCAAGGAAAAATGCAGATATAAACAAATACATTGTAAGAATAAAAAAAGTTTTAAAAAAATTGAAAAACCTCAAATACAAATTAAGAAAATTAAAATAAAAATAAGAATTTAAAATGATTTAAAAAAATTAAATATAAAATAAAAATAAAAACTTAGAATAAAAAAGTGCATAAAATTAAACAAATGATCAATAACTGCCGATGTTTGTACTGGAGGGCAAGAAGAAAGACACCTATTGCGAAGAAAGGACTGGAGGTGCATAATAAAAGATGCAAAAAAAGCATGTAATAATAATATAAGCAATGTTCATTGTTAGAAATGGGATTTTTGGTTGGCAGTCAGGTTACCCTCTGTCTAAGCAAGAACCCTCACTCTAGTCAGGGTAAGTCACACACAATCCAAATTATCCTGTTCCCACCCTCTGGTAGCTTGGCACGAGCAGTCAGGCTTAACTTAGAAGGCAATGTGTAAAGCATTTGTGCAATAAATCATACAATAACACAATATAGCACCACAAAAATACACCACACAGTGTTTAGAAAAATATATAATATTTATCTGGGTATTTGCAGGTCAAAACAATCAAAGATGCAATATGAATTTGTAAAGATATCACTAAAAAGTGATATGAAGTGTCTTAAGTCTTTAAAAAGTAAACAAAGTCTCTTTCAAGCACAAAGTACCAGGTTTACAGTCGAAAATCTCTGCAAAGGGCCGCAGAAGAAGAGATACGTGGAAAAATGGTGTGTGCGTCGATTTCTCCCCTGCACACACGGACTTGCGTCATTATTTTTCATGCGGGGAAGTCGTGCGTCGTTTTCTGGCGTGCGGACAGTCTCTTTCTGTGGTTCGCGGGATTACCAGATGTCCCGGGGTCTGTGCGTGGATTCTTCGGCTTGTTTTCCAGCTGCGCATTTTTCCGGGAGGCTGTGCGTGGAATTTTCGTTCTCACGGCAGGCGTCGCGTCGATTTCCCATCTGGAAGTCGGGCGGCGTTGTCCTTGCGAGGCCGTGCGTCGAAGTTCCGGGCGCCCCGAAGGCATCGTGTCGCTCAGCGTCGGTGTGCGGCGATTTTCTCGCCGCGGAGCAAGCTCTGCGTCGAAATTTTCAGCGCACGAAGAGTCCAAATGAAAAAGAGAAGTCTTTTTGGTCCTGAGACTTCAGGGAACAGAAGGCAAGCTCTATCCAAGCCCTTGGAGAGCACCTTTACAGCCAGACAAGAGTTCAGCAAGGCAGCAGGCCAACAGCAAGGCAGCAGTCCTTTGTAGAAAGCAGACAGGTGAGTCCTTTGAGCAGCCAGGCAGTTCTTCTTGGCAGGATGTAGTTTCTGGTTCAGGTTTCTTCTCCAGCAAGTGTCTGATGAGGTAGGGCAGAGGTCCTGTTTTATACTAAATTGTGCCTTTGAAGTGGGGGTGACTTCAAAGAGTGGCTAAGAAATGCACCAGGTCCCCTTTCAGTTCAATCCTGTCTGCCAGGGTCCTAGTAGGGGGTGTGGCAGTCCTTTGTGTGAGGGCAGGCCCTCCACCCTCCCAGCCCAGGAATACCCATTCAAAATGCAGATGTATGTAAGTGAGGCTGAGTACCCTGTGTTTGGGGTGTGTCTGAGTGAATGCACAAGGAGCTGTCAATTAAACCTGGCCAGACGTGGATTGAAAGGAACAGAAAGATTTAAGTGCAGAGAAATGCTCACTTTCTAAAAGTGGCATTTCTAAAATAGTAATACTAAATCTAACTTCACCAGTCAGCAGGATTTTGTATTACTATTCTGGCCATACTAAATATGACCTTCCTGCTCCTTTCAGATCAGCAGCTGCCACTTCAACAATGTATGAGGGCAGCCCCAATGTTAGCCTATGAAGGGAGCAGGCCTCACAGTAGTGTAAAAACGAATTTAGGAGTTTTACACCACCAGGGCATATAAACTACACATGTACCTGTCCTGCCTTTTACCCACACAGCACCCTGCTCTAGGGGTTACCTAGGGCACACATTAGGGGTGACTTATATGTAGAAAAAGGGGAGTTTTAGGCTTGGCACGTACTTTTAAATGCCAAGTCGAAGTGGCAGTGAAACTGCACACACAGGCCTTGCAATGGCAGGCCTGAGACAAGGTTAAGGGGCTACTGAAGTGGGTGGCACAACCAGTGCTGCAGGACCACTAGTAGCGCTTAATCTACAGGCCCTAGGCACATATAGTGCACTCTACTTGGGTCTTACAAGTAAATTAAATTGCCAATCATGGATAAACCAATCAACAGTACAATTTACACAGAGAGCATATGCACTTTAGCACTGGTTAGCAGTGGTAAAGTGTCCAGAGTTCAAAAGCCAACAAGAACAGGTCAGAAAAAATAGGAGGAAGGAGGCAAAACGTTTGGGGATGACCCTGTCAAAAAGCCAGGTCCAACATTCATCAAAATCAAATTCTTAGTATACATATGCTACAATGATCCAGAAACATATTATTAAATTGGCATCACACAATCACCCATGCAAGCCTATGGCAAACGCACACTGACTGAATGCACAAAATGACCCCCAGGCACGTGGTCAAACAACAAGAGTGAGCAAGGAGGCATGAAGACCAAATAACACATGCAAGCCTATGGCAAAGGCACACTGGCTGGATGCACAAAATGGCTGCAGCCATTTGGTCAAACAACAGCAGCGAGCAAGGAGGTATAAAAAACAAGGAGCACATGCAAGCCTATGGAAAAAATACACTGGGTGGATGAACAAAATGCCTGTCAGCCACATGCCCAAACAGCAATTGTGAGCAAAGAGGCATGAGGAACATGGACATAGACTACCCAAATTGGCCCCTGGCCAAATGGCATGGAGAACAAAGACAAATGATATCTGATACAAACACACACAGTGGTCAGGATGGTGGCAACACTGAAGAAACATTAATTCAGCAATGCAAAACATGAAAATTAACTGAGCTATAAAATTTTACAACAACACACATCCTCCTGTGCCATCAAATATTACCCCACATAAACACTTTTTGGAGAAAAAAATTAAACACAAACAATAGCCAACATTTATCATTTAATCCAATGACATCCCTGCCCTAAAGGAAGTTTTAAAACCATATACCACAGGAACATTTCTTGCATGCTCTGATGACTAGTACTGAGCCTACTGGCTAAATTGCCGATGGAAGTCTAGGCCACATAATAAAGTAAATGAATATTGCAAATGTAACAAACATGGAGAAAAGGTACTGAGCTGTGCAACAGTTTTCCTTTACAAAGATGAAAAATCAATGAAATGCAAAAAACAAAAAAATAACTAGGCCTGGACTTAAGGTCAAGGCCATCCACCACAGTGAAATATAAAAATCAAATTAAGGTACAAAGAAATACTGGTGCATGTCCAAGCAAACAAATAACACCCTTATACAATAGTTTTTTAACTTACTTGTGTGATGTCACAAAAGCACAACACTTAAATCCAAAGGAATATATACAGGAGACAAAGAAATTGATCCTTCCACCTCAAAATCCCAGTGAAAAGTGATCAGGAGATGGGCAAAGCACTGCTGGACGGGAGCAGGAAGTTGGTGTTTCTAGGGCACTTACTTCCTGTTGGAAATAAAGTTTTTTTAAAGTCTTCACGTGCTAAAAAAAACAACTTCAACAGTCTGTTGGAGAAGAAAATCCACTCAAAAACCTATATCTGAGCAGATTTAGCTGTACTCGGAGTGTTCGCATTCGTAAACACAACTTTATCAGTTCACTACAAAGGGAGGACTGGGAGTTTTATACTAGGTCCAGTGTGCTTACTCCCTGTGTATACATGTAAAACAAATGTGCACACTGTTCCTGAAGGAATTTAGAAGAGGGCGAAAGAGGAAAAGAAGGGGGAAAAAAAGGGGAGAGAGACTGTGAAGCCAGCGTTGTAGGAGTACCCTCTAGCATCACAGTCGGATGCTAGGCATCATCATCGGGTTTAACTCCTCGTCAGACGGCACTGCAATATCTGACGGGCCCCCACCTGAGGTGGTGGCTCTTCTACCGGGGGAGGACTCTGCGGCTCAAATTCAATCCGCAGATCGTACTGACAGAGGAGAGAGAAAGAAAATCTAAAATTAGCTCTGAACACCTAGTGATTTAATTTAATCCTTGAAAAAAAGGGGTCGGGCCAATATTAAAAACAGGTAGGAGTATCCAGGGAATAATGTCACTTTTACTCCTAAAGAACGGAAGTGAGGGAAGAGTTATCTCTCATTACCATAGGTCAACATGTTTCGCGCCTATTCGGTCAAGAATTGATCCATTGGCGCTTCTTCAGGACCATTAAATTGTAACTTCTCCTTCATCTATCTGATATTAAATAAAAACAGACATATAGAGGCCGTAAATGCTGAAAGGTCACTTACAGTCATCGGACCATTCGTCACAGTCAGTCTTTTAGGAAGTCGCCCTGCATGAAAATAAAGTGCAAGTAAAAAACAAAATGCACTACATAGACATTCACTAGTGTCATAATGGTGAAAAGTGGTGATAGACATCAGGTGTATGTGAAGACAGAGACACATGTCATGAAAGGCTTACCATCCCATGTGAGGACAAGGCTTCATAGGGACACGTGAGCCTCATAAACCATGTGAGTTCACTGGATAAGAATTGTAAAAAAACATTATTATACATAAATAGACAGTGACTAGAACAGTTGCGGAGTCGTGTGCAACATCAAAATCAAAGCATTCCATTGTTATCATGACATAGGGTCTACTCAGTTGTCAAGTATCTTATTGGTACACATAGTATGTCACATGGAAAACTATTCAATCTGACAAAGTCGGCAGAGTACTTGTTAGTAACTGTATATAGAGCAGTAAGTCAAAAAACAACAAAAACAAAGAACATGTAGATTGACAAGCAAGGGGGTGTCTGTTCGTGCTCCATAGCTAATAGTGGGTGCTGCTAAGCACATATTCACATAATCAAACAAGCCATTTAGCCAACATGATTGTAAAAGTATATCCCTGCCAGGAGCTTCCTAGCCTGGTAAACAATGAAAAGGTTGGAGGAAAAGTCATAACAGCCGGCTCGATGTACACGTTAAAAAAGGGTCCAAAGTGACCACTTACTTCAGTCACCGTGTTGGTCAGCTTCTCGCCTACCCCGAGGACGTGTCCCTGGAAAGACAGGTGCCGTCAACTCGGAGGCGTTTAAATAGCGTCCCTGGAGGCAATTAGCCTCAATTAACTCACGTCGTATCTGGTCGAACGACAGCGAGGAAGGACTAAAACATCTGAAGGAAATGGCGGCGGCCATCTTGGAATCGAGTGTTTCCAATCAAAAAAGCAGAAAGGATCATACGGTCCGAGTTTAGAATAACAGCAGAAAACTAAGGAAACGTTGATGAATGAAACACGGCCAATGACCCACTGATAGATAGTCTTATATCAGGGGTAATAATGGCCGTGGAAGAGACCCACTGGAAGTAACAGGATGGCGGTGGCCATCTTGAAGTGGAGATTGTTCCTAGCAGTAGATAGTGGAACTACTCTCGTCTAAGCTATGTTGGCAAAAATGAATAAAGATGTATGTATCAAAACATCAATGGAGACAGAAAAATGTCTGCGTGCTAAAAGGAATTAATAAGCAAACAAGTTTAGTGACCCTATGTGTGGTCTGTTAAGGGGCAGGTCCAGGGATTCTATCAAATGTCAATGTATCTAAACGGCTTAAGGGGATAAGGTCCACCATGGTATTTCATCGTTAAGACCCTCCCTCGCTGTCTGGAGTCGATAAATCCAGCGCTGTTCAGTCCTGAACAGATATTTGGAATCGTTCTCATTATGTCTTGGAACTTGTAGAACGATCCATCTCAAATCATCTGGGCTATGTTGTTTCTGTAAAAAATGTGAACTTAATTTGGTCGTGATTCGAGCGCACCTGATGTTACTACGGTGTTCATTGATTCTTAGCTTGACTGGTCTGGTTGTCATCCCTACGTATTGTAAATCACATGGGCATGTGATTAAATAAATACAGTGTTTTGTATTACAGTTGGTGTGTCTAATCAAACGCCAATGTCCAAAGTGTTTTAACTGTAGGTCAGTTGTTCGTTTGGTCAAGGAACAAACATTGCATGAACCACATGGATAATGTCCTGAGACAGGAGGAAGGTTCCATAGTGTAGATTGGTCTACGGTGATCTCCTGTCTCTGAGGTCGTGTATGAATGATCAAGTCCCTTATGTTAGATGATCTCTTGAAAGCAAAAAGTGGTTTTGCTATCTGTGACCCTCCACTCTGTAGGATCTGCCATCGTTTGTTGATGAGTCGTTTGACAGTGTTGGAAAGGGGAGTATAAGTCGATACACACGTGAGTCGAGTTTGTTGCTCACGCACAGGAGACTCTAAGAGGGCCTCTCTATGGTTGTTTCTGGCTCTTTTGTAAGATGTATTGATAATCTTTGTTGGGTAACACCGTTGTTGGAGTTTGTTTTTTAGTTCACTCGCCTGGACTTCAAAAGTCTGGGCCGATGAACAATTCCTCCGTAGTCTCAAAAATTGGCCGAAAGGAAGATTGTCGCGTAATGCCTTTGGATGATGACTATCATATCTAAGCAGACTATTCCGATCGGTGATCTTATGATAGGTATCAGTAAATAGTTTACCATTTACATTGTGGATCAAAAGATCCAAAAATGGCACTTTTGTGGTGGAAATGTGTGCTGTAAATTTTAAGAAGGGATCAAGTGTATTGATCCAGCTGGTAAATAAGTCAACGTTGAGAACAGTGCCTTGCCAGATGATGAGAATGTCATCAATGTAGCGACGCCAGAGTTTAATGACTCCCAGTCCTCCCTTTGTAGTGAATTTATTGAGCAGCTGGTTTGCTGCAGGACACGATATTCTGATACCAACCATGGATAATTTCCAAGGTCTGAGCTTTGACGACGATGTCGTCTCAGCCATTTTACAAGCACCCTCTATCCTTTCTGGTGATAGCTCAGCTCCATCTGGGAGCCTCAAAGAAGAGTGGGACAAACTATCCTCTCTGAAAAGAGAACTGATTAAAACAGTCATGCATGGTACAATTATGACCGAATATTTGAGAGCCAATATTGCTCCCAACGGTCTTTTGGTATCCAACATGCCTAGGATCTTCCTGCAAGATTTAGCCTTCAGGAGGGACTGGGCGCAGGTTGCATGGAAATGCACCCGTGACTGGCTAGTTTTAATCATCAACGCCTCTAAACGACTAGCCGAGTCAATAGTTATCCAGATCAACTGTGTGGAAACGTTCATTAAAACCACAGTGACTATAGCAGCATTTAAGAGTCGCCTTCTGGAAATTAATACAGAACTGAGCGAAACAAAAGAATTCCTTACACAACAAAAAATCTCAAAGTTACAAAAAGACATCAATAAATTTGAACGAGAGAAAGTTTTCCCATACATCAGGGAGGACTTTGAGATCGATACACAATCACGATCATCTGATGAGTCCTCGACTATGAGTAAGAAAAACCGGACTTACAGTAATAGCTCCTCCTCTTCTGATGGTTGGACTACTGACGAAAGTACTCCACAATCTTACTACAACTTCCCCCAGTATCCTAGTAACCAACCACTCTTTTGGCAACCTCCCTACCCCTTCTTCCAACCACGCCCTATTCCACCTTACGGGCCTTTTTTAGGCCGCGGCCCGGGCAGAGGGAGAGGCAGAAGGAGAGGAAGAGGCAGAAGAGTACACTGGGGTCGAGAGGAACCACAAATGGTAACCAGAAGTCAAAACAAGACAACCCCACAGAGGACCTAGTGGTCAATTTGTCCCAGAGACAGCTGTCCACGGACGAGCTGAATGTCCTGAATAGAGGATTGGGTTTTGTTCCAACTCCATCTGAAGATCCCTTTCGTCTCCATTGTGAGTTAGCCCAATTTTTTAGGAAGGTCCGGCTCCATTTTTTCTTTCTAGATCGACCAGAACCCCCTGTTATTCAGGACACGGGCCTGAAAAAACCTTCCACCTTCATGCCCCCTACCAGTTCCCTCCCGTGTGAAGTATTAGCTTTTGAAAAAGCTGTCTTGCAGGATCTTGAACAGATCACCCCAAGTCGTCCTTACATCAATCTTCCCACCTCTGAACGTGAAGCCCTTAAAACTTTATCACAAGACTCTACTATAGTTATAAAACCAGCAGATAAAGGCGGAGCTATAGTCATTATGGATTCTTCTGATTATAGACAGGAATGTCTCCGCCTCCTGAGTGACAGGACCTACTACACGCCACTGAATCATGACCCGACGAACTCCTTACAACTTTCGATTAAGAGCTTACTTTTTGAGGCCAAAGGGAATGCCTGGATCACCCCTAGAGAGGCTCAATTCCTGGAAACCACACATCCTCGTGTGCCCTATTTTTATTGCCTCCCTAAAATCCATAAAGGTGTTCGCCCACCTCCGGGCCGCCCGATAGTTTCAGGCATTGGTTCGGTCCTGGAACCATTATCAACTTTTTGTGATTCATTCCTGCAACCACTAGTTAAGGATTCTAGTACTTATCTTAAAGATACCAAAGATGTCTTGAATCTTATAGACACCATCAATTCAACCATCCATGTTGAGGTACTGATCACTCTGGATGTAGAATCTTTATATACGAATATTCCACAGACCGCCACTCTAGAAGCGGTAGAGTCTGCCCTTCATCTTCATCCCTGGACTTCTCCGACTCCGATCAACTTTGTAATGCATTGTGCTTCTTTGGCTATGACACAAAACTATTTTCAATTCGAAGATACCCTGTACCATCAAATCAGAGGGACTTCAATGGGTAGTACCTTTGCCCCTAGCCTAGCATGTTTATATATGTACCAGTTTGAAAAGAATTTCATTTTACCAACTACAAATCCTTTTTTCAATAACATTAAACTCTGGCGTCACTACATTGATGACATTCTCATCATCTGGCAAGGCACTGTTCTCAACGTTGACTTATTTACCAGCTGGATCAATACACTTGATCCCTTCTTAAAATTTACAGCACACATTTCCACCACAAAAGTGCCATTTTTGGATCTTTTGATCCACAATGTAAATGGTAAACTATTTACTGATACCTATCATAAGATCACCGATCGGAATAGTCTGCTTAGATATGATAGTCATCATCCAAAGGCATTACGCGACAATCTTCCTTTCGGCCAATTTTTGAGACTACGGAGGAATTGTTCATCGGCCCAGACTTTTGAAGTCCAGGCGAGTGAACTAAAAAACAAACTCCAACAACGGTGTTACCCAACAAAGATTATCAATACATCTTACAAAAGAGCCAGAAACAACCATAGAGAGGCCCTCTTAGAGTCTCCTGTGCGTGAGCAACAAACTCGACTCACGTGTGTATCGACTTATACTCCCCTTTCCAACACTGTCAAACGACTCATCAACAAACGATGGCAGATCCTACAGAGTGGAGGGTCACAGATAGCAAAACCACTTTTTGCTTTCAAGAGATCATCTAACATAAGGGACTTGATCATTCATACACGACCTCAGAGACAGGAGATCACCGTAGACCAATCTACACTATGGAACCTTCCTCCTGTCTCAGGACATTATCCATGTGGTTCATGCAATGTTTGTTCCTTGACCAAACGAACAACTGACCTACAGTTAAAACACTTTGGACATTGGCGTTTGATTAGACACACCAACTGTAATACAAAACACTGTATTTATTTAATCACATGCCCATGTGATTTACAATACGTAGGGATGACAACCAGACCAGTCAAGCTAAGAATCAATGAACACCGTAGTAACATCAGGTGCGCTCGAATCACGACCAAATTAAGTTCACATTTTTTACAGAAACAACATAGCCCAGATGATTTGAGATGGATCGTTCTACAAGTTCCAAGACATAATGAGAACGATTCCAAATATCTGTTCAGGACTGAACAGCGCTGGATTTATCGACTCCAGACAGCGAGGGAGGGTCTTAACGATGAAATACCATGGTGGACCTTATCCCCTTAAGCCGTTTAGATACATTGACATTTGATAGAATCCCTGGACCTGCCCCTTAACAGACCACACATAGGGTCACTAAACTTGTTTGCTTATTAATTCCTTTTAGCACGCAGACATTTTTCTGTCTCCATTGATGTTTTGATACATACATCTTTATTCATTTTTGCCAACATAGCTTAGACGAGAGTAGTTCCACTATCTACTGCTAGGAACAATCTCCACTTCAAGATGGCCACCGCCATCCTGTTACTTCCAGTGGGTCTCTTCCACGGCCATTATTACCCCTGATATAAGACTATCTATCAGTGGGTCATTGGCCGTGTTTCATTCATCAACGTTTCCTTAGTTTTCTGCTGTTATTCTAAACTCGGACCGTATGATCCTTTCTGCTTTTTTGATTGGAAACACTCGATTCCAAGATGGCCGCCGCCATTTCCTTCAGATGTTTTAGTCCTTCCTCGCTGTCGTTCGACCAGATACGACGTGAGTTAATTGAGGCTAATTGCCTCCAGGGACGCTATTTAAACGCCTCCGAGTGGACGGCACCTGTCTTTCCAGGGACACGTCCTCGGGGTAGGCGAGAAGCTGACCAACACGGTGACTGAAGTAAGTGGTCACTTTGGACCCTTTTTTAACGTGTACATCGAGCCGGCTGTTATGACTTTTCCTCCAACCTTTTCATTGTTTACCAGGCTAGGAAGCTCCTGGCAGGGATATACTTTTACAATCATGTTGGCTAAATGGCTTGTTTGATTATGTGAATATGTGCTTAGCAGCACCCACTATTAGCTATGGAGCACGAACAGACACCCCCTTGCTTGTCAATCTACATGTTCTTTGTTTTTGTTGTTTTTTGACTTACTGCTCTATATACAGTTACTAACAAGTACTCTGCCGACTTTGTCAGATTGAATAGTTTTCCATGTGACATACTATGTGTACCAATAAGATACTTGACAACTGAGTAGACCCTATGTCATGATAACAATGGAATGCTTTGATTTTGATGTTGCACACGACTCCGCAACTGTTCTAGTCACTGTCTATTTATGTATAATAATGTTTTTTTACAATTCTTATCCAGTGAACTCACATGGTTTATGAGGCTCACGTGTCCCTATGAAGCCTTGTCCTCACATGGGATGGTAAGCCTTTCATGACATGTGTCTCTGTCTTCACATACACCTGATGTCTATCACCACTTTTCACCATTATGACACTAGTGAATGTCTATGTAGTGCATTTTGTTTTTTACTTGCACTTTATTTTCATGCAGGGCGACTTCCTAAAAGACTGACTGTGACGAATGGTCCGATGACTGTAAGTGACCTTTCAGCATTTACGGCCTCTATATGTCTGTTTTTATTTAATATCAGATAGATCAAGGAGAAGTTACAATTTAATGGTCCTGAAGAAGCGCCAATGGATCAATTCTTGACCGAATAGGCGCGAAACATGTTGACCTATGGTAATGAGAGATAACTCTTCCCTCACTTCCGTTCTTTAGGAGTAAAAGTGACATTATTCCCTGGATACTCCTACCTGTTTTTAATATTGGCCCGACCCCTTTTTTTCAAGGATTAAATTAAATCACTAGGTGTTCAGAGCTAATTTTAGATTTTCTTTCTCTCTCCTCTGTCAGTACGATCTGCGGATTGAATTTGAGCCGCAGAGTCCTCCCCCGGTAGAAGAGCCACCACCTCAGGTGGGGGCCCGTCAGATATTGCAGTGCCGTCTGACGAGGAGTTAAACCCGATGATGATGCCTAGCATCCGACTGTGATGCTTGAGGGTACTCCTACAACGCTGGCTTCACAGTCTCTCTCCCCTTTTTTTCCCCCTTCTTTTCCTCTTTCGCCCTCTTCTAAATTCCTTCAGGAACAGTGTGCACATTTGTTTTACAACTTTATCAGTGCCACAATGTTCTCAGGTTGCTAGCAAGTGTGGAAGAGATTTCAAGCCTGCTCGCATGGCTTCTGGGTGCAAAATCTCTTGCATGCTTGCTAGAAACTTGAGAACATTATGGCCCTCGCAAGTGAGTGTCGAAAACAAATTGTGTGAGTATGAACAAATAAAAAAACAACTCTGCTTCGTGCCAGAAGGCAGAATTCAAGACCTCCATGCTACTCTATGTAGAGCAAAGTGCCCCAATTCCGAAAACTCCATCAGCGAAACAAACTTTTGTGACCGGACCTAACTTGTCTTACTGAGCAGTCCTTATGATAAATGTTCCTTAATTTTTGTTTACCATGTGCTAGACCGTATTCAGTGTTGGCTATTAACTAGAGTAGGGCTTAGATTCCACTGCCAATGATTTGTACATATATAGCATTTTGAGCATTTGATGTGATTTTGACTAAACAACCCCTTTTGCCTTCTGTATTGATTCTTAAGCTTTAGTAAACATTTATGATTTGTACTATCAGTCCTGTCTCATGTGGATTTTCTTGGTTGGATTTTTCTTTGTCCTCTGAGGAAATATAATGTTAAAATGTAGGTCTCTGGAATAGACTCACAAATAGCTCTGATCCATCAAATGACCCTTTTAATGCTGAAAAGCGCCAATGTTTAATAAACGGTTTCTTTCAATGCCTGTTCTAACTAAATGAATAAGTAATAAAAGGTATTCAACGCTTCTACAAGAGATTGCAACACACATCGGAATACATTAGACTGCACATGGAATACACATTTAAGGCAGCTGATAAATGCCAAAGCCAGCAGAACACACTGGCCACTAAGACTAACTTCCAATACAATACATGTAAAGAAATATCTCAACTAGTGTGCAGAATACATATATGCTGTAAGACCAGCAGTGGTACTACTCCCAACATCACTAGCCATTGTGAACCTGCAACACAGAAATGTAAAAGATCACATTATAAAAGAGATATTATATACATCCAATTCAGAAATGTCCTTATGAAGTGGATCAGAGCAAGACTAGCCACCAAGATACTCAATAAATAAACACAAATTTTAAAAATTACAAAGAGCATCTCTCATGCATTTATCAGAAAACTGATCAGCCATACAGTCAAATATTACAGTTCACCCAAACGTACTAGACATCCGAATATGATGACCTCTTACCAACTGTGCACTTTACAAAGGCCATCCCATGTGCATCCGATCAAAAACTGTTACACCATGTTGTCAAAAATACCTCTAATCCAACAGCACTAGACACCAAAATACAGCATGTGGATACACTACAGAGCATATTAACATATTCACTCTCTTATATAGAACATCTCACATTCATCTAGGCCAACTGAGTTTTGCTGTCCAGTTGGTTATCACATCACACACAACTGCAAAACATAACACACCAAGCATTACACATAAGTAGGAATGCTTGGTATACATTTGACCAAACACAGTTCTGTCATGTAGCAGTCACTAATAGGACTGGCTAAGAGACCATGCTAGCTAGGATATACCACCTGGTCATGAGTGTGTTTCTCCCAGTCACACTAAAAATTAAAGTAATACTGAACATCTGCATACAACATGAGACAAGACAAAGAACCTCATGTGACCTCTTAAAGCAATAAAACTGCTATTTCACTTAACACATTCAAAATAATACATTGGATGGAACATCACAGACACACTACCAGCACAGAACAGAGGTGTCTGATAGCTGACGATCATGTCACCTGACAGCACTGCTAACTACTAAAGACCCATCCGCATCACAAATACAAAGAACACTTTCCAAAGAACCTCAAACACTCACCCCACACAACTTGAATATAAAAAATATAGCCAGTAATACTTTGAGCAGACTTATGATAACCACTGGACAATGATCATTTGACCAACCTCAGTGATTCTTAGGAAAATGTAAATCCACCTACGTACACTTTGCCCAAAATAAAATCATAGGCTCCCTAATGAATGAATAAAACATCGGCACTAAAGCATGTCACTTTACCACTTATTTTCCTCCTCCAATTGAACTCTATGTGTACACCGTGAATATCCTGCACATGCACTAAACAATATTTTAGGCATAGGCCGTGAATAATATGTTGCTTTGTTTCATATATTATTGGCATATATAGGCTCTACATTGAGTATTTAATATATGTGACACGAATATGGCCACCAACCTACGTCTACAGGATGTGTTTCAGATATAGAATTTGATTGATACACTGTGTGTACACAGCAAGCGTGCTAATCGCAACCCACAGACAATGGATTTGAATCTTGTCAAATGTATGTGAGTGGAACATACAGTTCATGGCTGTATGACATATACTTTATTGACTAACTGTACTAACTGCAAATTGCAAACAAAGGTGATGGGCCATCTCGCAGTCCTCATAGTGCTCCACAAAGAGAACTGCCATCTGGGTTCCATGCACCCCAGCACTCGTTCAAAGGATCTGCAGTGGTAAGCTAAATGTCTTTTTAAGGATATGTGAGTTCCAAGTACTGCATGGCATAGAATAGTCACAGTGTATTCCCCACACATGGGCCAAATGCGGTTCTTGTCCAAAAGCTATCTACTGTGGTTCTTGTATCTGAGTGGTGAAGTAAGAGCACATCTGCAGGCCACTCTGTTTGTGTAAGATGAATATTTATTAAACAAAGTCCAAAGTTAAAGATTGAGCCAAGTTACATAAATGGCAAACATAGATATTGGTAGTATGTCATGTACTATGCCTACACAATCTATGCTACACAGAGAGTAGATGGCTCATTGCTGTGGATCATATGTGAAGTATCTCAGCGTTAGGCACAGTGCCTTGCCACCAGATGTGTACTGGATTCGGAATGACCATATAATGATATGAACCAAAACCAATTCTTTCTGAAGATAGATGATTATCATTTGTCATGGAGTAGTTTTATTAAAATGTAACTGAAAACACTTCAGGTGAGTGGCTGTTATGTAAGTAGACGGATGGCCGCCCTCTCTTAAGGGTCACCTCAAAGATTGTGCCTTCCTTCTCCCCATTTTCCTGACCTCATTTTTGTTGGCTTCAAGACTATGAGCATTTTAAAACAGCCAACCAGTGCTAAAGTGCATACTCTCTGTCCTCTAAGCTTAATAACATTGGCTGATACCCAACTGGCACATTTAATTTACTGCCAAGTCCCTAGTAAAGTGTACTATATGTGCCCAGGGTCTGCAAATTAAATTCTACTAGTGGATCTGCAGCACTGATTGTGCCACCCACGTAAGTTGCCCCTTAACCATGTCTCAGGCCTGCCACTGCACAGCCTGGGTGAGTGATTTTACATTGCCATGTTGATCTGGCAAACTTACCCTTTTGCCGGGCCTACACCTTCCCTTTTTATACATATAAGACACCCCTAAGCTAGCCCAGAGGGCAGGGTGCAATGTAGCTAAAAGATGGGGAATGTATTTTTATGTTTTACATGTCATGATAGTGAACAATGCCCAAAGTCGTTTTTACCTACAGCAAGGCCTAACTCTCCCATATGACAACATTGGGATTATCTTATTACAGTTTATGAGTGTAATTCACAATTTGGAAGAGATACATTTATCAAAGTTGGTGTCTCCGGACCCTCAATTTAAAATCACAACTCATGGTGAAGTCAGATTTTAAAATGCAGTCCTGGAAATGTCACTTTTAGAAAGTTAGCATTTTCTTACTTTAGCCATTTGATGCCTACTGCCTGTCCTCAACACACATCTGGGGAGGGGTGACAGCTGGGCTTGTGCATTCCCTATAGGCAACCACACACAACAGGAGCTTAGTTGTGACTGATGGACCACCCACATCCTGTTGGGCCATGCTGGGAAGGATGGGAGGGGGAGGCTGACACATCTGAAGGGCAATGTCCTACCCCATACAAAGGGCTGCATGCCCTCTGCTGTGAGTCCATAGCCAGGCAGGAAGGAAAGACCTCTGTGCACTTCAAAGACCTTTCTTTGAAGTCTCCCCCACTTCAAAGGCACAAATGGGTAAAGGTATTGGACCTCTGCCACCACCATCTCACTACACTTCTAGACCTGTGGATACACTGCCAGAAAGAAGGACTGATGTGCTGCTACAGGGACAGCCACCCAGCTGAGCTGCTACTCTGCTGGACTCCTACTTTGCCGAGCTGACCTGCTGCCTGCTGCCCTCCTGCCTGCGAGTCAGAAGAACTGGATCTACATTTCTACATCCCAAAACTGATTTGACTCCTAGGGTTTGCTGGCTTGCCTTCTTTTTTCTGAAGTCTCAGGAACACAAGAGACTTCCAACTCCCCTGCTACAGCTCCTGGACCCATCTTCAACCAGCTCCTGACCCTGAAGAGGCGTCTGGGCCCAGGGAAGTGGTTTTTGGCTCCTGAAATCAAGCTTTTGGTCTCTTCACAACTGTGAATGGGTCCGCTCGCACCAGAAACTACTCGATCACAGTCGGCCTGACATTTTGGGTTTAACCCAGTCTAGCTCAACCTGATAGCCCCTGTTGAACCTTATGCTTTTAAACACCACATTTTAGTTTAGTAATACCTCAACTTCAATTTATTGGATTTTTGTTGTTTTGGTCTTGTTTTTGTTCACAAAAATATAGGCCCTCATCACGACTTCGGGAAACCGTGGGCACCGAAATACCGCCAGTGCTGGAGGACGTAAGACCACCCTAATACGACTGATCTCTGACTTCCACCTGACATCGGGTGGAATTCCGAGACCAGTCATGCTGGCGGTCGGCAGTGCAGAGGCGGTACTGCCACCGGTACCGCCATGCCAAAAAGAGACGGCACACTGTATTCCAACCTGTAATACGGTTGGGCGGTGTTCAGATGGCGAGGCGCTGCCGGCAATGGAAGCGTCAAGACTCATCCCCTCCTGGATGACCTCCTCCATTGATGAGGTAAGGTGATTGTCTGACAGGGGAGAGGTGTGTGTGTGGGTGTGTGTGTGTGAGTGCGTGTGTGACTATCGTGAATGCAGGGGGTGTTTGTGGGTGCGTGTTGTATGTGTGAATGAATGTTTGTGGACGGGGTGAGGGGGTGAGTGAGTGTTTGTGGATGGGTGTGGGGGTTGTGTGAGTGTTTGTGGATGGGGAGGGGGTGAGTGAGTGTTTGTGGTTTGGGGTGGGGGGTTGTGAGTGTTTGTGGATGGGGAGGGGGTGAGTGACTGTGGATGGGGTGGGGGTGAGTGCATGAGTACTTGTGTGTGGATGTGAGCGATTGAGTGCGTGAGTGCGATTGAACAGATGGAAAGGGTGAGTGCGTGTATGTGTGCATATGTATGTAAGTGAACGGGGAAGGGTGGTGCGTGTATGTGTGAGTGAACCGGGAGGGGGGTGCTTGTTTGCGGGAGTGACCGCATAGAGCGGGTGTGTCAGTGGATGAGTAGAGCGGGTGCATGTTTGTATGAGTGAACGGAGAGAGCGGGTGCGTGTGTGTCAGTGGATGGGGAGAGTGGGTCAGTGCGTGTATGCGGTGCAAGGGAGAGGGGGATGTGAATGTATGTATGCGCTGGGGGAGAGGTGTGAATGTACCTGTGCGCTGGTGGAGAATGGGATGTGAATGTATATATGCACTGGGGGAGGGGGAAAAGGGGTGTGAATGTATGTATGCGCTGGGGGGACGTGAATGTATGTATGTATGGCTGGGGAGGGGAGAGGAGGGAGTGAATGCGTGCATGTATGCAGTGTTTGTTTATCAGTGCGAATGGGTGTGTATTTGTGTGGGTGAGCTGGGGTGTGTTTGTGTTTAGAAGTGTGTGAGTGCATGTGTGCAGGTATGTGAACATATGTGAGAGTGAGGGTGCAAGACCACTAGCTTTTTTCTGGTGGTGCAACTGCCAGAAAAATGCTGGTGGTCTCCCGCCTCATGACACCACTAGCGGTATCACGGCATCCACCATGCTGAGTGTGCTAACCTCCCGCCCGGCGGAACATGGTAATATAATGGGATGATTGAAGGCTCAGCGGTTTGGCTTTGGCCAAACCATCAAACTCCTAATTTGGCAGTATTCACCACCTGCCTGTCGGAGGTGACACCGCCACAGCCGCCCTGGAGGTCTTCAGCCCGCCAGGGTCGTAATAAGGGCCATGATCTATTTTTCTAATCTGCTATGGAGTCTTTATGTGGTGTTTTCGCTGTGTTAATGTTTGAAGTGTTGCACAAATACTTGACACATTGCCTCGTAAGTTAAGCCTGCCTGCTCTGTGCCAAGCTACTAGAGGTTGAGCACAAGTTAGTTTATGGCGTGTATCTGACTCAAACCTGACTAGGGTTGAGGTTACTGCTTGGACAGTGTGCATACCTCTGCCCACCAGAAACCTAATTTCTAACAGCAGACCTCTTAGATACCTGCAATTAGACTAATGTGACAGTGTAATATTTTAAGAATTACCCAAATTTGACATTCATAGCAGCTGTGCATCTTTAACGCCTGTAATGCTGTTGCTCATTATCTCACACATGAGGCCACAAATTACATACTACCATCAAAATACCAATGTCTTTATTGGTTGCATCACTGTTGACAACCCTCGATCTATAGTACTTATCATTGGCATTTTAACAGTTTACATGGCTTAGCTGCAAGTGTTGGTATTTATATAACAGGTAGCAAGTTAGGAAGCAACAGAGCGCCTTACATCAGAAGGATACCTTTCACTATCATGTACATCAAATAGGTTTTTCACACAATTATATAACATTTCACATTTCTTTAGGGGTGGGAAGAGTAAGTGTTTTGCCAGAATCCCTCGGTTTTGGCCAACTATTGAAGGAGGGACCAGAATTTAGGTTTTTGTATTCCCGGGTCAACAACTTACCCACGAGATCATGTTTCCTCCATTTTCTTCACGTATTGAATACTTGCGCGAGCACGTATGTATGAATGCATTTATGAGTGTGTTTTTGTGTGTGTGGTGGTATAGCTATAGCACACGCTCTTTTGCGTGTCCTCTAGCTCACCTTTTAAAAAAGGTATTAGATTGAAAATCACACAAGGAAACTACGCCTTGGTATTGATACTGCACAATTCTTCCCCACCCTGTTTCCACCCTTGCCTCAGCAACCAAAAATCTCTCCCTTTCCCTACCCTCTTCTGTACTTGGCCAGCCCTAGGGTGTATAAATTGAGGTGACATGTGCAGCTGGATAAATAAAGGCTGCAAAATTGTGTTTCCTACTTTTTTTGTACAAAGCTTCAAAAACGCAGTTGGCCTTGCAATTTCTTTTGGAAAGCGGAAGCACAGTTTTACACATAAATTAAACATTTTTACCCTCAACCTTTTCAGCTAGACGACGCAGTAACAAGAGCATGTGTTTCTTGGAGCGACCAGGCATGCATTCCAGAACGAAATGGCTTCCTGTAATGCACGGTCATATTCAAAGCCTGTTTGGGGTTGGTTAAAATGTATGTGCAGCGTTCACCTTTATGTAGAGCCAAATCAAATGTTTTTCGGAGCCCAGCAGAAACAGAGAAAAAATGTGACCCAACTGTTTTCAGCTTCGTTTCGGAAGTCGCGTAATTACCTCGAGTCATCGATAAACATTCAGGTTTCCTGTAGGCGATATGGTCAATATATGCTGGCCTGTGTCGTTGTGCTCTGACATGTTTGCTGGAGGGAGCAGTCACAGACAGATACAAGAAAACGCTTATTTAGAAGATCACTCTGTGACCTCTCTTGCTTTAGAAATCTGGCATTTGGGGAGCGGGTTGGAGGCTGAACTGCACACTTCACTTTATAGCCAAATAGAATTTGGATGGCTGCCACTGAGGAGAGTGTACGAAAACCCAGTTCCCACTTTTTAAGTACGATTGATCTTATCGCTGTACAATTGGAATTGGTAACATTGCGAAAAGCAAACCCAGTGCTTAATTTGTGCTGGTGTTGCAGGTGGTGCACTAGCTCTCATTTTAAGGGACTTATTTTCTCCTTCAGACCTTCACGCAGACCAAGACAAAGAAAAGTAGTAAGGAGACAAAGAACGAGGAAGAGAAACAGGGAAAGGGTGAACAAGGGAGAAAGCAGGGATAAATAAGAGCCTGTAAAAATAAGCTAAAGTAACAAGAAATATTTGGGGTGGAAGAATGAGGCATGAAGTGGAATCAAGAGTAAGCACTCTGTATTTTGTAAACCGGGAATTCAGCCACATTCGTGATGGACTCTCAAGAAAAATATTGGGGTGCTACACTTACTAGTTTACCAAATTCACCACTGAGCAAACTAGTTGCTTAGGAATATGCAATTATAACATAGTAAATTAGTGGAAGGGGCGGGGCCTGGTGCTCTTAAGGAAGGTGTATTTCCGTTCATTTGTAACGTCTGTGCATGTCATCTTGAGTTCGGTAGAACATGTTCTACTGCCACACGTCACTTTTACCCACTCCACTGACTATTAGATTGTGATGATTTTATTTCCAAGACGATCTAATTTTCTAGGCAAGCCACTTCTTCACAAAAGCTAGTTTTGCACTATTTTTCTCTTTGCTGTTTTATCGTTATTTGGTGACTTCACGCCTCTTGACCCCTATCTGTTTCACCGAACAATGTGTCTTTGTGCATAATGATTTGGTTATTAGAAATCCGTCACACTGTGTTATTCTGCCCTTTTGTTTTGCCGTCAGTCAGGCCCTTTGTTATTATGGCTGACTTTCATGGTAGTTGCAACATTCATGGCAAACATAATTTAGTCAACACTTATTTTAAAATGCTTTAGGTCAGCCTCCTTTTGCTCCAGAACCTTCAGCGAGCGGCTTAAGATACTGTCAATCATATCTCAGCTCAGCCGACAGCAGTATTTCTAGCTCGTTATTTTAAAGTCTATATTGATAGCACAGCTGTCTGCAACATATTGCTATCAATTCTTTAAACTACATGTAGAGCGGGCTTTGGCTCCACGGAAAGGTGTATATACTGTCTCACCTCATGCCATTGGCTGTTTGGTGTATCATTCTGCGTGCCAGGAAGTGCTTCTATTGAAATGCAGGAGAGGCTATTTTAAATTCCATCTCAACACAATTTTTCATGTTCTCTTCTCTATATTCTAGATGCATTCTACACAAAAAACAATCATATTTTGATATGCTTTAGGTCAGCCTCCTTTTGCTCCAGAACCTTCAGCGAGTGGCTTAAGACACTGTCAATAATATCTCAGCTCAGCCGACAGCAGTATTTCTAGCTCGTTATTTTAAAGTCTATATTGATAGCACAGCTGTCTGCAACATATTGCTATCAATTCTTTAACCTACATGTAGAGTGGGCTTTGGCTCCACGGAAAGGTGTATATACTGTCTCACCTCATGCTATTGGCTGTTTGGTGTATCATTCTAAGTGCCAGGAAGTGCTTCTATTGAAATGCAGGAGAGGCTATTTTAAATTCCATCTCAACACAATTTTTCATGTTCTCTTCTCTATCTTCTAGATGCATTCTATACAAAAAACAATCATATTTTGTTATTTTCTCCCAGCACCAGCATAGCCAAGTGGACAGGCTTTAATGTGATAAATGAATTTAAACAGCATTATGAACATTGTGCTTATCTATTTTGGCACACTGAAACAAGATGTTTTGGCTTTGCCAATGTTTGTTCTTTTGGTCATTTAGCTGTGACCTGCCTTCTTCATGATAATGCCTCCAAGACTTTTTCTCAGACAGAAACTGGCACTGCAGCACCTTGAAGCTAGCTTTGACAAAACAAAGACAAATTAAATCCATCTGGAAAATAGATGCTACAGCAAAAAAGCAAACTTTTTAGGTCTCTCTGTGACAGCGCACGTGCTGCTACCTCATGTGCTCTCACTTGCAAGAGATATTATTTACTAAAAGGGGCTTGAAGTCAGCACACTGCTTACGATTTTTGGGCTTCATTGTCACTCTCATTTGCTGTCTCCTAATTGAGCTGCATGTGCCAGGTTCACTTCCTCTTCTTTAGTGAGGAGCATGGACCAAATACCAATTGCTTCATCTTGATTAGGGTCCTGTTGCTGGCCATGTGTTTGAGGTACTATTTTCTTTCTTCCTCTGTACATGTTGCTTCTTCACGTGTTTCAGTTCTCAGTCAATCCCACACAGAAAATGCAAATATTAATTAGATTTTTTATGATACGGCTGTGTTTCGCTGGCATTTTCAATGTCAATGTCGGTTGTACCAGTTTCAAAAAGGAGTTGACATTTTTGCTGATGCAGTGCCTTTCTGGGGGTAGAATAAGGTGTTATGGAGCTGTATAGTTTATCTGTGGACCAAAAAGTTCTGGAATAATAAATATTATTGCCTCTCAACTCCGTGTTGCTTGTTCCCTCCCACCCTACCATTGTCTGTGTTGTTTGTTCCCTCCCATCGCCTGTATTATTAGCTGCATCATAGTTCTTTCTTCAACTTTTAGCCATGCTTCACAGTAAACCCACTGCTGTAGAACATGGCTACAAGACATTGTCAGAGCTAATAGCTCTCCCATACATGAGACATATAGGCTTTGCCAATGCTTGTTTATATAGCATTAGTTGTTGAGAAGCTATTGACTGCTCTCACTCCCAAGTACACAAACAAGAAATGGTAAAGGCTAATGATCATGCCAATACTCTCCTAATTCATTTGATATCTGTGAGCACATTGAAGGTGCTCCAGGTGTTTCTGTGTTGCTTCAAAAGTGAACCCATATGTGTAGTCCTAATATGGTCTCTGACAACTATGCTACTACATTTCGAATATTTTCATTTCCAGTGTTGGATTGGTATATAGGGCAATCAGGCAATCCCAGACAGGCTGTCTGGCAGTTCAGAATGTGGGCCTTTTTTTGGCTGTTTTTGAGGGCCTGTTTTGGGATTTGTTCTTTTTCTTGGTTTCCCTGATATTAAAACAAACATTACCTACAGCAACCTCAAATCCATGCAGTCTTCCATATCTCACAAAACACTTAAACAGTATGTCTTTTTATGAGTTCCAAACTGCCACAACTTCCAAACATGGACAACTGTTTAGCTTTCTAATTAATTAATGCGGACCAATTTTATGTTGGTGCCTCAGCCTATTTTCTGTCCATGTCTGACCTTGGCTAGTTCCCATTTCAAAAGGTGGTTCGTCAATTTACCAAAGGAGCCAGAAGTTGGAAATAGTTCATCCTGGCTTCAAAACTGCTCAGGTCTCCTCAGCATTACACTCACCTCAGTCAGCTGTCTCACAGTGTGACCCCAAGAACATGCTGGAATGCTTAAATGTATGTCTGAAGGATACACTCAATAAAAGTTAGCTATAAAAAGTGTGTTAGCAAAGTGACAATGTTAGACCCAATTACAGCCCATGGTTTCAACAGATGTGGGCTAACTCAACATGGAGGCAGTCTTATGGTTTTGTCCTTAAAATGTCTTACTCTATCTCCTGAAAAGCAGACAATTAGTCAATCAAAGTTGTGTGAAGAAGATCTGAGCCTGGTGAAAGAAGCTAATCAAATAAGTAGGTGAAGATAATTGATTTTCTAATCTCACTAATTGTAAACTTTATGCTGCATATTGGAAGCAGAATTTGAGAAAAATGAAGCCTTAGTTGGAGAACAATTCCATAGTGCTGCTTAAAAATCGCCTTGCTGCATTGTATGAGGGGGCGAAAAATTGTGCAATGCCTTATTTGCAGAGAGTTGTGCACCGATGAAGTCAATAGACGCCTTCACCAATAAAAAAAAACACATTTTAGAGTGATGCAAAGGTCTGCATTATGACTTGGGGTACTTCACCTGAAGCAATAACTTTGAGTGAAATACCTCCTGGCACCATGCCAAGTGTGTCACTAATGGTGCTGGGCAGGGGCAGTGGGCAGCACCACTGCCCAACCCCCGGCTCCCACCTAGCAGCAGTCTGGAGGGAGCAGACAATGCTCCTTCCAGTCAGGCAAAAGTCTGCCCTGGACCCCTTGCCTCCCACCGAATTTCCCCAGTCCCAACCAACACTCCTGCTGACTTGCCACCTGCTCAGAGCAGGAGGAAAATGTCAGCTTTTATTTAGTTGAAAATTGAGAGAGACTGCTCGGTAACGCACTCCAGGTCTGAGTAGTTTTTGCCCAAATCAGGAACTTGTTAGAATATGTTATGTTATGCCAGGTTATGTTGTATCTTATCTTATACAGATTTGTAGAGTGCACTATCATTGGATAGGTTATCCTGCCACTGAGCAGGTATGAGTCTAGGCACACGTAGGGCCTAGCGGGACTACTCGAAAAGCCATGCCTTCAGCTTCTTTTGGAATTCAAGAAGCGAGGAGGAGGCCCTTATGTGTAGGTACAGGCCGTTCAACTCTTTAGGAGTGATGTAAGAGATGGCTCGACCTCTGGATCTGGTTTTCCATATGTGTGGGATGGGTGCAAGTAAGAGTCACAGATGAGTGGAGGTGTCTGGAAGGTTTGTGAAATATGCATTTTTGCACATGAGCATTGCTTGCACTAGGATTCAATGTGAATTCAGGTCACACTCACCTATTAGCTCTGGCTTTGAATGGCATCCTAGCAGCGTTTGTGCTATTACCGCCTTCATAGGCCACCTTTGCATATTTTTTTTCTTTGACTGTTCACAATGTAAACAAAACTTCGAAATGTGCTCATGTAAACTTGTATGGTAAAAATAACTTCTGCCTGCAAGAGTTGATTGGGACTTGTGTTGGTGTAGCAAAGCACTGCTTAGCATCAAGCGAGGGTCTGTGCAAAACTTTAATGATTCTGGACTCAGGTTACTACTTAAAATGAATAGTTAAAACGGGGAACTCAAGCAATTTGGGGATCACAATTCTCAAGCAGCAAACTTACTGTTATATAATAATAACAAAAATAAATAGTCCTGGATTCCTAAAATAATGTATTTACAAATAACTGAGCGTAACATTTATTGTGCAGCTCTAGCCAGAGTTGTAATCCCTATCGTTGTAGTTCTACATAGCAAGTAATTCTTGAGTCTATCGTGCGGGTGCCTGCCAATGTAAACTGCAGTTATCCTTACAGGAACTATTTGCAGCGCTGGAGTACATTAGCAGCCACATGTGTTTAAAATCAATTGCTGTTTCCAGTAATACGCTGACTTTCACTTGAACACCGTTTAGTAAAAACAATCATGTTTTTCCAGGTCCCACTTTCCAATCCGTACAGAAAGAGAAGTCTGGGTTCTGTTTTTGATACTGGAATAGATTAAAAGTTCTTGCCATGGTAAGGTTTTGCAATTTTTTTACCTAATCAAATTGATGCTGTCTTGATGCAAGAACCTGTCAATGGGATTTGCCCTTTAACAAATTCTAGCACCTTTGGGCAAGTTTCACTAACGTTTAGCAGGAGCGTTCACACGACAGAGAGCAGTGCAAACGGCAGTGTTAAATGAACTTGACATACAGAAGGATTTTGCGTTGCAAGTTGATGTGAGCGCAATGCAAAGTACGTCACTAAGGGCAGGATGTAAAGAAAAGTGGTGCAGCGCGGTGCAGCGCCATAATTGCCAGCCTTGCTCTGCGTCACTTTAAAACGCAGGGATGAGCCATATTTAAGGGAATACAGTGCACCCCTGCATTTCCCCCTTCGTTGGTGCTATATTTAGCTGACAGCGCCACCTCAGACATCCTTGCACTATAGTGCAAGGATGTCTGTGTTGAGGGGTGTGATTGTTTATGTGCGGGAAGGTGAATGCAGCACACATAGAGAAACAAATGGTGAGAAATAAAGATATTTCTCGCTGTTGCATCATTCTATGGCCACCCCTGGGGTGACATAGGAATCTGACACATTCCCAGACTTGTAAATCTGGGAATGTGTCAGATTTCTTTGGGTTCCATGGGTGCTGCATGGGAACACCCACATCAACATTCATGGAACACTCCTTTCATGCATTGTTATGCATGAAGGGGTCCATATTTACAAGTCCATGAAAAGTCACGTAAGGTGGCTTTGCGTGGCCTAGTAAATATGGGCTGGCACACTGCTCCACTGGAGTGTAAAAATAATGATGCTTCGGTGGCACAGTGTGCCCCTAGGGCTTCATCAATGAGGCCATGAGGGGCATATTTATAGTCTGTTTGCACCAAATTAGCGTCGTTTTTTTTTTTTACTCTAATTCAGTGCAAAACTAACTCAATATGTATACTTTGCCGCTAGACCAGTCTAGTGCCAGATTAATGGAGTTAAAGTCATTTTTTGGATGTGGAAACCTACCTTGCCTTAATGAGATGCAAAGTAGACGTTCCCATGCAAAAAATGACCCTATTGCATTAACGCCATATTTATACTCCTGTGCAAAAATGGTGCACAGGAGGGAGGAGGGGTCAAAAAATGGTGCAAAGGTTGTTTTGCCCCATTTTTTTAACCCCTTGGTCGAGGCAGGTATTAGGCGACCTGTGGGCCTATTTCCATGGTGGAACACCATGGAATAACCCCACAGGTGCCCTCCCCGGGCCCCAGGGACACCCCCACCCACACCAGAGGGACAGTGGAGGATGGTGGACCCCATCTCAGGTAAGTGTTTTTTTTTTTTTTAACTGCCATAGGGGGCCCTGAAATGGTCCCTCATACATGGCACAGGGTGCAATGTCCAGACCTAGGGGACCCTGGTCCCTTGTGCTGGCCATTGGGGTGGTGCGCATGACTCCTGTCTTTTCTAAGATAGGAGTCATGTGGTATGGATGGTTTTGCGTCAGAAAATGCCTCTAGGCAGGTTAGAGTCATTTTGTTTCACCCTAATCTGCCTAATGTCATTATTTTGTGCAAAACTCCCTTCTTCCATACTGCCAGCCCCACCCGACTAATGTCATTTTTTTTTTTACACTAGCCTACCCTTTGCACCGGCTTGCACCATTCCATAAATATGGTGCCCGGCTGGTGAACAGAAATGGTGCAAGCCGGTGCTAAACGTTTTGGTGCAAGACTGAGTTAGAGCAGTTTTGCCCCAAAAAGTATAAATCAGGGCCTTAGTGTCTACTTACTACATATAATTTACAAGAAATTGTAGATGTTATTATGCAATTAGCACTTGGATGATTATTTGCACACAGAGATTGACACTGGCGGGTTCAGGAGGGCAAGAAAGTAGGGGGATTGCGCTGGATTCCGGTCCAGGAGCCATTTCCGCTGACCGAGAGAAACATGGTGAATTTATTCTGGTATGTGTAATTTGCCGACAGAGGCACATAATTTAGCAACACCTGAAGGTTGTTTGCAGTCCGTTAAGAGCAGCAACCTGTAGGCAGCAAGGGGGCTTCCAGCTGGCCCAAAACAAACAGCTGATTTAAGGGGCATCAGCCCTTCTTTTGTTCAAGTATCACCCAGTATGAGAGCTATCTGGAGCCCATTACTTGGATGCTAATTCAATGGAAGGAAACAAAGTCACACACCTTTCACTTTACAAGTACTTTAGAGAAACTGTGATTTGGAGGCAGGTTCTTTACTTTTTTCACTGTACACTGTAACAATTTAAGTTTTGTATAAATGAGCAATTACACAAATGATTTAAATGCCATCTACTAATTATTTTTTAAATCTTTTACAGTGCTACTTATCCAAGTGTAGGGTGTTAGAGCGCTTTACATTACACAGAGAGGCATAATAAATCATAAAATGTGTAAATCAGTTTACAGGTAATATTACAGAAGACAATGAATGCGAGGTATAAGAAATAGGAATCACATCATTCATCATTGTGTACATTATATGTTAAGAGTGAATGGTCGGGGGAAACACAAAGTCAGGATATAAAAAATAACACACTGATTGTGGTTGTCTTTACAAGACTTTATTACTTCTTAAGGTAACTCTTCTTTACAATCTTAGAATAACAATAGATTAAGAAAAAAAACAGAAAGAATCTAAATCCATGACTTACTGTTTGCATTCAGCTCCTTGATGCTGCTAAATAGATCGCTTCGCAATATTAGAAGGATTGACACTTAGAATGTGGAAGTAATGAAACCATTGGTGTCCAAAGCTGTAGCCCACTAACCTATCTACGTAAAATAATAATCAGTGATCTGAATGTTACTTGTTGTGTTTTGCAACGGGAACTTAAACCCTCCATGCTACTTTACGAGTCAAAAAATTGACTGGACAAAACACAGAACTCTCCCAGAACTGCATTAACCAATACAGTTATCTTGATGACACTATGATCCCCCTAAATTGAAGGGCATACAAAGGACTATACTTATTTTAAAATTTAACTTCTTTGTGGACAATAAAGTAAGCTAGAACAGCTATACTGTCACAACATATGTCCTTTTTGGAAATTTCTGTGCAGCAGATTTTAATTACAATAAATTACTATTTGACTGTCAAATGCTGCTTTTCAAGCTCCGTCCCTTGAGACTCCAACACTTTTCTGCAGCCATACCTTGACATCCAATTAATATTTTTTCCAATTCCAGCATTGGTGCATCAAATAAAAGTATCATACAGGACATTCACCATGGTACATTAGTGCAATACAAAATTATGGTTAGTGTTGTGCAAACTACGTTTTTTAATTTGAGTGTGGCTCCTGGAATCCTTAGTGTGTGACACATAAACAGGAAGTTGGGCACTTTTTTCACTCACTCAGCGCAACCCTGAAGATGTCTACGTAGCACTATGCAATTTTTGGTAAATCTTGGCCTTTGTCTTCCACTGAGACGTCTTTGTTGTTTCTTTTCCTTTTCTATTGCTTCCTATCTCTTGTTGTGCACTCCTGACGTTGACCTTTTGACATTAGGCTGGCGCTGTATCAAAACTAACAACAAAAGAATGTGTGATAGGGAAATGCCCTTACACAAAAAAAAAAACATCCTTTTCTTCATAAAATAATAATGGAGTGAGATCATAACTTTTGGGGTTGTATCACACATGATGATACCTGAAACTTTGTGTAAAATAAATCGGAATTCACCTTTAAATTTAAGTAGAGAACTACTGTTGGTTTTCTGCAGCATGTACGGTTCATTCCATTTAATGCAGTACATGCACTACTTTGCTCATCCAAGATTTTAAAGATCATATTTACCATAGATTAGAATATAGAATAAATACTATAAAACACATTAGAATTCAAGCCAGAACATCTAACAACCAGAGCTCCTAGCTAGTATATGTCCTAATATAAAACAGGTTCCAGAGATGGAATAAATGCACAAACATTTTGTTCCTATTTGCACTTATGTGCTCATATCGAGGTGGCTGTTTACTCCTGTTTTGGGTCAATTTTGAAAACAAATCTAAATTGAGCTCATGACCTTGGTGGGAACATGGTACAAACCAGAATAGCATAATAAATCACTGCGCCATATTTACTGCTTAATTCAGGAGGGAAATTGGCTGCACCTTTTGTTAGATGTCAGAGTTTTCTGTTCACCCCTGCTGCTTGCCATTCTTACGTTATATGCCACGTCTGAAAACACAGCAATAGTCATGTTTCTTACTAGGCAGTTGTCAGGGGTCAGTTTTGTCAGCACATTGATGTGATCCACTTACTCCAACCAGTAATCTGACTTTGCCTTAGCCAAACCTTGGAAGACACATTCCACCAAATGACAGATGGACAGGTATTATCTACTGCGAGCGTTTTAGTTTGTGTAAATTTGAAAAACATAAACTGCTGTGCAGAATGGACCGGGTTCGGTGTTGATCTACTGAAGATTTTGGTGTGCAACATCTGATGCTGGTTAACACATCAATACATTCTATTTTATCTGAAGCACATTAGACTCAACATAATGAGCAGAGAATATTTTGGCATCAAACCCTGAAGGTTTAATAAACATTAATAGTTTAGAGAAAGCAAAAAGCAGGTAAGCATCAATTTAGAATTAGAATGACTATGCTTCGATTTATAGGCAATTGTACTTGAGCAAATCTTACAAATGCAGACGATAAACCAGGAAAGGGTCACCCCAAGGGGAAGGACACAGAAAAAGGCAGTCTCTTAGCTGAGAGAGCACTCTAAAATATTGCATTCTGCTCTAAAAACACAAACTCTGACATTTTACACAGCTCCACAAAGTCCTCAAAAGTCTGTCCAATTAGGTTAAAGCAAAACTATACAATTATATACTTGATAGGGTCTCATATTTTTCATAATACTAGCTTCTCTCTGTGTCCTTCAAACTTACAATATCTGTAACAAGATAATATATAAGGATGAGGTTGCACGCTGCATGTGTCGCTTGAATGGGCTATTCATTAAAACAACATTTCATGACCGTTACCAAGAAAAGAAAACATTTCCCCACATCCTTCTCAACAGCATTTGGACTTTAACTTCTTTAGAAATATATGTTCACGTCACAAAAAGCAAAGATCATAACTAATTTTGAAATTCAGGCCTGCATTAGCTATAATAAAACTAAACACAAATAAACATAATGCCTCTCTACATATAACATTAGTGTGACTATGAGTTAATGTTATGTTAATGCAAAAGATTTAATATATACATATATATACATTTTCTCCAATATCCTCCTCAGTGATTCTGGGAATCACCACAAATCAAATTCTCACCACTTGAAGTCTCCCATAACACAGACATTGTTGATTTTTAGAACTTGCATTTGGAATTCTTCAACCATTGCAGTTGACAATACATCTTGTACGTCTTTATGTCTTTTCTATTTCAATTTCATATGTCTTCCCCTTTCTATCCCTCATTGATCAAAGTTGCTTTTTTCCCCTGCATTTTGACCCACCTTTTGCCGAAATCATATTAATCCTTCTTATAAATTGAAAAATGCATATCACACAAATCAAAATAATTAGTATTGGTGTTATATGGAGGATTCCTCCTCCTCCAATACTATTAATTCAATCACCAATTTTTGAAAATCCTCTCCTTATCACGTCTCAAGTGCATGTCTCCTTTAAATTCTTCACCTCAAGCGAAAAATATGTTATGTGTGCTTTAAACCTGTTAATATGGTTACATGCATGAGGAACATAGGTACAACATTGTTGTACGCAAAACATCTAGCGGACCCCACCTTATTTTGTTAATAAAATATCTATAGTAAGCCCATTTTATAATATCATCACTCACTTGGTCATAATCTCTGTATTTATTGCATTTAAAGTTCCAGCCCTGCTAGTAGCCAAATAATCTATATCTTCCATAGTAAACTGTTTTCTGGTTTTCAGATCATTTAAAACTACACCTCTAGAAGGCATTAAACCTCACAGTATATCTCCCACCACTTGTGAAGCACTGTGCTTAATTTTTTCAGGAGCTTTTAAACTCCTAACATCCATGTCAACAACATGATATATCTTACAAACACAAACGCTAAATAGTAACTCCCTACTCAGTTCAGTGAAAGCTGGACAAAGGCATTTTTTCCTCACACATCATAAACTCCTCTAACAATAGTTCTTCCCTTGATAGAACTGCATCACTAGCCCTGAACTCCAGTACACAATCACTCCAACCCACTATCTCTTACCTTTGAACCTGACTCTCTCTTGCCACACATGCTTTCCCCCTTTTTTGTAATTCCTTGCTAAGTTTTAGATGTCTCATAACTCTCAAACTGCTTTTTCTTCCTTTTCCTCAACCAATTCTTCTTTCTTTCTTTTTTCCTTCTTCGACCTTCGATTTTTGTTCATTCAATTCTTCTATAAAATATTTCTCACCATATCCACCTTACATGAAGCTTTAAAATAATAAGGTTAGTTATATTATTTTTTGTTTAAGTTCTCATATAACGACACATGCTGTCCACTGACTTTGCCCATGCTTGTGGATTCAAAAATTTAAACATAGGCACAAATGATTGTAGGTAACAACTTCTGCAGTTAAACATGAAGGTACATGCAGACATAACAATCTTGAACACCCATTACCTTCAAATTTACAGGACCTGCACTAGTACTTCGTCTATTGTCATCTAAGGCATATGGTGGTGGTCGATCAGGTAGCAACTTATTAAGGAAATCATCATCTGAGTCATCTGCCTCTGCCCAAGACTTCTTAGTCTCCTTTTCTTTGCTAGAACCCTTATCCGTCTTACAAGTAGCTTTCCCTCCTTGGATTCCGCCTTCTTGAATTATCGCTGGAAACATCCTAACTCCGTCTATTATCTCTCTTCTCCCCATCTTCTGCTCGCTATCCCACATAGCCTCTGCTAGTGTCTTTTCTGCTTTCCTCATTCTCCTCTCAAATTTCTGTTGCCATTGTCGTATGGCCATCAGTTCTCAAATTGCTAACGCCTCAAACTGTGCTGGCCTCGGAGGTGGCTTTTGCTCATTTAACACCCTCCGCAAATTTTCCAAGATCATTATATTGAACGTTCTGTGCTCCGGAAATGCCAAAGATTCTTCTTTCTCTGTCATTTTGCACCATTGCTTTAGCCAAAGGCATGGCGCGACTCCCCTCTCCTCCGTTACGGCATAAGCCAGTGTATCCTCTGGCGGTGTAGGCTCCCCCACACCCGCGGTAATGTACACATATCCCCTCAAAGCGCTCCTTAAAGCCTTGAAAAACGTAATTTTTACGTCTTTAATTTTCTAACAATCGAATAAGGAAGTGACTTTAATTCCCAGAACTCTCTTCGCCTACCTTCTCAACCAATTGCCTCTCACAGACGGCTGCCAATCTGTGCGCGACCCTTCTTACTAACTGACCTATCCCAGCGCGGCTCCAATGACGTCACACTCACACACACTGCAGCTGACAAAGTCTTGCGGCTTGTCTTCCTCACTCTCGATTCGCACAAAACTAATGCAATATATTGCGAGCACTAACAAAACTCAAATTTGCCGGTTTACTACAGGGAAGGGTAACACAATTGCTTCAGAACTTTACAGAGATTTTGCTTAGCCTCGGCCGCTACTCTCTCCTTCTCAGATCCCGCAATCGCAAGCAAAATTTGACCCGCAAATTTTACTCTTGACTTGTCAATGGGTTGTCCTAGTGCACTTTAGAACTCACCAAATCTCCATCGAAGTTTTCATTCACCCACTATGACTCAAACTCGACTCATCAACCACGCCTGATTGACCTATTAAATCGTGCAAATTACAACATAAACCATCAATATACTCCGGAGTCTTAGACCACGCAGGGTCCGTACATCACCAACAACCATGTGGACAATGTTTTGAGCACAAAGCACCACACTCATATGAAGTTCGACGACTTCCCTACTCTCATACTGCGGAGTACGCACACTCCTACTAAAAACATCACCTGGCCTAAAATTCTCACAAACCTCACAATTCACCTGCGGTATGCATAAACTGTGCAAGCGCAAAACCCTACGTCACTCACACTATCACTAGAATGCCGAGAACATACCCCATCTCACTTCGACAAGCTTCGAGATTCCGGGAAAGTCATTTGGGGCACATCATCTCTCCAATTTGCATTATTTAAAAAACAATTTTCAAACAGTGGTCCGTCGTCCTAGGGCCCCAAAGGGCCTGGACCGTCCTCTGCTACCAGAACTGATAACACATCCGAACCTTGATAATTTAACTTACAAGGGGACTCGTTTTAGGCCAATGAATCTTTTGACCATGTTTGGGGACTTCCCAGAACAAGATATCCTTCTATCATTTTAATCAATAGATCAATAACTTCATCAATATTCACAATAACTAATCAAACAAATTAACCAATAACATTTAATAAGGATCAAACACACCATGACCTTTCAGCCATGAATAACTACACAAATCTAGTAAGATTTAGGGTATTTATTCCCTATTAGTTACACTCTAGTATCATATTTATTAGTCGCAATATCAATAAGCACATCAATACCACTATAACTTGGCAACTCAACTAAGACTTTATCATGCATAGGTCATGAACATCAGAACAAAGAACAATGTTAACATGAGTCAACTTTAGCAGAGTATCATTAGTACATTATTCAACAAAGCAATAATTCAGTCATTTGTCTATTTCCATCCGATATTAGTGAACTCCTTACCTAACCTCTAATTAGCATCAGCATGTTGGGCTTCATGCAAAACAATTTAGCCACATGAATTTGGAAAACATCTAACTATGGTCTCTATCAAAAGAGCAGTTGGTACCTAGAAAGAAAAGGCAAACAGACAATTACAATTCATCATCAGATAGTTACCCATCCGAATGAGTCAGCATGAAGGATAAGTCTTCATCCTCCAGACATCAATGGATGTGCCATCAGCTAGGACAGACAGGTAAGCCTCGGTAGGGCATAGCAAGAAAGACTCTTCCCTCATAAGGAGGAGAAGTGCATATCAGGCAAGGGGTAGGATGAGGATGGTTTAAAGTATAAGACAGCTAAAGACAAAGTCTCTCAGAATGGCAAAGAATAATGAAGAATGGCTCGATAATGGCTTCAGGAAGAAAATGGCAGAGTAATGGCTTCAAGAGTGGCAAAGTAATGGCTAATTTCTCCTTGGGTCACGTCGTCATATCAAAGTTGTCGAACAAGTCTCTAATTTCCCCTTTCGCGATATTTGGTGTATTGTTATCTCTGTCCAATAATCCGTCACACACCTTACTAGAATTTTCACCTAAGACAGTTCTCATGCAGTTGATTGGCTCCTGTGATTGACGTCTTCAACGGGTGCAATGTCAGGTAAGAAAAGTTACACTTGTCGCTCCAGTCAGTAGTTCCATTGTCTTCCCCTAGTCCAGACGACCTTGCACCTGTTGGGAATTACACTGTTGAATTGGGCAAGTCCGTTCTCATGAGAAAGAATTGACTACAGCTACACACATATCTCTAGCTTCTGGAAAAGTACAGCTTTGTGTCCTTCAGGAAAACAGCACATTGCACGTTAGAAAAACACAGTTAATATGAGACCAGGCAGCTAGGCCCAGGCCATTGCTAACTAAGGTCTAGTGATTAATTTAGCTTAACCCTAATACATAATTCTTAATGCTGATACAAAATCATACATTAGTACATTGTTAATTCATTATTAGTCAGTTTTATTAATCATCGTATACATTGGTGGCCACTCCCCGTGGGCACATTTCAAACACGTACATTATTTTTCTTCAAAGTTAATACATCTTCTATGCGGCTTCATTACACATTATATTGCAAGCTTTTCATGTTAAGATTGATTACAAAAGTTACACTCCAACACAATGTAATTTAAGCATTGTCTAAAAACATTTCATTCAGGGACATATTTGTGTAATATTTTCACACTAAAACTAGGATTGTCAGATGAACTTTTTATTAAAACTAGTGAAGCATGTTAGATAGAGAATCAGAACTCAGAAATAAGCCCAGTATTATTATAACTTTGGCAAATGTAAAAAAATACGAATATAATTTGCTAACCCTTCAGTGTGGTTGGCAGCATGATTTATCTTGAGTCAGATCAAAATCTGCTCGTTGAAGCAACTGTGCAAATCAATAAAACTTTCAGTTCTTTTTACTGCAAATTGATTAGTAAGTGTTAACTTTAACAGTGGGAACCTCCGACTTTGACTAGATGCCTAAAAGAAAATTCTTCTGTTCTGCTTGTTTCCGACAGGAGCCTAATATCTTTGTCTGGTTACCTACATGAATTTTCAAATGTATAAATGCATGTCACTTGAGTTCACTAAAGAAAAATGTAATTTAATCCTTGATTGTAGTAACATTGTTCATGGGAGCTTTTCGAACACATTTTGAAGATTTGAAGTTTCATAACTGCTCAGATCTGAATGACCTTTAACGAAGCAGGCCCATTCAGAAGCTGAAAACCTTCGGTTTGGCACACTTTGGGGCATATTTATGAATAGTGGCACTGCACTTAGTGCAGTGCCACTTTTCTTGTGCCCCTTAGCGCCCCCCTAACACCATGATGGTAGTGCATTGCGCCCCTTTGTAAATATGGCATGTGGGAAATACAACCTTAAAGCCACATTTGCGTTGAAATTAATGCCGCGTGTGGCAGAAGGTGGCACTAGGGGCTCATGAATATGCCCCTTTGTCTCTTAGTTCTCCCATCTTCTGGTTGTTCACTGTCACTAGCACTCTGTTCAGTCAGCTCTAGTACTTTTTTGATTGTCTCTGGGAGTTGTTCATCTGTCACAAGATTTTTCAGTCTCTCACCACTTGTCTCCAAATCTATTTCTTCTGCACTCTACTATCTGAGGTGCTTGCACTTTCCTCCAATTTGAGGTGAATATTCTTGTTCTCATCTCATTGCTCATTTGCACAGACTGTACCCTTGTCACAACTTGACTTTGAGACCTTTGAGCAATGTCTTTTCCTCCCTCTGTTCATTCACACTGAACTTGAGTTTGACTCTGCCAATAGTGTTTGTTATCACCACTTCTTCACTGGTTTGTCTTACTCGCTTGATATGGGAAGAATGTATCCAGTGAGGCAGTCTGCCAGACTTAACAACAAAGTTTGTCATAAGAATCACCAAGAAAGTTCCCTTCCAATGTGGCTCAAGGCACGTCTTGCTCATGTGTTTCTTCACCGAAACCCAATTGCCTGTACTGAGGTCCTGGCACGAATCTTGTCTTGCAGGTGAGGTTGCCAAATCAATCGGATGTGAAACAACTCAACACATCAGCCAATCCTTTACTGTAGTCAAAAGCCATATCATTAGTGTAGTCACAACCGCGGCTGCAAGCACTGACAAAATTCTCATTGCTCTCCCCATTAGCACTTCAGGTAGGGGAAAGCCCTGTCTTTCAATTGGGAGTGTTTCGAAGGCTCAGCAAAATAGGGTGAAGAACATCATGACAGTACAAGGAGATAAAGGCACACAACTTTGTCATCTTGAATTTCAGAGTACCATTAATGTGCTCCACACTTTCTAGAATGTCGGGTCTGTATCTGCAGTGAAACCTCTGGTCTATGTTCAAAACAACAAATAGCTACTTTGTGATCTCACTTTTAAAATGAGTGTCACCATCTGACTCCAGGGAACCGCTAGGCCAATAGGTTAAATTCCCTCAGTAATATTTTGGTAATAATAAGATTATCACACATCACAGTCATGGGAGAACAACCACACTATCACTAGAATATAATGGAGCCTATTGCATACAAGCATTTCAAAAAATCCAACTGCATGGGATTAAAAGGAATGTCGGACCCTGTGAGACTCCTGGTCACAACTATTTTTCTGCCCAAATTTAACTTGTAGCCAGTAATGCACCTTTGTCACAAATATGACGATTGTACCAATAATTCCAAGAGGTTCAGATCACAGCACCTTTCGTGTATGTATATGTTTGAGCATAGCAGTGTCTGGATACTGGAGAAAGCATAACATCAGGTAAAGCAGTTCTCCCATTCTTCGAAACACAAATCTTTATACTCTTATCTTTATCTGTATATTCCTTATACAACCAGCATTTCTGGCACTTGATTCTGCAATTTTCTCAATTCTTCTCAAGTGTTTATCGCATACATCAACATGTTTGAAACAAAGTCATTGTCAAGTTCACATTGCTCATTTTGACAAAATGTATAGGAACCAAAATCAAAATATCTGTCAATTTCATCTGCATAACAGTTTTTGGGTGTAACAAAATCACATCTGCTTTTGTGTTCTGCACATTTTATGACTGATATCTCTGTAGGCAGCTGCAACACCTCTGACAAATCCATGACATATCTTCCATTCCAGATTGGAGAACCAGAGACGGTTAGGAAACCCATCTGTGACTACAGCTGTCCAGAGCTGTGCGCCAAAACCATATTGACTATTGGTGTAAATGATGATATTTAAATGGTTGGAAATGCAGAACGCTCTTGTCACACCAATCAGTCCAGTTACCTGTGTGGCAGAACACTGCACAAATAAGAGGCTTCCAATACACCATCTGTGGTGCAAATACCCACTCTCTTACTTCCTCATGCATCTCTTAAACAAGAGCCATCCACAAACAAGGTAAGATCTTCCAGGAGCACATCTTAAATATCAGGTCTTGTCTTGTTGCTCTACGTGGTAACATTAAGTCAGTCATTGTCAACTCCATTACTGCCCGGGTCACTCTCTGGGAGGGGCAAAAGGATAGCAGGTTTAAAACCCTGCAGAAAGAAACATTTTCTGTGGTTAAAATCACTTGCTCATATTTAGTAAGCCTGCTGCTTGCCATGTGCTGAATTCAAGTGCGAATCAGTAAGCTCTCAGTTGAATGTGGAACCATCACAATAAGTCAATACCGCATCATTACACCCTGGTACTGTTAATTGCTAGCACACAGATTGGCTATTGCTTTGAGGCACCTAGGAAGCGCTACAGCCACTAGGTCGAGTGTGGCAGATATATAAGCTGCTGACCGTTTTGCTTCCCCATGAGTCTGAGTCAACACAAATAATCTCTCTCATGACAAAAAAAATACATAATCCTTGTTGTAATTGGACATTTCTAGGGCTGGTGTGGTACAAAGTTTCTCTTTGAGCTCTAAGAAGGCACTCATACATTCTTTGTCCCAGGGCCACTGACAACTATAGCTCACCATTCCCAAAAACAAGCCAATTTCTTTCTGTGTCCTGGGCAATTCATTCTCAAGATTGTGGAGGCAAGTTCTTTGTACACTCTTCTAGCTCCTTTCTCTACGTGGTGCCCCAGGTTGATAACCTCCCTCTGGCAGTCCTGACATTTTGCAGCGGACACCTTGTGTCTATTTTTTGCAAGGTGATTCAGCCTAGAATCATGCCTTGCTTCTATGCCTCTCATGTCATAGATGCCACCAATAGGTGAACTATTTACTGCACTAGAACTGAGCTGCAAGGCAGCTATAGGGTCTCCAAAGTTTTCTTCAATATCTTGTTAAAGATTGAGGAACTCCCTGTATACCCTTTTACATCTCAGCATTGCATGAAATCTGAAAGAGTATCACAGCAGGATTTAGTACCGCAGGACAACACAGGACTAGAATTTGATTCATCTTCATGAGGTCCTGAACTATCCTTAATTTCTTGTTTGAATTATGCAAACACATCACAGGTGATTTGCAAGGACTCCCTAGCACTCCTTTCATGATGCTTGTTCTAGCATGAATTCATTGATAGTTGTACTTTCTGCCACGAGGTCAGATGTGAGGCCACATTGAGGTGTTCAAAGTTACTCTGTGTTAAGCCTCACTGTGATTTTCACTGGCTGAACATTTTTAATCAATCCAATGTCTTTGCCTGAAAAGATCCAGATTTCCTTGTTCACTGTAAATCTTAAATTAGGAAGTAAGTCTTTCTTTGTTTGGACTCCAAACAATCCGGCTACTCCTACTCATGATTTCAACTACATGCTCATTGTGAGTCTAAAGCTCCACACTGTTTGGTGTGCAATAGATCACACAGTTCATTTTGCAGAGCAAATCTCTTTCCCAACAGTTTATCTGGACTTCAGTCACATGTTACAAACTGGTGGCCATCTTCAATGGAACCTATTATTACAGATCAGTGACATCGAGGGATCCGGTGAAAGCCTTGTTTCTGAGCTGCATTTGAGGCTAAATACACACCAGCAAGAAGCAGAAGTCTATAAGCATCAATCTCTGGGCTCATGGACTGTTATCTTTGACTTTCAGTTGGCAAATTCCAATTCAATGGCGAGAAAGAATACACTCCATCACTAGTCAAAGGTTCAGGACCTGGAAGGGACCTCCTGGGAGTTAGAACTTGATCTCTCTGCTGCATCAGCGGCATCCAGGGCAAGTCCAGGGTGAACTGCTCTGCTGGGCACTTTGCAGGTGCAGGGCTCATTTAGCTTTTGTTTCACTGAAGCTTACAAGAGGTTAACCATATAGCTGTTTGAGTACACTCTCTGGTTCTTGGCATGAGTGGGAGTAGGAGCAGCTCTTCTTGTTCTTAAATTGTGTTTTGGCTCAGTAGGTGGAGCAGGTACAGCCTTCCTTAGTGCAGCCTTTCTTTCTGAGATGCACAGGTTCAGCAGGTGCAGCCCTTCTTCTGTTCTTTCCGATCTCAGCAGTATTCAAAGTATGAAAGCCAGGGCTGGCACTTTTATGTGGGAAGGGGTCACTAGCCAATTGTGCTTCTATTCCCACAGGTCAACTCTATCCACTTTTATGCTTGGTGCCGTGGAGTTAGCACTAAACAACTCCACAGTTCAACTCTCTGCCTAAATCCAAGAGGTCGGACCCTTCTTTCCTGGAACAGAGCCATAAACACTCCCCTGAGGCGTGTCTAGTACAATTAGCCACCCCCGGAACAAGCATTGGCAAAGCCAATAGGTTTCACCTTTGTTTTTTCTTTTTCATTCTATTTCACTAACTGGATTATAAATAATAGAAAAGGGTTATAATAATGCTTGTTTTAATTTTGATGAATCATTAATAGTTGTTTATGTTGTGATGTATGTTGAATTAACATCCCAGGGTTCCAAACTCATAATTTGTACCTTAGTTAATATGGCACTATATTAGAGTAAAGTAATGTGTAATTAGTAGAGTGCCCACCTGCTGCATCATTCAAATCAAGCCCCCTTTAACTGCAAGGAAACCACAATTGTGACTGCCTGTTTAGTAGTAAAATATGACAATATTTGTTGCTTGGAGGAGTTATGACATCTTTTGGCCCCTGTGCCACTGCACCTGCTGCACCATTCAAATCACAACCTTAATGCCTGCAAGATAACTGCACTTGGACTGCCTGTTTAGAATTACATTTAGTAATAATTTCTGTTTAGTGGGGTTCCTAGAACTTTTGGGCATGGTACCATGGCACCTGCTGCGCCATTCAAATCATGACTCTATTGCCTGCAAGGTAACTGCACTTGTGACTGCCTGCTTAGCAATACAATGTAGCAATATTTGGTGTTTAGGGAAGGTCTGACACTTTTTGGTCTGGTTGCCACTGCACCTGCTGCATCATTCAAATCATGACCCTAGTGCCTGCAAGGTAACTGTACATGTGACTTCCGGTTTAGTTGTGAAATATAGCAATGATCACTGTTTCAAATGTATATTCTTTTGCCCGCCCCACAACATGCAACACATGCCAAAAACTTGTGTGTGCATATATGAACCCGTCCCACTCACAACACGTCGTTTTTTGTCGGCAACACCCTTCACTATGTCCTTCACAAGGTGAATCCCTATACAGAGTGGTCATTATTATGTTTGTAATTTAGGTCTACTGCCAATATGTATGTGAGACAGCGGTGGCCGAGGGTGGTAGCAGAGAGCGTCTGTTTCATATTGTACCAGGTTAAGGCTTAACTGCTCAATAATGCTCCATACGTACGGTATGGGTTCGAGCCTGAGGTGCACATCCACCACCGCCTCCCACCTCTCACCTCGACAGCTACTGCACATTGAAGGACTTGAGCCCCCAGTGCACACCAACCAAACTTCCACCAGGGTTCAAGACAACTTTCCTTCCTGGCTGCCAAGCAGCCAGCATGGTGAATCCCTCTGCAACATAAACAAAGCTGGTAGCAGGACTGTTTTAGTTCATTCAAAATGAGCAGGGTCAGTCGAAGCAAAACCTCCCGCCGCCATTCTCAAAAGTTCACTGTAGTAACGCCTCAGAGTTGTAAGGTAACTAGAGAGCTAATTTCTTCTCCTAAACTAGAGCGGAAGAGAGGCGGCACTGAAGGGCGCCTTACCACATGAGTAGAAACTACACAGTTTAACGCTTTCCCCATATAGTGAAATGAATGACAAGATGGCTGGTGCCACTTTGTAACACATAATGGCAAGTTTTCCAAAGGGCTGTCAGCCATCTTCTGTGCTTATCTCGACAGGAGAGGCATAGGGGCTAGAGCGTCCGACCATGAAGCCGGCGAACTGGGCACGAGCCTTGGCCGAGACTCAACATCCTGTGATGCTCCTCAAATTAGTAACTCTGTTGGTAATGAACTCATGCCTGTGCCAAGCGATCTGGCTGGGTTGAGTTTGGGCTATGTATAATTGTAAAAAAAAATAAAAAAGATAAATCAATAGGAATGCAAGGCCAATTAAAGAACATAAATTAAAGTAAGCATGAACAAGCAGAGAATGGTCATTCAGCGAAGGGAGTGAGGCAGTGGGAGGGACGGGCAAGCCAAGGACTGAAATGTGGAATGTGACACACAAGTACCTTTAAAAGTGGATGGGGACAGCGAATGAGCATGAGGGGGGAAGCTTAGGTGGGAGCCGGAAAGAGGCTGCAAGGCACAGGGAGGAGAAGGACAGCAAGCCTGCAGAAGCGTACATTTTGAGTGTTCATTGGTAAAAAAAAATACATGCAGAGTAAATAGTCAGTGGAAGGACACTGATCAGTAGCCACTGACCAGAAGGAGTACTAGGTCCAGAATCCACGCATTAACATGAACAGCAAAAGCAGACGAGAAACTGAAAGCAGATAATGTCCTAGCCAATGGATGCAAGTATATTAGAGCGACAGGATTCCACAAATGTTAAGAAGGTTTCTCAGCCCCTTTTAAGATTCTTTCTCAAATTCAAGAGACTTTGCAAGCACAGCGCAAGCACAGTGCAAGGGCAATCTAAAAATGTTTTCAGTGGGTTTTCCCCCTTGAAACAGATGCCGGCCTGACTGCCTGCACAAGGGGATGGGAATACTGCAATGTGATTTACAATTGCTTTTGACAGGTGTTAGAAATTGGGTCTCTAGTTGGCAGAGGTATGCACCCTGTCCAAGTAGGGATCATAATCCCAGTCAGGGCAAGTCAGATACACAAGCTAAACTAACATGTGCTCAGTCTTTAGTAGCTTGGCACAAAGCAGGCAAGCTTAACTTTGAAGGCAATGTGTAAGGTATTGGTGCAACACTTAATTACAGTAATACAGTGAAAGAAACCAGAAAAAAGACTCAACACCAGTTTAGAGAAATAAATAAAATTTATACAGTGAAATAAAGACCAATATGACAAAAATTCAATCAACAGGTCTTGAGATATTCACATAGATATATTAGTCAATAAGCAGTGCTTTTAAGCGAGGCCCGATAGGAGCCTTTATGATAATGATGATTTGCTTGAGATCTAATTGGCTTTGTGGAGACTGGTGTGCAGTCCAGGTAAGGATCCCCCTTCAGTGGCCCTAGAAGCCGTATGGAGGTGTAGGCAGGACTCCCAACCCAGAAAACACAGTCCCTATCAAGGTGAGCCACTGCTCGCAATTTCGGGGAAACCTTTCCCTGGGAAGCGAGGAGTCAAGCTGCAGCATGGACGGTGAGGAACAGGTGAGTCCAGCGGCACTCAAGCTCAGAGCCTGCATTGAAGGAAGAGTGAGTCTCACTACTGTGGGCTCTTCGCAAGTGCAGGCAGGACTGGGGCACGGCGGTGTCCCGCTTGAGGGACGATCCCTTTGAGCACAGCTGTACTTGGCCCGTGAAGCTGTCTTTTAGCCTCCTGTCACTCGGGGCGTGCCCAGCTCATTGACATGACAAAGCAGTTGAAAGGGGCACTTATAGTTGCTGACACAGTGCTGACAGGATGGTGAAGCCACATGCTAATTTCTCTGAGACGCTCAAGCGGCAATGTTGGAGCCCAAATTAAGGGTGTTGGGACATGGGAAGCACCACACTCTCAAAAAGTGCAGTCTGATGCGCTTTTACCACAGATCAGTTCGTGCAGGAGGTCTTTGATCTCCTGGGACCTCTGGAGACCAGGGGCAAGCCAACAAGCCTTTGGAGTCTCTTGAGAGTCGGGATTTAGAGAAAGAGGCTTGTCCCTCTCACTGCAGGTTGGGAGTAGCAGGCAGCAGGCCAACACAGCAGAGCAAACAGCAAGGTTGAAGTCCTTCCTACAGAACAGCACACAGCAGCAGTAGGCTAACACAGCAATGCAGTTGCGGAGTGGCAGTCTGTCCTTGCAACACAGCAGTCTTTCTTCCTGGCAGAGTGTCCTTGTTCCCAGTACAGTCTGCCCAGGAAGACCCATCAGTATCCAGATGAATGTTAATGCAGCTGAATGTCCAGTGTTTGTAGCTGCCTAGGGGGAATTCACAAAGTGTGGTTGCCGTCAACCCAACCCAGATGTGTATTCAGAGACAGGCTAAGACACAAAATAGTTTAAGGTAAGAAAAGGTCAGCTTTCTAAAAGTAGTATTTTCAGACTTACACTTTAAAATCTGACTTCACCTTCAGTTGTGATTTTAAATTGTGAGCCCAGGGACACCAAACTCTATATCTTTTTTCCAATTGGAAATTACACTTGAAAGGTGTTTTAATGTAATCCCAATGCTATCCTATGTGAGAAATTGACCTTGCAAAAGAGAAAATGAATTTAAGAGTTTTCCTCTATCTAGACATGCTAAACTAAAAGGTGCATGTCCAACATTTTAATCACACTAAACCCTGCCCTCTGGACTAACTAGGGCCTACCTTAGGAGTGATGTACATGTAGCAGAAAATAAGATTTGGTCCTGGCAAGTGAGTACACTTGCCAAGTTAACATGGCACTTTAAACTGCACACTCAGACTCTGCAGTGGCAGACTGGAGGCATGTTTGAAAGGCTACTGTAGTGGACATCAAATCAGTGCTGCAGGCCCACTAGTAGCATTTAATCTACAAGCTCTGGGCACATGTAGCAAACTTTACTAGTGACTTGCAGGTAAATTAAACAAACCAATTGTGGAGAAGCCAGTGTATCCTTGTTTTGGGAGACAAAGAACCTACAATTTAGCAATGGTCAGCAGTGGTAAATTGCACAGATTCATAAAAGCCAGAACAAATGAGTCAGAAAAACAGGAGGTCAGAGGGCAAAAGATTAGGGGAAACCACACCAACAATGCCAGGTCTAACAAGAAGCAATAAATCCATCTCGCCATCCTGCTGGAGGATGTCATACCTCTTACACCAATAGTCCTTTTGTTCCCCATTCCTAAGAGTGCTTCACACCTCTTGGCAGCAGGGCCAAAGGTTGTCTTAGATAACAACTGTTGTAGTTAATCAGAAATGGCTACTAGAAATTTGCAGCAAGAAAGATGACTTTCTTGCTGTGGTTTCTGTTGGCTTTGATGTGGTCTGCTAGGGTGTTTTTTTGGGGTTTTTTCAGGAAGTGTTGGTACTGTTTGAGTGATGTCTTGAGGCAGTGCGGTCTTCTGTATTTTTGCTGACGCACCACTTCCTTTCTGGTTGCCAGCTGATGCCCTTGGTGGATTTTAGCTCATATGTAGTCCTAGGAGGTGGGAGGGGCTGTTCAGGAGGCGGGAAGGCAGGGTGTGGGAAATGGCAGGAACACAGACAGCTGGAACAAAATGCGTGCTTCCAATACAGAATTCCACTTGGGGAAAAAATAAACAATAAAATAAGGTAATTCCAAGCTGGCACACTTTACATCAAACAGCAAATGCAGCACACACCAAAAGCGGTAGGAATCCATTCCCTACACAGCTGGTTCGAGAATGGTATGATGAAGGATCAGAGGACTTTGTCCAGGTCACTGTGCCACTAAGACAACAGGAGCACAGCTGAGGACCAAGGATGTCAAGGCCACTTTTGTCACCTTGTCACAGTGGCAGAATAAGTGCTGTAGTCCACTGGAGACATTTAACTTCCTAGAACGTGATATTCTTTGTACCATAAACTAGGGACTTATAGGTAAAATGAATATGCCAATCCCAGAACTGGCTAATTGCACATATACCTTGAAGGGTCCAGAGCACATGCACTGTGGCCTGGTCAGAAGCACCCAGGTACTTCAGCGTCCAAAAATTAGCAACATCCATCCAAAGATTGAGAGTGATCAGGCAAAAAAAAAATCCCTTTCCTTACAACAGCCCACATTAATTCCCCCTCATCATGCAGCACAGATAAACTAAATTTTGGAAGCTATTGAGAAACCTTACTTCTTTCCCAAATGATCTGTGCAAACAAGGAAAGGTCGAAGGCAATAGTAAAAGGGTGCTTGTTGAAGTGGAACAATAAGACTACCAGTTAAACTATTCAGGAGATAAAAGAAAGGGAAAGAAGCTTTAATCTAAAGTTTTCAGAATCAGGCAAAATGTCTTGCACCCATTAAAATAAAGCTGGACATTCCCCATCTGCATGTTTGTATCTTTCAGTCGGTGAGAGAATATGTCTATCACTATATTCTGCTAGTGACACAGCGGTGATCTAGTAACTATTTCTGTAAAACTTACAATTAAAGAAGCTGAGAAATGTTCCTATATTATTTTCTGTCTATTCTGTGAATCTGCACTCTTTGTCAGTTTATGACCTGTTTGGGTGTTGTCCTCCTGGGATTGTAGATTCCTGTCTGAATATTCCTGAAGAGGTATTTCAACAAATATATCTAGCTGGTGTTATATACAACATACAACAGACAAGTTAGAGACGATTGTGGAGAGACAGAGGTGGGGAAGAACTATCTTCCTGGATAGGTCTAGGACATTAGTATCTTTCTTAACTAAGAATGCCGAAACACTGTTCAGCGATGCCACATGCCCTGTGCTGTTCGGCTGGTGGTCTCCTTTTCTTTCTGTTGTATCTCAGTCTTCCTTTCCCACTCTCTCTCTCTCTGTGGTTGGATTATTCTTGTAATGGTGTTCTTTCACCTTTCCTTTGCAGTGGGTCGCCGTGAGGACGCCTCTCCGTCGGGGAACCCCAGGGGAAAACAGAAAGTTGGAGATACTGGAAGTGTACTTGTTTGTCTTTGTTCTTTTTAAAGGGGTAAGGAGAGAAGGTTTTTCACCCAGACTCGCGTGAGAGTCCTCTTCCGATTACAATCTTCACCTCGGAAGAGAAAGGTCTTTTTGGTGAGAAGCTGTGTGTTCGGGTGAACGGTCGACACTTGGCGTTCCACCGGGAAGCATCTGAGATCGTTCACTGTCTCCCCGAACTCCACAGCTCGTGCAGCCTGTTCTGTGCATGGTGAGTATTTCTTTTACGCAAGCAAGTGCTCTTTACCCCCTAGACTATATAAAAACATGTGAATACCAATAACACATCCAACCCTAGTGGTACCCGGTGAGATTCCACGAGCAGGTACGTACCTGCGTTAGCATGTCCCTCTGGGGACGCGGCTGGCTCTGGTGCTTGTTCCACCACTGATGGCCGCAGACTCCTCTTGCGGTGGTCGGCTTAGCTCCTTGGTCGCCCAGCTCTGCCTGGATCTTGTGCTCCCATTCTGTTCTGGTTTTCCTCCTTTGGCAATCTCTTTCACCATCTCCTGCTCCGTGCGGCATGCCGTTTGCCCTGTGTTCCTTTCACTTTCCTTTATTTCTGGGTTGATGTTAGCTGACCTCCCAACCGCTTTCTGTAAGGTGCCCCCGGGGTACTGTTCCTTCTTCTCGGTGGCACAGGTCTGGAGCAGAGAAATATCGACCCTGCTACACCACTTTCACCTGTAATTTGAGAATGGGTACAAATTATATATGTTGCCTTTGTCTGCTTTTGGGTTGTGATATCATGGGTCAGACATATATACAAGTAGTCCTTGGCAATACATACAATGTTTGAAGTACTGATTGGTGGTACACTGCCTAAAAATACATAAGTTGTGCTACTTTCTTGGAAATTGGCTGCAACAGTGGTTCTTAATGTGTGATGTGGGACTCCTGGGGGTCTGTGACACCTACTTAGGGGGTCCACAACTGCTTAGAAAATTAAACATAATGGACAGAGTAATATAGTGTATATAAATAAAGATAAATATAACGAAGCAAATAAATAAAGAAGCAAAATGTAACATTCTGAAGGTTAAAAAATTCTCTAACTGTAAAGGACTTTGAAATTGAAGGGTAAAAGATGCGTTTGACTCACAGAAGAAGTCAGTACAAGTGCAGCAAACAGAATATAATATAGAAGATGGGCGGCCTCAAATGACAGCTCCAATGTTCTATTACAATTAAAATTTCGATTTTTATATGTTTGTATGTAAATTAAATAAAATAGTTCATCATCTGTGTATTTGGTTGATGAATGCTTGTGTTTGTATTTGTGTGTGTTGTTTTGTAGTTCAAATCATCAAAATTACCTAAGTCAAGTTCCCTAGCTTCCAGTAATGACTTAGTAGGGCCCTCCAGAGACCAATAATGATTGAGATGGGGGTCCCCGAATTCCTTTAATGATTACGTGGGCCTCCTCAGAGGTCAAAAGATTAATAACCACGGGATCACAACAATGGAAAAGTAGCATTTGACATTACAGATAGCTTGTTCATTTAGGAAGTATGTGTTTGCAGTTTGTGTATATGTGGTTCATGTCAGCAGGCAAGACAATGACACATAAATGTAGTCAAGGGAACTCGGGACATGTATGAGCTGCAGCAGCTGCCGCAGATATCAAGGGAAGGGAGGGGACGAGGGAGATGGGGGGAATTAATTGAATTTTAAAACACCAAAAGTTACTGTTCCTTGCCGCCGCCCTCTCCTGCAGCCTCTCTTGTCCTCTTTTCCTTTCCTGTTCTGGTGTCCCAGCATTCACTGGGACACCAGAAGAGGCTCCCTGGCAATCCAAGCCCTGCTTACATGCTAAACATAGCATGTAAGCAGCGTCAAGACTGGTCTGAGCTGCAGTGACTGCCGCTCTAACACAACCCTGTGGCCTGTGCAGTTTTTCCAGCCCAGCTGTGTACACAGCCGGGATAAAGAAACCTAAGTGTGCATGTGTGTTTGGACGGCCGTCTGAGGCCATTCACACACACATGTGCACTTAGTGCACACAATTGCTCATCCTCCCTCCCACCTCCCAAGGCCCAGCCCTCCTTCTCCCTGCACCTGCTGGCTGAGGCAGCAGCAGAAAAATAAAAAGAGGTTCAAATATTGTTTTATTTTTTTGCTGCTGGCTCTTAGCCATTGAGGCGACGCTCCTCTGCATTATGGAGGAGCCCCCCCTGTGTGGGAGGTGTGCAGCGGCAAAGACGTCTGTCTCGTCTTCTGACTGATTGTGGCTTGGCTTGAGGAATGTGAGATGTGTTAGTATGGTGAATAAGACTGCACCTAACCCACATGGCAATAATACAAATAGTTTTCTTTATGACACCTCAGCTGTTTCAGTACATATTGTTTGGAAGGGTATGATGCCAGTAGATGTAATACCACAAGCACTTTAGAGTTTGCTATTGCATGCAGCCTCCATCTAGTTAGATCAAGGGAGATTGGAATATGTTCAAAAAGCCTAAAGATAGAGACACTTTTAGCCTGAGCCCTTTTTTTTTGCCTCTCCGGTTTTCCAGTGTCTTCCTGAATTTGGAGGTCTTTCCTCTGTGCAACCTCCTCCGGAGGTTAAGCCTGACCAATTGAAATCGCTGCACCCTCTATTTTCATATTACAACTTCTACTGGAACGTGGGGATGGAGTTGTTTTGTGATGCTTATAACGAGGGTGACCAGGCGTCCGGATTTGCTAGAACAGTCCTGTTTTTTCAGCTTCTCGGGCAGATTTCGGCAAATTTTGCTCGTGTCCCGGTTTTTAGAGAGGTCGACTGAAAACGGTGGAAAGTGCCTTTTTATCTTTTCCAAAGTAGGGATAGTTAGCAGCTGTTAAAAGAAAGGAATTAAATTATTAGACATTATACTGGCTCTAAAATTGCATTTTATTTATGTTCTTAGTTCCTCATCTGTAATGCTGTGCTGATGAGCGCCTTCATTCTTTGTGAAGTAAAATTGTAGTACCTCTTCTATTTTTTGAAATGTCCCAGTTTTGGCTTTAAAATTCTGGTCACCCTACTATTATGCAATTTAATAAACAGAACAAAAAAATGGCATTTACTTATTTTGCTCACTTTTTAGAGCATTTTGAGCAGGTGCTTCTTCGTGGCATTCTAGGAGATAGATGTCTGTGTTAGGGTGTATGGGTTTTATGTATTCCGTACTTAAACGCTGGCTCTGCATATTTTATTGATTATTCCGTGCTAGGAAGAGTAAAACGTGCGCTCACCTAGCTTTTGTATGTTAAAGAGTAAGGGCCAGATTTACAAGGCCCTTGCGTGCCTTAGCACCACATTTGAGACAAATGTTTTGCTACAAATGTGACACTAATGGCCCACTACCCTAGCGCCATATTTACAATGTGGCACAAACTAGGTTTGTGCCACATTGTAAACCCTTTGCACCCAGGAGGTGTTCCCTCATTAGAGGGTCACTAAAAATGGCGCAATGGAATCTATAAGATTCGATTGAGCCATTTCTAACGTCATTTTTAACCCTTGCATAAAGCAGGCATTAAAATGAGGCCCCCGTTGATTTCAATGGGCCTCTTAACACTATACTGGATTAGTGTATTTTTTTACTCTAATCATGTATAGCGTTACAATATCTTTAATAAAGGATTCTATTGCACCTAATATGTGCCATGGTGCGCCGTATTGTAAATACGGCACACCATGGTGGCGTTAGGGGACACTGGGGGGGGGACGCAAAATAAGTGGTGCATCATCAAGGTGATGTGCCACCTTTTTCAAAATATGGCCCTAAGAATGCAGCAGTGTGTGAAATTAAAAAAAAGGAAGTCAAAAGATTGTTGTGCATACGTGCAATGATAATTATTGTTATTTGTTTAAATCTTTTTAGTGGTGGGAATAGTAGCACTGTAGTAGTTATTAAGATTTATGTAATTATTACTATTTTTATCATTGCCGTTATTATTAATATTCATGTAATACAATTAGCAGAAAATCATCACTGTTTTATATATTTGACTTTCATGCAAATGAATCAAAATATTAGAGAGGGCTGCAACAACGTTTCCTCTGCTGGCAAAACATCATGATCACCTGAGGGGTAGTCTGATCCAAATCAGAATCAATTTTCAAAGGAAAATGCATATTTGTATACGCAAGCAGTATACCCGAGCAGATGATGGACAAAGATATTTATTGTACGGTGCACCATGGCAGTAGTTAGGGAACTAGCCTCTGAATTTTTGACGCCAGTTCAGTGCTTTGCAGGATTAGCGTAAAAAATGTTGACGCTAATCCTGCAGAGCACCCAGAGACCCATTGTAACCAATGGGAGCCTCCTTTTAACAATTGCTCAGAGCAGGCATTAGAATTGGCAAAATAAATTACTCAAAGAAATCTCTTTAATTTCTTTCTGCTAGTTTTTCAGCCCCCTAACGGGGGAACGCCCCTTTTGCATATATTATGCCCAGCGCAGGCATAATGTAGTGCAAAAGGTTACAAGGTGGCACAATGCATGCATTGTGCCACTTTGCAAATATGGCGTGGCGTTTTTGTACCATCTAATGCCACATTAGGACAAAAAAAATTACGCTAATGTTTCGTTAGAATGGCACTAGGCCCTCTTAAATCTGGGCCACAAAGTTTCTTTCTCTGTTAGCCAAAATGGAAAATTTGGTAAACTAGTGCTATTTCCCAGGCACTATTACACTTACCCATTTTTATGTTTTCATAGCCGGTACCAAATTTATCATAGTTTTCTCCTTTGCCAGTGTCTGTGTTTCTTCTGGTTTATTACTGTTGACTAAATCCCTTTCACAGTTTTATGTTGTGTGTGTGTGTAGATACGGGACCGGCATGACTTGCTGTCACTGTGGTTACCACAGTTTATTTACAATGGGAGAGGCACAACATTGAGGATCCTCTGAACCAATCTTTGTTTTCCTTTTTCTATGAGAGCGGTCAAAACACAGGATTCTGTTCCAAAATGATATGTGCACCGATTGGCAGTATGACACCAAAGGCTACATAAACAGTTCCAAGCCCTCCTTTCTCTTTAAGGTACAGACGGTAAAATCTAAAGGCCAAATGGTTTAGTAAAAAAATGAATCTATAATTCGAAGCTCAGGCACATAAAAACAGAGAAGCTTATATGTATTAGGATGATCTCATGAAAAATAAGAATAGTTTTCGGAAAAATACTCAAAATTACACTATATAGTGACATTTTCTAAACCTCTGTGCCTTAAAATTTAATGCAAGGGTAAACCTTCCAAATGAAAGTTTGAGAATTAAATATCTCTCTTGGTCCCGGCAGGCATCAGTGTTAAAGGTCTGCAAGTTATTGGCTCGAAAGAGACTTCTATTGGTTACATTTCACACAAAAAAGCAGTTGCGGCTCACGCTGATGGAAAGGGGAGGTGCGTCATGCACGCGCGCAGAGGTGATAATTAAATTAAATACAAAATGTAATTTAAAAAAAAAACACTTACCTCTGCCTTGCTGCCGAGGTAGACACAGGCTCCCAGCCTTCCCTGCGTCAAGCCTGTGCAGGCTCTCTCCAGCCCAGCAACTGGGTTGCTGGGCTGGAGAGAGCCCTGTGCGCATGTGTACTTGGTCATCCTGAGACGGCTGCCCAAACACACATGTGCTCTGAGGGGGAGTGCTGATCACTACCCTCACACTAGTCAACCCCGTGGCCCGCCCCTTTTCCCCCCAAAATGATCATAAACATAGTTTATGATCGTTTTTGGGGGAAAAGGTTTGCAGTTGACGCTGCTGGCGGGGGGGGCGACGCACCTCCCCCCCCCCCATGGAGGAGCGGCCCCTGAAAAAAAGCTTAACCACAAAATAAACATCTAATTGTGAAATTCACATAATGCAAAATATGAGAAGTTTGCAAGCTTCTGATGGCATAATTAAAACATTACCTGGCCTAGTATAGATGATAAACCAGTTGTTTGCAGGGTAATAACAGCAGCATGTCTTCTAAGTAGAAACTATACAAGTTAAACCAACTTCACAAAAACAATTTGAGAAACCGCATGAAGTTTTAGTAAGGTGCAGATAGGCTATAGAAAAGGTCCCTGTGTGGAATAATTAGCAGGTATTCTTTTTTTAATATATGTTCTAAAATATTTCGATTATAATATGAACGTTGCAATGTGCAATCATATCATATAAAATTATTTATTCGGTTACAAATTTTAACCATAAAAGACACAAATACATAACAAAAGCTAGGACCAGCGTCAACATAAAATGATGGTACATTACATAAACTGTGTTGATCAACGGCTGTATGTAAATAAAAAAAACTTTGTCCATATAAAAAAAGAAAATTAAACAAGGCTATATAATAAACCTATTCATCAAAATAAATTTATCAGATAATCATATGTTCTTTCTCATTCTTATGACAGTTTGCATAAACTCTACAACATCCCAACACACATGAACAGATGGCAGCGATTAAAAAAAACAGTGCTTGTCTGCATTGACAAAGATTAGAACTCCTTAAAATGGGAGTCAAATATCACTTTGTAAGGGGCATATAAAATGTTTTTTAAAAAAAGGAAATTAATCGTCGATTTTGCGGAACGAGAATCACATGGGGATCCGGACAAACACTTAACATTAGTCAAAGGTATGGGGAAAGTAACTAAGAGATGCACTATGTTCAATCTCATGTGACTCAGCAAAATTAAATATTGACTGTTGTGAACCCAGATAAGATGTGGCCAAGATCTGGAGTTAAACTTATCAATGTGATTTGTTACAGTGCATTTTCAGGTCTCTGTTCGCTCCCTATATTTTGATTGTATGCTTGCAAAAAAAGGAAAGAAACTCTGGGTCACTGTAAAGATTAGGCATATTCAGTTTAAGGCTGAGATCCTTTGTAAGCAAGCAAACCAATGGTTGAACAAAGACTCTTTCTTTGTCGAAATACTCAGTCAAAGGAAGAGAGGGCGTAACTTTATATGGTCTGCTACATAGCCCATGCTCTCTGTTAGTGTGCCTGACCTTAATAACTAAACTTACAAGGAGACGCAAAGAGGTCGATGAACCTTTTGACTCGCTTTGAGGTTTTCCCACCATAAATCACGTACCAATACAGATCTATATCATCAACAATCAATAACATCAATAATCAATAGGAGTCAGTAATTTGCACACACCATGACTTTGCAGTCATGAATAGCCACACCTTAGTGTAAAAGTTAGAATGTTTACTTCCCTATATTAACAATGCTTAGTTGCATAACTTAATCTCAATATCAAATGATAAATATACAGAAACAACACTGGCTGTCCAAAGCAGCAAAAGGAACATAATCTAATCAAAGCTTGAACTACTACGCTTTCTAAGGTTACAGTACTAATTAATAGCAAAAATAACTGTGAAACGATATTGCATGCATTTAGATTCAGCAAGGAAAATACATCAACTGTTAATATATGTAGCAAACCTCATCTGTGAGAATCCTAACTAACATCAGATTAGAATCGCATGTTTGGACTTCATGCAAAACAATTTAGTCAACACAAATTTGGTAAAACATCTAGCTATGGCTCTATCAAAATAGCGTTTGGTCCACAGAAACAAAAGCAAATAGACATAGCAATCAATATCAGTGACAGTATACCTCTCCTCAATTGTATTAGCAACCTAAGATAGTCTTCGTCATAAGGACAACAGTCTGGTCAGCACAGCATCAGGATTCAACATCAAAGTTCAGAAAAGCACGTCTCTTCTCAAGACGGTCAGGAAAATTCTAGCGTTCTCTCTTCTCTGTGCAGTCTGGCTAAGTTAGATTTCCTAAAACTACTTCCCACATCCTAATTGGTCGAGGGATGGCATGTTCACACTTTGTCTAATGAAACTAAAACCTCAAATCTACAATTTTACTAGTACATGGTTCACATGTCAATGATTGGCTCCTTTCCTTCTGATCTCCTCCTTCGGCTCGTCAGGTATCAATATTGTGGCAGCTTATACTCCAGTCAGTGCATTCATTGTCTTCTCCTGGGAAAGTCAGTCTTACACACATTACATTAAACATTGTTGCACTAGCAAGTACAGCATCTTCTAGCAAGCAGTTCTCATGAGAAAGAACTAAAGCTATGAGCATTAGGTCAGTACAGTGGAAAAATCACAATTTAATTCTTTAGACAGACATTTTATAAGTCAATTAAGTAATGCAACTTGACGTGAGGTCGTGCACCTAGGCGAAGACCTCGCTAAGTTAAGGCCTCCAATTACTAAAGCTAATATACAATGCATAACCTTTAATATGACATACTACTACATTAATCAAAGATAAGCTCAATATTTCATGTTAATAAGCCATTAATAAGTACACTTCGTGAATATTGATGGCCAGTCTGGTGGGCGCGCTTCCAAATGCGTGCATTGTTTTTCTCTAAGTTGGTAAATTTTTTAGGCAGATTCAACACTCAAAAATACATGGATATTCATTAATGATTTCATTAATAATTTCTGCATTAACAATCCCTCCTCTGATGACTAAATGTGTCATCACACCAAACCTTCCCACACAAATTTTTGCATCAGCTAAAATTCTGTCATTTCAATCTCTTCAAATCTTCGTTCCTTTTTTAAATTTCCCTTAAACAATTTTTCTCTTTTCATTTATTCCCTCCTCTGATCATTTTTCCTATTCTTGAATTTAATCATTTTACACAATTGACATATTCCACATGTTCCAATTATGCAAATCACAATAATCAATATATCTTGTATTATCTTCAATATTATCCCTTTCCCAATGTTGCTGAGCCAATTTCCCACTGAAGCAAATCCTTTGCCAACTTTCTCCCAAACACCCGGTTCTCTCAACTCTTTCAAATCAGCACTCTCATTAGACAGATTAGTAAGTAAGCTTCTGATTTCTTTACTATTAGCAGGAATAAATGAACAGCAATGCTTTGAATGAAGCATTTTGCAAACTCCACCATCCTTCGCTAAAACAATGTCTCTAACAAGGCGGTTCTGAGGAGTCCTAGCTCTTTCCGTGACCAATTCTGTATCTATCAGGATCATGGCTCCTGTTAAATGTGTCAGCATGTTATCCACAATAGTAGACAACTTTTGAAACTTCAGAACAACTCCTACTAACGGAATTATTGCTCCAAATATCTCCCACTATACCAGAAGGAGACTCTCTCCTTTCTCCACTGTGATGTAATTCAGTCAATTACAGTAATCTCTTAAAGTCATCCAGTTGGAAAATCTTTGGAAAAACTATCCCCAAATAACATGTGCCATATCATCCTCTTGGAAGACGGTAATAAGCATTAAGTCCACAAATATAATATATCCCAGGAATCGCCGGATCCTGTCCATTCAACATCAATGTCCATGTGTCAAATGTCAGTGCAAGATTTAGGTATATTATTACACAAAACTTCCCTATGTGTTGCACATCTAAAGCTAAATATCCTTGTGTTTTTATTTCACTTAAAGCATATTCATTTTTATAAGTCCTTTTCGCTAAGCCCTTTTCCAACTTCTCCTTCAATGCCTTTCTTCTGTCATCTGTGTGATCTAAGAAGCTCTTTTCTAAAGGTGTAAGCAAGCACGTCAGGTTATCCTGTGAGCGTAAGCAGTCCCAAAAGTTGATGTAGGATCGAAGAACCCCATTACTAATACTATGTCATTACCTTTAGCTACTATACTCAAGTACCTAATTATGGGGACAAACAAAAACACCACATCGTGGTTGGAGTAGAAAATACTATGGGGGTTATTACAACTTTGAAGGAGGTGTTAATCCGTCCCAAATGTGACGGATATACCACCAGCCGTATTACAAGTTCCATAGGATATAATGGACTCGTAATACGGCTGGTGGTATATCCGTCACTTTACCGTCACTTTTGGGACGGATTAACACCTCCTCCAAAGTTGTAATAACCCCCTATATGTACTAATGGTCATAGAACCTTGTCAGTAACAGACTACAACTCATCCCATAAGTAAGAGGCAAACTATGATAGGTAACTCCTTCGACTGATGAAGGAATCTGTCTGGACACACAAAATAATTATTCGCATTCATAGTCTCAACATACTCACTCAATAAGCAATAGAAGACATTAGAAGATAGTTCCCCTTGAGCATTATCTACATGCAGATACTGCTCATCTAACCTAAAACTTCTCTATTTCTGTTAATGCACTAGTCTTCTCTAAAGCTGAAGTATGGTTGGCTTTACCCTTGTCAAGAACAGTCATACCCCCAATCAATATTACACACATTATAACACATACAATTGCCAGCACCAGTTCTTCCTACCCTGCTGACTAACGTTTCCAGGATCCTTTTCTCAAAAACTGGTCAGCTTGTCAAAATCGGTTTAGCAGCTTGTCAAATCAAGTTATCTTGTCAAAGTCAGGTTTTCAAAAGTCTTATACGGTTACTTTTAACAGTCTCTTTTCTCTTTGCACTTTTCTCCGTTTTGTCTTAGCAGTTATCTTCGTTACTTTCCTTTAAGTGCCAAAATATTGACCTGGAATGTCTTGATCAAAACAAGAAGACAAAAATTGTCTTTGCCATTGTTAGAAATTGGGTCTTTGGTTGGCAGTCAGGTTATCCCCTGTCCAATCAAGGACCCTCACTCTAGTCCAGGTAAAGGAGAATCACACTCAGTTACTCACTGTTCCCTCTCTTTGTAGCTTGGCACTGGCAGTTAGGCTTAATTTCAGCAACCAGGTGTAAAGTATTTGTACTAACACACACAGTAATACAGTGAAAACACCACAAAATGACTCAACACGTTTAGAGCAAATATTTATCTAAACAAAACTAGACCAAAATTAAAAAAATCCAACATTCACCAGTCAAGTTATGAATATTTAAAGATTAAACTTGAAAATAGCGTTTATAAACACAAAATGCTTCGATGAGGTGGTAAACACGGCATCGTGGCAGAGTCGTTCCCAACAATCCAACTCCAATGGTGCCGGGTACGGAGTCACGCAGATCCTCAGGAACAGTACCTTAGTAAAATGTGAAAACAAGGCGGTGTGCGAAGTCAGGGATCGCGGCATCCCTAGATCTGAGGCCCTTGCTGCTGAGCTGTGGAGGTGAGGCGGTGTTGGTGTGAAGGGTTCAATCCACGCATTTCGGGTGGGGTCGATATCCGGCGCTCACGATGTGGTGAGTCGACTTCCATAGAGTCAGTGACTTTGCCTGGCCTGCAGCGATGTCACACCTACGAGGGTCGTCACACTCCAGCGAGGACCACACAGTCAGTTGCAGGCGGCGTCACGGCATTCGGCAGCGGCGTTGGTCCGGAGCCGTCCAAAGTAGGGTTTTCTTGGATTTTCACCAGCTTCTCCTTTCAAGGACCCAGAAACTGGATAGGGCACCACTTGTTAGGGCAGGAGTCTCAGCAGAGAGTCCAGGTGCTGGCCCTGAGACTTCAGAACAGAGAGCAAACTCAGTCCAAGCCCTTGGAGATTCTTCTCAAGCAGGAATATACCACTAAGTCCAGTCTTTGTCCCCTTTCACAGGCAGAAGCATCAACTGTAGGATAGCCCAACAAATCACAGTCATAGGCAGGGGCAGGACTTCTCCTCAGCTCTTCTCCTTGACAGAGGTTCCTCATGATTCCATAAGTGATCTATTTTTCGGGGGTTTGGGGTGCTCTTCTTATACCCCTTTCTGCCTTTGAAGTAGGCCTTCTTCAAAGAGAAGTCTCTGTTGTTTTCAAGGCCCTGCTTTGCTCAGGCCAGGCCCCAGACACACACCAGAGGGTTGGAGACTGCATTATGTGAGGGCAGGCACAGCCCTTTCAGGTGTAAGTGACCACTCTTCCCCTCCCTCCCAGCACAGATGGCTCATCAGGATATACAGGCTACACCCCAGCTCCCTTTGGGGCACTGTCTAGAGAGAGGTGCAAAAAGCCCAACTGTCAAACTGACACAGATAGGGAATCCACAAACAAGCAGAGTCACAGAAATGGTTTAAGTAAGAAAACCCCTACTTTCTAAAAGTGGCATTTTCAAACACACAATCTAAAAACCAACTTTACTAAAAGATATATTCTTAAATTGTGAATTCAGAGACCCTAAACTCCATTGTTCTATCTGCTCGCAAAGGAAATCTGCACTTTAATAACATTTAAAGGCAGCCCCTATGTTAACCTATGAGAGAGATAGGCCTTGCACGGTGAAAACCGAATTTGGCAGTATTTCACTGTCAGGACATTTAAAACACATTAGTATATGTCCTACCTTAAATATACACTGCACCCTGCCCATGGTGCTACCTAGGGCCTACATTGGGGGTGCCTTACATGTATGTAAAGGGAAAGTTTACTCCTGGCAAGTGGGTACACTTGCTAAGTAGAATGGCAGTTTAAAACTCCACTCATAGACACTGCAGTGGCAGGTCTGAAACATGATTACAGAGCTACTCATGTGGGTGGCACAACCAGTGCTGCAGGCCTACTAGTAGCATTTGATTTACAGGACCTGGGCACCTCTAGTGCACTTTACTAGGGACTTACTAGTAAATCAAATATGCCAATCATGGATAAGCCAATTACATACACATTTTGTATAGGAGCACTTGCACTTTAACACTGGTTAGCAGTGGTAAAGTGCCCAGAGTAACAAAAACAGCAAAAACAGAGCCCAGCACACATCAACAACCTGGGAAACAGAGGCAAAAGGTTAAGGGAGACCACACCAAGGATGAAAAGTCTAACAATTTTCTAGGCAACTTCAACGCTCAGAATACATGAATATTCATTAATAATTTCATTAATAATTTCCGCGTTAACACCACCTCTAGATGGCAGAGGTAGGCAGTGGTACTCTGAGGGACTGTCAACAATCTTTTTATAAGCACATCATCTACCTGATGTATAGCATCAAATACCTTGGTAGAGGGATGGGCGGTCACTCTGCTTCACTCACAGAGTTTGCTGACTTTTTCCCTCTCTGCACTCCGCTAAGAGCACGGAGTTCCAAAAAAATCTGCATAGCAAAAAAGTATTTACTCATTCGCCCTCACCAACATTAAGTTGATGAGCCAGAGTGAGGAAAATCTTACTCAGATCACCTCCCAGCAAGAGTTTTCAAAGTGGGGGTTCGTTGATGGTCGTTATCGCTCGCATTGAGAAACCTTCTGTTCGCATTGAAGAAGGTGCCGCTTGAGTAGAAATTCTACTTGAGAGGCAGAAAAGAAGCAGCGCCCTCCTGCACGGGATGCCATTTGCGATGATTTTTCAGAGTGGGACAAATGCCAAGAGCTAAAAATCAGCACGGACGGTGTGACCTAACACAACCTACTGCTTGGGGAACTCTGTGTAGCACAGCAGAGATTTTAGGTCACACAGTGGAACTCCGCAAACTCCACCCAGACCTACCTTGGTACCTCAGGCTCCCGCACTGATAATGATGATCAATAGGAATTTGGACTTATATACCACAACAAGTTCTTTGATGGGTTTGTTGGCCAATTTTGTAGTAAAATTAGCAAAGTCTCTACAGAATTCACAAAGACAGCTGTCCTATTTCTTATTATCGGATTCCCACTACCCAAATCACCAAATAAAACCCCCAAATAGGGAAAGGTCAGGACAGAGGTGATTTTAGCATAATTCATGAAAAACATCGAGTTTTAAGTTTCTTGGGTCCTAAAACTATTATGTGTGTCTTAGACTGGTTGATGGTAACTTCTAGATCTCGATGAATAGACAGAATTTACCCAAAAGTCTCTGAAGGCCGAGAGGAGTCTGGTAGTAACATCACATCATCAGCATTGAGTAAGGCTGGTATTTGGTGCAAGCCTACCCTTGGCACATCATAGCCATAACTTGAAACAAATTTATTGAAGTCTTTGATGTCTAAGGATGAAAAGAAAAGGGGCAAGTATGCAACCCTGGCAAACTCTTCTAGAAATTGTAAAGGACTTGGTTGTCTCACTTCTCAGGCCACATCTAATACTAGCAATCACTTCAGTATGTAGTTGCCTCGAAAAGCTGACAAGGCAATCACCAACCGCTACACCAGACATAAACTCCCAATGTGTAGAGCGATTGGCATAGTAAAACTCTGAACTTATGTCCATAAACGCCCCAAAATAAACGCTGCTTGCCCTTGCTGTGAAAAATTTAATAATCAATACGTGAAGGTTTAAGCATTGTTCAGAGGACCAATGACCAAGTATAAAACCATATTGTATGTCAGACAAGATGTTCCTCACTCTAGTCCACTACTCTAGCCTTTTTAGGAGGATCCTGCCATGATCTTCACTGTGGGGTCTATCAAAGAGGTCTGATGATAACACACTGGATCCTCTTTGAACCTGTTCTTAAAAATAGGTATGATAATTGTGTGTGACTATGAAGTTGCATAACCTGAACTAGCTACTGCCTTCAAAAAGTTAATTAGAAGAGAAGCCTACGAAGAGGGGTTATTTTTAAATATATCAGATGGAACCCCGTTGGGACCAAGAACCTTGCTGCTAGGGCATTTATCTAGAGCTACCAGTACATTTTGGAGATCAATTTTCAAGGGGTCCAAATGCATGTCCTTGTGTGTCGAGTTTGCTACAAGTACCATTCTGGCTATTGGATCATAGTAAACACATGTGTAATGTTTTACTGGCCCTAGCTACCAGGAGAGATTCACATGTCTCCTTTCTTATAGATTCCCTTCTTGTGGCAATATCTTTCTTATACTCTTTCCGGCAAAAGCAGATCTTGGTCTGGAATTCTAGGTACTTGCTTAAGTACTTTGACCAATTTACAGTGAGTCTTACAGCATTGCTTGCCAAACCAACTGGGATATCAAATTTTGGAGGTCCAAATGCGGACCAGTTGTAACTCCTTAATTGGCGCACAAGGTGTCAAGTAACAAGAGATAACCTCTGCTGGACTAGCACTCATATTTAAACATGTAAGGAACTGAGTATAATTCCTGCTTATCAAAACAGTGGACACTCCGTCCGTATCTCTTCAGTTCCATTTCACAATACTCCCTCATTTTTATAAGCATAGACAAGAAGAGGATTAAGGGTCAATTTGTTTCTGCCTAATTGGCGTGATATGCAACTGACATAAAGTCTTGGTCACTGTGTACATTTTCATGAACTCCATAAACTGAGAAAAACTTTAGCTTGTCTGATGAGAGTAGAATAAAATCATTCGAACTGTCCCAACCATTAAATGTTGACTCCAACAACAGAGTATTTGAAAAGGCGTCAAGGGAAAAATGCAGGGAATATTTAAGGAGAAAATGTTTAAATTCTGCACCGCAATGAGTATGGTGCATCATTGGAATGTTTCTTCTTTTTGAGGCAGTTCCCCTGTCCCATCCTTTTTTTTCTGTATGTCAGGATGTTAGGAGGTACGTTTCTAGTGTTTCTAGCCATGAGAAATATGGGAGCATTGTTGACGCACTGACATGTTCATAAGATACACATAGGCGTAGCATTAACTTCTCTTTGGGGCAGCTCACCCATCAAAGCAGCAGATTCCTATATTCTAGAAATACATGGATGTTGTATTCTGATGCAAAATGTGCTGCATAGTAATGATATCCATTTATTAATGAATTCAAGTGTAATGACAATGTTTTCTGTTGTGCTCTCATTTCCCCTGCATTTGTTCCTCCTAGAATGTTAGGTTCAGGAAGATTCTAAGCTTAGGCATGTTCATTGTGAGTGATGCTGACTGTTAGACCTGACAGCCTTAGACAGACAAATGTTTGCCAGCCTCCCTCCCTCCTTTTTTCTGAACTTGGTTTTGGCAGTTTTAGGACTCTGTGCACTTTACCACTACTGACCATTGTTAAAGTGCTTGTGCTCTCTCCTAAACGTGGTAACATTGGTTCCTACTGTGCCCAGGGCCTGTAAAATAAATGCAACTATTAGGCCTGCATCACTGATTGTGCCACCCACGTAAGTAGCCCCTCAACCATGTCTCAGGCAGGCCTATGTGTGCAGTTTACTGCTACCTCGATTTGGCATTTAAAACCCTTTGTCTAATCCTAAATTCCCCCTTTGTTACATATAAGTCACCCATAAGGTAGGCCCTATGTGACCCACAGGGCAGGGTGCAGTGTATTTAAAAGGCAGAACATGTACTTTTAAGTGTTACATGTCCTGATAATGAAAAACTCAAAAAGTCATATTTCACTAATTTGAGACCTACTCTTCTCATTGGCCAGCACTAGGAATTCCTTGATATACTTTAAGTAGTAATTCTTGATAAGAAAGGAGTAGACACATCATGTTTCATATCTTTGGAATGGTAATGATAAATCCTCTTCAATGGTAAGGTCGGGTCTAACGATACTAATTCTGAAATTACCCTTTTAGAAAGTAGATATTCTTCTTCTCTCACTGCTCTGTGTGCCTCACAGCCTGTCTCCATTACATGTCAGGGCTAGGTGACAGCTACATGTTGTGCATCATCCCCGGAAAGCCACAAACACCAAAATGTTAGGTATGGTAGAGCACCCATCTACATACATCTGCATTTTCATGGCCCAAAGGGTAGTGATCTGACCCCACACAAAGGACTGATTACCCCCATAGAGATCCTGACAGACAGGACTTGGTTGAATAGAATATTTGTGCACCTCAAAACCACTCTTTGAATTCTCCCCCACTTTAAAGGCACATTTGGGTTTAAGTACTGGGAATCTGACCCCACCAAATCAGATCACTACTGGACTTAAAGACTGCTGTGCTGTAAGGATTGCCACCTTGCTTGGACTGACTGTTTTACTGTTCCAAAGAACTGCTGCTCTGCATTGCTGAGCTCCCCTGATGCCTGATGCTTTCTGCCCTGCTGAGGACAATGACTGAACCCATCTTGCTGACTCAAGCTGTCTCCAAGGGCCTGCTGGCTTGCTTCCAGTTCTTCTGCAGACTCAGATACATCAAAGACTGTTTGCAACTCTCCTGGTTCTGCTGGACTCCATCATCTGTGAGTCCTACCCCTGCCTGGGTTGACCCTCTCGAGTCGTGGGCCTCAGATGTGGGTTCTGCAGCTGATTTTTCCAAAAACCAACTCATTGCCTTAAGTGCTTGTAAAATTTTGCTGCATCGCCGTTTGATGCTGACACAAAGGCTGCTCGACAGCATCTGATCAAAGCCTGCCGGGCCCAATGATGATGCTCTGTGTGGCTCAGCAATGACTCATAGCATTCACATCAGTGGAGCCTGTCGATGATGCAGTGACCCAACTACATGGAAAATACTGCTCCATCAAGCCCTCAACTTCAATGCTTTACTCCATCAAAGATACTGTTTCAACAGACCCTGCATGAGTTCTGTAGCCGGCCTACCCTCCATTGCGGTAAGCCTACACTTTGCATTTGAACTGGTCTTTTGCAGCCTCAAGCAACCTTTAGACCGCTAGTGATTTCTAAGCACTGTTTCACATTTCATCTTCAAAAACTCATATCTCAACTTCTACTGATTGGATTTTTGTTGCTTTTGTCTTATTTTAGTCAGATAATTATTCTCTTTTTTTCTAACCTGGTGTGGAGTCTTTTTGTGGTGTTAATACTGTGGTACTGTATGAGTTATTGCACAAATACTTTACACATTGCCTTCTAAGTTAGGCCTGTCTGCTCTGCGCCAAACTACCTGAGGGTGAGCACAGGATAATTTAGGTTGTGCTGTTACTTACCCTGACTAGGACTGTGGTCCCTACTTGGACAGGGTGCATTCTTCTGCCGACTAGTGACACCATTTTTAACACCGACCAGCGAGAAGAAGTAAATAAATTGCCCTCTACTTCCAATGCTTCTTAATTTCTTATTTTCTATATTACAACTTTCTACATTAGCTGTTCCACTGTCATCATTGCTGGTTGGGTATGCAGCTGCCAAAATCTTTTCCAAAGGCAAGTCTGACTGCAGCGAGGCAGAGTGCATCTCTATGCAACACTGAGGCTGCCAACTCTGATCCATTCACGCTGGAAGGAGGAGCCAGGAAGTGAGGTGAAAGGAGAGTTTGTCAGAGAAAGATTCTGACTAGGCCATTCCCACACCCTCATTCTCAGATGCTCTATTGTTATCACAGTGATTTAAGCCTCACTTTCACTCAAAGGCTGCCATTTTAATTTACATTGATGGACTTATGATCTATGCTTTCCAGGTGCATCACGGCCATTTTGACTTATTGATTTTTACCTCATGAGGCCAAACGTATTTGAGACTGACGGCATTGCTAAGATTTACAGGAACTTATGTTGTCATCCATATTCTGAGAGCGATTCAACTAATTTATGCTACTGATGAAGGGCATTGGATTGGTCATTCTCATGCAGGGCTGAGATGCTTTTGAACTACTTACCTTCACCAGTCAACCTTTAAGGATACAATTTTGCATGCATATGCAATTACATTTATTGTCAAATGTGGTGAATGAAGTACTTTTACCTGTTTACTTGTTAACAACAGAGTAGTCTTCTGCATATCCTATTAAATTAATTGTTGCATATAGTGTGCAATAGGAGCATCCTTCTTTGTTATAGTTTTACTAAGCTAGCTAACAAGTACTGTTGCAATGTTATTACTTTTTGCTTATTACTTCATTATAACATTATTTTCAGCAACTTAATCTGCCTCATACATTTTTGCAGACCAAAGGAGATCTACCAGTTGAGTGGAAAAGGTGGAACGAAGAGTGTACTACTTATCTTATAGTCATAGATGCAGACAAAATGCCTGCTGAAAGGAAAAATGCATTTACTCCATTTACTAGGTTCAGAAGGTCAAGACATTTTTAGATTATTACCCAAACTTCAATCGCCTATTAAGGATGAGGATCTGGATAAATTTGGAGAGAAAATGTGAGGTTAGAATTAAGGTTCAATACCTATTATAAATACCACTCTGGAAAGATACCATGTTTATACCAGGAGGCAAAGAAAGGGTGAGTTGTTTGATGAATTCTGAACAGCCCTGAGAAGTCTTTCAATCACCTGCAATGTCAGTACAAAGATTGATGAAATTATCAAGGATCAACTGATGGTAAATACAAAAATAAGGAAAATTCAAGAGCATTTGTGGGTTATGGGTGACCTATCCTTAGAAGAGGTAATGAAATCAGCAAAGGCCATTGAGTAATCTATGTCCTGGGTGAAGAAGATTAATGAAGTCAAAGACTTAAATAATTATATAGAAATATGTTTTGTGAAAGAAAATAAATTTGGCATCAAAATCAATTCTTACAAATAAAAGAAAATAGAAGCCAAAATAGATTGTTGCAGATGCGGAAGTCTATCTCATTTTGCTAACTTCAAAGGATGTCCTGCAATGAACAAGGAGTGTAGCATCTGTCATCGATGTGATCACTTTGCAAAGGTGTGCAGGGAAGCAAAATAGAACAGCAGGACCAAAGCTACCCAAATATCAGAAGATGAGATCAATAAAGTCAGTGCAAGAAATGAGGAGGAAACCACTAGTCTGGCATTGATGGTTAGACCATATGGAAAAGATGACATTGAAAACTTAAAACATCCAAAATTTATACTCAAACTGATGGGGAAAGAGTTGACATTTTTAGCCAATTCAGGATCACCAGTCACTATAATACCCAAAGACATTCTGGAGACAAAGTGGTCCACTGATCACATATCATTACTTCCAGCTGACATCTGAGCAGTGACGTTCAATGGGAACAAGATCATTCTGATTGGATACTTCCACGCCAAAGTATCCTTCAAAAATAGGTCCCCTGAAGTGAAAATATGCATTGTTCATACTGGATTCTGTGTCTTGGGTTGGAGAGTCCAAAAACTACTGAAAATAATATTAAATCCCTGTGCTGTGGAGTCATTCATGCTCATCAATAAAGACAATCCAAGTGTGTGATTTCAAAACTTTTCCTGGAAGTTTTTTCTGACAAAAGTGGTTATCTAAAATTGTCTACCTATCACAGAGGAGTAAAAGGACATTTTTAACCAGTGAAACAGAAAATGCAAAATGTACAATTCAGTGCAAGAAGTGACCTACAAAAACTGTTTAAAAAACTCTATAAAGACGCAATTGTTGAAGAGAAAGCATCTACTGATATCACTAGTAGTGTTAACCAAGAAATCAACGGCAAAATGAGGATTATGTGTAGACCTTATGGTGGTTAATTTGTGTATCATAGCACACAGCCATCCCCTGCCAAGAATCAATGAACTCCTTTCAATGTTAAATGGAGCAACAGTTTCGTCCACGCTGGACATACACCACGCATATCATCAAATTGATTTGCCAAAACAATCTTGTCACTTAACAGCCTTCATCACTCCTTTTGGAGTATATCAGCACAGAAGAAAGCTCCTTCGGCCTGTCTTCAATAGCTTCCATGTTCCAAAGGGTGATGTTTCACCTTTTCAAAGATATGGAAGTGAAGGTACTTTGCTCCAAGATGATATTCTGATGACATGAAGAGTTTTTTAGCAAGATGTTCAGAAGGCTGAGAGAGGCATGTTTAGTACTAAGTTCTCACAAATGTGAACTTTTCAAACCAGAAGCAAAATACCTGGGTCATCTAATTTCATGGATGGGAGTGATGCTAAAGAAATCCTTAGTTAATGCTATTTGTCTTGCCCCTCCACAGGATGATAAGGAAAAGTAGATATCCTTTGCCTGATTGTGTGAGTACTATAGTAAATTTGTTAAAAATGTTGCCACCTTAATGGAACCTTTACACAAACTGTTAAGAGGGGATGCAGAATATGTATGGGGAGATGAACAAAACAAGACTTTTGTCAAAATCAATCGGCAGATAACAGAGGCTCCAATTTAGCAACTGTTTACCGAAGGAAAATGCATTATCTCAGTGGATGCAGTGCCCATGGCCTGGGCAGCGTCCTCTTACAATGTGCTAGGAACAGAGCAAGGACAGTAGCAATGCATCCAGAACTTTGAGTGAGACTGAATGGAGATATTCTGTAACTGAAAGAGAACTACTTGCATGTGTTTGGGCCATAGACCATTTTAGGCTCTATGTATGGGGCAACAGATTTTCTCTACACACTCACTACAAGCTGCTAGTCAAACTTTTGTCCCCAGGTGGGGGAAGAAAGTCCACAGCACGCGTTGCAGGATTATGTTCAAAATTGTAAGAGTATAATTTAAAGGTCTGGCAAATGCAGCTAACTGGCAGACTGTATTTCCCAGCTCCCTGTATACAAATCCCATGAGTCAGATGTTTGCAGTAATGAGCGATATATGGTGGGAAAGGAATAGAAAAGATTGTGTGGATAATTGAGGATGCTAGAGATGATGAACTAATGAAAGTGAAATAATACATACTTAAGGGATGGCCATCTTCCAAAAGCTTGAAGGATTCTTTGCATTCCTTCTCTCCGATCTAAGAGTGTTGAATTATATTGTATTCAGGAATGATAAATGCATTCCCACTAGAGGTGTAGATGAAGAACTATTTCAAATAGGTAACTATGGATACATGGGAATATCAGCCTTGAAGAGTCTTTTAAGGGACTACTGTAGGTGGCCTGGCATGGACATTGAGGCCAAGCGTGTCATAAGGTTTTGTAAAGTGTGTGCTACTACTGACAAGAGTTGTATAACTGATGTTCCATCCATGAAAATAATTGCTTGGCCCATTATGGTGTGTAGGAAATTGGAGCTAGACATCTCTGGTCCATTCAAAGGTCTACCATCAATCATCTAGTATGGCCTAGTTCTTGTTGACTACCACTCTAAATTGCCAGAAGTAAAATTCATTGATAGGAATAATCTTCAAATTATTGGACTTGCAGAGCATACAGAGGGCACTAATGCCAACATGACCGGCTTCCTAGAGCAATGGATCCATGAAGAGGTGGTCCCAGCAGCTCTCTCCCCATTATATGCACTCGAACAAGCGCACCATATGCTACCAAAACCTCTGTTACCAGGGGCGGTCCACAGACCAGTGGTGGGTAGACTCCTGTACTTCAAGGGCCGTGTTCACATTTTAGGCGAAACACCTGACTCAAAGGCTCTATATAATGGTGGAGAATCACAGAGTGATAATCTTTTTGGATGTCACCAGAGAAGTTCAAAAGCAGAGGGCCTCATTTGTGAATGCTAAAAAGCACCTCAGAAAACTTGGAATATCATATGATATGTTGTTCCCTGCAAGACTACGAGTAACCCATGGGGACGACATAAACTTTTTTACCTCACCTTACTTGCTGTGGAATTGGATTGAGTGCCTCTCCTGACAGGGGGAAAGCTTGGCTGCTGATGGCCAGTGGAAAACCCAGAGACCCCTGAGGAAACGAGTGAAGAATGGAACTGGTGCAATCCCTTCTTGCTCCCAAGCACTACACAAATGTCAGTGGAAGAATTAGCATCTGTAGGTGAAGTGGGCTCTGGCCTTCCTTCAGTAACTGGGGATGAAGAAATAAGAGACACTGACTGAGCATGCCTCTGTCTCCACACACAATTCAGAGGTCTCTGTGCCACTGCTTACACCTGGCACATCAGAAAAAAATATTAAGCTATGCTGCAGTTGGTGAGGTAATGTGGTACGTTATCATAAGCATGACTTTGAATGTAGGCAAGATGAACCCCACTGTTTCCTTGCTCCTGGGTTAAATTTGGGGTTGTTTATCCTACCTGCTATTTGGATGGTGGGATGTTAATCCGGGAAGTGTTCAGACTGACGCATCGACCCCCGTACTGAAGTTGTGCATGTGATGCTGGCATGTGTTGAGTGCTTGTTCATTGGTTATGATGGAGAGTCATTTTCTTGTCCTGGGGCTGGGGTGTTGGGGAACTGTTCTTTGTTTTATGGGGTTTGTATGTTGGATTGCCTCTCCCTGTCCCTACATGAGAGATGTGGTCCCCGACCAGTGACCTACAATGCTACTTCAAGCCCCCCTATATGGCGTCTACCTTGCCCTATAATTTTATCAGCTGTAATGTTAGGGTCCTTAATAACATGGCCAAAGGTTACAAGATTCACTCATAGTTAGAGAGGAGGGGAGCCATATCTCCCTTCCACAGGAAACGCAGCTCCCCACCACTGAGAGGGAAGTGATACACAAGAAATGGCAGGGCCAAATATGTGCCACATCACACTTGGCTTTTGAAAGTGAGGTCTTGGTGTGAGTCCAACTGGGGGTGCCATTCCAGAAAATAAGTGAATTGATAGATCCAAATGGGAGTTAAGTGATGGCATTGAGTTGGCATGTGGGTTCAAGACTGGACTGTTTTTGGCATTTAAGCCCCTAACACAGATCAGGGTGGGTTCTTTACCAGATTGTTCTAAATTCTTGCCTTGTACATGACTGTTGGAAAATGGGTTATTGGTAGGGCAGGTAGATACCTACACCTAGCAACAAGCCACTAACCTCCACATAGGTACAGTTAGGTCTCAGTAAATTAATCCCAGCTCAACCCTTGGTAGCTTGGCAACGAGCGTCAAGGCTTAACTTAGGAGACAAAGTGTAAAGCATTCAAATATCACAAAACAGTAATTAAATAAAACACAGGAAACAGTTTAAAAATCCAAAACCAATTTATAAAAATAGTTTATATTTTTATCTTTAAAATGACACAAAAACGATTAAAATCGGTTCAGGGGAACCGGAGATATGAATTTTTAAAGAATTATTACTTTTCTAGCGCTTAGAAACAAAAAGCGCCAATCGGGTCATCTGGTTGCACCTTGACCGGGGCAAAGTCAAACTTTCAGGCCGACCGCGATGGAGCCCTGCTTGGCTACAGGTCGCGGGAGGCCTCGGTTAAAAAGTTACCTTCTGACTTAGTCTTTATTTTGAAGTTTTTCTTCACCGGGACGAACCTGCCAGTTTAATCCGACCTCCTGGAGCCCTTGTCCGGATACGCGATGTGGGTTTCCTCGGTGGAGACTTTTACCTTCGGACTTAGTCGTTTTTTCGAGATGAAAATCCTTCGACCGGGGTAAACCTGGATCTTGATCCGACGTCCATGGAGCCCTTCTCGGATACGATGGCTGGGAGGTCCCGGTCAACTTTTTACCTTCGGACTTAGTCTCTTTTTGGATGTTTTTCTTTACCGGGACGAACCACGAAGTCAGGCCGGGTCGCGGTTGAGGCAAGCCGGCTAGAATTTCCGCGGCGGGTCGGTCCCTCTCTGGAGCTTTTTTCCAAAAATTCTCAAATCTTTTCCAAACTTCTGGGGCTTCACCCAGATGTTCTTTTAAGGTTCTTTTGGGGTCCACAGCTCACCCCAAGGGTCCAGAAGTTCTGTGATGGTCCTTGGGGGGTGCGGACTTCAACTCCCAGAATGCACCTGGCGCAAACTCCTTTTTGGCCACTGGACAGTGGTCAGCTGGTCGCTTTCTTCAGGAGTTGGTGCAGGGGACTCTGGTTAGCAATTTTTCACCTGTAGCAAACAGGGAGTCCCTCCTTGAACCAGTTGAAGCCAGGCAAAGTCCTTCTTGTGGTGAAGCCCAAGTGTGCAGCTGGTGCAGTCCTTCTGAGTGCAGGGTCCAGGTGCAGGCCAGGGGTCCAGCAGGGCAGTCCTTCTTCTTCTTTAGTTCCTTTCTTGTTGAATTCTGGAGGGGATCTGAGGCGTGGGTGCAGGTCTGCCAGTTTTATCCTTGCTCCTGGGTGAAAAGCAGGGGGGCCCTGGTTCTCCAATCAGGGACAGGGTCGTCCCCCTGTGATGACCACTTCCTGGGAAGTGTGGCAAAAATCCATCCCAGAAGGCAACAGTCTCTAAAAATCCAACATGGATGAATCTGATTTTTGGAGGTTACATCTGTCTGAGCCCACCCACTGGTGTGGCTAAAAATCATAAACACACCCCTCTCCTGCCCTCTCCTAATCTAATCAAGGGGGCACCTAATTGTCTGGGGTTGCAGGATGTGGGGGTGTTGCTGGGTGCTCCAAATGTCCTTCTCTGCCTTTGAAGACCAGTTTGGCAGCCCTCCCCCTTCCTGCCTCACCATCTGCTGAGGGGAGATTCTCTCCCCCAAGCACATTCCTTTGTGTGAAGCCAGGCCACTTCACACCTAATCAAGGCAGCCTGGCAGAAGCTGCTGCAGGCTGGCCAATCAGAGCACAGCAGCAAAAACAATGCAGAGCTGAAATTGGCAACTTTTTAGGTAAAGTCTAAACTTTTTACCTGGACAAGTTATATTAAATCCCACAACTGGAAGTTGTGGGATTTATTACAACAATCAATTTGATACCAAATTCTTGGTATGTAACATTTAAGGAGACTTTAAAATTTAAAATAAAGTCTGCCCATTCTAGCCTATGGAGGCCATTTACTTCAATGAGGGAAAAACGAATTTGGCTGTTTTTACCTCACCAGGGCTTATAAATCTATTTTTATAAAGTCCCTGCTTATAGTTACATGGCACCCAGCCCTAGGGGCACATAGGGCACACCTTAGGGGTGACTTATATGTAAAAATAAGGTAGTTTAAGACTTTGGAAGTACCTTTAATTCCAAAGTCGAATTTGCATATAACTTTAATTTAAAAGCAGCCAGCAAGGCAGGCTTGCTTTTAAAATGACACTGGGCACCTCAGCAGTGCACCTAGGTGTGCACCACCTATGCTGTGGTCCCTAAACCTACATGCCCTACCATATACTAGGGACTTATAGGTAGGTTAACTTAGCCAATTATAATTAGCCTAATTTGCATATCCATTTTACACAGAGCACAAGCCCTGGGACTGGTTAGCAGTACCCAGGGCACCATCAAAGTCAGGAAAACACCAGCAAAAAGAGGAAAATGGGGGCAAAAAGTTATGGGGCCTCTGCAATCAGCCCTGTTTTCTCACACAACCCCCCCCCCCAGCCCACACGCCCAGGAGACTCAGCCCAACCCTGGGAGAGTCTTCCTGGCTTGTTATGCGAGGAAGACAGTGAAGAAAACTGGCTGTCCCTTTGCAGGGCCTACTCTGCCTTATATCCTCCTGTCAGGGTCACTCCCTATGGGTAGTGAAGCCATCCCAACAGTAAAAGGACCCAACTCAAACTGAAACTTTCCTCTAGGGGGGTCTTCCTCCTCTCTCTCTGCCAACTTGGGTAGTGAGGTGCCCACCTCCCCTACTCCTAACTTTGCTAGGGCAACACCTAGCTTACCCAAAGAGGTCACACAACACTTGAGGAACCCCACCATGACCAACAGGGTCAGGGGGCCTACTTTGCTATTGGCCCTGGGGTCTGCCTCCCAGGCCAAGTACAGTGCTGCCAGGAAGGCTAGCACCCAGCAGAGGCTACTGACGGCTGTCAGTACCCAGAACCACACCCTAAGCTCTCCACTGACAGGTGGCTGAGCTGCTTTATGGGCATCTTTGGGGTCCTGGCACCCCTCTTGCTGTCTAGAGTGGGGGGCTACAACCTCCTGTGGCAGACACCCTCCTTCCACTCTCCCTTCTGTCAGTGCAGGGGCAACACCTTGCATCTGGACAGCTGCCTGACTACTCAGGACTTCCTTGGGGTCAGGTGAGGCCTCACCAGTGCCAACTCTGGGCTCCCCCCTACTGGGGCAGAGGGCCCTTGGCTCCCTGGAACTCTCTTTAAGAGTGGCCTACCCTTCCTTTTCTTTTCTTGGGGACCCCTGTCTCCTAACTGTAGGGACTGACTCCCCAGGACTTTGGGTTGGGGGGGCGCCCTGGGCGACCACCCCATCTGTGACCAGACTCACCTCTGGGAGGTCATTGCCCAGGATACAATCTAGGGGAAGGTCAGCACTGACTACCACCCTAATCCAGTCAAGGATACCCTCCCTCTCTAGGAGCACTATGGCTACAGGTTTATAGGTGACCTCCCCTGTGGCTATCCTGACTTTCTTTGTCTTTCCTGGGACATACATGTCTGGGGTCACTAACCGGTCACTCACTATAGTGTGACTGGCACAGGTGTCTCTCAGGCCAGTGGTAGGGATCCCATTCACCTGAATGGGGTAGAAGTGCCTACTCCCACCCTCAGGGATCACCAGCTTACCATCTGGTCCTGTCTCCCAGCACAATGCTAGGAGGACTTCATCATCTGAGGAATCCTCCTCTATGGCTACACTGGACAGCCCAGTGCTAACCACCTTCCTTGGACAGGCTGCATCTCCTCTGAAGTGACCTGTCTGCTGACAGTCAAAGCAAGCCCTACTGTCCAAGAGTTTTTTTAACCCTGGGTCTCCCTGTCTCTGCTTGTCAGAGTGGGAGTGGGATTTACTCTCCTCCTTCTTAGGGTTCTGGGGTACAGAGGGAGTCTCTGTGGTGGGCTTACCACCTCCCTCCTTAGGTTTTTGGGGACCTGTCCCCCCCTTCTTGGAGTCTCCCCCCTGGGACTTGACAACCACCCTGGTTCTCAACCACTCATCAGCTGCCTCCCCTAGCTCTCTAGGGTTGGTCTGCTTAGAGTCCACTAGATGCTGGCGTAACCTTTCTTGGATACAATTGGTCAAGATGTGCTCTCTCATGATCAAATTGTATAACCCCTCATAAGTATTTACTTTGTTGCCAATAATCCAGCCCTCTAGTGCCTTTAGTGAAATGTCCACAAAGTCAACCCAAGACTGGGTACTGACCTTCTGGGTGTCCCTGAACTTCATTCTATATTGCTCTGGGGTCAGACCAAACTTCTTGGCTAAGCACCTCTTCATACTAGGGTATGAATCTGCCTCCTCCCCCCTTAAGGTCAGAAGCCTATCCCTCCCTGAGTTGGGGACCAACTCCCACAAAAGGGAACCCCAGTATTGAGGCCTAACCCTTCTCATTTGGAGTGCCCTCTCAAAGGCCCCCAGCCACTTATCTATGTCATCCCCCTCTACATAAGCAGGAACTACCCCCTTGGGTAATCTGGGGCAAACTCCCCCACCCATGGACACCTCAGCTTCTTTATCGCTGCTTCCATCTCTTTTTTCTTTGTATGCCCACTTTTTCTTTTCTAGGGCCAGCTTCTCTGCTTCCAAAGCTATGTATGCTAGCTGGGCCTCCAGCTCTCTTTCTCTGATGGATGGGTTCTCTCCTCCTGAAAGGACCCCCTTCCCACCACTAGCTTTGGATCTGCCCCTAGTGACTGTATTTACTGAGGACCGTTCTTCCTCGTCCTCACTTAGGGTCAGATGCCTTCCCTCCCCTGAGTGGTTAGAGCTTGCATCCTCCCTTCTTTCTCCCTCCTCTGGAGCTTCTTCTGACTCTACCTCTTGGGCCTCAGCCCATGCTGTCAGGGATGTGATCAGGATTTGCTTCCTGAGATCAGTGGTTGCAGGCAACCCTCTTTCAATACATTAACCCCCTAAGCTGGACTACTGTCAGTGTGGGTAGGCTAGCCAGATCAAGCTCCATGGTTCCCTAGTTTTGTGTCAACAAAAACTTTTTGCAAAAATTGGAAACAAGAATTTAGAAAAATTACAAAAATTCAATAATTGAAATTAATCCAAATTAAAAATTAAAAACAATTTTTGCACTAGGACAATTTAAAGGATTTTTAATTTGTTTTACCTAAAACTGTAACGTGATATTGAACACAAGTACAGGATCCCGTGACTGCTTCCAATTATGTTGGAAAATGGGTTATTGGTAGGGCAGGTAGGTACCTACACCTAGCAACAAGCCACTAACCTCCACATAGGTACAGTTAGGTCTCAGTAAATTAATCCCAGCTCAACCCTTGGTAGCTTGGCAACGAGCGTCAAGGCTTAACTTAGGAGACAAAGTGTAAAGCATTCAAATATCACAAAACAGTAATTAAATAAAACACAGGAAACAGTTTAAAAATCCAAAACCAATTTATAAAAATAGTCTATATTTTTATCTTTAAAATGACACAAAAACGATTAAAATCGGTTCAGGGGAACCGGAGATATGAATTTTTAAAGAATTATTACTTTTCTAGCGCTTAGAAACAAAAAGCGCCAATCGGGTCATCTGGTTGCACCTCGACCGGGGCAAAGTCAAACTTTCAGGCCGACCGCGATGGAGCCCTGCTCGGCTACAGGTCGCGGGAGGCCTCGGTTAAAAAGTTACCTTCTGACTTAGTCTTTATTTTGAAGTTTTTCTTCACCGGGACGAACCTGCCAGTTGAATCCGACCTCCTGGAGCCCTTGTCCGGATACGCGATGTGGGTTTCCTCGGTGGAGACTTTTACCTTCGGACTTAGTCGTTTTTTCGAGATGAAAATCCTTCGACCGGGGTAAACCTGGATCTTGATCCGACGTCTATGGAGCCCTTCTCGGAAACGATGGCTGGGAGGTCCCGGTCAACTTTTTACCTTCGGACTTAGTCTCTTTTTTGGATGTTTTTCTTTACCGGGACGAACCACGAAGTCAGGCCGGGTTGCGGTTGAGGCAAGCCGGCTAGAATTTCCGCGGTGGGTCGGTCCCTCTCTGGAGCTTTTTTCCAAAAATTCTCAAATCTTTTCCAAACTTCTGGGGCTTCACCCAGATGTTCTTTTAAGGTTCTTTTGGGGTCCACAGCTCACCCCAAGGGTCCAGAAGTTCTGTGATGGTCCTTGGGGGGTGCGGACTTCAACTCCCAGAATGCACCTGGCACAAACTCCTTTTTGGCCACTGGACAGTGGTCAGCTGGTCGCTTTCTTCAGGAGTTGGTGCAGGGGACTCTGGTTAGCAATTTTTCACCTGTAGCAAACAGGGAGTCCCTCCTTGAACCAGTTGAAGCCAGGCCAAGTCCTTCTTGTGGTGAAGCCCAAGTGTGCAGCTGGTGCAGTCCTTCTGAGTGCAGGGTCCAGGTGCAGGCCAGGGGTCCAGCAGGGCAGTCCTTCTTCTTCTTTAGTTCCTTTCTTGTTGAATTCTGGAGGGGATCTGAGGCGTGGGTGCAGGTCTGCTAGTTTTATCCTTGCTCCTGGGTGAAAAGCAGGGGGGCCCTGGTTCTCCAATCAGGGACAGGGTCGTCCCCCTGTGATGACCACTTCCTGGGAAGTGTGGCAAAAATCCATCCCAGAAGGCAACAGTCTCTAAAAATCCAACATGGATGAATCTGATTTTTGGAGGTTACATCTGTCTGAGCCCACCCACTGGTGTGGCTAAAAATCATAAACACACCCCTCTCCTGCCCTCTCCTAATCTAATCAAGGGGGCACCTAATTGTCTGGGGTTGCAGGATGTGGGGGTGTTGCTGGGTGCTCCAAATGTCCTTCTCTGCCTTTGAAGACCAGTTTGGCAGCCCTCCCCCTTCCTGCCTCACCATCTGCTGAGGGGAGATTCTCTCCCCCAAGCACATTCCTTTGTGTGAAGCCAGGCCACTTCACACCTAATCAAGGCAGCCTGGCAGAAGCTGCTGCAGGCTGGCCAATCAGAGCACAGCAGCAAAAACAATGCAGAGCTGAAATTGGCAACTTTTTAGGTAAAGTCTAAACTTTTTACCTGGACAAGTTATATTAAATCCCACAACTGGAAGTTGTGGGATTTATTACAACAATCAATTTGATACCAAATTCTTGGTATGTAACATTTAAGGAGACTTTAAAATTTAAAATAAAGTCTGCCCATTCTAGCCTATGGAGGCCATTTACTTCAATGAGGGAAAAACGAATTTGGCTGTTTTTACCTCACCAGGGCTTATAAATCTATTTTTATAAAGTCCCTGCTTATAGTTACATGGCACCCAGCCCTAGGGGCACATAGGGCACACCTTAGGGGTGACTTATATGTAAAAATAAGGTAGTTTAAGACTTTGGAAGTACCTTTAATTCCAAAGTCGAATTTGCATATAACTTTAATTTAAAAGCAGCCAGCAAGGCAGGCTTGCTTTTAAAATGACACTGGGCACCTCAGCAGTGCACCTAGGTGTGCACCAACTATGCTGTGGTCCCTAAACCTACATGCCCTACCATATACTAGGGACTTATAGGTAGGTTAACTTAGCCAATTATAATTAGCCTAATTTGCATATCCATTTTACACAGAGCACAAGCCCTGGGACTGGTTAGCAGTACCCAGGGCACCATCAAAGTCAGGAAAACACCAGCTAAAAGAGGAAAATGGGGGCAAAAAGTTATGGGGCCTCTGCAATCAGCCCTGTTTTCTCACACAACCCCCCCCCCCAGCCCACACGCCCAGGAGACTCAGCCCAACCCTGGGAGAGTCTTCCTGGCTTGTTAGGCGAGGAAGACAGTGAAGAAAACTGGCTGTCCCTTTGCAGGGCCTACTCTGCCTTATATCCTCCTGTCAGGGTCACTCCCTATGGGTAGTGAAGCCATCCCAACAGTAAAAGGACCCAACTCAAACTGAAACTTTCCTCTAGGGGGGTCTTCCTCCTCTCTCTCTGCCAACTTGGGTAGTGAGGTGCCCACCTCCCCTACTCCTAACTTTGCTAGGGCAACACCTAGCTTACCCAAAGAGGTCACCCAACACTTGAGGAACCCCACCATGACCAACAGGGTCAGGGGGCCTACTTTGCTATTGGCCCTGGGGTCTGCCTCCCAGGCCAAGTACAGTGCTGCCAGGAAGGCTAGCACCCAGCAGAGGCTACTGACGGCTGTCAGTACCCAGAACCACACCCTAAGCTCTCCACTGACAGGTGGCTGAGCTGCTTTATGGGCATCTTTGGGGTCCTGGCACCCCTCTTGCTGTCTAGAGTGGGGGGCTACAACCTCCTGTGGCAGACACCCTCCTTCCACTCTCCCTTCTGTCAGTGCAGGGGCAACACCTTGCATCTGGACAGCTGCCTGACTACTCAGGACTTCCTTGGGGTCAGGTGAGGCCTCACCAGTGCCAACTCTGGGCTCCCCCCTACTGGGGCAGAGGGCCCTTGGCTCCCTGGAACTCTCTTTAAGAGTGGCCTACCCTTCCTTTTCTTTTCTTGGGGACCCCTGTCTCCTAACTGTAGGGACTGACTCCCCAGGACTTTGGGTTGGGGGGGCGCCCTGGGCGACCACCCCATCTGTGACCAGACTCACCTCTGGGAGGTCATTGCCCAGGATACAATCTAGGGGAAGGTCAGCACTGACTACCACCCTAATCCAGTCAAGGATACCCTCCCTCTCTAGGAGCACTATGGCTACAGGTTTATAGGTGACCTCCCCTGTGGCTATCCTGACTTTCTTTGTCTTTCCTGGGACATACATGTCTGGGGTCACTAACCGGTCACTCACTATAGTGTGACTGGCACAGGTGTCTCTCAGGCCAGTGGTAGGGATCCCATTCACCTGAATGGGGTAGAAGTGCCTACTCCCACCCTCAGGGATCACCAGCTTACCATCTGGTCCTGTCTCCCAGCACAATGCTAGGAGGACTTCATCATCTGAGGAATCCTCCTCTATGGCTACACTGGACAGCCCAGTGCTAACCACCTTCCTTGGACAGGCTGCATCTCCTCTGAAGTGACCTGTCTGCTGACAGTCAAAGCAAGCCCTACTGTCCAAGAGTTTTTTTAACCCTGGGTCTCCCTGTCTCTGCTTGTCAGAGTGGGAGTGGGATTTACTCTCCTCCTTCTTAGGGTTCTGGGGTACAGAGGGAGTCTCTGTGGTGGGCTTACCACCTCCCTCCTTAGGTTTTTGGGGACCTGTCCCCCCCTTCTTGGAGTCTCCCCCCTGGGACTTGACAACCACCCTGGTTCTCAACCACTCATCAGCTGCCTCCCCTAGCTCTCTAGGGTTGGTCTGCTTAGAGTCCACTAGATGCTGGCGTAACCTTTCTTGGATACAATTGGTCAAGATGTGCTCTCTCATGATCAAATTGTATAACCCCTCATAAGTATTTACTTTGTTGCCAATAATCCAGCCCTCTAGTGCCTTTAGTGAAATGTCCACAAAGTCAACCCAAGACTGGGTACTGACCTTCTGGGTGTCCCTGAACTTCATTCTATATTGCTCTGGGGTCAGACCAAACTTCTTGGCTAAGCACCTCTTCATACTAGGGTATGAATCTGCCTCCTCCCCCCTTAAGGTCAGAAGCCTATCCCTCCCTGAGTTGGGGACCAACTCCCACAAAAGGGAACCCCAGTATTGAGGCCTAACCCTTCTCATTTGGAGTGCCCTCTCAAAGGCCCCCAGCCACTTATCTATGTCATCCCCCTCTACATAAGCAGGAACTACCCCCTTGGGTAATCTGGGGCAAACTCCCCCACCCATGGACACCTCAGCTTCTTTATCGCTGCTTCCATCTCTTTTTTCTTTGTATGCCCACTTTTTCTTTTCTAGGGCCAGCTTCTCTGCTTCCAAAGCTATGTATGCTAGCTGGGCCTCCAGCTCTCTTTCTCTGATGGATGGGTTCTCTCCTCCTGAAAGGACCCCCTTCCCACCACTAGCTTTGGATCTGCCCCTAGTGACTGTATTTACTGAGGACCGTTCTTCCTCGTCCTCACTTAGGGTCAGATGCCTTCCCTCCCCTGAGTGGTTAGAGCTTGCATCCTCCCTTCTTTCTCCCTCCTCTGGAGCTTCTTCTGACTCTACCTCTTGGGCCTCAGCCCATGCTGTCAGGGATGTGATCAGGATTTGCTTCCTGAGATCAGTGGTTGCAGGCAACCCTCTTTCAATACATTAACCCCCTAAGCTGGACTACTGTCAGTGTGGGTAGGCTAGCCAGATCAAGCTCCATGGTTCCCTAGTTTTGTGTCACCAAAAACTTTTTGCAAAAATTGGAAACAAGAATTTAGAAAAATTACAAAAATTCAATAATTGAAATTAATCCAAATTAAAAATTAAGAACAATTTTTGCACTAGGACAATTTAAAGGATTTTTAATTTGTTTTACCTAAAACTGTAACGTGATATTGAACACAAGTACAGGATCCCGTGACTGCTTCCAATTATGTTGGAAAATGGGTTATTGGTAGGGCAGGTAGGTACCTACACCTAGCAACAAGCCACTAACCTCCACATAGGTACAGTTAGGTCTCAGTAAATTAATCCCAGCTCAACCCTTGGTAGCTTGGCAACGAGCGTCAAGGCTTAACTTAGGAGACAAAGTGTAAAGCATTCAAATATCACAAAACAGTAATTAAATAAAACACAGGAAACAGTTTAAAAATCCAAAACCAATTTATAAAAATAGTCTATATTTTTATCTTTAAAATGACACAAAAACGATTAAAATCGGTTCAGGGGAACCGGAGATATGAATTTTTAAAGAATTATTACTTTTCTAGCGCTTAGAAACAAAAAGCGCCAATCGGGTCATCTGGTTGCACCTCGACCGGGGCAAAGTCAAACTTTCAGGCCGACCGCGATGGAGCCCTGCTCGGCTACAGGTCGCAGGAGGCCTCGGTTAAAAAGTTACCTTCTGACTTAGTCTTTATTTTGAAGTTTTTCTTCACCGGGACGAACCTGCCAGTTGAATCCGACCTCCTGGAGCCCTTGTCCGGATACGCGATGTGGGTTTCCTCGGTGGAGACTTTTACCTTCGGACTTAGTCGTTTTTTCGAGATGAAAATCCTTCGACCGGGGTAAACCTGGATCTTGATCCGACGTCCATGGAGCCCTTCTCGGATACGATGGCTGGGAGGTCCCGGTCAACTTTTTACCTTCGGACTTAGTCTCTTTTTTGGATGTTTTTCTTTACCGGGACGAACCACGAAGTCAGGCCGGGTTGCGGTTGAGGCAAGCCGGCTAGAATTTCCGCGGCGGGTCGGTCCCTCTCTGGAGCTTTTTTCCAAAAATTCTCAAATCTTTTCCAAACTTCTGGGGCTTCACCCAGATGTTCTTTTAAGGTTCTTTTGGGGTCCACAGCTCACCCCAAGGGTCCAGAAGTTCTGTGATGGTCCTTGGGGGGTGCGGACTTCAACTCCCAGAATGCACCTGGCGCAAACTCCTTTTTGGCCACTGGACAGTGGTCAGCTGGTCGCTTTCTTCAGGAGTTGGTGCAAGGGACTCTGGTTAGCAATTTTTCACCTGTAGCAAACAGGGAGTCCCTCCTTGAACCAGTTGAAGCCAGGCAAAGTCCTTCTTGTGGTGAAGCCCAAGTGTGCAGCTGGTGCAGTCCTTCTGAGTGCAGGGTCCAGGTGCAGGCCAGGGGTCCAGCAGGGCAGTCCTTCTTCTTCTTTAGTTCCTTTCTTGTTGAATTCTGGAGGGGATCTGAGGCGTGGGTGCAGGTCTGCCAGTTTTATCCTTGCTCCTGGGTGAAAAGCAGGGGGGCCCTGGTTCTCCAATCAGGGACAGGGTCGTCCCCCTGTGATGACCACTTCCTGGGAAGTGTGGCAAAAATCCATCCCAGAAGGCAACAGTCTCTAAAAATCCAACATGGATGAATCTGATTTTTGGAGGTTACATCTGTCTGAGCCCACCCACTGGTGTGGCTAAAAATCATAAACACACCCCTCTCCTGCCCTCTCCTAATCTAATCAAGGGGGCACCTAATTGTCTGGGGTTGCAGGATGTGGGGGTGTTGCTGGGTGCTCCAAATGTCCTTCTCTGCCTTTGAAGACCAGTTTGGCAGCCCTCCCCCTTCCTGCCTCACCATCTGCTGAGGGGAGATTCTCTCCCCCAAGCACATTCCTTTGTGTGAAGCCAGGCCACTTCACACCTAATCAAGGCAGCCTGGCAGAAGCTGCTGCAGGCTGGTCAATCAGAGCACAGCAGCAAAAACAATGCAGAGCTGAAATTGGCAACTTTTTAGGTAAAGTCTAAACTTTTTACCTGGACAAGTTATATTAAATCCCACAACTGGAAGTTGTGGGATTTATTACAACAATCAATTTGATACCAAATTCTTGGTATGTAACATTTAAGGAGACTTTAAAATTTAAAATAAAGTCTGCCCATTCTAGCCTATGGAGGCCATTTACTTCAATGAGGGAAAAACGAATTTGGCTGTTTTTACCTCACCAGGGCTTATAAATCTATTTTTATAAAGTCCCTGCTTATAGTTACATGGCACCCAGCCCTAGGGGCACATAGGGCACACCTTAGGGGTGACTTATATGTAAAAATAAGGTAGTTTAAGACTTTGGAAGTACCTTTAATTCCAAAGTCGAATTTGCATATAACTTTAATTTAAAAGCAGCCAGCAAGGCAGGCTTGCTTTTAAAATGACACTGGGCACCTCAGCAGTGCACCTAGGTGTGCACCACCTATGCTGTGGTCCCTAAACCTACATGCCCTACCATATACTAGGGACTTATAGGTAGGTTAACTTAGCCAATTATAATTAGCCTAATTTGCATATCCATTTTACACAGAGCACAAGCCCTGGGACTGGTTAGCAGTACCCAGGGCACCATCAAAGTCAGGAAAACACCAGCTAAAAGAGGAAAATGGGGGCAAAAAGTTATGGGGCCTCTGCAATCAGCCCTGTTTTCTCACACAACCCCCCCCCCCCCAGCCCACACGCCCAGGAGACTCAGCCCAACCCTGGGAGAGTCTTCCTGGCTTGTTAGGCGAGGAAGACAGTGAAGAAAACTGGCTGTCCCTTTGCAGGGCCTACTCTGCCTTATATCCTCCTGTCAGGGTCACTCCCTATGGGTAGTGAAGCCATCCCAACAGTAAAAGGACCCAACTCAAACTGAAACTTTCCTCTAGGGGGGTCTTCCTCCTCTCTCTCTGCCAACTTGGGTAGTGAGGTGCCCACCTCCCCTACTCCTAACTTTGCTAGGGCAACACCTAGCTTACCCAAAGAGGTCACCCAACACTTGAGGAACCCCACCATGACCAACAGGGTCAGGGGGCCTACTTTGCTATTGGCCCTGGGGTCTGCCTCCCAGGCCAAGTACAGTGCTGCCAGGAAGGCTAGCACCCAGCAGAGGCTACTGACGGCTGTCAGTACCCAGAACCACACCCTAAGCTCTCCACTGACAGGTGGCTGAGCTGCTTTATGGGCATCTTTGGGGTCCTGGCACCCCTCTTGCTGTCTAGAGTGGGGGGCTACAACCTCCTGTGGCAGACACCCTCCTTCCACTCTCCCTTCTGTCAGTGCAGGGGCAACACCTTGCATCTGGACAGCTGCCTGACTACTCAGGACTTCCTTGGGGTCAGGTGAGGCCTCACCAGTGCCAACTCTGGGCTCCCCCCTACTGGGGCAGAGGGCCCTTGGCTCCCTGGAACTCTCTTTAAGAGTGGCCTACCCTTCCTTTTCTTTTCTTGGGGACCCCTGTCTCCTAACTGTAGGGACTGACTCCCCAGGACTTTGGGTTGGGGGGGCGCCCTGGGCGACCACCCCATCTGTGACCAGACTCACCTCTGGGAGGTCATTGCCCAGGATACAATCTAGGGGAAGGTCAGCACTGACTACCACCCTAATCCAGTCAAGGATACCCTCCCTCTCTAGGAGCACTATGGCTACAGGTTTATAGGTGACCTCCCCTGTGGCTATCCTGACTTTCTTTGTCTTTCCTGGGACATACATGTCTGGGGTCACTAACCGGTCACTCACTATAGTGTGACTGGCACAGGTGTCTCTCAGGCCAGTGGTAGGGATCCCATTCACCTGAATGGGGTAGAAGTGCCTACTCCCACCCTCAGGGATCACCAGCTTACCATCTGGTCCTGTCTCCCAGCACAATGCTAGGAGGACTTCATCATCTGAGGAATCCTCCTCTATGGCTACACTGGACAGCCCAGTGCTAACCACCTTCCTTGGACAGGCTGCATCTCCTCTGAAGTGACCTGTCTGCTGACAGTCAAAGCAAGCCCTACTGTCCAAGAGTTTTTTTAACCCTGGGTCTCCCTGTCTCTGCTTGTCAGAGTGGGAGTGGGATTTACTCTCCTCCTTCTTAGGGTTCTGGGGTACAGAGGGAGTCTCTGTGGTGGGCTTACCACCTCCCTCCTTAGGTTTTTGGGGACCTGTCCCCCCCTTCTTGGAGTCTCCCCCCTGGGACTTGACAACCACCCTGGTTCTCAACCACTCATCAGCTGCCTCCCCTAGCTCTCTAGGGTTGGTCTGCTTAGAGTCCACTAGATGCTGGCGTAACCTTTCTTGGATACAATTGGTCAAGATGTGCTCTCTCATGATCAAATTGTATAACCCCTCATAAGTATTTACTTTGTTGCCAATAATCCAGCCCTCTAGTGCCTTTAGTGAAATGTCCACAAAGTCAACCCAAGACTGGGTACTGACCTTCTGGGTGTCCCTGAACTTCATTCTATATTGCTCTGGGGTCAGACCAAACTTCTTGGCTAAGCACCTCTTCATACTAGGGTATGAATCTGCCTCCTCCCCCCTTAAGGTCAGAAGCCTATCCCTCCCTGAGTTGGGGACCAACTCCCACAAAAGGGAACCCCAGTATTGAGGCCTAACCCTTCTCATTTGGAGTGCCCTCTCAAAGGCCCCCAGCCACTTATCTATGTCATCCCCCTCTACATAAGCAGGAACTACCCCCTTGGGTAATCTGGGGCAAACTCCCCCACCCATGGACACCTCAGCTTCTTTATCGCTGCTTCCATCTCTTTTTTCTTTGTATGCCCACTTTTTCTTTTCTAGGGCCAGCTTCTCTGCTTCCAAAGCTATGTATGCTAGCTGGGCCTCCAGCTCTCTTTCTCTGATGGATGGGTTCTCTCCTCCTGAAAGGACCCCCTTCCCACCACTAGCTTTGGATCTGCCCCTAGTGACTGTATTTACTGAGGACCGTTCTTCCTCGTCCTCACTTAGGGTCAGATGCCTTCCCTCCCCTGAGTGGTTAGAGCTTGCATCCTCCCTTCTTTCTCCCTCCTCTGGAGCTTCTTCTGACTCTACCTCTTGGGCCTCAGCCCATGCTGTCAGGGATGTGATCAGGATTTGCTTCCTGAGATCAGTGGTTGCAGGCAACCCTCTTTCAATACATTAACCCCCTAAGCTGGACTACTGTCAGTGTGGGTAGGCTAGCCAGATCAAGCTCCATGGTTCCCTAGTTTTGTGTCACCAAAAACTTTTTGCAAAAATTGGAAACAAGAATTTAGAAAAATTACAAAAATTCAATAATTGAAATTAATCCAAATTAAAAATTAAGAACAATTTTTGCACTAGGACAATTTAAAGGATTTTTAATTTGTTTTACCTAAAACTGTAACGTGATATTGAACACAAGTACAGGATCCCGTGACTGCTTCCAATTATGTTGGAAAATGGGTTATTGGTAGGGCAGGTAGGTACCTACACCTAGCAACAAGCCACTAACCTCCACATAGGTACAGTTAGGTCTCAGTAAATTAATCCCAGCTCAACCCTTGGTAGCTTGGCAACGAGCGTCAAGGCTTAACTTAGGAGACAAAGTGTAAAGCATTCAAATATCACAAAACAGTAATTAAATAAAACACAGGAAACAGTTTAAAAATCCAAAACCAATTTATAAAAATAGTCTATATTTTTATCTTTAAAATGACACAAAAACGATTAAAATCGGTTCAGGGGAACCGGAGATATGAATTTTTAAAGAATTATTACTTTTCTAGCGCTTAGAAACAAAAAGCGCCAATCGGGTCATCTGGTTGCACCTCGACCGGGGCAAAGTCAAACTTTCAGGCCGACCGCGATGGAGCCCTGCTCGGCTACAGGTCGCGGGAGGCCTTGGTTAAAAAGTTACCTTCTGACTTAGTCTTTATTTTGAAGTTTTTCTTCACCGGGACGAACCTGCCAGTTGAATCCGACCTCCTGGAGCCCTTGTCCGGATACGCGATGTGGGTTTCCTCGGTGGAGACTTTTACCTTCGGACTTAGTCGTTTTTTCGAGATGAAAATCCTTCGACCGGGGTAAACCTGGATCTTGATCCGACGTCCATGGAGCCCTTCTCGGATACGATGGCTGGGAGGTCCCGGTCAACTTTTTACCTTCGGACTTAGTCTCTTTTTTGGATGTTTTTCTTTACCGGGACGAACCACGAAGTCAGGCCGGGTTGCGGTTGAGGCAAGCCGGCTAGAATTTCCGCGGCGGGTCGGTCCCTCTCTGGAGCTTTTTTCCAAAAATTCTCAAATCTTTTCCAAACTTCTGGGGCTTCACCCAGATGTTCTTTTAAGGTTCTTTTGGGGTCCACAGCTCACCCCAAGGGTCCAGAAGTTCTGTGATGGTCCTTGGGGGGTGCGGACTTCAACTCCCAGAATGCACCTGGCGCAAACTCCTTTTTGGCCACTGGACAGTGGTCAGCTGGTCGCTTTCTTCAGGAGTTGGTGCAGGGGACTCTGGTTAGCAATTTTTCACCTGTAGCAAACAGGGAGTCCCTCCTTGAACCAGTTGAAGCCAGGCAAAGTCCTTCTTGTGGTGAAGCCCAAGTGTGCAGTTGGTGCAGTCCTTCTGAGTGCAGGGTCCAGGTGCAGGCCAGGGGTCCAGCAGGGCAGTCCTTCTTCTTCTTTAGTTCCTTTCTTGTTGAATTCTGGAGGGGATCTGAGGCGTGGGTGCAGGTCTGCTAGTTTTATCCTTGCTCCTGGGTGAAAAGCAGGGGTGCCCTGGTTCTCCAATCAGGGACAGGGTCATCCCCCTGTGATGACCACTTCCTGGGAAGTGTGGCAAAAATCCATCCCAGAAGGCAACAGTCTCTAAAAATCCAACATGGATGAATCTGATTTTTGGAGGTTACATCTGTCTGAGCCCACCCACTGGTGTGGCTAAAAATCATAAACACACCCCTCTCCTGCCCTCTCCTAATCTAATCAAGGGGGCACCTAATTGTCTGGGGTTGCAGGATGTGGGGGTGTTGCTGGGTGCTCCAAATGTCCTTCTCTGCCTTTGAAGACCAGTTTGGCAGCCCTCCCCCTTCCTGCCTCACCATCTGCTGAGGGGAGATTCTCTCCCCCAAGCACATTCCTTTGTGTGAAGCCAGGCCACTTCACACCTAATCAAGGCAGCCTGGCAGAAGCTGCTGCAGGCTGGCCAATCAGAGCACAGCAGCAAAAACAATGCAGAGCTGAAATTGGCAACTTTTTAGGTAAAGTCTAAACTTTTTACCTGGACAAGTTATATTAAATCCCACAACTGGAAGTTGTGGGATTTATTACAACAATCAATTTGATACCAAATTCTTGGTATGTAACATTTAAGGAGACTTTAAAATTTAAAATAAAGTCTGCCCATTCTAGCCTATGGAGGCCATTTACTTCAATGAGGGAAAAACGAATTTGGCTGTTTTTACCTCACCAGGGCTTATAAATCTATTTTTATAAAGTCCCTGCTTATAGTTACATGGCACCCAGCCCTAGGGGCACATAGGGCACACCTTAGGGGTGACTTATATGTAAAAATAAGGTAGTTTAAGACTTTGGAAGTACCTTTAATTCCAAAGTCGAATTTGCATATAACTTTAATTTAAAAGCAGCCAGCAAGGCAGGCTTGCTTTTAAAATGACACTGGGCACCTCAGCAGTGCACCTAGGTGTGCACCACCTATGCTGTGGTCCCTAAACCTACATGCCCTACCATATACTAGGGACTTATAGGTAGGTTAACTTAGCCAATTATAATTAGCCTAATTTGCATATCCATTTTACACAGAGCACAAGCCCTGGGACTGGTTAGCAGTACCCAGGACACCATCAAAGTCAGGAAAACACCAGCAAAAAGAGGAAAATGGGGGCAAAAAGTTATGGGGCCTCTGCAATCAGCCCTGTTTTCTCACACAACCCCCCCCCCCCCAGCCCACACGCCCAGGAGACTCAGCCCAACCCTGGGAGAGGCTTCCTGGCTTGTTAGGCGAGGAAGACAGTGAAGAAAACTGGCTGTCCCTTTGCAGGGCCTACTCTGCCTTATATCCTCCTGTCAGGGTCACTCCCTATGGGTAGTGAAGCCATCCCAACAGTAAAAGGACCCAACTCAAACTGAAACTTTCCTCTAGGGGGTCTTCCTCCTCTCTCTCTGCCAACTTGGGTAGTGAGGTGCCCACCTCCCCTACTCCTAACTTTGCTAGGGCAACACCTAGCTTACCCAAAGAGGTCACCCAACACTTGAGGAACCCCACCATGACCAACAGGGTCAGGGGGCCTACTTTGCTATTGGCCCTGGGGTCTGCCTCCCAGGCCAAGTACAGTGCTGCCAGGAAGGCTAGCACCCAGCAGAGGCTACTGACAGCTGTCAGTACCCAGAACCACACCCTAAGCTCTCCACTGACAGGTGGCTGAGCTGCTTTATGGGCATCTTTGGGGTCCTGGCACCCCTCTTGCTGTCTAGAGTGGGGGGCTACCACCTCCTGTGGCAGACACCCTCCTTCCACTCTCCCTTCTGTCAGTGCAGGGGCAACACCTTGCATCTGGACAGCTGCCTGACTACTCAGGACTTCCTTGGGGTCAGGTGAGGCCTCACCAGTGCCAACTCTGGGCTCCCCCCCTACTGGGGCAGAGGGCCCTTGGCTCCCTGGAACTCTCTTTAAGAGTGGCCTACCCTTCCTTTTCTTTTCTTGGGGACCCCTGTCTCCTAACTGTAGGGACTGACTCCCCAGGACTTTGGGTTGGGGGGGCGCCCTGGGCGACCACCCCATCTGTGACCAGACTCACCTCTGGGAGGTCATTGCCCAGGATACAATCTAGGGGAAGGTCAGCACTGACTACCACCCTAATCCAGTCAAGGATACCCTCCCTCTCTAGGAGCACTATGGCTACAGGTTTGGAGGTGACCTCCCCTGTGGCTATCCTGACTTTCTTTGTCTTTCCTGGGACATACATGTCTGGGGTCACTAACCGGTCACTCACTATAGTGTGACTGGCACAGGTGTCTCTCAGGCCAGTGGTAGGGATCCCATTCACCTGAATGGGGTAGAAGTGCCTACTCCCACCCTCAGGGATCACCAGCTTACCATCTGGTCCTGTCTCCCAGCACAATGCTAGGAGGACTTCATCATCTGAGGAATCCTCCTCTATGGCTACACTGGACAGCCCAGTGCTAACCACCTTCCTTGGACAGGCTGCATCTCCTCTGAAGTGACCTGTCTGCTGACAGTCAAAGCAAGCCCTACTGTCCAAGAGTTTTTTTAACCCTGGGTCTCCCTGTCTCTGCTTGTCAGAGTGGGAGTGGGATTTACTCTCCTCCTTCTTAGGGTTCTGGGGTACAGAGGGAGTCTCTGTGGTGGGCTTACCACCTCCCTCCTTAGGTTTTTGGGGACCTGTCCCCCCCTTCTTTGAGTCTCCCCCCTGGGACTTGACAACCACCCTGGTTCTCAACCACTCATCAGCTGCCTCCCCTAGCTCTCTAGGGTTGGTCTGCTTAAAGTCCACTAGATGCTGGCGTAACCTTTCTTGGATACAATTGGTCAAGATGTGCTCTCTCATGATCAAATTGTATAACCCCTCATAAGTATTTACTTTGTTGCCAATAATCCAGCCCTCTAGTGCCTTTAGTGAAATGTCCACAAAGTCAACCCAAGACTGGGTACTGACCTTCTGGGTGTCCCTGAACTTCATTCTATATTGCTCTGGGGTCAGACCAAACTTCTTGGCTAAGCACCTCTTCATACTAGGGTATGAATCTGCCTCCTCCCCCCTTAAGGTCAGAAGCCTATCCCTCCCTGAGTTGGGGACCAACTCCCACAAAAGGGAACCCCAGTATTGAGGCCTAACCCTTCTCATTTGGAGTGCCCTCTCAAAGGCCCCCAACCACTTATCTATGTCATCCCCCTCTACATAAGCAGGAACTACCCCCTTGGGTAATCTGGGGCAAACTCCCCCACCCATGGACACCTCAGCTTCTTTATCGCTGCTTCCATCTCTTTTTTCTTTGTATGCCCACTTTTTCTTTTCTAGGGCCAGCTTCTCTGCTTCCAAAGCTATGTATGCTAGCTGGGCCTCCAGCTCTCTTTCTCTGATGGATGGGTTCTCTCCTCCTGAAAGGACCCCCTTCCCACCACTAGCTTTGGATCTGCCCCTAGTGACTGTATTTACTGAGGACCGTTCTTCCTCGTCCTCACTTAGGGTCAGATGCCTTCCCTCCCCTGAGTGGTTAGAGCTTGCATCCTCCCTTCTTTCTCCCTCCTCTGGAGCTTCTTCTGACTCTACCTCTTGGGCCTCAGCCCATGCTGTCAGGGATGTGATCAGGATTTGCTTCCTGAGATCAGTGGTTGCAGGCAACCCTCTTTCAATACATTAACCCCCTAAGCTGGACTACTGTCAGTGTGGGTAGGCTAGCCAGATCAAGCTCCATGGTTCCCTAGTTTTGTGTCAACAAAAACTTTTTGCAAAAATTGGAAACAAGAATTTAGAAAAATTACAAAAATTCAATAATTGAAATTAATCCAAATTAAAAATTAAGAACAATTTTTGCACTAGGACAATTTAAAGGATTTTTAATTTGTTTTACCTAAAACTGTAACGTGATATTGAACACAAGTACAGGATCCCGTGACTGCTTCCAATTATGTTGGAAAATGGGTTATTGGTAGGGCAGGTAGGTACCTACACCTAGCAACAAGCCACTAACCTCCACATAGGTACAGTTAGGTCTCAGTAAATTAATCCCAGCTCAACCCTTGGTAGCTTGGCAACGAGCGTCAAGGCTTAATTTAGGAGACAAAGTGTAAAGCATTCAAATATCACAAAACAGTAATTAAATAAAACACAGGAAACAGTTTAAAAATCCAAAACCAATTTATAAAAATAGTCTATATTTTTATCTTTAAAATGACACAAAAACGATTAAAATCGGTTCAGGGGAACCGGAGATATGAATTTTTAAAGAATTATTACTTTTCTAGCGCTTAGAAACAAAAAGCGCCAATCGGGTCATCTGGTTGCACCTCGACCGGGGCAAAGTCAAACTTTCAGGCCGACCGCGATGGAGCCCTGCTCGGCTACAGGTCGCGGGAGGCCTCGGTTAAAAAGTTACCTTCTGACTTAGTCTTTATTTTGAAGTTTTTCTTCACCGGGACGAACCTGCCAGTTGAATCCGACCTCCTGGAGCCCTTGTCCGGATACGCGATGTGGGTTTCCTCGGTGGAGACTTTTACCTTCGGACTTAGTCGTTTTTTCGAGATGAAAATCCTTCGACCGGGGTAAACCTGGATCTTGATCCGACGTCCATGGAGCCCTTCTCGGATACGATGGCTGGGAGGTCCCGGTCAACTTTTTACCTTCGGACTTAGTCTCTTTTTTGGATGTTTTTCTTTACCGGGACGAACCACGAAGTCAGGCCGGGTTGCGGTTGAGGCAAGCCGGCTAGAATTTCCGCGGCGGGTCGGTCCCTCTCTGGAGCTTTTTTCCAAAAATTCTCAAATCTTTTCCAAACTTCTGGGGCTTCACCCAGATGTTCTTTTAAGGTTCTTTTGGGGTCCACAGCTCACCCCAAGGGTCCAGAAGTTCTGTGATGGTCCTTGGGGGGTGCGGACTTCAACTCCCAGAATGCACCTGGCGCAAACTCCTTTTTGGCCACTGGACAGTGGTCAGCTGGTCGCTTTCTTCAGGAGTTGGTGCAGGGGACTCTGGTTAGCAATTTTTCACCTGTAGCAAACAGGGAGTCCCTCCTTGAACTAGTTGAAGCCAGGCAAAGTCCTTCTTGTGGTGAAGCCCAAGTGTGCAGCTGGTGCAGTCCTTCTGAGTGCAGGGTCCAGGTGCAGGCCAGGGGTCCAGCAGGGCAGTCCTTCTTCTTCTTTAGTTCCTTTCTTGTTGAATTCTGGAGGGGATCTGAGGCGTGGGTGCAGGTCTGCTAGTTTTATCCTTGCTCCTGGGTGAAAAGCAGGGGGGCCCTGGTTCTCCAATCAGGGACAGGGTCGTCCCCCTGTGATGACCACTTCCTGGGAAGTGTGGCAAAAATCCATCCCAGAAGGCAACAGTCTCTAAAAATCCAACATGGATGAATCTGATTTTTGGAGGTTACATCTGTCTGAGCCCACCCACTGGTGTGGCTAAAAATCATAAACACACCCCTCTCCTGCCCTCTCCTAATCTAATCAAGGGGGCACCTAATTGTCTGGGGTTGCAGGATGTGGGGGTGTTGCTGGGTGCTCCAAATGTCCTTCTCTGCCTTTGAAGACCAGTTTGGCAGCCCTCCCCCTTCCTGCCTCACCATCTGCTGAGGGGAGATTCTCTCCCCCAAGCACATTCCTTTGTGTGAAGCCAGGCCACTTCACACCTAATCAAGGCAGCCTGGCAGAAGCTGCTGCAGGCTGGCCAATCAGAGCACAGCAGCAAAAACAATGCAGAGCTGAAATTGGCAACTTTTTAGGTAAAGTCTAAACTTTTTACCTGGACAAGTTATATTAAATCCCACAACTGGAAGTTGTGGGATTTATTACAACAATCAATTTGATACCAAATTCTTGGTATGTAACATTTAAGGAGACTTTAAAATTTAAAATAAAGTCTGCCCATTGTAGCCTATGGAGGCCATTTACTTCAATGAGGGAAAAACGAATATGGCTGTTTTTACCTCACCAGGGCTTATAAATCTATTTTTATAAAGTCCCTGCTTATAGTTACATGGCACCCAGCCCTAGGGGCACATAGGGCACACCTTAGGGGTGACTTATATGTAAAAATAAGGTAGTTTAAGACTTTGGAAGTACCTTTAATTCCAAAGTCGAATTTGCATATAACTAATTTAAAAGCAGCCAGCAAGGCAGGCTTGCTTTTAAAATGACACTGGGCACCTCAGCAGTGCACCTAGGTGTGCACCACCTATGCTGTGGTCCCTAAACCTACATGCCCTACCATATACTAGGGACTTATAGGTAGGTTAACTTAGCCAATTATAATTAGCCTAATTTGCATATCCATTTTACACAGAGCACAAGCCCTGGGACTGGTTAGCAGTACCCAGGGCACCATCAAAGTCAGGAAAACACCAGCAAAAAGAGGAAAATGGGGGCAAAAAGTTATGGGGCCTCTGCAATCAGCCCTGTTTTCTCACACAACCCCCCCCCCCCCCAGCCCACACGCCCAGGAGACTCAGCCCAACCCTGGGAGAGTCTTCCTGGCTTGTTAGGTGAGGAAGACAGTGAAGAAAACTGGCTGTCCCTTTGCAGGGCCTACTCTGCCTTATATCCTCCTGTCAGGGTCACTCCCTATGGGTAGTGAAGCCATCCCAACAGTAAAAGGACCCAACTCAAACTGAAACTTTCCTCTAGGGGGGTCTTCCTCCTCTCTCTCTGCCAACTTGGGTAGTGAGGTGCCCACCTCCCCTACTCCTAACTTTGCTAGGGCAACACCTAGCTTACCCAAAGAGGTCACCCAACACTTGAGGAACCCCACCATGACCAACAGGGTCAGGGGGCCTACTTTGCTATTGGCCCTGGGGTCTGCCTCCCAGGCCAAGTACAGTGCTGCCAGGAAGGCTAGCACCCAGCAGAGGCTACTGACAGCTGTCAGTACCCAGAACCACACCCTAAGCTCTCCACTGACAGGTGGCTGAGCTGCTTTATGGGCATCTTTGGGGTCCTGGCACCCCTCTTGCTGTCTAGAGTGGGGGGCTACCACCTCCTGTGGCAGACACCCTCCTTCCACTCTCCCTTCTGTCAGTGCAGGGGCAACACCTTGCATCTGGACAGCTGCCTGACTACTCAGGACTTCCTTGGGGTCAGGTGAGGCCTCACCAGTGCCAACTCTGGGCTCCCCCCTACTGGGGCAGAGGGCCCTTGGCTCCCTGGAACTCTCTTTAAGAGTGGCCTACCCTTCCTTTTCTTTTCTTGGGGACCCCTGTCTCCTAACTGTAGGGACTGACTCCCCAGGACTTTGGGTTGGGGGGGCGCCCTGGGCGACCACCCCATCTGTGACCAGACTCACCTCTGGGAGGTCATTGCCCAGGATACAATCTAGGGGAAGGTCAGCACTGACTACCACCCTAATCCAGTCAAGGATACCCTCCCTCTCTAGGAGCACTATGGCTACAGGTTTGGAGGTGACCTCCCCTGTGGCTATCCTGACTTTCTTTGTCTTTCCTGGGACATACATGTCTGGGGTCACTAACCGGTCACTCACTATAGTGTGACTGGCACAGGTGTCTCTCAGGCCAGTGGTAGGGATCCCATTCACCTGAATGGGGTAGAAGTGCCTACTCCCACCCTCAGGGATCACCAGCTTACCATCTGGTCCTGTCTCCCAGCACAATGCTAGGAGGACTTCATCATCTGAGGAATCCTCCTCTATGGCTACACTGGACAGCCCAGTGCTAACCACCTTCCTTGGACAGGCTGCATCTCCTCTGAAGTGACCTGTCTGCTGACAGTCAAAGCAAGCCCTACTGTCCAAGAGTTTTTTTAACCCTGGGTCTCCCTGTCTCTGCTTGTCAGAGTGGGAGTGGGATTTACTCTCCTCCTTCTTAGGGTTCTGGGGTACAGAGGGAGTCTCTGTGGTGGGCTTACCACCTCCCTCCTTAGGTTTTTGGGGACCTGTCCCCCCCTTCTTGGAGTCTCCCCCCTGGGACTTGACAACCACCCTGGTTCTCAACCACTCATCAGCTGCCTCCCCTAGCTCTCTAGGGTTGGTCTGCTTAGAGTCCACTAGATGCTGGCGTAACCTTTCTTGGATACAATTGGTCAAGATGTGCTCTCTCATGATCAAATTGTATAACCCCTCATAAGTATTTACTTTGTTGCCAATAATCCAGCCCTCTAGTGCCTTTAGTGAAATGTCCACAAAGTCAACCCAAGACTGGGTACTGACCTTCTGGGTGTCCCTGAACTTCATTCTATATTGCTCTGGGGTCAGACCAAACTTCTTGGCTAAGCACCTCTTCATACTAGGGTATGAATCTGCCTCCTCCCCCCTTAAGGTCAGAAGCCTATCCCTCCCTGAGTTGGGGACCAACTCCCACAAAAGGGAACCCCAGTATTGAGGCCTAACCCTTCTCATTTGGAGTGCCCTCTCAAAGGCCCCCAGCCACTTATCTATGTCATCCCCCTCTACATAAGCAGGAACTACCCCCTTGGGTAATCTGGGGCAAACTCCCCCACCCATGGACACCTCAGCTTCTTTATCGCTGCTTCCATCTCTTTTTTCTTTGTATGCCCACTTTTTCTTTTCTAGGGCCAGCTTCTCTGCTTCCAAAGCTATGTATGCTAGCTGGGCCTCCAGCTCTCTTTCTCTGATGGATGGGTTCTCTCCTCCTGAAAGGACCCCCTTCCCACCACTAGCTTTGGATCTGCCCCTAGTGACTGTATTTACTGAGGACCGTTCTTCCTCGTCCTCACTTAGGGTCAGATGCCTTCCCTCCCCTGAGTGGTTAGAGCTTGCATCCTCCCTTCTTTCTCCCTCCTCTGGAGCTTCTTCTGACTCTACCTCTTGGGCCTCAGCCCATGCTGTCAGGGATGTGATCAGGATTTGCTTCCTGAGATCAGTGGTTGCAGGCAACCCTCTTTCAATACATTAACCCCCTAAGCTGGACTACTGTCAGTGTGGGTAGGCTAGCCAGATCAAGCTCCATGGTTTCCTAGTTTTGTGTCAACAAAAACTTTTTGCAAAAATTGGAAACAAGAATTTAGAAAAATTACAAAAATTCAATAATTGAAATTAATCCAAATTAAAAATTAAGAACAATTTTTGCACTAGGACAATTTAAAGGATTTTTAATTTGTTTTACCTAAAACTGTAACGTGATATTGAACACAAGTACAGGATCCCGTGACTGCTTCCAATTATGTTGGAAAATGGGTTATTGGTAGGGCAGGTAGGTACCTACACCTAGCAACAAGCCACTAACCTCCACATAGGTACAGTTAGGTCTCAGTAAATTAATCCCAGCTCAACCCTTGGTAGCTTGGCAACGAGCGTCAAGGCTTAACTTAGGAGACAAAGTGTAAAGCATTCAAATATCACAAAACAGTAATTAAATAAAACACAGGAAACAGTTTAAAAATCCAAAACCAATTTATAAAAATAGTCTATATTTTTATCTTTAAAATGACACAAAAACGATTAAAATCGGTTCAGGGGAACCGGAGATATGAATTTTTAAAGAATTATTACTTTTCTAGCGCTTAGAAACAAAAAGCGCCAATCGGGTCATCTGGTTGCACCTCGACCGGGGCAAAGTCAAACTTTCAGGCCGACCGCGATGGAGCCCTGCTCGGCTACAGGTCGCGGGAGGCCTCGGTTAAAAAGTTACCTTCTGACTTAGTCTTTATTTTGAAGTTTTTCTTCACCGGGACGAACCTGCCAGTTGAATCCGACCTCCTGGAGCCCTTGTCCGGATACGCGATGTGGGTTTCCTCGGTGGAGACTTTTACCTTCGGACTTAGTCGTTTTTTCGAGATGAAAATCCTTCGACCGGGGTAAACCTGGATCTTGATCCGACGTCCATGGAGCCCTTCTCGGATACGATGGCTGGGAGGTCCCGGTCAACTTTTTACCTTCGGACTTAGTCTCTTTTTTGGATGTTTTTCTTTACCGGGACGAACCACGAAGTCAGGCCGGGTTGCGGTTGAGGCAAGCCGGCTAGAATTTCCGCGGCGGGTCGGTCCCTCTCTGGAGCTTTTTTCCAAAAATTCTCAAATCTTTTCCAAACTTCTGGGGCTTCACCCAGATGTTCTTTTAAGGTTCTTTTGGGGTCCACAGCTCACCCCAAGGGTCCAGAAGTTCTGTGATGGTCCTTGGGGGGTGCGGACTTCAACTCCCAGAATGCACCTGGCGCAAACTCCTTTTTGGCCACTGGACAGTGGTCAGCTGGTTGCTTTCTTCAGGAGTTGGTGCAGGGGACTCTGGTTAGCAATTTTTCACCTGTAGAAAACAGGGAGTCCCTCCTTGAACCAGTTGAAGCCAGGCAAAGTCCTTCTTGTGGTGAAGCCCAAGTGTGCAGCTGGTGCAGTCCTTCTGAGTGCAGGGTCCAGGTGCAGGCCAGGGGTCCAGCAGGGCAGCCCTTCTTCTTCTTTAGTTCCTTTCTTGTTGAATTCTGGAGGGGATCTGAGGCGTGGGTGCAGGTCTGCTAGTTTTATCCTTGCTCCTGGGTGAAAAGCAGGGGGGCCCTGGTTCTCCAATCAGGGACAGGGTCGTCCCCCTGTGATGACCACTTCCTGGGAAGTGTGGCAAAAATCCATCCCAGAAGGCAACAGTCTCTAAAAATCCAACATGGATGAATCTGATTTTTGGAGGTTACATCTGGCTGAGCCCACCCACTGGTGTGGCTAAAAATCATAAACACACCCCTCTCCTGCCCTCTCCTAATCTAATCAAGGGGGCACCTAATTGTCTGGGGTTGCAGGATGTGGGGGTGTTGCTGGGTGCTCCAAATGTCCTTCTCTGCCTTTGAAGACCAGTTTGGCAGCCCTCCCCCTTCCTGCCTCACCATCTGCTGAGGGGAGATTCTCTCCCCCAAGCACATTCCTTTGTGTGAAGCCAGGCCACTTCACACCTAATCAAGGCAGCCTGGCAGAAGCTGCTGCAGGCTGGCCAATCAGAGCACAGCAGCAAAAACAATGCAGAGCTGAAATTGGCAACTTTTTATGTAAAGTCTAAACTTTTTACCTGGACAAGTTATATTAAATCCAACAACTGGAAGTTGTGGGATTTATTACAACAATCAATTTGATACCAAATTCTTGGTATGTAACATTTAAGGAGACTTTAAAATTTAAAATAAAGTCTGCCCATTCTAGCCTATGGAGGCCATTTACTTCAATGAGGGAAAAACGAATTTGGCTGTTTTTACCTCACCAGGGCTTATAAATCTATTTTTATAAAGTCCCTGCTTATAGTTACATGGCACCCAGCCCTAGGGGCACATAGGGCACACCTTAGGTGTGACTTATATGTAGAAATAAGGTAGTTTAAGACTTTGGAAGTACCTCTAATTCCAAAGTCGAATTTGCATATAACTTTAATTTAAAAGCAGCCAGCAAGGCAGGCTTGCTTTTAAAATGACACTGGGCACCTCAGCAGTGCACCTAGGTGTGCACCACCTATGCTGTGGTCCCTAAACCTACATGCCCTACCATATACTAGGGACTTATAGGTAGGTTAACTTAGCCAATTATAATTAGCCTAATTTGCATATCCATTTTACACAGAGCACAGGCCCTGGGACTGGTTAGCAGTACCCAGGGCACCATCAAAGTCAGGAAAACACCAGCAAAAAGAGGAAAATGGGGGATAAAAGTTATGGGGCCTCTGCAATCAGCCCTGTTTTCTCACAATGACTCAGAACATTCTTTTGGGTGGGTTGGGGGATTATAATAAAATTGCCTACCCGATTCTTGACAGGTCCCATTCACCACTTGGTGATTCCCCAATTATGCATCTAGCATGGACATTTTTGGATTGGCAGCAGCTTTGGGAATTAGTAGATTCTTGGAGGCGCTTACATCCCAGGAACTGGGACTACTAATTCTACTCAGGAATGCATGAACTGCATGTACATCTTGATGCATTTCTGTGTTCACTGGGGGTCCATAGAGCAGTCTCCAATGCAGAATATCTTTGTCAAACTGTCTTGGACTACAACCCAATACTAATTTAACTGGATTGTCTAAGAGAGCACCGCTGCATACTGGACTGGCACCTACTCATTGAAACCTTAAAAAACCCTGTGCTTCAACATTCCATTGGTGAAGCCATACAGAAGTATTTTGTAGACCCCTAATCGAGTGGGATGCTTTTAAATCAGAGATCAGGGGACAATGCATTGCTTAGGTAGTGGGAATAAGGTGCATTCTAGTGTGGGAAGTAGAAACACAGGAAAGAGCATTGATGGGCCGAGAGCTAGTCAGACCTGGAAAGCTTGGTTTGAAGCAACAGCTCTTGGATACTAGGGAGCTAATGGCGGCCTCTACAGAGAAACTTCATTGCTTCAATCTCCGTGAATATATGGTTTGTGCCCCCTAGCACAACAAGGCAGGGACACTGCTTGCATGGCTTGCCAACCCTACATTTATGGGCTCGATGATCCTGGAAGTAGAACTGGCTGAGGGGGAGCACCTTTTCAGACAGAGCGACATAATAGTAGGCTTGAGGAATATTACACCACTTTATGAGCCCCTCTCTCACACTTGATCCCCACCCCTGGGTTCAAGCCAAATTCATGTGACCAGTGTAACTACTGCTACTTGTAAGGGATGAAGCTGATAATTTGGGCAGTATTATCACTATACAAGAAGTACGAGCTTCAATCAAAGCCATGGCATGAGGCAAGATCCCAGAGGCAGATAGCTTGCCAGTAGATATTTATGTTGCATATGCTGAAAAACTAGAAGCGGAAAATTCTCAGCTGAATACTGGCCATCCGCCTAGTACCACACATGCCCAAATTGATCCATGTTGATCAAGCTGTGGTCATCTAAAGGCATAACATTGCACTAAATATTTGTGCGCTCCTCTCGATCCTAGAAGCTGAATTCCTGGATAAATGCAGAGCAGTGATAGAGGTGACTGACAATGAAAAAGACTTTGATAGCTTGCGATAGGACTATATGCATCGGGTAACGTCTAAGACGGGAATGTGAGCTGGATTCACCCGGTGGACTAAGCTCCTTTATTTGGTACCCACAGCATGAATTTGCACTGTTAAAATTATTTGTGAATCAGATATCATAGGATGGGGAACTAGGCGGGGATGTCTGCTTTCCCTTTTGTTGTTTGCCATTGCAGTTGAGTTGTGTGATAGCAGCGCACGCTCAATGTGCTTTATTTGGGGTTAAAGTCGCAGGACATTTCCTAGTATTTTTCCCCCCTATGCAGACAACATGCTCTTGGTTCCTATGTGATGTGGATGTGGACCTGCTGGGAGTGATATCACTCCTACAGTGTTTTGATAACATGTCAGGCCTCCACATTAATTGGCACAAATCTCATTTATTTCTTCTCTGTAGAAATGTGCACCAAACTCGAGACATGTAGGGCCTTACCTTGGAGGAGAGTTATCTAGAATGCTGGAGTGTCAAAATTTATGACATTCAGGACCTACTGGACGGTAACATTGGCGCACCCATCAGAGAGCGCTTAACTAGTGTAGACTTCTGGAAGTCCCTGCAACTTTCTGTTGCATGAAGGATCATTGTGGAAAAATGGTAGCACTCCCTCAACTACTATATTTCTTTTCCACTCTACTAGTCATTATTCCCCGCCGGATGTTCCGGAAACTCAATTCACTGGTAATTGAGCTTACCTGGGGGACAGTTAGGTGCAGAGTGCCAATGTCCAATCTCTGCCATCCAATGACAGAGGGGGACCTGACGTTGTCAGATCTCTAGGCCTACTATTTGGTGGCTCAGCTCCAGTAGTTCAGCCAGTGGGTTTATTCATGGATGAACTCCAGCTGAGATGCTGCCAGCTTGGTTTGAACCTCCAAACCTTCTTTAGGTCCTCCTGACTCCCGGATGACCACTCGGAGAGGGTCTCATGGATTTGCTGGTTATCCAGCACTGCTTGCAGCACTACCTGCAATGTACTCGGATCCACTTGCCTTACTCACAGACCTTCCACAGCAGGGATTGGAGCCCATAACTAGAAGAGGGGCAAAGAGGGGACTAGCGGAGTGGTATGTGTAATGGGTTACCCACATCAGTGATTTCTATGGAGAGCTTCTAACGTTAGACAACTTTTCAGAGACTTTTGAAATACCACGGGACAGTTCCTGTTGCACCAGGAAGTTATGATGATATTGTGAGACAACTGGAGGGCTGGTGTGGCTGAACTCCCAGTTTATCAGTGCTGCCAGGTCCTCTGCCCTACGACTGGCTGAATGAAGGCAGCTATGTGTCTATATCAAGCATTGCAGGCTAATATCATTACTCCCTTCTTAGTGCTGCACCAGAAATAGGAGGAGGACCCCACAATCCAAATCACTGAGACGGAGTGGGCCACAATTCTCGCTAACCCATAAATAGTCTCTCAAAACTCTAAATTTAAATTAATTAATTTTTATTTCTTACATAGAGCGTACCTCTACCCTGGTGAAATCACTAGGTTCTTTGGAGCGCCTGAGGCATCTTGCCCCTAATGTGGAGAAGAGGGAGCTGAAATGCACCATATGTTGTGGCCCTGCCCAACTCTAGTTGACTTCTGGGAGGAGTAATAGACTGTATTCATGGGACTACCCCTGTATTCCTATGGCTTGTTTGCTCACAGGGTCCCCACATGTGAACAAAAGTAAAATCACTCCATGGTTTGTAGACCTGGCTCTGATTATCGCAAAGTGTGAAATTACCATGCATTGGGAGGCTGCCAGGGGTCCTAGACTGATTAAATTGATGGATGACCTCTTTATCTGGGCGGGCTAGGAAAGTGCAGTGTTATTCCAAGAGGTGAAGAGGGGTTGCAGCTCCATTGATAAAACCCAGGCACGGGACCACCTGTTAGATTTTCTGAAGGAACCAGAAGCAGACACCGTTTACAGTTCCCTATTATCTCTAAATTAATTGGAAGAGGAACAGGTCTAGAAACATTTGGCAGGCATTGTGGGTTATACAGATCTTTGGTTTGGGAGATAACCTAGCTAACTGCTGAGCGAACGTGACACGCTATGACTCGCACAATAATGACAGCATAGGCAGGATTTGGGGAAGGGTAGGTGGAGGGGATATGTCATCATGGGTGTGATGGGCTGACTTTCTTATTGCATTTTATACTTTCAATTGTTATACTTAACTGTGTAAACTGCAATTGTACAGAAATTAATGTACTGCCTACGTCAGTATACATGCTCCTTGGATCCTGTGCCCAGAGTCGGGTTGTTTGTAATGATGAAAAATGACAATAAAATTCTGTAAAAAACAAACAAACAAAAAATTCACTCACAGCACTACCTGTTTGTGGTGCTGGAATTCCTGAGTCTACAACACCACCACTTTTTTCACATTCCCACAGCCCTGTACAACCCTCTGTGTAATGGGCAAGTAGAATGCTTCAACAGATACCTCACAGAGAGTGTCCACTTGGCGTTAACAGGCTGTGACCCATTTATTTGATCTATTTGTAAGTAGTTGTGAGTGTACAGAATTTCCCCCCATTCAGTAAGAGGAGTATTCCCTTTCTGGCTACTTATAGCTAGAAGGCTGTCCTGTAAGTTATGCCCGTGGTAGCTTAAATTCAAGTTGCGGGATGAAAGAATTCCCTATTTTAATCAAGAAAGAGCGGCCATAGAACCATAAGAAAAGCAAAGAAGCAAGTTATACCCTTCTAAACTGGTCCAGAGTACAATAACTCCAGGTTGGGGATTTTGTCAGTATAGACATCCCCAATAGAACGATGAAGGAAATGAGCAAACATAGTCCTACAAAGATTGTCAGGGTAAATTAAAGAAGTATGGTAAATCAGGATAGAAGTTGTTGGAATAACAAAACAAGTGTCCAAGTGTGAAGTTATTCTGTTCATCCATGAGCATGTTGCTTGCCCAGGAGTTGACAGAGAAAATGTACCACCTAACTCCAAAGCACCTCATCCCAAGTCAGGTACATTCTTACCTTGTGCACCCAGTTCATCAATATCTTTTAGTGGTGTCCCTGCTGGGGTACACAAAAAATATTTTTTTGCAGTTAGAGATTTTCAAGCAGATACATCCTCCATAGCTAGTTACAGTCAAACTCAACCCTCATACCATAACACCTTATTTTAAGGTTTTCCAAGCATGGTAATTATTTATTTCCAATAAAGGGAGATGTGTTGTATTCTTATGCAAAATGTGTTGCACAGTAATGCTATCCTTTTAATGATGCATTTAAGAGGAATGACAATATTGTCTATTTATGCCTTGTTTCTCCTGCCCCAGCGTTCAAATTGGCTCCTCCTAGAAAGTTACGTTCGGGAAGATTCTAAGCTGAACACCTATTCATTGTGAGTGATTCCTACCAGCGAGAAGTGAATAAATTGCCCTATTCTTCAGAAGCTTGTTGCTTTCTTATTTCCCACATTACAAGAATGGATTGTCTTCCAAGTTAGTGTACAAGTTTGTTCTGATCAGTTGTCTTCTGCTCCTGCTTCAGAAGGTCACTTTCAACCTTTTGTGATTTCATCAAGCTTTTGGCTTGATGAGGGGCTTTTTCATTTGAATACATGCATGCTGCTGACGTGCACTGTGTGGTTATCCTGGGGATTAATGATTTTCCATACAGTTCTAAGATGTGATTATGAGGATTCTCATTGTTTATGTGTGGCTAAATGTTTGCTGGTTAAAGCAAAATTAGTGGACTCCACTGGAATGTACATTAACGTCTTTTAAAATACCTACAGCCGATAGCCAAAGAAGGAAAATGCTCAAGCTGCTTCCATGACTTATGAACTTTGGGACATATTTAAGAACCCCCAGCCCCACCTTAGCGCCGCCATAGCGTCATTTTTTGTTGACGCTAAGGTGGTGCTAAAGGGGCTTTTTTCCCCGCACCATATTTACAAAGTGGTGCAATGCACCACTTTGTAAACCCTTGTGCCGCATTATGCACGTGCCAGACATGATATATGCAAGGGGGCGTTCTGGCATTAGGAGGCCCACAAAAATGGCATAGTGAAATTTACCAGATTTCACTGCACAATTATTTGGCATAATTTTTAATGCCTGCTCAGAGCAGGCATTAAAATGACACTCCCGTAGAAACCTATGGACCTCCTTGCACTTTGCTACACTAGCGTCAAAAGTTTTGATGCTAGTGTAACAAAGCTCCACAATAGCGTCAGAAATGTAGGCGCTATTGTGCTAACGACTGACATGGTGCACCATTTTATAAATAAGGTGCAACCAAGATGTTGTTAGGTGCTGGTAGGGTAGTGAAGAAAAAGTGGCGCATCAGCTCTGATGCACCACTTTTTCTGAAATATGGCCCTTGGTGTCTACAGCTGAGGCCTTAATGTTAATTAAGGACAGACATTTTTGGGTTGGATTCATTCTGTAGCATTGGAGCGACATTGATTTTGCTGCAGCGCATTCTGTGTTACTTGTGGTTGTATTTACAGAAGTATTAGATTGCTCTATCTATGAATGATTTTGCAGTAAATAAATTGTTGCTTTGGTGAAGTAATGATTTTGATGATTAATCAACTGGTTGGGCTCAATGTTTAGTGTGTACTCTTCTGTCTTCTAATTCCCACTACCTGGTGCTGTCTTTGGTATGGTAGAAATGGGCCCACAGGCACCTTTTTGGTCGACCATTCCACATGTGTACAATCAAACTGGCATAAATTCCCATATCGGTGCCAACAACAGAAGAAATGGACATTGATAGGTGAGAGAAACAACATCAAAAAGTGATTAAACAACACTTTCAACCACTTTTTCAGAAACTATGTTAACTGTACCAAACCAAAAAATGTATGATGTCCAAGAGAAAAAAACTGTTGTAAATAAGACAGTAAATAAACAAATGGGAAATTCTATATAGGGCCTGGAAGAAGCATAAAAGTGGTATAATTGCCACAATTAAACTATTGTAGCACCATGCAATACCTTTATTGTAGTTCAATATGGTTTAGCATTAAGATACATATCATAAACACTAAGACAGAATTACTATATGAAAGTAAACACTGGAAAATATCTTCCCTACATTATACCACCTCAGCTTTCTCCCCATCAGAGCTCAAACTAGAATTAAATATTTCGCATTAATTTACAAAACTCGAAATAGCAACGAGTTGATAAGTCATCAGGTGAATCAGATGATTTATGTACTGAATACTCTACTAAAGCAATATCTACACCCACACTAGCCATTCCATAGCTTTACCACTACACTGCTAAATGATAATTGTTTTTAGGCTTAGGGCAGTGCCCCTGGATTTCTCTCCAGCAAAACTTCGTAACTGGAAGATCAAATCTGAGTCTATTAACATGTAAATAGATCGCTTTATTGCTATCTTATCCATCTCTCCATGCAAAACCTCAACACAACAAATGTGACCTTCCTCTTTATCCTGAAGTGAAACCTGCATCCACACAAGGTCACCTTCAGTAGGCAGTGCTCTGTAAGAAAATGAATGCAGACGCCCAAAGCTTTTCATCTAAGCCGATTGACGGCATTGTTGACTGCTGAAGTTTTGGAATGCCAGGTTGCCTAATCTTGATTCTGTTTTATGCCTCTTTCTTCCACCATCTTATACTTCCTTTCTATTCATTTTATTTTTGTAGGTTGTTCTCATCAGTACCTTCTCCCTTTGTCACTCTTTTCCTATTTCTCTCTGCCTTTTTTCTCTCTCGTCTGCATTCCTTACCCTGGGTCAGAGTCTGATGATAAAAAATACATCCTGGTCCCTAAAAATGCATACAGGTGTAACAATTCTGCAGTACCTGGGCCCATATTAATAGGCTTTTTGGAGCAGGGCAGTGTAACCATCACCTGGTTGCACTGCCCTGCGTCAAAGGGAAAGGGCAGGAATTCCCTGTATTTATCGAATATAGCACATTCCTGTCTTCTAGTTTTGTGCTGGTGCCCTTTTAGCAGCTTAGTGTTAAAGCAGGCAACCTTGCACCATGGTACAAGGTGCTTGCATTGTAAGGAGGATTGTTTTGTGCAGTTAGGGACACATTTCTGCCCAAAACAATCCTGATTGGCTGTTTCCTCTTTCTATGTGTGCCGCCCGATGCAGCACACATAGAAAGAGGAAAAACTGGGTAAATAAACATATTTCTCCTCAGTACACTTCTCCTGGAGAGGCGTATCTTTTTGGTGCATTCCCAGGTTCAAGTTCTTGTAAATATTAATATGCATCAAACTCCATGAATGTTGCATGGGAACACCCATGGAAACGCCTCCCTGATGCAGAGTATTGTAACACAGTAATTTGCGCTGCATCACATTACTTGAGATTTATGAAGCCATGCATGGCCACGCAAGCTGGCCTTGCCTGGCTTTATAAATCTCATTTAGAGTTAGGGTCGCTCCTGCACCATGTTGCGTGGTGCAAGAGTGACACAAACCAGGACATAAATATGGCCCCTAGATCCCAAATTCCTTAAAGCCATCTGAAACACAATGCAGTAAAGATGAATTGGTAAGATGCACAGATATGCTGAAGAGAATGCAAAAGCACATTGTCTCCACTGATGTTCCTAGATGAAAAAATAAACATTGTGAAAAAATTATTTACCAAATGTCTCAAGTATCAAATGTATGCAACTAAGGTTAATTCAGTCAATTATAAAATATTCACTTCAATATTTCCTGGGCATCTCATGTGTTGATGCTGGACCAACATTTCCTGGCCACCCTATACTATTTTCTGGGCATCCGAAAGACACCTAATCGTTTTTGCTGTTTTAATTTTCTTGTTCAAGCGCCCATGCTCTCTCATCATGTCTACACAGTTCTTTCCTCATATTGTGAACTGCCTGGGAGGGCGGCGAATTGTAAATGACATGCCTCATACAAAAAATACATTATATATCAGTTAAGATGACACTTTCAGAGCGGCCAAGGTGAGGACAGGTCCAGCTGCAGCATGATGACTCATCGTTGATTTGTGACACAGAAAAGTGGGTTATCTCTTTCTGCTGCATTGGACCTGCGCGTTCTTTGCACATTATTGCAGCATTTCAATGCAATATGTGCAGTTTGGATCAGCAGAGACTTCTATAAACCGCATGTTTTGTCACATAATACACAAAACAGGGACCAATTAAGCTATCCTGCATGAGCTGCTCTATGCAGCCTGCCGAACCCAGACTCACGCTGCCTGCTTACTGATCGGTTCAGCGCCCTGGCCTCGGTTTGAAAGGAGACCCATCACTGTGTCCAGAAAATAAGTGCATACCTCACTCGATGTACAGCAACACGTGTAAGAGTGCTTCTGCATAGGAAAACCTTGTTTTCTTCCCTTCTCCTTATTTTTCCTTCTCTGCCCCTTGGTTTAAACCATTTTTCACCTCAGCCCCGTCTCATTTTCTTTCTTTCTCCTCTTAACTTTTGTTGCTTTTGGATTCTGCTTCTCCTCCCTCTGCTTCTTTACGTTCCTCCCTTTCTGCTGCTCACCTGCCTTGTGCCCACTAATCAGTCCCTATTGGCTCTCAGAAGATAACTTCTAGACTACCCCACACTTTCAGGTCACCCTCTTTCTTTTCTGATTTTGTGGGCCCTGAATTAATTGCTGCCTGGCTATTCTAAGGTTGTCCTAATTGAGGGTTAATGATCAATGCTATCCATGTCAATGTTAACAAAATGCTGCACATACCCTCAGAACTGCTTCATGCGTACGTGTTTGGTTCCAATGTGCATGTGTAGGGCTGCTATATATATTCTCAAGTAAAATGGCTCAGAGACCTAAAGACGTATGTACATTGAACAATAGTTTTTTAAAGCATTGCAAGGAACGTGACACCGATAGTCTAAATTAATTCACTTCACACATGGAAAGAATGAAAGGCTGATTTGGTCTTGCTAGTATTTGAAAACGATCCCTGAATATCATAGCATGAGTCAGATGCAAGTGTTTATCTTACTGGGCCATCTTGTTAACTCATTGATTTAAACCCTCGCTACTGCTAACCGCTGTGATTTATAGGGAATATGTTTGAATTACTCTCCCGTCAACTCAGTCTTCCATCCTTCCAAGGTTGGTACATTGAGTGCCATTAAATTGCCTAGTAGTGACAAAGAGACCCTAATATTTACTGCACATCGAAACGAGAAATCACGTTTTTTACAAGTAGTATTGTATTTGGCAGGGGTGTAACAAAAAGTGTATTTCTGTTCGGTCGGCACCTAACTTCAATGTTGGATATTTCATACTAAATGGACGGTGCTGCACATAACGGAAGTGTTGTATTAGTGTTATACATACTTGTGGTATAATCATAAGTAGGGTGGAATGGATTTCCCAAATGAGGCCTGATTCACAATGGTAAGCCTACAATTTTTTGTTGAGTTTCTGCAATTACAAGGTAGGATAATACTAGACTGACCCTTGGGGTCCACTTCTTTGTCTTGGGTACAAGAAGTTGCAGGTCCAGTCCAACAGAGCTCCTCTCAGGTCACAGGCAACCAGTCCAGTACTTTTCTGTTATTCCTCAGCTCCAGTGTGTACTGAAGTGGGTGCATGCCCTAACCATTGGAGTAAAAGTTCACAGAGCCAACCCTACCCACTTTAGGGTTTTTCAAGATTGCAAAAGTCTTTGGCCCCAATAGACTTGGATCTAAGGGCTGAGGATCTGGATGGGAGGTGTACTACAGTCCTCTTAGTTCTGACTCACATCTAACACTAAAATATAGTTTGTGACAGCCACCGAACCTCCAATAAATCCTTTCTTTTAAATGTGCCACAAGAGTTATATGTAAAACCCAGAAACAGAAATCTGGTATCACAAAAGCAGGATTTTTCCGCAGTCAGACATTGGATACACCAGAACGGAATTGGTATATGGTTACCTTTCTTTCAAGTGCTTATCTCTTGTTATATATTTTTCAGCAGAACTGTCAAGCAGGTTTATTACTGTGCTGTCAAAAGGAGACCAACAGCCCTATTCAGATTATTCTGCTGAGCTCAGAGGGGTCAGCTCTGCTCATTCAGGTCAGCTTATTGTTTGCTCCTGGGATACATTACACACCTTTTTCATACCCATTCAAGTGCTAATCACTGGCTGGGAGCTGCCACAGGATTGTACTAAGTTGCCTTCTGACAGTACAGGCAGGTACAATGCAATTTTCTAAAAGTTACTTTTCCTTAATAGTTATTTAAAAACCAACTTCACTATTAAATTGGGTTTTAAGTGACTATAAGTAATTGTTGCTTATTCATGTATAAACTATAGGGAGCAGCAAAAGGTAAAAAACAGGTGTGATCACACAGAAACAATCGGATTTCCTTCACTTCCTTGCCAGACAATAATCTTTCTTTCTTCTTGTACGGTGTTATACCATGTACCCAGGGCCTGTAAATCAAATGCTATCAGTGGACATGCAGCACTAATTGTGCAACCACTTAAATAACACTTCAACACATGTCCCAGGCCTGCCATTGCAGCCTGAATGCAATGTGTCACTGTAAAGTCGACTTGGCATTTAAAACTCTTTGCCTAGCCTTAATCTCCCCTTTTATTACATATACTTCACCCCTAAGGTAGGTGTAGATAGCCTGTAAGGCAGGGAACTGTGTAATTGAAAGGTAGAACATGTACCTTTTAGTTTCACATGTCCTAGTAGTGGAAAAGTCCCAAATTAATTTTTAGGTCGAGCTTAGACAGCACTTGCACTGTAACTTAGTGACCTGTTGTATATTGTTTGTGGAGTTCAACTCTACCCATTACATTACATTGTTTTTCATTTGTTCATGTCAGTGTCTTTAAAAATCTTTGCTTGCTGGTGGTCATTCCTGCCTCTTTGTCCATCCTTTTTCTCTTTCGTTCTGCTCAGGGAGCAAGGACTACCTTCTGTATATTTCCACTTTGGTTCTTTATCTCTTGCTTTGAGGGACTGTTTTATCATTTCCTTGTTGCTCCTGTTACACAGCAGGTGCTTCAGGCCGTAGCTGCTTGTTTTGTTAGCCTTGGCCTGTGTTTTTGGACTGTAGTTATTTTGGGCTTTCTAACTTTGTTTTATCAGCACTGCACCCGCTTCATGGATACCGCGCTTCATGTTTTTCATTTGTTTGGGAAGCAATACACATGATGATCAGAGTTGTTTTCACTCCCTTCCTAAAAGTGTTTTTTTCTAGAGGTTGTGTTGAGGTCTGTTTCTGAAATGCATTTTTTGTTTTAAGTTGTGCCCATGGGCATGTTCCTCACACCCTTCCACAGTGTAAGAAATTCTCTAAGCTGTGATGTCAACATTGCACATTTACTTCACAACATAGTTCATATTTTGGGGCCCGCTCTCCTAGGTTTGGTAATTTGCCACAGCTGGTGGGGATGAGGCAGTGAGCAGGGCAGAAGGAAACTATGTCTGTGTGTGCTCAGTGTCTCGCTGCCCAGCAAATGCCATGTAGGTGATCAGCTACATAGGCAGACAAGGTGTGCTGCGGGGACATCCTGAAGCACCCATTGGCATTGGAGGGCGGACCCCTATATGCAGCCTTACTGCGCTGCTCTCCCTCGTGCCTGGGCCACAGAATTACACTCTGAACTCCTGTAGGGGCGGAGTGCTACTTCTACATCCATAGCAGGCACTCAAGCACTGCAAACCCCCATCCCACCCATGGTGCCAGAGACTCTACCTATGTCGCCGACTCCCTGGTGTGGAGCCACATGCCCTGCAGCCAGCCACAGAAGTTTGAGGGAGATGTGTAGTGCGTAAGAACAAGTTACATACCTTTGTTAATGCTTTTTCTGTTGAATACAGTATCTACATGTGGATTCCTCATCTTTTGGATTACCTCACCTTTTGAATTCTCCCTATGTGCCAGTATTTGGTGGAACTTTTTTTTCTAGCTCTCCACGTAGATGAGGACGTCACAATAGTATGGCTCCACAAGCGACTCTGTCTGACGTCATTAGAGCCATAAGTAGTCCTAGTTGGCTTGCTGATGTCAGTTTCACCCACGTTTTTTACCTTACATTCGAGGCGAATGAGTGAATACCAACATCACATGCACAACATGTGCGAACTCAGTACAATAATTGTTATATGTGTATATATATATATATATATATATATATATATAAACATCCTTATATGAACACTAAGGCCCTCATTATGAACTTGGCCGTTGAGACCGCCATGCCGGTGGTGGCAGAAATTTCCGCCACAGGCATGACAGTCTCAACCGCCACATAATGAAGACAGTGGGGACCGCCACAGGTGGCCTTCCACCACCGCAGGCTAAAGCTGACAGGCAGCCTGACAATGGTGGAATTCTTCAACCGACAGGGCAGCGCTGGATAAAGAACCCTTGCTCCGCCAGCCATTCCCTGGTGGGCTGGCAGAAAGGGAACTGTGGGGCCCCTGTGCAGTGCCCCGTCACGCAGGTCTCTGCCCAATTTACGGGCTGTGACCTGCGCACCCGCAACAGCTACACCCGCCAAACAGCGGCATTGTCCCGGCCCAGCATTCTGCTGCGCCAGCTGGCAGAAACACTGTTTCCGCCTGCCGGCCCAGCAGAATATTATTTATTTGGCCGGTGGGTGCTCAAGGGGTCCCGCCGTGTTCATAATGACCCCCTAAATTTGGAATATATATACATTTCCAGAAATGCAAATATACTATATATATATATATATATATATATATATATATATATAAACAATATCATTCTTGAAATAACCAGACATGCAATGAGGAGGTGGGCGGAGCCGTGAGGAATCCACAGGTAGATACTGTATCCACCAGAAATAGTGTTACAGAAGGTAAGTAACTTGTTCTTCTGATGCATACATCTATGTGTGGATTCCTCACCTTTTGAATAGAATCCCAAAACAGTATCACACTCGGAGGTGGATGCCGGTCTGGCTATACCAAGAAATCCTACAGCACTGAACATGCAAAATGACAGTCCCTCCTCACTTCTGAGTCTAAAAAGGACTGTTTTGCGAAAGTGTGGAGCCAAGTTGCTGCCTTGCAAATGTCGACAACAGATACACCTCTAGCCAAAGCAGAAGTGGCAGAATTACCTCTGGTCGAAATAGCTCTAATGCCCTCAGGAGGATCTTTCTTTGCTAGCAAATAACATATTTTTATGCAAAGAATGACCCACCTTGACAGTGTACTTTTATGGATGGCTTTTAGCTAAAAACATACAAAGAGACATAGGCCCTCATTATGACCCAGGCGGTGAGTGATAAAGTGGCGGTAATACTGCCAGCAGGCTGGCATTAAGTACCACCAAATTATGACCATGGCGGTGATTACTCCCATAGACAGCCAATGTACCACACCAACCGCCAGGGCGGAAAAAACATTCACCATGGAGGTAGCCACCAACAGCCAGGCGGAGACAAAGTACCGCCCAATATATTTTGAGCCTGCAATTGGCCACCTTTTCCGGGGTGGTACCAATGCCATCAAAAGCCTGGCGGAAACACATCACAGAAGAGAAAGGTGTCACCATCGAAGACACAGGCAAGAACAATGCTGCCATGGAACCCAAACTGCAAGTTTTCCCAATGATCTTCTACGTTATGCTCCACCTGGAACACCAACACCGGCGAAGACGACAATGGTGAGTACAGCGGCCTAGCACACAAGGGAGGGTGAGAAAAACAAGAGTGACACACACATGCACGACACACACCTGACACACACACACACCATACACACACAACCAGCTGCACATGAAAAACAATTTGTCCCTGAAAAACGTCAGAATATTGCAAGGACAACAGGAATGGACGAAAGTGATTGTAATCAGATCAAATTCAAAATCAATCATTTGATTTGTCAGTGAAACGGATATGTACACATGTACACACAGGGGCACTGCCCAGTCCAATGTTCAAAGGGCCCACATGGCCACAGGGCACAGTCTAAGGCCCAACCCAAATCCTGACCACATCCTTATAGTACACTGTAGGGTCATCAGTTTGCAAATAGGCAGGCTCCTCAGGGGGAGGAGGGTACCTCAACTGGATGCGGGAACAAGCCCACTGGTTCTGGAGGGGGCAACATGCCATTGCTCTGTCCTGGGGAGTGCAAGGCCACAGTCTCTCAGGTGGGTGACTTTCCCAATGGTTCTGGATGGGGCTCCATGCCCATTGCTCTTTGCTGGGGAGTGCAAGGCCACAGTCTCTGGAGTGGGTGACTTCCCACTGGTTCTGGAGGGGGCAACATGCCCATTGCTCTTTGATGGGGAGTGCAAGACCACAGTCTCTCAGGTGGGTGACATGCCACTGGTTCTGGAGGGGGCAACATGCCCATTGCTAATTGCTGGGGAGTGCAAGGCCACAGTCTCTCAGGTGGGTGACTTTCCCAATGGTTCTGGAGGGGGCTCCATGCCCATTGCTAATTTCTGGGAAATGCAAGGCCACAGTCTCTGGAGTGGGTGATTTTCCTACTGGTGCTGGAGGGGGCTCCTTGCCCATTGGTCTTTGCTGGGGAGTGCAAGGCCACAGTCTCTGGAGTGGATGACTTCCCACTGGTTCTAGAGGGGGCAACATGCCCATACCTCTTTGATGTGGAGTGCAAGACCACAGTCTCTCAGGTGGGTGACGTGCCCACTGGTTCTGGAGGGGGCAACATGCCCATTGCTAAGTGCTGAGGAGTGCAAGGCCACAGTCTCTCAGGTGGGTGACCTTCCCAATGGTTCTGGAGGGGGCTCCATGCCCATTGCTAATTTCTGGGGAGTGCAAGGCCCCAGTCTCTGGAGTGGGTGATTTTCCTACTGGTTCTGGAGGGGGCACCATGCCCATTGCTAATTGCTGGGGAGTGCAAGGCCACAGTCTCTGGAGAGGGTGGCTTTCCCACTGGTTCTGGAGGGGACAACATGGCTATTGCTCTTTGCTGGGGAGTGCAAGGGCTTTGATAGGGTGTGCAAGGCCACAGCCTCTGAAGTGGGTGACTTTCCCACTGGCTCTGGAGGGGGCAACTCACTTAGCAGCCCCTGGAGTGTGGCCTACATGGTGTCCACTGGCGGTGACGGCTGCAGTGTGGTGGTGGATGGAGGAGCCTCCTTAGCAGCCTCTGCACTGTCTGATGGCTGTGTGGTGGTGGATGGAGGAGCCTCCTGGGCAGCCTCTGCACTGTCTGATGGCTGCAGTGTGGTAGTGGATGGAGGAGCCTCCTGGGCATCCTCTGCACTGTCTGATGGCCGCAGTGTGGTGTTGGATAAAGGAGCCTCCTAGGTAGCCTCTGCACTTTCTGATGGTTGCAATTCCTCAACTGGTGGTGGGGGCCCTGTGAAAGCTGGTGGTGGTGGAGGTGTCACCCTGACAGCCTCCGCTGGAGTAGAGGGCTTTGTCTCCTGCAGTACATGGGGAGTGGATCCCTTGCCCCTCCTGGCAGGGGTGGATGGGCTCTTCTCCTTCCTTCCTGGTGGCGCAGGTTCCTTCCCCTTCTTGCTTGGTGGTGCTGGCTCCTTTCCCTTCTTTGATTGAGGAGTGATATCTTTACCACCACGAGTAGGTGGTGCTACCAGTGTTCAAGTGGACAGTGTGGCTGAGGTGCTGGGCTGTGTCAGTAATACCCTGCTCATATGGATGGACGGGGAGGGGGAGGAAAGAGGTCAATTTGGGAAAGGAAAATCTTTTTAGGGACATTGGGGCGGGAGGAGGGGGGAGTAATGGGAGTGGAGGTTGAGGTTGTGGTTGTTGGAGGTGCATGTCTGCAGGACTTGAGTGAAGGTGCATGGGCAGTATGCTGATGTGAGGTGGATGGCTGTTGGTTGTGTGAGTGCTTGTGCTTGTGCCCTTTAGGAGGGGGGGACAGACAGAGTGGGAGAGGACAAAGGGGACGCGTGCATGGCTGTTGTGGAGGTATCTGCCAATGAGGTGTGTGTCCTGCTTGGTGTGGTGATGCTAGTAGTGGATGTTGATGTTGTGCATGCAGGTGAGTATGAACATGACTGGGAGGGAGGTGGAGGAGGGGGAGACAGTGTAGGTAGTGTATGTTGTCGTATCTGAAACTGTGTGGTGTTAGCGTGAGTGCTTGTGGGATGAAGTGTGGCGCTTGTGTTTGCCACTCTTGGATGTTGTCTTGTGTGCATGCTCATCTGTATGTGTGCTTGGGATGGGTTGGGGTTGAGGAGAATGGGACTGGGGAATGGGAGTAGGAGTGGGAACGGTAGAAACAGGGACAATAGCTGCCATCAGAGAGGAGGGCAGAGACTGAATCAATCTCTGTTGGGCCCCCAATCCACTGTGGATGCCCTCCAGGAATGCACTGAATTGCTTCATCTGGGATGCCAGCCCCTGGATAGCATTCACAATGGTTGACTGCCCTACAGAGATGAACCTCAGGAGGTGAATAGCCTCCTCACTCAGGGCAGCAGGGCTCACTGGGACAGGGCCTGAGGTTCCTGGGGCACAGGAGATGCTCACCCTCCTCGATGAGCGGGCACGGGAAACTCGCTGAGGGGCTGCTTTGAGGGTTGTGCTGGTACGGTGGGTGGTGGCTGTACCTGCAGCTGGGGTGGTCACAGAGGTGTCCGCCACCACCAGGGAGCTCCCATCGGAGGAGCTATCTGAATCTGTGTTGTCTCCTCCAGTCTCCGCCGTGGTGCTCCCCTCGCCTTCCATCCCACTGGTTCCCTCGGCATCCGTGGATTCTGCCTCCTGGGTCATGTGGGATGCAGCTCCCTCTGTCGCCGGTGCCCATGCTCCTCCGCCAGGTGATGGTAATGCACAAAAAGACATTGTGACAAAACAAGAAAGAGGGGGAGAGAGACAAAGGATACACTGGGTTAATGACTACACCAACATCACATTGGCATACACATCACAGTCACACACAGGGAACAGGCTTAAGAACTATGCATTTCACTACCAGGGGTATGGCTAGTCACTAAGGCAAGATGAGGACAAAACACCGCCAACTGCAGCACTCCTGAGACCCACGATGCCCTGCCTGAAATGGACTGCTAACAAGCTAGGTCAACTGTATTTGCCATACACCCATTACCCTTCAGATGACCCACGCTGCAATGTCTGGCCTAGCCTTAGGGGCATCCACTGACACACATCCACCACCCAGATACCATCCCACCAGCCAAAATATGTATTGATACCCACTGTACTCCCCCCCTTGTGGCTGCTGTGATTCCCTCAAGCGCCCATCCAGCTCAGGGTAGGCCACCACCATTATGCAGGCCATCAGGGGGTCAGGGTCCAAGAGCACCCCTTCCTCATTGGGAAGCCAACCCCAGCTGGGCCTCCGCAGTCTTCTGTGCCCAGCGTCTCAGGTCCTCCCACCGTTTCCGACAGTGGGTGCTCTGCCTGTCATAGACCCCTAGGGTACGCACATTCTTGGCGATGGCACACCATAATCCCTTCTTTTGATCTGCACTGACCTGCAGAGGCAATACAGACAGGAGAACACCTTTAAACAAACAGTCCAGCCAGTCACACAAATGGCCCACCATACCTGTTTCCATCTCACATAGCTCAGTGCACAACATGTACACTGCCAACAGACAATTCCCCCACCCAGTTTTACATATTGCTTGCACACGCATCTCCATACATCCTTGACACATGCATTGTGGCCAAAGTGTACTCACCTGTTGGTCTGGAGGCCCATACAGCTGTCCGTACAGGGGTAGGACCCCATCCTCCAGTCGCTCCAACTCCTCCGAAGAGAAGGTAGGGCCCTTTCCCCGGTCACACAGGCCATGGTAGGTTCCAGACACAGGTCACAGCAGCACACGCAGTGTAGATCTTCTCCTGTTGAAGGTCAGGAAACAAGTGAGGATTGAGCTAGAAAATGGCAGCCATGTCCGCGGCGGTGTACACCATCACCACCGGCGTAGATCCCCCATTGGCCACTGTACTACATAGAGCCCCATATTATCCATTGAGGAATTGCATGCGGTGCAAGGCTGCCTTCCTTCACAACTCCAAACGTTGGCAGAGTTACCTCACTTCCACCTGTCCCTACATATAGGCCAGGAGGGCGCCATTTCGGGGGGGGGGGGGACAGGGATATCAACATTAACTGCATTACAGCCTAGATTAGCACATACCTCGCCATTAACACTGTCCCAATACATAAGTGCACCATGTGGACAGCTGTTGTGGTTGTGTTGTTCCAATTGTGACAGCCTACTCACTCTTGTCTCCCTTATATACCTGCCGCTGCAGATGAAAAGAAGGTGGAGACATACCCCCATTTACAGACCCCTGTTGGACTTACACTGGAGGACAGGCACATTACACTTACCTATGGACTGGACAGGGCCACAATCACAGAGCTGTGTGTCCAGTTGGAGCCTGACCTGAACCCATCTATCTGTCATCCAACTGGGACCCCCGCTCTTGTGCAAGTGCTATCAGTGCTCCATTTCCAGGCGACATGTTCTTTCCAAGTAACAGTGGGCTTGGCAGCAGGAACGTCACAGCCAAGGTTCTCAATTGTGCTGGCAAGAGTGTTGTCTGCCCTGGTAAAACACATGAGCAGCTACATAGCTTTCCCCCTGGTGGAAGATTTGGCCACTGTGAAGGCTGGATTCTATGCAATGGGACATATCCCCAATATTATTGGGGCGATTGATGGGACACATATTGCGTTTGTCCCCCCCTCGCCAAAATGAAGAGGTGTACAGGAGTCGTAAGAGTTTCCACTCCATGAATATGCAGATTGTGTGCCTGGTGGACCAGTTCATTTCCCAATGTCAATGCTACGTATCCTGGGTCAGTGCATGATGCCTTTGTCCTGAGGAATAGCAGAATCCCAAATGTGATGGGCCAACTACAGAGGCACAGGGTGTGGCTAACAGGTGAGCCTTTGTACCCACCCACTATATGTTAGTGTATGCCTCTGGTGAAAACCTCAAAGGATAGTGAGTGGCTAAATGTTGTCCCTCAATACCTGCAGGTGACTCTGGCTACCCAAACCTATCGTGGCTGCTGACCCCTGTGAGGAATTCCAGGACAAGGGCTGAAGAATGTTATAATGAGGCAGATGGGCGAACCGGACAGATCATCAAGAAAACCTTAAGCCTCCTGAAGGCCAGGTTTAGGTGCCTCCATCTGACAGGTGGATCTCTGTGCTACTCACCCGAGAAGGTCTGCCAGATAGTAGTGGCATGCTGCATGTTGCACAACCTGGCCCTCAGACACCATGTACCTTTTCTGCAGGAGGAGGAGACTAGAGATGCCCCTGTGGCTGCAGTAGAACCTGATGACAGTGAGGATGATGAGGCTGAAGATGATGCTGAGGACAATAGAACATCAGTGGCATGATGGTATTAACCACTTTTTACCTCTACTTACTGTTACCTATGGATTATCGTTTTACAGATGTTGCTGTAATGACAACTGTGTACTGATGTGCTGACTACAGTTCATTTGCAACGGATATAACTGTTTCCATCAATACACTGTTTCAACACATTACATACAAGTATTTGAGTTATGTTCAAGGGTGTTTAATGTAGTTCTAAGAAATTGAGGGGAAGTGCAATGGAATGGGGTGATGATGGAGGAAAGTCCAGGGTATTGTTGCAGTCTGGTTGTAGCACAGATGCAGTGTCAAAGTGGCAATAGGAAGGGGAGTAAAGGCCGTTTAAGGTGGACAAGGTGACTGAGTGGGACACAAGGGGGACAATCAGGAGAGTCTCATTCCCTGGTGGTGGTCTTGGCAAGTGTCTCTGGCTTCTGTCTGAGTCGCAGGGAACATTTGTGGGGTGGTTCACCTCCTGCAGGGGTTCTGGTGGCCTGTGGGTCCTGTGGCGGGGCCACCTGGTCACTAGCGGAAGTGGAGGGCTGGTCAATGGACTTGCTAGTGGTAGGGGCCCGCTGGTGTGCTGTTGCCTCCCTCATGATGTTGGCCATGTCTGCCAGCTCCCCTGCAATGGAGATCAGGGTGGTATTAATGGCCTTCAAGTCCTCCTTGATCCCCTGATACTGTGCCTCCTGCAGCTGCCTGTTCTCCTGCATGTTGTCAAGGATCTGGCCCATTGTGTCCTGGGAATGTTGGTAGGCTCCCAGAATCTCAGAAAGTGCCTCCTGGAGAGTCGGTTCCCTGGTCCTGTCCTCCCCCTAACGCACAGCAGACCTCCTAGTGTCCCTGTTGGCCTGTGCCCCTGTCCCCTGAACGGTGTGCCCACTGCCGCTCACCCCAGGTCCCTGATTGTCTTGGGGGTGAGGTGTGGCCTGGGGTACCAGTACAGGTAGGCACACTGCTGATTGACAGGTCCTGGGGATAAAGGTGTAGGTACGCTGGGTGGGTGCTGTGGTGTTGGATCCTGATAGGAGAGGCTCTGTGGTGGTCTGTGAGTGGGCTTGGGTGACCGGCTGTTCAGTGGTCCCTGATAGGCCAGGTAGGTCATCCAGATCCTGAAGTCCAGAGTTACTGTCATCATTGGGGGCATCTTCTGTTGGTGGACTGGATTGTCATGGTACCTCCACACCACTAACATTGGCTGGGGTACCTGTGGAGATGTAAGTGATGTATTATGCTTCATGTGTGAGACACTTGTACATCCCTGGCTTCCCCTCTTTCGTTGGTGTTGCCCTGCCAGCTTTTGCTTGTGTATGGAGATGTATTGAGGGAATGTTAGTTTCCCTGCATTGTGCATGTATTAGTGATGGGTGTCCATGCGGGGCTGGGAGGGGTGTCCATGCATTGGTATAGCATGCAGGGCTTGCCATTGGGGTAAGTCATATGTGTAGGTACAGTGCGTGGGATGTAGTGGAATGTTGGGAGGGAGGGTGTGAGGGGGTGTGATGGCATGCAGGTGTGGGGGTGATAAGTAGTAAATGCGGACTTATCAGTGTCCAGTCCACCGGCTACTCCAGCGAGCCCCTCAGGATGCAGTAATGCCAGTACTTGCTTCTCCCTTGCTGTGAGCTGTGGGGGAGGAGGTGGGGGTCCACTGCCAGTTCTCTCTATGGTGAGCTGGTGCCTTGCTGCTATGGAACATACCTTCCCACGTAGGTCGTTCCACCTCTGCCTGATGTCATCCCTTGTTCTTGGGTGCCATCCCACGGCATTCACCCTGTCCATGATCCTCCGCCATAGCCCCATCTTTCTGGCATTGGATATTTGCTGTACATGTGCTCCAAACAGCTGTGGCTCTACCCTGACAGTTTCCTCCACCATGACCCTTAACTCCTCCTCAGTGAAACAGGGGTGCCTTTGTGGTGCCATGGGTGTTGTGTGATGTGTGTTGGTGAGAGTGTGTTGAGTAATGTGGTGGGGTCTGTGATGTAGAGTGCGTGAGGGATGTATGGGTGTGAGTGTTGTGTGTGTCTAGTTGTCTCTGTGCTGTTTGTGTCAATCTCTTGGCAGTAATTGTTGTTGGTAAAGGGTTGTTTGTAATGTGGGTGTGTGTTTTATAGTGCTGTGGGTGGGTGTGTGTGGTGTGTGTATGAGTGCCAGGTGTGTGTTTTTAGTATTGGTCAATGTAGTGTTGAGCACGGCAGTATGTACTGCCAATGGTTTACCACCATTGAATGTCCGCCGTGGTTATTCGTGAGTAGTAATGTGGTGGGCATTGTTCTGTTGGTGTAACGGTATGGGTGTTGGGTCTGGCATTTTTGCACTGACAGGTTTGCGTATATGGCTGTTTTCTGTTGAATTGGTGTGTGTGTGTCATAATATGGATAACGGATAACCGCCACCGCGGCAGTATGTTGGTGGCCGTCAGCGTGGCAGTAAGCGGCATTTACCGCCAATGTCATAATGAGGGCCATAATGTCGACCATGTCAAGAACAGCAGGCCAAAGTAAGAGCAATAAATGCAAACTTTGAATTTGGTATTATAAGCCAATCATCAAATCTTTCTAACAATAGTCATGATCTTGAAGAGCATCTTCGAAGCCATTGAATGGAAAGGATCTCAGGAAAGAGGTCGCATAATCAGATGTTAGATCGATCACAAGATAGGCAGATTGATCCATGGAGCAGTAGTGCTTAGTAGTCTCTTGTTCAGGTCCACCTGCAGGAGTGGCACCCTCCACAGCACCAAAAAGAGCCATATCATTAACCAAGGAAGTTGATATTTAATAGGGATTGTATCTCGGCTAATGATCTCTCAATCTGGAGAGCATAAGTCTCTCCAGCTGATGTAAACGTGACTTGTTTTTTAAACAGCAGCGCCTTTAGGCCACATATCTGATACCTTTATCTCTTGTGTGGGGGGGAATAAAACTTGTCTGCAACACGACCGTAGAGACTGAAATTGCGCAGGCCATTCCTGGTCGCACACTGCAACAGCTTTGGTCGCTCAGCACTGCATAACTTCTATGCGAAAGTACATGAAATGGTGCTCAAATCAAAGGTACAGGAGTACCCCTCAGAAAACAGGCCAAGTTTGCAACCCCTGCATTGCAAAGGCCATGAAGGGACACCTGCTTGCAGATCATTGAATAACTAACAGTAGTCTCGCATATCCTTCCGCTGAGAAAGACCTCTTTTTTGTCGTTCAGACATTTGGATTCAAAGTGCAAATTCCACTCTTCTTTAATATAGCTATCGCTTAGTCACTCGTACCTGCCCACGCCAAGATGTTTCAGGCATTTCAAAAAGTGAAAAGTGGAAATAGGCAGATTAATGATACCATGTAGGAGCCCTACTGTTGAAGGACTTTCTGCAACTTTGAAAGGCAACTTTTCTAACTTCTCCATGCGAAGCATAGTGAAACTCGCATTCCCTTTCAGCCATTGTCTGCTGTTCCCTGGATAAAATAAAGGAAGTGAACAATTCATTACTGTGAATGTACTTCCATGGAACGTGGCCATTTTTCAAAGTCTGTAACGTCCAACTTAACTGCATGATGGAACGCAGCTGACTTTGCCCAGGATATAAACGGGACCTGTATGTCTGATTGATATCTATCGCAGACGACACTATGTTTGTCAGGGAGTAAATCCTGTTGGACAGTGTTTATGCCGTTATTGACAACATCTAAAGCCTTTTCTAAGTTTTCCCTATCTATTTTCCTGAAATGCGCAGCAGCTTCTATCTGAGAAAGCTTCCAGATCTTCTTATACATAGCATAGATGAATCTTTTAGAGTGTGGCTTCCTAGGATTTAGCAAAAAGTCCTGCAAGTCTACATCTTCAGAACGAGTGTTAAGATGTTCTTTAACTGCGGCTAACGTGTTAGTCTGTACCCATTGTTGGCACAGAATACCCACACTGTATGTTGTAACTATACCTGTGTGTTGACCTGATACAAAGTGAGGGTCTGGCCGGCTAATCTTGAAACCCCCTGAGGAATTCAAAATCCATTTGTGTCTATTGTCAAAATCAACCACCCACCAGGACTGGAAAGTGAAGAGTTATAGGTACCAGCCTGAACCTTTGCATCTAGCTCTTCCTCTGTGATATTTAGGAAGAATTGCCAATCATCAGACTTTGCCGGTGTGGGGATACTGGGCGTGTTCATGTTTTTTTATTTTTGATAACCCCAGACAAGATGTTTGTTGAAGGGTGTCATTTAAAAAGATCATTGCACAGGAACAGGCATGCTCTAAATAAAGCTTTCCTACGGTGTGTTTGCCAATCTTGTGTTTCCCATACACTCTTTAAATCAACAGTGTCCCTCCAGTATTCATAACCTTCAACTGCAAGACGGGAAACAAAGGAATCTGAATAAATCAGTTTTGTATCAGTTAGCAAAATTTTCCTAATTTTGGAAGGAGGTAAGTTGAAATAGTATGACTCTGGATGTTTTGTGTTATGCCCAGAAAAGTAAGTAAATTTATCTGAATAACTTTTTGGGCTCCCCACAGGTGGGGTTGAGCAGTGTTCCCACTGTGTGTAGTTAAGTACTGGTCTGTGTCTAGTGGCATGGCGCAGGTAGTAATGTCCCAACTTATTATAGAAGAACATTTCCCCATAATTCATTGTATGTCTATATACAGCATCACTTTCAGATACTGAATAGTCCTTCATTTCAGTTAACATAGAATCGAATGTCAGGACATCCCAAGCATCAGATACAACACCAGGTGTAATTACATCAGTCATAGAAATTGTGAAGACATATGGAATTTGAATGACCTCAATAGGCCCATATATGTCACATGGAACCTTTCCCCCCCACAATCGCATCGGGAATTGTTACAGCCGAAATGTTCACAAGGGACTAACCTCTTTGGACCTTATGTGAAGAAAGATATGGAGTTAAGATCTCATCCACAGGCTCAAACAAGGAGCGTTCAGGAAGGAAATGACCATTTATTAGCAAAAGGAAAACAGTCATGAAACCAATCCATAGAAACAATGCAAAAAATGTCAAGCAGAACCATAAATAGTTCCATGGGTGAAATAAATAGTTATGTTTAAGCCATAGGTACAACTTACGTGTCTTTGAAACATTTTCAATCACTGGAGTGGATGAGTCTGAAGAATATCATCAATGTCGATGAAATAACCAAAGGCAGTCTCTGCAAATGCAAGAGCAGGTGCATTACTGGTGGATGGATCTACTTTGCACGGAGGCTCATAGTAGACGGTGTTGTCAGTCTGTGTAGTGTTGATGTAGAAAACAGCCAAATCTTGGACAGATGCTGTACTTGAAGTGGTAACTGGAATCAGCAAGAGCTCATTTACCACCCTCCCCACGATCGAGGAGGTATTTGAAGCATTGTTGAACATTGTTGTGTAGTCAGAAGTAGTGTTAGTATTTCTACTTTGAAGAGGTATGTCCTGTTGGGTAGTGAGAGGGGACCGGGAATTACTCAAGGGACCTCTGGGTATACTGTGCAGAATTGGCCACATGGTGAAGTTTGACATCATCAATGGAAATGAATCTGTTTCCTTTGGAACCAGGCAGCGGTGGTAAGATGACAGTTCTGGTACCTTGTACTTCCAGGACTGGGGCTGGTGCTCTGTAGGATGGACTGATTTCCTTCTTCACAGCGATCTTCTAACGAACCAGATCCCTGACTTTAGGAATCCAGCCTGTGGAAGTTCTTGGTAAATCCCTTATTCCTAAAGTGGCAGCCCTGGTGGATGATTTATCATCACAAAATTGCTGAAGCTCCTGTAAAACAGTGAGGTGTTCATTTATGTCAAAAGGTGTGTCTGCTGCCACCAAACCAGGGCCAACAAGATCTGGGGCATACATAGGTATTCCAAAGAGAACCTCATAGGGAGTGCATTCCCCCAAGGACTGTCTTGGCAGATTATTCAGTGCTCTCTGGACCCCATATAGGTGATGGAGCCAACTACGGCCAGAACCTAATACTCTAGCTGTTAAGGACTGCTTTAGAGCATGGTATCGCCTCTCCATGACCAAATTTCCCTCTGGATGGTATGGTGAGGACTAATGGAGTTCAAAACCCATCGGCAAATGCAGGGCCCTGGTCCAAATGGAATGCTGTAACCACATATGTACCAATAAAGATCAGCAAGTCTTTTATAACAGTTTGAGCATCAGCCGACTGCTGAGGCCTTACCCACAGGAATCTAGAACAAGAATCTACAGCAACTAAGATGTATTTGTATGCACCATCAGGTTGGAGTGGACGGCAATGGTCTAGGTACACACATTGTATTGGTCTGCTGGACACTAAGAGGGATGTCTGCAGTGGGCGTTTGATGTATGATCCCTTAACTTGCTGGCAAATGTTACAACAAAGGATGTTCTTTTTCGTATGGTGTATAATGTGATTTATATGCTATGGGTACTGTATCCCCTTCATTAAAGGTGACATAAGTGAACCCAATGGCACCAGCAATTATTCTGATGACCACATTTGATACACCAATATCATATAAGTATGCTGCACTGAAAGCCTGCAAACCTTGGAGGACTGTATTCACCAGATTCTGAAAAGTGGCAGATGCATTTTTCAAACCAAAGGGCATAACAGTGAATTGATAATGCCCCTCTATGGTTGAAAATGCCGTTTTTGGTTTAGCATCCTCTGTCAATTTGATCTGCCAATACCCTGCAGTCAAATCAAAGGTGCTTCGATACTTGGCAGATGCCAGTGTATCTATTAGCTCATTTGCCCTGGGTATAGGGTGAGCATCAGTTTTGGTTACTGTATTAAGACCCCTATTGTCCACACAAAAACGCATTTCTCTCTTTCCACCTTTGCTATACGGTTTGGGGGCAAGCACCACTGGGCTGGCCCAGGGGCTATCAGAAGCCTCAAAAACTCCTAAATTCAACATTTTCTGAACTTCTGTTTTTATGCAATCTCTGACAAGGTCAGGTTGCCTGTAAATTTTACCTTTGACAGGTAAACTGTCTCCAGTGTCAATTGTATGTTCACACCAAGTAGCTGTACCAGGTGTGAGTGAGAAGAGTTCAGAAAACTGTCCCAGGAGATTTTTACCATCTTTCTTCTGCACAACAGTAACGTAGTCTTCAAGAACAACTCCTTCCATTAAGCCATCAGCTTCAGTGTTGGAGAAGAGGTCAGGGAGAGGGTCACTCTCTTCATCCTGCCCCTCATCTGTAGCCTTGAGCAGGGTTAAATCAGCCCTGTCATAGTAAGGTTTCAGGCAGTTGACATGAAGCACCCTCAGGAGGATTCTGGCAGTGCCCAGGTCTACCAGATAGGTGACCACACCTTTCTTTTCTACAATGGGATGGGGCCCACTTCATTAGTCCTGGAGTGCTCTTGAGGCCACAAGCTCCAATACCCACACATTCTGTCCTGGGTGGTATTCTGTCAGGACAGCCTCCTGGTCATGCCATTGCTTTTGGAGCTCTTGGCTGGCCTGAAGGGTTTTAGTGGCCTTTTTTTCATGTACTGCACTATTTCACACAGGCTTCAATGGGTGGCTTGTGGAAGGGTTTGTCTGAGCTCCTTATGGGTGGCAAAAGAAATGCTGCAGCCCATAAGGATCTCCTGGAACCCCAATGCCCTGGGTACCAAGATACCATATACTAGGGACTTATAAGGGGGGGTCCAGTGTGCCAATTGAAATTGATAAATGAAGTCCCTGGCCTATAGTGACAAATTTAAAAGCAGATAGAGCATAGGCACTGAGGTTCTGATTAGCAGAGCTTCAGTGACACAGTAAGACACTATACACACCACACACATTAGGCCATAAACTATGAGCAATGGTGTCCTGACCAGCAGGATCCCAGTGAGACAGGAAAAACATACTCACATACAGGTAAAAATGGGGGTAGCCTTCCAAGAAAGACAGTACTTTCCTACACATGTCCAGTCTCAATTCCCTAAGGATGCGTGTGTGTTCAACTGTACATTGTCTGCTAGAAAAATCATGGTGTATTAAGTCATAGAATAGCTTGAAACATTGTGCATAGTCAGGAATATATGTTCTACCAAAATTGAAGAAACTAAGTAAAGACTAGTTTCTTGAGAATGTCCTATGGGTGGAGGTGAGTAAATTTTTCCAGAAAGTGCGGGGCCAAGCTCTACCCCTCGTTTGATAGCTCGTATTCCAGGTAAAATACCCTGAGAAAGGCTATTTGAGTTTTTCTAAACTTAAATTTGTAGCCGAGGGCAGCAAATCCTAAAACAATGCGATCAACCCTGGCAATATGAATGTTCAGGTCGTCATGTCTGAGATAAATATCATCCACAAAAGACAACGCCTCAAGATAGATATCATGCAATTTTGATATTACTCAGGCTGAGAACAGCCCTGGGCTGTTCTTGTAGCCTTGAGGCAAACAGCAGAAGCATTTCTGTGAGCCAAATGAGAATGCACGCAGGTCCCGACTTTCTTGTGCTAAGTTCTGGAGGAAAAACCCATTGGAAATATCCAACGTTGTTCTGTATTTTTTATGCACTATATTGTTAATTAGTGATGTGCAATGTTATTTTTGTATAGCGTATGTAAGTGTATGGCTGTTTAAGTGTCTGTAATCTAAGACTATTCTATAGGATTGGTTGGGTTTTGCAACTGAGAATAACGGGTTATTCATTGCAGAGACACAGGGCTCAATTACTCCCTGGTACTCAAGCTGAGTGAGGATCTCCCTCACTGGAGCTTTTGCTTCGTGTTTAACAGGATATTTTGGCTGAGGTTGGGGTGTAGACCTGATAGGTATTACATGGCAAGGAGAATCCTTGTCCCAACCCACATGATTGTGGTATAACGCAGGTGCCTGCGCTAAAGCCCAATTCTTTTACCGCTTCTGGAACAAGATCAGAGAAAGAAGGCAAAATGACTTCTTCTCCCTGTGGGAGCTTACGGACGTGCTCGGGTGGCAAGTCCCTTTCAGCCAGCAAGATATTCCAATTAAGTTCATCACAAAATATCACACCAATGGTGCACTCTACTTCTCCCTCAATTTGGATATTTGAATCATAAACCCTGCTGGTGGGAGAAAGCGCCCGTCCACAATCTCAAATACAATAAAATTGCTAGTTGCTGTCGCATCCAGATGATCTTTCAGACTCTGGTGACATATCGTGACCTGGGCTGCGCTGTCTAACAGTGTCACTGTCCACGTCTAATTCTTCAGCAATGTTCTCAAGTGTACTGGCATTTTTAATTGACAGTGCTGCCATCTTTTTCTTTTTAAACTGTGGCTTTTGTTGTTGGGACTTATCTTATTTTTTGTCTGAAGACTGTGGTGAGTCTTTCTTCTGTTTCACGTATTCAGGTTGTCAATCAGGACGGCCCCCCCCTCTCTCTACATCTATCATGTGTCCTGAAAGGAACAAGAGGGGGGTGAATCAGTACATCTGCCAGGAGCTTTTTATATTTTCTCTATTTATGAGAGTGTATCTCCTCTGGATGTGGAGAATCTACTCTCTGATTTCGTCTATCTTTAAATTGTTTTTGTATATCCCAGTGCTTCTTAGAACCCTTGTATGCTTGTTCAGTACCTTCCTTAGGGATGGTACTCTGTAATTCATGCTTCTTCAGCTTGGCTCCCAAACTATCCTGTCCTATACTGGTATAGGTGTCAAAAATAATTTTTGGTAGCTCGTTCTCCCTGTCCAAATGTGGAATCTCTCAGAGGTGCTGCCGTATAGCCAGTGCTATTGCTTCCCCTTTATTATTACTGAGTATGTTTGAGGAGACTGCATCAAAGATATGCCTTAATTTGATCCCCAAATCTAGGGCTGGTGCTGCCCTGTGCTCATTCGGTAGAACCTTACTCATGATAGTATGTACTGTTTGCGGATTGATCCCAGTAGCCAATTGATAGCCAGCAGGGGATGGTAGTGCTGGATGCGCTGGTGTAGTGTTCAAGGTTCACATTACGAACTGAACAAGTCATCTGTAAAGTGTTACTAGCTCAATGTATAAGTTTCACAGGTCTGCTGCCTGCATATTGTGTATACCTGGGTGAGGTGTGTATGTGGCAAAAATAGGCAACGTTGGTCCTTCATTACCTATTGGGCCTAATCTCACGGGTTGTATTACATGTGGCAGGGTGCCTTCAAACCAGTTCTGATGCTCCTGATAAGTGAGCACTATTTCATGATAATGGTATGTTTGGTACGGTATTGGTGTGTTTGCAATTCTGCATGTGTGGAATGTGAATGGAGTTTTGTCTTCCTTAGGAAAGTGTACCCAGGAATAAAATGTTTCTGTATGATAAGCTTCACTAGCTTCCACCATGAATGTAACATCTCCCCCTCTTCTCTTAAACCGTGCTCTACTAGGTGCAATGTGATTGCTAGTCTAGTATTCTCAGGAGTTTCTATGGCATTAGCCATGTTGTGAAATGGGTAAAGAGATGGAACATCAAGTGGGGAGCAAAGTCCTTTTATGTGTTCGAGCTCGAACAACCTACAGCCTAGTTAGGTGGTCCCTATTGAGCGAAGGAGGATCTTCCCCAAGACAGCAGACACCTCTGTATAATGGTACTTAGGGTACCTGTTGATTGTGCAACAGTGATAGTCGGGGTATCCATAAATTAGTGCCTAAACACCATCGTTGGTGACGCCATATCGTAGTTTGACTCTTGCTCTGGGCAAGACTGCTGGTTTAAAGATGACTTCTTATATTTGTAGGTGACTATGCCAGTCCTACAACAAGTTGCAACGGTCATCCCAATCCTCCCGGCTCACAATCAGCACCTCACTAAAAACCTAAACAGTAAAAGGTGATTTGTGGCAGCCTTTACGCATGGACTCAAGAGTGTGACATCTCAGGGAGTGTCGTGGTTAAACAGAGATTATCCCTTTCTCTCATGAACAACATGTCTCAATCAAACACAGGCAATGAAGAAGATGCAGTAAGGTTTCAATAGGTTTTATTTAACAAAACTGCTATCTGCGATAAGTTGCATGGGCTGCAATAATTAGGATAATGAACAGTGCAAGAAACAAAATGGTAAAGACAAGAGTCATTAATACAAAGACCCCCACCATCTTGCAATGACATGAGATAACATGAGATATGAAATATGTCCTAATGCCCTAATGTCATGTCCTAATCTCTAACCTAAAAGAGAGCGATGTGTGATAAACCTAATCTGCCAATGCATGTCCATGACAAGAGCCCCCCTACCCTTGTTACCTTGGAATGAGGTCTCTAGCTCAGACTCCCTAGGGACACGAAGACTGGGTCAGCGTCAAGGCGACGTGCAGAATCGATAACATCAATGACATCTGGTCAGAATCCCTCTGACTATCTGTTTGAGTGAGGAGTATTTATACAGATCTGCTTGGACCGCTGACGTAGGTCTGTTCCCAAGCAATAGATAACACAGCATGCTTTGGGACAGTAATTTATATAAATAATTCCCTCAGAGGCATGAAGGGGGAAAGTACCTAATGTGAACACCTACAGTTTGTTTATCTTTGTCGCTTGATATTGACGCCTTAGCGCTGAGGTGCTGGTAACGCCAAACTAAAACATGGGTCTAACTAAAAACAAGGCAGCCATCTTAAAAGATTTCATTAATTAAATGTGCTAAAACAGAGCAAGCTAAGTAGGGTAGAAATCACTAGGTGACGGGGGCACTCGTCTGCAAGCCAAAGGCTAAGTTAATTCCTGTTTCCCATTAAAACAAACTAGGATTCACTGCAGATCCCTGATCCACTTTTGGTAGCGGACTGGCAGGATTCAAAATGCTGCAATGCTTGATTGTCACATTTTCTGCAACCAATACAATCTGCTTGTACTTAGTAGGTCACCTACTTGTTAAATACTCTGCTCTGGTCCTGATCAATAAATGCTCGATTGGATGAGGGACATGCAGAATTATTGGGTGTCCCATAACAATATTTTCACACCTCTCTATGCTAGTGCAAACCACAACTACTGACCAAGGGTCTCTTAGCATTTCCTTGCGTTTGAGTCAGCACTGAGAGAGCACAGCCCTCCCTCTCTCTATGGAAAAGTGCTAAAGATTTGTTCCAATTGTGCATCCCCAGAGATGGGGCACTACAGAGACATTATCTCAGCTATTTCTAAAGTGACAAGACAATAGTTGTACCATGATACCGGATCAGACACATATTTGAGTGTCAGCCTCTATAAAGGCTTAGCCACCAGGGAGGTGTTGGGTTGGTCATTCACTGCCAACAGTAGCACACCATTCCCACAAACATCCCGACTTCTCCCTTGTAGTTGGCGGACCCATTTTCAGTATTGCTGAAATGTTCTCTTGTGACACCTTTGTCACTCCTGTCCCAATGTGGTGTCCAAGGTATCGATCTGTTTTTGACAATATTTTAACTTTCCTGGGATATTTTATGTCTATTCTCAGCCAGGTGGCTCAGTAATGCAATGGTATCCAGTTTACAAGCTTCTTGACTATTCAACACCACCATGAGGTCATCGATATACTGAATGAGGACTGAAATGCGTGGCATGACCAAGGATTCCACATTTTTCTTAAAGATCTGTTTGAAATTCGATGGTGACTCAGTATACCCCTGTGCAACTCGGCACCATTCCAAAACTCTGTTTCTGAGTTGAAATATGGACAGGTATTGACTATCCTCATACAACGGTATTGAAAAGAAGACTTGATATAATTCAATGACAGTGAACCCCTCTGCCTCACATGGAATCTGAAACAATATTACAACTGGATTCAGTACCACAGGGCAACAAGGGACAGCAATATTGTTTATTTTCCTACGTTCCTGTACAATTCTGTATTTTCCATTTGGTTCTTGAAGACCCATGATGGGAGAGTTACAAGGACTTCCCATGATCTCCTTCAAAATTCCCTGCTATATCCTGGACTCTATCTCAGGAGTTATTCTAGCAATTATTTCGGGGCCAAACTATAGAGTGGGTTTTTTCAGCATTTGGTTTAACAGCAATCCAGACCGGTTCTACACCTTTTTATCAGTCAGATATCTTTCACTAAAAAATCCCACACTTCAAGTCTGTTTCTCTCAAATCTATAGGCGAATCATCAACTGTTAACAAAGTCAACAAGGTGCAATACTTTTCACTTTTCATCAACTTAAAGACAGCATTCTCGTGTTGGATATAAACTTCTATTCCTGCTGGAGTAAAATAGATAACACAAATCAGTTTTGACAGTAAATCTCTTCCCAAGAGATTCACTGGACTGCCATCACATATTATAAACATATACTTGTCTTTAAGAGGTCCTTTTTTTACTGTAACTGGGGCAGTTTCTTGAGCTGTCATTTCTTTACTCTCCACACCAACAACTTGGACTGTTTTTCTCGAGAGGGATAGGTTTGGGTCCTCTCCTGTTCTCAGAGTAGAACAGGTCGCACCACACCAAACAAAAATGACACAGGGCAGCCATTCACTATCTACGAATGGCCTGCTCTGGCCTACCTCTTTGGCCGTGCCAAGTGCACAGTCTTCCTCCCCTCTCAGTCACCATCAGGCTTATTGATCGGAGCCATTTCTTTCACCTGTGTTAAACAAAGGGAATTGGTGAAGCAGATTATTATCCTGTACCCCATTCACATTTATTCTCATACTCTGATTCACATTCTGGCGTGATCAAACAGCATTCTGTTATGGCATCGGGTCTTGGGGTACTTGCATTATTGGAGCTTGGAGCACATTAAAAATTTGCTCCTTGGTCTTTGGACACCCTGCATCTGGTTAGGATTGTTATTCTGAGAAGACACAAATCTTGCATTTTGGACCTAATTAACCGTATTTAAATGACATTCCCGCTTCCAATGGCCTAGCTTATTGCACAGATGATAAGGAGTTGACCTTTTTAGACAAATTGCATCCATTCCTGTACAAGGGTATACTGGGACTCCTCAACCTTTACCTTGCATTGGATTCTGTTGCTGTTGATATACACCTTGCATTGTACCGGTATTTTTTACAGCCAGGGTCATCTGGCTAGTTCTTTGAGCAGGTTTCATTTGGGCAAGCATCAACTTTTCCTTCAACTTTTTCTGCGCCATTTCTTATTCATCATGTTAATATAGCATAATGCAAAATCTCATAAAAATGACTAATTCTGCCAACAGATTAGATGCTGCTGAATCATAAGACGTATCTCTTGCCCAATCCTGTCACAAACCTCGACACAAAATGTCCTATATCTTTTGCCTCTAAAGCCTTCATACCACTATTCTGTTTGAAACCTTGAAACAGTCATTCATAGCAAACATGGATCAACTCCTTTGGTTCTTGAGTTCTTCTATCAATCTCTGCCCAATCAACATCTTTAGAAGGCACCTTCCCTTTTAGGAATGTCATGAACTCCTGATATTCCTTCATCACCAAAGGCGAAGGACTCTTAGACACTACATGCATAGTCGGTTCTGTCTCAGGCCATCGGACAGCTATTTTGCACTCAGTCCACAAGTCACTTGGAACAACAATGTCAAACAATGTAGTCAAATCAATCCAAAACACTTTGGTAAATCATTGGCAAATTATGCAAAATCACTTTGACTCCACAGTACATGTACATAATCACCACCAGGCACTTCCCTAAAGGGGAAGTTTGGAACACCTCCCTCTGCTTCAATGGGCGGCAGTTCACTCAAAGGTTTCTTCACCTCTTTCCTTTTTGCTCATTTGGTCTGCCACCTATCTAATTCATTCAATTTCCTAATGTTCTGAATCAGTTCTCTAATCTGAGTTTTAAAAATGTAATCCCGGCGTTCTCATATCAGCAATGTCTTTTTCACTGAAGCACAATTGAAAACTCCTTTGCAAAGCCTTGCTTTTATTAAAGTCTACCTTATAATTTTGAACCAATTCGGTCACTTTATGAGGAACTTGGCTCATTCACTTAGTAATATCTCTACACATGAACGCAAGCTCATCTTCCTGATATGTCTCTAGCTATTGTAAGACAAGATTTCCAACAATAATGGCATCCAATTCTACTGTCAACTTTGCCACTTTTGAAGTCCTTTCTCTTGGTGTTGATGGAAGCATTCTCTGACTCACTTCTAAGCTAGTACTTTCCTTAGAATGGATGTTTCCATTAAAGAATTGTACCCAATCATCTATCTCCTTCGCACGGAAAGAATCATGTCACCACAGGACTTCTAGGTGTGGAATTGCTTCCCTGAGCTCAATTTCCCAAATTTACATGTGGGTCCCATGCTAACGTATTATGTGTGGGTATCTTCTCGTAAGTACCTTTCGAAGTTCATCCTGACATATTCAAAGTCCTACCTGTACTCACTCCACTTGGATTGTTAGTGTGTGTACTAAAGGAACAAACTCCCTAACGCCTGAAGTATTTGGAACGCTGGTCTGTCTTTCATCATTGTTGGATACAGTCAAATTGTGTGTATTTCTCCCAGAGCCTTCTGTTTTATCCATAGAAACTACTTGGCTTATAGTAACTGGGACAGTAAGAGCATCAACAGCACTCACTGTAGGATAATTTGGGGCGCATTCTCTCCAACCTTCACTTCTTAACTCACAAGGTACAGTAGCAGAAGTAACTCCCACAGGATTAGGGGTCATCTTAGTTAGAGCACTAGCGATGTTACTCGGCCCACTTCCACTAACAGTCTGATTTCCACTTCCATCCCTAACTTCATTATATGGAGGTAGATGTTCAGAAAATCAAAAAGACTATCTCCAAATCCTTCATCGCTGTCCATACTCATATCATCAGGCTATTTTTGTTTCCTCTCTTTCTAAGTCGTTTTCCTTTCCCTTTCTCCCTCAACCGCATCTGTCGTTAAAGCGGGATACAATCTAACTCCTTCTTTCATGTCAGTTCTTGTCAAGAAGACCAGATCCTCGGGGCTTGCGCATGTTCCCAGCATGTCCACCTCTTGGCAGCTCCAAACTCCACTAGTTATATAGCACAGAGTTAAAGAATGGCCAAGTGAGGGAATGGGTTTTGGGTTGGGAACAGCGGGGGAGGAGACCTGTGGAAACAAGAGTTAAACACAATTCCAAGATTAATCAGAATGACTTTCAATAAGTTTTGTTTCAAATAAACACTTATGCTGAAAACATGAATGGCCTAAGGCTTCACTATAACTAGGCCTCAAGAATCTAGGTACCTGGAAATAAAGAAAAGGTTACACCAGGTTTTCATATGAACATTTCAGAATTAACATATTATATTTTTGAACTATAAACGCTCTACAAATATTTCTTAGAATAATCTCTTATTCTCTGAACCCTGAATAACACTCTGTTGGATCTGTGTTTCAAGAATATTATGAACATTGAATAACACTCTTTTGAATCTGTGTTTCAGGAATACTATGAACATTGAATAACACTCTATTGAATATGTGTTTCTGGAATACTATGAACATTGAATAACACTTTATGTAATCTGTGTTTCAAGAATACTGTGAACTTTGAATAACACTCTTTTGAATCTGTGTTTCAGGAATACTATGAACACTGAATAACACTCTATGGAATCTGTGTTTCAAGAATACTGTGAACTTTGAATAACACAGGAATACTATGAACATTGAATAACACTCTATGGAATCTGTGTTTTAAGAATACTGTGAACATTGAATAACACTCTCCAATTAGTTCTTGGAATAGTCACTGCATTATAACAAAGATTGAAGAGCACCTGGTTTTCTCTGCGTGAATGAACTATACTAGATTCATGAATAACATGGCTACGTCACTCTCTGATTAAGAGTTTGAAGACTCAAATGCTCAGGGAATATTATGCACCTTAGTCAAACTTCACATCTAGGTTTCAATGTCTAGAAATGATCGCGCACTCCGCTGATCTGTATTTCAAAAGTTAAACAGCAGGAATGAATTGTGCACTCTGTTGCCGATTCGAACATCTAGATTCACATGCAATGAAACGATCATGCACACTGCCGATCTACGATTCAAGAGTTTAATGCCGGGAAAGAATCGCGCACACGGTTGCCGATTCGATCATCAAGAACCGAATGCCATGAAAGGATCGCGCGCACTGCCGATCTGAATGCCAAGAAGTAAATGCCTGGAATGAATCACGCACACTGTTGCAGATTCGGAATTCACGATACAAATGCTATGAAATGATCGCGCACACTGCCGATCTGAAAGCCAAGAAGTAAATGCCTGGAATGAATCGCGCACACTGTTGCCGATTCGGAATTCATGATACAAATGCCATGAAATGATCGCACACGAGATTTCAAGTTTAGGCCCAAAACTCGAATGTGTCACTGGAAAACGGAGTCGGGGCATAACCCGACCTCCGCCTTACCACCCTGCTTGAAGATCACCAAATAAACAACGTGCAGGCCTGGAAATGACTGGATAGGTCTCCAGGACAGGAGCTCTGGAAAATGCTGCTGATCTGCACCGGGACCTCTGAATAGTGAGCACGTGGAGCTGGGCTGGCTCCCTTATATATAGTCAAGCCCCGCCCACGAGCCACACCCAACCATGCTGCAAGTAAGGCTTCTAGAAGGACTTAGAATAAAGGACCACACCCTGTAGTCCTGTAAACAAGCCTTGCAAATGAACAATGAATTACAAACAGCATTAATGACTTGAAGGTAGAAGCTCTGCAATTCAAAAAGTTAACATACTGCATAGGGACACAATGCATGAAATATGTCTTTGCATAAGGACTGGGTTTTTGCATTTACGTCGTCCGTAGAGCGCGCACTGTCCTGATGTTGACAGTTCTCCACTTTGTCTGCCATCTAGCATCTGTAGAAATATGCATAGCTTTCTTCACTCTGCCCTCATATTTTTATTTTTACTTGCCTGAGCAGCACATTCCCAAGCATTTATGGGCATATTTATAAGCCCCTAGCACCACCTTGCGCCACATTAGCGTAATTGTTTTTCATGGTACTGTGGCCCAGCGAGGCCAAAATCCTTGCGCCACATTTACAAGGTGACTCATTGTATGCATTGCACCACTTTGTAACGCTTTGTGCTACATTAAACCTTCGCCAGGCATAAATGCAAATGGGGAGTTCCCCTGTTAGGTGGGGGCGAAAAAATGGCGCAAGGAAAACGAACAGATTTCCTTGTGTCATTTTTTATGCACTTTTAATGCCTGCACAGAGCAGGCATTAAAAGGCAGCTTCTAATTATTTATAATGGGTCCCTATGTATTCTGCAGGAGTAGCAGCAATATTTTGGCATTACTCCTGTGGAGAACAACAATAACGTTATGAAGAATAATGCTACTGCACCCTACTCTGCACCATGGTGCGCCGTATTTTAAATAGGAGGCACACATGATGGTGGTAGGGGGGCTGCAGAAGGGCACAGGAAAAGTGACGCTGCACACAGTGCAGCACCACTTTTCTTAAATATGCCCCTAAATGCTTCATATTAGGTGGGTCTAGGAGGTGGCTTCATTTCATATAATACTCTCCTTAAATTTTTAATAATTCTCAAATTAAATGTGCCATATTGTTGGAATCTCAATGGACCATGCTTTTCTATGATCTTGTACCACTGACAAGCCAAACACAAATATGAACCCCCACATTAATCGCCATATGGTGACTTGGAGTACCTTCTGGAGGCACCACTTCTCCCTTCCTACTAGGAATATGACATCTCCTCTAAATATATCTCATATTCCTTCAAAGCATTTCATGTTTCAAAACTTTTCGCAATATTCCAATTCAAGTAAAAATAATGTATCCACAATCCTTTGCTCTGACTCAATCACCACTTGCAGTGTGGCACCTTATGACATTGTCCACCAATAGCAGCCCCGTACCCCAACCAACTTATACCAGCGTGGCACACTGTGAGGTAGATCTCGCTCCATGCAGCAGTTCCCTCTCCTTTCCAATCTGCATGCACACTTGCTCTGATATATATCACAGATGCAAAATACAATAACCTTTGTCTGCTTTGCTAAAGAACAACAGTTTCAATCACTGAAGAAAGTTTACAATCACTTCTAATGAGACCTCGACCTTTGGGATGTCATCTAAATCAGTACAGTTTCTCTAAGATCTGCCATACAATTTGTCTCACACTCATGCAAAGTAAGTCCATAATTTAACTATGCCATTGACGACATTTCACAATGAACACAACCACTCTGCAGGTAATATAAATGGTGTCTTCTACACCTTTTAAACTATCCCTCGATCTTAGGCCAAGTCGGACTCAATAATCATTTCAACATCTCTATAATTCACCATACTCACACAACATGCAAGCGAAACACAAACCTCTATACTCTGCTACCCTTTTAATACTCAGAATGACGCTGCTAGTAAAACTCTCTTCTGCTCCTCCACAACTTTGCTGATTCTTCAATTCTGAGCAAGAACACTAGGGTTTGAGCTCTGGGGACTAACTACTCTACAGTATAATTCCAATTCTGGTCTTACTTTTTTATCTGGGGTCCGATGGATCTTTCCTTCTGTGTTCCGAGGGGTAAAGATAGCTTTACCAGATTATTCAAATCAATTGCAGTGCAACTCAATAGTCACACACTAAACCTCAGAGTCCAAATTAAAGTTTCAAAGGGATTTATTACAGACTCAAAGCCAAAGTTACATAGGTGAGTCTCAAAACCAAGTGTAAATATCCAAAATCACTAAAGAACAATTAAGGTGTCACACAATATTAAATCGAAGCAACATATAAAAGACCAAGACTTCAATAGCAACAATGCAGATATCAGTAAAAGTACTGGGTGTCAGGATTCTAAAAATAAGTTTTCTTGCCTAACCATTGAATCTAGCTCCTAAACTATTCTATTACAAAAGGAATATAGGAGAAAAGTTAGCAAACAGAACTTCAATAAAAAAATTCAGTTTATGAGCGGTGCGGTGTCATAACATGGAAAATACGAGGTCTGTACCACAAGAGTTCCACTCTGAGGTAGGGGCAGAGAGAGTCTGAATCTCTCGCCAGCTAAACCATACCTAAATCTATTTTTTTCCAGGTGTGATGACATCATGACAAAAACTACCTTTTGAAAAACAAAACTGCAAATCAATTGTAAATAACAATTCAGTCTTCCGAAGCCTTCGATACCTGACCTTGATACACCCTCTCATTCTGGAATCTCAAAAGCTATAGCTGCCAGTGCCAGTACCAAGATACTCCTTTCATCCAAAAGCATTTCTCTTAGACCCTCATATCTCTCATGCACAACAAGCTCCTTGTTAACTTCAGCACCAGCAGCTTTGGAAAAATAAGCTTTCATGTCGAAGTTTAGAACATACATGGCCTTCACTCAAATCAAACTAAAATGAACATGAATTTACTTTTAGTTCAAATATTTTTTTAATTACTAAATTGTTGAACCTAAAATTATTATAAATTACAACATTTCTAAAATACTATAACATTGACTTTCTTGCAAACAAGTATTAAAAGTGGCTTATACGTTTTATGAAGCATAATAGCACAGCCATGTTATGCTCCTTCAACAATATATTTATTTAAAGCATGCTCGTATCTTCGCACCCACAGCGCTTTGCAATTCAAGCAGTCAGTAGGAGGCTGGGCCTCGTCCAAGTGGCTTGTGTTCTTAGCTAAAAGATAGTAGTGTGACAACTCTCTCAACAAGGTGACTGGTCCTCTCCTGCTTCAGACCTGATGAGCATGGTGTGTCAGAAAGACAATGATGCACTTGGACTATTCCTACTTCACACAAAATTCAGCTGCAACATTTCAGTCTCTCAAACTAACACTCTCCTCCTCTTCTTGAGGCGTCTTCTGTGTGCACAGGCGCTCCCCTTTATTGCATTTGTGGCCTGCTCGACCCTTCATTCTTTCTTTCTCATGCACTCTTTTTGCTTCTCTGTTTGGAGTTCATTCACCACTTCATGCATAAACCACCTATGCCTCTCTTTCTTCCTTTCTATCTATTTTGTGAAGCTCTCACCACTATTTATACACCATGCCACATATCTCCACTACCCAAATACACCATAGACCACACAATTCCACCCCACAGAATTCCACAAATAACTACTCAAATTCAACCCACATAATTCCACTCCAAACCACATACATCCACTCCAATTCAAACCAAAACACATGGGTAAAGACATTGCCATTTACAATGCCAATAGGTCTAACTGTCACAAATGTGAGACCTATTGCATTGCAAATGCTTGTTTACTACTGTGAGGCCTACCCTCTCCCATTAGATATCATTGGGGATTCCTTATTATACTTAGTAAGATGTAAGTTCTAAACCTGTGGTAGTATATATTTCATGTTTTTATCTATGAACTTGTAAAGAGAAACTCTCTTTAATAATAAAGTCAGATTTATCATTACAAGTTTGAAAATGCCACTTTTAGAAAGTTAGCATGTTCCTGCTCTTAGCCCTCTGTTTCTGCAGCCTTCCTTAGGTCACATGACTGGGTGTGGCTGACAATTGAGATTTTGTGAATTCACCCCAGACAGTCACCCAATAGTGGGATTAGCAGAACCTGAATGGATCATACTGACTTGATGGTAGGGTGGAGCTACGCACAGCCCCACTTGCACCTGATTAGGCTGGTCTCTGCCCCCACACAATGGGTTTAAAGACTCTGTATTTTCAGTGAATCCAGCTAGGAGCCAGGGCAAGGGACGCAAGAAACTCCAGAGAACCCTTCTAGAAATGTCTCCCACCTTCTAGGAACTTTCAAAGGCCAGACCTGCTGTGGAGCCCTGCATCTTCACCTGCACCCAGGGGTTCAAGTGACTCCAAGTGCTAGATTAGCTGGCCTCCTTTTCAGAGCCACAGGGACATAACAAGCTGCCACCATCTTGAACCCGCAATTGGACCTGAGTGAATCCTGAACCTCCAAGTGGCCTCCATCCACTGCTGGATCCTTGGTTGTGGTGCTAAAGGTGCCTAGATGGTCAGTTTCTAAAACAGAGGACTTGCTATGATGAACCTTGAATGTTTAAAATTCATATCTCTGGTTCTATTGTTTGGATTATTGTCATTTTAGTGTTAAATAATCTATTGACCTTTTCTCTATTTCTTTAAATTGGTTTGGGATTTTTCCTTGTGCTGTGCTTTCACTTTATTACTGTTTGTGTGCTGCATAAATACTCTATATATTGTCTCTAAGTTGAGCCTGACTGTTTTCTTTGTGCCAAGCTACCCAGTTTTAAGCACAGGTTGATTTAGTGACCCTGAAAGGGATTGTGGCTGTTGCTTGACCAGGACCCACACTCGACCAACAACCCAATTTCTCACAATGGCTTAGTATTTTAATTGTTCCTGCAAGAATTGCAAATAATAATTTGTTTTTATATAGCACCACATACCTACCCTTAAGCTCCAAGATTAGCTTTGAGATATGACACTCGATAATTTGAATACAGAGTACTACACAGCCTTACAGACCCCCAAAATGGGTCCTCAGGATTTTTCAGCACCTTTCCATGTATAACTTGCTCTCAAAGTAGATCTTAACAGGCAACCCCTTCTACTGTCTCAACACTGGTAGGGGCTGAGGGGTAACTACGAGCGCGCTGACTCTTTTTTAACATTATAATATGCCCTGAGGTTGCTGCTGGTGTATGATGCTGATCCTAAATCCTACTATGGTTATGACCTCAGTCCCTCTAACTAAAATGCTTCATGTACTGTCCGATAAAAATTGTATAGTTCTATGTGTTTGATTTTTGTCAAACAAACCCAATAGTATTGTATTCTGTAAAGGATTCTTATTTCTCCTTTACTTTGGTTAGTGCCTTTTCATGTAACATTATATCAAAAAGTCAATAAAAACATTTCAAAATATATAGGTCTCTATGGGATTAAGAACCAGAAAATGACTTATATTAGATCACATTGATTTGCACATTTAGGGCCTCATTTCGAGTTTGGCGGACGGAAAACTCCCAACAGTGTGGCTGATGCCTATGCCAAGTACATAGGCAGTGCTGGGGCCCCCTCTACCTCCGGCACCTGTTCTCCACCACCCTTTTCATGGTTCGTGGAGAACGAGGTAGTAATCCGCAGAGCAGCGCTGCCCTGGAGGATTAGGATCTCTGCCACCGCCAGACAGCCGGGAACCAAGATCCTGGCATAGATCTCATAGCTGGCGGTTTCCTGGTAGTCAGACCACCAGGGATGTTATGTGGCAGTGGGACCGCCACAGCGAGTGTGGTGGTCATAAGACGGCCACACTCGAAATGAGGCCATTAGTTTGAAACAAGTGACCTAATTACCTCAGATGATCCAGAGGTACACTACTTATAGGAATAAACTAAGAGTGAGTCTTGTTTAATCATTTGCTAGCAAAAGGCATTTATTGTGGACAATGCTTATTTTGAAACATTATTGTTCTGATTCAAATCAATGATAATTTATTACCTAGACAAGGTCCCGGGTTTTGATTTACCACCACAGGACATTCTCATTGCATGACTCATGAATGTTTTTATTTAACTAGCAAAATAGACGAACACACCTGGCTTAGAAAGTGGCACACTGAGTTAAGTGTTTGTTACTGATATGTTGTGTAGTACGCAGTTCACATGTTTTAATCCCCCCAAGGCCAACTTAGCCTTCATCCTTTCTAAGTTGTAGTACCACCAGCATTCTGAGAAAAGTGAATCTTTCTGAGGGTCAATATTATTATACTTCTAAGACTGCATTGCTTTGCTTAGTTGATGTGTTCTTTAGTCCGACCGTGGCCTCCATCTGGCTGGAGTAAAAAGAACAACTGTGAATATTCCTCAAAATGAACACTTTCAGATGTAAAGACCCACGGAAGCAACCACAAGTAAAATATTCAATGTTGTATTATAAGTACCTTTATACAGTGTGTCATACTCCTGATCAGGTACCAGAGTGCTCTGTAGTTGGTTTGTGCTTGCTTTGATTAGTGTGGGATTATAGTGGGGCATCTCTTAAAAGCGTTTTGATGTTACGTTTGATGATCACAGATAATCTGATTCTGTGCCACTTAGCAAGTTGCACAGTGAAAAAAATGGTGGGAGATGGTATGCAGAGCGTATAAGCCCATTTTGTATTGGTTGAAACAGTGTCGAAATGCAGTGCAGCCTTTATGAGAAGTACATTGGTGTTATGCATGATTGTCAAGAGGTTGCAGAAAAAGTGCCGCCGAGAATGTGAGAGAGAGAGAGACTTTTGCACCAAGTGTGTGTTATGACTAGCATAGTTTTTGTACTGGAAAATACCCTTCTAGTTCACAATTCCACATTTAGCTATTTAGCAATCCATGCATTGGCTGTATACGGTGCAGTACAGCATGCATGCAATGTATATAACAAAGGGGAAAATAGAAACATTTGTTTTATTTTACAGCTCCCTCAGAGAGGCATTATTGTTTTATGTAAAACACTACTTGCCCTATTAAAAGGGCAACCTTTCAGTGCAAAAAATGCGTTGTCCTGCAAAGTAAATCCCATAGCAATACATTTGAGGGCAGATTTATGAAAAGCGCGCAGCGCAGCACCACTTTTCTAGCGCTCCTTAGCGACCCCCTAATGCCACCATGGTAAAATACGGCACACCATTGTGATAGTTAGAGTGATTAGCGTAAAAAATGATAACACTAATCCTGCAAAGCACCCAGAGGCCCATTGTAATCAATCTCATAGATTTAGTTGCATAATTTGTACCTTCCCCAGCATTGGAATGTCCCCCTTGCATACATTATGCCTGGGGCAGGCATCATGTGGTGCAAGGGGTTACAAAGTAGCACAATGCAAGCATTGCACCACTTTGTAAATATGATGGGGGCGTATTTCTCCTTCCAACGCCACATTAGCATAAGAAAATGACGCAAATGTGGCGTTGGACTGGTGCATGGCCCTTGGTACTTTTGTGTCACTTTGCATGACTGTGGTGGTGCTAAGTCTTGATAAAACTGCTTCTTCTGTTAATGGTTCTCCCTGGTCCCCTTCAATCAAGGCAGGCACCAGGAATTGTGAAGTATCTTACTTCCCAAATGCAAACCTTTGATTTGAAACATTACTCCCTTAGCGTGCTGTTTCCGCAAATGAAGTGCTTGTTTTTTTATTTTAAAATGCAAGCAGATACCCTGATCATGTGAGGGGCCAGGCAAGGGGAGCCTTGGACACATAAGTGCAAGCCAGAAAGGGACATGACCCCATCCACCCTTTGAGCCCTTCCGTTGTATTCCTATATTACTGAAAACCTTCTAAAATGCATCAAGTACAAATCAAGAATTATAAGGGCAATGCTCAGAATAAATGAATAATATTATGATTAAGTGCCATTACTTTCACAACATCTGTTTCTTATGTCAGGTAGACATTGTTGATGGCGGTACATGATCCCAACATGCCTGAAATTTCCTGGATGAATCACTCGTTTATGGCCCGAGCCATCGGTTCCACAGACTTTGAGCTCTGTCGGCAGGTTTAGTAAAATTTCAGACCAGTGAATCAGACAGGGACTCGATCCTGTCCAAGACAAACAACAGCAGCCCCAGACACATTGTCCGTTGCGGCAGCATGCCGTAACAACAAAAAGCAGACAGACTGGGCGTCTCTTATAGCAAATGTAATGGCATCCCAGGCAGTCAGAAGGTATCTGCTCACTTCCTTTGGGATATCTCCTGCAGGTCTTAAGGCAGATTTCCAAATCCTACAAAAACAGACACATTATTCAAAAGAGCTCATGGATCAGTTACTCACTGAATGTATATTTTCATTTTCTTAGACAATAATGTACAAAAACATGAAGACAGGAGGAGTTGTTCCACTCTGCAGACACTAATGATGCATCTATTGGCAAACCACGGAGACTTAGAGAATATGCAGAGATGTTTATATAGCTACTGAGGTAACATTTTCGGAACATACTTAGAGTGTGGCAGACACAAAACTTTCTCTCTAAACCAGAGATTGCCCTGGTCCTCTATTCTCTTGGGCCCATACTTACTAACATATTTTCCCATAGACACAAAGTGGGGAAAACCCTTCCTTACATCTGGTCCTTGGTCCCCTTTCATCATGAAGAGGCAGGGGAAGTGACTGATTTCTGACAGTGTAGCCTCAACTTACTTTTCTGTCATAAAACCATCACAGGAGCGCTGGCAAAGCAGCATCAGAAGCCCCCAACTGATATATATTATACACCCAGACGTGCATATGTCCCCCGGGACTGCCACCTCCCCAGGGTTTCAAACAACATTAATGCGTGTGGCAACCTCCCCCCACCCCATAGCCCTGGTACCACCACCTCCCTGGCACTATATTGAATTAATATGCGGTGGGTAGCAGTCCCGGGACCACCTCCTATCCGGAGCTCTAATAATAAAGTGAAGGAGGTCCGTTTCAGGCCGCCTTAGCCCTGGGGATCACCACCTCCCTGAAGCTTCTTCCAAATTGAAAGGGGACCACTTATGGCCCTGGGGAAAACCACCTCACCCCCTCGTGCCGTCTCCTGCTATGTCCCAGAGAGCCTACCCCGGGACATAGCTGTTTGCTGTGTCTTGGCTACAGCTTACATAGCTGCAGCCAAGTCTCAGCAAACACTCTGCGTTTTGACAGCGGGATCTGTCAAACAGGTCCTGCTGTCAAAAAGCAGAGTTTTAATCTCTGATCTGCATGCAGGCAACAGAGATAAAAGCATTGCTCCAGCAACCAAGCCACAGGCCAGGCATCATTGCCAACAGCTTCCAAGCACAGCCTAAGACCATGCACATTGGTGGTTGGATTATTGTATAGTAATGAAAAAAACCTAGCAATTCACTGAAAAAAACAAAAGTTACATGGACGTTATTGTTAGAAAATGGAATTTAAAAAAGCACAGAAATTAAGTTAAAAAAATAAAGGTTACAGGGACATTATTGCTAGGCCCACATTTTAAATGTACAAAACCATAGTAGTTCACCAGTTATAGTTAGAGTTACCTCAAGTAACTATAACTAGTGCCCTAAGGTAACTATAATCCGCACACTCGCCATGCACTGCTAATTACCCTACAAATTAAGGCACTCATGACATCTTTGATAATATCATTGATAATGTCACTGTAACATTTGCAGTTAAATTATTGATGAGATAACTGTGCATGGCGGGGGCTCAATTTATAGTTACCTTAGGGCACGAGTTATAGTTACTGAGGTAACTCTAACTATACCCTGTGAATTTCTATGGGTTTGCACGTTTAAAATGAGAGCCTAACTGTTAGAAATGGGGTCTTTAGTTGGCAGACAGGTTACCTTCTGTTCAAGCAAGGACTATCACTCTAGTCAGGGTAAGTCACACACAATCCAAATTATCCTGTGCCTACCCTCTGGTAGCTTGGCACTGAGCAGTCAGGCTTAACTTAGAAGGCAATGTGTAAAGTATTTGTGCAATAAATCATACAATAACACAATATAGCACCACAAAAATACACCACACAGTGTTTAGAAAAATATATTATATTTATCTGGATGTTTGCAGGTCAAAACGTTCAAAGATGTAACAAGTAAATGTAGAGATATCACTGAAAAGTGATATAAAGTGTCTTAACTCTTTTTGAAGCAAACAAAGTCTCATTTTAGCACAAAGTACCTGATTTGCATGAAAAATCTCCGCAAGGGGCCGCAGAGGAGGAAAAGCGTGGAAACAAAGGGGGTGTGTGTCGATTTCTCGGGCCGCACACGGTGATGCTTCGTTTAGTTTCCACGCAGGATCCTCTTTGGGTTGCAGGGTTTTCAGATGCCCTGGGTTCTGTGCGTGGAATCCTCGGCTTGTGGGGCAAAGTCACAAGCGCTGTGTCATTCCGATGGGCGTGGCGGGAAAGTTTCTCCCGCACGGCAGGCGCTGCAACAATTTCTCCTCTGGAAGTCGGGCTGCGTCGTCCCAGGTCAGCTGTCCGTCGATCCCGTAGGCCATGCATCGAAGTTCCAGTCGCAACGCAGGCGCCGCATCGATCTTCTCCTTGCGAAGTCAGGCTGTGTCGTTCCGGTTTGGTGTGTGGTGAATTTCTCACCACGGGGAAGGCTGTGCATCGATTTTGGCAAGCTGTGCGTCGAGTTTTCACCGCACAAGGAGTCCAGTTGCAAGAGAAAAGTCTTTTTGGTCCTGAGGCTTCAGGGAACAGGAGGCAAGCTCTATCCAAGTCCTTGGAGAGCACTTCTTCACCACAGCCAGGGAGCAGCAAGGCAGCAGGGCAACACAAAAGCAGCAGTCCTTCACAGAAAGCAGTCAGGTGAGTCCTTTGGGCAGCCAGGCAGTTCTTCTTAGCAGGATGCAGGTTCTGGTTCCAGTTATCTTCTCCAGGAAGTGTCTGAGTTGGAAGGGGCAGAGGCCCTGTTTATATACCCAAATGTGCCTTTGAAGTGGGGGAGACTTCAAAGAGTGGCATAGAAGTGCACCAGGTCCCCTTTCAGTTCAATCCTGTCTGTCGGGGTCCCAGTAGGGGGTGTGGCAGTCCTTTGCTGGAGAGCAGGCCCTCCACCCTCCCAGCCCAGGGAGACCCATTCAAAATGCAGATGTATGCAAGTGAGGCTGAGTATCCTGTGTTTGGGGTGTGTCTGAGTGAATGCACAAGGAGTTGTCAACTAAACCCAGCCAGACGTGGATTGTAAGACACAGAAAGATTTAAGCGCAGAGAAATGCTCACTTTCTATTTCTAAATTAGTAATATTAAAACCAACTTCACCAGTCAGCAGGATTTTGCATCACCATTCTGGCCATGCTAAATATGACCTTCCTACTCCTTTCAGATCAGCAGCTACCTCTCAAACAATATATGAGGACAGCCCCATTGTTAGCCTATGAAGGGAGCAGGCCTCACAGCAGTGTAGAAACAAATTTGGGAGTTTTACACTACCAGGATATGTAAACTACATAGGCACATGTCCTGTCTTTTGCCTACACAGCACCATGCCCTATGGGTTACCTAGGGCATACATTAGGGGTGTCTTATATGTAGGAAAATGGGAGTTTTAGGCTTGGCAAGTACTTTTAAATGCCAAGTCGAATTGGCAGTGAAACTGCACACACAGGCCTTGCAATGGCAGGACTGAGACAAGGTTAAGGGGCTACTTAAGTGGGTGGCACAACCAGTGCTGCAGGCCCACTAGTAGCATTTAATCTACAGGTCCTGGGCACATATAGTGCACAGTACTAAGGACTTATGAGTAAATTAATTAGTCCAATTGGGTATGATCCAATGTTACCAGGTTTAAGGGAGATAGCATATGCACTTTAGCACTGGTTAGCAGTGGTAAAGTGTGCAGAGTCTAAAAACCAGCAAAAACAGTGTCCAAAAAGTGGAGGGAGGCAGGCAAAAAGTTAGGGGTGACCACCCTAAGGCTGTCCAGTCTAACACTAACTATAATGCTTGGCTTTTTAAGTTAATATATATATATATATACTGAAGCAAGTTGTAACAAATATACAAGTTCATTGCTGTGCTTCTAAAAGGTGCATCATATGGCACTACTGTAGGAGGATAACTCAGTATATTGTGTACACCTATAGGTGAGGCACCCTGCGCTGAGTCCAAGAAAAGCTTAGTGATAGTGAAAGTGGTTTCATATAACCAGAGCTCTCAAAGGGTAGCTGAGGAGAGCCGCTAAGGTTTATCCAGGAGGTTGAAAAGAAATTGCAAATACCACCTAGATCCGTCAGTCATGTGCCCTCAAGAGACAACCACAGCAGTATTAGAAATATAGGCCCTCATTATGATATTGGTGGTAAAAACCCGCCTACCAGCCGTCCGCAGTAACATGACTACAGCTGGATTTCCACCAGAAGGATGGCGGAAAGCCAGCTGTGGCCATGCCGGTGGATGGCGGTAAGGTGGCACTGCTGCCAGCAGCAGTGCCATGCCAGTAGACCGCCACCACCTATATTATGAGAAATAATAGGGCCTGGCGGTGTTCCGCTGGTGGATGCTGCTGCTGGCAGCAACACCCCATCCAGTCTCCTGCCAGAGGACCCCCTAAACACAGATAAGCGGATGTTCCGACAGGGGAGGGGGTGGGGGGTTTTGTGTGTGTGGGAGTGTGTGTGAATGTGTGTGCATGCATGTATGCGGGTGTGTGTCCTGTATTGTATGTGTGTGCATGTATGGATGTGTGAGTGTGTGTCAGTTGTGTTCGTCAATGCATGTCTGTGTGTATGTATGAAAGTGTGTGTGTATGTGTGTGAATGGATGTATGCATGCATGGATGAATGTGGGAATGGGTGTGTGTATGCATGTGTGTGTGTGTGACTGGAGGGGCGTGAATGATGGGGGTTTGGAGAGGAGGGGGGTGGGGGAAATCTGGGGAGGGGGGTAGGGCTTGGGTAGACCTCTATCAGTGACACAGAAGGGATTCCCTGTCACTGATAGTGCCTACCACCATGGTTTTCGTCGCAGTAAAGAAGCCACAAAAACCATGGTGGTAGGCAGGGACATTATCCCGTAGGTGGTACAGTGACAGCCGCCGGGCTGGAGATTGATATCTCCAGCCCGGCGGCCGTACCGCCGTGGCAGTCAGTGTGGTACATTGGCAGTTTGGCTGCAACCAAACCTCCAATGTCATAATATGGTGGAAAGTACCACCAGCCTGTTGGCAGTACTTTCCATCATATTACCGCCGACCGCCGGGGTCATAATGACCCCCATAATGTATTATTTATTAAAACACAGGCACTAAGCTAACTTTGGTATATCTCTTAAACGAAGATATTTACAAACACAAAAATATACTTAGAAACAGGTAAGTAAAGGCACAAATTAACACTGGCCCCTATGGAGGGGTCAAACCATATACTAAAAAATAAAGGGGGTGATTCTAACCCTGGCGGTCGGTGATAAAGCGGCGGCCAACCCGCCAACAGGCCGGCGGTCCAAAAAATGGAATTCTGACCCTGGCGGGAACCGCCAACACAGCCCGCCTCATTAACACTCCGACCGCCACGGCGGGACCGACAAACAGCGCGGCGGTCACCGCCAACAGACAGGCGGCAGACAATGTACCGCCCACACTATTATGACCGGCCAATCCGCCACCATTTCCGGGGCGGGAGCACCGCCGATAAAAACACGGCGGAAACAGACTACGAACGGGAAAACGCGCACCTCTACGCACTCCACGAGGAAGGAGGACAGCATGGAACCCGAATTAAACATCCTACCTGCTCTCGTCTACCTGCTCATCTACCACGAGTACGAACGCCGGCGCAGACGACAACGGTGAGTACTGCACCTACGACACAGGGGAGGGGGCAGGACGAAAGGTTACGTGCACACACATACGCGATACACCCACCCCCCCAAACCATGTACACACCAATGCAGAGCAACAAGTCACAGTGACACCACCCACACCCCCGTAAAAAAAGCAAGGACATATTTAAATTGTGACTCGAAATTTATGGGAAATAAAAACCACTGATAAGTCACGGTCAAATAGCAATAACAATTCAAAAAAAACAATTCAATATCCAGTGCATACGATAAACCGAGGCAATAAGTCCTGCACATCTAACGATATTCCAAGTTTCCGTGGGCCAAAGTGTATCAACACAAGGGCAAAGCCCACACAGGAGACCTGAGTCCTTTGGAGAGAACACTGCAGGGGCATCTGATGAAAAAACTACAGGCACCTCAGGGGGAAGGGAAGGGGGGGCACCACAGCCACATGAGTCCACGACGCCAGATCCACGAAGGGGCCACCATGCCCACTGTGCCATCCTGGGGAGTGCAAAGCCACAGTCTCTCAAGTCTCTACAGTGGGTGGCTTGCCCACTCGGCCATCCTGGGGAGTGCAAAGCCACAGTCTCTCAAGTCTCTACAGTGGGTGGCTTGCCCACTGTGCCATCCTGGGGAGTGCAAAGCCACAGTCCATCAGGTGGATAACAGTCTCCACCGGTCAAGGAGGAGGCATGGTGGGCACAGTGAACCGTGAACAGTAGCTCGAGACAGATCCGGCACTGTCATTGTGCCAGTGGTGCTTGAGACGGCGGGGCCCAGCGGAGCGGTGCTTGAGACGGCGGGGCCCAGTGGAGCGGTGCTTGACAGGAACGGCCCAGCGGAGCGGTGCTTGACAGGAAGGGCCCAGCGGAGCGGTGCTTGAGACGGCTGGGCCCAGCGGAGCGGTGCTTGACAGGAAGGGCCCAGCGGAGCGGTGCTTGACAGGAAGGGCCCAGCGGAGCGGTGCTTGAGACGGCGGGGCCCAGCGGAGCGGTGCTTGAGACGGCGGGGCCCAGCGGAGCGGTGCTTGAGACGGCGGGACCCAGCGGAGCGGTGCTTGACAGGAAGGGCCCAGCGGAGCGGTGCTTGACAGGAAGGGCCCAGCGGAGCGGTGCTTGAGACGGTGGGGCCCAGCGGAGCGGTGCTTGACAGGAAGGGCCCAGCGGAGCGGTGCTTGACAGGAAGGGCCCAGCGGAGCGGTGCTTGACAGGAAGGGCCCAGCGGAGTGGTGCTTGAGACGGCGGGGCCCAGCGGAGCGGTGCTTGAGACGGCGGGGCCCAGCGGTGCGGTGCTTGAGACGGCGGGGCCCAGCGGAGCGGTGCTTGACAGGAAGGGCCCAGCGGAGCGGTGCTTGACAGGAAGGGCCCAGCAGAGCGGTGCTTGAGACGGCGGGGCCCAGCGGAGCGGTGCTTGACAGGAAGGGCCCAGCGGAGCGGTGCTTGACAGGAAGGGCCCAGCGGAGCGGTGCTCCTCTGCACGGCGGGTCCCTGTTCAGCGGTGCTCTTCTGCACAGCGGGGCCCTGTTCAGCAGTGCTCTTCTGCACGGCGGGGCCCTGTTCAGCGGTGCTCTCCTGCACGGCGGGGCCCTGTTCAGCGGTGCTCTTCTGCACGGCGGGGCCCTCTTCAGCGGTGCTCTTCTGCACGGCGGGGCCCTCTTCAGCGGTGCTCTTCTGCACGGCGGGGCCCTGTTCAGCGGTGCTCTTCTGCACGGCGGGGCCCTGTTCAGCGGTGCTCTTCTGCACGGCGGGGCCCTGTTCAGCGGTGCTCTTCTGCACGGCGGGGCCCTGTTCAGCGGTGCTCTTCTGCACGGCGGGCCCACTTCAGCGGTGCTCTTCTGCACGGCGGGCCCTCTTCAGCGGTGCTCTTCTGCACGGCGGGGCCCTGTTCAGCGGTGCTCTTCTGCACGGCGGGGCACTGTTCAGCGGTGCTCGTCCAGTAGGTCAAGGGAGCCAGACCTGGCCTGGACTCCCTGCTCAGTCGCCCTCCAACCGTGCTGTTGCTGGACCCTTCGGTGACGGAGTCCTGGGCCCTTTGGTGTTCTTCCTAACACCCGGGATGGGGCTTGTGGGCCCCTCCTGCTCCGCGCTCCTGCTGGCTGACTTTTCCGCCCTGCTGCCCTTTCGCTCCATAGATGGGGCTCTCGGGCCCTTGCCTCCCCTAGATGTTGTGGCTGGTGAAGTGGGCGAACTTTGCTCCTTGGGGGCAGCCGTGTCAGTCCTCTCACGGCGGCCCTTTAGCTTCCTGGTCCTCTTGCCTGGTGGGGGGCTGGCTGTCCCCTTGCTGCTGATTGAAGTGTCACTGCTGGCAAAGGGTGGGCTCCAGAACCCATGCACCACAGTGACACTCGAAGCTGGGCTGGTGGTGGCTGAGGTGCTCTTGGGACTCTTTGCAGATGGAGGGGGTGGGTCAGTGGAGGGAAAGAGGTCAAGATTAGCAAGGAAAACTTTCTTAGGACCAAGGTAAAAGGTAGGAGAAGTGGTGATGGGAGTGGAGGAAGAGGATGTGGTTGTAGGAGAGTCAGGTGTGCTGTCTTTGGGTGCAGGTGCTTGTGCTGGAGGCTGTCGTGAGGTGGATGGCTGTTGGGTGGGTGTCTGCCTGCGTTTGTGTGTCTTGGAAGAGGGGGTGACAGACACAGTGGGAGAGGACACAGGGGATGTGTAAATGGTAGTGGGGGTGGTGACTGCACGTGTGCGGACTGGACTGGAGGGTGTGCTGGTGATGGAAGCACTGGCTGATGGTGGTGTGCATGCAGGTGTGAGTGTAGACGTCACAGGGAGGGAGGAGGGAGACGAGGAGGAGGGGGACACAGAGGTGGTAGTGACTGTTGGAATGTCTGCATCTGGGTGTTGCTTGCGTGAATGCTTGTGGGTTCTGTGGTGCTTGTGTCTGGATGAGCTGCCCTTGGGTGTTGAGGTGTGTGCAGGCTGGTCTGATGGTGTGGATGGGATAGGCTGAGGAACAGGAGACAGAGACAGGCTGGAGGCAGTCAGAAGAGGGAGGCTGGAAACAGGGACAATGGCTGCCGTCAGTGCTGAGGCCAGAGCATTGAACGATCGTTGATGGGCAGCCTGACCCGAATGAATGCCCTCCAGGTAGGCATTGCTCCGATGCACCTCCCTTTCTACCCCCTGGATGGCATTCAAAAGGGTAGTCTGCCCAACAATGATGGTCCTCAGGAGGTCAATGACCTCCACACTGAGGGCAGCAGGGGTAACAGGGGCAGGGGCTGAGGTGCCTGGGGCGAAGGAGACGCCCGCCTTCCTGGGCGAGCGGGCACGGAGCGTAGGCTGAGGGGCTGCTGGGAGGGCGGGGCTGGTGCGCTGGGTAGGATCCGAGGACGTGTCGCTGTCGCTGGTGTCACCACCGGTCCCCGTTGTGGTGCTCCCCTCGCCCTCCGGATCACTGGTGCCCTCGGTGTCTGTTCCTGGTCCCACCGGGGCCTTGTGACTTGCAGCTCCCTCGTGCTCCGATGCCAATTCTCCTCCGCCTGATGATGCTAATGCACACATGCACAAGAAGATGAAGAAGAAGGGTGGGGGGAGAAAAACGAAGACCAGGTTGAGTGCATGCAATGTCAACACCGTTGGCGGAGAGGACAGACACAGGAGCCTCATGCACTAAGCCGCGCATTCGGGGTACACTACTCAGTACTTCTGACTAGGACAACAGGTCTAGAGACGAAAAAGGTGCACATGTGTGATGCTGGACCATCGATAGCTGTACTTGTCACCCTACAGAGGTGGGGGCCGGGAGCACAGGGCCATGCCTAAAGGAGAGGACTACACTACAGAAAGCGCCCTGGCCTAATGTCATCCACAACCCTCCTCCCCCACCCAGACGCCTCCACTGCGCAGAGAGATAGCAGAATGTGCTGATACTCACCCCCTTGTGTCTGCTGTGATGTCCTCAAGCGCCCATCCAAATCAGGGTAGGCCACCGCCAGGATCCGGGACATCAGGGGGGTCAGGGTACGACTGGCACCCCTCCTAGGTTGGGAGGCCATCCCCAGCAGTGACTCGGCAGTCTCCTGGTCCCGTGGCGGATGTCCTCCCACCTCTTGCGGCAGTGGGTGCCCCGTCTGACGTGGACCCCCAGGGCCCGGACTTCCTTGGCGATGGCACGCCAAATGTCCACTTTCTGATGGGCGCTGACCTATTTGACATGTACAGGGTGGGAAGGAAAAATCATCAATTTTCTGCATGTTAGATGCGATTGGCCCCCCCTCCCCAACCTTGCCATATGGCACATGCTCTCATCTGTCGTGCGTTGCACTCCTCATTCGCACGCCACCCCACCAACTTACATCCACCCCACTCCACACAGGCATAGCCCATTCAATGTGCACCCAGTGTACTTACCTGTTGGTCTGGAGGACCGTAGAGTAACACATACTGGGGGAGGACCCCATCCACAAGTTTCTCCGACTCCTCAGACGTGAAGGCAGGGGCCCTTTCCCCAGTCGCAGCAGCCATTGTCACTTCCAGACCGAGGTCACAGCAGCACTTGCAGTATAGGTCCTCTCCTGTGGATGATCAGGTCTCGAGTGATTAAGCAGATAGAAAATGGCGGTCACGCCCGCGGCGGTGCGTACCGCGGCGGTGCGTACCGCGACCGCCGGCACACCTCGTCATTGGCTCCTGAAACCCATAGGCCTCAATGTTAGCCAATGCGGCTTCGTATAGCGGTCTTCGACCGCCTACCGCCACTGTGTGCCACGCCAGCGCATTGACCTCACATCCCATTGTCCCACTTCACAGGTCAGGCAGCCGCCATTTCAAGGGCCCACATGGCATAATTTGTACTGCGTCACACAGGCCTAGGCCTTGCATTGCCACACATACACGCCTTTCAATACATAGATAATCGTGTGCTATGCATGCAGTGGTGAACGTACCTGTGATTTGCTTGACACTGTGCGCCATGTTGTCCTTCCTAGGCACCGTCCGCTGGGACTTGCGAGGAGAAGGATGAATCCTCGCGTGTACCGACCGCTGGTGGACCTGTCGACAATGGAAGATTGCCATATCATACTACGATACCGACTTGACCGAGCCACTATACATGAACTGTGTGCCCAGCTGGAGCCAGCCCTGATGTCCCCCATCCGCCAACCCACAGGAATTCCCCCTCTAGTGCAGGTTCTGTCAGTCCTCCATTTTTTGGCAAGTGGCTCATTCCAGACAACAGTGGCCATGTCCTCTGGAATGTCTCAGCCTATGTTTTCAAAAATCTTGTCTAGAGTGTTGTCTGGCCTGACGAAACACATGCGGCGCTACATTGTATTCCCTGAGGAGGTTGATTTGGCCACTGTGAAGGGTGATTTTTATGCCCTTGGACATATCCCCAACATAATTGGTGCCATTGATGGGACCCATGTGGCTTTAGTACCCCCAAAAGACAATGAGCAGGTGTACAGAAACAGGAAAAGTTACCATTCGATGAACGTCCAGGTGGTCTGTTTGGCTGACCAGTACATCTCCCATGTGAATGCCATGTTCCCTGGGTCAGTGCATGACGCGTATGTGATGCGAAATAGCAGCATCCCTTATGTGATTGAACAGCTACAGAGACAACGTGTGTGGCTAATTGGTGACTCTGGTTACCCAAACCTGCCTTGGCTATTGACCCCAGTGAGGAATCCCCGGACCAGGGCAGAGGAACGGTACAATGAGGCCCATGGGCGAACTAGGAGGATCATTGAAAGAACCTTTGGCCTCCTGAAGGCCAGGTTTAGGTGCCTGCATATGACAGGGGGATCCCTGATGTACTCACCAAAGAAAGTGTGCCAGATCATCGTGGCCTGCTGTATGCTTCACAATCTGGCATTGCGACGTCAGGTGCCTTTCCTGCAGGAGGATGGTCCAGATGGTGGTGTTGAAGCAGCTGTGGAGCCTGCGGAGAGTGAAGAGGAGGAAGACGAAGAGGACGACCCAGACAACAGGGACAGAGTTATCCAACAGTATTTTCAGTAGCACACAGGTAGGAATCACCCACGCCATTTAACATTTACTGAAAGCCCCCTGCATCTTTACTTTGTGTATTTCCCCCCAGTTCTTTTAAACTGATGTTTGATTTTCCCTTCCCTTTTCAGTGCTGTATGACCCACTGCGTGACTTCTGCTTGGTTAGCCCATGGACTAATGCTTATTGACATCGGTATGTTGTCATCACATAAATAACAGAACATTATTGATAAGTAATGTGTTATACATTTGTAAATAATACAGGCTGACTCCAGAATGATTTCAGTGCAATGAGTGATTTATTTTTAGTGCTAGATATTGGTACATGATATTAAAACGGTGATGGGTGAGGGTGGAGTTATGTCCATGGCAGAGTCCAGTTCTCGGTCGCACAGGTGCATTGTCCATATGCCTGTGGAAGGATGGAGCAGGGGCAGTTCAAGGTTGGACAGGGTGACACTGTGGGACAGTGGAATGACATCCGGGGGGATATTAGGCTGGCGGGGGTCTTGGCATCCTACTCTGTCTTCCTTTGAGATCTCAGGTTCCTCTTGCGGGGTGGTTGTTCTTCAGCAGGAGGTGGGGTTCTGGTGGCCCGTCGTTCTGTGGGGGCCTCCTGACCACTAGCGCCGGCGGAGGTGGTAGGCTGTTCCTGGCTAGTGACAGGGACCCTTTGCGGTGCCACATGGTCCTGCAATGTGGTTTCTATCCGGTTGAGGGCCTGGACTATGGTCCCCATAGCGGTAGCGATGTTCCTGAGTTCATTGCTGAACCCCATGTACTGTTCCTCCTGCTGTGCCTGGATCTCGGTGAACCTGGCCAGTACCGTCGCCATCGTCTCCTGGGAGTGATGATATGCTCCCATGATGGTGGTGAGGGCCTCTTGGAGAGTCGGTTCCCTGGGCCTGTCCTCCCCCCCTGTCGCACAGCAGCCCTCCCAGTTGCCCTGTTTCCCCGGGCCTCTGTCCCCTGGACGGTGTGCCCACTACCACTGCCCCCAGGTCCCTGTTGTTGTTGGGGTGTTGGGTCAGCCTGGGTGCCCTGTAGTGGCGGACACACCGCTGATTGACGCATCCGCGAGACAGAGGCATGGGCCCGCTGGGTGGGAGCTGTGCTGGTGTTCCCAGAGGGGTTTGAGTTTGCTGTGGCCTGTGTCTGTGTGTGGGGAACCGACTGTCCAGAGGTCCCCGATGGTCCGGGCTGGTCGTCAGGTTCTAGGTCGACAGAGCTGCTGTCCTCGCTGGGGGCCTGTTCTGGGGGTGGGATGGACAAATCTGGACCCTACGTGGCGGTGTGTTGGCGTTCGGGCCCTGCAGGGGTAAAGGAGTATGGTTATTGTTTCTGTGTGTGCCATGGCGTGCATTTTGAGTGCCCTTGTCCCCCAGTGCTGGCATTCCCTTGTGGGAGGTGTTGTGAGGGTTTGGGGGGGGTGTATGGGTATGTGCAATGGTCATGCTTTGGTGGTGGCTGTCTATGGTTTGTGTTGGCATTCAGGGGTTGGTGTTGTTTAGGGTGGGTTGTGCTGGTGAGACATTGGCAGGGAGGTTGTGTGCTGGGGGGTTGAGATTGGGGGTGGGGGGGGGTTGGCATGCTGGTGGTTGGGGGGGGTGAAGTAGTTGAGATTCGACTTACCAGAGTCCATTCCTCCGTGTACTCCAGCGAGGCCATCAGGAGCAGGATGTTTACCACCTCTTGCTCCCATGCTGTGAATTGGGGTGGAGTGGGTGGGGGTCCGCCGCCAGTCTTCTGCACAGCGATGTTGTGCCTGGAGATCATCGAGCGCACCTTCCCCCGTAGGTCGTTCCATCGCTTTCTGATATCTTCCCGATTTCTGGGATGCTGTCCCACAGCGTTGACCCTGTCTACGATCCTTTGCCATAGCTCAGCCTTCCTTGCTATGGTGGTGTGCTGCACCTGTGTGCCGAAGAGCTGGGGCTCAACCCTCATGATTTCCTCCACCATGACCCGAAAACCTTGGGTGTCTTTGGGGTGCCATGGGGTGGTGTGGATGAGGTGTGGGGTGGTGTTTGTGGTGATGTGCGTGGTGATATGTGGTGATGTGTGCGTAGATGTGGTGTGGGTGATGAAGTTGGGTTCCTTTGTGTGTTGGGGTTTTCTATTGCTGTGCTCGCTCTCTCTATCTCTATCTCTCTCGCTCTCGCCTTCGCTCCAATTTCCAACTAGTGGGGGTTTGTGGGTGATGTGGGTGTGTGTTTTATAGTTGATTGGATGTGTGGGAGTGTTGTTTGTATGTGTCTCAGGTGTGCGTATTTCAAATTGTCCAATGTGGCTGTGTTTTGGAGCTGTGTGTGTATTTTGAGCGCGGCGGTGTGTACCGCCAATGGAATACCGCGGTTGAAAGACCGCCGCGTGGATTCGTGGGTCAGAATGGCATGGCCGTGTTTGTGTTGGCGTGATGGTGGAGGTTTGGTCATCTCCAGTTTTCCGCGGCCCGCTGATGAGGCGGCCTTCCTTGGATGTCGGATTTTTGGCGGATTCACAGTTGGTGGTCAGAATGACAGTGGCGGTTTACCGCGGCGGTAGAATGGCGGACTTCTGACCGGCGGTAAGGGCCTTTTACCGCCGAGGTCAGAATGACCCCCAAAATGTGAAAGTCACTACTAACCAAGACTACCACCCAAGGACCTTTATTACTGGGGAGGCACTAAAACACCAAAAGATAAGTAGCTGGGATTCCCCAGGCACCCATGTGCAGTGTTGTAATCCCGGGTCAATGTCCATAGGATAGAATGGGAAGGACACAATTAGAGTTTTTGTGTTCTAGGATCCTTCCCAGAGGACCCTTAGGAAACCCGTTGGGACAAGGGAGTTTTGAGAGTTCCCCCACCTGTGGATACCCAGAAAAGTGGACTACCTACAACAGGGAGCCCAGGTGCATAGAGGTGAATTTGTGTTGTAACCTCCTGTTGAAGTCAATGGGGACCTCAGTTGTCCAGCTGCTGTTGTGATCCATGGACCAGGTTGGTAGAACGCAGGCATGGATTCCAGATGAAGAGGACCAAACAAAAGAGGGAATAGAGTCCATACCACCCAGAGATGCCCAGGTGGTGCAGGAGGGCAATGCCCACCCATCTTGGAGATGCTTTCCTGAGGATTGGTTGTTGTGGAAGTACAGCTGTGGTGTCCAGGTGATGTAGACAGATCCCAGGAGTTTTCAGTGAACTGTCCCATGCTGGCCGGCAGATTGCAAAGGGGGTGAGTGGTCAGCAGGACCACCAACAAGTCTTGGCAAATGCAAGACAGGATTGCACAAAGTGTTGCAGAATTTGGGGAGCAGCAAGATCCAAGGGACTCAACCTTTGTAGGTAATTTGGGACTAGTCCTTAGGAAACATTGGAAACGCTAGCAGGACACACTGGCAGCAAGCACAGGGCATCACAGAGAAGTCTCAGCAGTACAACAAAGATGGATGCCCATATCGTAGAGGTCGCAGGGAACTCATTGTTCTTAGAGTGGTGTGATGCTGGAGTCTGGGGCATCTTGGAGCTAGGAGGTTTTCGGATACAAGAGCAAGCAAGTTTTGGCAATGGCAAACAGATGTGGTGCACAGGGGTTCCGGCTAAGCAGCTCCAACAAGAAAACACAGATTTTTCAGATGCAAAGAAGACAGGCTCAACCTCTGGAGAGCCACAGAACCATTGCCTGTGTTGTACAGCCTTGAAGAGTCCGTGGGACAGCAGGATCCACAAACCGGTCAGGGACGTTGAAGTGCCTGCGGATGCAAGGGAGTGACTACTTCACTCCAATGGAGATTCATTCTTGCTGTCCTTAGTGCAGGCATAGACTTTGTTACTCTGGAGGATGCCTGGCCATGGAGGTAGCAGAGCACTTACAATGTAAGGGAACTAATTTGCAGTAGGAGCCCTCCTACCAGTTGCAGTCTTGTCTTGGTTCCCGGCAAACTCCAGCTGCAGTACCAGTGTGCAGGTTGCAAAAGTGTCTAGCAGAAGATACTTGCGGATGAATCTTGCTCTTGCAGATGAATCTCTCTCTGCAGACAAATCTAGGCACCTACACTCAGGGGAGCCCTCAAGTAACCCAGTAAGGGGGTTGGCCAGTTTCTACAGTGACCCACCTCATCAATGGGGGGGTCAGGGATGCTAATCTGGTGGACTGACCAGTCAGATGCTCCCAGGGGCCTCTCCTCATTTTATTTCCAAGATGGCAGAATCAAGTGGCCAGCTAGGGGTCACTTGATTCCTAGCGGAGGAGCTGGACAGGAGGCAGTCACACCCCTGTCCTGTGTGTGGTTTGACGACAGAGCAAGAGCAGAAGCCTGGGGCTCCTGTACTGGAGTAAACCGGTTTATGCAAGAAGAGCACCAAATGTACCCATCAAAGTAGTCTGGTGGTGCTCAGGAGCACCCCTGTCCTAGCCCAGAGACACCTATTTTTAAAGGAGAAGTGGTAACACCTCTCCTCTACAGGAAATTATTTGTTCTACCTATCCCTGCCCAAGTTAAGCTCAGTAGCAGAAGGGCAGATCAGTGCCTGGGGTCAGCAGCAGCACTGGCTTGTACGCAGGCCCTGCAAGGCAGCACTGGCAGATATGGAGGGATCCCCTTAGGAGCTCCAACAGTACATAATATCATGCAACTAACACTGGAATCAGTGTAGTTGTATGATTCCAACATGATACCAAACATGACTAGGTTCAGAGAAGCCATTATGTTTTTGGACATCTTGTGATGACCAGAGTCCACTACATACCTTAGGATTGCTTCCCCACACAAAGCCCAGAAAATTGGGGCTGGGGCTTGCAGGGGTTCTTCTGCTAATGCAGGGTACCCTCACACTCAGAACCATGCACCGTGCCCTCGGGATGAAGAGCCTACCTTAGGGGTAAGTATAGGGTCAGAGTGCAGTGATCACAATATAATGTGAACCTTATATCAGGGGTGAAAGGTGCATGCACCATTTCACACAGGCTGCAATGGCAGACCTGTATTCACAGTTTGCATGGGCTCCCATGGGTGTCAAAATACATGCTGCAGTTCCCAAGTGACCCTGACGTACCAATGCCCTGGGTACCTAAGTACCATATACTAGGGACTTATAGGGGTACACCAGTATGCCAATTGTGGGGTCTAAAATTTGCTTACCAACTAAATGTAGGAGAGAGAACACTGGCACTGGGGTCTTGGGTAGCAGGATACCAGTGCATTATTGTCACAACATACTGACACCAGGCAAAAAGTGGGGGTAACTATGTCAGAAAGATCCTACTTTCCTATATCACCTCACCCCCTCAAATGAAAGAGGATAAGACTAGCCTTACCCAGGTGAGTCTTCACTTTCTAAGTGGAACTATCTGGAAAGACCATCTGCGTCACCGTGATTACTCACAGGTCTATCTTCCACTGAAAAGTCCATCCCCTGTAGGGGAATGGACCACCTCATAAGTTTTGGATTTTCTCCCTTCATTTGTTTAAATCATAAGAGGGGCTTGTGATCTGTCTGTACAATGAAGTGAGTGCCAAACAGGTATGGCCTCAACTTCTTCAAGGCCTAGATCACAGCAAAGGCCTCCCTCTTTATAGGTGACCAACATATCTATCTGGGGGTCAACCTTCTTCTAATAAAAGTTACTGGTTGATCCTGGCCATCTTCATTAAGTTGGGATAGTACTGCTCCAATTCCTATTTCGGAAGCATCTGTCTGAACAATGAATTGTTTTGAGTAGTCAAGACTTTTTAGAATTTGAGCTGAGCACATGGCCTTCTTCAGGGCATCAAAGGCCTCTTGACAGCTAACTATCTAAGTTACCATTTTAGGCATTTTCTTAGAGGTAAGATCTTTAAGAGGAGTCACAATGGACCCATATCACTTTACAAATCTCCTGTAATACCCAGTCAGGCCCTGAAATGCTCTGACTTGAGTCTGAGTAGTGAGAGCAACCCAAAACACATTGTTTTGGATTTTGCTCTGTGAAGGTTGCACTTGGCCTCCACCTACCAGGTGAGTCAAGTAAACAAATTTGCTATGCCCTATCTGGCACTTACTGCCCTTGATAGTGAGGCCTGCCTTTTTCAGGGCCTCAAGTGCACTCCTGAGGTGGACCAGGTAATCCTGCCAGGTAGACCTAATGACAGCTATATCATCCAGATATGCTGCACTAATGTCTTCCAGGCCTGCCAGAACTTGATTCACCAACCTCTGTAATGTGACAGGTGCATTCTTCAATCCAAAAGGCATCACAATGAAATGGAAGTGCTCACCAGGAGTTGATAATTCAGTTTGGGTTTTGCAGTATCAGTCAGCCTGATCTGCCACAAGCCCGCAGTCAGGTCAAAAGTGCTGAGATACTTGGCTGCAGCCCGAGAATCAATAAGTTCACCTGCCCTGGGAATAGCATGATCATCAGTCTTAGTGACTGCATTTAGACTTCTGTAGTCTACATAGAAACACATTTCCTTCTTTCCACCCTGGGGATAAGGTTTGGGTACAAGGACCACAGGTCTAGCCTAAGGGCTGTCTGATGGCTCAATAACTGTCAACTCTAGCCTCTTAAAGACTTCTCCCCTGATGCAATCTCTAACATGGTCAGGTTGCCTGTAAATTGTATTCTTAGTGGACAGACTGTCACCTTTATACACATCATGGGCACACCATGTTGTCTGACTGGGTGTCAGAGAAAAGAGTTCTGGGAACTGACTGAGCACTTGTCTGCAATCAGTTTGTTGTTGTTCAGTGAGGCTGTCAGACAAGGCAACTCCATCCACTGAACCATTAGAGGGTTGTGTGAGAGGAGATCAGGAAGATGGTCACTCTCTTCCTTCTGTCCCTCATTAGTGGACATGATAAAACCCATGTCAGCCCTGTCAAAGTAAGCCTTTAGGCAATTCAAATGAAGCACCCTACAAGGGCTTCTTGGTCCCCCAGGTACGTATCCTCACCTTTCTTCTCCATAATAGGGCCACTCGTGTTAGAGTGGTCTTGGGGCCACAGGCTCCAAAATCCACACTTTCTGCCCTTGCTGGTAAACAGTCAGAACAGTCTTTTGGTCATGCCATAACTTTTGCAGCTCTTGGCTGGCCTCAAGGTTTTTGTTCTTCTTCATGTACTCAGCCATACGTGAACGTAGTCCTAGTACACAATCCACAATGTCCTGTTTTGGGGGTTTGAGAGGCTGCTCCCATCCCTCAATCACAAAAAAAGGCAAACTCTAATTGGATGTCCAAACAGAAGCACAAATGGACTGCAGCCCACTCCCTTCTGTGGAACCTCTCTGTATGCAAATAGAGAAGCTCTTCCTGCCCTTAAGGCTTCTGGAGGTCTGGGTGATGGGGTTTAGTAGGGTGACTACATGACTTCAGTTTTCTAGCTCTACACAGGGTTCTAAGGTCCTTGAACTTAAGGCCACTGTACTTAGACTTCTGAGTCTGATCAGCTCCATCAACTGAATACATGGTGCTAGTGTAGTGTATGTGTACCTACAACTACCATAGTGTTCTAAACCTTTAAGGGATTGTAGAAAAGACAACGGTAGACCCCTAACACACATATACAACACATTTAAAAAAAATATAAATTTGCAAAAAGTAGAGTGTGCACCCAAGTCAGCAGTGATTTCTTGTGGAAACTCGCGTATGACCAAGTGGTAAAACAATGCAAGTCTTTATCCCAATTGCTGCACCACCAATGTAGGAGGCTGGCTCAATATATGGTGTACACTTATAGGTGAGGCATCCTGTACAGACAACTCTTAGAGATAGTGAAAGTGGTTCCAGATAACCAGAGCTCTCAAAGGGTAGCTATGTAGAGCAGCTAAGGCTTATCCAGAAAGGTGTAAATCAATTTCAAATACCACTGAATGACAGAGACGAGTTGCACTCCAGCTCTTCCAGGAGTGGTGCTCCGAAATACTGTATCATGCATTCACAACACAGTTGCACTGCTTGAAGCATTATCAATCCTCCTTGTTGTGAAGGGACAGCCATTGAAAATAAAAAATAGCAACAGCAAGATGCCACCATTAATAGCCAAAGTAATTGGAAATCCCCCAAAATACACCGAAATATAGAGTGTATGGCTGACGGTATTAAGCCAAATATAGAGGAGAAGGTGTGAACGAAACCAGAACCAAAAGACTTTAAAAAGGTGCAATCCCAGTAGTACTGGATGCGTTGAATATTTGACCCACAAGTTCACCAAAGTGTCTCAGAAAGTTCGTATTTAAAAGGGACTGTATTTATGTAGATGACCACACCACTTGGAGTGCATAGGTCTCGCGTGCAGATGTAAGTGCCACATGTTTCTGAAACGATAAAGCCTTTAGTCTGCTCATCTTGTCAAAATTCACATCTGAAGTAGCAGTTTGAGGCCAAATATCTACTACTTTCATTTGTTATGTAGAAAGAAAAAGAACATTCCCGCATCAGGGTTCAATTTGGGAGACCAAAAGGGTGTAAGAAATTCTGGTTGGCATTCCACAACAGTTCTCCATTAGAGAGCCCCTGGAACGCAGGTCTAATCAAGATTGATTGGAACTCCCTTCAGATAGCAAGCTAAATTTGCTGCTAAAGCGTTGCATGACCCGTGCAAGGACAGCTGCTTACAAACCATTGAATGGCTTACAGAAGTCTCACATTCACTTCTGCTAAGAAAGACCTCTTTCATGTCATTGAAACATTTGTGCAACAAGGGAAGCTCCCACACCTTATGGATGCACTGTCTCCTTTCAAATCTGTCTACTGGAATATGTTTCAAGCAGACTGTGAATTAAAGTGTTGAAATAGGCAGATTAATAAACCAGTGTGTTAACCATTCAGCAGATGGTATTTCAGCCACAGTAAAAGGCAGCTTTTCTAATTTTTTTATTTTTAGCCTAACATAAGCCGCTTCCTTCTTAGCCATTATTTGTTGCTGTCACGCCAAATTTAATGTAGAAAATATATCACTCATGCTGACATGTTGCCAGGGAACACAACCTGATTTCAATGTTCATAGTGTCCAACCCAACTGCATGATGAACCTTAGCTAACTCAGTCCATGTTGTAAAAATGACATGTCACTTTGCACAATGTCTACTGCAGAAGAAACAATGTTGTTTAAAGTGTATATGAGGTCGGACAAGGTGTTAACCCCATTATCTATAATGGATAATGCTTTATGTAAATGTTCCTGATCCATTTGATGTAACCGGGCAGCAGCTTCTTGTTGGGAAAGTTTCCAAATTTCATTGTATACTGCATGTAAGAAGTGCTTTTTACGTTGTCTTTTGGGGCCTAACAGGAAATCCTGAAAATCTGTGTTGCTAGACCGGAGACTGAGGTGTTCTTTAACAGCATCTATTGCCCACAATAACCACTCACCAGGATGTGAATGTGGTGTGTTGAATGTTTCATTTTGGGCCCGAGCTGATCTTCAGTTGCATTATTGTATTTTCGCCATTTGTAAAATTTAGCAGGGACAGGGATACTAGGAGCATTCAAGTCCTTAATTTTTGCCAAGCTTAAACAACTTGCCTGTTGAACAGTTTCATTTAAAAATATCATTTGAACAGGTATCAGGCATGCTCTAAATAAAGTTTCCTTTCCCCTTATTTGCCATTTTTTTGTTTCCTATACACTTTTCAAATCAACCGACTTCAGCCAATATTCATAGTCTTCTATAGTCAACCGGGAAACAAAAGAATCAGATTTGGTATCATTTAATAAGACATGTTCTAGTTCTATAAATTCTATAATTCTATAACTGCCAATTTAAAATAACACGAGGCAGCATTTTTTACATTATTCCCAGAAAAATATTCAAACTTTTCAGAATATGTTTCTGAACTTCATGTTAGTGGAGTTGGACAATGTTCACATTATGTGTAATTAAAATAGTTTTTAGGGTACTTGCTCTGTAAATGTAATGATGTCCATAATAATCATAACAAAACATATCTCCCTAATTTTCTTTGATTGATAAACATCTTCACTTTCAAGTACATTCAAATATTCTAATTCAGATAGCATAGAATCAACTCCCAGTCATCAGAAACAACTCCAGGTGTTATTACATCATTCATGGAAAGTTTAAAAACATATGGAATTTGAATAACCTCCATCGGACCATATATATCAAAGGGTACTTTATCCCAAACAATCCCATCAGGAATCGGTATAGCTGAAATGTTCACTAGGGGCAAGTCCCTGCGGACCTTATGGGAAGAAAACTGTGGTTTTAGAACCTCATCCACCACTTCAACTGTAGAGCATTCAGGAAGGTAATGACTATCTATTAGTAGAAAAAAGACAATTACAATCCCAATCCATAAAAGGAAGGCAAGTACAATTATTAAAAGCCACAAATAGTTCCATGAAAGAATGAAATAGTTAATTTTGAGCCAATTTATCAACTTACGTGTTCTTGACAGTCTTGTTGTAGAAGAGGCAGATGAGTTAATGAAAGTGTCATTGACGTCAGCAAAGTATCCAGAAACAGTTTGTGTAAAAACTGGATCCATGTTTATTAGAGGAGAACTAGCAGGAGTCTCCCTTGGTGGTCTATAGCAGACAATTCCATCCGTTTGAGTTAAATTTGAGTAGAATCGCTCAATTGTGTTGACATTGCTTGTCACAGAAGAAGTTATTGGTATTAATGAAAGATCATTTTCCACCCTCTTAAGCTAAGCTTGGAGAGGTGTTAGCGTTGCTGCTTAAAACCTGAAGAGGAACATCCTGTAGTGAAAGGGATTCCGGTACTAGGCAGGCCATATAGTGTAGCTTGACATTGTCGATGGAGACAAAGCAATTTTCTTTAGAACCAGGCAGCATTGGTAAAAGAACAGGGCAGACACCATGTATTCCCAGGACTGGAACCGGTGCATGATAAGAAGGACCAAACTCCTTTTTCACAGCAATTGTTTCACGCACTAGATCCCCAACTTTTGGAATCCAGCTGCTAGGTGTTATTGGTGCATCGCATCCCCTATTCCCAAGGGTGCAGCACTAGCAGATGCGTTGTCATCACGGAACTGTTGTAAGTACCGCACGACAGTGACAGATGAATTTATCCGCACCAGGATGATTAAGATCTGGAACATACATTTGTGTTTTGAACAGGCATTCATACGGGGTAATCCCTCCCAGAGACCTTCTGGGCATATTATCAAGTGCTCGATACAAGTTATTAAGCCAACTACGACCAGTGCCTAAAACTCTAGCTGTTAAGGATTGCTTTAAATCATAGTTTTTTCACTCCACAACACTGTTTCCCTTGGGATAATGTTGAGACTAATAATACAGTTGAACCCCTAGTGAAGCCATGGTGTCCCTGAATGCCCTTGAGGCAAAAGCAGGGCCCTGGTCTGAGTGGAAAGCTGCAACTGCATATAGGCTGATAAAGACTTGCAAATCTTTAATAATGGTTAGAGCGTCAGACGAACGTTGTGGCCCTTACCCATAGAAATCTGGAGCCCGGGTCAACAGTGACTAAAATGTATTTGTATGCACCATCAGGTGTGAGGGGACCACAATGGTCCAGGTATTCACATTGTAAAGGTTTGTTGGAAATGAAGATGGGTGTCTGTGGTGGGCGTTTGACGGTGGACCCTTTTATTTGCCGACAGATGTCACAGCAAAGGACATATTGCCTGGTCTGTTTGCATAGACCTGGCCACTAGTAACATGATTGTAACAGTGAAATAGTAGCAGCGCACCAGCATGGGCAGAAGCAATTTTCCATGACCTGCTTTAATCAACTTAGGTTTTTGATCTTGGTTGGGGATCACACGATCACCCACCCCTAGTATTGTTTCTAGGGCAGTATTGAGGCTAGATAGGCAGTAGGAATATTTAGCAGGATATATCTTTGGCATAGGCTTGCCTTCAGCCAAAGCTTTCAAAGCAGCCAGTGTTTCATCATCAAACCTCGTCCATGAACGAGTTATTGCAACAACAGAATCCCTTCCTACTGTTGACTTGGCCACTTCATCAGCCAAGGTATTGCCAGTAACATGTATTCCAACACGTTGATGTCCCAACATGTGTCCTACATGGACATTGGGTAGCGTTTCCTGCAGATTTGCTACTTTCCCTCACAGGAGTCTGTGTTTGATGTATTACCTTTTGAATCTCTGATCCCATTCTGGCACCCGTAATGAGAATTTTCATTGAAAGACTGGACACAGTAATACGAATCACAGGCGATTAATGTTAACTGTCCTAGAACTGTGTGTTCCAGTGCCATCAACAGAGCCTTGAGCTCTGCTACTTGTACAGTGCAGTTCCCAAAGGTCTGCGTGTAAGTGTGCTGTGGATGGAATTCCCTATCTTTAAAGTAGCCACTCACAACCGCACAGGTGGAGGAGTATTGATGTTTAGTGCCTACTTCGGGCTGGGCTGAGCCATCAGTGTACATAATTATTTGATATTATTCAATAGGCAATGTGTTTGCTGGAACAGCGTATTCAAGTTCATATTGTAACAATTCTTGAGTTTGTAATTTTGGATCAAAAACATAATCAACATCAGTGGCTGTCAGAGACATTGTCCATTGAATCTAATGTGAATGTAGTGCCTTAGCGTTAGTAACATTGGCTTTTGTGACATGAACAATACATTACAAACAGCATTAATGACATTTCAAGATAAATGCCTGCAATGCAAAAGATTAATATGCAATATCAACACATACTGCATGAATTGTTGCATTGCATAAGGTTTGTCATTTTGCATTATGCTGTCCGTGGAGCGCGCACTGTCCTGGTGTTGACAGGGATCTTCTGTGGAGTGACAGAGTACCTCTGCCAACCAGAAACCCAATTTCTAACACCCAGAAAGCTATTGCTTTCCACAAGCCATGTTCTTCCACAGATTGAAGTTTGTGAGAAATGTCAGTCAAGTTTGTGATATTGTCATGCACTCACCTGATTTCAACTATGGGGAGTGATGCTAGAAGTCAAGTTCCAGATGGGGCAGTTTAGTGAGACAAGTAACAACTGTCTGGTTTCAAAAACTGCCACCAGATGGGAAATGGAATGGGATAAGACAAAAAAAGTGAACTTGCCTCACTGAAATGACTGTCTTGCACACTGCCTAATAGGATCAGGACTCCCTGGACCCCGTTATCCACAATGCAGGTCTGGTACACTAAAAACAACAAGAGTCAATGTTACCCATAGGTTCCCAACTCAGAATTATCTTTCAGTTGTTTACACTGTATGTACACTTACAGACCTCATCATAAATATCACATGGGAAAGAGCAGAAACCACTTCCAGAATAAATTGGAAATGTTCTGCCACTCATAGGGTTCAGAATTAAACTTGAATTCAACTTCAAGCTCTAGAAGTTTCTCCTAAAATACTGAATGCAACTTGTCAAGAAACACAGTGGCAAACTTTTTGGTTGGGTACAAAAGAGTTAAGACCACTGCAATGAGTCTATAGCTATGGGCTTCATAGGGGTTAATATTTAAACAATGTCTGAAAACGTGCTCACGCCTTGATATAAATCAGCTTTTGAATTATACGATTTGCTAACCTACGGATTACTGAGCACTAACCTTAGGGGAAAGTACTTAGCCATGTTAGGTACTTGAAATGGAATCCGAGGATGACAGGAGACTCAGTGCAAGAAGCTCAAGAGGAGGCGGAATCATAGCTGATCAACAAAGACACTGAAAGTGTCACAGACACCAGGATCTTCAGTAGGGCTTGCAAGACTAAAGAGCTGGAAGGTCGGAGAGATTCAGAAGGTGAGTGCAGGGTCAATGCTTGCACTGGACTGGTAGGAGGCCAAGCACCGATGCAGATCAGAGGGGGTATATATGCTGAAAGTAAAGAGTGCTCCAGAAGGCACATGTCCAAAGTGGAAGAGTGGAATATTCCAGTGAACATGGGTAAGATCACGTGTTACATACAACGGATATGAGGCCTTGCAGGTGGCAGGGGCAAACGGTAATTGGAAACAACAAACAAGTACAACGGAACCCCATTGGCATGATGGTACAACTAAGTGGTTCACAGTGGAAGCGTAACTATCCTAAATAGACATGCAGTGATCTGCAGGTGCAAACTAGACTAAACTTGCATAGCAACAAAACAGGAGGGTCAATAGGAGTTCAAGCTTACTGGGAGTGGAACCATGGAGTGCTCATGATTGAAAGGTGCCACAAGGGATGAGTGTTTTAGAGTACTCCGGCCATGGAGATGCCACAAGGGTAGAGTGACAGGAGCCCGGTGAGTAAAACACACCACTCACAGGGCACAAGGTGGAGTCATGACAGATATAAGATTTATTGATAGAACTGTTATCTGAGATGAAAGAGCAGCGCCTCTTAACCTTTAAGACTTTACAAACATCGCTTTTCTTGTGTAAGAAGCTTATCTAATGTTAAGCAGGTCTGCATCACCACAGCTCTAATGGCAATTAGTTCTGAAACAACTTGAGTTAGAGACCCAGCTGTACTTTAGGCAAGTCTATTCACTAATGAAAAACACCAAAGCAAGATAACAATATCAAACTCAGTTACATGGTAAATTAAAATGGGCAGTCCCACAACACACATAATACATTCCTCTCTGGATCAGCTCTCAATTACCCAAATAATCACCACATCACGTAACTCATTTCACATTCATTCTCTCCTCCATGTTCAGCATTGCCACCTTTAAGAAGTTCGCGAGGCACCATACACATTCCACCTCTTCATTCTTGTGCCATTCCCAAACTAGGGTGAAGATTCAACAGTCTAAATTCTTCTTTAATTTGTTCTCTTACAGACTTTTCATCTCTCCCAGGTTGCATTCTACTTTCATTGTTCTCCCTAAAAAATTCATCCTTTTCTTCACTCAACCAAACACACATACCAGTTTTAGTTTCATGCTTTTTCGTGCAATTATTTTCAGGAATGTTTCACAATTAACGTAATTATTAGACTCTTTGTTTTCTAGTACAGGTAAATCCTCCAATGAAAAAATGAAATTCAATATGTAAGGAGCCAAAAAAGTCACTGTTATTAAATATACTAACAAATACTGTACATGATAGTCCATTAGAAATTGGAAGCTGTGGATATGTAACACACTCTACTGCAGAAGAAGAAAGAAATGTACAGGTAAAGCAGTTCCTGACCTTCAGTGTGTTTGAATAATCATGCATCATTTTAGTATAAATGTTACCTTGAAATCCGTTAACTAGATTCTCTGCATGTTTTAATGTATTATGTTTCACTTAATTATGTACTGTGATTAATTCAACTCTTTTGGAGATATTTCCCACTGTAGACCCTAAGAACAAAAACATATTAGCTAAAGCTAATAATGTTGGTAATAAAGCATTTAAACAAATAATTTTGAAACTCGTCTGTATTTCATCTTTTTTGAGACACAAATTTGATCATGAGGCTCAAAATTCAGAAGTTATTAAAGATTGTCTTTACAACAGTAATAGATGTCTTCCTTTCTTCTTATTTATTTCAAAACAATGATCCAAACACAAAATTTAAATATTAATCTTCATTTTTTTCTGTAAAAGTCTTTCAGTTCATGCTCTTAACAATTTTTTTTATTTCCTTGAAAAATTCAGTCTTTACAGCTTTTTAAAACTTCTCAAGCTGCTTTTTCATCATTTTCTTCTTCTAATTCACTTTGAAACACATTCAATTGGACTGTAGATATCTGATTCTAATTCTTCTGACGCAATTGCTAGATACACCCATTCAAGTGACGCATAGTTTATTTTTGGTTTTCTCTTTCTAAGTGGTCTTTCAGCAACAGGTAACTCACTTCCACTATTTTGTAATCTAGTTCAATTACTTCAGAACTTTCATTAATTGACTTCTGTCTTTCTTTTTCCGGCGGTTGACATTGTTTTCTTTTGCGGGTCATTTTCAGTGACCAATTTCAATCTCTTTATTCTTTTCCCTCTTTTTCACTTGTTTCTTCACTCACTGATGGACTTGAAAGTTGACCAATTTCAACTACAGGATTCACTGTAAGTTGCTTTCTTCCCCTCTGGGGTTCTTGTGATAAAAATGTTCAACTTCAGTTCTCATGGTTTGGATCAGAGACTATGGTGGTCATTCTGACCCTGGCGGTCTTTGACCGCCAGGGCGGAGGACCGCGGGAGCACCGCCGACAGGCCGGCGGTGCTCCAATGGGGATTCCGACCGCGGCGGTAAAGCCGCGGTCGGACCGGCACCACTGGCGGGGTCCCGCCAGTGTACCGCGGCCCCATTGAATCCTCCGCGGCGGCGCAGCTTGCTGCACCGCCGCGGGGATTCCGACCCCCCCTACCGCCATCCAGATCCCGGCGGTCGGACCGCCGAGATCCGGATGGCGGTAGGGGGGGTCGCGGGGCCCCTGGGGGCCCCTGCAGTGCCCATGCCACTGGCATGGGCATTGCAGGGGCCCCCGTAAGAGGGCCCCTACATGTATTTCACTGTCTGCTGTGCAGACAGTGAAATACGCGACGGGTGCAACTGCACCCGTCGCACAGCTTCCACTCCGCCGGCTCGATTCCGAGCCGGCTTCATCGTGGAAGCCTCTTTCCCGCTGGGCTGGCTGGCGGTCTGAAGGCGACCGCCCGCCAGCCCAGCGGGAAAGTCAGAATTACCGCCGCGGTCTTTCGACCGCGGAACGGTAACCTGACGGCGGGACTTTGGCGGTCGGCCTCCGCCGCCCGCCAAGGTCAGAATGAGGGCCTATTTCTTCTTGCTGCCACACATGTCTTTAACTCTTTGCAGCAGCTCTTTACTCTGATCCCTGCATTTAAATTGGACAGCAACACTACAAGTAGAGATACCAGGTTCTCCATCAGAACTTGTACTTTCACTGATTTGAATTGTTATTCTGGATTTTGTGTATCATATATCATTGATTCATTATTTTCAGTTTCTTAAACCACTTTTACCTTCTCGAGTGCAAAATGTCTGGCTACTTGATCAGCATAAATATTTCCAATAATAAATCAGGCCCTCATTATGAACATGGTGGTTTTCACCACCTTGTTTATGCTGGCGGTATTTCTAGTGACCGCCAGACCCCTGGAACACCGCCGGCCGTACTATAAACATTCTGCTGGGCTGGCGGGCGGAAACATTGTTTCCACCCGCCGGCCCAGCAGAATGCCTGGCTAGGACATTGCTGGCGGCTCTACATGGAGCCGCCATCAATGCCTTTGTGCGGTGGGTGTAGCTGCGCGCCCGGTCACTGCACTGGGGCCCCTGCACTGCCCATGCCAATTGCATGGGCAGTGCAGGGGCCCCCAGACAGGCCCCAGACACACCTTCCTACAGCCTTTCCCTGGCAGGGAAACCCACCAGGAAAAGGCTGGTGGAAATGGGATTATTTTCCGAGGGGCAGCAGTGCTGCCCTGTCGGATAATGATGCCGTCCACCTCCAGGCTGCCTGTCGGAGGAGGCCCGACTATGGCGGCCCTTGCGGTCATCATTATGTGGCGGTCTGGGCCTCCATGCTGGATGGCGGGATTTCCTGCCACCGCCGGCATGGCGGCCCAGACTGCATAGTTCATAATGAGGGCCTAAATCTTTCCCAGCCTTATCGGAAGGAAACTTGACAACAGCAATCTCCTTTAGTTGCTGCCTTGCTTTCATAAGATCCAGTGTATAGAGACTATTTTTTTATAGGAGTGCCAGAAGATGTCACAAAAACTCTCTTTTACCACAATTGACCAAAATGATGCACCACACCAAAACCATACTGTGTCTGCATAGATTGTCAATTTTCTGACAAGCAGTAAGTTCCTGTCAATTCAACCAACTGTACCACTTGTGCTGATGTTACATTTGGCACACATGATGTTTCAAGAATTTCAGAAATTAAAAATACGGTATAGGAAGATTTTTTAATGTATGGTATTGTTTTGGTATACCATTTGGCAAAAGCAAAAAATCATGTTCATTTTCAAGTTCCTCATCTCATTTTCATCAGTGTCCCTGTCTTCACAATGTTTGTCTGGAACAGGATGCAATATTGCTGGATGGATGGTATTGCAACTCTTAACTGAAATATTTTCTGCTGCAAGGAAGATTTGCTCATACATTGTTAGAAGACTGGTTGTCATGTGCTGAGTCCTTGTATATGTCAAAAGGATCACCACTGAGTGTGGGACATATACAATTAAAGTATGGTTGATCACTATTTCTTCACTTTGCTCAATGGCAACATAAAAACTGCAACCCTCTTACTTAAGCAATGATCTAGCAGCTGAAGAGGATGAGCAATGGGGTATTTCTCGTTTGGCTAATGAGCAACTCTGTAGTCACCCCTTTGTTGCCCTACAGTTGACATCATTGTGTCTTAAGTATGGTCTTAGGGTCTGTAATGGCCGAACGCCTTCTGATCCAATGATTGCGTCCACCTTTAAATGAGGTAAATCACTCAGTGTTATTGATTATTTTTTATTGGATATCAGGTTATGGCCAACGTTGGAGGACATGAAGGTGGAATTCTGTCATGATAGCAATCATAACCCCTTGCTTCTCACTCTACATAGCGTTTAATTTAGAAGGTTTTTGAATATTCACCATACTGCTGTTCCTGAGCCACAACTGAATAACAGTCTTACCCCTGTCAGTTGGCCAAAAGTACTGTCCAATCAATATACGATCAGGGAGATTTACAAATTGTTTATTGGTGTTATGGCAGATTATGAGGGACATGAGGTTGCCAATATTCCAATTCTTACCATCCATGAGATAATGATACATAAGCTGAAAAATTGTTTTATAAGAGAACTCGTATTAAGCCATTTGATCAATTACCAAAAAGTAGAGTGGTTTAATAAGGATTGTTCAAAAGCCAAACATTTATTGAAATTGGCCATTGTGTCCCGCTCTCAGGTGGCGATTAGAACAGCCAGACTAGGCTATTATAAAGTTATAGCACAGGCAAAGAAAAGTTGGAACAACTTAATTTGGCAGAACCTGTTGAATGCTGCCAGACTTAACAATAATATGTTTTTCTGGAAAATATTGTCTGATAGACAGAGAGAGGGCAACAACCTAATTCATACTCATATTCAACCCGAGAGTTGGGTTGATAATTTTTCTAATCTTTATACTATGCCTTGTAATTCTTCCTCTTGAAACCTCTACTCCCAACAGTCAGCTGCAGTGAGTCCACCATCTGGTGACTCGGGAACTGATGTTTGTAAACAGGATGATTATATTGTTTTCACCTTGGAGGAAACACTAGCTGCAATAAATTCTTTGAAACCTTCCAAAGCCCCAGGTCCAGACAAGATACTGGGTACCTATATAAGTCTGAGCCAGTGATTTGGTCCAGTTATATAAATATGATATGTAATGCAATAGCAGCCGGGGGGGTTAATACCCATTACGTGGAAAGGGGCTGAAATAGTTCCTATTTACAAAAAGGGATTGGTGAGTTCCCCAGGCAATTATAGACCTATTAGCCCTATTTATAATCTTCAAAAAAATTTTGCTAAACAAATATTGGGAAGGGTTTTCGATTGAGTTGATACCCATTACGAGATGTCTCCACTTCAGACAGGCTTTCGCCCTAAAATTAGTACCATGGATCAGGTTTTTAAGTTGCCACTTTTATATTGGAAATATGTAATGCTTGCAAAACAAAAATTGTATGTTGCCTTCATGGACCTTCGGTCTGCATTTGACATAGTCCCTAGAAGGAAATTATGGGATGTTCTATATAAAATAGGTACTCAAACGAACATAATTTACCTCCAATAATGGTTACATGAGGGCCCATATGCCCAGGTGAGGTGGGGTAATCAGGGTGAATTGACAGATCATATTGCTATTGAATGGGGGGTTCATCAAGGTTGTGTTTTAGCACCAACCTTATTTACTTTATAAATAAATGAGGTGGTGCAAGCTGTGTCTTTTTGGCAAAACGATGCCCCTTCCTTGAATGAGCAAAAGATCCCAATACTGATTTTTGCGGATTATTCTCTCCTTATCCATAAGACACTAAGGGGTCTCCAGACCCTTGTGGATAAGTTTACAACCTTCTGTACTGACCATGGGCTGGAACTAAATGCTAGTAAAACCAAATTAATGGTGCTTAGCCCTTGATCAGCCAGGAGATGTACTATTACTTTAGCTGGGGCTCCTCTAGGGGAAATAAGTTCAATAGATTACCTGGGTGTGAGGATCTCTAATAAATTGCTCTGGGAAGAACAGATTAACAAGAGTGTGTCCCTTCTCCAACATACATCTGGGGCTATTCTGCACTTTTTATAAGAGTATAGCTACGAAAGCAGTGTCTCCTGCTATAAAGATTTATTTAGCTAAAGCGCGAAATGCCGCTATTTATGGTGCTGAAGTGTGGGGCTCTTGTAAGACTTTTAAATTAGCGGGGTGAGAATATCTTTGAAAGAGCATCACTTGTGTGTCCAGGAAGCACTCCCCTGATCCCTATTTTTTAGATCTTGGTTTTAATCGTACCTCTGATATGATAGCCCTAAAACTGCTACTTTTCTGGGTAAGAATTTGGACGACTCCCCAGCTTGTCGTCTACAGGGATTCTCTTCCTGACTTTTTAAAAAGATCCTATGCAATATCTATTCCATGGTTTAGGCATGTCTCAAATTGGTTCTGAATCCTGGGGCTCGGAATTATTGGGAGAAACCACAGGACATAGTGAAGGCCCACAGATTCTCTTTGAAAAAAGTATATCGGTCCATTGCAAGCTTAACTTCCTATGGCAGTATATAAAGACAATTTAATTATATTCAGGCATTCCAGGGGCAGATACAGTGCATAAAAGCTTTCTCTTTATTTGCAGTGCCTCTGAACATTCTTTGTCAAATTGTATCAGATAATTTATGTCTCTGTGTGTTCACCTTATTAGAGATTGTGCACTGAAGAAAACATTTGGAATCTATTGATAACAGTAGTCATTAACTCATGGACACAACCTCAACTTCCTCTGGGTGGTAGGAGTACTCATTTTCAGAAACATGTTTTCTTTTGAGAAGTAACCAAGATAAATAACTTTCTTTTTACAGTACTGCATCTTTGTTGGGGAATGTTTCTGACCACTATCAACTAATGGTTCAGCAAGGCAATTCTGTCAAGTTTACAGTGCTTTTTGTCCTTGATGTGACCAATAAATCATGATTATATTATACGAAGCCTAAGGGAAATCTCAAATTTTCTAGATCTTTCTTTAGAAGTTGCCTAAAGATTGAAGGACTTTCAGTATACCCTTTTGGGATTTTACACCATACGATAACTCTACTTTTAAATGTAAACACAAATAGGAACTGGCTCTCCTTGTAATTGAAATGAGAAGAATGCCTGGCATTAGTAAATGACTGTATACTCTTGTGCATCTGATAGAATTTGGGACAAAATCATTGCTGGATTAGATACACTGGACAAGATGGGATTAAAATGTTATTATTTTTACTTAGGTCCTGAATGAAGTGCCATATTCCTATTGGTTTATTTATCCTCGTTACAGAATTAATGCAAAGGCTACCAAGCACTTCCCAAAAGATACCTTGCTCAGTCATTTTTTCCAAAACTGTTTTCATTTCCTCCTCTGCTTCTCTTGAAAGTTTGTATTGCTTAATTCATTTGGAAATTACTTTATGTTTCATTTTAATTTAAACTTGTCATGCACTTTTTATCAATCCTGTCTCTTTACCAGAGAAACCCCACACCTCTTCCTTGAAAGTATGTGTTAAATCTGGAGGCTGCTCATTTTTTGTTAAAGCTGAAAATGATTGAACCCTCAAACTCTTTGATTTGATTTTGAACCCTGAATATTTATCCTGTGTTTCAATCGCAATACCACGTGGTTTGCAAAGTAGGACATTTAAAAAGTAATCCTCCATATCTGTATCAAGATTTTGTTCTTTTCCCTTAGCATTTTTTCTGTCTTCAGTATCTTTAATTATTGTTGGAAAAACTCACACCCTCCATCGTATCTCCCATCTGACATTTCTTTTGTCATTCCCAATTGTTCTCTAACCACTGTCCAATCAACCCTTTGTCCTGCTTTGCAGTTTTCATTCTTACCTTCTCTTTAGCCATTTAATCCCATTTATGTAATGCCTCAAACTGTGTAGATCTAGGCAATGGTGCTCTTTTTTCAGTGCTTGTCTCAGGAAATCTATTTTTGTAATTGTAAAAGTATCTTTTAGAGGGAAGTGTTAGTCTTTATTAGAAGCAGTGTAGTTATGCCAGGTACACATATAGAACCCAATGTCTGTCATCATTTCATAAACTGGTATTCCCCTTGCAGGTAATTTTTGATCTTCATTGGAAGATACAACAGACACTCAATCTCAGAAATCGCACAAAACAACTAGCGAACAACAACCAATCTCAGTGAAACTCTGCCAAAGGTCAACCTATCACAGAATAACTCCATCAGCAACAAAACATTGAGATTGCAGCATTGTGGTGATGTCTCACAATTGCAGTGTGGCTTCCTAGCTGAAAGACTAATCACAGAACAATTGCAAAACCTTTCTCACTTAGTTTTAATAAAATATACCTTGTCTGCTCAACCTAAATAGGAGGAAAATCCACAAGTTAAGGTGAGACAAAGACAAATCTCTCAATTAATAACAACAAGAACAGAGAACAGCACACTCTCTTACACTGTCTCTAACAACAATTCACACTAAGTAGACTCTTGTCCAGTGGTAATCCACCCTGTCAAAAACACCTACTACAATGCACTCAGAAGGAAGTACATTAACCCAGATTAGAACCACAACCCTGAAAAAGGAAAGTTGTTAATTTAGAAATCCCTATTCATGTGTATGCAGCACCTTCTACTTCAGACTATCTTATGCAGACAAGTTAACCACAATATCCTGAGATCTTTGATTTTGACGAAACAATCCAAATGAATAATAAACAGTTCTTGGTAAACAAGATTCATAAATAAGAATAGTACATCAGTGCAGGAGTAATCAAACCAAACAAGATTCACAAATAAGAACAGTACATCAGGGCAGCAGTAATCAAACCACAAATTTAGAATTAAAATCGCAAAAACATATGCCTCACATATAGCATAACATTTAATCTCACACAGCAAAAACTTCAGTAGGACATCACAAACTCCTAAGAACTCACAATCTCAGAATCATATCTTCCTATTCAGAGACAGAGTTAAAGCTCAATTTTATGAGGGAGTGTGTCCCACATTAAGGCACCTCAATAAACATTAATTAGCAGAGTGAAAACAGTTCATTAAATACTGAGGTCTACTAAAACATTTAGTTATATATTAATGAAAAGTTAAAGGTTTTCATTACAAGAATTCAAAATAAGCAGTAAAGAGTCAATGCCATGCAAGCTGCATCCCTGGCAGCATCGGAAAGCTGAGGAAAATCTCTGACTCGCCCCCAGAATCAAGGCGTTCTTAATCACATTTCCTGCATAGTAAATTAAAGAAACTGAAAATCATCTTGGTGTGAGCATAAGTATCATTTCTTTAGAAAAGTAGAACTCAAGAATAATATGTCATTACTTTAATACAGAAGCACCAACCCATTGTTATCCACCCTTTGTAATGTTATCTGGGGCTGTTCAAACAAATATGCTGCATTGAAAAAAAAAAAAAAACTTTCAGCAAATGAATAGACCTGTGATTGCAGCAGAAGGTAGCAGAAGACACCTGGACGAACATTATAAGTCATAGAGGACAGGGGAAAAGTTCATCTAAAGCAATGTGATCATAAATTTGGAAATTTACTACTATACCTAGGCTTGATTGTGCTCAGCAGAATCTGTTGAAGAAGATCTGTGCAGAGGAGGAAAGAGGAGCAAGTGACAGAGATGGCATCCATCTTATTTAAAAATGGAGATTTACACTGACATGTGGCCTAACAAAAACACGTTATTAACTGCACTTCTGTACATCATTAAAAAAAAATTAAACCACAACTATATTGTTTCTGTCTATGTATATATGTGTGTGTGTGTTAGACCTGTCAGCCTTAGGTTGGTCTTCTCCCAAACGTTTTGCCTCTTCTTCTACATTTTGCTGAACCTCTTGTTGTTGGCCTTTTGACTCTGTTGGAATTTACCTCTGTTAACCAGTGATACAGTGCTTGAACACTTTCCCTAGAACATGGATAAATTGGCTTATACTTAATTGTCATTTTTGATTTACTTAAAAGTCCCTTGTAGAGTGGTATGATATATGCTCTGGGTCTGGAAATGAAATGCTACCAGTGGATCTGCAGCACCTATTGTGCCACCCAGTTAGGTAACACTATAAAGCATATTCCAAGCCTGCCTTTGCAGTCTGGATGGAGTTTTAAACTGCATTGTCAAGTTGGCATTTAATCCCCCTTGCCAAGACTTAAGCTCCTCTTTTAATACATGTAAGTCTCCCATAAGGTAGGCTCTAGGTAGCCTGTAGGTCAGGATGCTATGTAATTAAATGGTTGGACATGTACTCTTAATTTTTAAATGTCCTCGTAGAGAAAAACTGCTAACTTCATTTTTCACTGCTGTGAAGCCTACCCCTCCCAAAGAATAACATTGGGGATTCCTTATTACATTTAATAACCTGTAATTCCTGATTAGAAGGTGGTGGCTATATCATGTATGGTGTAGACCTTGGTGAAACTCAGAGAGTACTGCTCTGCAAAACTCTGCAGAGTTACAAAAAACTGTTAGCCATGAAGGGATGGATGAATGCTTGTCCAGCTCTTCAAGCTGTTTTTTTCACACACCAGTAGCGCATTTCACACTGAAAATTAGTGCGAACGGCACAACGCAGTGTGCATGGGCTCGACCATTTTGTTTTACCTGCTTTCTGCACCTTGGCATGCTGTTGGACCTTTTCCACATCTCTCTCAATCCTCCCCATCTGATCTTTGTCCCACTCATCGACCCCTCATTTACTTATTTATCATCACTGTGTGTCTTTCTGTGTATGTATTTTAAGTTTTTGTCTTTATTTTTCTTTACCTTATTGTGAGTTTTTGAACTTTGTTTTTTTTATTTTCCCTTTCCTTGTGAGACTGTCCTCCCCTTCCTGTTCCTGTTCCACTTCCTTCTTCCTTTCTGTTTTACTCGCCCTGCTTTTTTCCGCTGGGCCCCTGGCAGAAAGAGGCAGCAGCATGGGTGGCAGTGACACACACACACAGCCTGTGGGTACCTGCGCCGTTCAGGAATGAAACCTCACCCCATTTTTACTGAGGCGGATATGCAGTGCTGATTTTTTGGGTTCATGGCCACATCCACTCCATGATTTAGAAAATACAATGCTACTGCGTGTGCCAGTCAAAATATTGTTGTAGAGAATAAATGTACTATTAATCTTTTTTTTAAGTTCTTTATTCCTACATCAGCACCCAAGCGCAAGAGGGTATCGGAGCAGGGCAAAAGGGTTGCTGCCACCAGCGCTGCAGTGGGTGGAACAACCAACACCAGCACTGCGTTAGATGGTTCTGCTGCCCCCAGTAAGTTCTGTTTAATAGTATTTCCCTGACTTTTACCTCTCCCACCAGTAAAAAATGTGGCCCTGTTTTTTTATAATTTCTACTTTTATTTCAACCCCTCTATCTATTGTCTGTTAAATTGTTGTCCCTGCATTACCCTTTTTTCTATATTTCCAGTTTCTATAGCAGTCCTTCTCCTATCTGTAGCTTTCTTTAACTCTTGTAGAAAGCTTTCCCTCTCCCTTCTGTTATTTGTCTTGCAGTACTGTGAGACAAACAGAACTGATTTCTGGTACTGTGAAGAAGATTGAAGGTCATGCCTGCAGTTTCCATGACAGTGCAGCATGGCAGGAAAGGAATGAGATACCATGTAATTTGCCAACTAAAACAATATGCCCATTGGGGTGGACGTCCTCAACCCCTCCAACCCCTCTGCCACCACCAACCTTAAACAGGGAATGAAAAACTTTAACACCTGGATCACTAATTGGGCCAACAGCATTGTCCCCATCAAGAGCAACATCCAGAGAACATCCTCTAAAAAGGCCACATGGTACACCCAAGAACTCAGAATAGCGAAACAAGACAGCAAACAGCTGGAGAGGAGATGGTGCACCAGAAAGGATGCCTCTAACAGAGCAGCCTTCAAGACCTCCCTAAAACACCTCCACCGCCTGCTGAGTGCAACAAAGAAGACAGCTCTTGCCGCACACATTGAAACTAGAGCCAACAACACCAAGGAGCTTATCAACATTGTTAAGGAATTCTCCAACCCAGCTACCAGCGAAAACAACATAACACCTTCACAGGAGCTATGCAACAACCTCACCCACTTCTTGCATGACAAGATCACAACGATATACAGAAGCTTTGAACCCCAACCCACACCTATAGACTTTCTCAAGAGATACGCCACCACCATAACCGACACAACCACACACTGACCACCTGGAACATCCTTTCCACCCAGGACCTCACCTCCACCATGAAATCCATCCACTCGGGAGCTCCTACAGACCCATGCCAACACCACATCTTCAAACTTGGAAACCAAATGATTGGCCAGGAACTCACCACCCTGCTCAACACCCCTCCCATCACTGCAACATTTCCTGACACCTGGAAACAGGCTGAAGCCAGATCACTACTCAAAAATCCCTCTGCTGACCCCAGTGAACCTGAAAACTACCAGCCAATCTCCCTGCTCCCATTCCCAGCGAAGGAACTGGAAAAGATCATCAACAAGCAACTCATGACATCCCTGGAGCAGAACCAGCTACTCAATACCTCCCAATCTAGTTTCTGCAGCAATTGCAGTGCCAAAACTGCCCTGAACATAGCCACCGACGACATCCGAACGCTCCTTGAGTGTGGAGAAATAAAAGGTTTGACCCTCCTCGACCTCTCAGCAGTCTTTTACACTATATTCCACCACATGCTGATCAAACGACTCCACCACATTGGCATTCAAGGGGAACACGCTCAAATGGGTTGCCTCCTTCCTCACTGGAAGAACCCAGAGGATCCACCTTCTACTTTTTACCTCTGATCCCAAGGAGATCACCTGAGGGTTCTCCCAGGACTCATCCCTCAGCCCCACGTTTTTCAACACTTATATGATGCCACTGGCCAACACCGTCAGATTCCGCGGTCTCAACATAATTTCCTATGCAGATGACACCCAACTCACCCTCTCACTCACCGACAACCCCTTCACCACCAAAACCAACTTCCACAGATGCATGACAATTGTCACTGACTGGATGAAGAAAAACTCTCTGCAGCTGAACACAGATAAGATGGAAGGACTGTTCTTTGGCAATAGCAGCAACACATGGAACCACTCCAGACCTAGGACCCGCACCCACTCTCTCCGACCATGCCAGGAACCTCGGAATCATAATTGATAAAAAACTCTCCATGAAATCACAGATGAACGCCGTCTCCTCTGCCTGCTTCCTCACTTTATGCATGTTACGCAGGATCTTCAAGTGGCTACCCCTGCACACGAGATGCACAGCTACACAGGCCCTCATCACCAGCTGACTGGACTTTGGCAACGCCCTCTACATAGGAATCGCTGCACAACTCCTACAGAGACTTCAGACCATACAAAACACTGCGCCAGACTCATCCTTGGCCTTCCCTGATGAACCCACATCACACCCCACCTCAGGCAACTTCTCATACAGAAGAGATGCCAATTCAAGCTGCTGACCAACACACAAGGCTCTACACAACCAAGGGCCTGTATACAGTAATTACCTCCTGAACTTCTTCCAACCATTGAGAAGACTACGCTCTGCCTGTACCCCCTGCATCTACCGAAGCAGAAGTGGAGGATGCTCCATCTCTCGAAACAACAGCAACAAATTTGTACAGGCTCCCCATGTGCCTCCGGACCATCAGCTCACTTCCAGAATTCTGAATGACCCTCAAGACCTCACTGTTTGAATAAGTCTCTGGGACCTGCAAGCACCTAGATTTCCCATTGGGTGATTAGACGTGCTTTATAAATCCTTACTGACTGACTGATTTATTCATTGACCATTCCATTCCTTCATTGCACTCCACTCTCATCATAGCTTTGTCCTTCCAGTTATTTTTTTTATATTTCTTTATTGCATTTATACTTCAAAGATGACACAGTACAGTATAAAGGCAGGTGGGATCCACACGCTTGAATGTAACTTGGATTCACAAGAATAAACATAGGAGAAGGGAAAGGTGCAGGCAAAACATGTCCATGTACTTACATTGCAGAATTAGCATAGCTGTTATATACAGATTATAGGTGCTCAGCAAGTTGTCCCCACGCATACAGTCTATGTGGCTTTCATCTGAAGCATCTCCCTCCTGGTTGAAGGGGGTGTCTATCTGTTCTGCCAACGTACACAGATATGCGGCGTGCTAGATTATATGCATGCTGCCGCAATCATGCATCACTTACAGCAGGAGGAACAGAATTGAGCAGCGCAGGCACCAATGGATTTCAGAGGTCCGTTAACATTAGTTCCCATTGTGATGCGAGAGGATACTTGCATAGCCCCAACACCTCTTCACCGCCTATGAGCAGTGCATTCTGCTCTCGCCAAGACAGTTAGAAATCGCACCCATGTTTTGTGCGCCAGCAGTCACGGAGAGCACCATTTACAGATTATAAGGGTCTTGGCCACTAAAAGTCCAAGTTCCAGAAAACGGGATGTTGCTCGCAGTTTTTTGCCCCTAGGGAACAAACTCAGAATGCAGGTCTCTGATGTCTGTGGTGAGGGCCGGTCTATACACTTCATTAAGCTCACCAGAATCGAAGATCAGTATCCTCTCAGAGTGGGGCAAGACCACATCATGTGTAGGAAGTCCGCCCCAGGATTTGACAGCGGGGGTGCAAGCAGCAGCTATAGGGTTAAAATATCTGTTCATTTTCTCGGGTGTGAGAGAGGCTCTTTGAACTATATAATATTGTATGAGGCGAAATCGCACGTTGTGTGGAACGTGCATGGGGTTTCTAATATGGTTGCCCATTCCTTGTCCGTTAAAGGTCCCCCCATCCCCCTCCCATTGCCTTCGGAGGGCCACAAGTGGGCCGGATGTATGTGTACGTAGAGATTCTGCTATCCAGCATATTAAATGCCTCCCCTCGCCGGGAGATAGGCAGATACTGTAGTATGTAATGTACCTGGGGTTCCCTCGCTAGGTCACCTCATGCACATTGCAAGGTATGCTTAAGAGAGCTATACAATAGAAAGGTACCTGAGTGCAGACCAGTGGCTTCCATCAGTGTGTCAAGAGTGTGGAGGGTGCAATCTGACTAGAGGTCATCTTGGGTATATACTCCTGCTTCATGCCAGGTCGCTAGTTCTGCAGATGTTGTAGAACATGCGCCACGTGATGTCCCTAATAGTAGCATAGCCAGTGCATAGGGTTTGATGCTCCTGGTTAGGTGACAGCACCTACGGTACCAGCGGTATGCTAGGTTCAGTAACATGGGCGCCGGTGCAGTGGATTTACCACAGGGGTGGAATAAATGAAGCAGTTTACAACGTGACCACGCTGGAAAGTCACTGGCCGTGTCCACCAGTTCTCGTGACAAGAACCAATGGGCCACCCATTGTAGCTGCGCAGCCAGATAGTAATGTTCCAAATTTGGCAGTGACAAACCTCCCAGATTTGGTGGGCGATAAAGTGTAGAAAGGGCTACCTTATGGCAGGAGGTGTTCCAAAATAGCTTTCTCTTTCCATTAGGAGAAAAAAGTTTTTGGTTGACTTGACTACCTGGCTTTTCTAACATGTTCAATCAACAAACTTCCCAAAGTGATAGTTTTGATAGAAGATACTGCAGTGCTAACTGAACTGTAGTGAGGTATTGCATTGTAGTTTGTTCAAAATAATAATTACTTAGGTGGCAAATCTGGTACCTAAAATGGGTGTTTATTTTCTACCCACACAGACCACCAGTGCCAGAGCCAGCAGGAGGGAATGCAACATAAGATGCCCAGGTGCCTGGAGGAGGAGGAGTACCAGTGGTGGCAGGGATGAGTGGTAAGTAATACTGCTTGTTTATTATCAAATTAAGCATACTGTGTTTGTTAAGCGCAGCAAATATCCCACCCATGATCATCAACTCCCTGCCCACAGCATTTTGTCACCTGTAACCTAACTGCAGCATGGTTCAGTTAGACACTGCAGTGTTGGCTGTGTAATGTGTGTCTGCTTCAGTGAGTGCAGCACTACAAAGTTTGCAATGCAAACTGAAAACAAGGTGTGTTTTCCCAGTGCCCACTCAGTCATCTCCTACAAGTATTTTACTCCACCATACTTTTCTTCTGTCACAGCCTAACAAAACAAAATTACATTCTTGCTATGTACAACATTTTTCTACCAAAGTGAATTTCAAGGCTTCCATGATGGATTTACCTCTGCTCAAATTTTCCCTATCTTCATTCTTTAACCACAGTGACTAACTAACCAAAAGTGTAGCTTATGCTTATCAGTGACACCCCACTATTCTATAGAGCTAGTTAGTCTACTCTAGTAAGCTCCTTACTCAGTAATGATATGTAATTTTCTTACACAAAGGGCTAGAGGTACAAAGCATGTTTTCCATCACAAACTGTCCAATTAGTAGAATCAGGCCATTTGCATCTGGAAAACTGCTTTTTCCAATGTTAAATGCAAAATGCAATTTAGTAACTTGTTACAAAATTGCGTTTTGCATTAGCGTTTCGGTATTTGGAATTGGTATGGTATGTATTACTGTTTTGCAACCAAAATGCTGTTACAAAACAATAATACTTTACCACCAGTTTTAAACTGGTAACCCTTTTGCAAAGGGAAAGGTGTACTCTGGGGCCACAGACTACTGCATACTCTTGAAAAATAAATGGAAAAGGAAAGTTTATTTTTTTCACTTTAAATGCATCTCGTTTCCATTTAAGGAAAACTGGCTGCAAAAAAGCAGTCACAGATATTGTGGTCTGCTAAACTCAGCAGGTCACCATCCCTATGATGGCTGAGACTCATAATCGGTCACAAATTGCAACCTACCTCATTAATCTGCATGATATAGGTCTATTTGTGACCCAGTAGGAACTGCTAATGGAATTCAAATGAGTTTAATGCATTAGGCATATCAATTTCCTAATTGTGATTCAGAGAGAAAATCACTTAGGAAATTGGTATTCCTAATATTCGTACGTCAGGCCCAAAGTGACTGTTAAGTTTTACTATGAAATCATTTACACAAAAAAACACTTTTATTCTGGTATTCAGAATTAACTCGATTCGTGCCATTGTTATGTGATGTTATGCAAGTGTTGGAAAAGCTAAGCAGTGTGACAAATCACATAAAAAATTCCAATGGCCACAAGGGACTATCAATGTTCTGCTACTGTGCCACCATAAACAAATGTTTGTATTTTTCATTTTTTTTTTCATTCTTAATACAGCTACTCCTGCTACTCCTGTTTCTGGAGCTCTACCATCCCAGCAAGAGATAGCCGCCTGGCTGTAGCTGCATAGGATGGAGGTCATCCAGGCAGAATATTGCTGGCTGGTGGTTTTGAAAGAGGTGGAGGGAGCATGTCCCTCGGGTCCCTCCAGCTAGCCGGCTCTGCCTCCATCCCAGCCACATTATTGGCAGTGCTGCCAGCAGACGGGAATCCACCACTGCTGCTACCCCCTCCCCATCAACCACAGACTGCCACCTCCATAAAGCTTTATTTGAGCTGTTGCTGATTTGCATGAGCCAGCAGAACATGGCTCTAGCGGTGGAATACCTTTATGCCTGCCTAGATGCCCTCTGAAACCCTTTTAAACATGCTTTTTTTGCTGAGAGGGACTTTTGTTTCTGGCGGAGAGGGTAAGAAATCTGAAGGGCATTTGGGGAAAGAACTTTACACTTACTTTTGGACATTGATGTCTGGGGCATTCAAGTGAGATATATTTGTTTGGGGAGAGGAGTGGGCCTGTTGTGGTTGGAGATTTTCTTTGTAAAATATAGATGGGTCGTTTGTTGCATATCATTCACAATCTGTCTTTTGTCTTTGTTCTACTTTAAAACAGCCTTTTCTTTTTATAAAATTGCCCTCCAAACTTTCAAATATTATATTTTGACGTTCCCCTTAGAGTTCCCCTCTCTGATTCTGAAGTCCCTTGCCATATATTTATTTGCTAGATATGCAATTGCTATGTTACTTACTTTACTTACGTGCAAACAACACCCTGCTACCAGAGTGGGGACAACTCTTATTGCTTGCAAAGGTTAACTTTTGCTACTTTTGCAGCATCCAAACACTTGTCAAAGTGTTTACCAGTTAGTTATACCCTTGCCCTACTACCCTCTGAAACTATATTGACTACTAGATGTTGTTGAGTGATGAATTATGTTATATCTATCTCTTGGGTGGATAGGTGGGGCTGGTGTGGACCATTGTTCAGGTAAGAAGACCCTGCAGTGAGCTGGTGTCACTTTCACCTCATCCGCCCCACCAAGTGTATGATCCATTTACGGTGTAAATTCATAAGTCACACCACAATATATCACACAGTCTGGGGAAAGAGGGTTAGAAGAATGAGGAATGGATGGGAATGGGGAGTTGGGGAAAGGTGTAGCAAAGACAAACACTATACAACAACAATATTCGTCAAGACGATGAGCAGCACATCATCATCAAATCTGTTGTGTGAAGAAATGAAGGAATGACACAGTTCAATTAAATGCATTGCAAACAGCTCTTCAGCCCCAGACACCCACATTATTATGCTATATAGCTAAGTGGTCTGTTATCTACGTAGTTTATGCATCTAAATTATGAAGGAGTGAACCCACGCAGTTTAAAAAAGTATGATTGTTAAAAGAAAAACTAGACTGTACACATGACAAATTGGGCAGTGCATCTGCATTTCTGTCTTGGGTGCCTGGCTGAACAGGTCTGGTAAGGTAAGCAGGAGTGTTATGGAGCTTTTGCATTTTTCAATTTGAAGAAGAGGAGATTGGCGTAATCTAAAACAGTGAATGATGGTATTTCAGAATCAAGGAGAAGGTAAGCTTCATGAGGAGTGGACCAAGGGGCAGTGCAAAAATTAACAAAGAAGTGAGAAAAATTGTATGTCAAATCCTAAAGAAGTAACTGCATGTACCTGGCTGAATATTCTCACAACTATCATGACATTTAGCTGTGTGTGCCCACCATGTGACATTACATGTTTGTCTCCAGTTACAGCCTCCACCCAACCACAACCACTTTACTAGAGAAATCATTTGAGCCACCACACTACTCAGCATTTCCCACATCAATGCACCTCTCTCCAGTGAAGTGTACAGGGCTGAATAGGTCTCTTTGAGTCATGTTGGTTTCCATTTGAACTTAAAGTACATAATGTCCTTCATCTGGATGTTGAGGTAGTATTGGCCTGAGTCTCTCTTACTCTGAGTCTCTACGCTGTCTGACCCCCGAGTCCTAGTCCTCCTCACCCAAATGAGTTTGAGAGAGATAGTCCTGCAGTGCACTGCTGTAGATGAACAAGAAGGGCAAAATAATTTGAGCATTCGTTGTATAGATTGTAGTTGTTAACTAAACTGACTGATCTCTGAACAACATGAAAAAGTACAGCAAAGAGAGGACCATGCATCTACATTTAGCTAAATTTGAAAGAAAGGTACAACAATTATCTTCAGGCAGAATTACCCATCCACACTCAAACATTGGAAGATTTCAAAATGGCAAATTGAGCAGTGCATCTGCATGTCTGTCTTGGGTGCCTGGCTGAACAAGTCCGGTAAGGTAAGCAGGAGTGTTATGGAGCTTTTGCATTTTGCAAGTAAAAGTGGAGGCCGGCGGATTGTAAAACAGTAAATGTTGGTATTTTACAATCAAAGAGTAGGTAAGCTTCATAAGATGTGGACCAAGAGAAACAGCAAAAATTAACTGAGAAGTGAGAACGATTTTACATCTAATCCTAGAGAAGTAGCTGCATGTACCTGGCTGATCAATCTCACAACTGTCACAACATTTAGCTGAGTGAGTCCATCATGTGACATCACTTGTCTATTTCCAGTTACAGGCTCCCCCCCGACCACAACAACTAAACTACAGGAGTCATTTGAGCCACCGCACTACTCAGCATTTCCCTATCAATGTACCTCTCTCCAGTGAAGTACACAGGGCTGAGTAGGTCTCTTTGAGTAATGTTGGTTTCCATTTGAACTTGAAGTAAATAACTTCCTTTGTCTGGCTTTTGAGATAGCCTTGGCCTGGGTGTGTCTGATTCTTAGTCCCAACTCCTTCTGACTCCTGAGTCCTAGTCCTCCTCACCCAGATGAGATTGAGAGAGTTAGACCTGCAGTTCTCTGCCATAGATGAACAAGAAGAGCAAAAGAACTTGAGCATTTTGTTGTGTATACTGTATTGTTAATTAAACTGACTGGTCTCTGTACAACATGAAAAAGTACTGCAAGAGTGGACCATGCATTTAAATTTAGCTAAATTTGAAAGAAAGGTCCAACAACCATCTTCAGGCAGAATTACTCATACACCCTCAAACACTGCAAATTTTCTAAATCAAATTTACTAATATCAGTTGAACAAAATGTGAATAAATGGTGGGAGACACACAAATTATACACAAAATATGTAATGTTCCTCTAGCTCTAGCCATTTTTTCTGGCAAAGAAGTGCAACTATAATGTGAAAGTTATTTATGGTCTACTCAATCAGGGAAGTAGAGTTTGTCCTCATACTCAGGGGGTTTGCCCAGAAGTTGGTCAACTAGTGCACTTGAGTCTGACCAATTGCTCTCCTCCTCCTCCTATGCTGTTTCAGAAAAAATACAGTCTTGAGGTAGGAAGTGTGAGTTCATTTTAATCATGGTCAACCTCTCCCTGTTTTGAGGTAAGAGACTAGTCCTTCTGACCATGACATCTGTTCCAGCTGCACTAACAAATGCTCAGCAGACACGCTGACCATTGGTGCATCTTCCGATAGCAAAAAAACAATGGATTTTGATCCCTGTAGACCTCTTTTGGGTTATCCAGATAGTCTTGGACTAGCCCCTTAATGGTCAATGGTGCTGCCTCTTGTTTGACCTCTTTTGCCTTCACCTTTGCAGTTGACTTAAGCTCTCCCATTTATAATCAAGCCAATGCAAAGGTTGTGTCCGATTCATTTGTCGCTGGTGCTGCTGGTGTTGTAGTTCCTGGTGTTAGCTGCTGTGACACAACACAGCATTGCCCTCTGTGGAGGTTGAAGACTGCACAACAAATCTTTTGTCAGGACTTTAACTTCCAGCCATTCTTCGTCCAGGTCTCTCTCTTGCTCAACAATCCACATCATGTATAGTGAAACATCTGCTTCTGAAAAAGGAATGAAAGTGGCCAATATTTTTTGTACTATGGATCAAGTATTGTGGCACAGATGTGCTCTTTGGAGGACACAATCTGTCTTTGCAGTCTTGGATAATCAGCCAAGCAGAGGATTAAGCTCTCAACCAACTCATGCACTTCTCCATTCTTACTGGCAAATCTTTGCAACACCTCTTTTAACTGGTCCTGTAGCAGATGTTACAATGAAAGAGCTTGGCTCATCGTACTTTCCTCCTTGCTGACTTCCTGTGTGAAAACCTCCAAAAGGAAGTAGCATTTGTGTCAGGCTTTTGACTAGGCTTAATTTGTTCATTTCCATAGTTATGCTTTTCCTGGTTGCATCCCATTCTCTTTGAAGGACATAGTCAGTCGTCGGTCTGTACTGCTCAAACAGATGTTGCAATAGGTAATAAGTGAATTTCCATTGTGCTGGCACTTCCTGTATGAGGGCTTTAACTGGTATTTTATTAACAAACTGAATGATCCTTAACTGCTTTGGGCTTTAAAAGAATGGCTGAAATGAATGCAGATACATCTGCAGGTGGCCAGTATGTTGCTGTGCCTTATTTTCTTCTAATGTTCTGCACAATCAGATGAATGCAACGTGCCAGACACAGGACCCTGAAATATCCACCATCTGTCATGACCTTGACTACATCACTGTCATTACTCGTGACAACAAATACAATTCTGAGACCCCTGGGTCACAGTAATTCAAACACATACCTGTTAATGTATTCCACGATATTTGCAGCTGTATGGGAGTTCTCCACGGCGAACATCGCTACTGTTGCATGTCGCTTAACGCCCTTAAAGGTTTATTCAGCACTGAGACCTGCAGATTGCTGTTGCCTAACCCCAACAAAAGAGATCCAGTGTGCAGTGATACACATGTATTCAGTTGCTTGACAACTGGTCAACATCTGTCGTCAGGTGGGTAGTGTGAATAGCAATCTGCTGTAAAGCTTGTAGAATCAATTGCAGCACTTCATGATGGAGTGTTGGAACAGCAGCTCTAATAAAATAGGTCCGGCTGGAACCCTTCCATTTCAGGCAGATGGCCATAACAATTCTAAAAATTCCATTTCTACCACAAAAGAGAAAGGGATGAGTTCCAGAGGTAACATTTTAGCCAGCTTCCCATTTTATAAATGTGCTGGTTGATGTTGCGTGTGTAGGGTCCAACCTGCCTAAACATGCCCGTAATAGTAGCCTGGATCTTTGTCTTTTGTCATGCCACTGATGCAGGCAACCTCCAGAAAGAACCAAAAAGTGGTAGACTTGATGTGCACCTTGGAGGTTTTCACTTTGGCTAAAATGACGGTAGCACCGCCAACAGGCTGGCGGTGCTTCCTGGGGTATTACGACCACGGCGGAAGCGCCGCGGTAGCACCGCCGGGGCAGGCGGTATTTCGTCACATTTGCCCCGGCGGTGATAATCCGAGTCCCCGACCACCAGCCTTTTCTGGCGGTTTGAACCACCAGGAAAAGGCTGGCGGTATGGGGAGTCATGGGGCGCCCTGACAGGGCCCCATGCGGCTTTTCACTGTCTGGTATACAGACAGTGAAAAGCGCGCCGGGTGCAACTGCACCCGTCGCATGGCCGAAACACCGCCGGCTCCATTTGGAGCCGGCTCCTATGTTGCGGCTGAGATCCCCGCTGGGTAACCAGGTTTCTGCCCGCCGGCCCAGAGGGGATCTCCTAATGACCGCAGAGGGGGTGCACCCGCATTGGCGGCCGCACAGCGGTCAGATTAGCCGCCCGCCAAGGTCATAATGAGGGCCAATGTGTGGTGGTGTCTCCATCTGAGTCTTGTGCCATTTCGAGGTTGCTGATGCGGGTGATGCTGGCACACCGCTAGGGAGAGGACTGCTTTGTGCAAAACAGTCACCCTCTTCTTCCGCATCACCTCCCACCACGATTGGAGGTGATTCCTCATCACCATCACCACCTGCTTTTTAAGGTGCTCCTCCCACCGGATTTCATGATGTTTTTTCATAAGGTCGTTTGGCCTTTAGTATCATTGTGTGAACCATGCTTTTCTCGACGAACACTCATGTGGCAAATGGGGCAAATTGTAATGTAATCTTCCTGCATGCTAATCGTAAAAAAATTCCTAAATAGGGAGGAGATCTTTTTTAGTGTGCTACTGGTGTCACTATCTATGTACGAAGAACCGAAGGTAGGAGGGTGTGTCCATGATTGCCTCTCTGCAGTGCATACCTCGATTGAGGTAGTGGTGGATGCAGGTCTCAGCCAGGGCCTTACAATATGTAAGCTAGTGGCGGTGGTGGAACCAGTGACATATCCCTCAGAGCAGGTTGAATATGAGAGTTAATGTTGGTGTTCTCTGAGGCAGAATCCATGACAATCACTGGCTTGTCTTCCCCATTCCCTTCCATAATTCAAATCTTTCAAACCATTCCTTTTCCCTTGTCTTTCATGGTGGGGCCCAGACTCAGCCAGGGTCCAATCCATGTCCAGAACATCAGAAGGGGGGCCTGAAGAAGATGGTGATGTACCCTTTCTTTTTCTTGCTGGAGATTGAGAAATCAATGGTTCAAGAAGAGGTACATGTTGTTCAGCAGGAAGCTTAACCTCTTGTTCTACTTCAGGAAGAACTATTGCTGGCTGCGGCTCCTGCTGTCCACCATGCTCAGATTCCTGTGAGGATTGGGCACTAGTTTGTGGCTGAGACAAATCCAATTTAGGCTCACTGCTCATTGCCATGATTGCAGTGGCTTCCTTGCTGAGAGACATAGGCTTGGGTTTAGGTTGGGGTGGTGCTGTTGTTGATGGGGGAACATGGCTCCCAGCTTGCTGCCCAGAGGATGGTGCAGCAGGCACACAAAGTTTCCTGGAGGAAGAGGGGAACAAGCCAGTGGTGTCAATCGGCTTTTTCTCCTCCTCACTGGCCATTTTCTTGGCAGAACCTTTCTTTGGGCCCATCTTCAAGCTCCATCAGTTGACACTTGAGAGCACAAGTGGAAGTAGAGGTGTCACATGCTGTGGCCATGTCACATTGTGGCAGCCTTCTATCTGGCAGTACCGTCGGTAGAAGAAGGACCTCTGGTACCAACTCTTCAGTAAACTTCTGGACCTGTGGATACTCTGCCAGGAAGAAGGACTGCTGTGCTTCTACAAGGACTGCCACTGTGTTGGACTGCTGTACTGCTGCCTGGGGAAGAATTGGATCTGCAACTTCATCTTCCTGATCTGAACCTCAGGGACATAAAAGGTTCCCCAACTGGTTCCTGGACCCAGCTGCAGGTAGTTCCTGACTGCCAAGTGGTGCCTCTCTGGTCCTGGATTCCTGGTGTGGCTCATGGACTCTTAAGTCCAGCTTTCCAATTCTTTAGAACTGCAAATGGGCACGGTTGCATTGAGATTGCACCACTCAGACCAAAATTCTGCACACATTGCCGCCCTCCTGACTCTTCACACAGCAAGTATTGATTGCCCATGGAGGATTGCAAACGCGAAGCACCAGCCTGCCAGTATGGGATGCCTGACCTGCTCTTCATGTAACACCGACCACCATCCGCGACATTTCCCTTTCTCCTGGGGACCTTGTCCAGTGCAAATGGGACTGTTGGCATAAAACCCAAGAAGGCAAAACTTCAGCAGGATTATTCTGGGACTGCATCTGTCCCAGGCTCCAAAAGGTCAGCCTGAACTTTCAACTTTGACCACATACAGTGCGACTGAATAGCTGTGGTTGGCGCTTTTTACTTTTAGAAGTTATTTTACAGTTTATTCTTTATAAAAATTCATCACTCTGATTCTGCTGTTTGGATTTTTGTTGTTTTGGTATTGTTTATCTATTACATTAAGCTCTATTTTTCTATAACCTGGTGTGGGATCTTTTTGAGTGGTGTTCTTACTGATTCACTCCATGAAGTGTTGCATAAATACTTTACACATTGCCTCTAAGTTAGGCCTGACTACTCTGTGCAAAGCTATCAGGGGCTGAGCACAGGTCAATTTAGGTTATGCTTGTGCCTTGCTCTGACTAGGAATGTGGTTGCTACTTGACCAGGAGTCACACCCCAATCAACCAGTAACCCAAATTTTAACAACCAGTGGTTGTAAAAGCATATTATATGCCATTGTTCCTGTAAAAAATCAATAAGTCAAAAACAGTTCCACATTTGTGCACACATATTCACAACTTATACAGTTGTATGTTTGGGCCTAAAAAATGCTGAATGATTACGAGAAGGTTTCCAAAGGGCTTTATCTCACATGCAAATAAGGCACTTTTTTGTCTGTTGCTGCCTTTCCTTCCCCTTTATTTATTTACTGTCATAGGTGAACCAATCTCCAAGGAGAGTTTGGATTTTGGCTCAGACTGCTGGTGCTTTGCGACTTATTCACATCATCAGCAAATACAATGGGCTGGCACATGTAAGCGGCAGTCGTATTTTACACTGATTTGTTGGCTACGTTTACGTTGGGCAGGAGTGGAGGCACATTTAAAGCATTTACTCCAAAACCACCGGTATCCAGGTGAATAATTACCCCTAGTAAGACTCATACGATACCTGACCTTTGTGTAGCCTTCAATCGAGGTTTCATTTTCTAGGAATTACGAGTACAGACAAAATGTACTTACGAAGAACATCGCTTGAACAGACAGAGTGGCATAACTACTAATCAAAGTGGAGCCTTTGTTAAAGCTTGGCAAAAGTTACAACGGAGGGGAATGGTACGTTCTCTTTTAGGACGCCAGATGTGTGCCGCATGACAAACAAGTCAGAATGTAATAGTTAAAAATTTAACGAATCTCTTCTGCTGCATGGGACCCTGGGTTTTGGTTACTATTTAGTTATTTTCGGGGAATGTCTGGTCCTGTGCCTTCACTGGATGTGCATGCTGTGATACAGAACAGTCTGTGGTCTCCCCGCCTTACCTGCAGAGACTTGCTAAAAAGCCTCTTCATAGTCCCGCACTGTAAGTGGCAGTTTGGAGTTTCAGTATTTATTACACCTGTTTAAATATGATACCCTGGGAATCGGAATTTAGCAGGGGGTGATTTTTATCGCCCATTATGAGGTCAGCCATGCAAAGTGGGACAAAATGAAGGCCAATTTGCTGTGCTTATGGGTGCGCTCTTATTTAAAAAGAAGAAAAAAAATATTGAGTTACAAGCTGAAAGGTAGTAATAATCACGTTAGCCAAGACATTTCGTTTTTATATCAATTAAATGTATAGTATACTTATAGGCGCTTTCAGCCAGACCTCTTCATCAGTTAGTCTCCAATTGTGTCATTCATATTTTTATTATGCCAGCTACGGCATACAACAGAGGATGGTGGGTGTAGGGGTTGGGACGGGAAAGTCCTCTACATGGTAATAGACGTGCAGCCCTGCCTCGAGTGTGCAACTGTACTGAAGTCAGGATCCCTAATGCTGCTTTTTTTTTTACAGTGGCAAACACGGATCATTCATGTCAGCCATGACTTAGGCTGTTTCAATGTCTTGTTGGACCAGTAAGGGCATCCAAAGCACTACCCTCATAGTGGTGAAAGGCTACTGTCTTCACTAGGCATTACACCGCAGGAGCACAGTGCTGGCAGCATGCCATGTAGTGACCAGTAGGAGTGAACAGGTCTTTTTTAACCTGGGTTACTACAGTGAAGTCTACAGGTTCACTTACATTTCAAAGTTCCACTGCATCCTACTCAATTCACCCTTGGTCTACATCAGATTTAAGTGAAGTTTTGGTCGGTGAAAAAGTGGTGTACCTGTGCTGGGTGTACGTGTGTCTGGGAAGGGTGCTAATCAAGGACAGTGCACTATTGAGCAGTGTATGCATGTGAAGGATGTGATGTGTGGCGCATGCAGGATGAATGCAAGTGCTGGGTGTTTGTGTGCCTGTTAGTAGTGCAATCCATGAAAGGTACAGTGCGTGCATATTAAATACATATGCTGGATGTATGTGTGCCTTTGAGTAGTGAAATACACAAAGGATACAGTGCTAGGCAGTGTGTGTATATTAAATGAAACAACTGGATTTATGTGTTCCTCTGAATGGTACAGTACATAGGAGATAAGGTGCTGTGTGTATATGCTGTGTACATGCACTGGGTGTATGTGTGTCTTTGAATGGTACAATACATGGAGGCCCCTGGGTTCCATTTTGGAAGACCCAGGACTATTTGGTGAAAAATGGGGAGGAAGTAGAGAGATCCCCTCCACAGATAGATTTGCAGATTGCTGCATTCCTGTAAGCTGGGTGGGTCACACACTGGGAAGGGGAGAACCAGGACTCCCCTACACTTCAAAGGTTGCTTTTTGGCCAGAGCAAGGTCACAAAGAAGGGGCCTGGGAACATCCTAGAAAAGAGATGGCTCTCATGAGAAAATTATAAAGAGAATGGCTGGTGGGTCTGGGCTAACCTTTTGATGCACGTATCACTGTGACTGACATCCAGGTGTGAACTCTAGTCACTCCTGTGGCCTGTGTTGTGGGACTATAACCTTTGGTGAGACTCGTGCTGTGACAGACTGCTTTTCAAGAGGAAGAGGGAGCCAGCAGAGGAGTATGCACTTCAATAGAAGCAGAATCCCCAACATAAAACTTCAAAGACTCAGACCCTAAATCACTTTTGCCATCTAGAAATGAACTATATGAAGGGGAGGTTGAAACCCCAAAAATATTGTCATCTGTCAAGCTGCCAAATGGGCTGCATGAGGAGAGGAAACCCTGCAAGTCTTCTGCCTGTGACCAAGACTGGGCAAAAGGCCTGCTAGTCTCCCTACTGAGTGAAGGGACATCACCCATGGAATCCAAGACTTATTGCCCTGGAGCCTGGATCACCAGGGCCTGCCTGCTTGCCAAGACTAAGGTGCATTGTGAGGAAGAGGAAAGCATTGGAAGCAGCGAGATCCAGTGGGGAGCCTTGTTGAGTGGACTTCCAGTGCAAAGTGAGAGGAAACAGCTGCTTCAATGATCGGGTCATTGTCCGTGTGCATTTGTGACTCTACAACCATGGTATGCCAGGATAGGGCGATCGTGAAAATAGTAGCTTGAAAGACTGCTGTGTGGTAAGGTGGAAATCTTGTGCAGTATAGATGCAGTGATCCAATATGCAAGAGGGGCTGCCAAGGAAAAGACTGCTGTGTGGTAAGGACCGAAGGCTTGTGCAGTAGCGGTGCAACAACCCAGTAGGCAAGAAGGAGCTGTTGAGGAAAAGACTACCATGCAGCTACAGCTGAAACATTGTAAGGTAGCAGTGTAGCAACCCTGGATGCCAGGAATGGCTGCCATGGATAACTTCATCATATTGATTGGGCTGGAGCCCATGGACAGTGTATGGCGGCAACCTCATATGTCAGTAGGAGTTACTGGGAGCACCAAAGAATGCAGCTTGTTTTTTCCCCTGTTGTAGAAGGGATGACACCGTGGGAGCACACATGCATCTTCACCTAGGTGAGAGCTCAAGGCAGGATGGCCATAGCCTCCACCATCGGGAGCGAAAGGAACACTTACCCCGCAGGAGGAGCTGCAGAACACAGCCAGATGCTTGAGGAGTGCGACCAAGAGTGAGAGAATCTGCACCTGCTGAGTGCAGCTGCCTGGGCCCATGCAAATGGCTTACCCAAACTTGGCTGCAGCTGCTGTGAGCGCCCGAGGATAGCAGCGTTTGATTTATTTTCTGGTAAGCTATTTCGTTGCTCTTGCACCTGCTCCTTCCGCTGCTACCTCGGCATATCATGATGTTTGACGTAACTTCATAAAAGCAAACTCCCTGGCTGCTCGTGCATGCCATTTCTTCCTTTCTCTGTTGTTCAACACCTCATTCAATTACTTGTTCTATCTTAGCTGGGCGAGTGTTGCTCTTTTTACTTGGCCTTCCTCAGTGATATCTTCTTTTCTTTCAGTCTATTCTCTGCGCTTCAGTTTGGGTCTTATTTGAACTTGATAATTCTGTTTACATTACTCCTTGCTTATCTCGTTTACAGTGGTTGCCTATCTTGTATTGTTTCCAAGTTTATTACTTGGGCATCATTTTAAAATGTGATATAGTTTACAGCAGGCTGCTCTTTGGCACCATTTTATGCAATTTTGACATGAACGGCTTTGCTTACTGTAAAGGCGTGTTATTTTGTATGATGACATTTAGCGGTGGCCAGAGCTGATTTGCATTACAAGAAATACAATTTTCGGTTTTTGACAAAATGCAGACTTCAAACTCTTTCCACTAAACAGTACTGGCTTACACAAAAAGAAATGCAGCAAAATACCGCACCTTTATAATATGTGACAAAGTGCTAAAGAAAGGATGGCACCTGGCTGGGTGCGCTGTTCCACTTCCGGCATGCAGGCGGTAGTGACTGATGGAGTCTGCAGAGTGACTGCTGGCGTAGCAACATCTTAGCTTTGTTCTCATTATTTCTAAGGGCCACCAGAAGTCGCTACTTTGAAGCAAGATATTGTTGAAGCAAAAAGAAACATTAACATGACTTTATAGATGCTGATGTGATTTAGTTGAGGTGAAAGGTATTCAAGCTCCCATTCTCAAAAAGTTTATGTAACTCATGCTTTCATATTGAAAGCCCTTATGAACTGTGTTCTAGTAACCCAGTTACCCTCCCAGAAACGTTAGCGCTCTGTCTGCCGTTTTTTTTCCGATTGAGTGAACACAGTCCTTGTGCAACCGTCAACCTGTTTTGAAATCTGACTATTTTGCAGTTTGTGAAATGGCCCTTTCCAACTCCTTTGTTGCAGTCCTAGTTCCATGTAAATGACGTGAAATAATTATGCAATTAATTTTGCTCATTCTTCAAACCTCAAAAGGATAAATGAAGTTAACCAACCACTACTGGAGGTGGCGATCAACAAGTTGCACACAGAACTGTGTGGGAGATGCCTTAATCCACAAGGATCCTACTAATGCTTTGCTTCCACCAATTTGATGACAATTGTCAGAAGGTGAAAGAAACACAATCCAGTGGTGACAGTGTGTGGTTACCTCATTCTGCCATTACTCATCCCAAACAAAGACTGAATAAGACAATGGATGAGAGGGTTTTCGCTTCCAGGGGATTCTCATCCATAGTCATAAGCACTGAATATTCCTGTCCATGTGTAAGCAATTTATCCTCATCAGCCATGTCTTTCACATGTCATTTCATTGAGAGAGAGAGAAGATAAAACGTATGGCTTTGCAAAAGACTCCTTAAATCAGGTGCAGAGGTGTCATGGGAGTGCAAGTAAAAATACAGAGGTTAAGAGAGATTGTATCAACATGTTATTTTCCACCATGAAGTGCCAAACTTGGAACTGGGTAAAAAGTGCAGACCCATAAATTTACATCTGCAAAATACCAGCCAATAACTATCAAGATCTTTATGCAATGAATGACACATTTCCTACTTGATCTCTTCAGCATGTTTCCAACACTCAGTCAACTATTCATCCTAACTACCTATTTCACTCTTTTACTTGCCACTGCCTAGTGCCTACCACCCTTCTTCACAGTTAATGTACAGTCAACTGCAATATGAAAACTGGAAAACTATGATAATGGGGTTAATTCATGGATATCAACACAAACACTAGCATTTCAATCAGAATAAATGATCATCAAAACTTCAGACTAAGGGGAGTCAGTGGGGCATCTTTTGTACTGCTCATGAAGAAAACAGATCTATGAGTAAATCTTACCTGATACTGTGGACAACATATAATTACCAATGTATACAACACACAAGGAGAGAAACATGTCTTTCAATTTCCGTTCTAGGGACCTGGTTTAAAAGTTGATGGATGAATTACAGTCCATCATACTGGTGGAGTACATTAGATTCAACACATTGATGGACAATTTTTGAGACCATCACTTTTTCAGTGATGATCTTAGTACCTTGATGGCACCAGCCATTATGAAGGTTCAGGTCATGGTACAAAAAGTCTGGTGTACAAACGCCATTGGTTTTGATGGCCATTTATCAAACTTTAATAATGTTTTTTTTTTACAAAAACAAACTCCAAAAGTGAATTATTGAAAGATAAAAAAATGAATAACCTCCACACCAAGGGAAGTTTCTTCTGCAACTGGGAGCGGGTCATTATTTGCACTTTTTCCAGCCCTCAAAGCAAGGTTTTACCTTGCAGTGATGGATGGGAAGAAACGTTACACTGTCCATCCTAAATAGAGCAGGCAGTGTAATGTTCATCCCCTTATGGGTCCTACTCCACTGGGCTGTCTGAAGAAGCTTTTTGTCGAAAGAACCAACATGTTATCCTTTATTCAAAAGCTGGCAATCATCCCTTAGGAAAATGACTGTTTTTGCATGATCACTCCAAACGTTTTAGACTGATGCTGCAAGTTTCTTTACTCTGAGAGTGCACTGAGCCCTGCCAAACAGGCCACAGTGTCAGTGGTTTGACTCTTAAAATATGTTTGATTGCTTCACCCACAGCTGGCATAAGTTAACTTACTTATAAGTCCCTAGTATATGGTACCAGGGGCACCCAGGGCCTGTAAGTTAAACGGTCCTTCTTGGATTGCAGCACTTATTGTGCCACCACAAGTGTGACAAAGCAAAGCAAGACTCCCTGCCTGCCATTGCTGGCTGGCAGCGCAGTTTTCAAACTGCTAACTCACCATATAAGCTAATGGCAAAGTCCGGGCCTTCCTTTTCAACATATGCATCATCGCCAAGTTAGGCCTAATAAGCCTTTAGGTGGGAAGCTGTATATTAAAAAGTAGGACATGTGTTTTTATATGTCTTAGCAGTAAACACCCCGAATTGACCTTTTGGAGTGGAAAGCTTAGTAGCCCCATTGGATATTATAGGGTTACATGCTGAGAACTCAGCTGTGCTAACTTTTGAATGGAAATACTCAAGTTGGTACTTCAAAGTATTAAAAGAATCATTACAATAAAACTGAATTGATGCCCACGTTGAATTTAATGTATCTTTTCAGGAATTTCAACTTTAGAAAGTTACCACTTTGTTGCCCAAGTTTTCAAGTGTCTGTTTACATTGCTGTGCTCCAGGGAGAGGTGTGAATGACTCTCAGGAGGGAATAAAAAATGCTTGACTTTGAAAGTGGTGTTATGTCTCCCTGTCAGAAGGGCCAAAAGGGGGTGTGAGCCCAAAAGGCGTGCTTCAAGCTGGAAGCTGCCTTTGAAGGACAAAATCAAACAAATGAGAGAGGCTGCTCTTTTGTTCTGGTAGGCAGGTTTGCATCAGGGACAGAGGAAGTAAAACAGTTGCCAAGCCAGTTATCATGTTGGAGTGTTGCCCTCGGAAAGCTACACCAATAGGTTGGGTTACCGAGCTCCATATACCGATGGAAGGGTTCTGGCACCTTTGGTGGGCAGAATATTGCATTCTGGGACAGCTAGATGCCATTCTTGTCAGGAAATTGTAATCTGACAGGAGGAGACTAGGTAGCCCATTAGCAAATAGCCACTGCATCCGCTGAGGACAAGTTCTGGGCATAAAAGTAGCAACCCTAGCACCCAGACCACAGATCCCATCTCACTGGAGAGAAGACTGAAGAAGGGCTGCCCAGCTGCTCGTTGATCTGGCAAAGAGAGACAGCACCAAGGACTGGGTTGCACCTCCTGAACCTCAAATTAGCAAAAAGAGGGCTGTGCCTATGGTGCCCTGCTTGCCGAAGAATCCTCCTTGTGGCCCAGAAAGAAGTGACTCCATGAGTCACTTGAATGACATCCTGTATGGCTACAAGGGCTGCAAAAGCTGAAGATGCCTGCCTTGGTGAGTTGGTAGCCAAGATTGCTTGACCGCTGCTGACTGCTGAAATGCCTGCCTGGGAGCCTGAGTCTTGCTGCTCAAAAGTTGCAGTTGAGTCTGCTGGACCACAAAGATACATCAGAGTGCTGTTGGTCACCCAAGATGGACACTTGCTGCAGTTAAAGGGAACTGCTAGTTTCACTGGAACCGCAGGCCAGGAGACCAGTGGCAACTGGTTGTTGGCTGGAATTTACCTGGCCTTTGAGAGACATCAACCCCTGCAACCAAAGTTGATCCAACATGTTTGTAAACCGAGGGGTGGCCACAGGAAGACCTCCATCACTAAGTGAGCATCCTCAGCATTTTTAGCATCATGTATTTCTTGCATCAGGACCACTCCATCGATGTCTATGGCGGTTCGCTCATAGATCCTAAAACTGGCTTGGAAACTGCTTGATTGCAAGGTAACTATCCTCCCAAGCCTCATTGGCCCCTGTGACTTGCTGCCAGATGGAGTCTGTCACTGAAAATGGGCTGAAGTAGTCGGTCACAACTTTGCAAAAGTTTTTCAAGTAACTGCTAACGTAGGTCGCTGACAATGTTTGTTTGTGAGTTGAATGAAAAGCAAAGATTTTGATGTATTATTTTCTTGATAATTTATATCTCTGGAGCCCTCTGGTGGATTGTGTTTATTTTAGTTTCTAAAAATTCATGAAAAGAAGAGTTATTTTTATAAAGTTGTGTCGAATTTTTTTTGTGTAGTGTTTCTTGTTCAATTGCTTTGATACTTCTAAATGCTTTGCTGGTTCCTTCATTTGACAAAGACTGACTGCTTGAAGCCACACGTACCCATGGTTGAGCTAAGATTTTGCAAACAAGCCTAACTGGACCCAAGACGGGTTTGTGAGTCAATTACATGGTGCCTTCTTTCCTCACACCTCCCAACTCTAAATAGGGCAGTCATGCCAACAGTTTGGCAGATAGGGTACTCCTTTGTGTTTGCAATGGAGTACCCTGGCCACCAAACTCTAAATTAGCCTCTAAGTGTCTCATCCACTGAGGGTTTTCCATATCTTCGTGGCTTGCTCCTCTCCTTTAATAATAAACTTCTTACTGCATTCCTATCTCTCTGTTCTGTACCCCTTCTCCCTACGTACATTTGGTATTTCTGTCTATGTCCCTTTCTCTCTCAGCCTATATCTATATAAATATCTTTCTTTCTTTCGCTCCTCCTCAGCCCCTTTCTCACTCTTTCTCACTCTTTATCTGACCCATTCTGTAAATTATGCAGCTGTCATTGAATACTCATCTCTGGAATTTCTTTCTCTTATATTTTTGGTCAAATGACAGTTACATAGTTATGCTTGCATCCACCTCAACTGTGTGTCACTTCTAACCTTGGGTTTAATGTCTCTGACTCTCAGGATGAGTATTAAGGGTTTAAGTGCCACTCTTTCCCCATGGTCATGTGTCTGCTCGAAAACCTCAACCATCTCAGGGAGCACTGGTCAAATAAATGAATGCAAATTCAGCTGTTTCATATCACAAGAATTTAACCAGTTTTTGCTTATGATGAGTCTGCATTTTTTTGGGATTCCATTGCAAACTGATTTCTTGAAATATACTACGCTTCAAAGAAAAATAACAAATTGTTCACCTTTCTCTTTGCCCCTGCCTTTCTCTCTTTATCTCTACATCTCTCTGTCTAAATCATGTGGTTTCCAATATACATATAATTTTCCACTTTTCTCTTAACCTTTCTAGCCCTGTTCTCTCTTTTTCTTTGTATTGCTCTGAAGGAGGCAGCCCTGGTTTGTAGTGGGAACCAAAGATACGTATACCGTATACCAGGTCCAGTTATCCATTATTAGTAAATTGTAGTCAGTGTCTAGAAGCCAGGCTGTCTTGAGGTAGCTGTAGGCAGAGCAGCCAAGGCTGAAAAAGAAGACATGCAAAGCTCTTGCAACACCACTGCAGTCACATAGTACTTACAGACATGAAAGTCAATAATCATTGTTACAAAAATAAAGGGACTTTATTTTAGTCACACAATGCCAAAAATACTTTGGAGACTATACTCCCTTAGGAGGTAAGTAAATTGCACAATATACAGACTAGTAACCAAAGCCAGGTAAGTAAATAGTCAGAAAATAGTGAAAACAGTGAAAGTCACAATAGATTGCAATGGGCCTAGGGGGAACACAAACCATATACTAAAATAGTGGAATGCGAAAGTCATTTTCCCACCTAGGCAAGTGTAGTGTGTAGGGGGGCACTTGGAGTATAAGAAAACACCAAGGGTAAGTAAAATACCCCACCCCAGAGCCCAGGATAGCAGAAGTGAAACACAACAAGTTTCCTAAAACACACTGGAAGTCATGATAGAAGATAATGCAAGAACCAGAAGAGACTGCAAGACACCAACATCCCGAAGACTTGTGGAAGAAGGGGACCAAGTCCAAGAAGCACTGAAGAGTCCAGGGAGAACAGGAGCCCCTGCTAACCCAGATGAAGGTGCAAAAGAAGATCCACGGGTGAGAAGACAAAGTCAGTATTGCACCAAAGAAGACAGATGCGGGTTCCTGATTGGTGCGAAAGATGTCCCATGCCGGATCGATGAATGAAGTCTGGTTTGTGTTGCTAGATTCCACCAACAAGCCTTGGCACACGTAAAGCTTGCAGGTAGCAGAAAATGGCGCTGCCTGGGACCAGGAGGGACTTGGTGGCCTCTATCCAGGACAGGGAGACAGAGGGGGCTCTCAGCAACTCACAGAGCCCTCAGAGGTCCAGGCAGCATGCACAGGAGTCTCACAGCACGGGGACAAAGTAGGTACAAATGGAGGCTCATGCAGCACGACACAAAGGATTCTCACCCTGCCGGAGAACAACTCAGGAAGCTGTGCATCACAGGATGGAGTGCTTGGGGCCTAAGCTGTGCTGTGCACGAAGAACTTCTTGGAAGGTTGTATACAAGCCTTGGCAACTTCAAGTGATGCGGTGCATGGGGGTACTTTCTTGCGTGGGAAGGCAAGCTCTTACCTCCACCAAAGTTGGACAGCTGGACATTGGGACTGCTGGAGTCACTTTAGTCTATCACCCCTGTGGCTGGATCCATGCCTGTCACCTGGAGAGGGGACCCAAGTCACTGGTTGTCGCTGTAGAGAGGTGCCTGCTGAAGCAGGGAAGTTACTCTGTCACTCCAAGGGAGATTCCTTCGGTTCTTCTGGTGCAGGCTGAAGACAGGCAGTCCTTGGAGGATGCATGACCTGGAAACTTTTGCAGTTGCTGGCAGGAGCTGAAGTTACAATGTTGCAGAAGTCGTCCTTGCTTCTTTGTTGCAGTTTTGTAGAGTTCCTGGAGCAGTCAGTGGTTGAACCATCGGTAGACGTTGAAGTAAAGGATGCAGAGAATTCCTGCTGGAGTCTTGCAATCTGAATCGGAAGAAACAACCAGAAGAGAGACCCTAAATAGGCCCGAAAGAGGGTTTGGTCACCTAACCAGGCAAGCACCTATCAGGAGGGGTCTCTGACGTCACCTGCTGGCACTGGCCACTCAGATGCTCTCAGAGTGCCCCACCAACTTGGAATCCAAGATGGCAAAACCCAGGGACACTCTGGAGGAGCTCTGAGCACCACCCCTGGGGTGGTGATGTACAGGGGGGTGGTCACTCCCCTTTCCTTTGTCCAGTTTTGTGCCAGAGCAGGGACTGGGGGTCCCTGAATTGGTATAGACTGAATAATGCAAGGAGGGCACTATCTGTGCCCTTCAATGCATTTCCAGAGGTTCTGGGAGGATACCCCTCCCATGCCTGTAACACCTATTTCCAAAAGGAGAGGGTGTACCACCCCTCTCCTAAAGGAAATGCATTGTTTTGCCTTCCTGGGATTGAGCTACTCAAGCCCCAGAAGGGCAGAAGCCTGTCTCTGAGGTGGCAACAGGTGGGGCTGCAGTGGAAACCTCAGAAGGCTGGTATGGCAGTACTGAGGGTCAATTGTAGAGCCCCCAGAGTGCACGGAATTGTGCAACCAATACTGGAATCAGTATTGGGGTAGAATTCCCAGTTGTTAGACACCTTGCATGGTTATATTCAGAGTTACCATTGTGAAGTTGTACATAGGCATTGACCTATATGCAGTGCACACTTAAAATGGTGTTCCCGCACTCACAAAGTCCAGGAAAATAGGCCTGGACAACGTGGGGGAACATCTGCTAGTGCAGGGGAGCCCTCACACACAGGTACTTTGCACCCAGCCTTCAGGGTCTGAAGGTTTGATATATAGGTGACTTATAAGTGACCTGGTGCAGTGAAAACAGCTGTGAAATAGTGCATGCACTATTTCACACAAGCTGCAATGGCAGCCCTGAAGAAGACTTTGTAAGGTCTCCTGATGGATGGCAAAAAAAAATGCTGCAGCCCATAAGGATCCCCTGGAACCTCAATGCCCTGGGTACCTAGGTACCATATACTAAGGACTTATAATGGGGGGGAGGGGCAGTATGCAATTTGGAGTGAAATACTGGATTACCAGTATGTAAGTATAAATTTGCAACCACAGAGAGCATAAGCAGTGGAGCTCTGGTTACCAAGACTCAAGTGATACAGTTAAGCATACTGACAAAAACAGTGAAACAGACTGACAAGTAGGCCTCAAAACATGAGCACTGGTGTCCTGGCTAGCAGGATCCAAGTGACACAGTTAAAACACACTGACAAACAGGTCAAAAATGGGGGTAACCATGGTAGAAAGAGGCTACTTTCTCAGATGCTCTAATTCTCTCAGTTTTTCTCTGGCATCCATCCTCTTTCTCTGTATGTATAGATCTTTCTCCTTTGTTATTATTATGTTTTCCTCTCTCTGGGCCGCGCTCTTGCTGTCTTTGTAACTCTGCCCTGCCTCTTGGTTTCTCTCTCTTTCTCAATCTCCCTATCTCTACCTTGTTATTTTTTATCACATTCCCATTTCTTTTTGTTTTTTCTTTCTCTGTCGATCTCATCTTTTTCACTTCCTCTTGCATTCTCTCTTTCTGTCTCAGTCAACCTTTCTTTCTCTTATCTTTCTCTACCCACGCTTTCTCCTTCAAGACTTCCCGTCTCCCCTCTCTCTCTCTGTCCTTCTGTCTCCCTCTCCGCGTCTCCCTCTCTCTCTAAATCTCTCTCTGCTTCACTGCCTCTCCTTCGATCTCCGTGATTCTGTCTCAGTTTATTCTCTTCCTCATTCTTTCTCACTCTCAATTAATCATTTTATAGTTTTATAAAATTGCAAGACACCGCACATCAATAATAAGACCTAAGTGAAGAAATAGATAGCGTGGACCAATTTGAAATGGAAATCAGGATTAGTTTCAAACTTGCATCCATTTCCTATATCATATGAACACTTTATCTATCTTCTGAAATGATTGTTAACTAGTTGCTATTTTTGAACTAAGACATGTTTTACAATTGAAATGATGCATGTCAATATATGCGTAGGCCTCATCGGTGCGTGAGTAACTCTCCTGAGTAAGAGTTAATTTAGTTTAACACCTAGGATTACACCACAAGCGGTCATAAATAACACTAATAGGTGTACCACTGCCACCCCTTAGTTCCATGGGATATTTGGGCGTTGGAATGTTCCCATGGGACATAGGAAGCTGCGGGAGCAGGACGTGTGTAAGGAAAACCTCTTTCTAACTATAGCCAGATGTGAATGATGAGGGTTCACTTTGCAAAGGCAAGGCAGGTTGCCCTGAACAACAAAACAAACAGGGTATAAAAGGGTATTCTGGCCAATGCAAATATGTGTCTGCATTTTATGGGCGCTCATGTTTTGTTGTCACACAAAAGTCATCATTTAACGGTTCAAAATATACGCTTGGAAAACTTGCTGAAGGCTGACAATAGAAAAACACTTTAGAAGACTGGACGGCCAAAGGGATTCTTGAACCCACTTCTACCACAGCAACATTTGGAATGTTCACACGTAAAGCTATTAAGTTGACTACTCAAGTCCTCTGCGAACGTTTTGTAAAATTCTGAATTTAACGAAATAGACACTTTTAAACACCTATTTGAAAAAAAATCAAGACAAACACCTGCAAATACACGTACTGTATTGTACACATTTTTATTGTATCAATGACAAAAATACATAACTAAAACCATTCCGATCAATACTGTGTTGCTGCATATAGCGCTTTTTGCAAAAACACTCTAACCAGAACTTTTTTGCTTACGATTTTAATCAATGATCCCCTTTTTTAAATAATACGTTTAAGAATATGTTCATGCGTTGTCTCTGTGTTGCTCAAGGGGACGTAAGGACAACACAAAAGCTTAAGTAATATTTCCAAAGCCATGGAAAGGGCGTTTTGAGCACCTTGTGTGGCTTTGTAAAGAAATTTAACACAAAGCTGCTACTTGTGCAGTGTAATGTCACACTTCAATTTCAATTTCAATTTCAATTTGAGAGGCATTCTTTTTATGGAGGATGGGCGTTTTCATGTATCCACCAATGGGTTTTGGTGCATTCTCAGATTTACTAAATGTAAGTAAATGTGGAAATGTGTCCTCAGTGTGGTGTAACAAGGACAAATAACCTTATTTCTTCTTGTTACAGTGGTGTAATGTAAAACCCCACAGTGCGGGGGGCCCCAAGCTCCAGGGCCCCCCCTCAGCAAAAGTAGTAAGTAGTGGGGCAGGGAGGTGGGGCCCTGTCCGTGTGGGGTTGGGAGGTAGGGCCCCCCATGTACTTTTGCAGGGGAGTCCCATCCAGTTTGTTTACGCCACTGCCTTGTTATTTCCTCTTTCCATGTTTCCTCATTCTGCAGCACACATAGAAAGCGAAAAATGCCTCTATGGATTGTTGTTTTTGCAGGACAGAGTCCTTTCATGCTTGAAGAAAAAACTTGCCTGTAACACACGTACCTTTACAAAATGGTGCAAGGGTGCCTATGTTGGAGCTAGGCACACTGTGCCAGAGCAAGGAGAGAGTAGAAATGCTCCACATCTTTGCAAATATGGAGAATTTCTGATTTTTCCATCTCACACAATACAGCACATCAACTTTGTTTGAAGCTCTATGTTGAATGAAATATTAGTAAATCTCCCCCTACAACTCTGTCCTTAAAAAATACACATTGGGGGTGTGTTGGAATGATTCTGAGTTAAACTGTGGTGGGGCTTGTGAGCTACTGGCAGCTCTCCAGTCACCTGTAAGTAAGCCTGTGATAACATGCACTAGCGCATGAGTCTTGCTTGCAAGATACTGTTGTTAACAAAATAACTTGGAGCCTCCCCGTTTCTTGTTGGCCTGCGTGACACTCTTCTTTACAGACTTGTAATTGGTCACTGCAGGGCAAGCATCATTTCCGTTCCTTTCTGTGGAGGAGGGACCATGGACCAATTGATTCAACGTAATCAGTGCCCCTACGCTGCTCCTGACATGATGGAGGTACTATTTTATCCTTTTTAACTTCTAGTGCCCTGCAAACAGCAGACATGTGACTGGCAAAAACATGCCCAACAGGACAAACAAATTGCAAAGTTTTCTTTTCTATAGTTCATTTTCTTATATTTTCCCAACACAATCCTATCTAACCCACCACATCCCAATCCACCCTAATCCAAAACAACCCACCCCAATACAAACCACTGACCCCACCCTACTCCATTCCAACACCCTCCTATCCAATCAACCCATTCCAAACCACCCTACCCCAATCCAATCCACCCAAATCCAATCCAACCCACCCCATCCCAATCCAACCCACCCCACCTCACCCCATTCCAATCCAGCCCTCCTCAATCCAAACCACCCCAATTTTATCCACCCCACCCATTAAATACCATTCCAATTCAATGTACCCTATCCCATTCATCCCACTCAATCCAATCCGCCTCAATCCTGTCCCACACTTCACTCCAGACTACCTCACTCCAACCCACTATCATTCAAATCCACCCACTCCAACTGAATCCACTGACCCCAATTAAATCCAACCCACTCCAATCCACCCCACCCAAATCCAATCCACCTCATTCCATTTCAATCCACCCAACTCCAACACAATCCACCCCATCCCAGTCCACCCAGTCCAATCCACTCCACTCAATTCACCCCACTTTACCCCATTCCAATCCACCCCGCCTCACCCCAATCCACTCTACTCCAATTCAACACACTCCTATCTAATCTGCCCCATCCCAATTCACTCCATTCCAATCCAATCCAATCCACCCAAATCCAACCCACCCAATCCAACCCACCCCACCCCATTCTAATCCAGCCCTCCCCAATCCAATCCACCCAATCCCATTTCAAACCACACAAACCTAATCCATCCCACCCATTGGAAGCCCCTCTAACTCAATCCACCCTATCCCATTCACCCCACTGAATCCAATGCATCTCACCTCAATCCAATCCACTCCAGTGCAATCCAAAACACCCCATTACAATCCTCCCCAACCCTCTCCAATCCAAGGCCACTCCAATCCACTGACTCAAATCCACCCCACTCCAGTCCATCCCACTCCAATCCACCCGACCCAATTCCAATCCACCCGACTTCAATCCACAACAGCCACTCCAATTCACCACACCCCAGTTCAATCCACTCCTCTCAAATCCAATCCACCCACTTCACCCCACTGCAGTCCACCCCAAGCCAACCCAATCCACCCACCCCTTTTCAATCCACCCCAACCCACTACAATCCAATTCAACCTACACTACTCAAATCCACCAAACTCCACTCCACCTCACTCCAATCCACTGCATTCCTTTCCACCCCACCCACACCAACCCACTCTACTTCACCCTACTCAAATCCACCACACTCCTACCTAATCCAAATCCACCCCATCCTAATCCACCCCAATCCAATCCAACACACTCCACCCCACCACACTCCAATCCAACACATTCCTATCGGATCCACCCGTCCCAATCCACCCAAATCCAATCCATCCCACCCCATCCCAAACCAATGCACCCCACCCCACCACATTCCATACCAGCCCTCCTCAATCCAATCCACCCAAACCCAATGCAAACCACCCAAACCTAATCCACCCTACCCATTAAATCGAACTCCAATTCAATCTACCCTATCCCATTCACCCCACTCAGTCCAATCCACCTCACTCCAATCCAATCCACGGAACTGCAATCCAAACCTCCCTGCTCCAATCCACCCCAACCCACTCCAATTACATCCAACCCTCTCCACTCCATTCCAACACACTCCATTCCACATTATTCCTCCCCCAGCCCACTCCAATCCACCCCAGTCCAATTCAATCCGCCCAATTTCAATCCAACCCACTATAATCTACCCATTCTGCTCAATCCAATCCAGCCCACTGAAACGCAGCCCACCTTACTCCCCAATCAAGTCCACCCAACACCATCCAATCCACTCCACTTCAATCAAGTCTAGCCACTCCAACCCACCCCACCCCACTCAAATCCAATCGAATCCACCTACCCCACTCCACCCCACCCAATCCACCCACGCCACTCAAACCACTCCTCTCTGCTCATTCCACCTCACTCTAACCATTCCAGCTCACTTAATCCCAGTTCAATGCACTCCACCAATCCAACCCACCCAAATCCAGTACAATCCACCCTCTACAATCAAATACATCCAGTTCACTCCGCTCCAATTTACCTCACTCCAATCCACCCACTTCAATCCAATTTACCCCACTCCAGCCTACCCCACTCAAGTCCATTCTGCCCCACTCCAAGACAATTTACCAAATCCAATCCACCCAACTCCAATTCAATCCACTCAAATCCAGTATAATGCACCCCACTGCGCTCAACCCCACTGCAAAACTACCCACTCCAATCGAACTCACCCAACCCCACCCCAGTCTTATCATTGAAATCCACCCACTCCATTTGAATCCTCACACCCAATCCAACTTGACCAATCCCACTCCACTCCACCTCACCCCACCCCACCCCATTCCAATTCACCTCACCCCATTTCAATCCATCCCTCTCCAATAAATCCAACCCATTACAGTCCACTCACTCCAATTCAACCCACTCCACTCAATCCACCCCACTCCATTCCACTCCACTCTACCCCTATCTACCCCACTACCTCAACCCAACCCCACTACCTCAACCCGCTCCAACCCACTCCACCCTATTCCAGCCCACTCCAGTCCATTTGACACGACTTTGCTGTATGACACTGCACTGTACAATGCTGTCTGCCACTCTCTGCCACTGGACTCTACTCACCCTACTCAACTTTACAACACTGTACTCCATGCCACTACATTTTTACCATGCTGCACAGCAGCCACACTGGTGTACAAAATGGCAAAAACAGAAAGCCAATATCTCTTGTATAGGCAAAACCTATTGGCTATGCAAATGCTTGTTTATTTCTGCTGGTAATCCTGCCTATTGCACTGAGTTATCAATGCTACTAATTGTTTTTTATGTTGTCACTGTTCCGCACTAATAAAATTAGTAGTTCGGGGTGATTTTCATTGAAAATCAGTAGCTTTTACTAAAGAAACGTTAGGAGACTCATGTTCTAGTGGAAGAGATCAAAAAGATTGGGTGCACATCATCGCTGGACAGAGTCCTAGAGGGTCCTTCAGAGGGCCCTTCCTGTCACAGTTATTGCAAGAACACTGTGAAGGCCCTTAAAATCTTTTCACGCACTCACCAATCTCATTCCTCATGTGTGCCTGACCAGCCCTGTAATGACATTTAAAATTAAGCAGTGACAAAGCAAATAGGTCTGACTTTAATGTGCTGACATGAAAACAGGTATGCACAAATGGTATTTGCATGTGTTAGTTCATTAAAACAAGATCAATTAGCACTACCAATGCTAAGTGTCCTGATAGTAACAAGGATTTTCAGCTTCCTAAGCTCAGCGATATTTTGGCATTTGGTTAACTTTTTCTGCAAGCTACTGGGCTGCTCTTTGGCCATTTTTTGCATTTTGGCACCATCTTGAGGACATAATGAATGGCATCAGTTGCCACCAGCCTACAGTGGGATGAACAGAGCACCAGTCGTGACTAACTCTGTGCAGATAAAGTGAAGTTCAGGTGCAGCCTTCTCTAATGAAAAACTCCAGCTGTATCGGAATTGGCAAGAGCGTGAGGCCAATAGAACCTTCTCCAATAAATACCGCCCTACACTCTAGGCTTCAATGTACATACCCACAATCTGCCATCCAGAGAAGTTCAGCTAGCTGCAAAGAGACAGGAATGCATGCTTGGTTGTTGCCTGGTTTGTTTCCTCTTTTTTATATTATAATACTGTACTATTGTGATGGGAGTTTCCACGGATTATTGTGTAGTGTGTGTGTATTCCTGTCTTTTGAGTTTGTACTTACACTTCTGTTGCAAGTGATGCACTTACAGTAAAAACAAAAGAGATTGCTTTCTATAAACAAACAAAACGCATGAGATAAAAAAAATACACAGTGTGCGCTTTTGAAATGTAAAATAGTCCCTTAAGAATTTAAATTCAATTTGAGGCAGAATAATGCTGGACTGGAGAAAGCAATAATGCTTTGGGTGGAGCCTAACCCCTCTCTTTGTGCCTTTTAAACATTGAAAGCAATAGGTCTTGAAGACAGCTATGCTGTCAGGCCAGAACTAACAACGCATTTACCAAAGATCACACCTAGTTAGGAAGCAACAGTGTTCCATCAGCCCGTGCAGTGGGAGTTTTGTGCCTTGGTTGAATGCCTCAGGGCATCTGCATGAGGTGAGAGCAGCGATGGAAAACTTTCATACCTATAATGTAGGAAGTTGGCTCTGTATATACTATCTCAAAGTGAGAGATAGTGTGTACAGAGTCCAAGGGTTCCCTTAGAGGTTGATAGTGGCAAAATTCTAAAATACTAATGTTCTATTTTGTGGTAGTGTGGTCGAGCAGTAGGCTTATCAGAGGGTAGTGTTAAGCATTTGTTGTACACACACAGGTAATAAATGAGGAACACACAATCAAAGACTTAACTCCAGGCCAATAATTATTATGTAGAAAAATATATTTTCTTAATTTATTTTAGAACCACAAGATTCAAGATTTTAGGTAAGTACATAAAATGCAAGGAACTTCACACAGGTAAGTATAGAACTTTGATTTAAAACAGTAGTACACACAGTTTAGGTTAAAATGACAATAATCGATTTTAAAAGTGGACACTGCAAAAATCAACAGTTCCTGGGGGAAGTAAGTTTGGTTAATTTTCTCAGGTGAGTAAAGCATTTACACAGTCAGTCTCCTGGGCATAGGCAGCCCACTGTTGGGGGTTCAAGGCAACCCCAAAGCCACAGCACCAGCAACACAGGGCCGGTCAGGAGCAGAGGTCAAAGTAGGTCCCAAAACACATAGGCGTCTATGAAGAACAGGGGTGCTCCGGTCCTAGTCTGCTTACAGGTAAGTACATGCGTCCTCGGGGAGCAGACCAGGGATGTTTTGTAGACCACTGGGTGGGAGACACCCAAGCCCACAAAACACCCTCAGCGGGCACAGGGTCGGCCGGGTGCAGTAGGCAAAGTAGGCATCGGGTTTGCTTTTGAAAGCACTGAAGGGAGCTGGGGGTCACTTAGGCGATGCAGGCAGGGCACAGGGGGGCTTCTTGGGCCAGCCACCGACTGGGCTAGGATGAGGGCTGCCTGCTGGTCACTCCTGCCCTGGTAGGTGGTTCTTCTTGGTCCTGGGGGCTGCGGGTGCAGTGCTTGATCCAGGCGTCGTGTTCCTTTGTTACCAGGCGGTCACAGTCAGGGGGAGCCTCTGGAACTTCTATGCAGACGTCGCTGTGGGGGTGCAGGGAGGTCGACTCAGGGTGTCCACGTCATGTGAGTCACCTGAGAGTCCTCTCTGCAGTGTTTGTTGTCCTGGAATCGGGCCGGGGCGTCAGGTGCAGAGTGTGAAGTTTCACGCTTCCGGCGGGAAGAGAGTCTCTTTAAAAGTTGCTTCAAAGTTGCAAAGTTGTTGCAGTTTCTTAACAGTGCTGCTGTTCTTGAGAGTTTCTTGGTCCTTTAGGTACAGGGCAGTCCTCTGAGTCCTCATAGGTCACTGGTCCTGGTGGATGCGTCGCTGTGCAGGTTCTTTGAGTCTGGAGACAGGCCAGTGGAGCTGAGGCCAAGTCAGTTGGTGTCCCAGTCGTCTCTGCTGGGCTTTCAGGTCAGCAGTCTTTCTTCTTTCTTCAGATTGCAGGGATCTGATTTCTTGGGTTCAAGGTTGCCCCTAAATACTGAATTTAGGGGTGTGTTTAGGTCAGGGGGGCAGTAGCCAATGGCTACTGTCCTTGAGGGTGGCTACACCCTCTTTGGTCCTCCTCCCAGAGGGGAGGGGACACATCCCTATTCCTCTTGGGGGAATCCTCCAAACTCAAGATGGAGGATTTCTAAAGGCAGGGGTCACCTCAGCTCAGGGCACCTTAGGGGCTGTCCTGACTGGTAGGTGACTCCTCCTTGTTTTTCTCATTATCTCCTCCAGACTTGCCCCCAAAAGTGGGGGCTGTGTCCGGAGGGGCAGGCATCTCCACTAGCTGGGATGTCCTGGTGTGCTGGAACAACAGGCAGGATCCTTTGAGGCTCACCACCAGGTGTTATAGTTCCTGCAGGGGGAGGTAACAAACACCTCCACCCAGTGCAGGCTTTGTTCCTGGCCACAGAGTGACAAAGGCACTCATCCCATGTGGCCAGAAACTCATCTGGTTGTGGCAGGCTGGCAGAAACTGGTCAGCCTAGCACTAGGAGTCGGACTGGTATTCAGGGGGCATCTCTAAGATGCCCTGTGGGTGTATTTTACAATAAATCCCACACTGGCATTAGTGTGCATTTATTGTGCTGAGAAGTTTGATACCAAACTTCCCAGATTTCAGTGTAGCCATTATGGAACTGTGGAGTTCGTAACTGACAGACTCCCAGACCATATACTCCCTATGGCTACCCTGCATTTACAATGTCTAACGTTTGGCTTAGGCACTGTAGGGGCATAGTGCTCATGCAACTATGCCCTCACCTGTGGTATAGTGCACCCTGCCTTAGGGCTGTGAGGCCTGCTAGAGGGGTGACTTACCTATGCCACAGGCAGTGAGAGGTGGGCATGGCACTCTGAAGGAAGTGCCATGTCGACTTAGTCATTTTCTCCCCACCAGCACACACAAGCTGTGAGGCAGTGTGCATGTGCTGAGTGAGGGGTCCCCAGGGTGGCATAATACATGCTGCAGCACTTAGAGACCTTCCCTGGCCACAGGCTCCTTGGTACCAGGGGTACCATTTACAAGGGACTTATCTGTGTGCCAGGGCTGTGCCAATTGTGGGAACAAAGGTACAGTTCAGCGAAAGGACACTGGTGCTGGGGACTAGTTAGCAGGGTCCGAGCACACTTTCATTCATAACTGGCATCAACAAAAGGCAAAAAGCTAGGGGGTCACCATGCCAAGAGAGGCATTTCCCTACACCTATGTTTTTTAAAATGTAGAAAATATTGAAAGACAAAAAAAGCAAATCATGTTGAAGACAGGCCAGGCAGACCACAGTCTGGTGGAAGTCTCCAAAGAATAAGGACTTCTACTAAAGACTTCATTGGCATTGCACCACTTTGTAAACCCTTGCGCCACATTTTGCCACCACCAGGCATGATGTATGCAAGGGGGGCATTCCCCCATTGGGGGGGGTCACAAAAATGGTTCAAAGAAATGTAAGAGATTTCCTTGCGCCATTTTTTGGGCACTTTTAACGCCTGCTCTTAGCAGGAGTTAAACAGGGACATGCCATTAAATACAATGGGCCCCTATGTACTCTGCAGGAGTAGCACCAACATTTTGGTGCCACTCCTGCAGAGTACATCAATAGTGTCAGGAATTCTTGCACTATTGCCCCATACCCCATGCCACTGTGCGACGTATTTTAAATATGGTGGACACTTGGTGGTGGTGGTGGGGGGCTAAGGGGCACAAGGAAAGTGGGTCCACACAGGGTGCAGAGCCACTTTTCTTAAACTAGCACCTTAATATTTCCCCTCAGTTCCTCATTGTTATATTTTTATGTGTTAGTGAGCGCTGTTGCTTAAGTCATTCTCTGCCCTTCTGATTGATTCAAAATTGTGGTCCTACTTCCGTGTTTGTGTAATGTCCTGGTTTTTGGAATTCAAAATTTGTTCACCCTATTCCGAAACTTGCATTGGTTTGGCTGACACTTGGGGCCATCGACGGTCTAAACACGAGATTAGGTAGGCACTCTGTAGGGAGGAAGGTCATCACTCTGGAGGATTGCTCAGGCTCTCCTTAGATGTCTATCCGCAATGGTGTGCATGCCCCCAGCCGCAGCATGAAGCACTCTGAGAACCCGAAGTAGTGAGGAAGTACTAAGGTGGGATGAGGCTGAGAGCCCAGCATGTAGAATTGAACTGTTGCTTATCATAGTTGCAAATTACAGGGAAAATCCTATCCAATGCAAAGTCCTGGTGACATGCATTGAGTGACAATTTGCCAAAACATTTGAAATATTGAAATAATGTTTATATCCAACTATGATGTATTTTAAAGTTCAAAACAAATAGGAAGGATTTAACAGTTTTCCTGTACATTTTGATGTTAATTACAGGTAGAACCAACGTGTTAAAACAAGCATTTGCAATGTAATGGGTCTTGCATTTGCTCGATTTAGAGCTATTGGTGTTGTAAAATCCTACCTGGACTATTATTGCCACATAAATTGAAAAAGAAAAGTAATACAGTTTTACATAAACAAGACGATTTTAAGCGCCACACCATGAGCATGAAGGAATACACAAAAGGAAACAGAAGTTCGCTCGCAGTAAAATTTATTGGCAAATGTGCAATTATCCAAGTAACAGGGTTGATATCATTCAAAGTGTTCAACTACTGCCCAGCAAGATTGTTCTGCGTAGGAAATAAAAAAACTGAGCCTTGTATGTTTTCCGTAGTTGGCCGGGGCACTCGAGGAGGGCTAAACACTGGAAAATGCACGTATAAATGCCTTTCATAAATGAAAGCAAGCGATTTTAAAAAGACAAGCCCAGGAACCAACGAAATTGATGGGCACGCGGTGGGCGTCGTTAAAAGGCCACGGGGAGATAACAGCAGGCTAGAACGCTTCTGCACTCGGCCCCAAAAATGCCAGCATATCACCATATGAGCCTCTACTGGAGACGGCTGTTTAGTATATATGTTTTTTTCTTCGTAGGCAGTAAACATTATAATTACCATTCAATGACAATGAGTTGTTTCCTCACCTGGTCTTCCCATTAATCTCATCACCTTTTTCTTTTTTATAATCCAATCTCCAATGCCCTAATTTAAATATTGCAGAATTGCAATGCCTGTCTCCTCATGAATATCCATTCACCTTCCTAGATATCTGGCATTACTTCTGTTGTGATTCATGCACCACTGAAAAACTGAAAAAGTTTACCAGATTCCCCCTTTGTGGTTACGGTTACATAAACTGAGTAAACAAATGTATTGGGTCCTGAAGAGTTTTGCATCCTTCACAAAATCCATTCACATTCTCGCCTAATACTCCTGGACTAATGCTTGCAAATAAAACTTTTGCTGATCTTATGACATGTTACACCTCTTCCAGCCCTTTAAATATATGGGCTTTCTTGTTGGCTCCAGTGGATGAGAGAGGTCGTCTGCTCTGGGAGAAGGTTGGTGATGGAGTTTATTTAATCATTCCTCCAAACGGGAATTCTTGCTGTCCCCACTGTATACACCACTATTCGTAAAGTGGTATTGTAAATGGCTGTATCTCTGGTACTTTTGTAGGGGAAGAACCCTGGTAAATGGAGGGAAACTGGTTGTCATCCCAAGGATGTGTAAAGTTATTTTACTAAAATGCTAATTATTACCACCAGTTCTTCTGTAAATGAAATATCTCTCACATTTTCTTTTAGTTCATATAACATAGGCAGTTTTAAGTGGAAACTCTACATCCCTGACATTCTAGAGTTTAAAGATAAATCTCTGCATCTCTAGTTTTTTAACCCATTTAACGTAGTATGTTTCTTGACTGACTATTGCACTATTTTTGCAGAACTTTCAGACCTTTACTCAAAACACTAATCAATCTGGTAGGAGTCAACCTAATGCAAGCCTGTTCTTTGCTCCGAAAATGTTATTATTCTCACATTAGAAGGTCTGCCAATGGTCTGTTCAGCTCCTTCCAGATTTCAACAATCAGTACATTTAAGTGACTTTTACTGAATATTTGTTTTCCTCGATTAATCTCGAATTCTGGTCAGAGGGTTGCTAAGTTAGGTGGTGGTTGATGATGTGTATGTTGCTTTAGTACTTGTCACAGGTGACTCAGTGATGTCAATTGACTTTATTCTTCTGATTCCTAATAACTAGTACAGTGATATGAGAAATTGGGTCAATCACGCATAAGGTATTTTGCCTCCTTGTTATAATTCTCTGAAAGCAAACTAAAGAGAGATTAAACTGTTGGCATTGTTTGGAAAGTACATCTCATTTGTTCTTATAGTCACTCGATGGGGAATTGGTCAGCATTTATATCCACTCCTCATCTGACTCTAATTCTCTTATTCAGCCGTCAAGTTCTGGCGTTGAGAATTTTTTTAAGGCCTGGTGTTAGCCAAGACATTCTCATTTTACTAAATTATATATAATAATTGTAGGGATTGTCAGCCAGCCCTCGTCATCCATTAGTCTATTGTTGTGCTATTCATATATTCTTCTGCCCAGTACCACAAACATCATGGGCAGTGGGTCAGCCAACTGCAGCCATTAGCTAACTTCACTGTGATTCATGGTATTCTACTATTTCACAAGGAGCACATCCACACAAAGTAGTTCAATTCACTTACTTTTCAGGGACTGCCATGACAATTTGAGCTTTTTAAGTAAAACAACTGTTTTGGTTTTAGACATTTTTTTATATTGGCAAGGGCCTGGCAGCCCATCCAACAAAGAAATTTTACAAAACCAATGCCTGAAAAAACACAAACGTTGACAGAGCTATTAGTCTGGTAATCAATGTCGAACCTGTTGACTTTGCCAATGTTAGTTTGTAAAAGCAGAACATGTAATAGCAGAGGCTGGTATGTTTTTGACAACAATGTAGCCACTTTTGTTTGTTACAAAAAAAAAAAAAAAAAGTGTAAATGGCAGCAGTAGTGCCTGCTTCGCACTTTTTCCCAATCTTTCATCAACGGTTACCCATGGTGGGTGAACAAATTCCTTGAACTTTAAATTGTTAGATAGCAAACAAGGGCTGTGGAGACAGTGCGATACTGGGCCCCTGGGTCACCCAGCAACCGCTGGAAGCATGATGTAGATGCATTTACTGGTAATGGAAATGTCAAAACAGGACAGGCCGGCTTTCAGGCGCCGTGGCTGTCTTTGGAGACTGTCCTTTCGTCTCATTTAGACACTGGAGGACAAGTATTTCTTCTTTGCCACTCCTGATAGACTTTGCTCTGCTAAAATCATTTTTATCCGTGTTTTCTTTGTTAGTGAAGTAGTGTCACGGGAAGATTGGAGCTCCACACGCTAGGTGGCTGCTATAGAAGGATATTAAGTAGAACAAGACTTGTTAGACAGTAACAGCACTTTGTGGAAGACGCTTCAGGTTTCGAATCACGTAGAAAACATTTTCTACTATTCCATCTAATTAAAGTAACTCTCGTGTAAGAGCAAAGAAGGATTCGGGCACTACGATCAATCTATGATGTCACAGCAGGGAGAGATACGGAGTATTGCATAGAAAAAAATTGGCAACTCTTCAGGAGTGCAATGGGAGCATAGTCAGTGAGTGTGGGGGAGGGTTCTACGAAATGGCTAAAACCATGACATTTTTCGGTAATTATACTCGTCACTGTATATAAAATAGGTCATACACCTTAAATGAAATATAAATGTAAGATAAACTAATCTGTGGAAAATGCGCTCTTTTACGTTATGAAACGTCAAGTGGTTAATGAGATCACTGTATATAGCCAGGGCCACTGGAATTATGCAACAGGGGAGGGTCAAATTATGGGGTAGGGTTGAATAAAGTATGTGCAAAGAAAAGGCAAATTATGCGGCATTATGCAGCACAATATGTGATTGTATTACTTCATTATCTAGTCACTTTTAGTGTGGAGCCGGCAATAGCATGCCCTAGCGCACGTGTCTCACTTGTGTTGGAGTGTAGTTATCATAATTAAAATTAACATGAAATGTTTGCAAAGTAATGTATAATGATGTCACATAGAAAATTGTATTAATGTGCTTTTAACAGAGGCGCTTGAAAATGTGCCCACGGGGAGTGGCCATCAATGTATACGATGATTAATGAAGTTGACTAATAATGAATTGTTGATGTACCAATGTGTGGTTTTATGTTAGCATTAAGAATTATATGTTAAGGTTTTGCTAAATTAATTACTAGGCCTTAGTTAGCATGAGTCAGGGTCTTGCTGTCGGTCTCATATTAAATGTGTTTTTCTAACGTGCAATGTGCTGACTTGCTGAAGGACATGTAGCTGTACTTTTCCAGAAGCTAGAAGATGTGTGTAAATTCTTTCTCATGAGATTCGACTTGCTCAAGGAGACATTCTTGCTGAATGCAACAGTGTAAACTTGCAACAGGTACAAGGTCGCCTGAACTGGTAAAGACAATGGAACTACTGACTGAGCCTGAGAGAATAAAGTCTGTACCTGACATTCTACCCGTTGGAGACGTCAATTACAGGAGCCAATAAACTATGTGAGAACTGTTCTAAAGTGAGAATTCTAATGAGGTGATTACCTGATTACTGGACGGAGATAATGATGCTCTAAAATTTGCCCAATTAGAAATTACGTGCCTTTTGCTATTACCTAGACACTTTGTCACTCTGTCTTAAATACTTTGCTGTTTAATTCTTCGAACTATCCTTATCTTTGTCCTGCCCGAATCATACTTTTCGTCCTTAAGAGGGAAGTGTCCCGTACTGCCTGTCTTGCTGAACTTTGCTGTGTTTCCTGGCTGATGGCAAATCAACTGATGTCCTGAACAAGAAGACTGACTCTGTATGCTGACCCATTACGGAGGGTAACTATATGATAATGAAATTGTAATTGTCTGTTTGCCTTTCCTTTCTAGGTACCAACTGCTAACTTTTGATAGAGACCATAGTTAGATGTTTTCTAAATTTGTGTTGCTAAATTGTTTTGCATGAAGCCCAACATGCTAATGCTAATTCGAGGTTAGTTAAGGAGTTCACTAAAACGGACGCAAATAGACAAATGACTAAATCAATGCTTTGTTGAATAATGCGCTAATGATACTCTGCTAAAGTAAATCCATGTTGACGTTGTGCTTTGTTCTAATGTTCATGATCTTTGCGTTGATGAAATCTTATTCTAGTTGCCACATTGTGACATTGCTGATGTGTTTTCAGGTTTTGAGACTAATAAACTTGCTAGTAGAGTGTAACCAATAGGGAATAAAATAACGTAAATCTTACTAAGTTTTGTGTGGTTATTCATGGTTGAAGGGTCATGGTGTGATCAAACTTTATTAATGCATTTATCTAGATTGGTTTACTTTGACATATTGAATATTGAGAAAATTATTGACCGAGTGATTTATGTGCTGATTAGTTGTCTCGTTCTAAGGTACCTTCAATCAGGGTCAAAAGATTCATAGGCCTAAAATGAGTCCCAGACAAATTAAATTGCCTAAGACAGGAAGCGTTATCACTTGCAAGCGTCTGTTGTTATCTAAAGAGGGCTTGGAGCCCACCAGTTGTTTACCATATGTTGGCTTTCATGGAACTCTTCCTTAAAGTCTCATAATTCATCACTGGAGGTCTAGCATAATTTACATTTTTGTCTGTGGAGCAGAAACCAAGCATTGCTTAATTCAACTTAATCAGTGCCCATCTGCTGCTCCTGACGTGATTGCGGTTCTTCTTTTCAACTTCTAGAGCCCTGCAAACAGATAGTGTTTGACTGGAAAAAATGTGCCCAGCAGGACAAACACATTTTCAATAGTTAACTCTTTTATTTTATTTTGCCAAGTCTTCTTTTTCTCACTTTGTACTCATGTTTTTTTTTGTTTTTGCTTGTGGGCACTGTTCTCAAAAGATGATAATTATCGTGTTTGAAAAATTGCAAAGCAACACTGTTTCTTTCACATGTGTAATTTCCAGAACTATGCTTTAACACATAATCGTGCAGTACATCTCCATCCACCCCATTCCAATCCGCCCCATTCCATTTCAAGCCAGTCTACCCACCTCACCACACCCCACTCAATCCAACTGATGCAAGACCAATCCAATCCACCCCACTCCAATCCTCCCCACTTCAAACAAAACAACTCACCCAAATCCACTCCAACCCACCACACTCCTTACTTTAATCCAAAACAATCTGCCACACTCCAATCTGTCCCACTCCATCCAAAACAATCTTCTCCAATCTGCCCCACTCCAATTTTCCCCATTCCAATCTATCTCACTCCAATCCAAAACAGTGTGCCCCACTCCAATTTGCCCTATGCCAATCCAAAACAATCTGCCCCACTCCAATCTAGAAAACATCTGCCCCACTCCAATCTGCCCCACTCCAATCCAAAACAATCTGCCCTACTCCAATCTGACCTACTCCAATCCAAAACAATCCGCTCACTCCAACCTGCCACACTCCAATCTCCCCCTCTGCAATCCAAAACAATGTGCCCCACTCCACTCTGACCCACTCCAGTCTAACCCATTTAAACCTAAAATAATCTGCCCCACTCCAATCCAAAATGATCTGCATCATTGCAATCTGCCCCACTCCAGTCCAAAACAATCTGCCCCTCTACAGTCTGCCCCACTACAATCTGCCCCACTGCAATTCAAAACAAAACAATCCACCATACTCCCTTCTGCCTCAGTCCAATCCAAAGCAATCTGCCCCACTCCAATCTGCCTCACTCCAAATTCCAAACACTCTGCTCCACTCCAATCTGCCCCACTCAATCCAAACAATCCACACCACTCCAAACTGCCCCACTCCTATCCAAAACAATACACCCCACTCCAGTGTGCCCACTAAATCCAAAACAATCCACACCACTCCTCCGTGCCCCATTTCAATCCACATCAATGTGCCCTACTCCAATCTGCCCCGACTCCAATCTGCCCCGCTCCAATCTGTCCCACTCCAATGCAATCCACTTTAACCCAATCCAGTCCACCCCACCGCACTCCATCCCATTTCACCCCACTCCAATCCACCCAATCCAACACAGCCCATTCCAATCCAGCCCACTCCAGTCCAATCCACCCCATACTACTCCAGTCCTCCCCACTCCAGTCTAATCCACCCCACTCCAGTTCAACCCACTTCACTCCAGTCCAAGCCAATCCACCCATTAAATCCATTCCACCCCATTGCAATCCAAAACACCCTGCCCCAATCCAGTCCACCGCAACCCAATCCATTCAACTCCAATTCAATCAACCGTGCTCCCATCCAACCCACTCAAATCCACAATTCATCCCACTCCAATCAATTTCACCTTAATTCAAACCACTCCAGTCCAATCCACCCCACTCCAGACCACCTTGATCCACCTGATGTCAATCCAATCACCAAACACCAATCCGATCCACCCCACAACAGTCCAGTTTACCTCACTCCAATCCATAGCACTCCAAATAATCACCCCACTCCAAAAAGGTCACCCCACTCCAGTACAATCCACCCCACTCCAGCCCAATCCACATCACACTAATCCAATTCACCCCATTCCAATCCACTCCATTCCACTCCAGCCCAATCTACCACAATACACCCCACTCAAATCCAGTCCACTCCTACTCAATCAAATCCACCCCACTCCAGTCCACCCCACTCTAATCCATTCCAATCCAATTCAATCAACCCCACTCCCATCCACCCCACTCCCATCCACCCCACTCAAATCCACCCCACCCACCTCCAATCCACCCCGTCCCAATCCAATTTACTCCAGTCCAATCCACCTCAATTCAATCCACCTCACTCAGTTTGGTCCAGCTCACTGCAGTCCAATCCACTGCAACTCACCCCACTCCAAAGCATTTGATCAAAATCTAGTGCCCCCCACTCCACCCTAATCCAATCCAATCCACCTCACTCAAATCTAATTTACCTCACTCCATTCTGTCCCACTCTAATCCACCCAACCCCAATCCAATCCGCCCCAAACAAACCCACCCCAATCCACCCCACCCCACCCTACTCCAATCCAGTCCACCCCACTCCAGTCCACCCAATCCAATCCACCCACTCCATTTCAATCCACTTCACTCCAATTCAGTCCACCCCATCCAGTCTATCCCACATCGGTCGAAATAACTCCAGTCTAATCTACCCCACTCCATCCACCCACTCCATTTCAAAGTACTCCAATTCATCAGCTCTAGCCCAATCCAATCCACCCACCCCAGTTCAGTCTACCCCACTCCAATCCAGTCCTTCCAGCCCACCCTACTCCAAACTAATTCACTCCAATACACCCCAACCCACTCTCGTCCAGTTCAGTCCAGTCCACCCACTCCATTCCACCCCTCTCTAAACCACCCCATTCTAATCCAACCCACCCCACCCAAGACCAATCTAATTTACCCCTCTCCAATTCACTCTATTCCAATCCATCCCAATCCAATCCACCTCACCCCATTTTAATCCATCCGACTCCAATCCACCTCATCTAGTCGACCCACTCTAGTCCTCCTCATTCTTTCCATCCACTCCAATCCACCCCAATCATACATCCTATCCTACTCCAATCCATCAGACTAACTCAGTCCACTCCAACGCACTCCACCCTGTTCTACTCCACTCCACCCCACTATACACAAGTGCACTCTACGCCACGCTCTGCCACTGAACTTTACTCCCAGCTACTCAACTCTACAACACTCTACTCCCCCACTCCACTCTCTGACACTCCATGCCAATAACCTTCAGTCATGCTGATGTACAACATGGCAAAAACACATTGCCAAACCAATAGCTCAAGTATAGGCAAGACTAATGCTTGCTACACTTTTTAACACTGTCTGGGCATTAGTTGTACCTCATTCATACCAGTTTTACATCCAAATCTAGCAATAAACTACAGGAAGGTGACCAGTCAACCTTTACAAAGGTCCTCCCACTGCGCTGCAAAATGTTGTAATGTTTTTTAATAACCTTTGAAACATTTGAGCTAGAAATTAATTTTTGTGAAAATCAGAAGATTATGCGGCCGGTGATGGATTATGTCGCAAATGCGGCAAATCGACAATTATGCGACAATCGCTGCAGTCGCACAATCGCACAATCACATAATTCCAGTGCTCCTGCATATGGCTATGTGTGTAAGCAGTCACAGAATTAAATCCTTTCAGATTGGATCCCTAGACAAAAAAGTTCCAGTTATAAAAATAATCTTTGCTTTGGTAGAACACTTGAATTGCATACTCCTCAAATAATGGGAACTTACTGCCAGCAGAACACAAAAAGAAAATTCTTATTTATTGGGACGTTCGCTAGAGCATGAGGCACAAGAATGGGACCCTCAGTGAGGGATCTGGTTTTTGGGGATAAAGTCTTCAAAGATCTGTAGAAATTGTAGTGTACCTGTGCTACACACTAGATGGCACACACGCTTCTATGTCAAGAATCTTAAGCCATAGAAATCTCACCTGGCCTGGTATGCCTGTGCCTCTCAAGGGCATGATAGATCTTATTAGAGACATTACAGTTCCAAGATGATGCAAAACACAAATGAGTGTGTCCTCTAGAGATTTGGGTATCATACTGCTCTTCCCAGGTAAATTGTCTTAACAGCTTTATATTATGGAGGAAGGATTAGATCCATACACGGATATGGTTCTGTTTCGGTGTGTTTTTTTTGTTCTAGTATTGCATTGCTATAGCCAACACGTGTTTTGCTCTGTTGTGGCATGTATGTGTATTTCCACAGGATTAGTAAACATAAAAAGACTCTGCAATCACTTTTAACAGAGAAAAACTTTCATAACTCTTCAGACATATCTTGTAGGTTTCTGAGATGTAGTTGGCCCTGCGTTCATATGAGTGCCTTCAGAGCCCCACATCAAAAACAAAGTACATAATAATGGGCATTGATTGGAAGGCCTTGAGTGTGTCAGACCACAACGTTTGCTTACAACTGCAATATGAGATAAATTTCGGATCACCTTTTCACCTTAGTGTTCTCAATATTGGAAAGGATATCAATATAGTTTTTATCTTGGTCACATTTCCTGAGGCTTTAGTTACGTTTTGATTCTATTATCAAGTTCCCCAGAAAAAAATAGGTTTCCTTATTTATACTTTCATGATTTTTTTGAACAAGGCACCAATTCTCTGACAGTAAATGATTTTCACTTTCAGAGATCCCAGTCTTCGGTTCATATGTAGATCCCCAATATAATATAATATAATATAATATAATATAATATAATATAATATAATATAAAACTCTCTGGCTGACTGAAAAGAAATAGGCGAGTTGCAGACATTAATTTGTTCACCTTGAGTTTCAATCACAACATCGCACTAGTCAATGTTAAGAAGGGGTCCACCCTCTTTCAAAACTATCACAGTATTAGTTTTTCAAACTGGAGTGGGAGAAAGTGAGGATGACTTAAACGAGATGGGATTGACACTCACGCCTAGTGCATTGCTCTGTCATTCTGAGTCATGGGCTAAGACAGGAAAAATGTTAAATGAAGCAAAAACTTTCTTAGGTGGACATCTCTTGGTGAGAAATGAATCTCTAAAACAGTTTGCTGCTTTGAAAAAATGCATGTCTGTTTCCATCTCCAATGCAAACAATGTTTTCTGGAAAGAAAATACATTGAGATACATTCTTGTAACATTTTGTTAATTGTAAACTGTGCCCAAATGTTGTTGATAGAGATAAAAACAATATCAATGTACACCCTGATTTTTGTGCGCATAGCAACAAACTTGCATCACTGTTGACTATTCCAACTGATTTGACCTCTTCATCAACACAGAGTTCGAAATACGTGGCCAGGAAAGCCCTATGACCTAGGCCTGAAGCAACTGATTGACACATAATGGATGGGGTGAAACGTAACCCGTAGACAAACACGCAAACAAGAAAAATCCAGATCGATCTCTCAAATAGGCAGCAACACCACAATTGTCATAGGAGATTGGTCCCTAATAAAATACAATTGGCCAAAGGGGTGCACATTTCCAAAACACCATAAAATTAGATGTCGCACAAAGCAAGGAACACTCAGCCACGCGAGATCGAGACCCACCTGAGCACTTTATCAGATGGTCAGATTTACAACTCCACAACTAGGCCCAAATTCCTTTCCACAAAGAATATATAGGATTGTTTTAAAACCCTTCAAAATTTGTATAAAAAGGTGTTCAGAACACTGTAACTTTGACAGACAGTCATCAGACCCCAACTCTATACTGTGCTCTAACGGCTGCTCTGTTTAATTAAACCAATTGTTCCTGTTCCGCCAAATGCCTCCAAATCCGCATTCGAGCAACAATGCCACCAGGTTTTATAAACCTTTCTGTTGGAGACAATTCTTTTCTTTTTTAAGACTTTGTATTCCTAGAAAATTATCTTATGTATACTGTGGTAAATATTTTTGGAAAGACTAACTTAGATCATTGACATTTTCAGGGAAACCTAAATGAACAATCTTCATTACTGAAAATGTTCTCATCTGATCTCAGAAACAGGCATTTTGATTTTCATAAGTGTTATACTTGCCACCACTACTGGTTTGCATTTTTGGCAACATTATAGCCTACAGATTCATCAGGGTCATCACACTGCTTTTGGAAGCTGGGGATTTAACCTTTAGAGGAGTCACATACACCTTCTAGTGCAAAAATAAAGCTATCAACAACACTCTAAGAGCTCTTCCTGAAACTTCTCCTGGTGGCCAACATACCTGGGACCTACCCTCACTCCCACTGACCACACCAAAAACTACAGCATCATCTTGGAGGACAGACTCACAATGGCCAAATAAGTAAATTCTGTCACCTCCTCTTGCTTCTTCGTCACATGTATGCTCCGAGAAATATTCCAGTGGCTCCCCACTGACACCAGATGTACATGCCCCAGCTCAGAGAGCTACACTGGATACCAATTAAGAAGCAATGCCAATTCATACTCCTCACCCACACATTCAAAGAACTCACCAGTGTTGGACCTGCCTACCTCAATCATCGCTTCTGCTCCCTCTAACCCACCAAACAACTACACTCAGCCAAATGCCACCTTGTGCAAATACCACTCATCTGCAGGAGCATATCAGGAGGATGCTCGTTATCCTTCATCGCGCCAATCCTTGGATGAGCTTCCATGACACATCAAGACCACCACATCCTTACTAGAGTTCTGCAAAAAACTGAGGACCTGGCTATTCAACTAGGTGTCTGATTGGCCTAGGCAAAAAGCGGGGGGGGAGGGGCCGGGAGGTTAGTGGTCCAGTGTACAGTCTCCCAAATAGTTACAACCAAGGCCAGGGTACACTGTTCCAAATTAAACAAAAAGATCTAGGGAACCTAGTGCTACAGGAGCAAGAACCCTCACGCATCACAATGGATGCCTGGCATCATTATCGGGAAATGCTCCTCGCCAGGCCGGCGCTGCAACACCTGACGGGCTCCCCGAATGGGGGCTCTAAGCCGTACTACTTTTATAGTGACTGGTGGGTTCGAACTATAAAAGGGAAAAATACCTAAATCCAGGCACTAGTCCAGGTAGGAGAGCAAAAAAAAGGTTTAAAATTGGTTATTCATCTCCAAATAACATCATAAATGTAATCAGTAAGTAAGAGATGAAGACCAAGATTAAAAACCAAAGATGAAAGTGAAAAATTTAGTGCAATGCTCAAAAACTTTCAAACACTCCAAGAGGACTACAATCATTGTAGTACCTTTAATACAGGGTTGACATGTTTCGCGTCTAGTGGTCCATCTGGATCCATTGATGCTTCATCAGGACCAAAAGATATTGCTTCTCCAAATAACAATTTAATGAAAAATGAAAAAAATGAAAAAAACAGTCACTTACATTCAGTCAACTGATATTGTCAAGAAAAGGTCACCCTAGAAAACATAAATAAAATACATAACACCAAAGTCAAGTGAAAATCAATCGTGCACAGTTGTTCAGTGAGTGATCATGCGAAACTATGTTAAAAAATGTGCTTACCATCCCCATCTGAGAGATGTGGCTCCATGGGAAGCGCAAGCCAAGAACTAAAGAGGACATTGTTCATAGTAGTCATCAAAAAGTAAACCATTATCACAAAAGAATGTATTAAACACATCCATAATCATGAAGCGGATCAGAAACAATAATATGTTCATAGTATAAACCAAGTTCCTGCAGTATGATCAGACATATGAGTAATACCTGTGTTAATTCACTCCGGTTTTGTTTGTCACAAAAATCGGCTTATCAAAACAACATTTTACATATCGAACACCCCAACAGATGTAGCCGACCGGACTGTTACCATAAATGAAAAGTATAGGCCCTCAGTAAAAAGGATCGCGCATTCAAATTTCTAAAAGTAGAGAGCAGCGCGTACTTACAATTATGTCCGCGGTCCTTCATGGTGGACCTACCCTCCTGTTTGCGTCCCCGTCAAATGACAAGAGGACGCTATCGGAGTTGCGAGATATACGCTGCAAGACACGGAAGCACAACATCTTCCGGCTCGCACGTAGTGGTCCTGGAAATAAAGAAAGGACTCACTGAAAACGACTCCGGGGCTCGTGATGACGGCCCCAGGAGAAGAGTAAAAAGAGGGCACAACGTTGAACATTTAGAATAGAAGGCAATGTCAACTTTTATTACAAGTGACACAAAACTTATGAATGTAAAAAATCTTATTGATGTAAAAAATCATCAATGTAAAAGTCAAGACGTTCTACCTAATCATGAAAAATAATACATGATTAATCAAATGGGAATAGAGTGTGTAAAGATAGGTGGAGTTAATTTACATATATTGATCCTTAGTAAAGGAGGGGTCAAAAATTAGTTCTCATGACACACTGAGGATGGTAGGTACGAAATCATCCGATATACAGTATGGTAATGATCATGACAGTGAGGTCCAAGGTATCTCATCATTCAAACCCCGTACACTGGTCCCTAATTTAAAGACCCATTTTTGTTTAGTCCTAAATAAAGATGCTGGGTCATTGGGTTGAGCTCTGGGTGCCTCCAAAATCACTCACCATAAGTCACCGGGAGTATGCGGAGTGTCTAGGAAGTGAGCACAGAGTTTTGTGGTGATCCTGTTGCATCTAATATTACTTCTGTGTTCGTTGATACGTGTCTTCACAGGTCGTGTTGTCATACCAATGTACCGTAACCCACATGGGCATATTATCATATAGATGCAATTCTTGGTATTGCAATTGGTATGTTTTTTAAGTTGCCAAGTGCCAATAGGGTCTAAATTCACTGTTGTGAGATGCCTCGTTAGTGAGCAAACATTACAGTGGCCACATGGGTGATGTCCTAACACTGGGGGGAGATCCCATAAGGTCTTCTGGGTGGATGTGTCCCGAGGAAGTTGTGGACGTGTGTGGACCACAATATCCTTAATATTGGCAGTACATTTGAAAGCGAACAATGGTCTTGGAACTTGGATACCTCCACTCGTTAGTATAGACCATCTTTTACTAATCAGTTTTTTGATATAGTTGGATTGTGGAGTGTAAGTGGACACACAAGTTAATCTGGTCTGAGGTTCTTTAACTATAGTTTCTAACAGGGCATCCCTATTATTGTTTCTAGCTCGCTTGCGTGTCAGATTGGCAATTCGTGTGGGATAATGCCGTTCATAGAGTTTTTCTTGAAGGGCATCAGCCTGGCAGTCAAATTCTTAGGATGAGTTAAAGTTCCGTCTCAACCGCAAGAATTGCCCAACAGGTAAATTATCTCTTAGAGACTTTGGGTGATGCCTCTCATCTAGCAAGAGACTATTGCGGTCTGTCAGTTTGTGATAGATGCTCGTAGACAATTTGCCTCCGTTAATAGTGATCATGAGATCTAAGAAAGGTAAATGGGTGGATGACACATAGAAGTAAATTTTAAAAAGGGATCAATGGTGTTGATCCAGGCTAAAAACTCGTTGGTAGAGGTCAATGGGCCTTGCCAAATAATAAGGATGTCATCAATGTAACGTTGCCACAATCTTATATGGTTCTGAAAAGGATTAGCCAATGGTAAAATATGCTTCTTTTCGAAGTCATATATATATAGACAGGCCAGACTCGGTGCAAATGTGCTACCCATAGATGTCCCTCTAATCTGATAAAAGAATTGATCTTCAAATTGAAAATAATTTTCCGTTAGGGCTAGTATAGCACACTGCATGATGAAGCAAACAGGGATGGACAAGAGGTCTGGATGCTCAAAAAGAGCCGATTCCACAACCTGTAGGGTGGCTTCTTGAGGGATATTGATATACAATGCTTCTACATCTAAGGTGATAACGCCTTGTACATCCCCAGAGCTATTGATATTTTCAATCAAATTTAGGATGTCTTTTGTGTCCTGTAGATAAGTTGAGGAACTTCTCACCAAAGGTTGTAAAAAATGGTCACAGAAGATCGATAAAGGTTCTAAGACTGAGCCTTGGCCTGACACAATCGGACGCCCTGGAGGCGGTATTTTACCTTTATGAATCTTTGGTAAACAGTAGAAGTATGGGGTCCAAGGGTGGGATGTATCAAGGAATTCAGCTTCATTTGCGGAAATCCACAGATTACTTTTAGCTTCTTCAATTAGACATCTAATCTGGATTTGTATTCTTCCAGTAGGGTCGCTCGTTATTTTTTCATAGTAGGTGGAATCACTTAGAAGATGTAAGTATTCACGCTTATAATCAGCAGTGTTCATGATCACGATGGCACCACCTTTATCGGCCTGTTTGATGACTATAGTGGGGTCAGCTGCTAAAGACTGTAATGCCTTTTTCTCTTTTGTAGGTGTATTAATGTAAGGACGTTTCGGACAAAGCTGGTTCAAGTCGTCTAGAACTGCCTTTTCAAAAGTTAAAACTTCACTAGGCATAGTGGTTGATGGTCGAACAAAAGTAGATGGTTTTCTTAAACCTGAATCAACGATTTGTGAGTCAGATTGTTTATCCTTGAAAAAAAAGTGTAATCAGATTTTACGGAACAATTTGGATATTTCAATGTGTAAACAAAACAAATCCTCCTCAGGTGTGGGCACAAAACCAAGGCCTCTGTTTAGTACATTAGTTTCGTCCTCCATAAGTTGTCTAGAAGAGAGGTTTACAACTAGGTTCTCGCCAGGGATTTTTGACTTGGCTCCTTGTTACCATTTGGGGTTCCTCTCGGGACCACTGGATATGTCTGCCTCTTCCTCTCCTTCTACCTCTTCCTCTGCCCCAGCCGCGGCCTAAAAAAGGCACAAATGTCACCATCGGGCGGGGTTGAAAGAATGGGTATATGGTGATTGCCGTGGCATTGGGTGGCTGACAGGGTAAGGAGGATAATTAAAGAACGGTTGTGGTGGGTTCTCATCTGTGCTCCATCCATCAGACTAAGATCCACTACTATAGTTACGTGTTTTTTTGTTAGACGAGGTGGATTCGTCCGATGACCGAAATTGATTGTCTAAATCATAATCCTCTTTAATGTAGGAGTAGACCTTCTCTCTACTGAACTTCACGATGTCCTTCTGAAGTTTAGTAATCTTTTGTTGGGTTAAAAACTCCTTTGTCTCCTTAAGTTCTGCGTTGATCTCTGACAGACGGCTCTTAAAGGCTGTCAAAGTAACTGTGGTCTTCAGGGTGTTTTCTATTGCACTGATTTAGATGGTCATGGAATCAGCCAAACGCTTGGAAATGTTAATGATCAGGACCGCCCAGTCCCTGGTACACTTCCACGCTATCTGTGCCCAATCTTTTCTGAAGGCTAAGTGTTGTAAGAATATCCTGGGTATGTTGGATACTAGGAGGCCATTCGGTGCAATGTTAGCGCGTAGATATTCTGTCATAATGGTTCCATGCATGACTGTTTTTATCAACTCACGTTTCAGCGTGGATAGTTTTTCACAATCTTCCTTGAGGCTAACCGTAGGGGCTGATCCATTGCTGCTGAGGATGGAGGGTGTCTGTAAAATTGCAGACACTATATCGTCTGATTGGCCTACTCATATACTCCAGCACCTGTATACCACTTGAGTGATAAGCATGCTATACAAATCATCATAACATAACGTTGCTTGAATACCACTTCCTGCCTCAAGGAGAGATTGAATAAGGTAGTCAAGTTATAAACTAATTGCAGCACAAGTAAGTTCATGATTCTAGCACAGCAATAGTTCACTGATGAGCCAGATGGTTTGGAAGTACAGATGTTTTCAGTCACATCTGTAATGTTGTATTCTCCATAAGAGAAGATATTTTGTGTAGTAGAGAAACATGGTACTACTAAATTGATCAATCTGGAATAAGCTCCGAATTGTTCTTCCTAAAGGGAAAAAGTGTGCAGATGAAATTGGGATATGTTTATCTGGGTATTTGGTTTGGTGAGACAAGGTGTTGTTTCTAAAAAACCTGTATCATCCATAAAAAGTATATCTGCAACATTAGCTTGAGCGATGAAAAACCTCTATGGCAATCTTAATGTCTATTTAAAAGATCCCTTTGTCACCATTACACAAGCAAGTCTTATCACTGCTGATTCTTACAGTGCAGAAACATTATCTGCAAATCAGCCACAATTTTGGATCCATTCCAGTGCTGTTTATTTCACTCTTTGTTTAATCTTCTCGAAGCTGATCTTTAATACCAAATTTGACATTAGGTTAATTTAATTAAGCAGTCTTTGGAGATGGAAGCACAGTTCCTTGATTACTGCCATTGGGCTAGAGACAAATACTGCAAAGGCATTTTACAGGATGAAATCAGGGAAAGACCCGTAGAACTACCTAACCCCTAAGCCAACTAACAACGAAGTGTTTTTCATAAATTGGGGTTGGCGGTGGGAAAGCAAAGGTTTGTCAATAGGTCTTAAGGAAAAATTGCCTAAAGAGAGTTTTGAGGCAGATCACCTAAATTTAAGCTTACGATATCATAAAGAGTTCACACCTCCTTTTACATGTCTAGTTCCATGAATGGTGGGGATGATAGGTGATTATGGGGGATGGGGGTTGTTGTTAAACACACTAGCATGGCAAATACTCGCCTGACTTTGGCAAAGGGTTTAGTAACCTGGGTCTCCTATTAGATTCCTAATACTGTGTAAAGCCAGAAAATGGTCTAGTTGGGCTGCTTTGAAACAAACAAGTGAAATGAGTCATGCTTAATTTAATTTCGGCGTCTGCAAAACAGAGACGAGTCTGAAACTGCATTGAGAATACTTTTTTGTGAATGCTTTAAACTCATTGTATTCACAAATACATTAGTGGAGAACCGTAAAGATACGTAATAATCCACAATATACTTTTTTGATTGAGTGACTTGTCCTTAAGCTGTGAAATTGGTAGGTCTGAGATACCTAGGTTCTTGTGTCTCTTTATATGCGTGCGCTGCACATAAATCCTTTATTTTTGCTGACAAAAAAATGAACCACCACTGTCAAAGCCAATAAGCCAGGCCTGTCCGTGCAAAGCTTGTGAGACACATTTTGCTTAAATTTCAGTTACAAGCATGGGTCGCACACATGGGCAACAAACATTTATGCATTTATAGTTTTGTACAAAACAAAATTAAAGATGGCAACCTATGAAAATTACAGCTATCGTCTAAGATAGAGTGGCAAAATTTGATGCTATTTGGCACCCCTTCTATACAAATATGAAGCGCCTCCCAGACTCCACAGGTGTACTCATGACAATAAGACTGCGAACCTCAAGAATATGTGAGATGCCCTCCTCGGAGGTAGGGAGCCAACGTTCCCTAAGATAATTGAACAATGGGTTACTATTTCGTTCAGCAGGATGATTCTTGTTTAGTACCACTTGGGCGAGGGGGGCAGGCCCTGGATGGTGACTACGGAGGATGGTGGGAGAAGTTGTCTATATATGTGAAACAATGCATTCTTGAAATATCCGCCGCCGGCGAAGTTGGTACTCACCCTGAATTTCAATGCCAAAATGTGTGTCTTACAACCTTTAAAATCTTAAAATCAAGTTGCTGAAAAAAGATGGCAACCTATACATGTAGTCAGCCATCTTTAATTTCTTTTAATGCAATTCTACAAAAACCATTTGTTAACAAAAAAACATTGACAAAGCCAAAATATCAGCAACCAGCGCCATACCTTCAGGTTTGGCCAATGCATCTTTGATTTGTGCAACTTAGTTTTTAGTTTTGTTTCATAACGGTAGACTGCTTTTGCTTTCAATTCCATGACCCACTGTGGAATTGTTGACTTTCAATGGAAAGCATTTACCATTCAGCTCTGAACTTCAACTGAAAGAAATTACAATAATCACAGCTAAGGACAGGAAGCCTACAGAGGCACACGCAATTGACAAGAAGATATTTATCCATTTCCTGCATTATCCAGTCTCTGCTAAGTGAGTCACTCTTAAGAAGATCAAAAGTGTGTGTACATTTTGTTTTAATGCAAAGGGGTGCTTCTTTTGCAAAGGGTCGATTTAACTTAATAATGACTGAACTGGTGCTGAAAAATATGACACTAATTATTCATGTTCATGAATGGCATCTTGAGAGGAAAAAATAATAGCATTCGCCTCAGTCTCCAAATTTAAAACATTTGCGCATGTGTATGTGTAAGGTCTAAGTAAATACCTCAGAGTTTCTAAGATTTCCTGGTACTTTTCATGTCAGATCACCAAAACATCTCTGACATGTTGCCTGCATAGCTGCTGAAATACACTGCAGGGTCAGTTTCGATTTTTAATTTAGGTACTTAATATACGACTGTCATAAGTAGAAATTTCAAGGAAACATATATGCATTTTAATTGCTAATAAACTTCCGCCCTCGGATCCCACCTATTCACACTTTGAAAGAATGCGTGCTTGAGCGACTTTAGTGTAGCATGTTGGCAGATATGGTCTACTTGTCATCACGATAGCGCAAAACAAAAACCTAAGGAGAAATGTTGAGCACCAAGAAGATAAACCATTAGCATAAGAGCTCATCGCTGCACTGTCTCCTTCAAATTTACAAATCCAAATACTTGCTCTCAAAGAACCAAACCAGCTGTTACACATGAATGATCGGGAAACATTTTCTATCCATACTGTAGGTTTCCTGGCACCTTTGTTGCAATGTCTGTGTCTGTTGTCTGCAACTTGCAATGCATCCTGCAATCTCTATCTCAGTGGCAGAAGTTGTTAGTTTACATTGCCATAGCATGCAAAAAGGGTTATTTTGCTCGTCATTAGATTTTATATAATCTTTGTAGTTGTTTCTGTTACTCCGACCAGTATGTGAGGCACATCTGTTCTTTTCAAGTTCCAGCAATCTACCATGGATATTCTATGTAGCACCACCTGCCCTGGTTGTAAAGCATCTGGTTTGAATACATAAGCACTGTACCTTCCAGGTGTACCTTCTCTTTGCCAGTACCAGACAGAATATTCTAAGACAGTTGTTGTCCGCCAACGCAGTGATCATCCTTATTCACCATGTGTGCTTCAAGAGGACGAAAATGTTTCCAACTTCACTAGGGTCAAATATATCTAAAAAGGCCAGAATAAAGAAGTATCTACCATCTCAAGCATTTAATTTAGCGGGCATAGCTTTCCTAGATGTGACACAGAAGAGCTTGTGCAAAGTATCCTTCATTTCTTGGAATTCTCTCTCACAGAACACTTCAGAGGCATGTGAATGGTCTGACAGATTCTTTGGCAGCTCTAAACTGGAGCTTTGAATCCTTTGTTCAACAGTTCATGAAAGAACCAAATGTTGGATTGCAGATGGAGGACCAATGGAAGCTGATTCCAGTGTTTAGTAGTTAGAAAGATAAAGGACTGAACTCCAGCGTGCAGCCTACAAACTATAGGAAGAGTGAAAAGGTTGCATTTGTACAGCAAGCAGGGCAATAGCGATGATGTTTTGAAGGTATGGCAGGGCTTTGTCAGGGCTTTGTTGTAGAAAGATTTGTAAGCCTACCAGAGGGATTTGAAGAGCAATTGTTTGGCATTTGAAAGCTTGTGCAGGCTCCGGAAATGCTGAGTTGGGGAGTTTCTGAGGAGAGGCCCAGAACAAGATGGTCTGCAAATTTCTATATTGTATAGAATCCTACTATCAAATACTGAAGAATTCATAGGTACAGATAAGTACCATAGTCCAAAAAAGACATATTCGCAGCCTGTCCTCCAAGAGTCAATTAGAAGAGGAAAGAGTCTTTAAGATACCTGAATGTAGACAAAACAGCAGAGACCTTGCTAATCTGTATGGCAAAGGAGAGGTTCTTATTCAAAAGGATATTCAAATTTCTTAGAAGGAAGGAACAAGGACTCTGATGCCCATCGAGTGAGCTCAAGATTGAAGGAAGCCCACAAATGATTATCACTTTGCTTTTCTCTGTCTTCAATTTAAGCTAATTCCACTTTATTCAAGAAGCACCAGAGAACAATCTGGGTGTCACTGGCATAAAACAACACATGTAAAAAGGCAAAGAGGCAATGTCAGAAGTGGACCTTCATATCTTTTAGTCTAGGAACTCGAGCGGGTTGTTTAAATTGCCCTCACCCACTAGATAGTTGCATGCTTCATCATAGGGCATGCTATGACACTCTCAGTGCAGACCAACACTGAGAGTGGAGCAAAATGTGTGTTGGTAAGGGTTGTTATCTTATCTTTTGAAGGGATCCACTTTGCAGCCCTAGTTAAAACTGTCTAAGGGGGTATGCAACTTAACTTCATTTTTAGGCCTCTCTTCGTAGGGTTAAAAACTCATATGTGTGTGGGTGAACTTTGGGAAATTACTGCCCTGTCCCCCATCTGCTTCTATAAACATGTTTATGCTCCTTTCTTGCCCCCCAGAGTCACTGGCCTTTCATCGGGATATTAGATTCTGTACCTTATTCTTTCCGTTTTCCCCCGCTCTCCCTTTTTACTGATTATTTAAAAGTGGGTCTGTTAACTCTGGCCATATTTCTCCATTTTCAGTAACACCTCAGTAGTTTCTGTGGAAAGAATATATGTCATTCAATTTTATCCGTGCAAGATTAGGAGGGATCACACAAATACAGGTACCATGATTCACTGACTAAGCAGTCAGGCTTAATTTAAGAAGCATTGTGTAAAGTATTTGTGCAACACTTAATTACAGTGACACAGTATAAAAACACCAAAAAAGACTCAGCACCAGTTTAGAATAATAGACAGTATTTATCTGATTACAACAAGACCAAAACAACAAAAATCCAATCAGTAGAAGAGATTATATGAATTTTTAAAGAATAAATGTGAAAACAGTACTCAGATGTCTGTAGTGGTAGATAGGTTATTTTAGGTCACAGGGGACTGGTGCAAATCCAAAATCCAGGCTGAACACGATGGAGGGGAGGCCTGCTACAGAATCTACGCAGGGTCCCCTGACCAGTACCTTTGTTGGAGCGATGTGTCGATGGCAGGAAGACGATGCATCAGTATTTCTCCTGCACTAGGATGATGGGTCATCATCAGGCTCCATGGAAGTGGATTTGATGCTTTGTCACAAGGCCACACAGAGTGTCATCGGTGGTGAAGCTGATGCCGCTGTGTCATCGATGTGGATGCGATACAAGGATTTTTCTGCCACACCCGGGCCGAAGTGTGGATTCTTTTAGTAGTAGAGGTGATGTGTTGTTTCCGTGAAGGGGCAATAGTCATATTTAATTTACTTGTAAGTCCCTAGTAAGTGCCACTTTATGTGCCCAGGGCCCTTAATTTAAATGCTACTACTGAGTGCATCACTGATTGTGCCACTCACTACAGTAGCCTTTCAACCGTGTCTCAGGCCTGTTACTGCAGAGCCTGTGTGTGCAGTTTAAACTGGCATGTTGTCCTGGCAAGTGTTCCCACTTTCTACGCCCAAATATTCCTTTATTTACATGTAGGTACTCTTAAGGTAGGCCCTAGTTAGCCCCAAGGGCAGGGTGCAGTGAATTTAAAAAGTTGGACATGTACTTTGAAGTTTAACACTCTTAAATTCATTTTTCACTTTGCAAGGACTATCTCTCCCATACGATAGCATTAGGATGATCTTAAAATAACTTTTAAGTATGATTTATAATTGGGTATGGATAGAGATGTGGTGTTTGGTGTCCCTGGACTCACAATTTAAAATCACAACTTATGGTGAAGTCGGATTTTAAATTGTAAGTCAGAAAATGCCACTTTTAGAAAGTTGGCATTTTCAGACATTAACTATTCTGTGCATCTGCATACACATCTGGGGTAGATGACAGCTGGACTTTCAGCATTTCCTCTAGACAGTCGCACAATGGGAGGTGTGACTTAATGGCCCTTAATGGTCTATTAACTACCTTGGTTGGGGGGCGGAGCTCAGCACTGCCTCTCTTACACCTGAATAGGGCTGTGCCTCTCCCCACATAAAGGGCTGCATAACCCTCTGAAGAGTGGCTCGAGCCAGGGAGGGCAGGACTGGGACCTTGTGGACTTGAAATGAAAGCCTGGAAGTTTCTCCCACCTTCCAGAACCAGGGCACCAGAGTATAAATATTGGACCCCGAACTCCACCAAATCAAATTTTTACTGGATTTAAGGAAACTATGCTAGTAAGAAGGACTGCTGCGCTGCCAGGAGGGGCTGCCACTCTGCAACTGCATTGCTTTGTTGGCCTGTGTGCTGTTCTGTAGGAGGGACTGCCACTTTGCTGTTTGCCCTGCTGTGTTGGCCTGCTGCCTGCTGCTTCTATCCTGAAGTGAGAAGAACTGGACTTGTTCTCTACATCCTCTATATCCTTGCATCCAAGAGTCTCCAAGGGCTTGCTGGATTGTCCTCTGTTCTGCAGTCTCAGGGACATCAATTACTGTCAGCGACTCACCTGATACAGCACCTGGACTCCATCTGCGAGTCTACCCTGCCAAATGGTTCCACCTCAGCCCTGGACCTTGGAAGTGGGCCTAAGGTGCTCTGCCTTCTGTGGTTCTCATCAGAACCGCTGCAAGGTATTGTGAAGCAATGTGAAGCCCCACAAAGCCTTGCAGGCCAGCTTCTCAGAGCCAATGCTGGATGACACAAAGCCTTGCAAAGCGACGCTGCACAGACCAGGCACCAGGGTTTAAGGTACTGTGTTCAGTGGGCCCAAGTGGTTCCCTGTAGTGGGCCAGTGCTCCATCACAATTAGCCTGAACTTGTGACCTTGTCCCAGTCCAGCATAACCAGATAAACACAGTTGGTGCTTTGCTCTTCTATAATCTATTTCCACCTGAATCTTTAAAATTGCAAATCTCAGGATCTACCTATTGGATTTTGTGCTGTATTGGTCTTGTTTTAATCAGATAAACATTATCTATTTTTTTGAACTGGTGGTGTTGATTTTCACTATGTGACTGTAATTAAGTGTTGCACAAATACTTCACAAATTGCCTCTTAGGTTAAGCCTGAGTGATGTGTGCAAGGCTACTAGGGGGTGAGCACAGGCCAATTTAGGGTATTTATGTGACTTAACCTGACTAGTATTATGGTCCCTACTTGGACAGGGAGTATACATCTGCCGACTTCAGACCACATTTCTAACATTGGTGATCAGCGGTGAGGGTAGGACTTGTATTTGTGCAGTGCCTCACAGTAATTTGGTGTACACTACTACTCACTCCTAGACCAATTTGAATCAATTGTCTCTGATCCCCATTGGCATTTTTCTCTGTTCTTTTCAATTGGCATTTTTGATTTTCAATTTCCCTAATTGGCACTTTTATTTTTACTCCAAATTATGTCTTTGGTTGGAGGACAGGAAGGAGGAGAGAAAGTACAGATTGGAGCTGGCTAAGTTGGAGAAAGAGAAGGCCTCCGAGGAGAAAAGGCTGGCCACGTAGATGGAGGATAGCCGAAAGAGATTGGCTATGGAGATAAAAATATGATATTGGTTCGGGAGAGAGCTGGATATCAAGGTCAGGCAGGCAGAGTCCAGCAGCCACAGTGGCAGCAACTCTACAGTGTCTTCTAAGGTCCACATACCCAAGAATTTATTGTCTGAGTTTGTGGTGGAGTCAACATAGACAGATGGTTGGAAGCACATGAGATTGCCGTATGGTTGCAAGGGTCCCTAAAACATATTGGTGAGCTGGTTTGTGGGGGCGGATTCCTAGTGAAGGGAGGGATGCTCTCTTGGCCTTGACACAGGATGACCAGATGAGGTATTCCGCCATGAAGGAAGCCCTGATCTGGAAGTTTGGTCTAACCCCATAAAAGTACAGACAGAAATTCATGGAGGTACTCTGCAAGGCACAAATGGAGTGCCCCACTCCAAAGGCTTTAGTAACATGGGTCTTCTATTAGATTCATAATAGTGCGTAAAGCAAGAAAATGGTCTAGTTGGGCTGCTTTGAAAGAAACAAGTGAAATGAGTCATGCTTAATTTAATTTCAACGTCTGCAAAACAGCGACGAGAGTTAATCTGCATTGAGAATAATTTTTTGTGAATGCTTTAAACTCATTGTATTCACAAATATTTTAGTGGAGAACTGTAAAGATACGTAATAATCCACAATATACTTTTTTTTTTTGTGACTTGGTTGACATATATTATGTCCTTAAGCTTTGAAACTGGTAGATCTGAGATACCTAGGTTCTTGTGTCTCTTTATATGTTTGCGCTGCACACACAATTCTTTATTTTTGCTGACAACAAAATAATCCACCACTGGCAAAGCAAATACGCAAGGCCAGGCCTGTCCTTGCCAAGCTTGTGCGATACATTTTGTTTGAATTTCAGTTACAAGCATAGGTCGCACACATGGGCAACCAACATTCATGCATTTATAGTTTTGTACAAAAAAATAGTTAAAGATGGCAAACCATGAAATGACAGCTATCGTCTAAGATAGAGTGCAACATTTGATGCTATTTGGTGCCCTTTCAATACAAATATGAAGCACCTCCCAGTCTCCACAGGTGTACTAATGACAATGTCTAAGATTCTGCGAACCTCAGGAATATGCGAGATGCCCTCCTCAGAGGTAGGGAGCCAACCTTTCCTAAGATAATTGGACAACGGGTTACCATGTCGTTCAGCAGGATGATTCTTGTTTTGTACTATTTGGGCGAGGGAGGAGGCCCTGGATGGTGACTATGGAGGATGGTGGGCGAAGCTGTCTATATATGTGAAACAACGCATTCTTGAAATATTTGCCGCCTCGAAGTTGATACCCTGAATTTCAATGCCCAAATGTGTGTCTTTAAACCTTTAAAATCTTAAAATCAAGTTGTTAAAAAAAATGGCAACCTATACATGTAGTCAGCCATCTTTAATGTATTTTAATGCAATTCTACAAAAAACATTTGTTAACAAAAAACATTGACAAAGCCAAAATATCAGCAACCAACGCCATACCTTCAGGTTTGGCCAATGCATCTTTGTATTGTGCAACTTAGGCCCATATTTATAATTTTTTACGCAAATCAGCACCAGGGCAGATTTGCGTCAAAAAGTTTACCGCTGGCTAACACCATTCCAACGTGCCAGCCGGGCGCCTTATTTATGGAATGTCGTTAGCTGGCGCTGCGTCCTGGTTTGCATCAAAATAAATGATGGTAACCAGGCAGCGGAGGCGAAGGGAAGACTGGGGTTTGTGCACCAAAGAATGGTGCAAATCAGATTAGAGTAAAAAATATTGGCTCTAACCTGACTAGCACCATTTTTTGACGCACAAACCCCATGGAAATGACTCCTGTCTTAGCAAAGACAGGAGTCATGCCCCCCTGCCCAATGGCCATGCCCAGGGGACTACAGACCCCTGGGCATGGCCATTGGGAACAGTGGCATGTAGGGGGACCCAAGTTAGGCCTCCCTATGCCACTTAAAAAAAAATATATATATACTTACCTGCACTCTCCATGGATGGGGTCCCCATTGGGTGGCAGGGGGTGTCCCTGGGTGCAAGGAAGGGCACCTGTGGGCTGCGTCCATGGTCTCCCACCATGGAAATGAGCCCACAGGTCGCTTAATGCCTGTCCTGACCCAGGTGTTAAAAAACGGCGCAAATCCGGCTGGGCGCCTTGTCTTAAGGCCTGCCTCCTTCTGTGCGTCATTTTGACGCCAGAGGATAAATAAGGCGCACATGCCTTAGAGTCATTTTGTGCATGGGAACGTCTACCTTGCATGTCATTAGCGTAAGGTAGGTTTTCACGTACAGAAAATGACTTAAACTCCATAACTTTGGCGCTGGACGGGTCTAGCTCCAAAGTATAAAAATGGAGTTAAGTTTGCACCAAATTTGTGTAAAAAAAAATGATGCAAAAACGGCGCAAACAGAGTATAAATATGGGCCTTAGTTTTTAGTTTTGTTTCATACCAGTAGATTGCTTTTGCTTTAAATTCCGTGATCCACCGACTGCTTTTGCTTTAAATTCCATGACCCACTGTGAAATTGTTGACTTTCAATGGAAAGCATTTACCATTTAGTCCTGAACTTCAACTGAAAGAAATTACAATGATCACAGCTAAGTACAGGAAGCCTACAGAGGCACACGCAATTGACAAGAAGATATGTATCCTGTCCTGCATTATCCAGTCTCTGCTAAGTGAGTCACTCTTAGGAAGATCAAAAGTGTGTGTGAATTTAGTTTTTTTAAATCCGAAGAGTTGCTTCTTTTGCAAAGGGTCGATTTAACTTAATAATGACTGGACTGGTGCTGAAAAATATGACACTAATTTGGGTAGAAATTAATGTTCATTAATGGCTTGTTAGTAAGAAAAAATAAAAGCATTTGCCTCAGTATCCAATTTTTAAACAATTGCGCATGTGCGTGTAAGGTCTAAATACATACCTCAGAGTTTCTAAGATTTCCTGGTACTTTTCACGTCAGATCATCGAAACAACTCTGACATGTTTCCTGCATATGCCCTGCAGGGACAGTTTCGATTTTTAATTTAGATACTTAATATACGACTGTCATAAGCAGAAATTTCAAGGAAATATATATGCATTTTAATTGTTAATAAACTTCCGCCCTCGGATCCCACCTATTCACACTTTGAACACAAGTCAAGTTATTATTTAAACTGCAAAAAGAGTCTTCATGTTCCTTTAAACACAATGCTAACGGTGTTAGCGTAAAAATTTACCTGGGTGCGTCAAAATAACCAGCACGGGCCAGTGTGCGTTGAAAAAGGTAAGCGGTGTATCGATTTCTCACCTGCAAGCAAGGTTGTGCGTCGTTTCTCCTTCTCCGGTCCAATTGCATATGCCGTTTCTTTCCCCGCAGGAGACAGATCTATCGATCCTGACAAAATCTGAGGTCCTGGCAGGTTTGTGTTTTTTTTCCACACCCAGGGATGTTGCGTCATTGCAGCCTCCATCAGCGATGCCGAGCGACGTTTCTCCAGCCGCGTGCGTTGATTTCCCAGCCACGCTGCAAGCGCTGTGTCGTTTTCTGCCAGCGGCGCATCATTTCTTTAGCCGCTCTCGGAGGTTGCGTCGGAAATTTCCCAGCACAGCGATCTGTGCATGGGACTGGATAGGGCACCACTTGGCAGGGCAGGAGTCTCAGCAGAGGCTCCAGGTGCTGGTAGAGAGAAGTCTGTGCTGTCCCTGAGATTTCAACACAAGGAGGCAAGCTCTGTTTCAAGCCCTTGGAGATTTCTTCACAAGCAGGAAAGCTGACCAGGTCCAGTCTTTGTCCCCTTGCTCAGGCAGAAGCAGCAACAGCAGGATAGCTCCACAAAGCACACTTTCAGGTAGAGCAGCACTTCTCCTCAGCTCTTCAGCTCTTCTCCAGGCAGAGGTTCCGCTTGATGTCCAGAAGTGATCTAAAGTCTGTGGTTTTGGTTGCCCTTCTTATACCCATTTTGTCCTTTGAAGTAGGCTTATTTCAAAGGAAAGTCTCTCTTGTTTGTGAAATCCTGCCTTGCCCAGGCCAGGCCCCAGGCATACACCAGGGGTGGAATACTGCATTGTGTGAGGGCAGGCACAGCCCTTTCAGGTGTGATTGACCACTCCTCCCCTCCCTCCTAGCACAGATGGCTCATCAGGATATGCAGACTACATACCAGCTCCCTTTGTGTCACTGTCTAGAGAGAGCTGCAAACAGCCCAATTTTCAAACTGACACAGACAGGGAATCCACAAACAGGCAGAGTCACAGAATGGTTTAAGCAAGAAAATGCTCACTTTCTAAAAGGGGCATTTTCAAACACACAATCTTAAAATCAACTTTACTAAAAGATGTATTTTTAAATTGTGAGCTCAGAGACCCCAACTTCCGCATGTCTATCCGCTCCCAAAGGGAATCTACACTTTAATCATATTTAAAGGCAGCCCCCATGTTAACCTATGAGAGGGATAGGCCTTGCAACAGTGAAAAACAAAGTTAGCAGTATTTCATTGCTAGGACATATAAAACACATTAGTATATATCCTACCTTAAACACACACTGCACCCTGCCCATGGGCCTACCTAGTGCCTACCTTAGGGGCGTCTTACATGTAAAAAAAGGGAATCTTTAGGCCTGGCAATTGGGTACAATTGCCAAGGTGAATTGGCAGTTTAAAACTGCATACACAGACACTGCAGTGGCTAATGTGGGTGGCACAACCAGTGCTGCAGGCCCACTCGTAGCGTTTGATTTACAGGCCTTGAGCACCTCTATTGCACTTTACTAGGGACTTACTAGTAAATCAAATATGCCAATCATGGATAAACCAATCAACAATACAATTTACACAGAGATCCAATGCACTTTAGCACTGGTTAGCAATGGTAAAGTGCTCAGAGTTCAAAGCCAACAGCAACAGGTCAGAAAAAATAGGAGGCAGGAGGCAAAAATATTGGGGATGACCCTGCAAAAAGGGCCGTTTCCAACACAGAATTTAACCATTCTGTGCATCTGCATACACACCTGGGGTAGATGACATCTGGACTTTGAGCATTTCCTCTAGACAGTCACTCAATGGGAGTTAAGGTGTGACTTAATGGCCCTTAGTGGTCCATTAACTGCCTTGATTGGGAGGCAGAGCTCAGCACTGCCTCACATACACCTGAATAGGGATGTGTCTCTCCCCTCATAAAGGGCAGCATAACCCTCTGTAGAGTGGCTGGAGCAGGGACCTTTTGGACCTCAAAGGAATGCCTGGAAGTTTTTCCCACCTTCCAGAAGCCAAACTCCACCAAATCATATCTCTACTGGATTTAAGGACACTCTGTCAGTAAGAAGGACTGCTGCGTTGCCAAGAGGGGCCGCCACTGTGCAACTGCATTGCTATGTTGGCCTGTGTGCTGTTTTGTAGGAGGGACTGCCACTTTGCTGTTTGCCCTGCTGTGCTGGCCTGCTGCCTGCTGCTTTTATCCTGAAGTGAGAAGGACTGGACTTGTTCTCTACATCCTTGCATCCAAGAGTCTCCAAGGGCTTGCTGGATTTTCCTCTGTTCTTCTGCAGTCTCAGGGACATCAATTCTGCCGGCAACTCACTTGATACAGGTCCTGGACTCCATCTGCCCTGCCAAATGATGCCACCCCAATCCTGGACCTTGGAAGTGGGCCTAAGTGTTTCATCAAAACCACTACGAAATATTGTGAAGCAACGTGAAGCCCCACAAAGCCTTGCAGACCAGCTTCTCCGAGATGATGGTGGATGACGCAAAGCCTTGCAATGCGACGCTGTACAGACCGTGCACCAGGGTTTAAGGTACTGTGATCAGCGGGCCAAAGTGGTTCCCTATAGCAGGCCAGTGCTTCATCGCAATTAGCCTGAACTTGTGACCTTGTCCCAGTACAACGTAACCAGATAACCACAGTTGGTGCTTTGCTCTTCTATAATCTATTTTCACCTAAATCTTTAAAATTGCATAGCTCAGGATCTACCTATTGTATTTTTGCTGTATTGGTCTTGTTTTAATTAGATAAATATTATCCATGTTTTTGAACCGGTGTCAAGTCTTTTTGTTGTTTTTCTCTCTGTGACTGTAATTAAGTGTTGCACAAATATTTCACACATTGCCTCTTAGGTTTAGCCTGAGTGCTCTGTGACAGGCTAACAGGGGGTGGTGAGCACAGGTCAATTTAGGTTATTTATGTGACTTAACCTGACTAGGAGTATGGTCCCTACTTGGACAGGTTGTATACATCTGCCAACTTCAGACCCAATTGCTAACATTGGTGATCAGCGGTGAGGATAGTACTTGTATTTGTGCGGTGCCTTATACTAATGTGGTGTACACTACTACTCACACCTAGACCAATTTGAATCAATTGTCTCTGATCCCCATTGCCATTTTTGCTCTGTTCTTTTCAATTGGCATTTTTGATTTTCAATGTTCCCTATTTGGCACTTTTATTTTTACTCCAAATCATGTATCTGGTTGGAGGACAGGAAGGAGGAGAGAAAGTACAGATTGGAGCTGGTTAATTGGAGCAAGAGAAAGCCATAGAGGAGAAAAGGCTGGCCATGTAGACGAAAGATAGCTTACAGAGATTGGCTATGGAGATAGCTCGGGAAAGAGCTGGACATCAAGGCCAGGCAGGCAGAGTCCAACAAGCATGTTGACAGCAACTCTACAGTGTCTTCTAAGGTCCACATATCCAAGAATTTGTTGTCTGATTTTGTGGTAGAGTCAACATAGACAGATGGTTGGAGGCATATGAGATTGCCCTACAGTTGCACAGGTCCCTAATGCATATTGGTGAGCTGGTTTGCGGGGGCGCATTCCTAGTGAAGGGAGGAATGCTCTCTTGGCCTTGCCACAGGATGACCAGATGAGGTATTCCGCCACGAAGGAAGCCCTGATCCAAAGGTTTGGTCTAACCCCATAAAAGTACAGTCAGAAATTCATGGAGGTATTCTGCAAGACACAAAGGGAGTGTTCCACTCTTATGGGCCTTTGGCAGCAGACTAAAGCCTAGGCAGCTGTTGAAGCCACTGGCAGGCACCTGATCTATTGACAGAATGGTTTTCTGTATACTAAGCCTAAGGATCCTGAGTCTGGTACAACCCATGTGCTGGTGGTCCAGATGAGCGGTAAGTCAGGGGGGAAGTGCAAACTATTACCTGTCATTTGCATCCCTTTTGAGTGAGTTGTCATTGACATTGGGGGGGTTCTGGATCCTAAGACATTCATAGGCAACAGATTTGTTCTGGTTTTGGTGGACCATGCCACCTGTTACCTAGAGGCTATCCCATTGAGGACAGTGACGGCACCCGTGGTGGCCAGGGCACTGATAGAGATATGTACCAAATGTGGGTTCCCCCATGTAGGTGATATTTGACCGGGTACCAACTTCATGCCTCATTACATGAAGGCCATGTGGCAGGAGTGTGGGGTAACGTATAAGTTCACCACTCCTCATCACCCCCAAACCGATGGGCTGGTTGAGAGATTCAACTGACCCCTGAAGGGGATCATTATGGATCTACCCAAACCCATGAGGTGTAAGTGGGACGCTCTCCTAAATTGTGTTTTGTTCACCTCCAGGGAGGTATATATGAGTTTTTAACACTGCCAAGGGGGGGGGGACTAAGAATAATGTTAAGGTGGGTATCCCCTTAGACAGTTTTAACTAAGGCTGTGAAGTGGATCCCTTGAAAAGATAGAGTAACAGCCCTTACCAACACACATGTTGCTCCACTCTTAGTATTGGTCTGCACCAGAGTGTCATAGCATGCCCTATAATGTCACTCTCTAGTGGGTAAGGATTATTTTAAGAAACTGCTTGGGATCCCAGACTAAAAGATAGGAAGGAATACTTCTGACATTGCCTCTTTCCCTTTTGGCAAGTGTGGTTTTGTAGATGAAAGGAATGACAATAGAAGAGAGATACCTCTCGCCCCTACATTGGTATGAGGATAGCGTCACTGGCACAAGCCATCAAGGAGAGGACATACAAATTCATGATATGGGGAAAAAGGTAGCTAAACATTAAATAAGGCAGTGCTAGGGGATGATGCCTGAGAAATTCTGCCAGAGAGGAGTTTGAATGAGGATCAGTTAGCTAGAAGATGTATAGCCTGCATACGGTCCGGAAGAAAGGACTTCGGCCAGCCAAGACATGTAGCATGTCGATACTAGGAGAGGCGAGTGAGTAGAATGGAGTGCAACAAAATGTCAAATGGTTTATGGTGAAGAGGATCAGGTTGGTCAAATTCCCTTGAACCACTTTCAAACTAAGCTTATCTCGAGTACCCAGCAGACAGCAGACTGGACACAGGTCTGAATCTCGACTGAGAGGAATTCAAAAGAAGCTTTGATTCTAGGAATTCTGATACCTACATGTTGCTATGTTCATCAAGTAATTTGGAAGTGAAAGGAAACAAGAATACTGTGGAGAAACTGTTGAGCATGGAAGGACCTGCAGCAGTGTTATTGACTAGCAGGACAACTAAGGCTTGATTCTCTGCGTTTGTCAGCAGCAGAGGGGATGGATGCATTACAGAGCTGTGCCATAGCTAGCCTGCCAGGCTGTGGGCCAAGTGAAATGACATGAGGTACACATAGCTCTAGCAGACATTCTGGCTTAATAACTGTGATCATTTTTCTTGCAGAAACAGGTGTAAGAGGGGAGACATCTGTCAGGGTGCTGTGGGTCTAAGATCCACACAATCAGTCATAGTATCTGTGCTTTCTGGGGCCTGATCAAAAGTGTTATGTTATAATAATTTGCATTGCACACTAACCATCAGAGGGAGTATCCAGGTGCTGTGCATCTCGTAATTTCAATTTCAAATTGATAAGGAGTTACAAGGGTTGCCAGAATGCCAAATAGTAGAGCTTTTTTCAAGAATAAATACTTGATTATTTTAGGGACTCCCCACAATGATTTTGTGCTAGACTAACATATACAGCAGTGACATCATCACTATTCAGCCAATTTTAGAAAGGAATTTGTAACATGGTTTCACCTCAGAGGAATTTGCCTTATTATTATCCACTTCAAATCTTCTCATCACAAGGCCTCTAACGCATCCTGACTCGAAGAGAGTTTCATTGCCTTAAAAGGATTACAGAAAAAGCAGCAAAACTAGTTATTTTACGTTTTTGGCAGTCACTTGAAGGTAACAAAGAGGTCAAAATAGATTTTGTTTGAATAAACGCAGCTGCTTGTTGAGCTGTAATTTGGCCACTGTAATGATGAAGCTGTGACATAATTATTATTAAGAAAAATACTTATGTCAGTGCATCAAATTGACTTTTAAAAGATTGAATTACTCCTTAAAGTAGAATAAAACCAAACATACTTTGATTGAAATGAGACACAAACATGCTTAATCAGTGATTATGAATGACACTATTGGATCACGTTATCTGGACTGGTTTGCAATTACGTGGTAAGGAGAGACAAGTTATGCTGCACGTTTTCTGAATAAGTGTTCAGGAAATTCTATTGAGCTCGACCACATTGAAAGCCTGCTATGGAGCATAGAGTAGAACCTGGACCATTACCAGAACCACATGGACAATGCCCTCTTGCGAGCCATTTTTCTGTTTTGGTTGGAGAGGACTTCTTGTGGTTGGAGAGGGAATGAGGACCGGCCTCACTTTGGACTTTAGTTTGATTTTTCAGGGACAAGGCTATTTGTTTGGGGAGAGGAGTGGGCCTGTTGTCGGTGGAAAGGGTGTGTTTTTGTGTTTGTTAAAAATAAAAAGGAGATAACTTATTTTACTTGATTTATGCCTCAAATGTTTATTTTGGTGTTTTAGCTTGCAATGCTGTCTTTTAGTGTAGCCTGCTTTTTAAATCTGCTACAGAAGTGTATGACATTTACTTATATCTTTGCACTACTGCCTTCTGCAACTATATTGACCACTAAGGAATGATTGCCATGGCCTATTTTACCTACAGAAACCTAGATACACACAGACCTTTTTTCAGTAGGAATTAATTACTAACTAAAACATTTTACTTCAATCCATTGTTCTTCTCTAACCTGAATAGATGAAGTGAGGGAACCTTCTTACCACAGGGTTTTTATCCAGGTGGCATCCTAGTAGTTGAAGCAGGCTAGCACACTATCAGGGAAGACAGAAGGTGACACTCCCACATATGCGAACTCCAACTGCAGGATTGTTCAAAGGGTTATTCATCACTGTCAACTAGACTGAAAGAAAACAGAAAGTTAGTGGGTCTTATTATGTCATAACTTTAGGAAGACTGAGACCAGACTACCACAACAATAGTATTTGACACACAACATAGAACACCAGATATGATAACACAAATTAGCAATATCAACTTTTTATAAGGAATGGTAAATTTGGGAAATGAAATCATGGTGTCAGGAGAACTGGGCTCAGAGTCAAGAGGATGGACAAGGTTAAGCGTTTACGCAACTCACAACTCAAGGCACGAATGATGATGTTGATGGAGCTGGTGTGGAACATTGCTTAGGTAATAGAAGGTCCTGCAGTGACTTGGTGTTGTTTTCACCACATCTGTCCCAGCAAGTGTGTGATCTATTTGTGGTTTGAAGTTAAGTCACACTTCAATAAATCACACAACCCGGGGGAAAGAGGGTTAGGGGCTTGCTGAATGGATAGGAAAGGGGATTTGGGGAAACGTGTGACAAAGACAAACACATCATGAAAAGAAACCACAACATTTTCATCAGGGCACTACGCAGCACACCATCATCAATCTGTCGTGGAAGGAAACGATAAAGGGATAAGTATGACATAGTTCAGTTGAATGCATTACAAGCAATCATTCTGCTCCAGCGAGAGCCAACATATCATAGCTCTAAATGTCATGTCATCTAGGTTGAAAAATACAAATTATGAAGGATTGAAGTTGACCCACCCAGTTCTAAAAATGATGATTGTTAAAAGGAAAACAATACTATATTGCCAAATTGAGTGGTGCATCTCCATTGTTGTTGGAATGTCCATCACTCTTGTGTGCCTGTTGGCTGAACCTGTCTGGTAGGTAAGCTTGTGACTTGAGCTTTCACCAAGTTTTCTTTGTGCAGTAGAGGACTAGGAGATGGCCTGCATATTGAAAAAAACAATAACTGTATTATAGACTAAAGGAGAAAGACAAAAGGAAGCAAGGTTAGCTTCATGAGGAGTCAGGATTGTACCAAGAAAACTCAGAGGAAGAGCAAGAATATAAGAGGAGTTTGACGTTTGAGGCAGTAGTACAGTATTTCTCAACAACATATGTTTCTCCAGTCCACAGAGCTGAGTGAGTACTAGACCGCAGAGTCTTCGCCATCATCAGGGTTTCTCTTTGAAGTCAATAACTTTCTCCTTCTAGCTGTTGAGGTAGTCCCTTCCTCAGTCCTTCTATCCTCCTCCCCCTGATTCTGAGGAACTCCGTCGCAGTTTCCAAATCAAGCAAGGCAGACCTGTGTAGTTTAGTGCACTGCTTAGAAGAAACAATAGAGAAAGAGAACTGGAATATTTTGTGCAGATTTGTGTTTGGTAATTAAAGTGACTGGTCTGGTCAGCCAGAAAAAGGAGTGGACCCTGCAGGTAAATTTCACTAAGTTTGAAAGACCAATCACTTTCAGGAAAAATGAGCACCCATCAACCCCCAAACATTGCAAATCATCAGATTCAAGTTTACAAATTTGTTGAACTCCCTCCCTCACTGTCAGCCACCACATCCATCATCAATCATCACTCACATTCACTCAATGTCATATCAACACTCATTGGTGCAAAAGCTAGTAGTTACCTCTTTCAATCCAAGTATGGAGGTTGAACAAAATAGTACCTTCTCCACTGGCAGCAAGTAGCAATACATTGTAATTTGATATTTGCACTTGGAGTCTTTTAATTTATGGGGCAGCCCTGCTAGGTGATGTAAAAAAATAGTAGACAATGGCATGTGAGGAAGGCAGGCATTGTCTCCAATGTCCTGAAGAAAATGTGGGGGCTTCTTCACTACACACAGGTCCAACTCCAATACGTCCAGATAATATGTGACTAAAAAATGGTAGGACAATGCTGAGCATTTCTCTTTCGATCGATGGGGGAGGTTGTGTGATTGTAAGTGCGCGCTTACACGCTGACGTCACAGGGGGGGTGGGAGGGGTTGAAGGGGAACGGATTCCCCTTTCAGCCCTGACCTGGGGGGGGCGGCCCTCAGGGGGAGCGCTAGCGCTTCTCCCGAGGGCAGCATGCAGGACGTAATGGTTACGTCCATGGCGCCACACGGGCGCTGCCATGGATGTAACCATTACGTCCGTGGCGGGGAAGGGGTTAATCTTGCTGGAGATCTGGGAGCCATTGATTCTGAAAGAGGAGTTTCTTGCTGGACATCCTGTTCTGCTCCAACTTCAGGAAGACCTACTATTCCTGGCTGAGGCTGCTGTCCACTTTGTTCTGTTTCCTGAAACGACTGGGCACTACTTTGCGGAAAGGACAAATCCAATTCAATGTCACTGCTCACTGGCGTCGCCATGATTGCAGTGGCTGCCACAATGACAGACATGGCCTTGGGCTTAGGTTGGGGTGATGCTGGTGATGTGGGAGTGCTGCTACCATGTTCCTCCCCGTGAGGTCGTTGTGGCAGGCACATGTCTCCCAAAACAGATTGCTGTCGGCACGCTACTGGTGGATAGCTGCTTCTTCACACTGACCACTTTCTTGGAACAACTTTCTTTGGATCCATCTTAAGCTCTCAGTTGGCAGTGGCACTAAGATGCACAAGCGGAAGAGTTTGGAGGACTGAAGTAACTGTACAGGCCTTCTCTTTGGCAGTCTACAGTGATGTGAGGTCTCTTCTCTTGTGCCCCTAAAAGCAATAAAGTGAGAAAAACATGCAGTTAGTAAAACAAGGCATTGTTGCAGGTTGAAATAGTACGGACAGATGCAATTTTAGTTTGGTTGGTTACTTATGTAATAATTACCAATTTATTCAAACATTGTAAAGTCAAATGGCACCACCATACCATAAAATTCCATTTCAAATCAGGCAGCACAACATGGAGACATAGCTCTTTGCTTTATCTCCATCTGTTTTAAAGGAGACACCTGTGGCAGTCAGAGAGAAGTGCATGGGTAAATGGAATAATCCTTAAAAAACTATGGTGGCAAAGTGGTCCAGAGGAAATTGAATAATCATTAAAAAAAATAATTATGCTGTTGATGTGGCTGCGGTGCACCACATCCAGGGTGTCCAGGAGGAAAATGAATTATTATACAACTCAAGGAATTAAATCCTGTAGCATGGCTGTGCACCTTGGGTCGATGGATGGATGGATGGATGAATGGAGGAATGAATGGATGAAACAAGGGATAGTGATGAATTAAATAAAATGAATTAATTAAAACATTAAAAAAGAAAAACAATAAACAATAAAATTAACATTAAAATAAAAAACACGAAATAAAAATTAAGATAAAAAAATTACATAAAATAAAAAAATAAAAAATCCAAAACTAACATGAAATAAATTACAAAATTGGAATATAAAACTAAACACAAAATTAAAATAGAAATTTCATATAGAAAATTAAAGTGAAAAATTAAAATATAAACTTAAATTAAACAAATAAGAGGATCAATAATTACTCATGCTTGTATGCATGTCTATGGGAAATACACACTGGCTGGATGCGCAAAATGTCTGCTAACAGCATGGTAAAACACCAACAGAAAGCAAGGAGGCATGGCAAACAAAGAACACATGCAAACCTATGGAAAAGGGACACTGGCTGGATGGACAAAATGGCCACTAGCCACATGGTCAAACAACAACAAAGAGGCATGAGGAAAAAAGAAAGAACACATACAAGCCTATGGCAAAGGGACACTGGCTGCATGCACAAAATGGCTGCCAGCCACATGGTAAAACAACAACAAGAAGCAAGAAGGCATGGCAAACACAGAACACATGCAAGCCTATGGCAAAGGAACACTAGCTGGATGGACAAAATAGCCGCCAGCCACATGGTCAAACAACAACTGTGAACAAGAAGGCATGGGGAACAAAGAACACATGCAAAGCAATGGACGCAGAATACACAAAATGGTCCCTGGCCACATGACATGGAGAACAAAGACAAATGGTGGACAATGACAAGCGTGCGCACACACACACACACACACACACACACACACTGGCAATGAGGAGGCATGGTGGTAACACTGAAGAAAACATTAACATTCATTCAGCAATGCAAAACACAAATATTAATTGAGTTATAAACATTTTACACATCCTCCTATGCCATCAAATATTACCACACAACATATTCACTTTTTGCCATAAAAATGAAAAGCAAAATAATAGCCAACATTTTAAATTTAATCCAATTCCATCCCTGCTCTAAATTAAGTTTTAAAAAGATGTATCTCTGAAATATTTATTTCATGCACTGATGACTACTAGTATTGGGCCTACTGGCTTTCCCTTTGGAAATCTAGGCCCCATTGTAAAATAATATTGCAAATGCTACAAACACTACATGTTTCAAACATGTAGAAAGTGACAGGTACTGACTGAACTGTGCAATGTTTTCTTTTCAAAAGTTGAAAAATCTATGAAATGCCAATTAAATAATAACTAGGCCCATGCTTAAACTAGGTTAACTCCAGGCCACCCACCACTATAAAATTTAAAAATCTAATTAAAGTACAAAGAAATGCTGGTGTGTGCCCAAGCAAACAAACAACACCTTTAAACAATAGTTACATGTGTGATTCCACAAAAGCAAAGTCCTTGAATCCAAAGGTATATCCAGGAGACAAAGAGAGTGATCCTTCCACCTCGAAATCCAAGTGAAAAGTGACCAGGAGATGGACAAAGCACTGGGAGGAGCCTGCTGGACAGCAACAGGAAGTTGGGGTCTCCGAGGCACATCCTTCCTGTATGAAAAAACAGTAATAGTCTTCTCAATCAAAAGAAGAACTTGAAGGGTACATAGAAGATCCACTCAAAATCCACTTTTTGACTAAATTTTGATGTATCTAGAGTAGAAAACTGCTCCAAGTGCATTCGTGTTCACGAGCGGGACTGTTTTGGCTGCTGTTGTTTCCGGAAGCAGCCGAGTAAACACAAAGTCTTGCATGCGCAGGTGGAAACAGTGTAATTGGCCACAAAGTCTTCACGCCGGATTACGGAATTTGAGAATTCTACACTACTCCACATAGTGCGAAGTGCCCGAATTCCTTAAACTCTGGTGGCGGAGAAGATTTCTACATCCAGGTCTACATTTTTCATAAGACAGTAAGGTTTTCCTAACAGAGGAAAACAGTTTGTTTTAAAATAAACAAGGTACGCATCTCCTAAAATCATATTCTAATAAGTGTTTCACTGACAGTACAGGGCATTTATGATAAATAACATAACTTAAAAAGAGTTGCAAAATCCTTTAAAACTTTTGTTTCTTGTACTCCATAAAAGCCCGTTTCCCATCCACCTAATGAGGATATTAACGAAAAAACGTATCCCGCTTTTAATGTCGAAATATAGTAGTCATAAGGTGAAACTAGACCTATTTTATAATGTATTGAAGGCTGTGTGGTATTTCACATGCAGTGATTTCAGAAACGTTTTATGTACTTGAGCTACACTCGTTTTTGTTAAAATATGCAAAGTAATCAGGACGTTTTGTACTATGTAAATAGCGCAGAATTGAGTGGAAAATACAGTGGACTGGGAATTGTAATAACGCGGCGTGACTAAGTTAGTAATTAGTAGAGTGTGGTAGTTATAAAAAGAAAAATATTGAACACTTAAAGTATTCCTGGGGTCGAAGTAGTCTTACATAAAAACTGTATATGAAATTTGCTTTATATGTATTTAGTTTAAAAGTAATAATGAGGCTAAAATGATTTAATAAACTGAATATTAATATGAAATGAAATTGTCTAATGAAACTAAACTATTAGGCGTATTAATTGCTTGTAAAATTAGCACTTTTGTGATGCGTCATTTGAGGAGAGTCAATTTGATGTGAGTTCTTTTGTTGGTGGCCATTCTGTCAAACATATGTTATGTACCAAATTTACCTATTAAGTCATATTCGAGTCTTTCCATGTCGAGGCTGCTTTCAATTAATTAAACTATATAGTACGATAGGATTACGCATTGTAATTCTTTCCCGAGTAATACTCTTTCGTAATCACCAAATGTATTAAATATCTGAATGTGCCTCAATGTAACCATCAAAATGAGACATTTCCAATATTGAGGCATCTATCGTATCTGCAATTCTACTGTTTTATTAAAGAGCGATTACGGCTCACAGAGGTTAAATGCTACTACTCACATTCCCTTAGCCAGACGGTGACTGGCACTTTCTCTCTGTTTGATCAGTTTATAATTAGAAACTCCTGGCCTAATTTACAACGGCATTGCGCCACCCGAACGTAACTCACCCAACGTTCTGGAGGCGCAATGCCCTGCTTCATAATTACAAAGCGGCGCTAAGTCACTTTTTGTGGCTCACAACGGCCTTGTGAATATGGGCTGCCTGCCGCAGTTTTTTCTGTAGTAAAGGGGTGTGCAATGGGTGTTGCTGTGGGCAAATCCACGTAACACCCATTGCTTTTTGACACTGTCCCAGATTGACGAGAAATCAGATACCTGAGGCAGCGCCAAAAAGTAACGGCACCCCAGGAGTGGCACTAGAGTGGATCAACAAGGAGAAAAACTTTTGTTTCTTCTCGTTTTTTGCTCAATGTGTGATGCATTTTGCAGCGCAAATAGAAGGAGCAAATCTCTATTAATGATTGTTTTTGTGCAGGAAAGTGTCCCTTCCCGCAAAAAACAATCACCCCAGCAAAGCAGGCACCCTTGCACCATGGTGCAAGGGTGCGTGCATTGGGGCTAGGCAGCTAATTTAGTTCCTGTGCAAGGGAGAACACAGGGATGCATTGTATTCTTGTGGATACGGCTCATCCTTGCATTTTGGAAATGACACAGCTCGGCGCAGCAAGATTGCTTGCGGCACCGAGCTGCGCCTTTTCGTAATGGATGATGCCCAATGGGTGTTGCTTTGGGCATTCCACCGCAATTCCATTGCATTTTGGTGCTGCCCCAGATTTATGAGAAATCGTAAACTTGAGGTTGCGCCAAAAACGAATGCCATTGCCTTAGAGTGGCGCAGTGAGGAGAAATACTTTTATTTCTCCTCATGTTTGCTTTTTCTATGTGTGATGCAGAATGCAGAACACATAGAAGGAGCAAATCACCATTAATGATTGTCAATATGCAGGAAGGTGTCCCTTTCTGCACCTAAACAACAATTAAATAATTACAATTTGTCATTTCTATGTGTACTGCAGAATGCAGCACACATAGAACTAGCATATGGCCTTTACTGATTGTTTATGTGGAGGAAGAGAAACCCTCCTGTACATAAACAATCATTCCCTGCAGTGCGGACACCCTTGCACTATGGTGCAAGTGTGCCTGCATTGGCATTAGGCAGCTAATTTTAGCGCCAGCAAAAACACAGGGGTGCACCATATTGTAGTAAATAAGGCACATTCCTGCATTTATGAAATGGCGCAGCACTGCAAAATTTGCCACAGCGCCACGCTACGCCACTTCTTTGTAAATGAGGTACCAATTTAAGAAAAGTACAGGTAAAAATGTAGATTTCTACAAAAAGAGAATTTGTTTTAGAATTCATGTGAAATTGCAAAGTAAACTACAATTAATCTAGATAAGATTTCACTGAACTTGAGGATCCACCCAGAGAGGAAGCTGGGACCATGAGGGCTTGGGGACTCTCCCCGTAGCACTCATTAAACTTTGAGCTGTGAATGCCTAGGTGAGCCCTGGGGCAACCACTTAAGAAAACAGTTGTGGCTCGCGGGCATGCCAAGGGGCTGGGCGGCGAGTGGCGGGAGGGTGAGGTGTTTGGGGTGCTGAGGGTGCTGGTGGGAAGTATTAACAATAAAAAAAAAATAATACAAAAAAACGTACCTGTGAGATGCCGCTCCTCCCTCCTAGCAGGCACATGCTCCAAGCCTGCAGCCAATCCTGACGCTGCTCAGAGCAGCGTCAGGATTGGCTGAGAGCTCTCACAGGTAGACTTGGAGCCTGCGTCTTTTCTCTCTCTCCAGCCCGGCAACACAATGCTGGGATGGAGAGAGCACAGTTTGCATGTGTGTTTGGCCAGCCTGAGACAGCCAGCTAAACATACATGCACACTGAGGGAAATGCACAGCGCTCTCCTCTCATCTCCGTCATCCCCCATGGCCCACCCCTTCAACCCCTTGGTCGCCATGGACATAATGGTTACGTTTGGTGGCGCGGCGCTGAAGCGCCACGGATGTAACCATTATGTCCTATGCACTAGCACTCCCCCTGAGGGCCTCCCCTCACCTCCCAGGTCAGGGTTGGAAGGGGAATCGCTACCTCTTCCATCCCCGACCACCCCCCTGATGACATCAGCGCACAATCAGAGGGTGCCAGATGCGCTGGAAGCCATTTGCTTCCAGCGTGTCGACAGAAGAGGAGGTAAGTTTCTCCTCCGGCCAGGGGGGATTGCACAGAAAGAGGCATTGGGGAAAGGAAAGGCTTTTCCTCTCCCTCAATGTCTCTTTTAGCATTCCTGCTGCCTGATCAGCAGGAATGCCACTAAGCACCAGGGATTTTTTTTGTGTGTATGTGTGTGCCTCTCGGGCAAGGATCGCTTCCCTAAGTGGGCATAATATTTTTTTACGTTTCTGCCCCCCCTTGAGGGCATATCGGGCTTTTATTTTTAGGCCGAAGCCAATAGAAACCAGGGATTGTTTTTGTGTGTTTTTTTTGTGTGGGGGGGCAGCTGCTTGGGCAAGGGTCACCCCCAAAGGGGACAAAGCGCTATTGGGCAGTTCTGCCCCCCTTGTGGGCAGATGGGCCTATTTTCTTTAGGCCCATCTGCCCCCCATTGGGGTAAAATCCACTTAGTACCAGGTGTCATGTTTGTGTGTGCTTTGTGTGGGGGTGGCCCCTTGGGCAAGAGTTGCCCCCCCAAAGGGGGCAATATATTCTATGCCATCTCTGCCCCCCTTAGGGGCAGATCGGCCTATTTTCTTTAGGCCCATCTGCCCCCAGGGAGGGCAGAAGCCACCAAGACACCAGGTTTTTTTTTCTTTCCTTTGTTTTGCTTGTGTTGGGGGGGCGCTCCCTTTCTCAAGGGTTGCCCCCAAATGGGGCATAGCACTGTTATCGGCATATTTTTTTTAAGCCCATCTGCCACCAGCTCACGGTCTGTGGGTCATTGGTTCAGTTTTTTGGCCTTTCAGTTATTAACAGTGCATTTCACTTTTGTGAAATCTCTTGTTAATAAAATTTGATCTACTGAACCATCACTCACCCTCGCGCCAAATCCAACCAGCATGTGTGGTAAAAATTACAAAACCTGTTCCACTGTAATCAGGCGTCGCAGAACATCTGTGACACGCTAGGTGTCTCGGTGGGACCCCGATGATGAAGCATGCCACCAACTTGGTTGGTAGGTGAGGGGTCTTTTTAACATAACCTAAGTGTCTTTCTTTTCACAATTTTGTTGTTTGGAACATCACAGAAGTACGTGGACACATCAAAATGATCTATTACAAATCTGCCTGTGTTTGGGGTGCAGCTATGTTTTTGCTCCCGGGTGCGGCCTTCATCTATGGTAACCTACTAAACCCAGACATTTCTTAAAACTAGACACCCCAAGGAGTCCAGGGAGGTGTGGCTTGCGTGGATCCCCCCACAGTTTCTTACCCAGAGTCCTCTGCAAACCTCACAAATTGCTTAAAAAGCTTATTTTTCTCACTTTTCTTTGTAGGATCACCGCTCCGGCACAAATTTTCTACCACCCAACGTTCCCCTCAGTCTCCAAAGTAATATGATACCTCACTTGTGTGGGTCCCCGAAGGAGAGTCAGCCTAAAGATGTATAAAAGAAAAATATGTGCTTATCAACTCGCTGTGCTATCCCCTCAATCTCTACACGTTTTTGTCCTTTCTCTGTTGCAGGTACCTGGGCCACCCACACATGTGAGGTATAATTTTTATCGGGAGACTTGGGGGAACGCTGGGTGGGAGGAAATTTGTGGCGTCTCTCAGATTCCAGAACTTTCTCTCACCGAAATGTGAGGAAAAAGTGTGTTTTTTGCTAAATTTTGAGGTTTGAACAGGATTCTGGGTAACAGAACCGGGTGAGAACCCCACAAGTCACCACATCTTTGATTCCTCTAGGAGCCTAGTTTTAAAAAAATGCACAGGTTTGGTAGGTTTCCCTAAGTGCTGGCTGAGCTAGAGGCCAAAATCCACAGCTAGGCACTTTACAAAAAAACACTCTTTTTTGTGTTTTGGGGCATTTCCTGAAGCGCGCACCAGGCCTACCCACACAAATGAGGTACCATTTTTATTGGGAGACTTGGTGGAATGCTGGGTGGAAGGAAAGTTGTGGCTCCTCTCAGTTTCCAGAACTTTCTGTCACCGAAAGGTGAGAAAAGAAGTGTGTTTTGGGCCATATTTTGAGGTTTGAACAGGATTCTGGGTAACAGAACCTGGTGAGAACCCCACAAGTCACCCCCATCTTGGATTCGACTAGGTGTCGAGTTTTCAAAAATGCACAGGTCTGGTAGGTTTCCCTAGGTGCAGGCTGAGCTAGAGGCCAAAATCCACAGCTAGGCACTTTGCAAAAAACAGCTGTTTTCTTTGGGAAACTGTGGTGTGTCCACATTGTGTTTTGGGGCATTTCCTGGTGTAGGCAATAGGCCTATCCACACAAGTGAGGTACCATTTTTATCGGGAGACTTGGGCGAACACTGGGTGGAAGGAAATATGTGGCTCCTCTCAGATTCCAGAACTTTCTGTCACCGAAATGTGAGGAAAAAGTGTTTTTTTTGCCAAATTTTGAGGTTTGCAAAGGATTCTGGGTAACAGAACCTGGTGAAAGTCCCACAAGTCACCCCATCTTGGATTCCCCTAGATGTCTAGTTTTCAAAAACGCACATGTTTGTTAGGTTTTCCTAGGTGCCGGCTGAACCAGAGGCCAAAATCCACAGATATGGAACTTTGCCAAAAACAGCTGTTTTCTTCAGGAAAATGTGATGGGTACACATTGTGTTTTGGGGCATTTCCTGTCACAGTCACTAGGCCTACCCACACAAGTGAGGTACCATTTTTATCAGGAGACTTGGGGGAATGCTGGGTAGAAGGAAATTTGTGGCTCCTCTCAGATTCCAGAACTTTCTGTCACCGAAATGAGAGGAAAAAGTGTTTTTTGCCAAATTTTGAGGCTTGCAAAGGATTCTGGGTAACAGAACCTAGTTAGAGCCCCACAAGTCACCCCATCCTGGATTCCCCTAGGTGTCTAGTTTTCTAAAATGCACATGTTTGGTAGGTTTCTCAGGGTGCCAGCTCAGCTAGAGGCAAAAATCCACAGCTAGGCACTTTGCTAAAAACAGCTCTGTTTTCTTTGGGGAAATATGATGTGTCCATGTTGTGTTTTGGGACATTTCCTGTCGTGGGCACTAGGCCTACCCACACAAGTGATGTACCATTTTTATTGGGAGACTTGGGGAACACTGGGGGGAAAATGTGATGTGTCCATGTTTTGTTTTGGGGCATTTCCTGTCGTGGGCACTAGGCCTACCCACACAAGTGAGATACCATTTTTATTGGGAGACTTGGGGGAACACTGGGTGGAAGGAAATTTGTGGCTCCTCTCAGATTCCAGAACTTTCTGTCACTGAAAGTTGAGAAAAAACAGTGTTTTCTTGGTGAAATTTTGAGGTTTGCAAATAATTCTGGGTAACAGAACCTGGCGAGAGCCCCACAAGTCTCCCCATCTTGGATTCCCCTCGGTATCTAGTTTAAAAAAATGCAGAGGTTTGGTAGGATTTCCTAGGTACCGCCTGAGCTAGAAATCAAAATCCACAGCTAGGCCCTTTCCAAAAAACACATCAGTTTTCAATGTACAAATGTGATGTGTCCATGTTGCGTTTCCTGTCGCGGGCATTAGGTCTACCCGCGCAAGGGAGGTACCATTTTTATCGGGAGACTTGGGGAAACACAGACTAGTAGAACAAGTGTTATTGTCCCTTGTCATTCTCTACATTTTGTCCTTCCAAATGTCTATTTGAGAAATGCCCTGTAATTCACATGCTAGCATGGGCACCCCAGAATTCAGAGATGTGCAAATAACCACTGCTCCTCAACACCTTATCTTGTGCCCATTTTGGAAATACAAAGGTTTTCTTGATACCTATTTTTCACTCTTTATATTTCAGCAAATGAATTGCTGTATACCTGGTACAGAATGAAAACCCATTGCAAGGTGTAGCTCATTTATTGGCTCTGGGTACCTAGGATTCTTGATGAAACTACAAGCCATATATCCCCCCGCAATCAAAAGAGTCCAGCAGACGTAACGGTATATTGCTTTAAAAAATCTGACATCACAGGAAAAAGTTACAGGGTAAAGCGTGGAGAAAAATTGCTGTTTTTTTCACCTTAATTTCAATATTTGTTTATTTCAGCTGCTATTTTCTGTAAGAAAACCTTGTAGGATCTACACAAATGACCCCTTGCTGAATTTAGAATTTTGTCTACTTTTCAGAAATGTTTAGCTTTCTGGGATCGAGCTTTGGTTTCACACCCATTTCTCTCTCACCCAAGAGAGAGACTCTAAATAGCCCTGAAAGGGGGATTGGTCAGCTACACGGGTAAGCACCTATCATGGGAGGGCTCTGATGTCACCTGCTGGCACTGGCCAATCAGATGCTCCCAGAGTTTCCTGCCACCTTGGAATCCAAGATGGCAAGACCCAGGGATCCTCTGGAGGAGGTCTGAGTACCACCCTGGGGTGGTGATGGACAGGGGAGTGGTCACTCCCCTTTCCTTTGTACAGTTTCATGCCAGAGCAGGGACTGGGGCTCGCTGAATTGGTGTAGACTGGATTATGCAAGGAGGCACCATCTGTGCACTTCAAAGCCTTTCGAGAGGCTTTGGGAGGCTATCCCTCCCATGCCTATATCACCTATTTCCAAAGGGGGAAGGTGGAACACCCCTCTCCCAAAGGAAATTATTTGTTCTGCATTCCTGGGCTCGAGTTGCTTGAGCAACAGGAGGACAGGAACCTGTCTGTGAGGTGGCAGCAGCTGGGGCTGCCTGGAAAACCTCAGAAGGCTGCAATGGCAATACTTGGGGTCCACTAAGGAGCCCCCAGAGTGCATGGAATCATACAACCAAAGTTTGCAAAAGCATTGGGGTATGATTCCAACATGTTTGATACCAAACATGGGTAAATTTGGAGTTATCATTGTGAAGCTGGACATAGGTGGTGACCTATGTCTATTGCACGTGTAAAATGGCGTCCACGCACTCATGAAGTCTGGGAAAATGGTCCTGGAAGTCGTGGGGGCATCTCTGCTAGTGCTGGGGGGCCCTCACACTCAGGTACTCTGCACCCTGCCTTCAGGGCTGGAAGGCCTGCAATAAGGGTAACTTATACGTCAACTGGTGCAGTGTAAATGACAGTGAAAGTGTGCATGCACCATTTCACACAGGCTGCAATGTCACTCCAGTAGAAGCCTTTGCATGGGCTCCCTATGGGTGGCAAAAGAAATGCTGCAGCCCATAGGGATCTCCTGGAACCCCAATGCCCTGGGTACCTAGGTACCATAAACTAGGGACTTATCAGGGGGCACCAGTATGCCAATTGTGGGTGGAATACTGGATTACCAGTATCCTATAACCATAATTTAAGGGAGAGAGCATAACTACTGGGGTCCTGATTAGCAGGATCCCAGTAGACACAGTCAAACACAGTGACAAACAGGCCACAAGTGGGGGTAGCCATGCTAGAAAGAGGCTACTTTCCTACAACATTTGATTAAAAATATTGGTGAAAATGAAAGAGCTGCTTTATATATATCGGTAGCTTACTCCATGAAAAAGCCAACAGGCCCACTTTTTCTATTAGGATGTTGTGACTCTTTGATAAAGTCAACAAGTCTTCCTGAGTGTGGTCAAGTCGTGAGAGACCAAGCCCTTTGCGCAACCCCACACTGCCAACAGTCGAAGGCCATGCACAGCATGGAGTTAGCTGCTTGAGAGAAATTGGACAAAGTGCCTATCCACAAGCAAGGCCCTGCAGTCAACCATACTCTGTGCATGGCTGAAAGCTGCATTCAGCATGCGGTTAGCATTATATGTGGTACTAAAATATTACTTTACGTAAAAAAAAAGTAGAAATTAAATGAAAAAACAAACTTTAAAATGACATTATAGTTAGGTTCAGTAATAATATCTCACTTTGCAGAAACAAAGACTCAGGAATCCACTGAAAAAACAATGGTTTGTAAAGGGACATTTTAGGGGAAAATGTCAGTGAAAACATACCATTTTTAAACTACCCAAAAATCTGAAATTCATTAGTGACAGTTATCTCAAGCAACTACAACTCGTCCCCTAAAGTAACTATCATTCGTGGTCTTGCTATGCACTGCTAATTACTTCTCATAGTGCATCACTCATTACATGCTCGATGCCATCATTGATTACATCACTGTTATCAAATACCTTTGCCTTGGCTTGTTGCTTGTTGTGCCTTGACTTGCTGTGGAAGCGTACGCCGCACTGCTGTGCTCAAGCCCACCCCCAACGGAGACGGTGACGAGATGCAGAGAACGTAGGAGTTGAACGTGGAGAAATTATGCTGTGAGCCTCAATTAAAGCTGGGGAATTTCTTTTTACTTTCGTTGTGACGGATAGCCACGGGACCTAGGGCCAGATGTACCAAAGGATTTTACCCTTTCTGTGTCTATGGGAAAAAGCTTTCGTACATATGGCCCCTAGTGAGCTGCGAGTGGTGTTTAAATATTGGCCATTCTTTATTTGATTTAGGAACTGGGAAGGATTGCCACGGACCCCACTGTGCCTCCAGCCAGTCTCCGGCCAGCATAGGGCAACCTCGCCGGCCCGCGCGATGAGCCGCGCAGAGCGTGGCATACAGCGGTGTGCTTGAAGGTCAGTAGAGAGCCTCGGGGATGGCATAGAAACCAATAGTGGAATTGACTGTAGAATAAATTGTTGGGAAAGGCGAAAAGAGTGATGGTCCAAGTCTGCCACTAAAAAAGGATTCAAAGGAACCAACAGTTGGCTGTTCTTGGGGTGGTGGAGGCGGTCCAGCAGCCCCTTGGAAAGGCCGGCATAAGACAGGCAGAGGTAAGTGCTTGGATGCTTGGAGGTGATTGAAGTATAATTTGATTTAAAAAAAGGAACTTCTGGAAGTTTTGGCAAGGGTGAAGGAATATAAGGAGCCCATAAGGACAAATAAGTGGCAAGAGAAATAAGGAGTATCCACTTGCAGGGTGCTGGTAGGCATCAAGGGGGGATGGCTCCCAGGAAAGGTAAACAGTTAAATAGGGTGAGCGGTCACCAATATGAGGAGACCATGATGTCTTTAGACAACATGACAGATATGGACTCAGATGGCCTTGGAAACGAAGGTGGAAGAAAATGAGGGGGGGGGTGTATAAAAAGAGCCAATACCAGCCTGTGAGTCCCTTACGAAATGGTTCAGAGGGAGTTTCAGCAACCAAATCAATAAAGAATTTTGTGGACAGACACTTTAAAAGGAAATCACCTTAATCCTTAACCGTATTGGGGTCAACAGAAAAACGGCAGGACAAGGAGCCCGGCAGCCCAACTTTAGGTCTAAGTCTACCAGTGATAAGCATAGAGGGCACATCGAGTCAGAATGAATTAAATAAAGAACCTAGGGGCCAGATGTAGCAAGGGTTTTGCGAGTCTCAAACGGCAAAAAACGCCGTTTGCGACTCGCAAAAGCCACTTTGCTATGTTGAAATGCATTTTGCGAGTCGGATCCGACTCGCAAAATGCATTTCCGAATCGCAAATAGGAAGGGGTGTTCCCTTCCTATTTGCGATTCGTAATGGTATGCAATTCCATTTGTGACCGCGTATGCGGTCGCAAATGGAGTCGCAGTTACCATCCACTTGAAGTGGATGGTAACCCATTCGCAAACGGGAAGGGGTCCCCATGGGACCCCTTCCCCTTTGTGAATGGACCCCAAAACATTTTTTCAGTGCAGGGAGTGGTCCAAGGGACCACTCCCTGCCCTGAAAAAACCGAAACAAAAGGTTTCGGATTTTTTGAAATGCAGCTCGTTTTCCCTTAGGGAAAACGGGCTACATTTAAAAAAAAAAAAAACTGCTTTATTTAAAAGCAGGTCGCTAACATGGAGGCCGGCTGACTACAGCAGGCCTCCATGTTAGCGAGTGCCTATACTCGCAATGGGGTCGCAAACTGCGACCCACCTCATAAATATTTATGAGGTGGGTCTTTGCGACCCCATTGCGAGTTGCAGAAGGTGTCTGAGACACCTTTCTGCATAGCAAATTGCGACTTGCAATTTGCGAGTCGCACGGACTCGCAAATTGCAAGTCGCAATTTGCTTTCTTCCTGCATCTGGCCCCTAGACTCTCTTTGTCCCCTAGCCTTTTCTCATTATTTGAGGATCAAGGGCAGTACTAAGATGGAGAGAATGGGGATATTAAGGAGGCTTACCCTAACGGGATCACTGCTGAATGTTGAAAGGAGGGGGAGGTGCAAGAGGGGCAGGACCCAGAAGGTGGGAAAAGAACTTCAGATGGAGTAGGGCGAAACTCCACTATGAATGCACATTTCATTGGGTCACCCTCAGTTTCCATGTTAGATACAATGCTGATCTTTCAGAGAACCTTGCAAGGGTTGTTAGAGGTATCGGTAATGAGTCATGATATTTTCAAAGTACAGCTTGACCAATTTCAGGTAATTGCGGGGGAACTAAAAAAGATAAAGGCCCTTATGTCAATTATGGTTAGCCCTGTTGAAGGAAATATGCAAGATGCCAAAGTACCCAGCATGTCTCAGATCGGGGAGGGGTTCCAAGCTTGGTTGGGTCGCTGAGTGTTTACGGCTCCACACAGCCAATGCTTCTGAAAAAGCTGGGGAAGTCCACTAAGTATTAACAGTGTATACATTGGTCAAAAAGAGGAAGGACAGGGAAGGAACCAACAACAAACCTTGTATAAACAAAGGTAGGGACGAGGGCTAAGATTACATTGAAAAGCAAAAAGGTGTACAAAGTAAAATGACCCCTGGGGAAACAAGGAAGACTGGGAAGCTTTAAGGGGAGAATAGGAGGTCTCAGGAAAGATTATAATGAAGGGAATGGCCAATGTCCATGCAAGGCTGCTACAGGGAAGGCTAAGTGAGGAGAAGCAAGGAAAAACGCAAAAATTCAGGAGGCTCAGAAAAGGGGTTTGGCGGAAATGGAAAAGAAAGACAGCATAGACAGGAGTAGGTGCAATGATACAACCACTAGTAAAGGAAACGGAGCTGGAAGTGACCTTTGGTTGTACTTAGAACTGGCACAAAATATGAAGAAAGGAAAACATATTAGAAATATAGTCTCTCTAAATCGATCTAAAGTACTGTTTGCCTTCTCCAAGTGTCCCAGCCTGAAAAGAATTAGGGGCCACATGTATGTAGCTTTTTGCACCTTGCAAACAGTGAATTTGGCTGTTTTCGAAGTGCAAAATGCACTTCCCGATGCCCAAACCCAGCTTTGCGATTTGGTAACATTGTTACCGAATCGCAAAATGGGTTTGTGGCTCGCAATTAGGACGGGGTGTTTCCTTCCTAATTGCGACTCGCAGTGCAATGTAGGATTGTTTTTTGACCGCGAACGCAGTCGCAAAGCAATCGCAGTTACCATCAGTGTCACACTGGTGGTAACACGTTTCGCAAACGGGAAGGGGTCCCTCTGGGACCCCTTCCCCTTTGTGAATGTCACAGAAAACATTTTTTCAGAGCAGGCAGTGGTCTGTAAAAAATGATACAAAAACATTTCATTTTTTGTTTTTGGAATGCATCTCGTTTTCCTTTAAGGAAAACGGGCTGCATTACAAAAAAAATAAAAAATATGTGCTTTATTGAAGAGCAGTCACAGACATGGTGGTCTGCTGTCTCCAGCAGGCCACCATCCCTGTGAGGCCCACATTCCCAAAGGGGTCGCAAATTATATTCATGAGGTGGGCATTTGCAAGCCCCTTGTGAGTCGCAATTAGTGTCAAGGACACTGCCCTACATTCGGATTTGCGACTCGCAAATTGCGAGACGCTCTGACTTGAAATTTGCGAGTAGCAAATCTGAACTTTGCTACATGTGGCGCTAGGAACCAAGGACCTTAGACAAGTGGGCTTTACGAAAAATAGCAAAGTGAAGGAGGTGTCTAAAGTCTTGCTGTATTCGGGGCTGGTAACGTCCTTGATCTTAAATAATGAAAAGGAGGTACAAAAGGAATGGATTAGGTAATTCCAAGATCCGAAATATTGGAGCTCAAAACCCATAATATTTTGTTACTTTGATATCACGAAGGGTTGGAGTTAGGACAAGTTAGGCTGTTGGGAAAGAGGTATGGTGAAAGGGAAGCCCTGGAGATAACTGTTCAGTTCCTCCTCTGAAAGGCTAAGAAAAATGGAATAGGTACTCAATTTTAGCCTCATCAGATTACAGGTGTGAGGAATGTTTGAGTGATGATGTTGATTATGACTCAGGGTGGCCGCACAGACTAGGGGTGTTAACTTGGAAGGTTAATGGATTAATGAGTATGTTACAACGGGAAAGCTTTAGAAAAGTTGTGAAGTCCCATGCGATTGTTTGCATGCAGGACACTTGGCTGTGCAACGACTCTCACGTATTTGAAGGTTTTGTGCAGGTAAACAGGGTTGCCAAGAGAAGCCAACAGGGTCACCCTTCTGGCGGTTTAATGCCCTTAATTTCAATGAAAATATCTCAGAAGGTGATTCTAGTAGAATTGAAATGTAAATGGTTGATGGCTTGAAGAGTATGATTATTGGATCAGGACCTGGACTGGCAACACGACTCCATGATAGTAATTTAAATTTAGCTAGTTTCCCAGTAAATAACAGTGAGGCACGAGATGAGGCACTCAATAAATATGTGGGTTCCATGGGGCTATTCTGTATAAATGGACGGGTGGAGCACGATCTCCCAGCTAATCGAACATTTAAGTTTAGGGCACAGTCTTGTTCAATTGATTAAATCTTCATGCATGCATGGAACTTTGATAAATTAGAAGCTTCTGTGTAGGGCAGGAAGACGGATGTGACCATTACCCCTTAAAGCTAGAACCAAGAAGGGGGTAATCAATGCAAGACAAAGGGTACTCTCTACCCAGGTTGACGTTCCTAAGGGCCTCCCAACCAGTATCACGGAGGGATCATTGTCCAAGTTAGTTTCCCTACAACAAAGGATTACAATGAGTTAGGCACTAGTCAATGATTTATCATGGTATGATAATACTATTAGATGAGTTATGTCCCGTCTAAGCGTGGTCCTGGAAGGGGGGAGGGTACAAGTGGTGACATTGCAGGAATATCCGAGGATAGGGAATACCTGGTTTAGTGAGGAATGTCACAAACTGAAGTCCCAGATTAGAAAAGGGGAGGAAAGATTTAGAAGGAGATATGACTAAATGAGCTATAATAGCCTTTAAAAACTGTAGACGGTATATAAAAACATGGTGTGAAAACAGAAGAGAGTATATAAGGAAAATATTGGGAGAATCTATTGTAAGCAATAGAAACAAAGAATGTAAAAATATTTTCGAAGCTAGTACAGGGAGGTATGAAGTGTTTGTTGGATGAAGATACCTGGGCACAATATTGCAGAAGCTGTACAGTGACTGGTCAGAGGTGGTATCAAGGTCAATAACTCTATGGGGAGATTTAGATGAAGAAATAAGGGCTGCATTTTAGGAAACAAATATTAAACTCACTACCTCTAACCTGGTATTGAGCAGGGCAGCCGGGCCGGACAATCTCCTGGTGATTATTATAATGACTAGACCTGACTGGTGGGCAGAAATCTTTTGTCGGATGTTTCAGATTATTTTAGAATCAGGACAGGTCCCTGTGAATTGGAAAGGTGCTGTTATGAGACCAATTTATAAAAGGGGAAACAAAAAGACCCCAAAAATGATAGATTAGTTAATCTGCTAGATGTTGGAAAAAATTCTTCTAAAAAGTCATTTTAGGGAAATTTAAGGAATGGGCCGAGTTGAAGCACATTGTCTCCCCGGAGTAGAGGGGTTTTAAGGAGGGTCATTCAACAACTGACCACTGCTTTTCCCTCTGGACCTTTGCACGGAAGTCGACAGATCAAGGAAGCAAGTTCTGTTGCTGTTTTATCGACTTCCGTGCTGCCTTTGTTCTGATGGACCGTAAGTGCTTATGAGAACTTCTGATTAAGTTGAGTATTTCAGAGTTTGCTGAGGCTGATTCAAGAATTATATACACATAATTGAGCCCAATTTATTACAGATGTGGAAAGGTCCCTAACGCAGAAAACTGCTACCAAAAATGGGTTGTGGCAGGGCTGTGTGTTGGCCCCACTACTGTATTCTTTTATGGCCGCCGATTTACCTGCAGCACTGAAGGTAGAAAGGGGAGAATGGGACATGGGTGATGCTGTTGTCTCTTTACTTTACATGCTGATTGGATAAAGTTCCAATAAAGTTCCAATACGTTTTTCTGTTTTCCTTTAACTCGTCAGATGGAAACCTCAATGGCAAATTACAAGAAAGCAAAACTCAAGGAAAATGTGACTTATTTCAACTATCCTAACTACAGTGCTTTACTACGTTTTCCAGTAATCATTCCTCTTAATGATGTCATAACGCTCGTTGTGCTATAATTATGTATTTTGGAAAAATGTGGTGCCTGTCACCTCTATTTCCTTTAACTAGAAACATGATGGTTACCATGTGCGTCGAGTCTTCAATTACACGAGCGAGGAATCTTTAAGTGAAATAAACAATTACATCAAATGGGGAAATGTTCTTTTGATCATACTAGAGGTTGTATTGTGTTCATTGTATAGCATGCGCCCCGCCGCTACTTTGTTTACTGGCTCATGTAAACGCCAGTACATTTTGCACTCGTCAAAGCTTGTGTAGTATGAGATCATCAATTATCTGCCCAAGATTATGAAAGAAAACTATAACTCCTCCTCAAGGTTGAACACCAAGGGGCATATTTAAGAGCCCCTATCGCCATCCTAACGCCACATTAGTGTCATTTTTTATGCTAATGTGGCATTAGAAGGCCAAAAATGCAGCGTAATATTTAAAAAGTGGCGCAATGCATGCATTGCGCCATTTTGTAACCCTTTGAGCTACATTATGCCTGCGCCAGGCATAATATACGCAAAGGGCTCGTTTCCCTGTTAGGGGGGGGCGAAAAAATGTCTCAAGAAAATCTAACAGACCTTGTGTCAGTTTTTTCGGCACTTTCATGCCTGCTCAGAACAGGAGTTAAAAGGGGACATGACTGTGAATACAATGGACCCCTATGTACTCTGCAGAAGTAGCACCAATATTTTGCCACTACACCTGCAGAGTACATCAATAGCATCAATAAAAATTATGCTATTGCCCCCTACCCTGCACCATGGTGCACCATATTTTAAATACAGCGCACACATAGTGGTCGTAGAGGGGCGTTAGAGGGTGGAAGAAAAGTGGAGTTGTACTGTGTACAGCACCACTTTTCTTAAATACGCTCCCAAGGTTGCAGCAATTGAGGTATTTTCGGTAATGCTAATGTAATAGAACATGCCTGCAGCATGAAGAAGCGATGGGCAGGATTCATCATGGATGCACACTTTTTCTTTGCATTTACATTATATTGCTAGTGGTGGTAAATTTGACCAGGTCAGCGCTGGGCCTTCTTATCTTATGTAGCAGTACCACTTTTTTATACATCTCAATTCTTCATTGAATTTTCTCAAGTCACATTACTCGATAAATATAAAGGTAGTAATGCACAAAAAGATAATATATGTTGTTGAAACATAGAAAAGAAAAAAAAGCTTCCACGGAGGGAAGAGGTCAAAATCAAAAAGAACAAACAAAAAAAACCTCTTGAGGGCAATAACATAAGTTAGATGAAAAAGTAAAGAAAGTGTTTGGGTAGAGACAAACATAAGGTATCAAGGGGCATGCTTAAGAGCCCCTAGTCCCACCGGCCTGTCACTTTTAGTGACGCTCCGGTGGCGCTATGCACTGCACCATATTTACAACGTGGTCTTAAGCCACTTTTTGTGACTGAACACAACCCTGTAAATACGGCCCCTTCACACCAAGCTCTTTGCATGGAAGGGGCGTGCAATGTGTGTTGCTCTGGGCATGCCACAACAACACCCATCGCATTTTGACGCTGCCCCAGATTTATGAGTTTTCCTAAACCTGAGGAAGCGACAAAATCTAACTTCACCCCAGGGGTGGCATTAGCAGGGCACAACGAGGGAAAATGTTTTAATTTCTCCTCATTTACTGTCCTTTCTATGTAAGCTGCATTCCGCAGCACACATAGAAAGAGCAAATCACCATTTAAGATTGTTTTTGTGCAGAAAGGTGTTCCTTCCTGCACAAAAAATCAACCCCCCCTCAACGCAGCCATCCTTGCACAATGGTGCAAGGGTTGCTGCATTGGCTCACGGCAGCAAATTCAGCGCTGGTTCAGGGGGAAACAAACGGGTGCACCATATTCTATGAAATACGGCGCATCCCTGCATTGTGAAAATGATGGTGCATGATGCTGCCAAATTTGGCACAGCAATGCGCACCATCACTTTCCCTTAAATCTGGCCCCAAATGCCTATGTTGAAGAGGAACTCCTCACAATCACGCCTCCTCCACATAGCATCAATCCAACTGCAAAACCAGGAGTGCTTACCAGTACCGGTAAGAAACATCTTCAAGTTGTTATACAGGGACTAGCGCTAGTCTGCTTTAAATAGGGGTGTCAGTAACCGTACTCTAGCAAAGAAGCGAATGTTAAGAGGGGTGTCCCCCATCTGAAGTTGTGAGCCTGACATGGACATAATGGTTCTGGTGGCGCAGGAGCTGAGACTCCCAGCATCATGAGAATTATGTGGAGAATAGCGCAAAGCCCATCAGAGGTGCCTTTCTATATGTGCAGGAATGCACCCCAGGCTTCCTCCAATTTCTGCATCTGATTGTTGAGTTTTTATATGGTCTTTTCCTAAGTTATAATATTGTGCATGTTTAATAACCATATTCGGTAAGAGGATGGTGTAACAGATTTCAGGGGGAGTAGAATCTCTAATTTTGCTACAGCTAGGGAGGTAGAGAGCCATAATTTGGCACACTAGGGCAAGGATGGTAAGGAGTAAGGCCCATATTTATGGATTTTGCCGCAAAACTTTGCCAACGCAGTTTTGGGGCAAAATCCATTGCGCCTGCTAGAACCATTCCATTGCGCCAGCCGGGTGGCATATTTATGAAATGGTGCAAGGTGGCGCATAGGACAGGCCAGCGTCTACAGAAAAGATGCTATCTGGGGTTTGATGGGGAGAGGGGAAAAGGCATTAGTGGATCAGAAATTACGCTAGGCTGGTTAGCGACAAAACATTTGCAGCTAGCCAGCCCAGCGTCATTTTCTGACGCACTACCACCGAAACATGATTCCTGTCCTAGTAAAGACAGGAGTCATGCCTGTAGGAAGGTGTCTTTCTTCTAGCATTTTTGGTCTGTTTGTCAGTGTGTTTTTACTATCTCACCGGGATCCTGCTAGTCAGGACCCCAGTGCTCATAGTTTGTGGCCCATATGTGTTGCCAGTATGCTTGACTGTGTCACCGGAGTTCTGCTTACCAGAACTCCAGTGTTTATGCTCACTCTGTTTACCAAATTTGTCACTATAGTTTAGTGACTCCATATTCCAATTCTGATTGGCCTACTGGACCCTCCTTATAAGTCCCTAGTATATGGTACCTAGGTACCCAGGGTATTAGGGTTCCTGGCTATCCTTATGGGCTGCAGCATTTCTTTTGCCACCCATAAGGAGCTCATAAAAACACTCTTTCAGGGCTGCCACTGAGGCCTGAGTAAAATAGTGCACACACTATTTCATAGCCATTTTCACTGCTCCAGGTAACTTATAAGTCACCTATATGTCTAACCTTCAGTTACTGAAGGCTAGGTGCAAAGTTACTGTGTGTGAGAGCACCTTTGCACTAGCAAAGGTACCCCTACGTTGTCCAGCATCAATTTTGTGAGTGTGGGGACACCATTAGAAGTGTGCACTACATATATGTCAATACATATATGTAGCTTCACAATGGTAACTTCGAATATGGCCTTGTAAGGTGTCTAAGATTGTGAAAATGAACCCCTAATCCAAATCTGGTATTGGGGAGCCAATTCCAGGCACCCTGTGGCTCCACCAAAGGCCAAACCAGCTCTCTGGGGTTTCCACTGCAGCTCCAGCTGCTGCCATTTCATAGACAGGATTCTGCCCTCCTGAAGATTGAGCAGCTCAATCCCAGGAAGGCAGAACAATGCATTTCCTTTAGGAGAGGGGCGTTACAGCCTCTCCTATTGGAAATAGGTGTGACAGGCATGGGAGGGGTATCCTCCCAGAGCCTCTGGAAATGCTTTGAAGGGCACAAACAGTTCCCTCCTTGCATAATCCAGTCTACACCGGTTCAGGGACCCCCAGGCCATGCTCTGGTGCGAAACTGGACAAAGCAAAGGGGAGTGACCACTCCCCTGTCCATCACCAATCCAGGGGTGGTATCCAGAGCTCCTCCAGAGTGTCCCTGGTGTTCGTCGTCTTGGATTCCAAGGTGTGGTGACCCTCTGGGAGCATCTAAGTGGCCATTGCCAGCAGGTGATGTCAGAGACCCCTCCTGATAGATGCATACCTAGGTAAGTAGCCAATCCCCCTCTCAGGGCTATTTAGGGTCTCTACTCTGGGGGTTTCCTCAGATTCGGTTTGCAAGACTCCACCAGGACTCCTCTGCATTCTCTGCTTCAGCTTCTGACTGTTGGATCAACCGCAGACTGCTGCTGTAACTGCTGTAACTGCAACAAAGTATCCAGTAAGGCTACTGTGACCTGCAACTTTAGCTCCAGCCAGCAACTGCAACAGTTTCCAGGTTGTGCATGCTCTGAGGACTGCTTGTCTTCACCCTGCACCAGAAGAACCGAAGAAATCTCCAGTGGAGTGACGGAGTCACTTCCGTGATTCAGTAGGCACCTTTCTGCAAAGACATCTTGTACTCTGGAACTCCTCTCCTGTCGACAAGCATGATCCCTGAAACACAGATAGTAGAATGAAGTGATCCTGACTGTCTAAAGGTCCAGCTGGCCAAATTTGGTGGAGGTAAGGGCTTGCCTCTCCGTGCCAGACAGTACCCCTGTGCATCGTGTTTTCTGCAGCTCCTTGGGCTTCTGTGCACTTCTTCCAAAAGTTCCTCATGCACAGCGTAGCCCAGGTCCCAGCACTCTATCCTGTGATGCTCAGCTCCCTGAGTTGTTCTCTGGCTGGGTGGGATCCCTTTCTGTAGTGCTGCAACAACTGCACTTTGCAACTCCTTTGTCCCAGTGTCCTGGGACTCTCGTGGATGCTGCCTGATCTTCTAAGGGCTCCCTGAAGTGCTGAGAGCCCTCTGTCTCCTCAGTCTGAGTTGAAACCCCAGGTCCCTCCTGAGTCCGGGCTGCTCCGCTTTGACGCAAAACACGTTCTTGCATGAACCAAGGCTTGTTGGTGGAATCCAGTGATGCAAACAGCCTGCATCCAATGACTTAATGTGGGACATCTCTTGCACGAAACAGGAACCCACAGCTATCTTCTTTGGTGCATTTCTGTATTTTTCTTCCAACCAGAGAATTCACTTTTGCACCTTCATCCAGGTTGGCAGGGGCTACTGTTCTTCCTGGAGTCTTCATCAACTTCTGGACTTGGTCTCGGTCCAGGATCCATCATTGGTTTCTTGCAGTCTTGCTTGGTTCTTGAATAATCCTTCACCACAACTTCTAGTGTGTTCTGAGGAAACTTGCTGTACTTTACTCCTGTTTTCCTGGGCCCTGGGGTAGGGTACTTTACTTACCTTTGGTGTTTTCTTACACTTCCAACACCCCTCTCCAAACTACACTTGCCTAGGGGGGAATCCAACTTTCGTATTCCACTATTTTAGTATATGGTTTGTGTTGCCCGTAGGCCCAATGCAATATATTGAGTTTTTCATTATTTGCACTATTCTATAACTGTTTACTTACCTGATTTTGGTTACTAGTGTATATATTGTCTATATTACTTCCCTTCTGTAGGAGTATTGCCTCTAAGATATTTTTGGCCTTCTGTCACTAGAATAAAGGGCCATATTTATACTTTTTGACACAAAACTGCGCTAACGCAGTTTAGCGCCAAAAAAATTAGCGCCGGCTAACGCCATTCTGAAGCGCCATGAGGGCGCCGTATTTATTGAATGACGTTAGCCAGCGTTAGCCGACCGGCGCTGCCTGGTGTGCGTGAAAAAAAACCACGTACACCAGGCAGCGCTGGCGTAGGGAAAAATGGCGTTTGGGCGTCCAAAAATGGGGCAAGTCAGGCTGAGGCAAAAAAATCGTCTTAACCCGATTTGCGCCATTTTTTTACGACGCCCATCCCCCAGTGCAATGACTCCTGTCTTAGCAAAGACAGGAGTCATGCCCCCTTGCCCAATGGCCATGCCCAGGGGACTTATGTCCCCTGGGCATGGTCATTGGGCATAGTGGCATGTAGGGGGGCACAAATCAGGCCCCCCTATGCCACAAAAAAAAAAATTATATATACTTACCACAACTTACCTTTTCTTCCCTGGGGTGGGTCCCTCCATCCTTGGGTGTCCTCCTGGGGTGGGCAAGGGTGGCAGGGGGTGTCCCTGGGGGCTTGGGAGGGCACCTCTGGGCTCATTCTGAGCCCACAGGTCCCTTAACGCCTGCCCTGACCCAGGCGCTAAAATCCGGTGCAAATGCGGGTTTTTTAGTCCCGCCCACTCCCGGGCGTCATTTTTGCCCGGGAGTATAAATCCGACGCAATAGCATTGGAGTCATTTTTTAAGACGGGAACGCCTACCTTGCATATCATTAACGCAAGGAAGGTGTTCACGCAAAAAAATGACGCTAATTCCATGAACTTTGGCGCTAGACGCGTCTAACGCCAAAGTATAAATATGGAGTTAGTTTTGCGTCAAATTTGCGTCTAAAAAACGATGCAAATTCGGCGCAAACGAAGTATAAATATGCCCCAAAGTACCTTTATTTTTGGTAACACTGAGTATTGTCTTCTATTGTGTATAAGTACTGTGTGACTATAGTGGTATTGCAAGAGCTTTGCATGTCTCATAGTTCAGCCTTGGCTTCTCTGCTGCAGCTACTCCTAGATAGCCTAAGCTGCTAGACACTGCTTACATTTCACTAAGGTGGATCACTGGACCTGGTATAAGGTGTAAATACCTCTGGTACCAACTGCAAACCAGGCCAGCTTCTCACAATGCCCACCACCCCAATGGCCAGCCCAGGGGACCCCAATGGCTCAGAAAAAATAAAATACAAATAATACTTACCAATACTTACCCAGGTTGGGGTCCCGCATCCTATGGCATCCCTCGGGTGTAGGTGGGGGTGTTCCTGGGTCTTGGGGTGGGCATCTGTGGGCCCATTCCATGGTGTTTTGCCATGGAAAGCGGTCCACAGGTCCCCTAATGCCTGGCCAAAACAGGCGTTAAATAATGGCACTAAGCATGCTTAGCGCCACTATTTGGACCCCCCTACTCCGTGCCGATCGTTTTGCGCCAGAGTATAAATAAGGCGTTAGGGGGTTAGCGTCATATTGTGGATGGGAATGCCTACCTTGTATCTCATTAGTGCAAGGTACTTTGCTGCATCCACAATATGATGCTGACTCCTATATTTTGACGTTAGATGGGTCTAGTGTCAAAATATAAATATGAAGTTGTTTGAACCATTTTAGGGTCTAAATAAATGACACTAAAATGGCGCAAACCAAGTATAAATATGCCCCTAAGTGTCATGCAGTGAATCCAGTCTGCTCCTCAGCTGCGATGATACCCAACTTCACCCTTTTTCAAGTCCCCGACCAGACACCAGTAATGTGATCGATGTCACAGTCTGGAGCAGAGCATCACAAGCAGAATCTGCTTGCATAAGTGAACCTGGGTGCTCAGCTGGAGTTCACTGATATTGATCTTAGAATAACTAAATTTTAGCCTGGCTTCCCTCAGTGTTTTATCATGATCTTTGAGGATAGTGAGTCAGTCACTGTAATGAACAGCAAGACTCATTTTCCCACCATAAATGAAGAAAGTGGTGGACACAAGAAAAGAATGTCTTTTACCGTAGTATACCGTCCCAACACAGTCCCATAGGGATTCTGATACTAGCTGAACAAGCATTTGCAATGTAATAAGTCTTGCATTTGCTTGAGTTAGAGCTCGTGGCATTGTTAGTTCATAACTGGACTTTTCTTGCCACATAAATTGGTCAACCTTGCCTGATAATTTCATCTTTTCCTGCTGCATAATTCCAGTGTCCCTGCATGTAACTAAAGCACTTCCATGTACCTTCTTCCTCTAACTGCAACAAAAGATAAAACTGTTGCCATTTAGCATTCTAATTTAAATTTGCCATGCTAATTCCAATAGAATAGCACTTTCACCACCCCACCATCAGAGTTGCTGGCTGGCTGACTTAATTCGCGAAAAAAAGACACAAAACAGGCAAGGAAGAGAAATAAACTAGAAGGGTAACCCAAACATATCATGAGTGTTCAAACATTCTTAGTGTAATAAGGATAAGTTGGCCTGAATCATGGTCATAAATGCAATAAGGATAGATTATAAAAACATATACAATTCTCTTACAAAGCTTTATCAAAAACAAACTTTTGGCATTATTCTGTAATGTTCAAACAGCCCCTAGAGAGCATCATAACAAAACTATCAGTTGTAAGAGGCATGGTCATCTAACCATATAGTTAGCCCCTACAGAACATAACTGCATGAAAAGAAAAGAAAAGGACAGAAAGTAATGCAGCATAACCATATATTTAACCCTCAGAGTACATAATGCATCACACATTTTCAAAGCTAACAAAACTACTGCAATATTACAAACTACTGCCAGGTGTAAAACAAACATTCCAGCCATGAGAACTCTTAAGAAGACACTGAATGGTGCGAGGGGTTATTGTTTTGGGGTCCTCGCTAACCTAGTGTGGGTACCCAGAGATGATTCAGACAGAAAGAGTATGGTGTGGTGAACGTTTTGAAAGTGGTCTCACTGTCCTAGGACCTCAACAAGTGAGTTATGATCAAAAATTAGCAAAAAGGTTTAGTAAATGTAATGCCGTGCAAAGCATTATGGGGCGAGTTTTCATGCAGCGAATATTGTAGTATGTCGACTGCAATGCTCAAAACAGCCCCTAGAAGACACCACAATAAAATTAGCATTTGGAAGAACCATGATTATGTATCCATAAAGTCAGCCCCTAGAGGGCATAACCACACAAAAATAGAAAGGAAGAAAGTAATGTACTGGAACCATATATTTAGCCCCCATGAAACATTAGTGCTGTGCACATTTTCAGGGCTAGCAGTCCTCCAACGCAAATAAGACCCTTAAAACATAACTTCTGTCCACAATAAAAACAAAAGCACCACCCATGAGAAAACCCAAAAAGTAGCGAATGGTGGTAGAGGTTATTATTTGGGGTCCCCACTAACCTAATGTCGGGACCCCGAGATGATCTAGATAAAAATAGCACATTGTGGTGAACGTTTTGAAGGTGGTCCCATTGTCCTAGGACCACCACAGGCTGAGTTATGAGAAAAAAGTAATGTCCTACAAAGCACTATGGGGTGTGTTGCCGTGCAGTGAATATTGTAGTATGTTGATATGACTGTAATGCTTAGAACAACCTCTAGGGGACACCACAATGAAAAAATAGCATTTGTAACAAAGTCGGGCATGTAAACATATAGGGGCATATTTATACTCAGTTTGCGCCGAATTTGCGTCGTTTTTTTAGACGCAAATTCAACGCTAAACTAACTCCATATTTATACTTTGGCGTTAGACGCGTCTAGCGCCAAAGTTCATGGAGTTAGCGTCATTTTTTTGCGTGAACACCTTCCTTGCGTTAATGATATGCAAGGTAGGCGTTCCCGTCTTAAAAAATGACTCCGATGCATATGCGTCGTATTTATACTCCCAGGCAAAAATTACGCCTGGGAGTGGGCGGGTCTGAAAAATCCGCATTAGCGCCGGATTTTAGCGCCTGGGTCAGGGCAGGCGTTAAGGGACCTGTGGGCTCAGAATGAGCCCAGAGGTGCCCTCCCCTGCCCCCAGGGACATCCCCTGCCACCCTTGCCCACCCCAGGAGGACACCCAAGGATGGAGGGACCCACCCCAGGGACATTAAGGTAAGTCCAGGTAAGTATTTTTTTTAAAAAAAATGTGTGGCATAGGGGGGCCTGATTTGTGCCCCCCTACATGCCACTATGCCCAATGACCATGCCCAGGGGACAGAAGTCCCCTGGGCATGGCCATTGGGCAAGGGGGCATGACTCCTGTCTTTGCTAAGACAGGAGTCATTTCAATGGGGGATGGGCGTCGTAAAAAAATGGCGCAAATCGGGTTGTGGCGATTTTTTTGCCTCAGCCTGACTTGCACCATTTGTGGACGCCCATACGCCATTTTCCCCCTACGCCGGCGCTGCCTGGTGTACGTCGTTTTTTTCAACGCACACCAGACAGCGCTGGCGGCTAACGCCGGCTAATGTCATTGAATAAATACGGCGCCCGCATGGCGCTTCAGAATGGCGTTAGCCGGCGCAATTTTTTTTGGCGCAAAACTGCGTTAGCGCAGTTTTGCATCAAAAAGTATAAATATGGCCCATAGTTAGCCCCTAGAGGACATAACCACATGAAAAAATGGCAGTAAATAATGAAGTGTACCCACTGTAACCAGTGTAACATCAGATTTAAGTTTGGTACAGGCAGAACGATGTGAGCTTTCTGTGCTCTACGGTCTTGGTTGTTTTTGGGAAGTGGAGGGGCATGAACAAAGCATGAGTACGAAAATAACAGCAATAACAGTAATAGCCAGTTGTCGATGGAGGCCAATGATGATACAGGCATGGGCTGAGCATACGTGCAGATGACAGCACTGTGGTGTGGTGAAAGGCTCATGAAGGGTGTGGCATGAAGAAGCAAAACTTACCATATGCGCAAACCCAGCTGGCGGTCCCAAACCCAGTTGCAAACTGCCCCAGCCACTAGTCTGCCCACCTGCACCACTTGGGCACACGGCCGCTATGCCGAGGGCAATGTGGGCTCCTCGTGCTCAACTCGGTGCTCCTGTGGCTTATGCAGCTTCCAGACGCTGTCACTACCAGCACCACTACCATTGTGCTTGACACCCCGAGAGTGATATTGACTGACGCCGACTCCAAGGGTGACTGTAATGCGGGAGCAGTAAGTGGTGAACAGTAACCAAGCATCCCTCGCCTTGCTAGCCTCTCTCCTGCCTCAGGCTTCTCCTATTCAGCTTTTACTTAATGAGAGGGCATCACTTTTCTTAATTATAAGATAAAGTATCATTAAGTTGCATAAGCACTAGTTATTTACAAAGTTACAATATGCTAAAAGTGAAATAGAAGCTGAATAAAACCTTTTTTTAATTCTGTTGCTAGGGCAGTACGATTCACATCAGATTTAAGTTTGATACAGGGTCTGTTTTGACGCATTCTGAAGTTCAGAACAGATCAAAAATACTTTTTGTACTTTGAGTAGATTTATGTGATCCAGTTGACATTTGACTTGTGTTTCTTTGAATGTTTAGTGCACATCTGGAAACAAAATCGCTGTTGTTTGTGCTTGGAACATGTACTGCAGTTGCCCAAAAGCAACATAGCATGCCAGACATGTGCTTCTGGAAAGGGAAGGAGTTGAAATTTCATGCAGATTTGAAGCAATCAATCATCGTAACTATCACGTTTAAAAAACATATGAGTTATGCGTATAAAATTGTGAAAGAAGTCAGTTTCCAATGTGGTTCACTATCTATGAATATTATTTAACCAACTCATTGTGTATTTCGAAAATGCATCGAAACAGCACAAAAACTCGTAGCTAATGTAGTGCATTACACATTTTCAGGCCTATATCAACGATATTACAAACAAGGCCCACAAAATACAAACTACTCTCAGCTGTAAGACAAAAGTTGTAGCCAAGAGAAAACTTAAAAGACACTCAATGGTGGGTGAGATAATTATGTTGGGTTCCCACTAACCTAGTGTGGGGACCAAGATATGATGTAAACAGAAAGAGCAGATCATGCTGAACATTTTGTAGGTGGTCCCGTTGTACTAGGACCACCACAGGCAGAATTCTGAGCACAAATGTTTCATAAAAGTAATGCCACGCAAAGCTTTATGGAGCAAGTTTCCCAAGTGCCATGGATATTGTATTATTGGCTCTGTCGCTGTGTCGGGAGACCCGCTATGAGGATTTCTGTGTTTTTAGAGTAAAGCATTTACCATTTACAAGTGTTTTAGAAAGCTTGGAGGACAAAGGGGAGAGCCAAAAGCTACATTGAAACGGCTCTTATTAGGTAACAGTGTAAATAATGTGAGCAGCCTTCTAAAAGCACAGTGAGCGCCATGGCAGCCATGTTGCGTGAAGGGGAGAGACAATAAAAATAAAACTCAAAAGCATCATGGAGCACAAAGGGGAAACAAAATAAACAATTTACAATGTGAAGTAATTAGTAGTCATGCAAAATGCTCAAATACAGCCAATTGAGTTTGCGCTGTGTAAGACTTGAAAGTGCCATGGAGCACAAAGGGGAGCGACAAAACAGAAGCTCAACCTAAAAGTACAAAAATAAAATAGTTCAGAAACCATGCACAAAACATGGATGCTTCGTATGTTAACAGTAGTTGGCCGGTGCTCTCAAGGAAGGCTAACCACAGGAAAAGGCATGATGTACATTGCCTTTGACAACTGAAATCATGGGAATTTTCAAAGGCAAGCCCACAAGTGAATGGAAGTGATGGGCGTGAGATGAGCATGGTTAAAGCCCACAGATTAGATCACAACAGGTTGAAAGCGCTTGCACGCTCGACCTAAAAATGGGAGGAGAAGCCTCCACAGGTCATGGAAGAGGTGTGGGAGCTATATAATCAATCGACTTTGTCAGTAAATAAAGTCTCCAGGCCGATCCCTGCCTTTACTCTAAAGAAATAAAGCCAATCCACGCAGTTGAACACCTTTTCAGCAGCAAGGGAGATGAGAATCTTTTTATCTTTGTCATGGCATACCTGCCACATTAAGTGCAAGAGAGTTCTCAAGTGGTTCGCCAATGAGTGCCTGAGTACAAGCCCTACCTATGAGGGATGTAGAAAGAGAATAATACACGTTTTGAGTCATGTGGCCAGGATTTTGGAATTTATGTGAGAGAATAGTAACTATGCTCTTTCTATAATCCAGTGGTGTACTGGGGTGTCCAGGTGCATACTAGTGTTTGATAGCATGGAGACTGTGCCCACCTATTTACATCTCAGTTTGTCATGTTTGATGTTTTTAAGTGAGTTTCATTAACCAGCATCACATTTGGGATTTAAGGAATGGCACTATGTTTTCCATTTTTCAATGTTTCCATTTAATAAAGTGTCAGACCATTCACTTAGAGATAACAATCTGTCAGGGTTGTGGTCAGGTTCTGGCTGTAGGCATCTAGCTGGTGAGTGGTGTTAGGAGGGACAGTGGTCCAGGGAAAAAAGTGGGCTGGAGTGAGTTGCCAAGTTGGCCTACTGCTGGCTACAGGATGGAGCCATCTGATAATCTAACTGGCAACAGAAGCTCAGGAGAAGTTTTGCCATGTTCCCGCCAGCACCTGAATATCCACAAACTATATGGCATCTAGTAGGGGCAAGTCTACAGTGTCAATGAAGTATTATACAGACCATTGAAAATGATGGGAGGTAAAAATGTACATGACATAAGCAAAACCAGGACAATGTCTATATGCAGTCTTCAGTAGGTAAGACTCTGGATCCGATCACCCATTCATCAGCCCTATCCAAGCTGTGAGGGAAGTCCATGATCAATGTCCCCATAGGTGATGGCTCCAGTTCGCTCCTTCCTGTTTGTTTAACAACTTAACAGGCAACCAGGTGATGAAGGCAATGGTGCAGTAAACAGTCATGCTTGTCATTACGTTTTCAGAGGTGAGCACGATTTGTCCCTATATGGGGCCTTGTCCTTTCATTGTGTGTTTTCCTCCTGATGACAACCACAGGGTGGTCGTTTCCAGGCAGAGGCATTTGTTGTGTTCATTGGCTAGCCAGTTGTCTATCATGTTGGCTAGAGCTGGCATTTCAAGTTTATCAAGCCTGTCCTTGACGTGGGACGTACTAAAAGGATCATTGGGTATGATGGGATGATGGCCTGTATTCTCTTAACTCTCCACTGGTGGCAGTGTAGTTTAATACTTACGTGTGCAAAGTGAAAGTTAACTCTCTTCAGCAAATTGTTGTTGTTTACCAACCAGGATGTGTTTTAGCTTACATGGGCAAAGTGAAAGCAAACTCTTTTCAGCAATTCTTATTGTTTACCTATTTGGATATTTGGATTAAATGGCTACTACATATACTTGGTACTGTTATTTATTAATGCTGAATGAAAATGGGCATATCTTTGATCTGCATGAGAAATTTTGGGAGTTTCATTGCAATTTAATCTATTTAGGAATATAGTAGTATTGCTCCAAATAGGAAATGGGGATAGGGATTTTCTACATAGAGAAGATGGGGGCTGAATAGCTATTAGGTATGTATGGTGCAGCTATTTAGTAATTAGTGAAGGAAAATGGGCATAGCAGTGTTCCGCATGTGGGTATTATGGGAATTACATGGCTATTCAATATATTTGGAAATGTATTAGGATAGTTCAATGTAGGAAACAGGGAAAGGGATTTTCTACATCAGTGATGATAGGTATTAATTGGCTCAGACATATACCTACCACTGTATTTTCATGAGTATTGTAATTAAATGGTAATAGCTATTTTACTCAAAGGGATTATGGGCTTTAAACAGTTGTTGAATGCATTTTCCCCTATATTATAATGGTGCTTTCAGAAAAATGGAAATAGATAATGTTTAAAGGGGGGATTATGGGGTTAAGTGGCTTCTCATTGCATGAGCATGGTATTTTACATTGCCTTCTTGGGATAATGGCTGCAATGATTTCTGCATGTGGGATGATGGGTGTTAAATGTCTGTTACATACACCTGCCACTGTAGGGTAGTGACGTGTGTTGGGGAATTGGGCATACATATTTTTTTTTTTATGGAGATGATGGGGCTTAAATGGCTGGTACGTATACCTGGTACTGTTATTGAGTAATTGATGAAGGTAATTGGGCATAGCTGTGTTCTGTATGGGGTACAATGGTTGTTACATGGCATTGAATCTATTTGGAAATTTATTATGATTGTTCACACTAGGAAATAGGGATAGGGATTTTTCTATGTCAGGATGATGGGCGTTAAATGCTTTGACTTACATCTATCACTGTATTTTCATGAAAGCTGTAAGGAATTGGTAATAGCTACTTTATACACAGGGGAATATGGGCTGTAAACAGCTGTTTAACACATTTCCCCCTATAATATAATAGTCCTGTTAGGAAAATGGAAATTGATAATGGGTAAATGGGGGATTATGTACAGTAAAAGACTGCCACATGCCCTGGACATTATATTTTACATAGCCCTCAGGGAATAAGAGCCATAATGATTTCTGCATGGAGGATGATGGATTTTAAATAGTTGTTGCATGCACCTGCCACTGTAGTATAGTCGTGTGTGTTGAACAAACAATGTCAATATTTTTTTTAATGGTGATGATGATGGTTGAACGACTGGAACATAGACCCTGTACTGTTATTTTGTAAATGTTTAATTAAAATAGCTGTGGTCTGCATGAGGGATTATGGAGGTTACATCACTGTTGAATATATTTGGGACTGTATGGGGTTAAAGTCTATTTCATATCCTGGGTACAGTGTTTATGTAGCTTTTTTGGCATAATGACCATAATGAGTTCTATGGGGGGATGATTGGTGGTATATGACTATACCATCTACCTTTCACTGCAGTGCAGTGATGTATGTTGAGGAAATGGGCATGCATTTTTCTTATTTGGTGATAATAGTGGTTAAATAGCTGACATATATACATCATACTGTTATTTAGTAAATATTGATGGTCAATGGGCATTGCTGTGTTCTGCATGTGTGATTATGGTGGTTACATGGCCATTGAATATTTTTGGGACTGTATTAGGATTGATCCAGTTAGGAAATATGGATAGGGAATTTTTGCATTGAGGATCATTGGTGTTAAATGGCTTTTACATATACTTGCCACTGTATTTTCACAAATTCTGTAAGCAAATGGTAATAGCTCTTTTATTCACATGGGATTATGGGCTTTAAACAGCTCTGGAACACAGTTTCCCCTATATTATAATGACTGTTATAGGAAAATAAGAATAGATAATGTTTACATAGGGGAGTTATATCTTGACATTATGTATTCTCTTACTGTCAATATTTGTATCCACCTGCCAATTATGAAAACAGCCAGACCTTAGGTTTAGTCACAGTGGAGACTACTCTGTGCGTGCCATAATAAAACTCCTCCAATGGCCCTGTTTAGTAGGGGCTGTTGGAGGCAAATCATTTATTCCTCCCACCTAATTTAACATTTAGCAAGTTTAACATGGAGGTGGGGGCTTGGCGTGGCCGACCAGCAAGATGGCCGCCACACCGCGAGGCTCTGCTCGTCGGGAGAATAAATCCTCCCATTTTTCCTGATGAGCAGCTGCCCGAGCCTGGTGTCTCATTGGGAGCGACGCAGGGAGGCTCTGGGAGGCTGCGAGTGGCGGCGGAGCGCTGTTTGGATGGCGGAAAGTGTGCCAGCCTGCCCGGTGTCTTTGGGCAGGCCTAGCTGGGCCCAAGTTGGGCACGGGCCTCGGCTGAGGAGGCGGGCCTGGCTGTGGCCGGGGCCTTCTCTTGGGTCTCTCTGGGGAGCGGCCCCTTGATTTTCTGGGCCTACATAAGCTCCTGCAATTGGGGGTGGGGGCTGGGAGGCGACCCCCCTGGCTTACACACACGGCGGCCTGATTGATTCCTTTCCCCTGTGAGGCCCGTTCGGCAAATGGGGCACGCAGCGGGCGCCTGAGGGGGTGTGGGTCCCTGGTAGTGCTGGGGGCCAGCCTTTCCGGCTTGCATCTCTTGTGCCTGGGCAATTGTTGGAGTTTGCTGCTGCCTGGGGGTTGTGGCGGTTTGGCTCAACCCCTCCCCGTGTGGCGAGTTGGTGGCTGCTTGGAGAGCTGTGGCCCGACGCCTTGGCCTGAATTGGGGCCCGGCCGGATGACAGGCGGGGCCTGGTCGGGACGGGACTCGAGCCGCGTGGCCCTGAGGTGCAGTGGAATTGTCACCCTGGGCTGCTGCTGTTGGCTCCTGCGGCTGTGACTGGTCTGGTGGTACTGGACGCAGGATCAGCTTGGGGCCCCGACACTTGGTTCCTTACTTCAGGCTTGGACAGGACGAGACCGGAGAATCGGAGTACGTACCTGTGTGGTGTTCTTGTCCTGGGTAGCCTTGCCTTGCAGGTGGCCGGTGCTGGTGCGGTATGGTGCACTTCATTGACGCTAACCTGGAGAACGGTGTTGAGGATTGGGAAGGCGACCATAAGCAGCCTGAACTCACTTTTGAGGGGGGTAAAGAGAAAAGAGCGGCGTTACTGGCCATTCAGCGGATGATTCGCCACAGAGGAGGGGGGTTGTACTTCCTCTGTAAAGGCTATATTTTTAGATCTCAAGCGTAGCCTGGCTGGCATTGATGCTAAGCTTGACCATTTGACCGAGCAGATGCATAGTTTAAAGGAACGGGTGGATGGTCATGATACTCGTTTCGAGCAGCTGGAATCTCGCACCTCGGACTTGGAGAATGGACACCACGGAGACAGAGAACAACTGCTGCGCATGGAACATGTGCTGGATGTGATCTGCAACAAGAAAGAGGATCTGGAGGCCCGGTCCGCCCGCAATAACATTGGCATTCTTGGCCTCCCAGAGTCAACAGCTATGGGTCGTATGGACGACTATGTTGAGACTATGTTGTCTGAGATATTTCCCGGTGAACTCTCCCAGGTACTGGTGGTGGAGAGGGCCCACAGGTCCCTGGGTCCTCGCCCACTGCTGGGAACTCCGCCGCGCCCTATGGTTGTTTGTTTGCTGAACTATTGTGACCGGGACACCATACTTAGGCTGGCCAGAGAGCGGAGACCTGTGATTTATAATAATACTGAGCTTAACTCTTTTCCTGACTATACCCGTGGGGTGCAGGCTGCCCGTAGGGCTTTCCTGCTGGGCAAGCGCACTCTAAGTCAGACAGATGCCTCACTTATTCAGCTAAACTCCGAGTGCAGCATAAGGGCAAGTTGTATTTCCTTACTGATCCGAATTTGGCTGCCAAGTTCACAAAATCGTTTCCTAAAAAGGCACCGTCGGAGGGTTCGAGGGATTCTGGCGGAGGGAGAGGTACCCTGAGTGACAATGACTAAATGGTTTCTGCTGTTCCGGGGGCCATGGTACCCCTGGTCGCTGCCTTATCACTAGTACACTGGTTATTATTTCCAATTTGCAAGATGGCTGCTCTATTGTACTTTTTGCATTGTGAGTTCCCCTGCCTCCATCCCGTTTGGGATGGTGTTACGGATGGCCTGTTCCACGCCCCTCTGGATGAATCCTTTGATACTGTTTAACACTACTGTTTGGGATGTGTATTTGGGAATGGGTGGGATTGTAGCACAGACCCATTTGGGGGGTCAGATTGGGTGGAGGTTTGGGTTGTTTTGCTTTTGCACTACCTCCTCTGTCTTTCTTCCTTTGTATTTGCACCCCTTTCTGTATGCTGACGAAGTCTTGATTTTGATGGTGTGGAAGGGTATGTGTATAGATAGCTGTCTGGATTGGCGAGGAATAGCGTGACGCCTGTGCGCTGCCTAACTTGGAATGTGCGTGGGCTAAATGATGGGCGTAAGATGAGATTGCTGTCTGCCTATATGCAGCATCATGCGATTGACATTTGTATGTTGCAAGAGACCCACCTGGTTGCAGCCACCAAAACTAGGATAAAGGCCGGCTGGAAAGGAGAGTGTCACGCTGCGATGTATTCGCGCCATGCTAGAAGTGTGGCGATTCTGATTCAGAAAGGGTTATAGTGGCGCACCGAAAAGACGCTTGTGGATCCTGCCGGTCATTATGTTATGCTGCGCTGCACGCTGCTGGATAGACCTTGTAGATTGATATCGATTTACGGTCCAAATACTGATGACACTGACTTTTTCCAGGAGGTGGGGTGGTTGATTGACTCGCTGGGATCTGGGACCTTGCTGTGAGGGAGGATTTTAATGTGATATTGGATCCTGTGGCAGATCGTGAGAGTCTGGCTCGGCCGCAGCATGTTGTGGCTGCTAAGGCTCTTTCGCATGTGATGTTTGAGGGTGCTTTGGTAGACATATGGAGGGTAAAGCATGGTACTGATAGGGAAGGCTCTTTTGTCAATTATGCTCATAACAGCTGGTCCGGTATTGACAGATGGCTTGGTACCAGGGATGTTGAGCTCTGGATGCGGTTGGTTGAGCATATGGCACGTACTCTGTCAAAACATTCTCCAGTCCTGCTAGAATTGGCTATACCAGGGGCCTTCATGTGGAGACTTCCTCACAGTGCTCTTAGAGATCAGGTATTCAGGAATAAGATCCGTAACGCCATCCTGCATTATTTTGCTGAGAATCGGGGGTCGGTGGCTTCTGCTGGGACCGCGTGGTAGGCTTTTAAGGTGGTGATTTGTGGCATTTGCCTCTCTAAGCAGCGTGGAGTGCTGAAAGTGCTGAGGAGGGAGCTGGCGGCCCAGCCTGTTGATCTGGAAAAATGCTTAGCAGCGGACTGGTCGAGTGACACTTTGGCCATCCTGAGAAGTAAGATGACACAGTATGAGGAGGCAGCGTTGCGTGAGGTTTGCTTCCTGGGGAGGCCCACTGCGGCGAGGAGATACGGCGAGGGAGAGAGAGCTAGTGGCACACTAGCAGGCATGCTCTGTAAGCCGTGGGCAAGTAATTATATTGTAGAGTTGCCGGATTCAGCCAGTGAGTGTCACACTGGCATTGATGAGATTAGACGCGTTCTCACTAATTTCTATGCGGATCTGTATGCAGAACCTCCTGGGTTGGACTCGGCAGAGGCCAATGATTACTTTGCAGATATCAGTTTGTTGTGGTTTGAAAATTCACATCGGTCATATCTAGATGCCCCCTTTTTGGTAGACAGTGTGGTTCAGGCGATCCACAGCTTGCCGGGTGATAAGGCACCCACGCTGGACGGCTTAACATCATCCTTTTATAAGGAATATGCTGATATCCTTGCGCCGCACCTCCTGGAGGTTTATGCAGAAGCTCTAGATGCTGGTGTTCTTCCTGCCTCACTGTGAGAGGCTCCCATTGTGACTATTTTAAAGCTCGGGAAAGATCCGTGCAGCTGTGACTCCTACCACCCCCTTTCATTAATTAACATAGATAATAAGATCCTGGCAAAGCTAATTGCTGCTCGATTACAGCCTTTACTCCCATCCCTGGTGCTGCCGGACCAATCTGGCTTTGTGCCGGGCCGCCCCACCTTGCACAATCTTCGTACCTACTTTGCGGTATATGGCACGATCGACGCTGATGACCACTCGGCGGCAGTGTTCTTAGATGCCACCAAGGCTTTTGACTCCCTTGTGTGGTTATACATGTTTGCTTTGCTAGCTCAGGTGGGACTGAGTTCCAGGTTTATCCAACTGATTCGCTTGCTGTATTCGAGACCTTCTGCCCAGTTGAGAGTGAATGGGACCATTTCTGACCCCTTTCTGATAGCTAGAGGCACTCGCCAGGGCTGTCCACTACCTCCGTTGCTTTTTGCAATAGCGATGGAGCCGCTGGGTGCTCGTTTGAGGCAACACCACAATCATAGATGATTGCCATTTCGGCAGCGGCCATTACTAATTTCAATGTATGTGGATGATATTGCCCTGTATGTTCGCAATCGGCAGCAACATCTTGACACCCTGCTAGATGAAATAGTGAGTTTTGGACAGTTCTCCAGGATTACCAAGTCGGTTGTGTTGCCTCTTTCTGTGGCTACGACACAGTTCCCCTCTGAATATCCCATTGGCTGGGCTGATGGCCCCGGTGCGGTATTTAGGCGTCTGGCTGAACTGGGACGTCAATACTCTTTGGTCAGTGAATTACGGCAGAGCTCTTGCGTGGTTGGAGGACAAGGTGGAGATGTGGCGCTTGTTGCCACTGACGCTGATGGGTCGCATCGCGATAAAGAGAATTTTTATATGTTTATCAACCTACGCCTTGTTCTCACTGTGAGTTTTTTTAAACGGCTTAGGAATTTCATGGGAGAGATTGATACTTCTGTTTGAGATGGGCTGGTTTAGAGCTTTAATATTACTGTGCACAGGCACATTTTGCACATTTCTGGCTGTACCTCACACGATATCTGCCACACTTGGCACCTGTAAGTGACGCTGTATGGCTGATAGACTACCGTGTGTGCTAGGTAGCCCGTTTAGGCCCAGACCACGTGGGGTTAATACTGTGGCTTGCACAGCGAGGGCTTGAACTGCGCTGTTGCGGCGTGTTAATGTGCGTGAGCCGTTTGCCCCTGCGATGCAGGTTTTGGATGTTGCGGACAGGCAGCTGTCGGGAGATGCCCGTGTGCATGAGTTTCTCCGTGAGTCCAGCTTGACCAACTTTGGCTCTTGGGTTTCTGATGGGCTGGTCATCTCATCTGAGGTGGCGCTCGGTGATGGGCGTGACACTGCGATAAACCAACTAAATGTGCTTAGAATAGGTGCCATGCTCCGCTCGCGATACCCGTGTTTCCCTGCGATGCCGCCAGTGTGCCGTGCACTGGAGTTCTTGCATCAGACGTGGTCCTCGCGCAGGCTTATCACCAAACTTTATGCCTGTATGCAGAGTGAGTTGCCTGAGACTGTGAACAGGGCTAGAGTACGCTGGGAGGCGTAAATCGGTGAAGCCACCTCTGCTGATGTGTGTGGTAGATGCTGCGGGCATATGAGAAAGTTGTCCCCTAATTTTAGGCTGCGCCTTATTCGTTTTAAGTTCTTACATCAGTTGTATCATATGCCCTGCGGCTTCGAAGCATGGGTTTGCGTGCTGATGCGCGTTGTGAGAGATGTGGGGCCCCTGATGGGGACTTTCTGCACCTCGCTTGGAGCTCTGCCGAGATGCGTGTATACTGGATAGAGGTGTAGTGCATCATTGAGGAGATGACTGATACCGAGCTGCTGCACACTCCTAAGCTTGCCCTCTTAGGCTATGTGGAGGGGGCCCCCGCTGCTCACAGAAGACTGATAGGGTTGCTGTTGTTGCTGGCCAGGGTTGCAATGTGCTGGGGACGTGGCCAAACTCCCTATTGTCGTGAGTGATTGCGGGATGCTTCATTCTGTCAAGAGCAGCTGATGATATACTGGGAGCTTATGCCTGAGAGCTCCCATCCGATAGACATATGGGGCCCGCGTACTTTTTTGGAGAATCAGGATTTTGGCAGCGTCTGATGGCTTGGCGCTTCCTATAGATATCGTTAATAGGTTTCCTTCCTTCCGTGCTATCCCACAAGGCCTGCAGTAATATTGATGTACTGTCGGCTGCATGATTGTTCTGATCTTTCCCCTTTTGCTTCTATCTATACCCTCCCCTTACCTTCCTTTCCTTCTCACGTCTCAGCTTCCTGAGTTGAGCCTACCTGTTGTTGTATAGTTCTCTCATTTCTCAATGTGCTCATCGGGAGTATTCAGATTTTGACAGCATTATATCATCTTTAGTGAAGCCTGAATCCTGTTATGGAGATACTGTAAGAAGGTTACATGTTTTTGTTGCTAACATGCTTTACTCATTTCATGTGATATAAATGCTGGCCTCTCAGATGTGACACATTGGATATGTTGTTGTGACTGCATAATAATAAAAAATAAAAAATAAAAAAATTAAAAAAAAGGTTAACATGGAGGTGTCTCTTTCGTTATCGGGATCAGTTAGAGAAATCGCTCCACCATTAAGAACGGATTGCACCATCACCCACAGAATCGAAAAAGAGCAATCAATCCACCAATTCTTTCTGTCTTCTGATTGGGTGGGGTCTCCCTATTTGAGTCAATTAAGCCATAGGCTCCACTCCTGGTGGGTCTCCTTGCAACCATACTCCCCCTGGAAGGCCAAGACTTGAGGGCATATTTATAATGTACTAGCACCATCTTGCGCCACATTAACGTAATTATTTTATACGTTAATGTGGCCCAACAAGGCCAAAATCCCTGTGCCATATTTACAAGGTGGCGCAATGCAGGCATTGTGACACTCTGTAACCCTTTGCGCTACATTATGCCAGCGCCAGGCCCCTGTTAGGGGAGCCGGAAAAATGGCGTAAGGAAATCTATGAGATTTCCTTGCACCATTTTTTACAGCAGTTTTAATGCCTGCTCAAGAGCAGGTGATAGAAGGGGGCTTCCATTCTTCAGAATAGGGCCTTTTGTACTCTGCAGGAGTAGCGCCAATATTTTGGCACTACTCCTGCAGAGTGCATCAATAGCGTGATGAGAAATGACACTATTGCCCCCTACCCAGCGCCGTGGTATACCGTATTTTAAATACAGTGCACACATGGTGGCGGTAGGGGTGTGCTAAGGGGCGCAGGGAAAGTGGTGCTGCACTCGGTGCAGCGCCACTTTCCATAAATCTGCCCCTTTGTTTCTTGGAAGATCCTCAGTGTGTCAAGAGTGTCATAGGAATAACGCCACTGGATCACCAGTTGGCATCATTTAGGGCCAGAACTACGATGGTGTCTGATTGCCTTTGAACTTCTGATTTTCGTTCTTGATGAATAAAATCCTTCTTGGCAAATACTTTTGCTTTGGTTCGGCTTTGGTTCATCTTACGCGGGTCCATGAATTTGAGAGGTTGTGGCGTAACGTCCTGAGTTGCCGACTTTAGAGCTGGGTAAACAGGTATGAGTCTCGGCGTCAGCTCAACATTAAGGCCCTCATTATGACTTTGGCGGTTTTTACCGAAGACTGCTGTGGTGACGGCTGCCAAATGACCACGCGGATGCAGCAATCCGCCTGCTATATCATGACCCAGAGAGACAAAACCGTCAGAAAGCAGCCATAAGTTCAACGCCACCAGAGCCAACGAAGGTGGGAGAGAGTTGGTAACACCACCCACACCGCCACACCTACAAGAAACCGGCCTCCAAATTATGACCAACGAATCACCACAGCTGTCCCTCAACAGCGGCAACCCATTGGCGGTGCGGACCGCCGCAGTCAATTTGAACACTCCACAACAACGGAAGCCAACATTGGCCAATTTGAAAAACCCACACCTGATACACTCACACACATGTACACACCCACCAACAGCACTATAAAACACTACCCCACACAACCTACAAGTCTTTGCAAAAGCAAAAAATCTGCAACACGTTACCATCCCACATATCGCCGGAACTGCACACACAAACCACAGCCACCTATACACCCTACACACATCACAAACACACATCATACCTCTACACCAAACACACACAATTACACTGCACTCAGTTAGTACCTCACAGCATCCCACATACTCACACATCCTGTATCCCCACCAAACATACCACCCTCTGCAAAACACACATATTACACCGACCACACAATTGGCATGTCCACACAAAGAACCCCTGTTTGACTGATGAGGAGTTGTGGGTCATGGCAGACAAAATTGTTAGGGTAGAGCCACAGCTATTCGGTGCACAGGTCCAGCAGATCTCCATTTCCAGGAAGATGGAGCTATGGCAGAGAATCGTGGACAAGGTGAACTCTGTCGGAACCTATCCACACACAATGGGATGACATAAGGAATAGGTGAAACGACCTACGGGGTAAGGTGCGTGCATTGGCATCCAGGCACCACATTGTCATCATGAAGACTGGCTGTGGACCCCCACCACCTCCCCCACAGTTGACAACATGGGAGGTAAAGGTCTTGGCTGTCCTGCATCCCGAGGTTCTAACTGGAATAAGTGGAGGGCTGGACACTGGTAAGTCACTGTTATTTTCCTACCACCTCATACACCTGCATGGCAGGTCTCCCCATAACCCTATGTCCATTCAACCCACTCCATCCCAAACCTAGAAACATCCCTATAACCACCTTCAACAATGTTTCCCTGCATGCCCAACTCACTGATAGCACACCTCTCCAAGGTCATCAGTCACACTCCTGAGTAATACATGGTCAGCACGAAGGACTACCAATCCCACAATGCACCACCAATCACAAACCAAAGGTAGAAAATCATCACCCATCCCATAGGGAAACCCACTGAGTATGTGTCTGAGGATTAAGTATACAACTATCATACATTTCCACAGATATCCCAGCCAATGTCATCAGGGTGCATGTGCCACATTAACCCAGTCCACCATCGGAAGAAGGTCCCAGGGATGACAGCTACTCTGGATGTCTGCATCAGGAAGATCTCCCTGGCCCATCTCGTACCACTGGTCAGTCAAACACCACCAGCAACACCCAGTCTACCCCAGAGCACCCCACAATAGACTCCACAACAGCAGCAGCCGCCCAACATCCCCAAACCTCTGTCCCTAGAACACGTCAATCAGCAGTGTACCCACCTGTACAGGGACTGGAGTAAACACCTCCCAGGCAAGATGAAGACGGTCCTGGTGTCAGTGGGAGTGGGCACACAGTCAGGGTCAGTGGGAGGATATACTATGTGCCAACCCAGGAAAATGACTGCCCAGGAGGCACTGTCATATGTCCTGGGAGCATACCAGAAATCCAAGGACAGGATGGGCCAGGTACTTACACTCTTGCAGGAGAACCAGAGTCTGCAGAGGGAACACCGCCAGGAGGTCATGCAGCAGTTTCAGGCCCACAATGCCACCATGGCCTCCATTGCAGGGGTGCTCAGTGAAATTGCCACCATCGTACGTGAGTCCACAACACACTAGTGAGCCCCTTCCATTAGCCGGTGTACTGACCAGCCCTCTACATCTGCTGCAGCTAGTGGACTGGAGGCCCTGCCACAGGGCTCACAGACCACCAGCACCCCTCCCTCTGCAGCAGAAGAACCACCCCATAAATGTTCCCTGCGATCCAGACATCCTTCAGAGACTGTAGCCAAGACCAAAAACACTGCCAGGAAGAGAGCCACACCACATGTCTCCCTTGTGTGCCAATGAGACACCTTGTACACTTTGGACTGCCGCTGCTCTTTTTTCCCATGGCCCTGTGGGTAATGGATCTATGCTACAAACTAACTGGGCCTCTACACTGAAGATTTTGTCCATCATCACCCCCACTCTACTGCGCTATCCAATCATATTTGAAATCTCAATAAACACACTTAAACATAACTAAAGGTTTTGTGCTTTTATATTATTGATATGCAATGTCTTGACCCTTATAATCCTCTGCAAATGTAATGTAAAGTGTGAATGGATCCAATGTACAGTCAGCTTGGGGTACACATCACCAGTGTAAGTGCTTGCCACAAGTCACCATCCACCAAGCTGTGTGAAAGTAGTCTATAGGCATTCCATGATTTCACTGTAGTGACCACACCAACATCTGAAAAAAAGGGAAACCATTTGTCACATACAAATGAGCAGTAAAGGAAAGGAAAGCAACAGAAGTCCCTGTAACATAACAATCAGATTTCATCTTGTCACATCAACTTAATATTTTGCACTGCAATTGACTCTGTTGTGTAGCCATTTTAGTTATAGCTCCATGCACATTATTTTAGCACACTAGACCTGCCGCTGTGCACTTTAACCTAGATATATTTCATTCAGCTTCATTTATCTTTTTAACAATAGTCACATTTGCGGTCTTGTTTTATTTCTCTCTATCTAGCTGTTTTTTGCTTAGGCCAGCACTGTGTTCTTAAACATGCCCTCTGTGCTTATCTCAAGGTTGCAGTAAGATAGGTTGCTGGTAAACGTGGTAACGTTTTGTCTCTGGTATTCATAGAAACACACACATCCTTACATAAGGACATTTTCTCATCACATCAGCTGTTTTATTATAAAAACACTTCCCTGTCCCATACATGTTAGAGGGAGATTCCAGCCAGATTGCTGAACGCTTCGCTACAGTTGCTTATGCAGACTTCAGGCCTTTGCTCAGGTATGGGGGATGATGTCTTCCCAGGGGAACCTGAAGAGCAGAACTAGAGCTTAACATGCTGTGCTCTAATATAGCCTAGGTAAGAATTAGGCTATTGACTCTAGCGACAATATAGTAGCGTTATTTCTATGCTTTACTCTCCTTGTCACAATTTTAATATTATCAAGCTTTATCGTCCTGGTTATTGCAGAACATGCTTTATTGTCTAAGATGCAGTTGCTTCAGTAAAACCCTTTTGAAACATATACTGCCTCTGCTTGTCCTTGTTTATGTGAGACTAATGGTACTGAGAGAACCGAATGAGATCTGAGTGACCAACAATTTCCCTGAGGAATCAATTGTGTCATGCGCTCTGCTGCCCAATCATCCCTGCCCTGCTAGTTAGCCAGAGCAAGAGTTAGCCAGAGCAAAACCCGGATTAGGCCGACAGGTGTCACCTGTTGTGGGTCAGATTCAGTCCCCCACACCGCAGACGATTCTGCCGCTCAAATTCAGTAGTCTCATTAGAATAATAAAAGCCTATGCGACAACTCCATACACTAGTAGTGACAAGAAACAACTGATGTAAGGGCCGCCGACAAGACACCACGGTTTTCTCCATGCCATGTTGTCTGTATCTCACTTCCTGGAGGACAACAACCTACTCGACATCTCCCAGTCCGGCTTCCGTAAGAACCACAGCACAGACACCACCCTTATCACTGCCACCGACGACATAAGGAGCAGGCTCGACAAAGGTGAAACCGTTGCCCTCATCCTCCTTGACCTTTCCGCATTCTTCGACATCGTCTGTCACCACACACTTCGCACACGCCTCCACGACGCTAGAATCCGCCACAGAGCCCTGAACTGGCTCACATCCTTCCTCTCTGGCAGAACCCAAAGAGTCCGCCTCCCACCGTTCCTGTCAAAAGCCACCAAGACCATCTGTGGAGTCCCCAAGGGATCCTCACTCAGCCCCACCCTCTTCAATGTCTACATGGCACCGCTCGCCAACATCGTCTGATCCCACGGCCTCAACATTTTCTCCTACGTGGAGGAAACTCACGAAGGACCCCGCAACCGTCAAGACCAACCTCCACACCGGACTTCATGCCATCGCCAACTGGATGGAGGCAAGTCGCCTCAAACTGAACTCGGAGAAGACCTAGATCATCATCTTCGGCTCCAACAAAGCAGCATGGGATGACTCCTGGTGGCCTGATACTCTGGGAGCCGCCCCAACGCCCACCACCCACGCACGCAACCTCGGCTTCATACTGGACTCATCGCTCACTATGACCGAGCATGGATTTCCATTGACACCAGAAGAACGGTCACCCACGCCCTCGTCAGCAGCAGACTGGACTATGGTAACGCACTCTACGCAGGAACAACGGCCAAGCTCCTGAGAAAACTTTAGCATATCCAGAACGCCTCAGCACGACTCATCCTCAACCTCCCTCGCCACGAACACATCTCAGCCCACCTCAGAGACCTCCACTGGCTCCTTGTCAACAAAAGGATTATTTTTAAACTCCTGATCCATGCTCAGAAGGCTCTCCATGACACGGGCCTGCCTACCTCAACGAGCATCTGAACTTCTAAATCCTGACACGCCAGCTCCACTCTGCCAACCTCGCCCTCGCCACCGACCCCCAGTCCACCGAACCACAGCCGGCGGCAGATCCTTCTCCCGCCTGGCTGCCAAAACCTGGAACTCCCTCCCCGTCAACCTACGTCTGACCCAGGACCTCCTGACTTTCAGGAAGCACCTCAAGACCTGGCTCTTCGAGCAGTAGCACCCCCCCCCCAGCGCCTTGAGACCCTACCAGCTGAGTAGCGCGCTTAACAAATTACTGATTGATTGATTGGATGCCAATCTCTCCTCTGGTACACCTAGTCCAGTTCAGGGACAATGGAGTCACAGAGCCGTTGTGTAAGCAGATTGAAACTCACACTACCAAGCAACAAATGAAAAGTGCTATATGGAATGAGGACACAGTTTGACATGGGCATGTATCTGAAACTGCTAAACAGCTGACACAGTGCATAGACTGAATCAGCTTTTTCCTAATCATCATACCACTGGCCCAATTTACCACAGATGGAACAGTGTCAGGGTACAGATTACACACGTTTGAGCTTGGTACACAATAGCTGCCACACAGCTCTTCATTGACATGGTGGTATGCACAGGCCTATAGTCTTACCTGACTATCACTGCAAGTACTGGTGTATAAGATGCGTCCTGTTGTCCACATCCTCCTCTTCCTCCCCATCTCCATCATTGTCTTCAGTTTTCTCTGCTGCCACAGGTGCATTGTCTCCTCCCTCCTCCTGCAGAAATGGCACATGCCGTCTGAGGGCCAAATTGTGAAGCATGCAGCAGGCCACTACTATCTGGCAGCCTTTTCCAGGGGAGTAGAGTAGGGATCCACCTGAAATATGGAGGAACCTGAACCTGGGTTTCAGTAGCCCAAAAGTTTTTTCGATGACTCTTCCGGTCTGTCCATGTGCCTCATTGTATCGATTTTCTGCCCCTGTCCTCAGATTCCTCACTGATGTCAACAGCCAGGATAGGTTTGGGTAGCCAGAGTCACCTGGAAATAGTGAGAAACTCACATTACATGTGTTCAATAGCAGAGAGGACAACTCCGGGTAACATACTGTGACATACGTTGTGTGAATCATCATGCTCACCAATGAGCCAGACTCTCTCTCTCTGTAGTTGTGGCATCATCTGTGGGACACTGCTGTTCCTCATAATGTAGGCATCATGTACAGATCCTGGAAACTTGGCAGTAACGTGGGAAATATACTGATCAGCAAGTCACACCATCTGCACATTTATAGAATGGTAACTCATTCTATTTCGGAACACCTGCTCATTTATCCTGGGAGGGACAAAAGCAATATAGTTCCCATCAATAACCGCAATTACATATGGAATGTGTCCTATTGAATAGAAAGCAGCCTTAACAGTTGGCAAATCAATACTTTGGGGGATGTAATATACCTGCTCATGTGTTTCAGCAAGGCTGTCAAAACTCTACTCAGCACATTAGAAAACATTGGTTGTGACATACCTGCAGCCAAGCCCACTGTCATTTGAAATGATTCACTAGCCAGGAAGTGGAGCACTGACAGCACCTGTAATGTAGGAGGAATAGCAGTAGGACTATGAAGGGCAGGAGTGAGAAATCCGGCTCCAATTTTTGACACAGTTCAGGGATTGTGGCCCAGTCCAGGCGATAGGTGAGTAGCATATGGTGTTCCTCCAGTGTGGCCAAGTCAACTAAGGGTCTGTACATGTGCTCATGCCTCCTCCTCTGCAGTGATTGATAGCTGTACACACAAAACATCACAAGCGTGTGATAGCAGGAAGGATAAGAACATACAACATCACAGTAAATAGAGCTGTCTTATACATTTCAGCCAACTAATGATTGAGATCTGCTCTGGTGAACTCTACATGAGAATGGGGTCCTACTCCTGTATGGACAGTTGTATGGGCTTCCAGATCAACAGGTGAGCACCTTTCAGGTAATTTGGATATGACATGGCTGTCTGTTGATGGATGTGTGGGCATGCAGTGTGCCCTTTAGGGAGTGTTGTTTGCTGCAAGAATTATGAACACAGAGGCACGAGTGAAGTGTAACATGATTGTTGGATCAATTTAGTATGTAGTCCATTGCTGGAACTGCATGTAGTGTCTAGTTAATGGTGTCCTTCTGTCTGTGTTTCCTATGCAGGTCAGCGCCCATCAGAAGAAATGGTTATGGTGTTCCGACCCTGGGGGTCCATAGACGGCAGAGCACCCACTGCAGAAAACCGTGGGAGGCCGGAGATGCTGGGCCCAGAAGACCATGGAGGCCCAGCTGTGGAAGTCCTCCTAACGAGGGAGGGGTGCCCATCGCACCCTGACCCTCCTAATGGCCTGCATACTGGTGGTGGCCAACCCAGAGTTGGATGGGCACTTGAGGGCAGCACAGCTGCCATATGGGGGTGAGTATTCACTGTGTACATTTGTTTCCTAATGCCTGTCATGGTCTTTGGATGCCAAGGTAATAGTCAGCGTATGCCTCAGTATGCCCTTGTAGGTATTTTTCTATAAGCCTGCATTGTTATAGTGAGTGTCATGTACAATTAGTATCAGTCATTTTCTTGGATTTTTGCTTCAGTGAGAGCCTACATCCTGACTCACCACTGTTGGAGTGATGCTCTGATGTCCAGTGCCTATGTGGTGTGACCTGTCAATGCAAGTTGTGCAGACAGTATAATGGAGTAAGTGTAGCTGTACCTTTGTCAACAGGCAGACATGGATTAGTGAGTCACAGTGGGTGTTCAGATGGTAGTTTCCTCTGAGTTCTTTACAGCTGTTGATCTCAGACAATGGTGTGGTATTGTGGTTGTCACTGCATAGTGTTATTTACCAGTGAGTTATTGTGATGCGTATGCCATATGTGCTGTTATTGCTGTTATTGACCCTGTGCACCCTTTTTTTCTCTATTACCATCCCTCCTTTTCTTTTCCTGTCCTTGAATGCATTAGCATCATCTGGCGAAGGAACAGGGGCACCAGTGAGTGGGGGAGCTGTAGCCCATGGGACCCTGGAGGCAGTGTCCACTGCCGCCGAGGGGACCAGTGGATTGGAGAGCGAGGGGAGCACCATGGGCGTGGGGGAGACAGGAGCTGATACTACTGACTCTGATTCCTCCTTTGATGAGAGTTCCCTGGTGGTGGCAGACCCCTCTGGAACCACCCTGGCTACATCATTTTCCACCCCCTTCGTTCTAGCACAGCCCTCCCAGTAGCCCCTCACCCAGTTGCCCATGCCCACTCACCCAGGAGGGTGGGTGTTTCTTTCGCCAAGGCACCTCAGCCCCTACCTCAGTCAGCCCTGCTGCCCTCACTGGGGAGGCTACTGAACTCCTGAGATCCATCTCTGCTGGGCAGACAACCATGTTGAATGCCATCCCAGGGCTGGCATCCCAGATACAGCAATGTAATTCTTACCTAGAGGGCATTCACGTTGGCTTGGCTGGCCTACAGAGATCATTTCAGGCATTGGCGTCCTCTTTGATGGCAGCCAGTGTCCCTAGTTCTTCCGTCCCCCCCTCCAACTAACTGTAGCCGGTCCCAGAGCCCTTTCTCTCTCACCCATCCCAAGCACACATTGAGACGAGCAAACACCCAAGACAACAGACAGGACATGCAAAGACAAGCACAATCATAACAGATCACACCACAAGCATACACACAGCCAACACACAGAACCACACACAACAACAGCCACTGCCTCCACTGCCTCCCCCTCCACCTCCTCTATCACTGTGACATCAGCACTCACATCTGCAAGTGCTGCACCTTCATTCCCAGAACCTGCCACCTTTTCAGCCTTGCCCACAGTCACCACAACAGCAGACACGCAGACTATCACACCATTCACAACATGCACATTCACCACCACCACCATCACAACCACGTGCAGCATACCCACCTCACTTGCAGACACCACCCCAACATACATGCACAAGACCTGTTTGTCCTCTTCCACCTCTTCACACCCTCTCCCAAAACACATAAACGCTCCAACTCAGACATTCAACAGTCATCCACCTCACACACATATACTTTGTGTTAGAAATGGGGTCTTTGGTTGACAGTCAGGTTACCCCCTGTTCAAGCAAGGACCCTCACTCTAGTCAGGGTAAAAGAGAATCACCCTCAGCTAACCCCTGCTTACCCCCTTGGTAGCTTGGCAGAGCAGTAGGCTTCACTTTAGAGTGCTAGGTGTAAAGTACTTGTACCAACACACACAGTAATTCAATGGAAACACTACAAAATGACACAACACCAGTTAAGAAAAATAGGAAATATTTATCTAAATAAAACAAGACCAAAACGACAAAAATCCGACATACACAAGTCAAGTTATGATTTTTTAAAGATTAAACTCAAAAATAGCACTTAGAAACAAAAATGCTTCGATGAAGCGTTAACACGGCGTCGTAACAGAGTCGTTCCCAACAAGCCGACACCAGCGGCGCCGGACACGGAGTCGCATAGCCCCCTAAGTACAGTACCTTTGGTGAAGAGTGAAAACAAGCCGATGCGCAAAGTCGCTGATTGCGGCGTCTGTGCGAAACGTTGAATCCGCGCACTTCGAGCGGCGTCGGTCACGACGTGGTGCGGTGACTTCCACGGAGTCGCGGACTTCAGCGGGGCTGCAGCGGCGTCGGCCCTGCGAAGAGCGTCGCATTCCAGCGAAGGTCACGGCATCGGGTGCAGGCGGCATCCCCGGATTCAGCAGCGGCGTCGGTCCAGAGTCGTCAGAAGTCGATTTCCTTGGATTTCCACCAGCTTTCCCTTCAAGGGCCCAGGGACTGGATAGGGCACCACTTGTCAGAGTAGGAGTCTCTCCAGAGACTCCAGGTGCTGGCAGAGAGAAGTCTTTGCTGTCCCTGAGACTTCAAATAACAGGAGGCAAGCTCTAAATCAAGCCCTTGGAGATTTCTTCACAAGATGGAAGGCACACAAAGTCCAGTCTTTGCCCTCTTACTCGGGCAGAAGCAGCAACTGCAGGATAGCTCCACAAAGCACAGTCGCAAGGCAGGGAAGCACTTCTTCCTCAGCTATTCAGCTCTTCTCCAGGCAGAGGTTCCTCTTGGTTCCAGAAGTGTTTCTGAAGTCTGTGGTTTTGGGTGCCCTTCTTATACCCAATTTCTTCTTTGAAGTAGGCCTTCTTCAAAGCAAAGTCTCTAGTGAATGTGAAATCCTGCCTTGCCCAGGCCAGGCCCCAGACACTCACCAGGGGGTTGGAGACTGCATTGTGTGAAGGGAGGCACAGCCCTTTCAGGTGCGAGTGACCACTCCTCCCCTCCCTCCTAGCACAGATGGCTCATCAGGATATGCAGGCTACACCCGAGCTCCCTTTGTGTCACTGTCAAGTGTGAGGTGCAACCAGCCCAACTGTCAAACTGACCCAGACAGGGAATCCACAAACAGGCAGAGTCACAGAAATGGTATAAGCAAGAAAATGCTCACTTTCTAAAAGTGGCATTTTCAAGCGCACAATCTTAAAATCAACTTTTCTAAAAGATGTATTTTTAAATTGTGAGCTCAGAGACCCCAAACTCCACATGTCCATCCGCTCCCAAAGGGAATCTACACTTTAATCAGATTTAAAGGTAGCCCGCATGTTAACCTATGAGAGGGACAGGCCTTGCAACAGTGAAAAACAAATTTAGCAATATTTCACTGTCAGGACATATAAATCCATTACTATATGTCCTACCTTAACCATACGCTGCACCCTGCCCTTGGGACTACCTAGGGCCGACCTTAGGGGTGTCTGACATGTAAGAAAAGGGAAGGTTTAGGCCTGGCAATTGGGTACACTTGCCAAGTCGAATTTACAGGTAAAACTGCACACATAGACACTGCAATGGCAGGTCTGAGTCATGATTACAGAGCTACTTATGTGGGTGGCACAACCAGTGCTGCAGGCCCACTAGTAGCATTTGATTTACAGGCCCTGGCACCTCTAGTGCACTTTACTAGGGATTTACTAGTAAATCAAATATGCCAATCATGGATAAACCAATCACATACACATTTTGTAAAGGAACACTTGCACTTTAGCACTGGTTAGCAGTGGTAAAGTGCCCAGAGTAAAACAAATAGCAAAATCAGAGTCCAGCACACATCAACAACCTGGGGAACAGAGACAAAAAGTTAAGGGAGACAACGCCAAGGATGAAAAGTCTAACACTTTGCATGTGCCTGCTATCCATGCCAGTACACCTACATGTCCTATGACCACACCCTCTATCTCCACTCCCAAACCTCCGCCCTCAGTCTGCTCCACTGTACCTAAGAAACTTTTCCTTGCCCGCCTTGATCTCTTCCCTCCTCCTGACCTACCCCGTGTTGTCCCTAAATGAAAGGTCCTCCTCCCCCAGTTCCTCCAGCCCCCAGTCCCCCCATGGCCCACCTAATGTTTCCAATGTCCCACCCCTGCTAAGAAGGCTTCCACTCCAGGACACAAGGCACCCAGTCCCACTCCCGCTCCAGACCCACTCCCCTGCCCCCCCAAACAGAGGAGCAAGAGCACACACCCTCCCAAACCCAAGTTCAAGGACCCCCCTTCCAAGTCAAACCTCAACCCCTCTCCACACCCTGCCCCCTGAGGTGCCTGCTTCCAACATTGATGTCCCAGCCCTGTGGAGTCACTTTGGCTTTCAGGAGTCAAGTTGGGCCCCTCACATTGCCCTGTGTAGTGTCATGGACACTTTTGAACTCGCAAATGGCCCTTTGTTTACCTGTTGTGTATTGTTGCGGGTGATATTCCCGGCTGAATACAGTAGTTGCCTCCTTGATTCTCTTTTCTTATGGCTTAAATGGATGTTGTATTCAGCGGATTGTTCTCTGTGTGTGGTATGTGTGTATGGTGTGTGTTGTGCGTGTGGAAGTGTCACTCTCGCCTCCCTCCCTTGTAAGCTAGGCGGCTGTACTCACAGTTGTCATCTATGTCTATGTCGCTGCTCCTGGATTCCAATCACATGGTACACCATCAGCATGACTTCCAGTTCGGGTTCTATGGCAGCCGCAGACTCCTGTGCCCCTGGAAGTGAGTGTCTCCTTTTATATGGATTGTTTCCCCCTGGCTTTTCATGGCGTTGGTACCTCCCAGAAATCCATGTGGTCTGCTATGTCATAATATGGTGGGAGGTGAATGGTTTTCCTCTGGGCTGAAGATGGCAACTGCCGTGGTTGGTGGCTGGACCGCACTGACTGTTCAAGTGGTCCATTGGTGGTATATGGGATCACCACTGTGGTCATTATGTGGCTGTCTTCACTGAAAGCCTGGCGGTGGTACTACCGCCACCCCCGACATGGCAGTCAGCTGATAGCCAAAGTCATAATAAGGCCCTTTGCGATTCTGGGCAAATCACTTAATTTCCCTGTTCCTACAATCCAGTGCCTTGAGACCCTCATAGGTGATTTGCTGTGCTTTACAAAACCTGGATTTAGATTTAGATTTAGATCACCTCTGGCTGCACAACATAAATGCCCCCAGTTGCCTCTCTTAATTATGGCCCCAGCTTAGAAAACAAATCAAATACAACTATTCTATTATTCCTAGCTGAAACATTAAGGTAACCAGCCTGCTTTGAAAAGTTTAATTTGGAGAAAAAAAATAAACGCTTCGGTCCCCCGGGATGCTCAGTAAAGAGCATCAAGGGGGTGCAGCAACTTAAATATACTGTATTAGAGCTGGAATTTATGCTGCTGCTAGCACCAGACTTGCCCTCCAAAGGATCCTCTTTAAAGGATTCAAAGTGTACTCATTCCAATTACATGGCCATGAAAGAGTTTGGTATTGTTATTTGTTGTCACTACCTCCCAGTCGGGAGTCGTTAATTTGCATGCCTGCTGCCTTTCTTGAATGTGGTATTTGTTTTTCAGGCTCCCTCTCTGGAATCGAACCCTGATTCCCAGTTAAGTGTGGTCGCCATGTTAGGCATAGAAAGTACCATCAAAAGTTGATAGGACAGAAGGCCAAATGTATTTTTACCATCACAGGGACGTGTGATTGGCCCAAGATTATCTAGAGTCACCAAAGTGGACGGGTGAGCCCAGATTGGTCTTGGCCTGTTAAATGCTTGTAACCAGGGACATCAGAGCTCACGGCATAGCTCTAGAATTATCACAGTTATCTGAGTAACAGATGGAGCCATCAAAGAAGCCATAACTGATTGTTAGAAATGGGGTCTCTAGTTGGGAGAGGTATGTACCCTGTCTAAGTAGGGACCACCACTCTAGTCAGGATATGTCAGATACACACCCTTCATTAACCTTTGCTCATCCTCTGGTAGCTTAGCACAGAGCAGTGAGGCTTAACTTAAGAGGCACTATGTAAAGTATTTGTGCAACACTTAAGCAATAGTAACACAGTGAAAGCCCCACAGAAAGACTTCACATCAATTTAGAACAATAGAGAATATTTATCTAAGTAAAATAAGACCAAGATGACAAAAAATCACATACGTATTTCTTGAGTTATCTCCTTAAATACACGAGGTGATCACGGTGCACAAGGGAGCACATTCACTTCTTTTAATACCCATACAGTAGTGATTTGAGTGAGGCCCATGGGTTCTCTGGCAGTTGAAGCATGGAAGTAGTGCTCCCTATGTGATTTACCATACTAGTTTTTGTCGGTCCCTCAAGACCGATTTCTTCTCCGTCAAATACCCATCAGCATGCGAGCGATAAGCCAGCTGCAGAGGCCCACTGAATCTCCTGATGTTCACTGCAACTTTGTCCAAAATTCAGGGTTGGAGGCCTCATGACTAGTGTCACTGGGTTTGTGGGTTTGAAGGAGGTGTGGCAACGGGCCGCGCAATGCTATCCTTGGGCTCGAGTTGGCAATCCATGGACAATGAGGAACATGGGGCCACAATACTTGTTGATTGGTTCCTTTTGCCTTAAAGCAGTTGGTGCTTAGTGTTGGTTCAGCCGAGGTGGGTGGGTTGAGCTGATGTGGCATTACTGGAGCTACCCCAGTTACCAGGAAAAAGCCAAGGGGTCTGTGTTGCAAGGACTTCTCTCTGTGCTGGCTGCGAGTTCTGAGGCGGCAATCATAATCATTGTGGGGATCTGGCTTTCAAAAGCGATTATTGCAGGTCAGAAGTGGAATGTGCTTAGGCTGTTGTATGGCCCCTAGCGGCCTTTCACTAGTCATCAACATGCTCTCCTGAATTAAACTGGGCTGTGAAACTCACAGGTTGAGTTGGCAATCTGACACATTCTGATCTTTGTCAGCAACTTCTTGCCGGACTCTCAAGTGGCAGGCTCATAGCAGTTTGCAAGAAGGGGAAGTCTTGATGGCCCTAAGGATGACAGGTTTAACACTGTTTAATGAGCCATTCGCAGTTTCACTATACCAACCTTGTGTACTTGGATGACAGGTCTAACACTGATTTAATGAGCCATTCGCCGTTTCACTATACCCGCCTTGTGTACTTACACATGCAAAGTTTAATCTTTAAGACAAGCATTTGCTACTGCCAGATCAACCAGGTAGACACACCTACAGGATAGGGTTGAGGGAGATGCATACCCATCTTAGACTGACTTTCACACCCCTTGGGAGCCTGCTGTATGGGGGAAGCCCAGTGGGGGGCTTGCAGGGGGATAGGCTGGTTGCAAGGGCACCAGTGGGTCTGGCTTTCTCCACGATGATGGAAGGGAGAGGCAGGCCAAAGCACAGCCGGAGTGAGATGAAGTGGTGCCGGGGACATCCCACTGGAAGCTGTTTACGAGCAACTGTGGAAATGTGCTGGTTGGAGAAGGGCAACAGTATGGCATGCAGGGAACAGACTATCAGTTGGCATCTGCGTCATGGCGCATCCTTACCCCTTCCACTATGGTCTGGCCACTGGACGTGTACAAGCTGCCAGGATGCTCGGCCTTCGCTCTGCTGGGAAGGGCCTCTGTGAAAAGCAGGCCCTTCTAGTTGGATTGTCCCTGGTGGGGTGAAGGCTACCCCACTTTCTAGTAATCCGTGCACACTGAATGACAGAAGGGACCATTGGTGCAAACACATCCAATCTCCTGGAGCCCTGGCTGGGCTTGAAAAAGCAAATCCACCCTCATAGGGGCTTCTAGGGCAGTCTATCCATCTGTATGTGCCATAGGAATGCACAACACATTACCAGATACTAGAGGGCTCAGGTCAAGACTTCCGCTCACCCTTAGATGGGACAGGGACCCTGAGGCCATGTTGTCAGAGCCCCAGCTGGGTCTCAGGCAAGGGGGCCCTGAAAGAGCTCTGACCCTGGGCCTGAAGGCACCTTTACATGCAATGAAATGTGGGAGGCCTTTCTGAGTCCCCATTCTGGGTGCTTTGCCAGCTGGTGAGCCAGAGGAAGGGAGCACTAGGACTGGGACAGCCACCCCAGGGCCTGCCTGGGGTTCTGACCTAGGGCCTTGTCAGAGCTTCTCTACACTGGCCAGCAGGGGAGGGTTTCCTGGGGACCAAGGTTCCAGTCCTAGGAACTTTGCCATGTGGTAGGCTGTAGAACAGAGCCCAGGAAGGGGGTTCCTGTCCCAGGGACCAGTCAGGGCTCCTAAACCTGGCAGAACAGGGAATGCCTCTTGGAGAACGCAGGATCCTGCTCTGGGTGCTTTACATCCTAGCACACCAGAGTAGGCATCCCAGTGTGAGGCGTCCACTGATGCCCAGCAAGAGCTCTGACACAGTGCACGGTCAGAGCTTCTTTCCTCCTCGTCCTGAGCACTATATGACACAGAAGACCAGAGGAGGGAATCCAGGGCCCTGCTGGGCTTGCAGACCCAGGTCTTCTTATTCAGTGGGCTTTCAGGCCCAGGCCTGCTGGTTCCCTGACTCAGTGGAACCCTGTTCCAAATGTGGTTTGGATGCCCTTACTGGGGTGGCACAATCAGGTGTTTCCAGCAAAGCAGCCTGTCTCCAAATAGGCCTAAGTATGCCCGATCAACCATAGTTACCCAAAAGGCCTCCCTCTCCGGGACCGTGGAGCCCTGCCCCCTGCCGGCTTCCATCCATGACAGAGGATGGGAAAAGGCTTCCCCTGCCTGCTGCTTCCTCTTTGCTCTGTGGGGGGGTGCGTCACAAACAATGGTAAGCCTTGTGTGGGGCCTTCTGATGGAACCTCCTGGGTGGCGCAGGACAGAGATTTCCTTTGAGACCCGGTCCAGGTTTCAGCTGGGGGCTTCTTGGAGCTCTCCTGGGCTAGTGTTTCATATTGGAGCCACTGGGAGGGCTTGGCCTTCATGCAGCGCTGGTCTCTGCTCAAGGCCTAAACCAAGTGGAGGGTCAAGAGAGTGCTCCCTGGTCTGTAGCCACCCTGCCCTGGGTATTGGCTGCCAGCGCCATACCATGGGCTGAGTGTGCTGCCATGGGTGGGTGCTTCCACCTTCCTGGAGCCCGGGCTGGAGAGCCAAGGAGGGTTAAGCCAAGCCCACCCCAAACCCTCTCCCCTCTGACCTTCCAGAGAAGCTGATTTTCGGTGACTATTAAGCCCTCACAAAGTGGGGACTCACAGCACCCGGGGGTGGACAAAAGTCAGAGTTAGACCCCGAGCCCACTTACCATCTGGCCAACCAGCCTGCCGATGATCAGGTTAGTCAGACCAGTGACCAGGTGGCCCGGGCCTACCCAGTGACCAGATGGCCTAGGCCAACCCAGGAACCAGATGGCCCGGGCTGATCCAGCGAACAGAGGGCCCGGACCAAATAGAGTGACCCAACCCTCAGTCTGATCATGACAAGAGTGGCCGTGCATTCTGAGGCACGCACTCAGGAGGATACTTGCCTCCCAGTGATTCCTGCAGGGTGGGAAGGAGGGATTCCGCTCTGGCCATCAAGTTGCCCTGCTGACCTGCAAGGGATGCTCCCCTCCCAGCACCCGCCAGTACAGTGCAGCAAGAGAAAGCCCCTATGTTGGGTGGTACATTCTGGAGGCGCCATCCTTTGATCCAGCTTCCCTACTGTCCCTCCTTGGTGGCAGAGGGACCCCTGGTTGTAGGGGCAGGGCATGAGCACCCACGTATGGAGACAAAAGCTTGTCTCAGAGGATGACTTTCAATAGTTCACAGCAAGGCAGATGCTCTGTTATTTACAAAACCCTGACACAGAATCAGGTTGTCTACGAATGATTTAACACTGGATGCCCCACGAACATTGAGTGCATTCATGTTGATCGAAATGGCCCCTTTACGTCCGTGCTCCGGTCCCCAAATGAGCGACCCTCACACGAACCCAGAGGCCGGCTATGCCAAGCCAACCTAGGCTCAACCACACTCTGGTATCATTACGGTTTTAAGGGGGATTCAGACTTAGAGGTGTTCAGTCATATTGGTAGCTTCGCCTCATTGGCTCCTCAGCCACGCACATAAAGCAAATGTCTGAGCCTGTAGTTCTTCTTGCACTGAGCACGATTACTATAACAACAACACATCAGGAGGGTAAAACTAACCTGTCTCACAATGGTCTAAACCCAGCTCACGTTGCTTATTGCAGAGTGAACAATCTAGCGCTTGGTGAATTCTGCTTCACAATGATAGGAAGAGCCGACATCGAAGAATCAAAAAGTAGAGTCACTAGGAGTACTTCATCACCACAAGCCAATTATCCTGCGGTGAGGTTTCTGACACCTCCTGCTTGTACCCAAAAAGTCACAAGGATTATGAGGTTCCGCTTTCACGGTCTGCATTCATACTCAAAATTGAGATCAAGTGACCTTTTGCCCTTCTGCTTTACATGAGGTTTCTGTCCTTCCTGAGCTCACCTTAGGACACAGTAAAAAAATAATAAAAGTAGTGGTATTTTCCCAACAGCCAAAGAGCCTCCCACTTATCCTACACCTTTCATTTGTTAAACTGTTCCCTTGGCTGTGGTTTCACTGGATAGTAGGTAGTGACAGTAGGAATCTCGTTCATCTATTCAAGCACATCACTAATTAGATGACAACACATTCCGCTAAATAAATAGTCATAGTTACTCCTGACAATTAGCTGCGACTCACTGACATTCTCCACTTCAACCTTCAAAGTTCTCAATTGAATATTTGCTACTACCAGCAAGATCTGCACTTGTGGCTCTCCACCTGGGCCCGTGACCCAAATTCCGTGAGCACTGCAGTGTCTCTCCTACTCATCACAGCTTAGACCAAACGGCTCTTGTCCAGGGCAACCGGCGGATATGGGCTCGATGCTCCAGTACCACCCTTTTTTAGGGATAGTTAATTCGGCAGGTGGATTTTTACACACTGCTTAGCAGTTTCCCACTTCCATGGCCACTGTTATGCTGTCTATATTAACTAACACCATTTTTGGGTAATGATGCACTTTGGCATCAGGCTCCTTAGCTTGGCATTCTGTTCGTCCCACTGTGCCAGTTCTTCTTACAAAAGTGGCCCACTAGACACTTGTATTTGATGCCCGGCTTCACACCAGCAGCTAGGCTTCTTACCCATTTAAAAAGAATAGGTTGAGAATGTTTTGGCTCCAAGACCTGTGATCCTTCACTTTACAAGAGAAAACTGGGGTTTTTGAGTGCCAGCTATCCTGAGGGAACCTTTGGAGGAAACCAGCTGGTTCAATTAATCTTTTGTTCCATACACAAGTTAGATGTTCCATTTGCATGTCAGGACAGCTACGCACCTCCACCAGAGTTTCCTCTGGCTTCCCCCTGCCCAGTCATAGTTCAACATCTTTTGGGTCCTATCACACATGCTAATGCTCCACCTCCCTGGGGGAGTGGGCAAAATGGGCCAGTGCTGCTGGGGCGTGATGGGATCCCAACTCTGCTAGCACCTGCCGGCCCTCACCTTCATTGCACCAGAGGGTTCCACTTGTCCCTCTGACATACACACCTGTTAGACTCCTTGGTCTGTGTTTTAAGAAGGGTCAGATGGGTGACCAATATCACAGCAGACCCCTGGCACCCGTCATGGGCCTCCCCGCCCTGCGGCGTGACATGGTCAGGGTACACTGAGCACTAGTAAACTCTTCAGTTGATAGTTGTGCTGGGAGCAGGGGACCCCACCCCCCCTTCCCTGCTCCAGCCCACCCACAGAGGGGCTAGGGCAGTTGATGGGTGAGGGCAGTCGAATTTCCCTTTGCCCCGCAGACACAGAGAAGCTGCTGCTAAAGTGACTGTGATACTCTTCACCAGAGCAGAGAGCCACCTGCCACTCAAAGCCTTCCCAGCTAGTCATGGTGCACTGCCATTAAGAAAATGCATTCTGTGAGGGCCGGGTGCACCTAGACAGTGGTCCAGCAGAAGAGATCCATCCTCCTGGGTGACCAACATTCCTGCCCTATTGAATCCTCTGGAGGGACTGCAAGGACCCCAATTGTGTACTTCTTGACTGTTTCACGCCCTCTTGAACTCACTCTTAATAGTGCTTTTCAACTTAATCTTATGGTACTTGTTGGTTATTGGTCTTTGAACCTGTATTAAGACTTACAATGACTTTACCACCTGCTTTGGGCTGCATTCCCAAGCAACCTGACTCTGAGAAGACCATCTCCTGGCACACTGGGTGCCTCTGCTGGCCTACCACCGTCTTAAGGGTGAGCATGGATCAGAAAGACTTGGGCTCCCCTGAGCACTTCTGGGGAGTCGGTCTTCTGTACACCACATTTCCCGGGCCCGCTGCCAGGGGGGGATGCATCGCTGGGCTCTTCACTCACTGTTACTGAGGCAATCATGGTTAGTTTATTTTCCTAGTCTTGGAAATATGCTTAAATTGAATGGGTGACCACGTCTGATCTGAAGTCGTAGTCGGATGCCAAAGCATGGGGGGAGCTGGAACAGTGCTCAGGGCTGCCGGGGCTGAGCTCAAAACAGCACAACCTTTCTCGGATCAGACACCAAATCCTCCGGGGGCTGGGTTGGAAACCGGCACCCCTGGGCACTCAGGGCCTCCTTTCCACTTCTGGCCACAGAAGTGGGTGCCAAAGGCAGTGCACGCAGGTAGCCATGGGACATCACAGACAGCCACACGTGGCACACAGTCAGGCCCCCGGACGTGTCAGTGGCAGACCTGTTGACCGCCTGCACCCCACTGAGGTGGGGTGAAAGATCAGGTGCACCAGTGGCCTACCTGTGCAACAGTACTAAGGGGTGCGATCCTGTGATAGGCTATCAGGGTCTGACCTTGGGGGGGATAAAGGTAGTGGAGATACCCTGTGATGGCCTCAGCTATTCTCTGGGAAAGCCCAGGCATGATTGACAATCAAGAGAACCCAAGATGGGTGCAGCCTGGTATGTAGCCTCAGGTAAAAGGTATGTTTGACGTGTTGATTATTAATGTGTCTTGCAATTCACACTAATTCTCACAGCAAGCTGTGTTCTTCCTCAATGCATGAGCCGAGTGATCCACCACCAAGAGCAACAGGCAACTTTTTGCAATGTTTGCCCATCTGCAGGCACAGGAGAGGCGGGATGAAGATGGCATGCCTGTTTGCCTCCCGCGTGGTGAGAGTTGGCCTGGCGTCTAATTTGGCTTCCCCTATGGGAGTCGACCTCCACCTTTCAAAGAGAGTCTATAGGCGTTCAGCCTGAGAGCCATCTCTTCTGGAGCACCAGAGGCAGCCCTGCTGCCACTGGTCTCTCCCAGAGGTCCAGGAGGGACCTGCTGAGTTTTCAGAGCCTTAGTCCGGCAGCATAGGACCAGGACAAACCTGGTACCTGGCAATGAGGGACAGTCACCCCATCTGTACCTCAGCCTTCTGCTGCTTGGTTTGAACCCTGCGCTTCGAGAGTACCTGCCTTTGGCTGGGGGGGGGCCCACTCCTGCCCTGGTGGGAGGCACTGAAAGAGAAGAGCTGCAAAGCTTTCCCCTCCTGCACACCCCCTCCCAGAAGTAGTTCACACTGGCTTCAAACAGGGGGTATGTCGCCTACACCACGATGAGCCAAGATTCCCACACATCCAGGCTGCACTGCCACCTGAGAAGGGCTCCTCCTTGGTTCCCCTAAACCCGGACACAGAAGGGCCCAGGTGGCAGGGCCTTAGGGGGTGGTCCTAGCCCAGGGAGGCACTGCGATTCAGTTTCACCCTGGGCTCATGCAGGGTGAGCATGAATTCAATCTGGGGAGGGCTTTCCATTGTGCTGCTCACTCCAGGGTTCAGACATTTGGGGGCATATTTATACTCTGTTTGCGCAGGATTTGCGTCATCTTTTTTTTTTTACGCAAATCCGGCGCAAACTTAACTCCATATTTATATTTTGATGATAGGCCCATCTAGCATCAAAATATTGGAGTTAACGTCATTTTTGTTACTGTGAAAACCTACCTTGCGCCAATGAGATGCAAGGTAGGAGTTCCCGGGCAAAAAATGACTCTAAGACCTTTGCGCCTTATTTATCCTCCATTGCAAAAATCACACACGGGAGGAGGGGGGCCTCAAATAATGGCGCTAAGCCTGCTTAGTGCCATTATTTAACGCCTGGGTCAGGGCAGGCGTTTGGGGACCTGTGTGCTCATTTCCATGGTCGGAGACCATGGAAGCAGTCCACAGGCGCCCTTTCCTGCCCCCAGGGCCACCCCCAGCAACCCCTACCCACACTTGGAGGACACCTAAGGATGGGGGACCCATCCCAGGTAAGACCAGGTGAGTTTTAATTTTTTTTTTAAAGTGCCGTAGGGGGACCTAACTTCGGCCCCCCTACATGCCCCTCTGTTCAATGGCCATGCCCAGGGGACATAAGTCCCCTGGGCATGGCAATTGGGCAAGGGGGCATGATCCTGTCTTTAATAAGACAAGAATCATGTCCATGGGGGTTGTGCATCAAAAAAATTACGCTAGTCAGGTTAGAGTCATTTTTTTTACTCTAACCTGACTAGCGCCATTCTTTGATGCACAACCTACGCTTCCCCCACCCGGTTAGTGTCATTTATTTTTATGCTAACCAGCCCTTACTGCCGGCTAGCGTCATTCCTTAAATATGACACCCAACTGGCGTCCAGGAGTGGTGCTAACCTGCTGTAAACATTTTGGCGCAAACCTGCGCTAATGCAGGTTTGCATCACAGGGCCATTGGTGCTTGGCGGACGATCCAATGCAGCAAAGCTACCAATTACAGGAATATGTTGGCACACCTCTAAATCACAATCCCCCTTAATTGTAATGATACAGTAGTGCTGTTGAGCCTCAGTTAGCCTGGGATGGTCGGCCTCTGGGTCTGTGCGTAGGGCCACTCGCTTAGGGACCAGAGTATGGTCAGAAGGGGGCCATCTCCATTGCTGTCAGTGCACTGCATGTTCATGGGCCACCTGGTGTTAAATGATTCGTAGACAAATTGATTCTGGGTCAGGGTTTCATAAGTAGCAGAGCAACTACTTCACTATGATCTATTGAAATTCATCCACTGAGCCAAGCTTTTGTATCCGTCTGCGGGTGCCCTTGCCCCACTAAACCCTATCCCTTCGCTGGCATATAAAGGTGCCTCTATGCCCAGGAACAGAGCTATGTCAGGCCCAGTTAGGGCTCAGAAAACCCAAACTCTTAAGTCTTATCCCTTCCAAGGGCGAGCAGAAGCCTTTGGTTAAGGGATGCTGCAACAAATGGCTGTCCTTGGAGCCCAGCCGTCTGATTGATCTGAACCCACTGGCATCTGGTCGTGCACTGTGCATTCCTATGGCACATTCAGTTGGCCGGACTGCCCTGCAAGTTCCTAGAAGAGGACATTTGCTTCTTTAGGCCCAGTCAGGGATCCATGAGGTCGGGTGTGTTTGCATTGATAGTCCTCTCTGTCATTCAGTGTGCACAGATTACAGGAAAGGGGTGGTAGACTTCCTCTAGATAATTAGTGACAGGTACTCTGAATGGCTGGGCCCGAGTCCTCAGCTGCCTTTTGGCCTGTCTTGGAGTGCCTTTTCTCAGAGCCTGCCCCTGTGGAAAGCAGACAGGGACATGAAGCTGAAATTCTCGCACAGGGTGGACTGTCCGGGAAGGATCAGACTAGCACCATACTTCATTTGATTGGGGATGCTTGGTCCATTTAGGGATGGATTGCTTGGCCAGCCTTGGCTGTTGTTTCAAGCAAAGAGCTTCGACCCCGCCAGGGACCATCTGACTCGAAGGCCTTCCATTTGCGGAGGCCCTTCCCAGCAGAGTGAAGGCTGAGCAGCCTGCAACTTGCAGTGACCCAACCACAGTGGAAGAGGTCGAGGTCCACCAGGACTCAGATTCCACCTGATGGTCTGGGCCTCACACGCCAAGCCATTGTCCTTCTCCACCCAGCGCATTACCACTGCAACTCATAATGAATGTTCAGTGCGGTGTCCCTGGCACCACTGCATCTTGCTCAGGCTGCACCTCGGCCCACTTCTCCCTTCCATCATTGCAGAGACAGCCAGGCCCACTGTTGCCCATGCGACAGGCCTATCCCCCACAAGCCCCTCAGGGAGGGACTTCCCCCTGTACAGTAGGCTCCTGAGTGGTGCAAAACCCGGCTTGGGACATGTATGCATCTCCCCCAACCCTATCCAGCAATTGTGGCTGCCTGGTTGATACTACCAGTAGCATATACTTGTCTCAAAGATTAAGCTATGCACATGTAACTACTATGGTGCTATAGTGAAACTGCAAATGTCTTATTAAATCAGTTATGGCTCGTTTTATCACTCCTTCTGTTACTCAGGTAACTGTGATAATTCTAGTGTTAATACATGCTGATGAGCGCTGACCTCCTGGAATGCATGAATAAAACAGACCAAGACCAATACTGGCCGTCAGACCTGGCACACTGAGTTAGTGTTTACATAAACTTGTTTGCTTTTCCTAGGATGTTTTGCTGCTTCTCCCTTAGTGGCTTTCGGGCCCTGGGCACTTTCCTACTGTAAGCACAGTGCGAAAGTTAATGTGCAGGCTTGTTTGTGTGGAAGGGCACATATGCCGAGGGAGTGAAGAATACCCGTGTGTGTTTTTACTACATATGAGAGCTGCTCCGCCCATAGGTTAACAGGGGGGCAGTTTACAATTGTTCCTAGCTGCAATAATGGGTGGCAGCCTTATATTGTTTCCTATCATTGGATTCATCCTAACAAATCCCATCCCATGATAATAACCTAGAAATTCCACTTTTTTAACATGGGAATTTTTGTGCTCTACAATGCTTGTGTGCCATTTAAATTCAAGTTAAGTCCACACTGAAGGCTGAGGAAGGACATCTATGCATTCCTCAGTGACAGCTATAAACCTTTGGAACACGCCTGAACTGACAGCCTGCTGCCATTTGGGGGCCTGGCTGGATAGATTGGCTGGAGAGGTTTTGACACTTGACCTCCCGCGGACAGATCATGACCCCACTGAAGATCAAGACCTGCATTTCACAGCCCCATGGCAGACAGGACTGAAATTTAGGAGAGACAACGGTGGCTCAAAAGGGAACCCTCTGAATCTCCCCTAACTTCAAAGGCACACTACAGAATAACTACTGGTGCCACACTGCCTGAGCCAGAATGCCTGCTGCTGTGTCACACCCTGAAGTGTGCCAACCTGAAGTGTGCTCTCCAAGAGCTTGTGGCTTGGGCATGAGGGGCCTACACCTTCTACCCATGACATCTGTAGAGCAGTGCCCTCTTACGTTCCCACATTGCCTGCTGTTTCCCATCTGGTAGCAGCGGTGTGAGTTTGAAACCAAGTATCATTCGTAGAGAAAGGATTGCTTGGTGCCGAGCCCTCAGAATACTGCCTAAAGTTGTGGCCCTTCATCTTGGGTCCACGTAATGCATAAAGCATCTTGTTGGTGGTGAGCAGATTCACCTGTTGCGGGACCCTGCATGGACCGCTTCATTGATTGTGCTGCATTTCTCTCGTGTGACATGCTGTCTTCATGGTAATTGTCTGCGGTGTCTGATTCACAGTTTGGGACCCTCAGAGGTGGGGGCATACCCGTAGCAGTACTGCATTTTACGTTGTGCAGCACTGCTGATCTTGCGCCTTTGTGTGTGACCAGAATTGTCTGGTGTGACTCAAGTCATCACACACCAGACATTGTGCCTCATTCCAGGGAGGTACAGAATTGGCAACTCTTCGTGTGTGATTGGAATTGTCTGGTGCGACTCAAGTCATCTCGCATCAGACGTTGTGCCTCATTCCAGGGAGGTAAGGAAATGGTAACTCTTCGTTTCTGATCGGAATTATCTGGTGTGACTCAAGTCATCTCGCACCAGATGTTGTGCATTATTCCAGGGAGGTACAACATTGGTAACTCTTAGTGTGTGATCGGAACTGTCTGGTGCGACTCAAGTCATCGCGTACTAGACGTTGTACCTCATTCCATGGAGGTACAGCACTAGTAATTCTTCGTGTGCAATCAGAATTGTCTGGTGCAGCCAAAGTCATTGTGTGCCAGACATGGTGTCCCATTTTCAGGGTGCACGGAGGAGTGGATTTGTGCACTGGAGCACCTGGCTACTGGCCAGCTGGGTGCTACAGTGAAGGGCGTGTGTCCTTTGTTGACCCTCTCCCCGTGCTTTGCAGCACAGGGTCCATGCCGGAAGGCATGGTGAAGTGACCTTTGAGTAAACTTCCTGAGTGGGCCCAAATCTACATGTGTTGACCTATGCTTGATCAGCCTGTTGTCCATTTCTTTTCACCTACTTTTCCCCCAGGACCCTGAATAAGTGGTACCCAGGGAAAGATATCTTTCATCTCCAGCCTGTCAGGGTGGGGTAGTAGGGGATGGTTGAAGGGTGGAGGAGGGTTTGGACCCACGGGGTCTGTGAGCACGTAACAAGTCATGCCCGATATCAGGGCACCACATTAGGGTGTTGGGAGCGAGTGTGCGTGAGTGCATGCTATACAATCCTGCCTGATATCCGTGGCACCACGTAGCAGTGCGGAGCGAGTGTGTGGAAGTGACTGCCTGTGATTACCTGCACCACACGGCGGTGTTGCCATACACATTGTTACCTGTCCAAAGGATTATCACAGTTGACATTGGTTTTCACCTGTGTGGCCTACGCCCATGAGGCTATTTAAAAGTGCTGTAATTACTTGTGTGTACACATTGCTGCTATCCTTGTGAACTGGGGTGCACGCTATAACTGTATGGTATTGAATGAGAATCCTTGCTAGAGTTGGTCTTGAGCTGACAACGTTTTGTACCGCCTGAGGGTGCTGGGAGGGGATGGAGGATTTTTCTCAAGTGTACATATTGCTGATGTTGTTTTAACACAGTTGGGGCTAGTACTGGTAGTGTTATTTCCGAATGTGATTTATTTCCAGATGTACTTGATGAATGTGTTGTGTTAGTTCAGATGAGTGTTGAATACAAATCTTCTTTACATACCCACTGTGTGAAGTCTCTTTTGTGAAGCTCAGTGTATTTGTGTCAGTGTGCTGTGCCAATGCTTTACAGATTGCCCCTCTGATAAGCCTGACTGCTAATTGCCTAGCTACCCAAAGGGTGAGTGCAGGTTATACAGTGAGTGTAATCAGTCACCACTGACAGAAGTGGTAGGTTCTGCCTGGCGAGGGCCTCACCTCAGCCAACCATAGCATGCCGCCTCCAACACTGGTTCACCTGGCCCCTTTGGTAACTCTAGATCATCTTGTACTGATCACATGTCCCTGTGATGGCAACAATACATTTGGATGCCTGGCCTATCACCTTTTGAAGGTACTTTCTGTGCTTACCATGGTGTCAACAAGTAATGAGAAATCAGGTTTGATTCAGGAGGGGGAGCCTGAGAAACGGTTATGACATCCAAGGAAGGCAGCAGGCGTGCCAATTACCCACTCCTGAGTGTAGTGACTAACAAATTACAAAACAGAACTCTTTTGTGGCCCTGCAATTGGAGGGCAATTGGCCCTTTTGTGGCCCTGCAAATCTTTTAAAGAGAATTAATTGGAGGGCACCTCTGGTGCCAGCATCAGTGGTAATTCCAGCTCCAATATCGAATATTAAAGTTGCTGCAGTTAAAAAGGCTCGTATTTGGATATGGAGAGCGAGCTGGCAGTCTGCTGTGAGATAAGCTACCATCTGTGCTAGCCTTTCTGCAAACTCTTGATGCTCTTTATGAGTGTCCTAAGAAAAAACTACAGTTCTCAAAGCAGGCCAGTCACCTGAATATTTCATCTAAGACTAATAGAATAGTACTTCGGTTCGATTCGGTTGGTTTCCGGAGCTGGGTCAATGATAAAGAAAGATGGCTGGGTGCCTTCATGTTGTGTCGCTAGAGGTGAAATTCTAAGACCGGTGCGAGATCAACCAAAGTGAAAATGTTTGCCAAGAATGTTTTAATTAATGAAGAATGAAAAGGCAGAGTATAGAAGACGATCCCATACCATCATAGTACCGACATGAAAATAATGCCAAACGGTGATCCAGCTGCATTATTCCCATGATCCGCCAAGAAGCTTCTGGGAAACCAAAGTCTTTGGGTCCTGGAGCAAATTTGGTTGCAAAGCTGATACTTAAATTAATTGACGGAAGTGCACTACCAGGAGTGAAGCCTGTAGCTTCATTGAGTCATCATGGGCAAACTTCACCCAGCTGGGAAACGGAAAGAATTGACAGATTGATAGCTCTTTTTCTATTCTGTGGGTGGTGGTGCATGGCCGTTCTTAGTATATAGAGTGATTTGTCCGGATGATTCCAGTAGTGAACAAGACACCTCCATGCTAAACATGCTAAATGTTAAATTAGGGGAGCCCAATTAGAGGTCTGCCTCCAACTGCCCTTACTCTACAGGGCCGTTGGAGGGGTTTAATCATGACGGTCACAGAGTGGTCTCTACTGTAATTAAACCTAAGGACTGGCTGCTATTAAAATTGGCAGGGGTAGAAAAATCTTGACGGTATGTGTACTCCATTGCAATTCAGAATACATAGGGGGTCATTGTGACTCCCGCCGGCCGCGGTAACCGCTGTGCCAGCGGGAGCCGCCAGAATACCGCTGCGCGGTCAGAAGACCGCCGCGGTTATTCTGTGTTTCCCGCTGGGCTGGCGGGCGACCGCCAGAAGGCCGCCCACCAGCCCAGCGGGAAACCCCTTCCCACGAGGAAGCCGGCTCCGAATGGAGCCGGCGGAGTGGGAAGGGTGCGACGGGTGCAGTAGCACCCGTCGCGATTTTCAGTGTCTGCATGGCAGACACTGAAAATCCTTTAGGGGCCCTCTTACGGGGGCCCCTGCAGTGCCCATGCCATTGGCATGGGCACTGCAGGGGCCCCCAGGGGCCCCACGACACCCCTCACCGCCATCCTGTTCCTGGCGGTCAAAACCACCAGGAACAGGATGGCGATGAGGGGGTCGGAATCCCCATGGCGGCGCAGCAAGCTGCGCCGCCATGGAGGATTCCTCAGGGCAGCGGAAAACCGGCGGGAGACCGCCGGTTTTCCGTTTCTGACCGCGGCCATACCGCCGCGGTCAGAATGCCCTTGGGAGCACCGCCAGCCTGTTGGCGGTGCTCCCGCGGTCGTTGACCCTGGCGGTCAATGACCGCCAGGGTCAGAATGACCCCCATAATGTTAAGAGATAAATCCACCATGCAAACATTATATATTAGCATTTTCCATTAGGACCATTATATGTGAGGGGGAACTGTGCTCAAGAGCTATTTAAAGGCCAAATCTCATTGTGAGTAATAAACTATTAGCATTTCCTTGCAGTATTCATGAAAATGCAGTGGCAAGCATTTGTAAAAAATATTCATCATCCTTCAGGCAAAAAATCCCTATCCCTATCTGTATCAATCCTAATACAGTTCCAAATATATTTAGTAGCCATGTAAACGTCACAATTGCCCATGCAGTACACAGCAATGCAGTTACTAAATAAAAGTATCAGGTCAATGTACCAGGCATTTAACCTCCGTTATCTGAATGGAGGATAAATGTATGCCCATTTCCTCAACATATATCACTGTAATACAGTCACAAGTACATGCTATAGCCTTTTAACACCCATCATCCTCCATGAAGAAATCATTATGGCTATTAGCCCAAGTGAGCTATATAAAATACTGTGTTCAGGATGTGTAATGGCCTTTCCCCCCCATAATCCCTCATGTAAACATTTTCTATTCCCATTTTCCTAACAGGACCAATATAATTTATGGGAAATAATATTCAACAGCTGTTTAATGGTCATAATGACATGTCAGTCAAATATTTATTACCATTCCCTTATAGTATTCATAAAAATACAGTGGCAGGTATGAGTAAAAGCCCATTAGGGTCATTCAGCTCCGATACAAAATCCCTGTCCCTATTTCCTACCTAGAACAATCCTAATACAGACCCAAAAATATTAAAAGGCTGTGTAACCCCATAATTCCCAATGTAGAACACAGCTATGCCTGTTTACCTTCAAAATGTGCTAAATAACATTACCAGGTAAATAAATGTACGAGCCATTTAACCCCTATCATCCCCATATAAAATATATGTATGCCCCTTTCTTCAAGGCACATCACTATATAGGGACAGGTGCATGCAACAGCCATTTAACACAAATCAACCCCACTGCAGCATTCATTATGACCATTATCCCAAGATGGCTATGTAAAATACCAGGGTACGTAGCAGCCATTTATACCCCATAATCCTCCTTTAAACATGATCTATTTCCATTTTTCTAACAGGACCATTATAATATGGTGAAAAATGTGTTCAACGGCTGCTGAAAGCCCATAATACACTGCGAGTAAAGTAGCTATTACCATTTCCTTGCAGTAATCATAGAGATACAATGGTTGGGATCTATTAAAGCCATTTAACGTCCCTCATGTTTAAAATCCCTATCCCTATTTCCTACCTTGAACAATCCTAATAGACTTTGAAATATATTCAATGGCCATGTAACACGCTTAATTCCCCATGCAGAGCAAAGCTATGCCCACTTTCCTTCACTAAATAATGGCACCAAGTGTATGCACCAGCCATTTAACCCCCATCATCCCCATTAAAAAAAATATTTATGGCGATTTCCTTAACACACATCACTACACTACGGTGGCAGGTGTATACAACAGTCATTTAAAACCCATCATCCCCCATGCAGAAATCATTATGACCATTTTCTCAAGAGGGCTACATAAAATACCATGCTCAGGGTATGTAGCAGCCATTTACCCTCCTAACCCTACCTTTAAATATTATGTATTTCAATTTTCCTAACAGGGCCATTATAATATTGGGGACATCTGTCCAACAGCTGTGTAAAGCCCATAATCCCCTGTCAGTAAAGTAGCTCTTACCATTTCCTTTCAGCAATCATGAACATACAGTTGTAGGTATATGTTAAAGCTGTTTAATGTCCATCATCCCAGATATAGAAAGTTCCTATCCCTATTTCCTACCTTGAGCAATCGTAATACATTTCCAAATATATTCAATGAATATGTGACATCCATAAACTCCCATGCAGAGCACAGCTATGTCCTCTTACCTTCACTGTTCACTAAATAACAGCACCAGGTATATGCACCAGGCATTTAACCCCCATCGTTCCCATTAAAAAAAATATTTATGCCAATTTCTTCAACACAAGTCACTCACTACAGGGGCAGGTGTAAACAACAGCCATTTAACACCCATCATCCCCAATATAGAAAATCCCTATCCATATTGCCTACCTATTGCCTACCTTAAACAATCAATACATTTCTAAATATATTCAATGGCCATGTAACACCCATAATCTCCCATCCAGGAAACAGCTATGCCCACTTACCTTCAACATTTAATGAACAACAGTACCAGGTATATACACCAGCCATTTAGCCCCCATCATACCCCTATAAAAATAATTATGCCTATTTTCGCAATACACTCAACTACACTCCATTGGGAGGTGTATGCAACAGCCATTTAACACCCATCATACCCCATTTAGAAGTAATTATGGACATTATCCCAAGAGGGCTACATGAACTTCCATGCTGAGGGAATGTAGCAGACCTTTACCCCCCATAATCCCTCCTTTAAGCATTACCTATTTCCATTTTCCTAACAGGATCATTATGATATAAGGGAACATGTGTTCAACACTTGTTTAATGCCCTAAATTTCATGTGAGTAAAGTAGCTATTACTATTTCCCTACAGCAATCACGCAACTCCAGTAGTAGGTATATGTGAAAGCCATACAAGGCTCATCATCCCCGATGTAGATAATCCCTATCCTGATTTTCTACCTTGAACAATACTAATAAATTTCCAAATATATTCAATGGCCATGTAACACCCATAATCCCCCATGCAGAACACAGCTATGCCCATTTACCTTCAACAGTTACTAAATAACATTATCAGATATACATACCAGACATTTAACCCCCATCATACCTGCCCATTTCTTCAAAATACGTCACTACACTACAATGTCAAGTGTATGCAACAGCCATTTAAGACCCATCATCAACCATGTAGAATTCACCATGACCATTATCCCAAGATGGCTATGTAGAATATCATGCCCAGCCATTTACTCCCCACAATGCCCTATTAAACATTATCTGTTTCAATTTGTCTAACAATTATAATATAGGGGAAAATGTGTTCAACTGTTGCTTAAAACCCATGATCTCATGTGAGTAAAGTAGCTATTAATATTTCCTTACAGTATTCATGAAAACACAGTGGTAGGTATATGTCAAAACCCTATAACGTTCATCAACTCTGATATAGAAAATCCCTGTCCTTTTTTACTACCTTGAACAATCCTAAAACATTTCCAAATATATTCAATGAGCATGTAACACCCATAATCCCCCATCCAGAACACAGCTATGCCCATTTACCTTCATCATTTAATAAATAACTGTGTCAGGTATATGCACCAGCCATTTAACCCCTATCATCCCTGTTAAAAAAAATGTTTATGCCTATTTCCTCAACACACCACACTACGCTACAGTGAAAGACATATGCAACAGCCATTTAACACCCATTATACACCATTTAGAAATCATTACACCCATCATTCCCAGAAGGCTACATAAAATACCATGCCCAGGGTATGTTTCAGCCGTTTACCCCCCACAATCCCCTCTGGGGGGTAAATTAAAGATTTCCATTTTCCTAAAAGGACCATTATAATATAAGGGAAATGTCTTCTTTGGCTATCTAACACCCAAAATCCCCTTTGAGTAAATTAGCTATTTCCATTTCCTTACTGTAATCATGAAAATACAGTGGCAGGTATATGTCAAAGCCATTGAACACCCAGCATCCCTGATGTGGAAAGCCCCTATCCCTGTATCCTACCTTGAACAATCTCAATACATTTCCAAATATACGCACTCCCCCCCCAAATATTCCCACTTAACCGCCATAAACCTCCCATGCAGAACACAGCTATGCCCATTTTCCTTCAAAATGTACTAAATAACAGTACCAGGAATACATAATAGCCATTTAATGCCCATCATCCCTATACAGAAAATTAATTTCCCCATTTCCTACGTGGAGCAATAATAGTACTTTCCTAAATATAGTTAATGGTAATGGAACACACATCATCCCTCATGAAGATCAAAGCTATGCCCATTTCCTTCAGCATTTAATAAATAACAGTACCAGGTATATGTCATAGCCATTTAACTCACATATCTTAATTGGTAACAAATAAGAATGGCTGAAAAGAGTTTGCTTTCACTTTGCCCATGAAAGCTAAAACACATTCTGGTAGGTAAACAACAACAATTGCTCAATAGACAGTTAACTTTCACTTTGCACGTGTAAGCGTTAAACTACGCTGCGACCGGAGGACAGTTAAGAGAATGCAGCCCATCATCCCATTATCTCCATTGATCCTTTTAGTACGTCCCAATGAATTCAGTATCTGAGGCATCAAGGAATTTCTCTAGGTCCTTTGATTCATCATATTCCTTTGTTTTCTCATCCTCAGTGTTAAGCATTGTGGCCAGTAGACAGTAATGGATGTCACGTTTTTGTAGGTGCAAACGTAGGGCCAAAAACTGTTTCTGTTTTCAGTTAGTGTCATGAGAAAAGTCAGCTGATAAATAGATTTGGTGATTGACAAACTGGTAAGGGCTGTGTTTCTGCGCTGCTGTGGTAATCTATTAAGCCTGCTCATGCCGCAGAAAACAGGCCAAGACAGGCCGTAGTGTCAGCAATGTAGAGGGGGGGACAAAGTTTGACCTTGTGATCCCTCTGGTACTCTAGTTGTGGAGAAAACATCAGTCCAAGCAGTTACAGTAAAAATTTGCAGAGAAATGTATTAACATTGACCCCATCTAATTCCTCAGGGATGCCAGAGATGCACACCTTGTCATGCCTACCTCTGTTCTCCAGGGCTATCACTTTGTGCCTCGGGCCCATATTCCTGGTGACCATTCTGGCATGGTATCTGGGCAGGACTCAATATCTTTTAGTTTGCAATCTGTTGTATTCATCCTGCGTTAGAAGGAGGCAATTTCTGACCTGAGAGACTGAACTTTTGTTGCAGTTTTTTTCAACACTGCTTAGTTGAAGGAATCCAGTGAGGCACTGATATCTGATAGCAAAAGTAGCAAGGTATCCAACGCTGAGGGCAGGATTGTTGGTGGATCATGCACCATGTCAGCTGGCTGCACAGCTGCAGGTATCTTAGGGTTAAAGATGACTTTTGTACAAGTACAAGGTATTGTGGTGGTAGACGGAGACCTCATAAATGTGTGATGGAACAAAGAAATACCAAAGAATTACTCATTGGGAATATAGAGTGGAGGGGATCGTCACAGGAACTTCAGTGGTGGCTAATGGAATGTTATTTATTAGCATGATGTTGCATTTACTCATGAGTCCCTAGGGTCTATGCCAGGAAACTCTTCGAAAACATCCGGAGGTGTTGTCCCTCCCATTCTTCCGGTATATTGTTCTTCAACAGTCAAAACAAATGGGGAAAATAATGCCAGTATAAAGTTTGCCCACTATTTTGATACATGGGACTGGGTCGAGCAGAAAATATTTTGCAGGACACAGGATAGAGCAGAAATGTTTTGCAAGATACATTTTATCCTCATGCCAGGCCCCTATATCTTACAGCCAACAAAGTTATGTGAGAATCACAATTGTACAATGGGCAAATTCTCCCTAATTTCTGATATACACGTAGTTGGCTGATATGTGCAAATGGAGTGTGCCTTTAATTAATTCGAAGAAATGTTTTGAAAACCCCAAAACATTGAGAGTTTTTAAAAATTCATTAGTGCAAAACCCTACCCTGAATAAGCAGACCATGATCAAACACGGTGGAGCAGCTGGCTCGCCAAATCATACACGACAGTCGTGTTTATCCATTTCCTGCAAGAAGGCAGACATATACTCTATCTGAAGTAAGGATCTGATTAGCCACACTACTCCTTTACAGAAGAACATGATCCTGTGGTTGGGTTCAAACAGGGCAATGTGTCTGTGTCAAACAGGTAAACAGGTGGTTTGTTATTTCCCACTATGAAACCAGCAACTGTGTTTATGAGGGGCATTGCCATGTAGAGCTATTCCGAGCTAAGAGGCCTGGGGTGGCCAATCTTTCTTAAGATTTCAGTGGGGAGCTGGGTGCCGAGAAACCATTTAATTCAAGATAGGAACTCGCCCCTTTCTGGCCCTTAGTTCGTGACTTAGCTCATAGGCCCTCAGGTGTAAGATGAGGATGAAAATCTATTGACTTTGGATTCAAGTTTTTTTTTAATGTGAAGAAAGGGAAATTAGATCCAGGCTGTGGTGTGAGGCGAAGGGCTGATCAAAGCATTCACGTTTCAGTCACAGAGGGAGTGCACCATTCTGTGAATAGACATGTGCCTTTGATGAGAGGGTTTTCCATATGTCAGGAAGCTGTGTCTTGGGCTGGGTTATTTGACTATGTGTTTTTTATTCAACTAAGCTCTTTTAAATGTTCTTTCTCCAGCTCCTGTGGATACCTAGGCAAACAAACCCTATTGCAGTTTGGGAAATTTTAGGCATGGGGCCCTCTTGTCCTGATGTTTCTCCACATGTGCTCTCTTCTGATAACATCAGCTTCTTTTCTTTCCTTAACTAAGAACAGTTTGAATACAGTGGTATCTATTGTTATTTTTATAATCGTTTGTGCACTTTTACATCCTAGTCCCTCTTGCCCTCGCTTAATTGCTGCTGCAAATACATTATTGCAATGAACTAAACTTAAATGGCAGCAACTCCCTTGAGATAAGCTGGGAATATCCGGGCCCATATTTACTACCATTTACCATGAATGATGGGTCGTTGAAAAGCGACGCTATGTGAGAATACGTGACGTAAATAGCAGTTTTGATCAACGTTTGAGAGCTGAACCGTTTTTTTTCACCAAAAGTTGTTGCAAGGACGGCACTAAATCCCATTGCGTTTTCTGCCAAACCCTTGATACCTTATGCAAAAATGACCCAACGTGGCAGGAGCAGAAGAAACTCGCACGGAATACAAAACAGTCATACAAAGTAGCGTGACTGTCTTTCCATGAAATCCTATGGGCAAATGAAAACAGGAGCTCTCAAAGTACACGAGTGGGTGTGGTTAACATCCTGTCTTTTCCCATGTGTAATAAGTGCAACTTTCTAGAGTTTTGTTTTCTAACGCTCATATTATGCAGGTCACACATGGACGACCGTGTGAGCGACGACTGTACTGAAGGGTTTCCCTGAAGTACATATGTCAAACAACAAAGAATAAAATCAGAAGCTGTGGCCCACGAAAAAATGCGAAATCAGATTTAGCATCAAGCGAACAATGATATCATATTACACAGGGGAGTGACGTAGCCCACTGAAGCTCCAGCAGTGCAGGATGGCCACCATCCCATCAGGGGGGCTCCATTTAAAACAGTGTCAATCAATATCTGTGGCATAATGAAAGACTATGGGGTCCCTCATCACATTCTGCAGAGGAGACATCATTTTGCATTATACCAATGATCCTGCAGTGTGTTAATACAATGCTATAGTTGCAGTGCATGATCTTTTGTAAATCTGGTCATGAGTCATGGGCCTAGGGTTTCTCAATAGCAGACCAAGAGCCGAAAATTATTAAAAATTGCCTCCACAGTTTTAGACTGCCTGGTGTCTTAAATTGCTGAAAATCAAGAGCTGTGATGTTTAGCTACCTTAGACAGTGGTAAATGATTATCAGTGATACCTTGCAGGAATGTGCTGCTTTTGGCTGCAAATGTAGCAGAACTCAAATGTAGCAACTGAAAACAACACATCAAAAATATGAAGTTGTAAGAAATATAACACAATTAAACACTCAAAACAGAGCTCAGCACATACACAACTACCCAACAGCACAATATACAATATTGTGATGAAACACAAAAACACAAGAACACATAAAAGCAACACACAACTCTACAGTGCCACAACACATCGCAACACAATAGCACTAATCTCACTACCACAGCAGCCCCACAACACAACCTAAATACACTGCACAATCTGGGAATACAACACTACAGCACAAACACATAACAATGGCACCACCTGACATATGACACCAACACATGTACACAACAGAATAACAACACAACATAGCACAGGAACACAACAAATACACAAATACAATACACCACTTTAAGAAAATGGCACAGTCTTAAAATATAGTGACAATGTGACACAAAGTAAAACAACAGGATAAAAGCACAACCACAATTCAACACACTAACAATACGCCAGAATAGCAGAACATTTAAACACAGTGCAACCTAACTCATTTCACTTTCAAATTTGTATTGTTATATTGCTTAATGCTATTGTATAATAATGTAGGGTAGAGTTGGACTAGCAGTAGGTTATGAAGCAGGACTCTTTTCAAATGAGGTACATCTCCAGTAGTCTTAGCCTCCTTATTTACATTGTTGACAAAAAGGCTAATTTCATTTTTTTTTTGTGTGAGAGCCTTCAGCCTTAAACATGCTTACAGTGTGAGAAACTTCTGTCAACACTTGTTTTGCCCTGTGTTTAGCGTTCATGTCAGGGCTTTCTCAAGGCTACTTATCTAAGTGATGTGGTCACCCAAATATAAGCAGTCGCAGTTCATGCTGTTGTAGCCTGTGGTCAAAGAGAAAGCTTGGATGTCTAAGGTATATCAGGACCTTAGAGGTCAGGGTCAGAGTTGCAAAAAAACTTTTATCTCATGCTGATAGTTAAAACCTTAGGTTAAGTGGAAGAAAGGATTTAGCGTCAGGTAGGGCAAATGAAAAAGATCACTCAGTGGTCAGTTTCGGGTATAAGAGGTCTTCGAATCACATGGTCACTGCAGTCAGGTTATTGATTTATTGCATTAATGTGATATACTGTTGTATTAAATGGGTATATGTTTTTATATTAGTGTTATTAGTTGGGGGAAGTGAGTACCCACCTCAAATATTAACCATAGACATTGTGAGGGTGAATCACTAAAGTCATTAAATTAACTTGAGATCATCCTCTGGGAGCTATGGCAGAGAGCAGACAGACTTAACTTATAGGTAATACATAGACTACATATGCAGTGCTCAAACAGTAATGAAGTAAAACACAATACAAAAAAATCCCTGTAAGAAGTTGGGTTATTGATTGAGGTGAGTGAAAATCCTACTCAAGCAGAAACCACACTCCTTGTCAGGGTGCATCACAAAAGCTTTTAAATTAACCTGAGTTTAACCCGCTGGTAGCTTGGCACAAAAGCAATCAGGCTTAACTTAAAGGCACGAAATAAAGTATTTGTGCAGCACAAAAACAGTAATAAAATGAAAACACAACACAAAAAACATTCCAAAACAATTTTGAAAAATAGAGAAAATTGTAAGAAATAAAATGTAACCAGAATGACAAAAACCCAATCAATGGAACCGGTGATATGTAATTTTAAAATATTAGGTAGGTATAGAATCTAAAAGCACAGAACACCACTCACAGTCATCTGGCTGTGCCAAATTGGGGGCAAGTCAAACGTGCAGGCTGACTTTGATGAAGTACAGGCCAAATACAGGGACCAGGTTAATCCAGCTGAAAAATTCTCTTTCTCAAAGTCCAGCACAAAGAGTCCAGAACTTCAGGATTTCTCTTTTTTTGTAGAGGATGCTTTCTATTGCCCGCCAAGGGTTCAGAACCTTGAAAGGCACACTTTATATATGCCAGTCCTTAAAAGAATCCAAGACACTTGATGCAAAAATCTTCCCTGTTGCATCAAGTAGTGCAATTTGACCAAGTTTACATGGTGTTAGGTGGGAACCTTTTTTATGGAGAGGGATTGGTACACCTCCTGTCTAAGAGCTAGGGATATGTCCTGTTGCATAACAGTATGAAAACAAGAGAGTAAGAAACGTATTCCATGCTTCTGGTTCACCCTGCAGAACAATTATGGGGATTGTATTAGGTCCTATTGCTGCTATGAAGCTTGCATCCTTATGTACAGCTCTAGCAATGTGTCTGTGTCAGACTTTGCCGGGCCACCTCCGCAGTCAGAGGGCTCAACCACAAAGCAGTGGCACCTAAGCAGATGAGTGCAGCTGAAGAGGCTAAAGAGGCCAAACAAGTGCCTCTGCATCTTATTCTTATATCCAGAAATCTCTTTGTAGATTCTGTTAAAATTTTTGGAGGATAACAGTTAAAAACACTGGAAAAGCTGAGGTGGGATAGAGTAATGTGAGAGTAGGGAAAACACCAGCCGCATAAGCCGCACACCACCCTGCCAGGCCCTATTCCGAGAGACCGGGCTCACCCCTATGAGATGCCCTAGGCAATCACCCTACTATATCACCTCACTTACTAGTGCCTCCTGATTGTAGCATTGAGGACAGTACAGACAATTTGTATGTAGCATTCAGGCTCAACTTATGGTGCAACAGCAGCCATACTCTTCTCTTCTGTTGCTACTTCTGCTGCTGCTCGAGAGCCACGACTATTTAATTCTGTTTAGTTCTACTGTTGCTGCTGAAGAGCCCCAGCTCCAGGTAAGGACCATGCTGCTAATTTTGCTACTGCTGGGGGCCCCCCAACAGTTTAATTCTATTTAGTTCTGCTGCTACTTCTGGGGGGCCATCTCCAAATAAGGGCCCAGGTGCTGATCTTTCACGCACTTGGCTGTAGGTGCCTCCACTAATGCCTTCCTAAGAGGCCTGGCCCGCTGAAGCAGCCACACGTGTAGCTGGAAGGCATGGACACAAGCTAGGACCCGCGCCGGCTAGGAAGCAGCAGGCAGGTAGAATGGATGTGCTGCCAGCCAATAGTCCTTTCTTCTCAGGAGGGAAGTTGTGACATGCGGGGAATGGGCAGTGGATGGGAGCCATTCACTCTGTCACTCTATTACCCCCAAACCGCTTTAGCCGCTAGGCTGCCTTGTGATACTTGAAACGCTCCTCGGTCCTCAGCCCCCGACCCTCAGTTGCAAGCAGCGGCATCTCCTGCAGCATCTCATACTCACAGGTCACGTCCAATTGTTCTTTGAAATGTATGTCCTGAATTTCGTGCACATATGTCAAATGGCACCAAGGGTATTAGAAAATCAATGTCATTTTCTATAGAAAGTGCATCAGAAACATAACAGGTCCAGGTAGCTGAACAGTGCAGAGTTCAACAATCAGATGAGAAAGAGGCACTGAGCACCCATCTGGGGGAGGTGTCAGGAAAGACTATAGTGGTGGATAAAGGCTCTCGATGAACTCTGCAAATTCTCCTAAGCAGCCCCTGCTACCACCAGTAGTTGTACCTTTAGACCAAGCAGTAAACAAAACAAGTTCCTCTCTGTACCTTCTTCAGCTCAGACCCCTCGTCTATTCTCAGAGCAAAAAGCTGGCAAACAGTTTCTAAGGCCCAGGTTTCAGAATTTATCGGAGGAGAACACTTTGATACCAGCCAAGTGTCTAAGACCTTGGGAAAAGCACTTAGGGGTCAAGACTTACTTCAGCAGAGGCTAGCAACAGGGCCCAGGGCAGGTCCAGTTATAACTGGTCAGTTGGAAATGCAGGAAAATGGCCTGTTGAAGCTTGCTGTGTCACTGTAGCCCAGAGAGGAGGCCAACCTTATGACCCTTAAAGTCTACTTGTTTATCCAGGGTACACGAGGTAGGATAGGTCCCATCTTGAAGGCTCTCCTCAGATCACAGACAGCTTATCAACTCTTCTTCAGTTCTTCCACAGGTCCAAATGTGATCTGAGGAGTGTACTGAAGGTGTCACTTTTATGCCCACGGCCAGAGTGTGGGGCTGGAACACTCCTTGCCACTCCCTAGCCAATGGGATACAAGATCCCGGGGATGATCCCTTCCTACTTTTGCAGCACTTCCTGTGAGTTTTACTGTAAACAATGCAACTGTTCCCCTCTCTAGTTAAAGCCAACATGATAGAATCTTTCATCCCTTACGCAGAGCTCCTTTGCCCAACCCTAGAGATGTAACCAGGGAAATAACCAGCACCCTCTCCTGTGGTCACCCAAAACTGGTTCTGGGGCAGCTTCTCTCCAACTGAGCCTGATGTCTGACTGGCTAGGTGGACACAGAAAGGGACAGGCCTAGGTGTGAGCCACATCTGCCTGTGACAAGGTAGGCATCTTTGAAGTTAATTAAGGTCCTGGGCACAACCCAGATGGTCTGCCTGCCACAAAAACATAACACTACCCCACACCCAACGTCTTTCTTGGAGCTCTGGGAGCAAGCTCACACCCCATCAGGGTAACTATAAACTTCTGGTTAATATCTAAAGCAAAAGGCTTTCGGCAGATAACAGGTAACGTTTCTAAAAGTACCTGTGTTAAAATATTTATTGCAAATTCGACTTTACCAATGAATTGAGCTTGTGATAAAAAATTTAAAAGGCCAAATATGAACTCTGCAGCTGTTTCCTAAGCAGAGGTAGCAACTATTACATTTAACATTATATCACAATGCTTTTCTATGGAACAGTCACCCCTATTACAGTGAAAGTAGCCCTAAGGACATTTTCACTGCAAAGATATTTTTAACATTACACCTTTACATGTCCAACCTTTAGATACCATGCACGTGTAAGGCAAATGTAGGGGTGATTTATTAATATTTAAAAGCTGGGTTTAGGCCAGTAAAAAGGGGTTAGTTAATGTGACAGGTTGAATTTGCAGTTTAAACCTGCAGAGCTAGGCTACTTGAGGCAGGCATGCAGTCATCTGCACTTTGTCACTATGATGGATAGTGCTATGAGTGTTGCAGTCTACTTTAACATTTTAATTGAAGGCCCTGGATATACTGTAGCATGATGTACCAGGCACTTTTTGGTAAGTCAAATAAACCAGTCAGGGTGATGCCAATTGCGTCATGTTGAAAGAGGGCGCACAGGCCCTTTTCCCCTGGTTAGGAGGGGCAAAGTGCACAGAGTTCTACAACGAGCAAAAAGAGACCAAGAAAAAAATCTTAATTGTCACCATGCAAAAGTTGGTCAGTTTTTGGTCAATCACTGTGTTATGTTGTTAAATTGTGTTGCTGGGAATTGTGTTACTTCTGGTTTGTTCATTTGCTCTTGGGTTATTGTTATATTATTGTATGTTAATGTTGTGTAATTAAGTATGAACGATACTGCTTGTTTGTGTAATCTGATATTGTGATGAGGTGCAGCTGTACTTCAAATAGTCTGTTCCCTTAAGTATGCAGAAATATTTTTGTCACACATTACCACTTCTACAAACCTGTTCTTATAATATGGTGGTCTGCACCAAACAATGCATCACTTACAACCAAAGACATCTAGTGGTGCCAGCCAAAATTGTTTTTGTAAACAGTCAAATGCCTTACATTGGCACTTCCTGTTGTCACCTTATCCGAATGGCCCAAAATAGTCTGATTGCTGTATGTGTGCGAAATCTAATGCACTTCAATTGTAGCATTGGACTGGCTACCAGCACGAGGGGATTAAATTCCAGCAGAGGGTAGGTGTTTATTGTATCACAATTCTAGCGGTTATTATTATACACATGTCTCCTAAATCTGAAGTTAACATACAAGATATGGGGCCTGATTCTAACTTTGGAGGACGGTGTTAAACCGTCCCAAAAGTGGCGGATATACCACCTACCGTATTACGAGTCCATTATATCCTATGGAACTCGTAATACGGTAGGTGGTATATCCGCCACTTTTGGGACGGTTTAACACCGTCCTCCAAAGTTAGAATCAGGCCCATGATGTTTAATGACACATAACATAGGAATACATGAATGTTCTTAATGCACTGTATTGCAGTAGCCTCTGCATACTGCTAAATACCCCTGAAAAGGTGCTGATGTGTATTTGTGGAAGGTCAGCATGCTATTCTGTGGGAGTGCTTAGGTTAGTACAATGTGTATCATGTGATCTATAATGGTAGAGTTTTACGTAGTGCTTGAGGATTAGAGTTTGCTCTTGTATTATATATTGCTGTGCCTTTGTGTGTGCTGAAGTGAAAAGATGCGAGAGAAGCGTTAAAAGCTAGTGTATGGTTGGATGGAAAGTATGTGAGAACAGTATGTCCTATTTGGGGAATGTTTTGGTACTATGTATGTATGGCGAACATAGAGCTGTACATATATATTGTCATAAAAGAAAAGTATGAGCACTTGCATTGTGGCAAATGAGGATACCTATCTATGGCCTGTAACATGCACTTTAATTCATATTGAATATGGAAAAAAGAAAAATTGACCAAAGGTAAAGTGTGCGTCTCTTGAGACACAAGTCATGGTGTATGCACTGAGGAGTCCACACAGGAACATCAAGACACAAGCCATAGCAATGGGCATTATACAACCAGCCACAGTTTAGGCTCTGAGGCATCTGCCCAGCAGCAAAAATATGATCGGTCATCATATATGTTATGTGGAATCCACAAAGGAAGTGACCATCATCTAACTAGCCATGTCATCTGCTTACCTGAGTCAACCCATGAGAGTCATAAACACAACTCCTAGGAATGGACATTATACCACCAACCACAGAATATACCTAAGGCGTCCACCCGTGTGCAGAAGGGAACAACTCCCTTAGGACTGGGCATTATAGAATCAGTAATCACACTAACGTGTCTGACAGTCGTCAAGTTTGATTGACTTGCTAAAGGATAATCGGAGACAAAACAATGGTTATTTGTCCATTTCTTTTTAGAAGACGGCCATCAGCCACTTATCATGGTATGCTTCATCATACGGTCCTCCTCACAGTCATTATACAACCAGCCATATTGTATTATTTATAGTATCTACTAAACACGACTGAAGGGCATTCAACAATAGGGGAAGCTTCAAAACTCAATGAGCATACCATCTCAGGGTAGTCCCCAAATGACAAAGTGCAAACCTTAATAAGGATTTTGTGAACTGGTGATATAAGCATTATTAGAAGGAAATGTTGTGGTGGAAACTAGTTTGAAAAGAATGATGAAAAAGAGAGTGTTGCTATAATAGGAGATGGGCAGTATTGGTAGAAACTAATCAGGGGTTGTTAGACCTGACAGCCTTAGGGTGGTCACCCCCAACTTTGTGCCTGCCTCCCTCCACTTCTCTGGCACTGTTTTTGCTAGTTTTATGACTCTGATCGCTCTACCACTGCTAACCAGGGCTAAAGTGCATATGCTTTTTCAATTAAACATGGTAACATTGGTTCATCCCCAATTGGCATATTTGCTTTACTTATACGTCCGAAGCAACGTGCACTACCTCTGCCAAGGACCTGTATATTAAATGCTACTAGTGGGCCTGCAGCACTGATTGTGCCACCCACATAAGTAGCCCCTTAACCATGTCTCCGGCCTACCATTGCAAAGACTGCGTGTGCAGTTTCACGTCCACTTCCACTTGGCATTTAAAAGCACTTGCCAAGCCTTAAACTCCCTTTTTTCTACATATACGTCACCCCTAAAGTAGGTCCAAGGTAACCCATTGGGCAGGGTGCTATTTATGCAAAAGGCAGGACATGTACATATGTGTTTTATATGTCCTGGTAGTGAAAAACTCCTAAGTTCATTTTTCACTACTTTGAGGCCTGCTCCTGTCAAAGACTAGTATTAGGACTGCCCTCATATACTTTTTGAGTGGTAGATTCTGATCTGAAAGGGGTAAACAGGTTATATTTAGCATGGCCAGAATGGTAGTAGAAAATCCTGCTTATTGGTGAGGTTGGATTTTATATTACTATTTTAGAAATGTCACTTTTAGAAAGTGAGCATTTCTCTGCACTTAAAACCGTCTGTGCCTTACAGCCTTTCTCCAATCATTGTCTGGTCTGTGCTGGTTGTCAGCTCCTTTCTGCATTTCACCCAGACAACCACAAACACAGGACACTCAGTCACACCTGCATTCATCTGCATATTGAATGGGTCTTCCTGGGCTAGAAGGGTGGAGGGCCTGACAATTATAGTTCAAAGGCTAGTGGCCCTGCCCTCACACAATGGACTGCTAACCCCCTACTGGGAGACTGGCATACAGGACTGAGCTGAAAGGGGAACTTGTGCACTTCAAAACCACTTTTTGAAGTCTCCCCCATTTCAAAGGCATTTTGGGGTATTTAAGCAGGGTCCCTGACCCCACCAAACCAGACACTTCTGGACCTACACCTGCACCCTTTCAGAGAAGCTGCCTGGCTGCCTAAAGGACTCATCTGGACTGCTGTGCTGAGAAGTACTGCTGCCCTGCTGGCCTCTGATTTTGCTGAGAAGGACTCTGCTAGCCCCATAAGTACTCTCCAAGGGCTTGGATTGAGCTTGCCTCCTGTTTTCTAAAGTCTCAGGGCCAACAAAGACTCACCTCTCCAAGAAATTCCTTGTGCGTTGAAAATCAACACAACGCTTGCAGATATTGACACGAAGCCTGCATTGCGGCCAAGAAATTGCAGCACAGCTGACTGAAATGACACAGCCTGGCTTTCTAACTGGAAATTCAATGCAGCGCCTGCCTTGCGATGGAAAATTTGATGCATCCCTTACCAGATCGACGCAGTGCCCGTTCCTTATTCCAGCTCATCAAGGATTTTCAACACACTGTCCCTGGGCATCAAAATAGCTCTGCATCTCAGTGAGGAACCGAGAGTGCGTGCCAAAAAACAATGCAAACCCCTTGCAGCATGGAGAGAAACGATGCATTGTCTGTGCCGCGTTGGAAAATTTTACGCAACACCTTTATTTTTCCATGTATTTCCTCCTCTGCAGTCTCCGTGCGTCGTTATTTTTTACGCATACCAGGTGCTGTGTGTAACAAAAAGACAACTGTTTATTTCTAAGGATTGAGACTCTTTTAAACCTTTTCAAAGTTATATCTCAACTTGGGCTTATTGGATCTTTGTTGTTTGGCCTTATTTATTCAGATAAATATTATCTATTTTTCTAAGCATGTGTGGTGTATTTTTGTGGTGTTTTCACTGTGTTACTGTATGATTTATTGCACAAATGCTTTACACATTGCCTTCTAAGTTAAGCCTGACTGCTCAGTGCCAAGCTACCAGAGGATAGGCATAGGATAAATTGGATTGTTTGTGACTTACCCTGACTAGGATTGTGGTCCGTACGTGGACAACGATGTATACCTCTGCCAACTAGAGACCCCATTGCTAACAGAGGTAAAATGTGGCAATAGCACAATAGCAGCGCAGATCATGCTGGGATGAATAAACCAGGCAAATAAGGCAATAACAGCAAAACTAAACATTAAAACTGGGAAATAAACAAAAGCTTCTGTTGCATGGCCCAAAGCTTTAAATCCGTCACTGTTAAAACTGCCATATTTGGTGTGGTTTCCCCTAACATTTTGCTTCTCACCCTCCTGCTTTGCTGACTTTGTTTTTGCTGACTTTAGGACTCGGCACACTTTACCACAGCTGACCAGTGCAAAAGTGCTTGTGTTCTCTCCTTAAACATGGTAGGATTGGCTTATACCAAATTGGCATGTCTGACTTACTTGCAAGCCTCTAGTAAAGTAGGAACCATCCGTGCCTAGGACTTGTAATTTAAATGCTAATAGTGGGCCTGCAGCACTGATTGTGCCATCTACTTAGGTACCCATTTAAAACATATCTCTGGTCTGCTATTGCAGCCTGTATGTGCAGTTTTAAACGGGTATTTCGACCCAGCAAAAGAAACCTTTCGCAAAGCCCAACCCTTCCTTGTTAATACATGTAGGTCATCACTAGAGTAGGCCCTGGATAGCCTTCAGGGCAGGGTGTATTGTATTTAATACATTGGGAATGTACTTTTCAGTTTTACATGTCCTCTTATATTTGTTTTTCATTACTGGAAGCCCTACCTCTCCCATAGGACTCACCTTATTACATTTATTAAGATGTAGCTTCCAAATGGGAAAAGGTTACCAGCTCATGTAGATTGTCTTTGGAAGTGCAATGAAAAATCCTCTTTTGTGGTAAAGTCGGATTTTAAATAACAGTTTTGAAAATGTCACTTTTAGAAAGTTGAAAACAATAGTAAGTACCTAACCTAATAGAATTTACACTACCACATTTATCCTTCCGACCAGGAATTTAATTTGCATGATCTTACAGATTAATAACCATTTGTGATTTTAGCACCTTATTTGAACATTTTGTGTTTAGAAAAGAAAAACAACAAATCCTATGCATCAAAACAACAAATGTTTTGACATCTAACTGATATGATTGAAAATTACACAGTTTGAAAACTCTATGGCCCTCATTACAACTTTGGCGGGCGGCGGAGGCCGCCCGCCAAAGTTGCGCGTCGTGAATACTGCACCGCGGTCGGAAGACCGCAGTGGGTATTCAGAGTTTTCCCCTGGGCTCCCGAAAGGCCGCCCGCCAGCCCAGGGGAAAACGACCTTCCCACCATGAAGCCGGCTCGTAATCGAGCCGGCGGAGTGGGAAGGTGCGACGGGTGCTACTGCACCCGTCGCGTATTTCACTGTCTGCTATGCAGACAGTGAAATACATTTTGGGGCCCTCTTACGGGGGCCCCTGTAGTGCCCATGCCGTTGGCATGGGCACTGCAGGGGCCCCCAGGGGCCCCGCGACTCCCCCTCCCGCCATCCGGTTCCCGGCGGGAGAACCGCCAGGAACTGGATGGCGGGAGGGGGAGTCGGAATCCTGCGCCGGCTTGGAGGATTCCTTGGGGGCAGCGGGAAACCGGCGGGAGACCGCCGGTTTCCCTTCTCTGACCGCGGCTAAGCCGCCGCGGTCAGAATGCCCCGCGGGGCACCGCCGGCCTGTCGGCGGTGCTCCCGCGTGCCGCGGCCCTGGCGGTTCTATACCGCCAGGGTCGTAATGAGGGCCTATATGTGCTTTTAAATTAAACCATTGCCTGATTCCAGTTTATTTCATTGAAACAAACAGTGCGGAGTATCAAAGTCCCAAAGCTCATTGTCCATACTCAATTATTGAGCACCAAAAACAGGGTTGAGAGTTCTTTTTATCAGGCGAGACCTAGCATTTAAAAGGTTAACTTCTCCAAGGTATAAATGTATTCAGCTCTCTAGTGTGGAGTGTCAACATGTTTCAACCTTCTTGCTTTTAGGGTTGAACTGGGTAGAACTGCAGATATAATACAACAACAAAAAGAAGTTTAACGAACTCAGGTAAGTGGAAATGAGAATTTTTTGTCTGCCACCTTTCTAGAATGAATTACCTTGGCTTGGTCTGGATAGAGGTATCTCAAATCACTGTAATGGATCCTCGTCACCAGCAACATGATTTTTTAACTTGAAAAACCTTAAAGCAAAAAGTAATAGGAGTAGATCACTATAGGCCTCTAACTGCAGTTCAAAATTTGTGTTATGGCACCCACTGAATAAAAGGAATACCGTCATTAGCATGCGACCTCCATTGGATGCAAATTGATAATCGGCATTGTATGCGCTCTGTGAAAAGTGGGCATGAGTCCAACTTGAATGAACTATCAGTAGTGGAACAGAGTACATCTGTTGGCTTTCAGTTCAATGCAAAGATGCAGCGTAGTTCCATGCTTCTCTATCTAGGGTTTTTGTGCTTTGCGTTAATGGCTTGATGGTTACTTACATATTCAGCATTTTGACTCAGAAGACACTGAGTGGTATGTCGGGATTTTTAATTCCAGATCAGCTTGTGCTGTGAATCGTATATGCTAAATAGGTTGTTAGTCTTTTCCAACAATTACGGCAAGCTTGAAAAGGCAAATCTAGTGTAGAATGGTATTGTCAATTATACAGCCATTTGGAACCTGTGCTGTCTTCATTGATTAGACTGAGAAGGCGCCTTTTATCAGCACTCGATCTTCTGTGAATGACCAGAATTATGGTTACTGAATGTCAATGCTAGCTATCCAGGGTTTGAAAATAGTTGAATAACTCAGCTGTGCTGCAGAAAACGTAAAAAATAATCACCTAACATGATGTCCCAAATTTTGTAATTCAGACATTTCACAGAGGCCCTCAATTGTTGTATTGAATCACAGATTCAGATTGGCTTCTGTTTTGTTTAGAATATGCTTTAAATTGCCACCTCTGGGGTCAGGATGAATGACTGATGAAACAGTCCATTGAAAATCATTTTCTGTTTGATTACATTCTTGGAAAGGATTGATCAGTGAAGATCACAGAACTTTACATCAATTTCTTGATTTGTGCTTGATTATTTCTTGTCAAATTTTTTGAATCATTTTGTCCACATAAAGTTTTTGACAAGGACAAATTATTCCACACTACATTTTTTGTTCTACAGTTTGAAAATGAAATATTTTCAAGTGGCCCAAATTGAATTCAGAGCTTTCCATATTGTGGTCACAGACAACACAGGAACCATACTTATGATTCCCTTGCAAAGGGGGAAACTTCCAGTTTTCGCACAGTGAACTCACAATCTTTTTGATTGGAGCACATGCTCGCACCAGTTGTTTGCCAAAGCTCTTGTTTTTCTTAAAGGCAAAGAGCATTTTTCCCGCATGCTGGTAATTTTGGATAAGAGTTTCCAATTTTGAGGAACAGTCCTTTTGAAATTATTGGTTTGTAGACAAAAAGTAATTACACAAATGAACAGGCCTTGATATCTTTTGGTATTTTTCAGCAGTAAAGTCTGATGGAGGTGTACCAGATTCTTTTTAGTTAATTTTTGACCAATTCTGAGAGGATAGCCTTTTTCTTGCAATTTTTTAGATGAGACTGTAGCATGGTGGAAGTAATCCTAGTGTTTACTGCAGTTTCATCTAATTCATAAAAACTGTTTGTATTGCAAATTGTCTCTTTGGCTGTGTGGATGGTAAAAACTGTCAATCAGTTTACGGTACAAATTCTTGTTCAGTTTGTTTTTATAGACTTTGACTTCTACATCTAAGAAGGCGATGGAGCTGTTATGTTGGCACATATACAACTTGATATCCAATGCTTGGTTGTTCAATCATGGAGAAACTGATGTATTGCCTCTTTAGCACCTGTCCAAATACAAAAATATTGTCTATGAATCTCAACCATGTTGTGATTTTACTTGTTTTGCAAATGAACCTTTCTTCAAATCTAGCCATATAGAGGATCACCATCTCTGAGGCAAAAGAACAGCCCAGAGCAGTCCCTTTGATTTAGAAAAATAATTTGTCATTACATTTGAAGTAACCTTTAGTCAATGCTATGTGGGCCAACTTCACAATAAACTCCATCGGTACTCTATGTGATCTCTGTCTCTGTTCCAGACCCTGCATTTAGCCAGCAGGAGCAGCATAGCAGTGAGATGGCGGCAGGATCTAGGTGTATAGTCGCACCAAAAGGTTGAAGCAAGGTGTGTGTCCATTGATCTTGTGGAGGGTGGCAAAGACCTCCATCTAGAAGAATGCTACCTTCGGGCACTGCCAGGCAAGGTGGATGAAGGAAGCAGGAGTAAAATTCCAACACAGACAGCCAAGGTCCGGTGTTAGTCCCATTTTGAAAAGCTGCTTTAGGGTGCATGGTATCTACATATTTTTAAATGGGTTTTAGCAGTGAGTCACAGCCTGAGATGACTGGTCATCCTGGGGTGTGCTGGAGAATTTTTATCCTTCACAGGAATCAATGCCCTTCGAGGTGGATGGGTCTTTGGATCCAGGAAGCAGTGTGATTGAACCACTAACACAATTTCAATGCAAAACCAATTAATTAAAACACCATGACCAATGTGGCCACGGAAGAAAAACTCCAGTTGGAAATAAAGTTAAGGGATTTATTACAAACATAAGCTCAAAGTCAGGTAGACTATTTTCACAACAAAATACAAAGATACATAATCACTAAGGGTTGCCAAAGACAATGAAATAAATTCAGATTAATTAACATTACCAAAACTAAGCATTCAAGAAGGACAATACATAATATTAAAAGAAATATCTGAGATATTGAACTTAAGCGTTGCTCAGGGTTAGCAATCATCAGTCAATTCAATTTAGAAGAGTCATATTTAGGCTGGGCAGGGTGAAACACATGTGGGCAAAAGTCAAAAAGCACCAAAAGAACAAAAATACTTTGAAAAAAGATAATCTCAGACTGTAGGCTGTTAACTATGGTGGACAAAAAGATAGGTAAAAAGGGAAAACATCAGCATGTCAGAAGCTGGATCAAGAGTCTTCTGAAGGGGATTAGGCAAATATTTTTAAGTCTCAAAAGATATCTCAAGGGGTAAAGGGCATAGGTGAAAATACCTCTCCAAGAGACACATCATTCAGGGACTCTTCTTTAACAAAGCATCTGGAATATGCTTAGCATCTGCTAGCATCTGTTTGAAGTCCAACTGAATAGTGACATATCAAACTTCATAAAGCATTCTGATTTGCCAAAGGTATCAGTCCATGTCACGTTGAAGGGGCATCACCCAATAATAATCGATTACACGACTTCAAGTTGAAACATCCATATTCTTTCCCAAGTCCTCCATGGGAACATCTTCCCTCTGTGTGACTCTCCGCAAGCTTGAAACAATTGTATATGATATCAGTCCATGTTCCACAATGTCCTGCTCTCAAAGGCACTGCAATACACTCTCTCTGTGTCTAAACAATTTGATATATTACCAAAATCTAGTCTTCCCATGGGAACGTAGTCTGAAAGAAAACACATGTTAAAAAATTGATTCAGCATTTCCTGCACAGACATGAAATACAATCTTCAACAGGCCTTATGTATGCTAACACAGGCTTATGTATGCTAATATATACTGTTAGTTCAAAGTCTAAATTTCATTATAACATCAATTTAATTCCTCTAACGTGATTTAATATAAAAAAAAACACCTAGATCGAACTCTGCAATGCAAACAAATGCACTTTAAAAATTGCATTTTACTGCACTTTCTATGTTTTTAACCATTAATACTATGATTAACATTGGACATAACCTATCACATTTTGAAGACTTTTGTGACACGATGCAACAATATGTATTTTGGGAAGGAAATAGATAACTGAAATGTGTGAATTTAACTTCTTAAAGGATATCAAATTCTTTTGGGCCCATGAAACCATTATCAAATCCTTCCTGCAAAATATTGAAAATATCTCCTTGGATGGTTTTAGTTGGATTTGAAGGGATCGTCCAATAGATTTAACACTTGTCTGTAGCCTTCCACAATGTAATTCTCTTTAGTAAGAATGACAAAAGCCCCCCTGTACCGGCCTGCTTGATGACTATTGATTCATCATTTTGCGAATTCTTTAATGCCAAGTGCTGCTTTTTAGAAAGATAGTTTTTACAATATTTGCGTTTTTTGTTTAATTGGCTGATAGCTAAAAAAAACTGCTTACTAGAAGCTTAGAACGTCTTCCAGGATGGTATTCAAAGAAGGGCAAAAAGTAAATTTATTTCTTAAACCAGAAAGCTCATCATTCAGTGAATAATCACTTCCTTTGAAGAATATTTCAGGTATACAAATCATGAATCTTCTTCTAAGTGTGCAATATCACCAACACTGAGGGCCTGATTTAGACCTTGGCAGAATCAGTCTCACCATTCATTTTCCATCTGAGAATTCGTCCATCGACTCGGCGGTCCACCCACTTTATGTAGATGCTGGCGGACCCATAGAAAAAACAGTCAGTTGGTGAACCGCCGTCACCACCAGAATTTTACAACCGAGTCGAAGGTGCCATGAGGAAAAGCGGCTGGCAGTGGGACCACAGCCAGTTTTACTGCCGGGCCAGTCAAGATGTGCCTTCCTGCTGATGTAACTGTGACAGCTAAACTTCCACACCTCAGTTGGGGGAATCAAATGCATATAAGATCAAAACGTACCTTTTTTTCTACCATTCACTTCCCTTGCCACCATGAACCCGATCTTACAAGTCCTACCTTTGCCACTGCCACCGGACCATGGTGAAAATCAACCCTGAATTGAAGGCAAGTGACTGTTTTACCTATTTACCTCAGAACTGTCTGTTTTCATTAGCTCTGGACTTATGGATTTTTGAAAAATGCTTGCAAGCAATAGTACAATAACATCCAATGCATATGTGTAATGTGGTAGTTTAAGAAATTTAAAGAAACTCACCTGTATATGTTATTTACATTCACCAATGTGGTCCAAGCTGTCCTCATGCTAATGGACATATACACAAAGGTTCACATTAATCCAGTCATCAAAATGTGTCCATACAGGTGTGTTTAATCATTTTCTCTAAACTACCGAACCATATAAATATGCATTACACATTTATTTTAACAACATAAATAAAATAAAATGTAGGAATTGAACTATGCAATGCAACAAGTGGGTTTACAAGAAATTTACATTTAATTTTGCCTCTAAACTTAAAACATTTCATATATGTAGCAAGGTCACCTTTCCCATTGTCTAGTGCGTTTTCTATTAATCTTTACATTTAATTTAACTGAAAAGTATTTTTTTATGTGTAATGTATATGTGTTTATCAGTTTTTTTAAATACACCTGCATTCACAAGTAACAAAAAATATGAACATGCTTAATTTTGGTGAAAGTGTCCATTATCATGATGAATGCTTACACCAAAATTAACATGTCCATTACAAATGTTCACCACTAATATATGCGTTAGAAATTATGTCAAAAATAAAACCAGTTTTGGTCACTATCATAAATAAAATTAAGTTCATATTACCTATACTTGCATAGATAACATTGTAATTAAAAATAATTTAAAATAATGTCAGATTTGACTTTGTGAAAAAAATTATATTTTATTACGAAATTAGATACTTCTCTCATAATCAATTATTTGACATAAAATAATAAATGTCCATAAAGTGTGTTGAGATACACGAGTTGGGTTTTTGGCCCAGAACTTACCTACTAATGACACTACCATGAGACAACCTCCTCAGTAAGGAGCATCCAGTGGGCAGAGGATGCACCTCAATAATCTTTCTTGAGAAAGATGGATTTGGTTTCTTGGGGGTCAGGGATAGGTAAGCAGTAAAAGTGGGTGAAGGAAAAGGAGTAGAAGGGGTGAGAGAGGATTGGGTTTTGGTAGGTAGAGGAAGCTGGAGAGGGTGTTGTGTGTGTGTCTGTTTTGCAGGTGCATGTGGGTCTGGTTGTGTATGTTGTGTGTGACCCTCTGCTGAAACCTATTTCAAAATATGTTGATACCTTCTTACACCCATGTATCTCCAACGTACCATCGCACTTGATTTCATTGATAAAATTAATGATTTAGGGTTTGATTTTAAAAAACAATTGCTGGTTGCCCTCAATGTTGTTTCTTTATATATGTAAATCCCACAGGATGAAGGACTGGAGGTGAGTGAGCTGTACTTGGAACAGAGACAAAGACCACATAGAATGCCGACAGAGTTTATTGTCAATTTGGCCCACCTAGCATTGACTAAAAACTACAACAAATATAATGAAAAATTCTTTTTCCAAAACAAATGGACTGCTATGGGCTGTTCTTTTGCCCCAGAGATGGCAATCTTCTACATGGCTCAATTTGAAGAAAGGTTAATTTACAATAACAATCCCTTCACTAGTAAAATCTCAACATGGTTGAGATTCAAAGATGGTGTTGATTGCATTTGGACAGGTGACAAAGAGGCACTGTATCAATTTCTCCAATGGTTGAACAATCAAACATTGGATATCAAGTTCAATATGTGCCACAATAACAGCTCATCACCTTCTTAGATGTAGAAGTCAAAACCTCTGAGGAAAATCTGATTACAAATTTCAACCATAAACCAACTGACAGGAACAGTGCTTTGCATTATGCAAGTTACCATGTACGCAGCCAAAGAGACATTTTGCAGTACAAACCATTTTTAAGCATTAGAAAAAACTGCACTAACAAAGAAGATTTCTTCTGCCATGCTGCAGTTTTATCTATGAAACTGCAAGAAAAAGCATATCCTCGCAAACTGGACAAAAATTAATCTAAAAGAGCCCGGTTCACCCCCTGCAACACTTCCCTGGTGAAAACTGCAAACAACTGGTGCAAGCATATACTCCAATCAAAAAGATTGGGAGTTCAGTGTGCGAACTTTGGAAGTTACCCCCTTTGCAAGGGCATCATATAAGTGGTTCCAGTGTTGTCTGTGACTAAATTATGGAAGGCTTTAAATTCAATTTGGGCCATTTGAAATGGAACATTTTCAAACTGTAGAACAAAAAATGTAGTGTATTTAATAAGTTGTCCTTGTCAAAAACTTTATGTGGGCAAAACCAATGAATACATTTGAAAACGTTTAATCCGGCACAAATTTAGAATTTGATATAAAGTTCTGTCAGCCCCACTGGTCAATCATTTCCAAAACTGTAATCCCACAGAAAATGATATTCAATGGCTTGTTTCATAAGTCATTCATCCTGATCCCAGACAGAGTGATGTAAAGCATATCCTAACCAAAACAGAAGCAATCTAATTCTGTGATTCAATACAACAATTGAGGGCCTCAATGAAATGTCTGAATCACAAAATTTGTGACATTATTTTAAAGTTTTCTGTAGCGCAATTGAGCTAATCAACTATCTTCATGCCCTGGACATTTTTAAGTTTTCTATAGCACAATTGAATTAATCAACTATCTTCATGCACTGGATAGCCACCATTGAGATTAAGGAACTATAATTAATGTAATTCCCAGAAGATCGAGTGTTGATAAAGTGTCCCTCCTGGATCTAATTAATGAAGACAGTACAGGATCCAAATGTATAATTTAGATACTTGATTTGCCTTTTCAGGCTTGCTGCACTTGTTGGAATAGCCTAACAATGTGGTTAGTGTACACCATTCACAGCACAAGCTGATCATAACTACAAATCCCAGCATACCACTGTGAAGGTGGCTTCCAGGTCAAAGCGATGAATATGTAAATAACTGTTGAACCAGTAATGCACAAGTGGAAATCCCAAAGATAGCAAAGCATGGTACTATACCCCTGAAGAAAGCGAAGCATTGAACTATGCAGCATTTTTTCATGGAACTGAAAGCTGACAGATGCACTCTGCTCCATTACCTACACTTGATTCAAGGTGGACTCATGGCCACTTCTCACAAAGCACATACCACGCTGATTATGGATCTGCATCCCAAAGAACTCATATACTAATGAAGGGATTGTTTTTATTCAATGGGTGTCAAAAAACAATCTTAGGACTGCCGCTGGAGGCCTATAGTGATCTCCTCCTATTACTTTTTGCTTTAAGGTTTTTCAAGTTAAAGATCATGTTGCTGGTGATGAGGACCAATTACAGTGATTTGGGACACCTCTAATGAGACCAAGCTAAGGTAATTCATTCTAGAGGGGTGGCAGACACAAATTTGGCATTTTCCACTTTCACAAGTTCTTTTAAGTCTTTTTGTATTGCTGTATTATATCTACAGTTCTCCCCAGTTCAACATCCTGAGGAGACCTTAAATACAAGAGGTTCGAAATGTGTTGACACTCCACAATAGGGAGTTGAACACATGTATACCTTGGAGGAGTTAACCTTTGAAAAGCTGTGTCTCTCCTGAGAGAAATAACTCTCAACCCCTGTTTTTCGCGCTCAGTAATGGATAATAAGCTTGGGGAATTATACTTTGCACTGTTTGTTTCAATGAAGTAAACTGTAATCGGGCATTAATTTCATTTAAAGGTAAATGCTTGCACACAGAAGGTTTTCAATCTGTGTAATGTTCAATCATGTGGGTTAAATGTCAAATCATGTGTTGTCTTGATATATAGGATTTGCTATTTTACTTTTCTAAACACAAAATGTCAAATAAGGCGCTAAAATTACAAATGGTGATAATCTATTTGATCCTAAAAATGTAATTCTTGATCGTAAGGATGAATGTGGTAGTGTAAATTACTTTAGGTCAGCTACTTACTTTTGTATTCAAATTGTTGTGGTCCAACCTGGCTTGTTTTTCAAGGACTGAACACCTTTCATCGTATCAGCTTTTAGAAAGTTGACAGTTTGTTTTCTGCCTTAGCCATTTATTGTCTGCAGCCTGTCTCTGGGTCACATGACCAGGTGTAGCTGACAGTTGGGCTTTGTGAACTCCTCTAAGGCAGCCAACCACAATAGAGAGCATAGTTATGTACCTGGATGGGCCATCACTGGCAGGGTGGGAGAGTGGAGCTGGGCACCGCCCTACTTATATTTGAATGGGGTGTGTCCTGCCTCCACACAAATACTGCATACTCCCTGTAGTTAGTCTAGAGCCATGGCAGAAGAGGCAGGAAATGTGTGCATTTTCAAAGGAAAACATCTAAAAGCTTCTCCCACTTCAAAAAGAAGGAGGCACCTTGTATAAATATTGGACCTCAGGCACCAACTTGTCAGTACACTTCTGGAATTATGGAGACTCTGCCAGGAAAAAGGATTGCTGTGCTGCTTAAAGGACTCTGCTGGACTTCTGCCCTGCTGAACTACTGCTTTTATGGACTGCTGCCTTTCTGGATTGCTGCCCTGCTGTCCTCCTGTCTGAGACTGATGGATTGAGCTGTGAACTGCACCCAGGACTTCCACAGTGAATCTAAGGACTTGTCTGCTGGCCTCCTGTTCAGGGCCATAGGGACATAACAGGCTCAAAACTATGTGAACCAGCTCCCAGAAAAGGCTGGAGCCTGCCCCTGATCCCCATGTGGTGTCCCTCAGGTCCTTGACCTTTGTTGCAGCCTCATTGGAGCTGAATTGAAGTTTTAGTGATCTTCATGACTGAGAATAGGCTTATTGGCGGCAAAACCTCTTTGCTGTCACTAGACGTTAATGTGAAGTTCACCCAGACTCCGCACAAACAGCATCAACTCTTCGCAAGGATTGCCACCACAAAGCTCTGGCTCAACTGTTTGTGAGAAAAACAGGATCTTTGCGCTACAGTATCTAACATCTGTGACAGCAGGCCTGCTCCTTGTGCTACTTTGACTGTTGTGATGACCTCCTCCACTGCGAACAAAACTTTTTGCGCTGGACTGAGAAAGTAACTTTTCAGCTGGATTAACCTGGTCCCTACTGATGCTCCATCATTGTCAGCCTGAACTTCTGACTTTTTCCCAGTCTTGCACGATTAGATAGCTGCGAGTGGCTCATTGGATTTTCTGTTGTTATTTTCACTTAAATCTTTAAAATTGCATATGCACCGTTTTATTGATTGGCTGTGTGGCATTTTGGTCTTTATCTATTTATAACATTTTGCTCTATATTTCTAAATTGGTGTGGGATTTTTCATATGTTGTGATTTGACTTTATTACTGTTTGAAGCACTGCATAAATACTTTACATATTGCCTCTAAGTTAAGCTCTGTGCCAAGCTACCGGAGGGTTGACTACAGGTTAATTTGGGGTTTGGTTGTGCCTCACCCTAACAAGGTCTGTGGTTGCTGCTTGATTAGGGTTTCGCCCCCCCCCCCCCTCAACCAGTAACCCAAACTCTCACCCTCACATACATTGCTGGATGTTCAAAAATACTATCATATGCAGTGGCACTTTATTTTACCAAAAGGTATGTGTTGGGATTTATATAGCATGCACCCAGCTATGAACCACTGTACGTTACTTGAGGAGTTGGGAGACAATCTATAGGATTGTGTACATGTAATGGGGATTGCAGAAATACTTTTTATACATGTTACATTTCTATGCACAGAAAGATTAAGTTGTTTGGAAACAATCATACAATGTTATGTCAACTCTAGCCACTAGGCCACATTTCTACCCAAAGGTAACTTTAAAAGGTAATTTTAAAGAGAGCCAACTGGGTCACACTGTGCTCAAAAAGTCTGCTTTCTGTCTCCCATCTTGAGGCGCTCACATGCAGCAGCCAGGCACCAGTCAGAGACTGAGCACCTTAGGGAATTGGAGCTGTTCAGAGAACATAAGTCAACTACACACAATTCAGAAGGCAACAGAGGGAAATCTTCAGCCAAACAAATCTTTGTATTTGCTGCATTTTCACTTTGTTTACACATATGCAATGAATGACTTGTCAGTGTTCAAAGGTTATTGATATTTATAACATCTGTCCTTGTAAATAATGCCAGATTCCTATTTAAAACAATACTATTTTTAAGTTGAGACTGCCAGACAGAGCGAGCTGCCAAGTTGCAAAATACCTATTATGGGCTGACCAAGACTCACAGGGGCTTAAAGCCCACCTCGTGCTTTTAATTGGTTGCCTTTATTGTCACTCTCATGTGCTTGCTTCTTGTTGATGGTTTCGTTGTTATTCTCATTTGCTTGCTTCTTATTTGATGGATTTCCTTGTCCATCTTGTTTTTGTCCTTCATTGGGGTGAGGCCTCTTTACCATCCTCTTAAATGGCCAATCCTCCTTTGCCCGCCAACCTATGTATTTTTTTGTGAAATATAGTTTTTGAATATTATATTTTTTTGAGTATCAAGCAGCAAACTACTGCTGCCCCTCCACTTTTGCTCATTTACAATGTCTCTTTTATTGACTGATCTATGTGGCAACCACCACCTTACATTGGTCAATAAAAAATAAAGTAAAGGGCACATTTCATTCTGTAGGTGGAACTGTAGTAAAAGGCACCACTTTTTACCAATACTACTGAGCATTGCCAAAAAAGTACTGGCATAGCCAGTAGATCCCAAAGGCCAGACCTATCGGCTTTGCTAATGCTTATAAGGATTTCACATTCCAAAAGTAATAATTTGGGTCTCCATTATGCCTTGTATAGGCTATATTTTCACATGTGTAAAACCATGTTTAAGATTTTACATGGTTTGATGTAGGGAACTTCAATTGAGCCCATAGGCTACTTATCAATGGTGAGCACGTCTTACTATTGGAAAGTAAGTTACCCCTAAACCTGGAATACAACATAACTACTTATGGAATAAACTTTGACACACTAGCCTTGTGTGCATTTTTATGCCATAGTTCTGGTTTACTTTTATTCTTGTGCTCTCACTATTCTTAAAAATGAAGTGCTGTTCAGAAGTAATACTAAAGCTATTGTTGAGTCCAGTGGAAGTGTCAATGGAAACATCATATTTTCCCAAGAGTGTCGAATTCACAAAAGGGAGTGAGCTCAAGGTTGTGTCTGTTTTCAAGAAGAGAATGTTGGAAGGGTGCTTATGAAGATTGCATGACATATACTATCAAGAGTGAATTCAGATAAAAACTTTTACAAAACGGATTTTGGTTTACTGATATGTATTGGGAGGCTATTAAGCTGCCTATGCCCTTGTTGGAGCTGCAAAGCACTGGTTATTACCAACTAAAATATGTAGAAACGGGATTCTCTGCTATATGACATTTTCTGACTGGATCGATTGACATGATGGTACTTAAAAGGTTGTTTTCATCATAATATGATTTAATTCAGGGAACGTGTCATTGGTTCAAATTATTTCCACGGGACGTTATATGAGGATGGATATATGCTGAACATCTGTGCTATGGCTTATATCCTCTTTGTTGGATGCAAAGGTATGTCTCTCTCAAAGTGCTCTTTTTGCCAATACATTTTACTGCATCTGCTCCTTCTTAATGAAGAGAATACAAGCTGGCACCTCACTCGTCAGAAAAACATCTGCAGAATGCCTCAAGGTTCATCTTTCAGTCCCCTCCAATTTTCAACATAAACAATGTCATCCATGCACACAACATCAACATTCTGCCCTATGCTAAAAACACGCAACTTATGCTCTCTCTCTCGAACAAGTACATCCAACACTTACACCACCTACATGGCTGTAGATGCTAACTGGATGATGCCAACTGTCTTAAGCTGAACACAGATAAGACAGAACTAGTAACTTTTGATGAGAACACCTCACAATGGGACTCCCACTTGTGATCAACCAAACTCAAACACACACCCAGATCCCCCCCCCCAAGCACTTCAGAATAATCACCAACAGGAAACTGGATGACTGCACAAGTCAACATCGTCACGCATTCTGCTTTCACACCCTCAAGTAGTTGTGGGCAGAATGTTTCATTTGTGGAATTTCACTGGAGGAATTTGATGACTGCATTATTCTTGTAACGCAGAGTTCATCCAAATTCTGCCAATTGCTATGTGGCGGAATTGTTTCCCGTGAGGTTTCAGAAATGCGAGCAAGATTTTGCATTCTCTAGCATGATTTTCCAATGCACGAAAGAGATCTGATTCTCCTGTAGGTTTGGTGTCATTCTAGTAGATTTTCTACCTGAGCAGCAGCAAAATCAACCTGAATCAGCTTGAATGGCTGCACACTCCCGCACATCACAAAGTTCTGTCTGCACTGATTTTTTAATGCTGCTCACACTACTGGTGCTAAATTGCAGTGCAGCAATGAGACATGGATATTTTTACCCTTTGGCAGAGGTCTGTAGAATCTCAGAGATTTTATATAACTCTGCGGAAACTCCATGAGTTTGCCCACCACTAACTTGAGGATGCTGAGGACGAGCTGCCAAGCAACACTGGAAAAGCTGTCACTCACTCTAGTCACTAGCAAGTTGGACTATGGGAACACCCTCTCTGCTAGGTCTACCAAGCAGCTCACTAGAAGATTATAAAACACCAATAACTTAGCAGCCAGACTCATCCTGAACTTCCCACACATAATTCACATCACAGCAAACCTCAGGGAGCTCAAAGGGTCCTGATACACAATTGTGTTAAATTCAAACTCTCCTCACACACACATTCAAAGCACTACACACCTCATGCCCCAACTATCAGAATAGTTTTATCTCACATCCACCAACCACCGGGACACCTCTGCTCCACAGGACTCTTACTTGCACACATTCAGTGCATACACAGAACCAGATCAGGACGATGGGTATTCTTATACATTGCTCCTGCACATCAGAGTCTTCTTCTCTCTTCTTGATTATGCAAGAAGCTGAAAAATGGTTTTTAAATTAACCAACCTCCAATAGGTAGGGTTAAGCACACACACCCGCTCAGTGCCAGGATATCCACACAGTACATAGTGTGCTTTACAGATACACATAACATAGAAATTGAATGCGTGTTGCAAGGTCCTTATTATATAGATTCTGCTTAGTACCAGCTTTAACATAAAAATTGAATGCAAGTTGCAAGGTCCTTATTATATAGATTCTGCTTAGTACCAGCTTTAAATGCAAGAAGGTATCCCCTTTTTAACAGATCATTGTAAAGTTGTTTTTCAGGGTTCAGGGGTGGGAATGGTTTTAAGATCAAGGGGGTTTGTAGCGCTTTGGGGAGGGTTTGGGTATGGGGCTTGAAGTTTTTTTTAAGGTTCATGGATGAGTTTTAGGGTGTTAGTGGAAATTTTATGGTTTAATGAAGGGTAGAGTTTGGTGGCAATATGCTTTTAGGACTCTGAGAAGGGATGGAGTTTAGGGTTAAGGTGATGTTTTAGGGATTTGGGAGTGCTAGGGTGTAGTAATGGGTTTTGGTGCTTATGGATGGGAGATTAGAGGTAAATGTTCTTTTTGGAGGGGGTTTTAGTATAAGGATTTAGGTTTATTTAGATTTCAAGGATGTGAATTTTTAAAGGGTTAGTGGGATTTTTATGGTTCAGGGATAAGTAGGGCTATAGAAGTATTGCGTTTTTTAGGGTTCAGTTGTGGGAAAATGTTTT